>NC_091282.1:507135615-508457067 GCF_032444005.1 Ranitomeya imitator | reverse complement strand
ACACCCTCGCAGTCAAAATAATTAAGACAACGAGGAGCATTTTATTCAGGCAGGGCGGACGAACAGGCGCAAGTAGCCAACCAATGATGTCAGAAGACGGGAAGCGCTACAAGGGGGGTGCTGCGTATCATTAGAAAGGAAAGTCACACCTCAGGGACAGTGGAATGGTCTCAAAGAGACACATTTTGTACGTGTTGAGTTCCACGTGGCAGGAGAAAACATCAGCCACCTTGTACAAATGCAGCAGTACTGCTGTACAAGGTGGCTGTTATACATAGAAACACCTGGGGGTGGGGGCCAGGCTCCCTTCAATTTCAGTTCATGTGCCTGCGTGGCGTTTGCAGGTCACGTTGCAAGCTGCACAGCAGGGAACAGCTGGCGGTGCTGAACCCCACTAAACACATTGGCTGGTGTTTTTCTCTGTGCAGCTAGGCATTTCCGGGCAAAAACTAGCGGTGTTTGAGCCCAGGTCAGCAGAGAGGAGGAGGAGAGGAGCAAAGTGTAGGCCGAAGCCTGCACTGGTGGCAGCTTTTGGTCGGTTGTGCAGCGTGGCTTGTGCTGGACACGATGCGGCTACACAGCGGGGGAACAGCTGGCGTTGCTGAACCCCACTAACACATTGGCTGGTGTTTTTCTCTGTGTAGCATTTCCGGGCAAAAACTAGCGGTGTTTGAGCCCAGGGTCAGCAGGAGGAGGAGGAGAGGAGCAAAGTGTAGGCCGAAGCCTGCACTGGTGGCAGCTTTTGGTCGGTTGTGCCAGCGTGGCTTGTGCTGGACACGATGCCGTCTACACAGCGGGGGAACAGCTGGCGTTGCTGAACCCCACTAACACATTGGCTGGTGTTTTTCTCTGTGCAGCTAGCATTTCCGGGCAAAAACTAGCGTTGTTACAGCCCAGGGTCAGCAGGAGGAGGAGAGGAGCAGAGTGTAGGCCGAAGCCTAGTTGAACCAATTTCAAAGGTTACCTTTAACCCCCCCTCAGGTGTTACAAAGAACAAGAGCCACTCCTTCTGCAGCATTAATGCTGCACAAGTAAAAGGTTGCTCTATTAATTTGTCTACTTGCACAAGCTGAATGCAACACGTAGACTATTTAGCCCATTATACTGTTTAACAGTAGTGGAGGCGTGACTTGTCTTTTTAAAGAAAAGCAGCACAGGTGTCGAAAACACCTTTTTGCATGGGCGCAGCTTCCTGAGCGTTGTTAGTTGCTGTACAGGAGTCTGCGCTCTTGTGATCCTTTGGCCATGCGCTGTGAGCGCTTCCTGTCTTATGACCTCATTTCATGTTGGCCGTTGCGGTTAGCGATGGACATGAATCCCAGACCCACAGTGTGTTTTTAAAAAATCACACTGCGGTGCTGGGATTCGTGCCCTGGTGCAGTAAATATGTTTGCCGCTCACACATGTCCTTACACCTGCTTCAGACTGGACGGCCTCATCTGATCCCTTATCGCATGCCGCGGCCATGAGGCCGCACAGTCAGAAGAAGGCGGAAGGAGGGGAGTGAAAACAGGGGAACATATGCACTGCTCGTGCCCATCAATCACACCCTCGCAGTCAAAATATATGAGACAACGGGGGGCGTTGTGTCGGGCAGGGGGGACGCACAGGCACAGCCAGCCAACCAATGATGTCAGGAGACGGGCAGCGCTAACAATGGGGGTGCTGCGTGTCATTAAAAAGGAAAGTCACACCTCAGGGACATTGTAATGGTCTGTAATGAGACACATTTTGTACTTGTTGAGTTCCACGTGTGCAAGGAGAAAAAGTCAGCCACCTTGTACAAATGCAGCAGTACTGCTGTACAAGGTGGCTGTTATACATAGAAACACCTGGGGGGGTGGGGGGCAGGCTCCCTTCAATTTCAGTTCATGTGCCTGCGTGGCGTTTGCAGGTCACGTTGCAAGCTACACAGCAGGGGAACAGCTGGCGTTGCTGAACCCCACTGACACATTGACTGGTGTTTTTCTCTGTGCAGATTGCATGTCCGGGCAAAAACTAGCGGTGTTAGAGCCCAGGGTCAGCAGGAGGAGGAGGAGAGGAGCAAAGTGTAGGCCGAAGCCTGCACTGGTGGCAGCTTTTGTTCTGTTGTGCCAGCGTGGCTTGTGCTGGACACGTTGCCGACTACACAGCAGGGGAACAGCTGGCGGTGCTGAACCCCACTAACACATTGGCTGGTGTTTTTCTCTGTGCAGCTAGCATTTCCGGGCAAAAACTAGCGGTGTTTGAGCCCAGGGTCAGCAGGAGGAGTAGAGGAGCAGAGTGTAGGCCGAAGCCTAGTTGAACCAATTTCAAAGGTTACCTTTAACCCCCCCCTCAGGTGTTGCAAGGTACAAGAGCCACACCTTGTGCAGCATTAATGCTGCACAAGTAAAAGGTTGCTCTATTTGTTTTGCTCCTTGCACACGCTGACTAAAACACGTACACTATTTAGCCCATTATACTGTCAAACAGTTGTGGAGGCGTGACTTGTCTTTTTAACGAGACGCAGCACAGGTGTCAAAATTTGCACCTAGGTACTGGGCGCAGATTCCTGAGCGTTGTTATTTGCTGTACAGGAGTCTGCGCTATTGTGATCCCTTGGCCATGCGCTGTGAGCGCTTCCTGTCTTCTGACCTCATTTCATGTCGGCCGTTGCGGTTAGCGATGGACATGAATCCCAGACCCACAGTGTGTTTTTAAAAAATCACACTGCGGTGCTGGGATTCGTGCCCTGGTGCACTAAATATGTTTGCCGCTCACACATGTCCTTACACCTGCTTCAGACTGGGCGGCCTCATCTGATCCCTTATCGCCTGCCGCGGCCATGAGGACACCCAGTCTGAAGAAGGCGGAAGGAGATGAGTGAACACAGGCAAACATATGCACTGCACATGCCCATCAATCACACCCTCGCTGTCCAAAAAAATAAGACACCGAGGGCCGTTGTTTCGAGCAGGGGAGATGCACAGGCGCAGCCAGCTAACCAATGATGTCAAAAGACGGGCAGCGCTAACAAGGGTGGTGCTGCGTGTCATTACAAAGGAAAGTCACACCTCAGGGACATTGTAATGGTCTCTAATGAGACACATTTTGTACGTGTTGAGTTCCACGTGGGCAAGGAGAAAAAGTCAGCCACCTCGTACAAATGCAGCAGTACTGCTGTACAAGGTGGCTGATATACATAGAAACACCTGTGGGTGGGGGGCAGGCTCCCTTCAATTTCAGTTCATGTGCCTGCGTGGCGTTTGCAGGTCACGTTGCAAGCTACACAGCAGGGGAACAGCTGGCGTTGCTGAACCCCACTAACACATTGGCTGGTGTTTTTCTCTGTGCAGCTAGCATGTCCGGGCAGAAACTGGCGTTGTTTGAGCCCAGGGTCAGCAGGAGGAGGAGAGGAGCAAAGTGTAGGCCGAAGCCTGCACTGGTGGCAGCTTTTGGTCGGTTGTGCCAGCGTGGCTTGTGCTGGACACGATGCCGGCTACACAGCGGGGGAACAGCAGGCGGTGCTGAACCCCACTAACACATTGGCTGGTGTTTTTCTCTGTGCAGCTAGCATGTCCGGGCAGAAACTGGCGTTGTTTGAGCCCAGGGTCAGCAGGAGGAGGAGAGGAGCAAAGTGTAGGCCGAAGCCTGCACTGGTGGCAGCTTTTGGTCGGTTGTGCCAGCGTGGCTTGTGCTGGACACGTTGCCGACTACACAGCAGGGGAACAGCTGGCGGTGCTGAACCCCACTAACACATTGGCTGGTGTTTTTCTCTGTGCAGCTAGCATTTCCGGGCAAAAACTAGCGGTGTTTGAGCCCAGGGTCAGCAGGAGGAGTAGAGGAGCAGAGTGTAGGCCGAAGCCTAGTTGAACCAATTTCAAAGGTTACCTTTAACCCCCCCCTCAGGTGTTGCAAGGTACAAGAGCCACACCTTGTGCAGCATTAATGCTGCACAAGTAAAAGGTTGCTCTATTTGTTTTGCTCCTTGCACACGCTGACTAAAACACGTACACTATTTAGCCCATTATACTGTCAAACAGTTGTGGAGGCGTGACTTGTCTTTTTAACGAGACGCAGCACAGGTGTCAAAATTTGCACCTAGGTACTGGGCGCAGATTCCTGAGCGTTGTTATTTGCTGTACAGGAGTCTGCGCTATTGTGATCCCTTGGCCATGCGCTGTGAGCGCTTCCTGTCTTCTGACCTCATTTCATGTCGGCCGTTGCGGTTAGCGATGGACATGAATCCCAGACCCACAGTGTGTTTTTAAAAAATCACACTGCGGTGCTGGGATTCGTGCCCTGGTGCACTAAATATGTTTGCCGCTCACACATGTCCTTACACCTGCTTCAGACTGGGCGGCCTCATCTGATCCCTTATCGCCTGCCGCGGCCATGAGGACACCCAGTCTGAAGAAGGCGGAAGGAGATGAGTGAACACAGGCAAACATATGCACTGCACATGCCCATCAATCACACCCTCGCTGTCCAAAAAAATAAGACACCGAGGGCCGTTGTTTCGAGCAGGGGAGATGCACAGGCGCAGCCAGCTAACCAATGATGTCAAAAGACGGGCAGCGCTAACAAGGGTGGTGCTGCGTGTCATTACAAAGGAAAGTCACACCTCAGGGACATTGTAATGGTCTCTAATGAGACACATTTTGTACGTGTTGAGTTCCACGTGGGCAAGGAGAAAAAGTCAGCCACCTCGTACAAATGCAGCAGTACTGCTGTACAAGGTGGCTGATATACATAGAAACACCTGTGGGTGGGGGGCAGGCTCCCTTCAATTTCAGTTCATGTGCCTGCGTGGCGTTTGCAGGTCACGTTGCAAGCTACACAGCAGGGGAACAGCTGGCGTTGCTGAACCCCACTAACACATTGGCTGGTGTTTTTCTCTGTGCAGCTAGCATGTCCGGGCAGAAACTGGCGTTGTTTGAGCCCAGGGTCAGCAGGAGGAGGAGAGGAGCAAAGTGTAGGCCGAAGCCTGCACTGGTGGCAGCTTTTGGTCGGTTGTGCCAGCGTGGCTTGTGCTGGACACGATGCCGGCTACACAGCGGGGGAACAGCAGGCGGTGCTGAACCCCACTAACACATTGGCTGGTGTTTTTCTCTGTGCAGCTAGCATGTCCGGGCAGAAACTGGCGTTGTTTGAGCCCAGGGTCAGCAGGAGGAGGAGAGGAGCAAAGTGTAGGCCGAAGCCTGCACTGGTGGCAGCTTTTGGTCGGTTGTGCCAGCGTGGCTTGTGCTGGACACGTTGCCGACTACACAGCAGGGGAACAGCTGGCGGTGCTGAACCCCACTAACACATTGGCTGGTGTTTTTCTCTGTGCAGCTAGCATTTCCGGGCAAAAACTAGCGGTGTTTGAGCCCAGGGTCAGCAGGAGGAGTAGAGGAGCAGAGTGTAGGCCGAAGCCTAGTTGAACCAATTTCAAAGGTTACCTTTAACCCCCCCCTCAGGTGTTGCAAGGTACAAGAGCCACACCTTGTGCAGCATTAATGCTGCACAAGTAAAAGGTTGCTCTATTTGTTTTGCTCCTTGCACACGCTGACTAAAACACGTACACTATTTAGCCCATTATACTGTCAAACAGTTGTGGAGGCGTGACTTGTCTTTTTAACGAGACGCAGCACAGGTGTCAAAATTTGCACCTAGGTACTGGGCGCAGATTCCTGAGCGTTGTTATTTGCTGTACAGGAGTCTGCGCTATTGTGATCCCTTGGCCATGCGCTGTGAGCGCTTCCTGTCTTCTGACCTCATTTCATGTCGGCCGTTGCGGTTAGCGATGGACATGAATCCCAGACCCACAGTGTGTTTTTAAAAAATCACACTGCGGTGCTGGGATTCGTGCCCTGGTGCACTAAATATGTTTGCCGCTCACACATGTCCTTACACCTGCTTCAGACTGGGCGGCCTCATCTGATCCCTTATCGCCTGCCGCGGCCATGAGGACACCCAGTCTGAAGAAGGCGGAAGGAGATGAGTGAACACAGGCAAACATATGCACTGCACATGCCCATCAATCACACCCTCGCTGTCCAAAAAAATAAGACACCGAGGGCCGTTGTTTCGAGCAGGGGAGATGCACAGGCGCAGCCAGCTAACCAATGATGTCAAAAGACGGGCAGCGCTAACAAGGGTGGTGCTGCGTGTCATTACAAAGGAAAGTCACACCTCAGGGACATTGTAATGGTCTCTAATGAGACACATTTTGTACGTGTTGAGTTCCACGTGGGCAAGGAGAAAAAGTCAGCCACCTCGTACAAATGCAGCAGTACTGCTGTACAAGGTGGCTGATATACATAGAAACACCTGTGGGTGGGGGGCAGGCTCCCTTCAATTTCAGTTCATGTGCCTGCGTGGCGTTTGCAGGTCACGTTGCAAGCTACACAGCAGGGGAACAGCTGGCGTTGCTGAACCCCACTGACACATTGACTGGTGTTTTTCTCTGTGCAGATTGCATGTCCGGGCAAAAACTAGCGGTGTTAGAGCCCAGGGTCAGCAGGAGGAGGAGGAGAGGAGCAAAGTGTAGGCCGAAGCCTGCACTGGTGGCAGCTTTTGGTCGGTTGTGCCAGCGTGGCTTGTGCTGGACACGATGCCGGCTACACAGCGGGGGAACAGCAGGCGGTGCTGAACCCCACTAACACATTGGCTGGTGTTTTTCTCTGTGCAGCTAGCATGTCCGGGCAGAAACTGGCGTTGTTTGAGCCCAGGGTCAGCAGGAGGAGGAGAGGAGCAGAGTGTAGGCCGAAGCCTAGTTGAACCAATTTCAAAGGTTACCTTTAACCCCCCCCTCAGGTGTTGCAAGGTACAAGAGCCACACCTTGTGCAGCATTAATGCTGCACAAGTAAAAGGTTGCTCTATTTGTTTTGCTCCTTGCACACGCTGACTAAAACACGTACACTATTTAGCCCATTATACTGTCAAACAGTTGTGGAGGCGTGACTTGTCTTTTTAACGAGACGCAGCACAGGTGTCAAAATTTGCACCTAGGTACTGGGCGCAGATTCCTGAGCGTTGTTATTTGCTGTACAGGAGTCTGCGCTATTGTGATCCCTTGGCCATGCGCTGTGAGCGCTTCCTGTCTTCTGACCTCATTTCATGTCGGCCGTTGCGGTTAGCGATGGACATGAATCCCAGACCCACAGTGTGTTTTCAAACAATCACACTACGTGGCTGGGATTCGTGGCCTTGTGCAGTAAATAGGTTTGCCGCTTACACATGTCCTTACACCGGCTCCAGACTGGGCGGCCTCAGCTGATCCCTTATCGCCTACCACGGCCAGGAGGCCGCACAGTCTGAAGAAGGCGGAAGGAGATGAGTTAAGACAGGCGAACATATGCACTGCTCGTGCCCATAAACCACACCCTCGCTGACAAAATAAATATGACAACGAGGGGCGTTGTTTCTAGCAGGGCGGATGCACAGGCGCAGCCAGCTAACCATGATGACAAAAGACGGGAAACGCTACCAAGGGGGGTGCTGCGTATCATTACAAAGGAAAGTCACACCTCAGGGACAGTGGAATGGTCTCAATGAGACACATTTTGTACGTGTTGAGTTCCACGTGGGCAAGGAGAAAAAGTCAGCCACCTTGTACAAATGCAGCAGTACTGCTGTACTAGGTGGCTGTTATACATAGAAACACCTGGGGGGGTGGGGCCAGGTTCCCTTTTAATTTCAGTTCCTGTGCCTGCATGGCGTTTGCAGGTCACGTTGCCGGCTACACAGCAGGGGAACAGCTGGCGTTGCTGAACCCCACTAACACATTGGCTGGTGTTTTTCTCTGTGCAGCTAGCACTTCCGGGCAAAAACTAGCGGTGTTTGAGCCCAGGGTCAGCAGGAGGAGGAGAGGAGCAGAGTGTAGGCCGAAGCCTGCACTGGTGGCAGCTTTTGTTCTGTTGTGCCAGCGTGGCTTGTGCTGGACACGTTGCCGACTACACAGCAGGGGAACAGCTGGCGGTGCTGAACCCCACTGACACATCACCTAGTGTTTTTTTCTGTGTAGACAACACTTCCAGGTGGCAACTGACAGTGTTGAAACCCAGGGAATCAAAGAGGAGCAGAGTGTAGGCCGAAGCCTGCAGTGGAGCAAGTTGAAAGGGAACCTTTAACCCCCCCCCCCAGGCATTTGTTGCTGAAAGAGCCATCTTGTACAGCAGTAATACTGCACATGGAAAATGGTGGCTCCGAAAATTATGCTCCTTGCAAACGCTGAAGTACACACTCATATAATGTGTCCCCTCACACCGTCAAACCATCCCGGAAGTGGGACTTTCCTTTGTAATGTGACACAGCACAGCCGTCATTCCAACCCCCTTGGTGCCGGGCACCACCTCCTCAACGTTGTTTGGTTCTGTCACGGAGCCCGCACTGTAATGTTATCCCTTGGCCATGCACAGTTAGCGGTGCCCGTCTTCTGACATCATGTAGGTGTCAGGCTGGCAGTGCCTGTGCGTCCAAGCTGCCCGAGATCCAACCTTGCAGTGTCATCTAATGTAGTCCCACTGCGGGCCAGGGATCCATGGGCATGCGCAGTGCATATCATCGCCTCTCACTCACCTCCTTCCTGCTTCTTCAGACTGTGCGGCGTCACGGCCGTGGCATGCTATTAGGGATCAGCTGACGCCGCCTAGTCTGAAGAAGCGTGAAGAAGGGGAGTGAGAGGCTAGTATATGCACTGCGCATGGCCATGGATACCAGGCCCACTGTGGGATCACATTAGACGACACTGCGAGGTGTGATTTCGGGCAGCGTGGACGCACAGGCGCAGCCAGGACGACAACAAATGATGTCAGAGGACGGGCAGCGCAAACTGTGCATGGCCAAGGGATAACATAACAGCGCAGGGTCCATGACGGAATCAAACAACGCTAAGGAGGCAGCGCACGGTGCCAAGGGGGTAGCAATGACGGCTGTGCTGTGTCACATTACAAAGGAAAGTCCCACCTCCGGGACGGTTGGACGGTGTGAGGGGACACATTACATGAGTGTGTAGTTCAGCGTTTGCAAGGAGCATAATTTCAAGAGCGACCTTTCCCTTGTGCAGTATTAGTGCTGCACATGGTGGCTCTTTCAGTAACAAACGCCTAGGGGGGGGGGGGGACAGGTCCCCTTACATTTTAGTTGTGCCAGCGTGGCGGTCGCATGACACGTTGCCGGATACACAGCTGGGGATCAGCTGACGTTACTGAACCCCAATAACAGAGGAGCGACTGTTGACTGTGCACACAGCACTTCCAGGCACCAACTGGCGGTGTTAGAGCCCAGGGACAGCAGGAGGAGCAGATTGGAGGTATTGCCGCACACACAGCTGGGGATCAGCTGACGTTACTGAACCCCAATAACAGAGGAGCGACTGTTGACTGTGCACACAGCACTTCCAGGCACCAACTGGCGGTGTTAGAGCCCAGGGACAGCAGGAGGAGCAGAGGAACAGAGTGTAGGCCGAAGCCTGATTGGAGCAAGTTGAAAGGAAACCTTTAACCCCCCCCCCCAAGACGTTTGTAGCTGAAAGAGCCATGTTGTGCAGCACTAAGGATGCAAAAGGAAAAGGTTGCTCTTTTAATTATGCTCCTTGCAAACACCGAAGTAAACACTAAAAATGTGTCCCTTTATACCGTTAAACCGTTCCGGAGGTGCGAATTTCCTTCGTAATGGGACACAGCACAGCTGTCATTCCTATCCCCTTGATGCCGTGCGCTGCCTCCTCAGCGTTGTTTTAAGCTGCCACGGAGCCTGCGCTGTTCTGTTAGCCCTTGGCCATGCCCAATTAGCGCTGCCTGTCTTCTGACATAATTTGGTGTCAGGCTGTCAGTGCCTGTGCGTCCACGCTGCTCCAGATCCCACCTCGCAGTCTCATCTAACGTAATCCCACTGCGGGCCTTGGAACCATGGGCATGCACAGTGCATAACCTCGACTCTCACTCCCCTCCTTCCCTCTTCTTCAGACTGTGCGGTGTCACGGCCGTGGCATGCTAGGGATCAGCTGACGGCGCACAGTCTAAAGAAGGCGGAGGGAAATGAGCGAGAGCCCGAGGGGAAGATATGCACTGCGCATGCCCATGGATCCCAGGCCCGCAGTGTGACTCAATCAGAAGACACTGCGAGGCGGGATCTCGGGCACCGCGGCCGCACAGGCGCAGCCAGCCTGACACCAAATTATGTCAGAAGACAGGCAGCGCAAATAGGGCATGCCCAAGGGATAACAGAACAGCGCAGGCTCCGTGACAGCTTAAAACAACGCTGAGGAGGCAGCGCATGGCACCAAGGGGGTAGGAATGACGGCTGTGCTGCGTCACATTACGAAGGAAAGTCCCAGCTCCGGGACGGTATAACGGTATCAGTGAACACATTTTATAAGTGTTAAGTTCTGCGTGTGCAAAGAGCTAAAAAAAAAGAGCTACCTTTTCCTTGTGCAGCATTACTGCTGCACAAGATGGCTCTTTCAGTAACAAACGACGGGGGGGGGGGGGGGGGGACAGGTTCCCTTACATTTAGGTTGTTGTGCCAGCGTGGCGGTCGCAGGACACATTGCCGGCTACACAGCTGGGGATCAGCTGACGTTACTGAAACCCAATAACACTGGGTCGTATGTTTTTACTGTGCAGCCTGCACTTCTGAGCCGCAACTGGCGGTGTTGGAGCCCAGGAATAGCAGTTCAGGTGGTAGAAAGATGAACACAGCAGGAGACCTGGATGACACCCAATTACTTAATCAGGCAGAGGAGTGGCAAATTCCTGCGAGATCCAGGCCTGGTTCATTTTCAGGAAAGTAAGCCGGTCAACGTTATCGGAGGATAGTCGCATGCGACGGTCTGTTAGTACACCACCTGCGGCACTAAAGACACGTTCCGATAAGACACTAGCCGCAGGGCAAGCCAGCACCTCCAATGCATACTGGCTTAGCTCTGGCCATGTATCCAGCTTAGAGACCCAAAACTTGAACGGGGAAGAGCCGTCTGGGAGTACAGTAAGAGGGCAAGCCATGTAGTCTGTCACCATCTGACGGAACCGTTGCCTCCTGCTGACTGGAGCCGCCGGTGATGGTGTAGACATTTGGGGCGGGCACACAAAAGTGTGCCAGAGTTGTGCCATACTGGGCTTGCCTTGGGCAGAGGCACTGCTTCTGCTCCCTCTTTGGGCAGAGCCTCCCCCACTGCCTCGACGCACTGAGCTGCTTTGTAAAGCACTAGCAGCACTCCTCTCAGTTGGACAGGAGAAGATGATGGAATTCACCAGTGTGTCGTGGTACTCCCGCAATTTACGCTCCCGGGTCAACGCAGGGATGAGGTTTTGGACGTTGTCCCGGTAGCGAGGATCGAGGAGGGTGAACACCCAATAATCAGGCATGTTGAGAATGTGGTCGATGCGGCGGTCGTTTCTCAGGCACTGCAGCATGAAATCCACCATGTGCTGCAGAGTGCCAACCGGCCCAGAAACGCTGTCCCCTGCTTGAGACATGATCTCTGCCCGCTCGTCATCACCCCACCCTCGCTGTACACACTGACCACTGGACAATTGTGTCGCTCCCTCCTCTGGACGGAGCTCTTCCTCCTCCATTGACTCCTCCTCATCCTCCTCACAAATTGGCCCCTGCGTACCCCTTTGTGAGGAACCACGTGGCGCTGACTCTCCAGAAGCTGATGGAAAAGGTGACTCCTCATCCTCCACCTCTTCCACCACATCATCCCTTAACCCTTGCAAAGTTTGCTGAAGCAGGCAGATAAGGGGGACAGTCATGCTGACTAGTGCATCATCTGCACTTGCCATCCGCGTGGAATAATCAAAAGGACGCAAAACCTGGCAGACGTCCTTCATAGTGGCCCACTCTGTGGTTGTGAAGTCTGATCGGCGCTGACTGCGACTTCTTTGCGCCTGATGCAGCTGGTACTCCATAACTGCTTGCTGCTGCTCACACAACCGCTCCAACATATGTAACGTGGAATTCCACCGGGTAGGTAGGTCACATATGATGCGGTGTTCCGGAAGGCGGAATCGGCGCTGCAGAGCAGCAATGCGGGATCTGGCCAAGCTGGAACGCCGCAAGTGAGCACACTCTAGGCGGACCTTGTGCAGCAGGGCATCAAGATCCGGATAGTCCCTCAGAAAACTCTGCACAACCAAATTGAGCACATGTGCCAGACATGGGATGTGAGTGAGGTTGCCAAGGGCCAAAGCTGCCACCAGATTTCGGCCATTGTCACACACTACCATGCCTGGCTGGAGATTCGCTGGCAGTAACCACACATCGCTCTCCTGCTTTATGGCATTCCAGAGCTCCTGCGCTGTGTGGCTTCGATGCCCCAATGAAACTAGTTTCAAGACGGCCTGCTGACGTTTGGCCACGGCTGTGCTCATGTCGGTCATAGGTAAACGTTCACGGGTCCATGTGGGGGTGGACTGTGACGGATCCTGCAGAGAGGAATCAGAGGAACTGGTGTAAGAGGAGGAGTCGATGCGTACAGACTGGATTCCTGCAATCCTTGGAGTGGGCAGGACACGTCCTGCGCCACTCGCACGATCTGTACCTGGCTCAACAACATTAACCCAATGGGCAGTGAGGGAAACATATCGCCCCTGTCCATGCTGACTGGTCCACGCATCGGTGGTGAGGTGGACCTTGCTACTGACGGCGTTCAGTAGCGCATGTTTTATGTTTGCCTCAACATGCCTGTGCAGGGCAGGGACAGCCTGCCTGCTGAAGTAAAAGCGGCTGGGCACCTTGTACTGTGGGACTGCCAATGCCATCAAGTCACGGAAGCTGTCAGTCTCCACCAGCCTGAACGAGAGCATTTCCAGGGACAACAGTTTGGCAATGCCTGCATTCAGAGCCTGTGCTCGGGGGTGGTTGGCCGAGAATGCCCGCCTTTTCTCCCATGCCTGTACTACCGATGGCTGTAGAGTAGACTGGGAGTGTGAGGATGACTGGGAAGGTGGTGCTGTGGGTGGAATTACACAAGGTCTCTGGGAGGAAGCCAAACCAGCTGTGCGTGAGCTGGAGGAAGAGGCAACACGAGCTGAAGAGGTGGTAGCTGCCGCTGTTGGTTGGCCTACATCTTCAGTGTGTTTCTGTAACTCCACCGCGTGCCTGGTCCGCACATGTTTCCACATATTTGTGGTATTGAGGTTGCTGACATTTTTCCCTCTTTTTACTTTATGATGACACAGCTTGCATTTGACAAAACAAATGTCATCTGCAACTGTGTCAAAAAAGGACCAGGCACTGCAAGTCTTGGGAGCGCCCTTTTTGGCTTTGGAAAGAGACAGGCTCCTAACGGGTGCCAAAGTGGAGGCTACAGGCTCCGCAGTCTTCCCCCTCCCTCTCCCTCTTTGGCCCGTAAGAGGAAGCTCTTCCTCTGAGCTGCTCCCACCACCTTCCTGTTCCTCACGCCACGATGGGTCAAGGACCTCATCATCTCCACTACCCTCTGCCACCAACTGCTCCTCCTGGGTAGTCTCAGCAGCACAGTACGCACGAGAAAGCGGCACCTGAGTTTCATCATCAGATGCGTACTGCGCTGTGGTCACCGGAGGCACTGGCCCACCTGCCTCTTCAGAGTCAGAGAGAAAAAGGTGTTGGGCATCACTGCACACTGCCTCTTCTTCCATTTCTCCAATGCTGCTTGGCTGGCCCCCTGTTTCCAAGCCAAGAGATTCAGAGAACAGAAGTAGAGACGGCTCCTGTCCTGGGCTCTCTGACTGCCTGGCCAATTTGGCAGGTGGTGAAGAGACAGATGGCTGCTCTCCAGTGCTCTGTGCCTGAGAGGATGTGGCACTAACTGAAGTCGATGCCGAGGCGTTAGCTGCCATCCACCCGACAACGGCTTCAATTTGGTCTTCACGCAGCAGCGGTGCACGGCGCTCTCCGACAAAGCTGCGCATGAAGGACTGTTCCCTGCTGAAACTGAGTGACGACGAGTCACCGGCGCCCGCAGCAGGCACAGAATCACCACGTCCTCTCCCTGCTCCTCTCCCTGCTCCGCGCCCACGCCCACGTGCCTTACTCCCTGCCCTCTTCATCTTGGTTGACAGATAAAGATAAGCAGAAAAGTACTAAGGCCTTAGTGTGCTTATTCCTGTAATGCTCCTCCTAACAGGTGTAAGAAACACTAATGTTGTAAATTGTGGACTAAACTTTATTATTTTTCAAATGTGGCCTACACAAGTGTAAGTTGTGTTTGGTGAACTTAACCTTTTTTTTGGTGCAGATCGGGCTACAGAGCTAGTTTAAATCACACGGAGACCGTGCAGACAGCCGTAAACGGCGCTGCAAGGCCAAGAAACCCTCCTCTAGGTTATCCTATATAGTGTTTTTCCACTATTTAGCTGGATACAAGTGGAAAGACACTAATATGAATTTTTTTTTTCAAATTTTAAACTGGCTGCACTATTTGAAAAAAAGGAAATTGTTTTTCAAGGTATGAGGCAGTAACGCACCCTGAGCTGAATCCAACCGGCTATGGCTGCACACAGACTACAGGGCGAGCTGGGCTCACACGGAGACCGTGCAGACAGCCGTAAACGGCGCTGCAAGGCCAAAAAACCCTCCTCTAGGTTATCCTATATAGTGTTTTTCCACTATTTAGCTGGATACGAGTGGAAAGACACTAATAGGAATTTTTTTTTTCAAATTTTAAACAGGCTGCACTATTTGAAAAAAAGGAAAATTTTTCTCAAGGTATGAGCCAGTAACGAACCCTGAGCTGAATCCAACCGGCTATGGCTGCACACAGACTACAGGGCGAGCTGGGCTCACACGGAGACCGTGCAGACAGCCGTAAACGGCGCTGCAAGGCCAAAAAACCCTCCTCTAGGTTATCCTATATAGTGTTTTTCCACTATTTAGCTGGATACGAGTGGAAAGACACTAATAGGAATTTTTTTTTTCAAATTTTAAACAGGCTGCACTATTTGAAAAAAAGGAAAATTTTTCTCAAGGTATGAGCCAGTAACGAACCCTGAGCTGAATCCAACCGGCTATGGCTGCACACAGACTACAGGGCGAGCTGGGCTCACACGGAGACCGTGCAGACAGCCGTAAACGGCGCTGCAAGGCCAAAAAACCCTCCTCTAGGTTATCCTATATAGTGTTTTTCCACTATTTAGCTGGATACGAGTGGAAAGACACTAATAGGAATTTTTTTTTTCAAATTTTAAACAGGCTGCACTATTTGAAAAAAAGGAAAATTTTTCTCAAGGTATGAGCCAGTAACGAACCCTGAGCTGAATCCAACCGGCTATGGCTGCACACAGACTACAGGGCGAGCTGGGCTCACACGGAGACCGTGCAGACAGCCGTAAACGGCGCTGCAAGGCCCAAAAAACCCCCTCTAGGTTATCCTATGTAGTGTTTTTCCACAATAGAGCTGGAGACTGGTGGAAAAACACTAATAGGAAATTTGAGAAAAAATGTGCAGCAGGCTGCACTAAGAGCAAAAAAGAACAACTGTGTGAGGCAGTGTGAACCCCCCCTGAGCTGAATACAACCGGGTATATGGCTGCACACAGACTACAGAGTGAGCTGCACACACACACACACAGAGACCTTGCAGAACGCTGTTAAAACAGCGCTGCAAGGCAAGAGCAAGGTGAACAGTGAAGAACACACAGCGTTTTGCTAAATTAGCCTTTGGAAAGGAAAATAAAGCAATTAGCTAGCTCAACTGGCCCTCAGTTAGAACACAGCGTCCTGTCCCTAACTGAAATCACAGCAGAGTGAGCGCAAAATGGCGGCAGCGCTTTTTTATAGTGCAGAGTGACATCATTTCAGCAGCCAATCCAAGCCTTGCCAGTACTTACATGCCCACCATGCTAAACAGGATGTGCCCACACTTTCATTCATTCCTCATTGGCTGCTGCGTTCAATTTGAATTCTGGGAACTTCCGATTCCGGTATCCGATACGCGGGAAGTATCGGAATTCAGTATCGGAATTCCGATACCGCAAATATCGGCCGATACCCGATACTTGCGGTATCGGAATGCTCAACACTACTCATAAGCCATGGTTGGATGACATGCTCTAGGTTCATGAACATGCAAGGGGGTTATACTATCTTAACCTAGAATTGGAAAGTACAACACAGGACCTATACGCTTAAGATCAAGCCTTATACCAGTCAGGAGAGAGCTTTTTCCGTGAATGGCCCAGCCCAGGCTTCACCATTGAAGGGGCTTGGGGAGTGATTAGGTTCCACTCTTTCATTAGATTCTCCAGCTGCAAAGGAGAGTGGAATATATGCAATCTCTCATCGTGGGTGACCACCATTTTAATTGAAAATCCCCACCGGTACGGAATATTGTTTTCACGGAGGATCCTAGACAGCCATCCAAATTCCCCACTTTTGGCCAAGGTAGCAGCAGACAAATATGGGAAGATTTTCAGGTTGTGGAAAGGGTCTGGAGGTGAATGATCCTGCTTGAATTTCATCATGAATGCATCCTTAGCAGGAAAAAAATGAATCCTTGCCAATGTATCATGTGGGAGAGCTGGTTCTGTATTTTTGGGCTTTTGGCCCCAGTGGATCCTGTCCACAATAAGATTCCTAGTATCCCAGTTTGGCTGCGCCCACTTTAGCAACTTTTGAAAGTAATCATGCAGATCTTTGTCATCAATGGCTTCAGGAATACCCATAATTTTAACATTATTACGCCTTCCTCTGTCCTCTTGATCACATAGTTTGTTATTCAGGTGAAAGACCTCTTCCTCTAGTGCTGCATTAGCATCTATGAGTGCATTGTGTTATTCTGCAAACTGTGCCATTTTAGCTTCTATGTGTGAGGTTCGCTCCCCAGCTCCTGAATATCTCCTGTAATGTGTTTTACCATGTCCCTCAAGTCTTCTTGTAAGGATGCTCTTAGTGAAGATAGCAATCTCTGCATTGTTTGCTCTGTGAGGAGTATGTCAGAAGAGTCCCCCTTCTGTGCAGATTCACAGCCTGAGGAGCGAGATGTGTATGAGGCAGCTGCAGAGGACGGCAGGGCCATTTTACTGGAGAGAGAAGCTGGTTTGTCCCTCAGATAAAAGTCAGTAAGTTAGCTGGCACAGCCGATTTGCGGGGCTTCCCCTTGGGCATGACTGGCACAAGGAACTCACACAGGTCTGGGTGGGTAAACAAGTCGATATGAGGCCGTGTAGCGCCGGTTTATGGTCCTGTGCTGTGGAGCTCCTGGATCAAGCAGCCATCTCCATAGGCTGGCATGTTAAACCCCATAACACATCCTTGAGGTGTAAAAATGGTGAGCAGTCATCTCACCCAACTCTTAGAACTACTCAAAAAACAACAACCCTGTCATGGCCAATTAACCCCTCAGCACATAGCATGGTGAGAGAAACTTCTGGGAATCACATTACGTAAGATAGCAATCTTGGTGGTACATGTCTCCCCTCACAAACATAGCCAGTGACCCTGTTATATCTCCCCCCTCTGCCCAAAGTTGGAGGTTTTGGCACCTTCAAGCATCAAATAGTGAATTCTGGAGTGGGCATCAGAGTTACCGTGTAACTTACCGGGTTTATGATCTGTAAGGAAACTAAAGTCCAGGAGGCCTAAGAACCACCTAGTCACCCAAGCATTCTTACCTTTATTTTCCCTTAACTATTTCAGAGGTGCATTGTTGATTTGATGCCTTTAAGAAAATCAGTCAGTGGTGCAGCAGTTATGGCAAAATTTGGAAGAAACTGCTGGTAAAATCCCACTATTCCAAGAAATGCTCTCTCCTTCTTCTTGGAAAGCGATTGTGGTCACTTCTGAACTGCCTCAAACTTGTTTACCTGTGACATTTCGCCTCTCCCGAAGATGCAGCTTAAGTACTTGGTACTCTTCTTTCTCTTTGGCACATTTTTTTGGATTTATTGTAAACCGCAAAGCATCCATAATCACCTGCACCTTTGGTAGATGACTACACCAGTCTGGGCTGAAGACTACAATGTCATCGACGTAGGCAGCGGCATACGTTTTATGCGGAGCTATGACCTGATCCATGGCCCTCTGGAAGGTGGCTGGGGTACCATGCAACCCAAAAGGCAATCTGATATATTTAACCCTGATGTTCTGTTCGGGTCATAGTGACCCGAGCAGACTTTTTGCGGCCCTGTAGATTTTTTTCTGTAAATCTATAAAACTTGAGACTCCTTGACTTTTCCTCATTTGGGGGGACCTACCTATGAGTATTTTTTTTTTTTTTCGTTTACTTTTTGCTACACGCAAAAAGTTACACTTGTTGTGTTCGGGTCATAGTGACCCGACATCGTTTTTTACAGCTGTGAGGCCATATTTTCAGTGAAATAAAGGAGTTATAACCTCAGTTGGGTCTATTTATTGCATCTACTATTGTATATCAATTGATTTATTTCCTAAATTATTTCAATGGGGTCATACACGCGCTCTACCGGGGGTATGCATTGAGATCTGCGCACCATAAAAATGGCTTTATATTGATTATTTTTGGTGCGCAGTCTATTCTAAAATGTAGAGTGCATCCGGAGAGATCACTAGGTGTGCACTACACGTGTATATTATGCGCAGAACGGACTGCTCAGACCGCGCTGTCTAAGACTTTTTTTTTTGTAAAGCTGAGCTGTAAAGTCTTGCAAATAATTTTTTTTTGCTAAGTAAAGGTACCTTCACACTAAATGATATCGCTAGCGATCTGTGACGTTGCAGCGTCCTGGCTAGCGATATCGTTCAGTGTGACACGCAGCAGCGATCAGGATCCTGCTGTGATGTCGTCGGTCGGGGCTAGAGGGCCAGCACTTTCTTTGGTCGCTGGCTCTCCCGCTGACATCGCTGAATTGGCGTGTGTGACACCGATTCAGCGATGTCTTCGCTGGTAACCAGGGTAAACATCGGGTTACTAAGCGCAGGGCCGCGCTTAGTAACCCGATGTTTACCCTGGATACCATCCTAAAAGTAAAAAAAACAAACGCTTCATACTTACCTTCGGCTGTCTGTCCCCGGCGCTCTGCTTTCCTGCACTCACTGTGAGCACAGCGGCCGGAAAGCAGAGCGGTGACATCACCGCTCTGCTTTCCGGCCGCTGTGTTCACAGCCAGTACAGAGAATCACAGCGCCGGGGACAGACAGCCGAAGGTAAGTATGAAGCGTTTTTTTTTTTTTTTACTTTTAGGATGGTATCCAGGGTAAACATCGGGTTACTAAGCGCGGCCCTGCGCTTAGTAACCCGATGTTTACCCTGGTTACCGGCATCGTTGGTCGCTGGAGAGCTGTCTGTGTGACAGCTCTCCAGCGACCAAACAGCGAAGCTGCAGCGATCCGGATCGTTGTCTGGATCGCTGCAGCGTCGTTTAGTGTGAAGGTACCTTTAGTCTGTCTTCCTGGCTTATCTGCTTGTTTTCAGAAGGGTTCTTACAGTGGGGCAAAAAAGTATTTAGTCAGTCAGCAATAGTGCAAGTTCCACCACTTAAAAAGATGAGAGGCGTCTGTAATTTACATCATAGGTAGACTTCAACTATGGGAGACAAACTGAGAAAAAAAAATCCAGAAAATCACATTGTCAGTTTTTTTAACAATTTATTTGCATATTATGGTGGAAAATAAGTATTTGGTCAGAAACAAAATTTCATCTCAATACTTTGTAATATATCCTTTGTTGGCAATGACAGAGGTAAAACGTTTTCTGTAAGTCTTCACAAGGTTGCCACACACTGTTGTTGGTATGTTGGCCCATTCCTCCATGCAGATCTCCTCTAGAGCAGTGATGTTTTTGGCTTTCGCTTGGCAACACAGACTTTCAACTCCCTCCAAAGGTTTTCTATAGGGTTGAGATCTGGAGACTGGCTAGGCCACTCCAGGACCTTGAAATGCTTCTTACGAAGCCACTCCTTCGTTGCCCTGGCGGTGTGCTTTGGATCATTGTCATGTTCAAAGACCCAGCCACGTTTCATCTTCAATGCCCTTACTGATGGAAGGAGGTTTGCACTCAAAATCTCACGATACATGGCCCCATTCATTCTTTCATGTACCCGGATCAGTTGTCCTGGCCCCTTTGCAGAGAAACAGCCCCAAAGCATGATGTTTCCACCACCATGCTTTACAGTAGGTATGGTGTTTGATGGATGCAACTCAGTATTCTTTTTCCTCCAAACACAAGTTGTGTTTCTACCAAACAGTTCCAGTTTGGTTTCATCAGACCTTAGGACATTCTCCCAAAACTCCTCTGGATCATCCAAATGCTCTCTAGCAAACTTCAGACGGGCCCGGACATGTACTGGCTTAAGCAGTGGGACACGTCTGGCACTGCAGGATCTGAGTCCATGGTGGCGTAGTGTGTTACTTATGGTTGGCCTTGTTACATTGGTCCCAGCTCTCTGCAGTTCATTCACTAGGTCCCCCCGCGTGGTTCTGGGATTTTTGCTCACCGTTCTTGTGATCATTCTGACCCCACGGGGTGGGATTTTGCGTGGAGCCCCAGATCGAGGGAGATTATCAGTGGTCTTGTATGTCTTCCATTTTCTAATTATTGCTCCCACTGTTGATTTCTTCACTCCAAGCTGGTTGGCTATTGCAGATTCAGTCTTCCCAGCCTGGTGGAGGGCTACAATTTTGTTTCTGGTGTCCTTTGACAGCTCTTTGGTCTTCACAATAGTGGAGTTTGGAGTCAGACTGTTTGAGGGTGTGCACAGGTGTCTTTTTATACTGATAACAAGTTTAAACAGGTGCCATTACTACAGGTAATGAGAGGAGGAAAGAGGAGACTCTTAAAAAAGAAGTTACAGGTCTGTGAGAGCCAGAAATCTTGATTGTTTGTTTCTGACCAAATACTTATTTTCCACCATAATATGCAAATAAATTGTTAAAAAAACAGACAATGTGATTTTCTGGATTTTTTTTTCTCAGTTTGTCTCCCATAGTTGAGGTCTACCTATGATGTAAATTACAGACGCCTCTCATCTTTTTAAGTGGTGGAACTTGCACTATTGCAGACTGACTAAATACTTTTTTGCCCCACTGTATCTTCTCTGCTCTTATCAGTACACATATGCTAGCCCAGACATGTTACCTTTCAGTTTCTTTGGAGAGCAGCTGGCTACCCCCATGGCCTCTTCCGGCATCAAAAGAAAAAGATGCAGCTATTGCCCTTCTACTTGTGACAACAAGACGAGTATAACATGTTCTGGCTGTAAAACATTTCTATGCAAAATTAATGTGTATTGTTTTTCATGCAAGAATCCGTAAATTTATATGATCATGTAAATATATTCACATTGTAATGTTTATTATCTTTAATTTTTTATCACAAAATGTTTGATTTGATTTTTTTTTTTTTTTACAAAACGTGTAGTTTTCTATTTTCGTTTTGCTCATTGATCTGTTTTTTCAGAATAATAAAAAAAAAGATTTCTAGTTCATTTTTCTTTTTTTTTTACTACCAAACATGTTCACAAACAGTCTTGTAAGCAAAAAGTATAAAAAAAATGGAGTTAGAGTGTCTAAAATCAAGGTTTAATAAGCCGGGTCATAGTGACCCGGAACACTACAAGTGTATAGTAAATGCGAACAAAACAGCAGGGTTAAAACACCTATCTGGTGTTGAGAAGGCCGTCTTCTCCATGGCACTAAGGGAAATTGAGATCTGCCAGTAGCCCTTTGTCAGGTCGAGGGTGGAAATGTATCTTAGTGAGTTAGACGATGCGTGGCATCAGGTACACGTCAAATTTGGATATTTCATTCAGCTTGTGGTAATTGTTACAAAACTGCCACTTACAGTTGGGCTTCGGGACAAGGACGATGGGACTCGACAACCCGCTTTTTGACTCCTCTATCACGTCAAGGTCTTGCATTCTCTTAACCTCGTTTGAGATGACCTCACGGCATGCTTCAGCAATCCTAAATGGCTTAAAATTCACCCTTACATGTGGCTCTGTCAGGATGTCATGCTGAATCACCTGTGTACCCCCGGCAACTCCGAGAACAGGTCATGGTTCCACTGCAGCAGTTCTCGACACTGCTGCTTCTGAGCTCCCAGGCAAGGAGCTTCCAGCAGTTCCCGATGTCACCACAGCTTGAATAATTCACGTGGTGAACTTAGTGAGGCTTCCTTTGTCCTGACTGATGGACCTTCTAATTAACCTCACCCAGTTTTTCCACTGCCTTGTATGGGCCCTGTCACTTAGCCAGGAACCTGCTCTCGACCATGGGGATAAGCACCAGTACACGTCCCCAGGCTGAAACTGCCTATGCCTCGCTGATCAGTAATGGTACCGTCACACTGAACGATATCGCTAGCGATCCGTGACGTTGCAGCGTCCTGGCTAGCTATACCGTTCAGTTTGACACACAGCAGCGATCAGAATCCTGGTGTGATGTCGTTGGTCGCTGCAGAAAGTCCAGCACTTTATTTCATCACTGGACTTCCTGCTGACATCACTGAATCGGCGTGTGTGACGCCGATTCAGCGATGTCTTCGCTGGTAACCAGGGTAAACATCGCTGTGCTTTCCGGCCGCTGTGCTTACACAGGGCAGAGAAGCAGAGCACCGAGGGACAGACAGCGGAAGGTAAGTATGTAGTGTTTGGTTTTTTTTACTTTTACGCTGGTAACCAGGGTAAACATTGGGTTACTAAGCGCGGCCCTGCGCTTAGTAACCCGATGTTTACCCTGGTTACCGGCATAGTTGGTCGCTGGAGAGCTGTCTGTGTGACAGCTCTCCAGCGACCAAACAGCGACGCTGCAGCGATCCGGATCATTGTCGGTATCGCTGCAGCGTCGCTTAGTGTGACGGTACCTTTATACAGAATTTCCTGTGCTTCCTGTGCATAGAGGAGATGCACTTTCATGAAAGGCATTACTTTCGACATTCTCTCCTGCATCTGCGTGATGTGCTCTATGATGCTCCGGTGAGGCATGACCTCGGATCCTCAGGTTTCTTTTGTGATATCAGGAGTCCTCGCAGATGTTGACAATACAGGAGTTCGAATGGAGAGAAACCAGTGGAAACCAGTGGAGGCTTGGGGAACTTCCTTGAAAGAACAGAAGTGGAAGCAGATAGTACCAGTCTCAAAGATCATTCTCAATTACCTTCTTGAGCATAGCTCTTAAGGTCTTATCGAAGCATTCCACTAGGCCATCAGTCTGTGGTTGGTAGGTAGATGTTCGTTGCTGGCAATCAGGAGGACATTACGCAGCTCCTTCATCCCCTTGCTCATGAAGGAAGTCCCTTGGTCGGCCAATATCTCCTTTGGCAGGCTGTCCTAGAAAAAAAATCGTCAAGCTCTCGGGCTACACACTTGGGGGCTGAGTTCCTTAGGGGTAGAGCCTCTAGGTAACAGGTATTATAGTCCACAACCATCCTGGTGTCCCCTGATATCTGATGTCCCCATGCAGACTTAACTAATGTAGTGAAGTTATCGCAATTTTATCAAATGGGACCTCTATAACAGTTAATGGGACAAGTAGGCTTCAAAAGTAGGAAGAGGGAGCAGTTACCTGGCAGGTGGGGCAAGACCTACAATAATTTAGGATCTTCTGGTAGCATCCAGGGCAATAGAATCTCCGCATTACCCTCTCCAGAATTTTGTCTACACCCAGATGTTCCCCCAAAACATGCGAATGGGCCATGTTTTGGACGGGCGCCACCCGACTCGGCACACTGATGCCATTGCACAGCTCTGTGACATTTCTTATTGAAGGGAAAGAGTGCTTGTCTAGGCCTGTGTGGACATTATAATGAATTAGAAGCCTGCATTGTAGATACTGGTGCTGAAGCTGAGCCATTATACTAACAGCCCTTTTAAGGGCTAATCGTTTTCAGCACATACAATCTGCATTTAGTCTAGGGAGGAAGAGAGAGTTGCAGGAGCGGGAAAAAGTGACAGAATCCAGTTTGAAAACAGGTATTAGGCCTGTGCAGTCCGTTGGCAAATATATAGTTCCTTTTTTTGTGGTAGCTGGAAAACTTGAGTATATTTTGATCCATCAAGTATTACATCCTTTGAGGTAATTTTTTTGTGTTATATATCACATAAAAAAAATGATAAAATTGAAAACATTTTTCTGGGCTACATTTCTCAGTCATACACTATTCTGTAGTGTGGAGTAAATTTCTGTGATATCTAAAAGTGAACAAAGCTGTTAAAAATTTAGCAGGCTTCCATTTCTCCAACATAGAATATTATGTGGTCTGTGAACATTTCTGTGGTCTGTGAACATTTCTGTGATATGTAAAACTGTTAGAAAGCTTTTGAACATTTTGTAAACCTCTGTTTCCCAGACATATAGTGTTGTATAGACTGTATACATTTTTGTGATCTCTAAAAGTGAACAAAATCATTTAAAAATATTGCAGGCTTCGAATTCTCGGATACACAGTGTTATGTGGTCTGTGAAAATTTCTGTGATCTCTAAAAGTGAACAAAAGCTTTTCAAAATGTTGTAGGTTTTCATTTGGCAGACATACAGTGTTACTTGGTGTGTGAATATTTCTGTGATCTATAAAAAATGAAAAAAGCTTTTAAAACTTTTGTAGGCTTCCATTTCGCTGACTTACAGTGTTGCGTGACCTGTGAACATTTTGGGTTCTCTAAAAGGGAACAAAAGCTTTTAAAAATTGTGTAGGCTTTCATTTCTCAGACATAGGCTGGAATCACACTAGAGAGGAATGCGGAAGAGTGCTATGCGAGAAAAAATCGCATAGCACTTGGACCACTGTTAATCTATGGGGCAGCTCCCATCACTGTATTTTTTTTTCGGCCGTATTATAAATGCGAGTGTGATTTGCACCGTATATCAGCTAAAACTCGCCAATGCAAGTCTATGGGTGAGAGAAAAACTTGCACACCACACGGACCATCAGTGTGACCTGCGAGAAATACGCACCGGAGTCCTTTGAAAAGCTGACAATTCAGTGCAGTAAATTACAGTAAAATCACACTGACAGCTTACAATAGAATAGATAGAATAGAAATATACACATAGCATAGATGTATATATACAGTATATGTGTGTCAGTGACACACACGTATATATCTTTATATTTCATAGAGAGATAGATAGCAGCATAGCCGATAATTAATTTGTCGGCTTCTGTAAAATCATTGCAGTGCCCAACAGGATAGGAGGCATAGTTTACAAACAGGAAACCCATACAGAACAGTTAGATTTATGTATGTCAGTGTCTAATACTGTTAGTAGTATGTGTGTGTAAAATTTGGGACCTGTATGTATTTACTAACAGATTTTATTCACAGAAAAACTGGCATGGGTCCCACGCAATTTTCTGCACCAGAGAGGGAAAGCCAGTGACTGAGGGCATATATTAATAGCCTAGAGAGGTACCATGGTTATTGCTTCCCCCTGGCTAAAAACATCTGCCCCAGCCTCCCCAGAAAAGGAGCATCTGTAAGATGCGCCAATTCTGGCACTTAGCCTCTCTCTTCCTACTGCCTTGTAGTGGTGACATATGGGGTAATAAGGGGTTAATGTCACCTTTGTATTGTAAGGTGACATTAAGCCTGGCTTAGTAATGGAGAGGTATCAATAAGACACCTATCTATTACTAATCCTAAAGTTTGCAAAGGGTTAAAAAAACACACACATGCAGAATAAAGTATTTTAGTGAAATACCACATAGTTTTGCCATCTTTATTCTTCTGCTAATCCAAACAATGCCATCAATCTACTGTCATAAATAAAAAATAAAAAACCAACAATATACTCATACCTGTCTGGCATTCAGTCGGTCCCACGCCATAATCCATATCTGGGGGTTAAATAGTTTACAACCAGGAGCGGTGCTAATGCTACCGCCCTGGCTGTAAACCACTGAGGAATGAATGAGAAGCTGCCAGCAGCAGCATCAGTGAAGTCAGCACAGCCTGACCTGCAATGAACTCAGCAGCGTGGGAAAATGAACTGTCATTTCCAGACTTTCATCATACAGGCGGGTGCAATTGAAAGTACAGTACGTTGACACCTCATATGTGGGAGAAAAGAATTGTTTGTGTGCATGGCAGGGCTCGGAAGGAAAGGGGCCCTGTTTGACTTTTTCACCCACCAGATAGAGACCCAACTGCGAGTCTCCACATTTCAAAAAATTGTAACATCAGCAGCAGTAAGAAAAGCAGGCACAGATGTCACAACAAAGATGTCACAGACTGCAATAATGCAAAATCAATGAATGACACTAAAAACTACACCATTGCCTAGTATTCCCAGTCTGCGAATGGGGTGAAAAAGTCATTAGAGATCCATGACTTGTTCATTTTGATGAAAGTTAGATGGTTTACACTTTCAGGGGACAGTCGTCTGTGCTTATCCGTCAGGACACCACCGGTAGTGCTAAAGACATGTTCTGAGAGAACGATGGCTGCCAGGCATGACAAAATCTTCAGCCATTCACAACTTGTCAGACTTTTACTCTGTTAAGCTGGTGAACAGGATGCTCTAAAAATTGTGTGAAATGGCTCACAGAAATTGCTTATGCCACTTACACTGCTGCTGCTGATGTTTTTGCGATGACGACTTGACATTCCCGGGGTTGGACATTTAGAACTGCAATGCACACTGTGTACCTCACTGTTGTCTTGGGGAAAACCACTCTTAAGGTTGTCTACAAGTGTGTTTCGATACTCCACTATGCTACTAAATTTACTCTTGAACCATGGATCTAACAGAGTGGCAACCTAGTAGTCAGCAATTCATCTTCTTGACTGTTGAGCGTCCATCACTTTTTCCTCCTCATCCTCATCCATTTATTCCTTGGCTTCTGCACCTTCATTTACAGTTTGTCTGGTACCATGCTGAGCATGGTCTTATATAGACACGATGATGCTACGTGGCGGCCAATCACAGTAATGCCACAACTAAGATAGCTACAGCATTACAGTGACTGGCAGGCAATGTCCACATGCTCATTGCCTATCTAGGAAGTGCCAAACATGCAGGCAGGGACTCGATCTCCCGCTGAAACATTCAAAAACTATTCGCTGAGTAAAGAGCATCCCGAGCATCATGATGCTCAAGTGAGTAATGAGTAGTGATGAGCATGGTCACTCATCACTACATACAACCATACTTACCTGTTTGCCTCTAATTCACAAAGTGCAATTGCACATAGGAACTTTATTTGACTTATGCATATTGGTACATATACTATTCACGTGTCAAATGAGTTTCTCTTTGCCCACAACACCTAGACTTATGCGTGCGCTGTTCTTGTTGGCACCAGTTTAATAGAACAGATCTAATTTGGCTTGCACTGCATCTGTGCAGCTCATACTATATGATCAGATCCTACACGCATGCGCAATGATACTTTAACATTTTAACCCCCAAGGGGGGTTTGCACGTTAATGACTGGGCCAGTTTTTACAATTCTGACCACTGTCCCTTTATGAGGTTATATATCTGGAATGCTTCAATGGATCCTGATGATTCTGACACTGTTTCTCATGACTTATTGTACTTCATGGTAGTGGTAAAATTTCTTTGATATTACCTGCATTTATTTATGAAAAAAACGGAAATTTGGCGAAAATTTCTCAATTTTCCAACTTTGAATTTTTATGCCCTTAAATCACAGAGACATGCCTCACAAAATACTTAATAATTAACATTTTTCACATGTCTACTTTACATCAGCAGAATTTTGGAACCAAAATTTTTTTTCTTAGGGAGTTGTAAGGGTTAAAAGTTTACCAGCAATTTCTCATTTTTACAACACCATTTTTTTAGGGACCACATCACATTTGAAGTCACTTTGAGGGGTCTATATGATAGAAAATACCAAAGCGTGACACCATTCTAAAAACTACACCCCTCAATGTTCTCAAAACCATATTCAAGAAGTTTATTAACCCTTCAGCTGTTTCACAGGAATTTTGGATTTTTTTTAAAAAATGAACATTTAACTTTTTTCACAAAAAATTTAATTCAGCTCGAATTTGTTTTATTTTACCAAAAGTAACAGGAGAAATTGGACACCAAAAGTTGTTGTGCCATTTGTTCTGAGTACGCCGATACCCCACTTGTGGGGGTAAACCACTGTTTGGGCGCATGGCAGAGCTCGGAAGGGAAGGAGCGCCGTTCGACTTTTCAATGCAAAATTGACTGGAATTGAGAAAGGATGCCATGTCGCGTTTGGAGAGCCCCTGATGTGCCTAAACATTGAAACCCCCCATAAGTGACACCATTTTGGAAAGTAGACCCCCTAAGGAACTTATCTAGATGTGTGGTGAGCACTTTGACCCACCGAGTGCTTCACAGAAGTTTATAATGCAGAGCCGTAAAAATAAAAAATCATACTTTTTCACAAAAATGATATTTTGCCCCCAATTTATTTTCCCAAAGGTAACAGAAGAAATTGGACCCTAAATGTTGTTGTAAAATTTGTCCTGAGTACACTGATACCCCATATGTGGGGGGTGAGCCACTGTTTGGGTGCATGGCAGAGCTTGGAAGGAAAGGAGCGCCTTTTGACTTTTCAGTGCAAAATTGGCTGGAATTGAGATCGGACACCATGTCGCATTTGAAGAGCCCCTGATGTGCCTAAACAGTGGAAACCCCCCAATTCTAACTGAAGCCCTAACCCAAACACACCACTAACCATAACACTAACCACACCCCTAACCCGAACATGCCCCTAACCCTAATCCCAACCACACCCCTAACCCCAACATACCACTAACCCTAATCCCAACCCTAACTACACCAATAACTCCAGCACACCCCTTATCCCAACGATAACCCTAACTACACCCCTAACCCTAATCCTAACCCTAATCCCAACCGTAAATGTAATCCAAACCCTAACTTTAGCCCCAACCCTAACCCTGACTTTAGCCCCAACCTTAACACCAACTTTAGCCACAACCCTAACTTTAGCCCCAACCCTAACCCTAACTTTAACCCCAAACCTAACCCTAACTGTAGCACCAACCCTAACCCAAATTTTTGCCCCAACCCTCACCCTAGCTGTAGCCCCAACCCTAGCTGTAGCCCCAACCCTAGCTGTAGCCCTAACCCTAACTTTAGACCTAACCCTAACTTTAGCCCCAACCCTAACCCTTACTTTACCCCCAACCCTAACTGTAGCCCTAACCCTAACTTTAGCCCCAACCCTAACTCTATCCCCAATGGAAAAATGGAAATAAATACATTTTTTAAATTTCATTATTTTTCCCTTTCTAAGGGGGTGATGAAGGGGGGTTTGATTTACTTTTATAGTGGGTTTTTTAGCAGATTTTTATGATTGGCCGCTGTCACACACTAAAAGACGCGTTTTATTGCAAAAAATAGTTTTTGCGTCTCCAAAAATTATAGCTCTATAATTTTTCCATATTTTGGTCCACAGAGTCATGTGAGGTCTTGTTTTTTGTGGGACGAGTTGACGTTTTATTGTTACCATTTTCGGGCATGTGACATTTTTTCATGTCTTTTTATTCTGATATTTGTGAGGCAGAATGACCAAAAACCAGCTATTCATGAATTTCTTTTGGGGGGTGTTTATACCGTTCCATGTTTGGTAAAATTGATAAAGCAGTTTTATTATTTGGGTCAGTACGATTACAGTGATACCTCATGTATATAATTTTTTTATGTTTTGGTACTTTTATACGATAAAAACTATTTTATATAAAAAAATATATTTTTGCATCGCTTTATTCTGAGGACTATAACTATTTTTATTTTTTCGCTGATGATGCTGTATGGCAGCTCGTTTTTTGCAGGATAAGATGACGTTTTCAACGGTACCATGTTTATTTATATCCGTCTTTTGATCGCGTATTATTCCACTTTTTGTTTGGCGGTATGATGATAAAGCATTGTTTTTTGCCTAGTTTTTGTTGTTACGGTGTTCACTGAAGGGGTTAACTAGTGGGACGGTTTTATAGGACGAGTCGTTACGGATGCGGCGATACTAAATATGTGTACTTTTATTGTTTTTTTATTTAGATAAAGAAATTTATTTATTGGAACAATAATTCACTGCATTCAAACAGGCAACACTCGATTTTAAATTTGCTCTCACCTCTGCTAAACAGGCTTACTTCACAAACCTCGTATCCTCCCTAACCTACAACCCCAAACAGTTATTCAAAACCTTTAAGTCCCTCCTCCCCCTCCCATTGCCCCCTCCAACCTCCCTCATCTCTGCTGAGGATTTTGCCACACACTTTAAAAATAAGATCGACCAAACAAGGCAAGTCTTCATTGTTCAACCACCACAACCCCTTTGTATACCAGACCAATGCCCAAACCCCATAACCTCCCTCTCCAAGATCACTGAAGGGGGCTTGATTGTCTCCTCTCCAAATCGCACCTCACCACCTATGTGCTTGACTCCATCCAATCCCACCTCCTCCCCAACCTCACCACAACACTTATCCCATCCCTAACCCACCTCTTCAACCTATCACTAACTTCTGGCACCTTCCCTTCTGCTTTCAAACATGCCAGAATAACGCCTATCCTTAAAAAGCCTACCCTCGACCCAACAGCTATGTCCAGCTATCGCCCAATATAGGTGCTCCCATTCGCTTCCAAACTCCTGGAGCAGCACGTCCATGCTGACCTTTCCTCCCACCTCTCATCTAATTTGCTCTTTGACAATCTACAATCTGGTTTCCACTCCATCACTCAACTGAGACAGCCCTGACCAAAATCACCAATGACCTACTTACAGCGAAAGCTAACGAACAATATTCTGTACTCCTCCTTCTAGACCTGTTTCTACACTGTAAAGCTACAATTACGTCTTGGACTAATATTAATATGTATTGCACATGTTGTCTCTATGGCACTATTGCACTTTATTTGCACTTTATCATGCACTATATATTGTCATTTTATAGGTTTGTAATATGTGTCGTTATGTAATATAATCTTAATGTTTAGCTCTCTAGATAGAGTATGGCATTGAGATTATCGTTGATATTATGCTATTGAGATCATAAATGTGTACAGTAACACTATGCACCTGGTCATATATGTTCACATCATTTTTTTTTTTTTGCATTTTTTTGTATCAATATGTTTATGTGATTATTGGCACGTCTTATTATGTTTTATTATATGTTTTATTAATGCTACATGTTAATACACATGGTTATTTGATAGATTGGACAGATTTGAGTTTTCTATATTATTTTCTGTTGATATGGTCGCTGATGTTATTGTTATGTCTTATTATTAAGTTCTATTTATGCCTACATGTTAATATACGTGGATGTTCGATAGATGTTATAATTTTCTGCTGACATGGCTGCTGATGTAGTTCTTAGTGGTCAGTAGTCATTATTACTTATAGTTAATAATTGTTTTGTGACTGCTGTAGGCACTATATGTTCTCAGATTAAGTTACATTTACCTGGCAATGTGCGCGCATGCCCACACATGCGCAGTGGCGCCGTGGTGAGACAGTGCTCTATTGATGTTGCTCGTTGTCTAGGTGATGGGTGAGTGACATGACCAAGTCACGTTACCGGATGCCGGGCGCGTTGAGCGCCGCGCTCTCCATGACGCTGCATCATGGTGGATATACGCCATTACACATGATGCCAATCATCCAATTAGGAATGTGCTATATTAGGGGACTCACCCAGTGCTACTCTACCTCCCGACGAAGCTGCGGTAGACAGCGAAATGCGCGTCGAGGTGTTTGGTGCACGGACGTTTCTGTTACCATGTCGACATGTATAGTCTAAGACCATTTCATGGGCATATTATCTGTATATTTATGCTTGGGATTGGCTATTTATGGTCCTGAGAATCAGCATTGTATGTGTGTAGTTATACACTTAGCCTACTATACCTAACTGACCATTACATTGGTGGATAAAAATTGTATAATTATGACTTGGAACAATGGGTGGACATCTATTGATATGAGAGTCTTATGAACATATGTCACCCATTTTTCAGGGAATCATCATTACTTCTGTCCTTTTTGACATGGTGCTAGTGATGTCTTTTGTGTGACCAGTGGTCTATGTACTGTGTCCCATATAAATGTTATCAATATTTTGTATACTTATGTGATGATATGTGTTTTATTGAATAAAATTTGCAGATTATATTTTTTCTTAATATTGGATCAGAGCTCCTTCTTTATTCTCTAGTAGTTTGTTTAAATTTTGAGGGGATCCCTGGATATATTGAGGAATTCTATTGGTGTAATGTCTCCTCCATATATCTCTGAACTAATCTCTCGATATCTTCCCTCATGTAATCTCTGGTCCTCCCAAGACCTCCTTCTTTCCTCCACACTTATCTGCTCCTCACCCAACCACCTCCAAGACTTCTCCAGAATATCCCCCATCCTCTGGAATTCTTTGCCCCAACACATCCAACTATCAACCACATTCGGATCCTTCAGACAGAACTTGAAAACCCACCTCTTCAGGAAAGCCTACAGCCTGCACTGACCTCGCTGTGTCTTCACCACTGCTGAAGCTACCACCTCACCAACACTGGTGCTCCTACAACCCTCCATTCCGTCCCCATCATCCTGTAGAATGTAAGCCCGCAAGGGCAGGGTCCTTGCCCCTCTTTATCAGTCAGTCATTGTTAATTTGCTTACTGTGATATCTGTAATTTGTATGCAACCCATTCTCATGGACAGCACCATGGAATGGAATTTTTTTTTCTTTTTTTTACACATGTAAATACTTTTTTTTAAAAGCTTTTTTACATTGTCCCGGGGGGGAGGGGGGGGGACATCACTATATATTATCAGATCAATGATCTGATGCTTTGCAGTGCACTGTGTCAGCGATCTGACAGGCACTGCAGGGAGGTTTGCTGGCGCCTGCTCTGAGCAGGCACTTGCAAGCCACCTCCTTACAGGTCCCGGAGGGAGCCCCGTGGCCATTTTGGATCCAGGGACTGCAGGTAGGAGGAGGTAGGAGACTCTCTGAGCAATGTGATCACATCACGTTGTTCCGAGGGTCTCAGGGAAGCATGCAGGGAGCCCCCTCCTTGTGCGATGCTTCTCTATGCCGCTGGAACGCTGCAATCATGCTTGATCGCAGTGTTCCAGGGGTTAATGTACCGGGAGCATTCCGTGACCGCTCCTGGCACATAATGCCGGATGTCAGCTGTAATAATTATGCATAGGAAGAAACGATCTTTTACATGACCACAACTGCAGAACTGTGGGCTGCCTGCAATGCTGAGAGAGGGTGGAGTATGGTGAACTGGACAGTGAGAGAGGTGCAGTCAGAGATGTTACAGTGGATTGAGAAAGTTGTGGTGTTCTTGTTGTGTGAGATCAGTCAAAAATAGCAGGCATGTCCGATACAGCTGATGGCAGGTTCACATGTGTGAACAGCTCTTCAGAATCACCCATCTGTGGTTCCGTACAGTCAGTTGTACGATTGAAGAGTTGGGACACGGGAGGATGCAAGGATAATTTGGGTGCCATCTCTATGGACTGTACTGGGTGTGATGTTGAGGAAGAGAAGGAGAGGATACTTGAAGCTGTGCTTGCCATTCACTTGAGCACATGCTTTCTGGGTCTCATCAACAAGGCGTACCACTGTGCGTCTGCCAAAGGAAGGTAGTGGAGTAGCGCATCCAGTAAGAGAAGTTTGTCAGGTGACTTTGCATAGGATGTGATGTTGGTTCATTAGTGCTTTCATTAACCTTACCACCTACCCCTTATACACCTTGAACATGAAGCCTAATTCCCCTTCCACCACGGCCTCACTTTTTCACAGGCATTTTGCTCAGATAGTGTGGTAGGAGCACAGTATTTGAAAAGAAATAGTAGATTTTAAACTCTGCACTACCCCAGCAAACAGCAGAATTTCAGCGGCAGTAAATTACAAGATGAAATATGATGTGCAGTATCGCATTAGTCACAGGAAAAAAATTGTTTGAGTGTGGATGAGGCCTTTATGACAAAGAAGATATGCTGCAAACAATTTGAAAGTCAGATGTCCCCTACTGTATGACTTTAGGAACACAAGAATTGTTTTTTGTGGCCTCTGGATCAGACCTCTATAACACACTAGATGCTACAATTTATTTTAAAGTCAAGTCCCCTACTTTATGACGTTTAGCAACAGAAAACATTTTTTGGTTATGTGCATGAGATCTGAAGAAAGATTAATTTCAACCCAACAAAATGACAACGTGTGATACGGCAGATATTCTAACTTTTTGCAGCTGAAAAATTATAATTTTTTTAATGTGCATTAGGTCTGCAGACAGTTTCATATCACCACAACACTAAATGACAAGGTGGCATACAGCAGGCTGTTTCACATTTAGCTATTGTAAAAATATTATATAGAATGCTATACTCATGCATGGAACACAATAGAAGCAGTGGGCAACACACTTGTAGGACATGTTCCCTGCTGGCTTTTTCTGTGGACCTCATTAATGGCCCCCAAAAACGGTGGAAGGTAAATTTAACAGCCACACTGGACACTAGAGTTGAGCGACCTTGACCTTTTTAGAGTCGAGCCGGGTTTCGCGAAACCCGACTATCTCAAAAGTCGGGTCGAGTGAAATCGGCCGATTATGACGTAAAGTCGGGATTGACCGAAACACGAAACCCAATGCAAGTCAATGGGGCAGCATAGTCGGCAGTGAGTGGGGGCCAGGAAAACACCTAGAGTGCCCATTTTAATGTCAAAACCATCCATTCTTCTTAATGAAGCTTGTCAAGCGTAATTTACCTTATAATAATTGGAAGGCATTTGAAATTGGGGGTCATTTGGCTAAAGTTGTGGTGGGTAGGGCTGGTTCAAGTAATTAGTGGGCCCAGGAAATATGGACCACGTCACGGCAGTGGAGCAGGGAGAGGTAAGTATTTCAACTTTGCAAGTGCTGTGAACCTGAGCAAGCAGGGGGGGCCCACTCGTTGGCATTGGCACTGGCACAGGGCCCCTCAAAGTACAGCGGTGTGTTTGCACGGCGGGGGCGCCTCCCACCGGCAGCAACACTTTTGCGTACTATGAGAGGCCCTGTGCCAGTGACGTCGCCAACTAGTATTCCTCCCCCCACCTGATGAAGGAACCTGCACTTTCATCTGCACCTTCCTCTTTGTCTCCGTGTAAGGTGGTATGGTATGCGGGAAGAGCAACCTGACTTTCAGCAGGGTCACAATGTTGTTGTGTAGCGTGCACGGGGAATGTTGCGTTATGGGTCAATGTACCAGCAGACTCATCTATCACTGGCTGGGCAATGGGCAGGATGAGGAGGAAACACAGATATAGGCCCAAAGAATAAAGTTGGCTAAATGCAGTTCAAAATTGGTAACACAGGAATAACCAGGGGGCATTGCAGTGGAGGACAACTGGAATGAGAGGCAGACACCGATAGTAGGCCCCAACCCAACTAGTAGGCCAAATGCAATCTAACATTAACAACTACTTAACGAGCGCCTGAAAACGGAATTTCAGGACAGGAAACCAGGAGAACAGCAAGGAGCGGCAGACACTGTTAGTAGTCCCCAAACCAACTAGTACGCCAAATGCAGTTGTTCCATTTAACCACAATTTAACGAGAGTCTGAAGATAGAAGCTCAGGAAAGGCAACCTGGAGAACACCTTGGAGTGGAACACACCATCTCTCTCCACCCCATACCCATTTTGTAGGCCTAATGCAGTGTAGTTTTCTACAACTACTAAACGAGAGTCGGAAGACCGAAGCAATGGCAAGGAAACCTGGGGAACACCTTGGAGTGTAACACACCATCTCTCTCCACCCGATACCCATTTTGTAGGCCTAATGCAGTGTAGTTTTCTACAACTACTAAACGAGAGTCGGAAGACCGAAGCAATGGCAAGGAAACCTGGGGAACACCTTGGAGTGTAACACACCATCTCTCTCCACCCGATACCCAATATGTAGGCCTAATGCAGTGTAGTTTTCTACAACTACTAAACGAGAGTCGGAAGACCAAAGCAATGGCAAGGAAACCTGGGGAACACCTTGGAGTGTAACACACCATCTCTCTCCACCCGATACCCATTTTGTAGGCCTAATGCAGTGTAGTTTTCTACAACTACTAAACGAGAGTCTGAAGACGGAAGCAATGGCAAGGAAACCTGGGGAACACCTTGGAGTGTAACACACCATCTCTCTCCACCCGATACCCAATTTGTAGGCCTAATGCAGTGTAGTTTTCTACAACTACTAAACGAGAGTCGGAAGACCGAAGCAATGGCAAGGAAACCTGGGGAACACCTTGGAGTGTAACACACCATCTCTCTCCACCCGATACCCATTTTGTAGGCCTAATGCAGTGTAGTTTTCTACAACTACTAAACGAGAGTCGGAAGACCGAAGCAATGGCAAGGAAACCTGGGGAACACCTTGGAGTGTAACACACCATCTCTCTCCACCCGATACCCAATATGTAGGCCTAATGCAGTGTAGTTTTCTACAACTACTAAACGAGAGTCGGAAGACCAAAGCAATGGCAAGGAAACCTGGGGAACACCTTGGAGTGTAACACACCATCTCTCTCCACCCGATACCCATTTTGTAGGCCTAATGCAGTGTAGTTTTCTACAACTACTAAACGAGAGTCTGAAGAAGGAAGCAATGGCAAGGAAACCTGGGGAACACCTTGGAGTGTAACACACCATCTCTCTCCACCCGATACCCAATTTGTAGGCCTAATGCAGTGTAGTTTTCTACAACTACTAAACGAGAGTCGGAAGACCGAAGCAATGGCAAGGAAACCTGGGGAACACCTTGGAGTGTAACACACCATCTCTCTCCACCCGATACCCATTTTGTAGGCCTAATGCAGTGTAGTTTTCTACAACTACTAAACGAGAGTCGGAAGACCGAAGCAATGGCAAGGAAACCTGGGGAACACCTTGGAGTGTAACACACCATCTCTCTCCACTAGTGTTGAGCATTCCGATACCGCAAGTATCGGGTATCGGCCGATACTTGCGGTATCGGAATTCCGATACCGAGATCCGATACTTTTGTGGTATCGGTTATCGGTATCGGATACATAGAGATGTGTAAAATAAAGAATTAAAATAAAAAATATTGATATATTTACCTCTCCGGCGGCCCCTGGACTCAGCGCGGGTAACCGGCAGGCTTCGTTGTTCAAAATCAGCGCTTTTAGGACCTGAGAATCACGTCCCGGCTTCTGATTGGTCGCGGGCCGCCCATGTGACCGCCACACGACCAATCACAAGCCGCGACGTCACCGCAAGCTATTAGCGCGCTCATTTTTGAAAAATGAGCGCGTTAATGACTTTCAAAGACGTAGCGGCTTGTGATTGGTCGCGGCCACGCGACCAATCACAAGCCGCGACGTCACCGCAAGCTATTAACGCGCTCATTTTTAAAAATGAGCGCGTTAATGGCTTTCAAAGACGTAGCGGCTTGTGATTGGTCGCGTGGCCGCGACCAATCACAAGCCGCTACGTCTTTGAAAGTCATTAACGCGCTCATTTTTCAAAAATGAGCGCGCTAATAGCTTGCGGTGACGTCGCGGCTTGTGATTGGTCGTGTGGCGGTCACATGGGCGGCCCGCGACCAATCAGAAGCCGGGACGTGATTCTCAGGTCCTAAAAGCGCTGATTTTGAACAAAGAAGCCTGCCGGTTACCCGCGCTGAGTTCAGGGGCCGCCGGAGAGGTAAATATATCAATATTTTTTATTTTAATTCTTTATTTTACACATCCCTATGGATCCCAGGGCCTGAAGGAGAGTTTCCTCTCCTTCAGACCCTGGGAACCATGAGAATACCTTCCGATACTTGATGTCCCATTGACTTGTATTGGTATCGGATATCTGTATCGGCGATATCCGATATTTTTCGGGTATCGGCCGATACTATCCGATACCGATACTTTCAAGTATCGGACGGTATCGCTCAACACTACTCTCCACCCAATACCCAATTTGTAGGCCTAATGCAGTGTAGTTTTCTACAACTACTAAACGAGAGTCGGAAGACCGAAGCAATGGCAAGGAAACCTGGGGAACACCTTGGAATGTAACACACCATCTCTCTCCACCCAATACCCATTTTGTAGGCCTAATGCAGTGTAGTTTTCTACAACTACTAAACGAGAGTCGGAAGACCGAAGCAATGGCAAGGAAACCTGGGGAACACCTTGAAGTGTAACACACCATCTCTCTCCACCCGATACCCAATTTGTAGGCCTAATGCAGTGTAGTTTTCTACAACTACTAAACGAGAGTCGGAAGACCGAAGCAATGGCAAGGAAACCTGGGGAACACCTTGGAGTGTAACACACCATCTCTCTCCACCCCATACAAAATTTGTAGGCCTAATGCAGCCTACTTTCCGACAACTACTAAACGAGAGCATGAAGATCGAAGCTCAGGAAAGGCAACCTGGGGAACACCTTGGAGTGTAACACACCCTCTCTCTACACCACGGAAGGGCTGATTCTTAGGAAGGAAGGCTGTCGGAAAGAAGCAGGGCGCGTCCGAGGGTGATTATATTCTTATTAGGTATATACTCACCCTCGGACGCGCCCTGCTTCTTTATTTGTAATGAATGTTTATTTGCAATGTGGTTTTGACTTACTCTATTTTTTTGGTAAATAATGATTTTATTATTTTCATTGTTTTGCATCTTCTTGGCAATAATATAAAGAAGACGCGACAGGACAACACTCGGTGGATGCCATATCTGTGTTTTAAATTGAAAAAAACTTTCAGTTAACTACTTGCAGGAGAAAGTTATTGTAGCTGGTGGCCATTTTTAGTACTGTACCAGATTTTTGTTGTATGTGTTTGTTTTTAATGTTAAAATGTCTGCATTTGATATCTCTCCAGTATTTTCTTTTTTATAAGCAAAATACTTATTTTTATATTTTCTGATGTTGGTTCAAGGGGTACACGGGCAGCAGTAGACAGGTCAGTGGAGGCCTAGAGGAAGGAGGGACCGCAGACAGGCTTTGAAGGCCTAACATAATAAATTGGGCTGGCTGTAGGCAATTTAAAATTGGTTCCAGGGGAACACGGGCAGCAGTGGCCTGGTCAGTGTAGTAGTAGTGGAAAGAATGGGCCGCAGACAGGCTTCGAAGGCCTAACATAACAAAAATTGGGATGTAGGCAAATTACAATTGGTTCCAGGGGAACACGGACAGCAGTAGACAGGTCAGTGGAGGCCTAGTGGAAGGAGGGACCGCAGACAGGCTTTGAAGCCCTAACATAATAATTTGGGCTGGCTGTAGGCAATTTAAAATTGGTTCCAGGGGAACACGGGCGGCAGTAGACAGGTCATTGGAGGCCTAGTGGAAGGAGGGACCGCAGACAGGCTTCGAAGCCCTAACATAATAAATTGGGCTGGCTGTAGGCAATTTAAAATTGGTTCCAGGGGAACACGGGCAGCAGTAGACAGGTCAGTGGAGGCCTAGTGGAAGGAGGGACCGCAGACAGGCTTCGAAGCCCTAACATAATAAATTGGGCTTGCTGTAGGCAATTTAAAATTGGTTCCAGGGGAACACGGGCGGCAGTAGCCAGGTCAGTGTAGTAGTAGTGGAAAGAACGGGCCGCAGACAGGCTTCGAAGGCCTAACATAACAAAAATTGGGCTGTAGGCAATTTAAAATTGGTTCCAGGGGAACATGGGCGGCAGTAGACAGGTCAGTGGAGGCCTAGTGGAGGAAGGGACCGCAGACAGGCTTCGAAGCCCTAACATAATAAATTGGGCTGGCTGTAGGCAATTTAAAATTGGTTCCAGGGGAACACGGGCAGCATTAGACAGGTCAGTGGAGGCCTAGTGGAAGGAGTGACCGCAGACAGGCTTCGAAGGCCTAACATAAGAAAAATGTCAATACAATGGTATTGACAGTGCCAGGCATTGAAGGATGTCAGCGCATAGACTAAACATTGGTAGAGCTGTGAGAGAAAATTTTGCAAGTGGTAGAGCACTGTTTGACCTGGGGGGGGGACTGTCTTGTGGCCGGCGGTACAGGCCCAGGGCCCCTCATATTACAACGGTGTGTCTGACGTTGGGTGCGCACCACCACCGCCAGACACTTTATTGTACTATGAGGGACCTAGTGGCAGTGCCGTCGACCAAAAGCGGGCACACCCACCTCTTCAGACAAACAGTACTCTCACGGGTGCTGGCGCCAAGTGGCGATACCACGGCCCCGTGTGGGGACTTTGGCCATTTAGGGAGGTGTTAACATGTCGGATGCTGGACAATCAGGTGCTGCAAATTACGAGATTGGAAAACTCGTTCAGAATAGTCCACAGGCAAGACCTTTACATAGGAAAGCTAGGTGTCAGCCGGGCAAGGTGGGGCAAAAGATTTCGAAATCCAGTTGTGGTTCATTTTAATGAAGGTTAGATCATCTACATTTTGGGTAGCCAGACGAGTCCTTTTTTCTGTTAGTATTGAACCTGCAGCACTGAATACTCTTTCTGATAGGACACTAGCTGCCGGGCAAGCAAGCTCCTGCAATGCATATTCTGCCAATTCTGGCCAGGTGTCTAATTTTGATGCCCAGTAATCAAATGGGAATGACGGTTGAGGGAGAACGTCGATAAGGGATGAAAAATAGTTAGTAACCATACTGGACAAATGTTGTCTCCTGTCACTTTGAATTGATGCTGCAGTACCTGTCCTGTCTGCGGTCATAGCAAAATCACTCCACAACCTGGTCAGAAAACCCCTCTGGCCAACGCCACTTCTGATTTCTGCCCCTCTAACACCTCTGGTCTGCTGGTCCCTGGAGCTCGTGTGAGAACGATCACGGGCGCTGTGTGCAGGGAATGCCAGAAGCAAACGGTCAACAAGAGTTGATTGTTTTGTTGCTAATATTAGTTCCAGTCTCTGAAGCATGTGCAGTGTTGAGTTCCACCTTGTAACAACGTCTATGATTAGGCGATGCTGGGGAAGGTTCAAAGAATGCTGATAGGTCTGCATACGGCTGGAGTGTACAGGCGAACGGCGGATATGTGCGCAAAGTCCACGCACTTTGAGGAGCAGGTCGGAAAACCCCGGATAACTTTTCAGGAAGCACTGCACCACCAGGTTTAAGGTGTGAGCCAGCAAGGAATGTGTTTCAGTTGGGAAAGGGAGATGGCAGCCATGAAATTCCTTCCGTTATCACTCACTACCTTGCCTGCCTCAAGATCTACAGTGCCCAGCCACGACTGCTGGCCCCTGCAGCTCGTGTTAGAACGATCACGGGCGCTGTGTGCAGGGAATGCCAGAAGCTAACGGTCAATAAGAGTTGATTGTTTGGTTGCTAATATTAGTTCCAAGTTCTCATGTGGCATTATATTTTGCAATTTGCCTTTATAGCGAGGATCAAGGAGGCAGGCCAACCAGTAATCGTCATCGTTCATCATTTTTGTTATGCGTGTGTCCCTTTTGAGGATACGTAAGGCATAATCCGCCATGTGGCCCAAAGTTCCAGTTCTCAAATCTGTGGTTGTGCTTGGTTGAGGGGCAGTTTCAGGCAAATCCACGTCACTTGTGTCCCTCCAAAAACCAGAACCCGGCCTTGCCGTGCCAACAATTTCCACTGGCCCCGGAAAAGCTTCCTCATTAAAAATATAATCATCCCCATCATCCTCCTCTTCCTCCTCCTCCTGTTCGCCCGCTACCTCGTCCTGTACACTGCCCTGGCCAGACAATGGCTGACTGTCATCAAGGCTTTCCTCTTCCTCAGCTGCAGACGCCTGATCCTTTATGTGCGTCAAACTTTGCATCAGCAGACACATTAGGGGGATGCTCATGCTTATTATGGCGTTGTCTGCACTAACCAGCCGTGTGCATTCCTCAAAACACTGAAGGACTTGACACATGTCTTGAATCTTCGACCACTGCACACCTGACAACTCCATGTCTGCCATCCTACTGCCTGCCCGTGTATGTGTATCCTCCCACAAAAACATAACAGCCCGCCTCTGTTCACACAGTCTCTGAAGCATGTGCAGTGTTGAGTTCCACCTTGTTGCAACGTCTATGATTAGGCGATGCTGGGGAAGGTTCAAAGAACGCTGATAGGTCTGCATACGGCTGGAGTGTACGGGCGAATGGCGGATATGTGAGCAAAGTCCACGCACTTTGAGGAGCAGGTCGGATAACCCCGGATAACTTTTCAGGAAGCACTGCACCACCAGGTTTAAGGTGTGAGCCAGGCAAGGAATGTGTTTCAGTTGGGAAAGGGAGATGGCAGCCATGAAATTCCTTCCGTTATCACTCACTACCTTGCCTGCCTCAAGATCTACAGTGCCCAGCCACGACTGCGTTTCTTTCTGCAAGAACTCGGACAGAACTTCAGCGGTGTGTCTGTTGTCGCCCAAACACTTCATAGCCAATACAGCCTGCTGACGTTTGCCAGTAGCTGCCCCATAATGGGAGACCTGGTGTGCAACAGTGGCAGCTGCGGATGGAGTGGTTGTGCGACTGCGGTCTGTGGACGAGGTCTCGCTTCTGCAGGAGGACGAGGAGGAGGAGGAGGGGGTGCGAACGGCTACAGCCAACTGTTTCCTAGACCGTGGGCTAGGCAGAACTGTCCAAAACTTGCTGTCCCCTGTGGACCCTGCATCCACCACATTTACCCAGTGTGCCGTGATGGACACGTAACGTCCCTGGCCATGCCTACTGGTCCATGCATCTGTTGTCAGGTGCACCTTTGTGCTCACACATTGCCTGAGTGCATGGACGATGCGCTCTTTAACATGCTGGTGGAGGGCTGGGATGGCTTTTCTGGAAAAAAAGTGTCGACTGGGTAGCTCGTAGCGTGGTACAGCGTAGTCCATCAGGGCTTTGAAAGCTTCGCTTTCAACTAACCGGTAGGGCATCATCTCTAACGAGATTAGTCTAGCTATGTGGGTGTTCAAACCCTGTGTACGCGGATGCGAGGCTAAGTACTTCCTTTTTCTAACCATAGTCTCATGTAGGGTGAGCTGGACTGGAGAGCTGGAGATCGTGGAACTAGCGGGGGTGCCGGTGGACATGGCAGACTGGGAGACGGTGGGAGATGGTATTGTTGCCGCCGGTGCCCTAGATGCAGTGTTTCCTACTACGAAACTGGTGATTCCCTGACCCTGACTGCTTTGGCCTGGCAAAGAAACCTGCACAGATACTGCAGGTGGTGCAGAAAATGGTGGCCCTACACTGCCGGAAGGGATGTTGCGTTGATGACTAGCTTCATTGGCCGAGGGTGCTACAACCTTAAGGGACGTTTGGTAGTTAGTCCAAGCTTGCAAATGCATGGTGGTTAAATGTCTATGCATGCAACTTGTATTGAGACTTTTCAGATTCTGCCCTCTGCTTAAGGTAGTTGAACATTTTTGACAGATGACTTTGCGCTGATCAATTGGATGTTGTTTAAAGAAATGCCACACTGCACTCTTTCTAGCATCGGATACCTTTTCAGGCATTGCAGACTGAGCTTTAACCGGATGGCCACGCTGTCCTCCAACAGGTTTTGACTTTGCCACGTGTTTTGGCCAAGATACGGGCCCGGCAGATGGAACCTGTTGCGATGTTGATGCCTGCTGCGGCCCCTCCTCCTCTGCTTCAGAACTGCTGCCGCCTGCACCCTGTTACCCCAATGACTGCCAATCGGGGTCAAGAACTGGGTCATCTATTACCTCTTCTTGTAGCTCGTGTGCAACTTCGTCTGTGTCACCGTGTCAGTCGGTGGTATAGCGTTCGTGATGGGGCAACATAGTCTCATCAGGGTCTGATTCTTGATCAGCACCCTGCGAGGGCAATGTTGTGGTCTGAGTCAAAGGACCAGCATAGTAGTCTGGCTGTAGCTGTGCATCAGTGCACTCCATGTCAGATTCAACTTGTAATGGGCATGGACTGTTAACTGCTTCACTTTCTAAGCCAGGGATGGTATGTGTAAAGAGCTCCATGGAGTAACCCGTTGTGTCGCCTGCTGCATTCTTCTCTGTTGTTGTTTTTGCTGAAGAGGACAAGGAAGCGACTTGTCCCTGACCGTGAACATCCACTAATGACGCGCTGCTTTTACTTTTACCAGTTTCACGAGAGGAGGCAAAAGAGCTAGAGGCTGAGTCAGCAAGATAAGCCAAAACTTGCTCTTGCTGCTCCGGCTTTAAAAGCGGTTTTCCTACTCCCAGAAAAGGGAGCGTTCGAGGCCTTGTGTAGCCAGACGACGAACCTGGCTCCACAGCTCCAGACTTAGGTGCAATATTTTTTTTCCACGACCACCTGATGCTCCACCACTACCACTACCCTCATTACCAGCTGACAATGAACGCCCCCGGCCACGACCTCTTCCACCAGACTTCCTCATTTTTTTAAAAACGTTACCAAACTAACGGTATTTGTTGCTGTCACACAACTTACACGGTGAGCTATAACTTCAGTATGATTTAGCTACCCCTTTACAGGTGGGTGAGACCACAACGAAAATCAGGCACAATGTTACACACTCTGTTGTTGGTGGCAACAAATGAGAGAGATGCCACACACGCAGGACTGTCACTGAAGCGCAAATGTAAATATTAATCTCCCACTGATTTGTTTGTTTTTTTTTAACAGGGAGACTTTAGAAAAAAAAAATAATAAAAAAAAATGATTTTTTAAGGAAGAATTTATAAAACAAATAAAATGAAATGATTGTTTCAGGGAGAATTTAGAAAACAAATAAAAAAAAAAATAGGCTTTCTATGGCCCACTGAGTGAGAGAGGACGCACACAGGAGTCAGGAGTGGCACACAAGCACAGAGGCCAATATTTATCTCCCACTGATTGATTTAGTGATTTTTTCAGGTAGATTTTGGAACCCAAATCAAGCAAAAAAATAAATAGGCTTTCTATGGCCCACAATTGGAGAGAGAGAGAGAGATGGCACACCCAGGAGTCAAGACTGGCACACAAGCAGAAAGGGCAATATTAATCTCCCACTGATTTGATTTTTTTTTTTTTTTTCAGGGAGACTTTAGAAAAAAAAAATACAAAAAAAAAAAATTTTTCAGGAAGAATTTAGAAACAAAATAAAATAAAATGATTGTTTCAGGGAGAATTTAGAAAACAAATAAAAAAAAATAGGCTTTGTAGGGCCCACTGAGTGAGAGAGGACGCACACAGGAGTCAGGAGTGGCACACAAGCCCATAGGCCAATATTTATCTCCCACTGATTGATTTAGTGATTTTTTCAGGTAGATTTTGGAACCCAAATCAAGCAAAAAAATTAATAGGCTTTCTATGGCCCACAATTGGAGAGAGAGAGATGGCACACCCAGGAGTCAAGACTGGCACACAAGCAGAAAGGGCAATATTAATCTCCCACTGATTTGATTTTTTTTTTTTTTTCAGGGAGACTTTAGAAAAAAAAAATACAAAAAAAAATGATTTTTTCAGGAATAATTTAGAAACCAAATAAAATAAAATGATTTTTTCAGGGAGAATTTAGAAAACAAATAAAACAAAAAATAGGCTTTCTAGGGCCCACTGACTGAGAGATGACGCACACAGGAGTCAGGAGTGGCAAACAAGCCCAGAGGCCAATATTTATCTCCCACTGATTGATTTATTGATTTTTTCAGGTAGAATTTAGAACCCAAATCAACCCAAAAAATAAATAGGCTTTCTATGGCCCACTATTTGTGAGAGAGATGGCACGCTCAGGACTGGCACACAAGCCCAGAGGCCAATATTAATCTCCCACTTTTTTTTTTTTTTTTTTCCAGGGAAAATTTATAAACCCAATAAAAAAAATAATAAATAGGCTTTCTATGGCCCACTATCTGAGAGAGAGAGATGGCACGCTTAGGACTGGCACACAAGCCCAAAGGCCAATATTAATCTCCCACTGATTGATTTATTGATTTTTTTCAGGTAGAATTTAGAACCCAAATCAACCCAAAAAATAAATAGGCTTTCTATGGCCCACTGAGTGAGAGATGGCACACACAGGAGTCAGGAGTGGCACACAAGCCCTGAGGCCGATATTTTTCTCCCACTGATTGATGTTGTGATTTTTTCAGGTAGATTTTGGAACCCAAATCAAGCAAAAAAATAAATAGGCTTTCTATGGCCCACTGAGTGAGAGATGGCACACACAGGAGTAAGGAGTGGCACACAAGCCCTGAGGCCAATATTTTTCTCCCACTGATTGATGTAGTGATTTTTTCAGGTAGATTTTAGAACCCAAATCAAGCAAAAAAATAAATAGGCTTTCTATGGCCCACTGAGTGAGAGATGACACAGACAGGGATGGCACTCTAGCAGAAATGCCAATCTTAATATCCCACAAAAAAAAAAAAAAAAAGGAACTGTCCTTCAATTACTATCTCCCTGCAGTAATCTCAGCCAGGTATGGCAGGCAGCAATAAGGAGTGGACTGATGCACAAATTAAATAAAAAGTGTGGACAAACAAACAAGATAGCTGTGCAGAAAGGAAGGAACAAGAGGATTTGTGCTTTGAAAAAAGCAGTTGGTTTGCACAGCGGCGTACACACAGCAATGCAGCTATCAGGGAGCCTTCTAGGGCAGCCCAATGAGCTACAGCGCTGAGGAAAAAAAAAAATGTAGCTTCCACTATCCCTGCACACCGAAGGTGGTGTTGGGCAGTGGAAATCGCTACAGCACAAGCGGTTTGGTGGTTAATGGACCCTGCCTAACGCTATCCCTGCTTCTGACGAAGCGGCAGCAACCTCTCCCTAAGCTCAGATCAGCAGCAGTAACATGGCGGTCGGCGGGAACTCCCCTTTATAGCCCCTGTGACGCCGCGGACAGCAAGCCAATCACTGCAATGCCCTTCTCTAAGATGGTGGGGACCAGGACCTATGTCATCACGCTGCCCACACTCTGCGTTTACCTTCATTGGCTGAGAAATGGCACTTTTCGCGTCATTGAAACGCGACTTTGGCGCGAAAGTCGCGTACCGCATGGCCGACCCCGCACAGGGGTCGGATCGGGTTTCATGAAACCCGACTTTGCCAAAAGTCGGCGACTTTTGAAAATGAACGACCCGTTTCGCTCAACCCTACTGGACACTAGCTAGCTACATTATCTGACTGATATACAACCACCTAGTAACTAGCTAAAATCTTGCTGCTAACAGTGCCTCTCTGCGCTGTTACAGTGTCAAAATAGCACTAAAACAAGATGTCCACTCTTAATGTGTTACACACATGCTAGCCACCTTAGGGAGAGACCCAAGTTGGGCTAAATGTAGCGGGACGAAAGAGACCGAAAAGCCCTCTACTTAAAGGAAATACATAGTGGATGCTTTCCTGAAACGGAAAGTACTTGCAAGCAGCATAATACAAAGAATAGCTGGTTTACCCAGAATCCTTTGCAGTAGGCGGAGCTATGCAAATCATCTCTTTCCACCCCAGTCTAATCCACAGCGCTTGGAACCGCCAAGCGTGCAATGCTGCGGATTAGTTTCTAAATTTACACAGCCAACCAATTCCTACCTGTGGACACGTGTTTCGGGCTTTAGGCCCTCATCAGCACAGGGCTGGAATTGGTTGGCTGTATGGAGTGGGGCTCGGTGGGCAAGCGATACACACATGCTAGCCACCTTAGGGAGAGACCCAAGTTGGGCTAAATGTAGCGGGACGAAAGAGACCGAAAAGCCCTCTACTTAAAGGAAATACATAGTGGATGCTTTCCTGAAACGGAAAGTACTTGCAAGCAGCATAATACAAAGAATAGCTGGTTTACCCAGAATCCTTTGCAGTAGGCGGAGCTATGCAAATCATCTCTTTCCACCCCAGTCTAATCCACAGCGCTTGGAACCGCCAAGCGTGCAATGCTGCGGATTAGTTTCTAAATTTAGTTTGTAAATTTAGAAACTAATCCGCAGCATTGCACGCTTGGCGGTTCCAAGCGCTGTGGATTAGACTGGGGTGGAAAGAGATGATTTGCATAGCTCCGCCTACTGCAAAGGATTCTGGGTAAACCAGCTATTCTTTGTATTATGCTGCTTGCAAGTACTTTCCGTTTCAGGAAAGCATCCACTATGTACACTCTTAATGTGGTGAGGGACATGTGATGTCAACAGCCAGTGACACAAGCCGTGGTGTCAGGACATTGTGGATGCTTCCTGCGCCCTGATTAGGTAGCCGCAATGTGCACACACAAAGATAGGAAAAAAAGTTTATAAGAACGCCGCGCCTCTGAGCTCTGCAAGCCCCCTCACCTCATCAAACACATGCAAAACATTCATGATACACCACCATTATCGTTGCAAAAGTGCTGAAAATACTTTTGTGGCAGCGCAAATATTTTCCCACACTTATTACAGAATGTTATCGATTTTATAAAATTTTTCTTGTGTTTCCGATCACGAACCTGAATGTGCCATATTCAAACCAAATTTATGTTTGACGATCGTTTTCGGAACAAATAGGCTCATCAGTAATCTTGATATATGATTAGGGGTTAGCATGTTTTACTACAATAGTGTTTATAGGAGGTTAGATGTCTAACCTTATTATGGGCATGTCATATTTTCTAGTTATTACCACTTTTTAAGTTTTAAATGTTTCTTACATGCATGTGTTTCTTTTTGTTTGTTGTTTGATATCTTAATAAAATATTTTTTTTCTATTGGTGATCTCTTGTTTGGCATGCTTCCCTCACTTACTACTGGTGATGCCCTTATTTTCTGAGATTTTGCTTGTTGTCGCACACCAACAGGCCAATCTTGAGGTTCAACAGCACCAATCACTCATCTGTCTGCTGTTTGATCCCTTTTTATAGCTCCTGTACAATGTGTAATTTCTCTCCAAACAAATGAGTTTAAGAACAGCCTGCTATTGTTTGCTTTGGCTGTATTGAAGTTGGTCATGCAGGTATTACTGTTAACTGATGAGGAGGTGGTGGAGGAAGCATTGTAGGAAGAGGAGGCAATATGGACAGAGAAACTAACTGCAATACTCGGTGAAGGTAGGACATGCGCTAGAATGCCTTCCACTTCTGTCCCAGCCATGCTATATTTACCCAGTGGGCTGTTACGTCACAGGCCATGCTAACTGGTCCACGTATTGGTGGTTATGTGGACCTTGTCACTGATGGACTTGTGCAGTCCATACTTGATTTGGTCCACAGCATGTGTGTGCAAGGTAGCGATGGCCCACCTGGAAAAGTAGTAGCGACTGGGAACAACGTACTGCAGGACAGCCACCGCCATGAGTCTTTTAAAACTGTCCATTTCCACCAGTTGGAAAGGCAACATTTCAAAGGCCAAAATTTGGCAATGCTGCCATTAAGTACCAAGTCTCATGCCACCCATGGGGTACTTCCACTTTCTCTCGAGGGTTTGGGAGATTGAGAACTGAACACTTCCATGAGATGGTGTGGAGATGCTTTTGTGATACTCGTTGTGGTGCTGTCACATCCTCTCTTTGTGGGGAGGCAGGTGGTCCTGTTGATCATGAGTGGGAGGAAAGGGCAGAAACTGCAGCAGAAACTGCAGCAGAAGAGGGAACAGAAGGAAGCTCAGATCTATCAAGCGTTTTAAGGTGTGCACTCCACTTCCCCTCGTGCATGGATTTCAGATGCCTTGTTATGAAGGTTGTGCACAGGTTTAGAAGATTAATCCCACTTTTAAGGCTCTGACGGAACATCATGCAAACCACCCGTATTTTGTCATCAGCACATTGCCTGAAGAAATGCCACTCTTGGGAGCTTCTTTGAGCTAGTTTTGGTTTGCTAATTTTCTTGGTGTGATGTAGCAGCCAGCGCCATGGGAAGGGGCTGGCCTCTGTGCTTTTGCACCCTGCTCCCTCTTTTGCCGTAATTCTGGTGGAGCATGACCACCTCATCTTCCTCCAAACTGAATACGTCACTAAGAGGCCCTTCGCTCCATGTGGGGTCTAGGAACTTCATCTACCCACTCCTCACCCCTGCCCTCTTCACTGGTCTGCACACTGTAGAAAGATACAGCAGTTGGCACCTGTGTGTCCTCATCCTCTGAGATGTGCTGTGGTGTGCCGCTGACCGTGTGAGGTAGCCCTCCCACATACTCATCCTTCAGCATAACAACTGGTTGGGAATCAGTGCAGTCAATCTCTTCCACTGCTGGAGTAGGGGCAGAAGAGTCTTCTGCATTACTTTGCACTGAGACTGCTTGGCTGATTTGCAAGGGGGTGAGGTGAAAGTTGTCCATGGTCATCAGGTGCCAACTCCACACTTTCTGCAGGGGACCAGGTGGAAGACAATGTGATGGAATTTGAGGCATTCTCAGCCATCCAATCTAACACCACCTCAACATATTGTGGCTTCACCATATGGCCAGCGGTGCTCGGCCCAATGAAATGATGCAGAAGATTCTGTTGCCTGCATGCACGTGAGGAAGGTGTTGCACTTTAACAGGTAACAGGCACAGATCAACCATGCCTTCTCCCTCCAGCAGCTACACCATCAACACCAGTAGCACTACGACCATGTCCAAATCCCCAGTTTGATGATCTCCTCATGTTTTTGCCCCTAACAAAACTCTGCACCTGGCTGTTAGGGCAGCTTGCACCAGGCTGTATCACGGGTATGCTGAAACAGGCTGTATTACAGACACGCTGCACCAGGCTGCTATGGCACTCTACATAAGGCTGTTACGGCACTCTACATAATGCTGTTAGGGCCATCTAGATGATTTTTTTATGACATGCTGTACCAGGCTCTGAAGACAGAATGGTAGTGCAACATGTGATCCGGCCTTTATACAGGCCAGGTCATGTGGAGCGCCGGCCAATTACAGTCATGCCAATAATTGGCATGGCTCTGATGGGGCCGGTAGTGCGCACATCCTTAAGGCTGTGCTGCAGCCTTTCAACAAACTTATTTGCTGGCGAACCCAAAGAGTAACATGGGCTTCTGTTTAGAAGTCTGTGTTTGGGATTCAGCACCGGACACTATGTGCTCAGTACCATGAACTTTACTGGTTGGGTTCTCTCATCCCTATTGTAAATTAATAACTCTATTGTTATCAAAACCCAATATCTTTTTAAAAATGACCACTGATGATAACAATAACAACAACAATAATAATAATAATTATTATTATTATTAATATTTTATTTCTATAGCACAAACCTTTTCAGCATCATGCTTATATACTATATTACAGCAGTACTATGCAGGACTGGTATGGACATCCATGGTTGTGACAGTTCAGTAATGAAGTGAAGCATTATTTTGCTTCAGTTTTCCTTCTTAGCAAACAATAGATTAAAGTCAAATCATTCAGTTAGTAATTGGATGTAATTTTCTTTCCATGAAAATGTGTTTGACACTGCATGAAGTCAGCAAACAGCATGTAGTGAACATTGCATACATTATGTTTCACATTGGACATTTTAGTATTTCTTTGTGTTCTTCAAAAAAGTGTAATGTTTAATGGAATTAAAATTGATACAGAAATGGTCTGTTATTTTGCAGTACTGAACAGCAGAATATTTTCGTATCTTTTGAACAATGGTCACTTAATGTTTTGGCACACTCTCCTTACCAATTATTCTCTCTTTTATTGTGTTGTACACTGAAAACCATGGGGGATTCACTTGAAATGAAAAAGTGTCAGTGCACAGTTTAATGCTGAACACAAAGAACATTAATCCCTTACTATAATTGAATGAAATCCGATATTTTCTAGTCATTGTGTAACTGTAGAAGAGAAAATCAAGAGCCTAGTGCTTTTAAGTTTACATGTTTTATCCAGACTGTTTTCTCTGCTGATTTCTGCCACCATCACCATATGAAATAATCATGTAGGATCTTACTCCTTAGTTACTGCGCAATGAAAAATTATTTTTTTCCCCCAATATATAGGGTTAATTTGGATATTTGTCAACAGAAACATGTTTTATAAAGTTACGAGGAGGAAAGACAGAACTGTAAAAAAAAAATTGCCCATGAGGAGGGAACTAATGATGCACAACTAACTTCAATCGCTCATTAAGCCAACAACTTTGCAAAGATGAGTATGTAAGTATTCTCAATGGGAAGAATGAAGTAAGCCACTGCCACCGACTGCTGGAGGTGCCTTTATGCCAAGCATAACAAAAGGAACAACCATTGAAAATCAAGAAGACTGATCCTTCAAGTTGTGCTTGACAGAATGTGACCCTTTCAGAATTACTCATTTGTCTGTATAAATGTAATCTAAAACTACACATTTTTGCATAATTCAAAAGGTAGATAAAAGATAATAAGGTAAAAAAGTAGACTTTGTCATTTTTTTAAACCCTTCATGCATTCTGATATAAGTGTACATCACAGTCAGGGTGTGAATGTAACAAGCGGGCTCAGAAGCTGAGCCTGCTCCATATAGGGCAGATGATGGCTGTAAGACATAGCTGGCATCTACCTGCAATAGCAGCAATTGGTTCCGACCGGTCCATTTAATTAGCGCAATTGCTGGTGTTCTTACTAATGGGCACCCATCAGCTCGCCACAATGCTGTAGTGGGGCACTGAGAGGTTTCCATGGAAGCCTGGGGGGTCCCCATCGCTGCCAACTTCATCATCCTCTGAAGCAGGAATAGACTAAGCTTCAAAGGATAATTCATATTTCTTCTTCATAAATTTGAACTATAGCTATTTTTACACAAGTCCTAATAGTAGAACCAAATCAGACAAAAAAGTCAAAAATATTAGACTTTGTATTTTTTACATTGAGAAAATCCAATATCATATGTCTATTAACAGAAGAAATATTTAAACCTCGAGGATTAGCAGACACTTTAAAATCCAATAAATGGGATGACAATCAAGGGTGAGTGTAAGACCTATTCAATTTAAAGAACATGGGTCTATTAATGTCTAATATTCACAACACATTTGTGGAAGGGTATTATGACATGAAGAAGGGAGATTTCAAGGACCTCAAAGGAAGATTTGCTGCGCTAATCAGGTGAGAAAAGGTTAAAAAAAATATTTAAATAGTCAGTCAGACAAGTTATGTGCAAATAGAGGAAACCCAAGACTGTTGTTATCCATCCCGGTGGTGGTCAACCAATTAAAATCCCTCAATTGATCAAAGCATATTATACTTTATAAGTTCACAAAGGAACCCAAGGTAACCTCTAAGCCACTAAAGGCCTTTTCGTAAATTAGCTACGTTCATCAATCCATCTTCAGGATATCACTGAAAAACAATGGGGGGCATGGGAGGAATGTAGTGAAAAAGCTACTACTCTTCAAAATGAACCCATCTGCAATTTGCTAATGATCACCTGGACAAGTCAGAAGGCTTTCTGAACATTGTTATGTAAATGGTTAACTTCCGCATGGCCTGTGTGCCCAATGTTAAAGATAGGGTACGCAGGATGCATGCAGATGTAGGCGGAGCTGAAGGAAGTGGTGCCGCAGTGGGCGGGGCTAAACAGAGGAAGAAGGATTTCATCTGCAGCCCTGCCGAACGCTAGTGTGAAACTAAGGAATATTCTTTTCACTGTGTTTGTTGTATGGAGACTTTAGAAAAGGAATGGCAACAGGGTTGTATATGGCTGTTGGGTCTTTACCTGTCCATGCATCCTCCATTACTTTGCACACCATTTCCTTATACCTATAATATTTTGAGATGTTCACTTGGATTCAGTGTGTTTAGCTCCTACAGCTATAAGCCCTCTCAGTTTCAAATACTTATAATCCTTTACATGCCATGTCCCTACTAATACCACTGTCTCAGTGCAGGTATCTGGAGATCTTGCTGTTCCCTCCCCATCTTGTTAATAATGATATTCTTTTATAAATTTCTTTTTGTCACTTCTTACTGTTATGGCACAATCTCATATCAATGTGGTGAATAGCTAGTACTATATTAAATTCAACTTGACTCCAACTCCGGTGCACCTGGGACCCCCTCACTGCAAATAAGTAATTGAAGTAGGTTATTTCATGGATCACAGATGTGAATTCCAAGTACAGCTTGCAGAAGAATAAGGGAGGTGACACAATTATGGCCTGTTTAGATGCCCTCATCCCTCTATCATAGAACAGCAAACAGATTGCTGTGATCTCTTTTTTCTTCCTTTCCAAATAATGAATATTGTTCTTTTTAATTAAAATCAAGGGTCCTACAGTTACTGCAAATATATTTCCAGTGTTGTCATGAAGTGGCAAAAATAAGGCGTTCACATACATTACTGGGCGGTAGCTGTATCGGCCCCAGATTAAAATCTGATAGATGGATGATAATATACATGACATATTTCATATCTATGGAAAGCTAAAATCAGAATAGGAAATATGACATATATGTCTCCTGCCTGGGCAGGGGTGGACACAGACAGCTTGGGGCCCCTGTGCAGGAAATGTGTCTGGGCTCCCCTCCTTTTAAGGTGACAAAGATATATATATATATATATATATATATATATATATATATATATATACAGTACAGACCAAAAGTTTGGACACACCTTCTCATTTAAAGATTTTTCAGTATTTTCATGACTATGAAAATTGTGCATGCACACTGAAGGCATCAAAACTATGAAATAACAAATGTGGAATTATATACTTGAAACAACTGAAAATATGTGTTATATTTTATTTTCTTCAAAGTAGCCACCTTTTGCTTTGATGACTGCTTTGCACACTCTTGGCATTCTCTTGATGAGCTTCAAGAGGTAGTCACCGGAAATGGTTTTCACTTCACAGGTGTGCCCTGTCAGGTTTAAGAAGTGGGATTTCTTGCCTTATAAATGGGGTTGGGACCATCAGTTGTGTTGAGCAGAAGTCTGGTGGATACGCAGCTGATAGTCATACTGAATAGACTGTTAGAATTTGTATTACGGCAAGAAAAAAGCAGCTAAGTAGAGAAAAACAAGTGGCCATCATTACTTTAAGAAAGAAGGTCAGTCAGTCCGAAAAATTATGTAAACTTTGAAAGTGTCCCCAAGTGCAGTGGCAAAAATCATCAAGGGCTACAAAGAAACTGGCTCACATGAGGACCGCCCCAGGAAAGGAAGAACAAGAGTCGCCTCTGCTTCTGAGGATAAGTCACCAGCCTCAGAAATCGCAGGTTAACAGCAGCTCAGATTAGAGACCAGGTCAATGCCACACAGAGTTCTAGCAACAGACACATCTCTACAACAACTGTTAAGAGGAGACTTTGTGCAGCAGGCCTTCATGGTAAAATAGCTGCTAGGAAACCACTGCTAAGGACAGGCAACAAGCAGAAGAGACTTGTTTGGGCTAAAGAACACAAGGAATGGACATTAGACCAGTGGAAATCTATGCTTTGGTCTGATGAGTCCAAATTTGAGATCTTTGGTTCCAACCACTGTGTCTTTGTGCGACGCAGAAAAGGTGAACGGATGGACTCTACATGCCTGGTTCCCACCATGAAGCATAGAGGAGGAGGTGTGATGGTGTGGTGATGCTTTGCTGGTGACACTGTTGGGGATTTATTCAAAATTGAAGGCATACTGAACCAGCATGGCTACCACAGTATCTTGCAGCGGCATGCTATTCCATCCAGTTTGTACTTAGTTGGACCATCATTTATTTTTCAACAGGACAATGACCCCAAACATACCTCCAGGCTGTGTAAGGGCTATTTGACCAAGAAGGAGAGTGATGGGGTGCTACGCCAGATGGCCTGGCCTCCACAGTCACCAGACCTGAACCCAATCGAGATGAAGGCAAAAGGGCCAACAAGTGCTAAGCATTTCTGGGAACTCCTTCAAGATTGTTAGAGACCATTCCCGGTGACTACCTCTTGAAGCTCATCAAGAGAATGTCAATAGTGTGCAAAGTAGTCATCAAAGCAAAAGGCGGCTATTTTGAAGAACCTAGAATATAAGACATATTTTCAGTTGTTTCACACTTTTTTGTTAAGTATATCATTCCACGTGTGTTAATTCATAGTTTTGATGCCTTCAGTGTGAATTTACAATTTTCATAGTCATGAAAATACAGAAAAATCTTTAAATGAGAAGGTGTGTCCAAACTTTTGGTCTGTACTGTATAAATATGGAACTGTGCGTGAGTACAGTGTATACTAAAAGACTGTGTTAAACATAATAAATCGATAATAACGTCTTCCTCCGCCTCCCCATTCCTAAATCGATTATAAATCCCCTTTCCTCCCATCCCAATCCCCCACACCCTCATTGTCCTCCTACCCCCGCATCCCATTCTTGCCCTCTCCCGCACCCCCATGATTTACCACCTCCACTATTGCTTTCTCCCCACCACCCCATTATTGCCCATTCACCACTTCCATCATTTCCTCCGCCCCCACCACCCCTATCACTGCCCTCTCTGTCAACCTAATCATTGCCTTCCGCCCCATCACCCCCATTATTGCCCTGTCCTCCACCTACACACACACAGAAACACACAGCACTATTCACCTCTTTGCATACACACACACTCACCTCTGCGCTCGGTATCCTGAAACCCCACCATCGCCTTCAGCTTCCTGTCTCGCACCGTCGCGGCGCTGAATGATGATGTGATAGGGGCAGCACGGTGGCTCAGTGGATAGCACTGCAGCCTTGCAGCGCTGGGGTCCTGGGTTCGAATCCCACCCAGGACAACATCTGCAAAGAGTTTGTATGTTCTCTCCGTGTTTGCGTGGGTTTCCTCCGGGCAATCTGGTTTCCTCCCACATTCCAAAGACATACTGATAGGGATTCTAGATTGTGAGCCCCATCGGGGACAGCGATGATGATGTGTGCAAATTGTAAAGCGCTGCGGAATATGTTAGCGCTATATAAAAATAAAGATTATTATTATTATTCAGCCACTGCTGTGTGAGACAGGAAGCAGGATGGACCCATTCCCTGTAGCTCCGCTCCCATTTACTCCTGCAGGCATCGGAGCTGCAGAGATTGCTCCCTGCCCGCCGCATATGAGGGCAATCTGAGCAGGGGCCCCACGGAGCCATATAAACTGGCCAGATTGCCCTCAATATTAGCCGCTCTGCACGCAGGGCTGGTTTTAGGCAAGGTGGGGCCCTAGGTAAAGTCTAAAATGGGGGCCCCAAATGCTAACATATTGCACATCACACAGAAGCATTTCGGTTGTATTTACATGCGCTGAGTTCAAGCCGCTAAATGAGTGTGATCGACAATACTGAAATCGCTCAAGGCTTGTTTCCCGGCCTCTTTACACCAACTGAGATAGAATGATGGGGACAGAATGATCACTAATAGATCAATCTGTCCCCATACAGTATCATGTTATCAGCAGCACATCTACAATTTACACCGGGTGATGTTCTGCTGAGAACAATGATTTCTGTTTCAGCATAAACAATCCAATCACTCGATGAATATGCAGCATTTTGCTTGCTTAGTGTAATACACCCCGTAGTCTTCTATGTGTTATAATGTGCACTACTGTCCTCCATATTGTAAAACGCACACCCCATAGTCCTCCATATAATATAATGTGCCACATAGTCCTCCATATAGTATAATACACTCCCCATAGTCCTGCATATAGTATTATACACTTCCCATAGTCCTCCACATAGTATAATACACTCCTCATAGTCCTCAATATATTATTATACACTTCCCATAGTCCTCCACATAGTATAATACACTCCTCATAGTGCTCCATATAGTATAATGCACCGCCACAGTCATCCATGTAGTACAATACACTTCCCTTGGTATAATGCATCCCATAGTTCTCCATATAGTATAATGTATTCCCCATAGACCTCGATACAGTATAATGCAGGCCACATATAGTATAATGCAGCCACCCTATAGAGCATAATGTAATCCCCCATAGAATATAATGCAGCTCCACTCATATAGCATAATGTAACCCCCTCATAGATTATGATGCAATCACCCCTCATAGAATATAAATATAATACAGCCCCCATAGAATATAATGTAGCCCCAAATAGAATATAATACAGCCCACCTCCATATAGAATATATTGTAGCCCCAAAGAGTATGATGCAATCCTCCCTCATAAAATCTAATACAGCCCCATAGAATATAATGTAGCCCCCATAGAATATAATACAGCCCACCTCCCTATGGTATATAATGCAGCCTCACCCCCATAATATATAACACAACCTCCTCCATAGAATATAATATACCAGCATAGTATATAGCACAGCCCACGTAGTATATAGCACAGACTACATAGTATATAGCACAGCCCACATAGCATATAACACAGCCACATAGTATGTAACACAGCCTCACCCATAGAATATAATATACCCCCCATAGTATATAGCACAGACGGCATAGTATATAGCACAGCCCATGTCGCATATAGCACAGCTCGCGTAATATACAGTACAGACCAAAAGTTTGGACACTCCTTCTTATTTAAAGATTTTTTTGTATTTTCATGACTATGAAAATTGTACATTCACACTGAAGGCATCAAAACTATGAATTAACACATGTGGATTTATATACTTAACAAAAAAGTGTGAAACAACTGAAATTATGTCTTATATTCTAGGTTCTTCAAAGTAGCCACCTTTTGCTTTGATGACTGCTTTGACCACTCTTGGCATTCTCTTGATGAGCTTCAAGAGGTAGTCCCCGGGAATGGTTTTCACTTCATAGATGTGCCCTGTCACTTTAAATGAGAAGGTGTGTCCATATTTTTGGTCTGTGCTGTATAGCACAGCCCACTTAGTATATAACACAGCCCACATAGTTATTACACAGCCCATGTAGTATATAACACAGCCCACGTAGTATATAGCAAGCCCACGTAGTATATAGCACAGCCCACATAGTATATTACACAGCCCACGTAGTATATAGCACAGCCACGTAGTATACAGCACAGCCACATAGTATATAACACAGCCCATGTAGTATATAACACAGCCACGTAGCATATAGCACAGCCACGTAGTATATCGCACAGCCCACATAGTATATAACACAGCCATGCAGTACATAACACAGCCCATGTAGTATTTAACACACCCCATGAAGTATTTAACACAGCCCACGTACTAGTGTGTAGCACAACCCACGTAGTACATAACACAGCCCATGTAGTATTTAACACACCCCATGAAGTATTTAACACAGCCCATGTACTAGTATGTAGCACAACCCACGTAGTACATAACTGTTATGACCTGGTGGTCAGGACATTAATAGACCTGGTGGTAAAGAGCACACGGAATGACCTGATAGTCACTGATAATAAAGGACGAGCTCTGGGACGTGGGAACTCTGCTGACCGCAATCCCTAATCCTATCACACACACTAGAAATAGCCGTGGATTGCTCCTAATGCTCCCTATGCAACTCGGCACAGCCTAAGGAACTAGCTAGCCCTGAAGATAGAAAAATAAAGCCTACCTTGCCTCAGAGAAATTCCCCAAAGGAAAAGGCAGCCCCCCACATATAATGACTGTGAGTAAAGATGAAAATACAAACACAGAGATGAAATAGATTTAGCAAAGCGAGGCCCGACTTACTGAACAGACTGAGGATAGGAAAGGTTGCTTTGCGGTCAGCACAAAAACCTACAAAAAGACCACGCAGAGGGCGCAAAAAGACCCTCCGCACCGACTCACGGTGCGGAGGCGCTCCCTCTGCGTCCCAGAGCTTCCAGCAAGCAAGACAACAATAAAAATAGCGAGCTGGACAGAAAAATAGAAAACCAAAGAAAAACAAGCAGGAACTTAACTTCTGCTGGGAAGAAAGGTCACAAGAACGATCCAGGAGTGAACTAGACCAATACTGGAACATTGACAGGTGGCATGGAGCAAAGATCTAAGTGGAGTTAAATAGAGCAGCCAGCTAACGAATTAACCTCGTCACCTGTGGAAGGAAACTCAGAAACACCCACCAGAGGAAGTCCATGGACAGAACCAGCCGAAGTACCATACATGACCACAGGAGGGAGCCCGACAACAGAATTCACAACAGTACCCCCCCCTTGAGGAGGGGTCACCGAACCCTCACCAGAGCCCCCAGGCCAACCAGGATGAGCCAAATGAAGGGCACGAACCAGATCGGCAGCATTAACATCAGAGGCAAAAACCCAGGAATTATCTTCCTGACCATAACCCTTCCACTTGACCAGGTACTGGAGTTTCCGTCTCGAAATACGAGAATCCAAAATCTTCTCCACCACATATTCCAACTCCCCCTCAACCAACACCGGGGCAGGAGGATCAACGGATGGAACCACAGGCACCACGTATCTCCGCAATAACGACCTATGGAACACATTATGAATGGCAAAAGAAGCAGGAAGGGCCAAACGAAATGACACAGGATTGATAACCTCAGAAATCTTATACGGACCAATGAAACGAGGCTTAAACTTAGGAGAGGAAACCTTCATAGGAACATAACGAGACGACAACCAAACCAAATCCCCAACGCGAAGTCGGGGACCCACACAGCGCCGGTTAGCGAAACGTTGAGCCTTCTCCTGGGACAATGTCAAATTGTCCACCACATGAGTCCAAATCTGCTGCATCCTATCCACCACAGTATCTACACCAGGACAGTCCGAAGACTCAACCTGCCCTGAAGAGAAACGAGGATGGAAACCAGAATTGCAGAAAAACGGCGAAACCAAAGTAGCCGAGCTGGCCCGATTATTAAGGGCGAACTCAGCCAACGGAAAAAAGGACACCCAATCATCCTGATCAGCAGAAACAAAGCATCTCAGATATGTTTCCAAAGTTTGATTAGTTCATTCGGTTTGGCCATTTGTCTGAGGATGGAAAGCCGAGGAAAAAGACAAATCAATGCCCATCCTAGCACAAAAGGATCGCCAAAACCTCGAAACAAACTGGGAACCTCTGTCAGAAACGATGTTCTCCGGGATACCATGTAAACGAACCACATGCTGGAAAAATAATGGCACCAAATCAGAGGAGGAAGGCAATTTAGACAAAGGTACCAAATGGACCATCTTAGAAAAGCGATCACAAACCACCCAAATGACCGACATCTTTTGAGAGACGGGGAGATCCGAAATAAAATCCATAGAAATATGCGTCCAGGGCCTCTTCGGGACCGGCAAGGGCAAAAGCAACCCACTGGCACGAGAACAGCAGGGCTTAGCCCGAGCACAAGTCCCACAGGACTGAACAAAAGAACGCACATCCCGTGACAAAGATGGCCACCAAAAGGATCTAGCCACCAAATCTCTGGTACCAAAGATTCCAGGATGCCCAGCCAACACTGAACAATGAATCTCAGAGATAACTCTACTAGTCCATCTATCAGGGACAAGCAGTTTCTCCGCTGGGCAACGGTCAGGTCTATCAGCCTGAAATTTTTGCAGCACCCGCCGCAAATCAGGGGAGATGGCAGACAAAATTACCCCCTCTTTGAGAATACCCGCCGGCTCAGGAACACCCGGAGAGTCAGGCACAAAACTCAATGACAGGGCATCAGCCTTCACATTCTTAGAGCCCGGAAGGTACGAAACCACAAAATCAAAACGGGAGAAAAATAACGACCATCGAGGCTGTCTCGGATTCAACCGTTTGGCAGACTCAAGATAAGTCAAATTCTTGTGATCTGTCAAGACCACCACGCGATGCTTGGCTCCTTCAAGCCAATGACGCCACTCCTCGAATGTCCACTTCATGGCCAACAATTCACGATTACCAACATCATAATTACGCTCAGCAGGCGAAAACTTTCTAGAAAAGAAGGCACATGGCTTCATCACCGAGCCATCAGAACTTCTTTGCGACAAAACAGCCCCTGCTCCAATCTCAGAAGCATCAACCTCAACCTGAAACGGGAGCGAAACATCTGGCTGGCACAACACAGGGGCAGAAGAAAAACGACGTTTCAACTCCTGAAAAGCCTCTACAGCTCCAGAAGACCAATTGACCACATCAGCACCCTTCTTGGTCAAATCAGTCAACGGTTTAGCAACACTAGAAAAATTAGCGATGAAGCGCCGATAAAAATTAGCAAAGCCCAGGAACTTTTGCAGGCTCTTCACAGATGTCGGCTGAGTCCAATAGTAAATGGCCTGGACTTTAACAGGGTCCATCTCGATAGTAGAAGGGGAAAAAATGAACCCCAAAAATGAAACCTTCTGAACTCCAAAGAGACACTTTGACCCCTTCACAAACAAGGAATTCGCACGAAGGACCTGGAGCACCATTCTGACCTGCTTCACATGAGACTCCCAATCATCCGAAAAGACCAAAATATCATCCAAATACACAATCAGGAATTTATCCAGGTACTCTCGGAAGATGTCATGCATAAAGGACTGAAATACTGATGGAGCATTGGAAAGCCCGAATGGCATAACCAGGTACTCAAAATGGCCCTCGGGCGTATTAAATGCTGTTTTCCATTCATCGCCTTGTTTAATACACACAAGATTATACGCCCCTCGAAGATCTATCTTGGTGAACCAACTAGCTCCTTTAATACGAGCAAACAAATCAGACAGCAACGGCAAAGGATACTGAAATTTGACTGTAATTTTATTAAGAAGGCGGTAATCAATACAAGGTCTCAAAGAACCATCCTTCTTGGCCACAAAAAAGAACCCTGCTCCTAACGGTGATGACGACGGGCGAATATGGCCTTTCTCCAAGGATTCCTTTATATAACTCCGCATAGCGGCGTGTTCTGGCACAGATAAATTGAACAATCGGCCCTTAGGAAACTTACTACCAGGAATCAAATTAATTGCACAATCGCAATCCCTATGAGGAGGTAGGGCACTGGCTTTGGGCTCATCAAATACATCCCGATAATCCGACAAAAACTCTGGAACTTCAGAAGGAGTGGAAGACGAAATAGACAAAAATGGAGCATCACCATGTACCCCCTGGCAACCCCAGCTGGACACAGACATAGATTTCCAGTCCAATACTGGATTATGAACCTATAGCCATGGCAACCCCAAAACGACCACATCATGCAGATTATGCAGCACCAGAAAGCGGATATCCTCCTGATGTACAGGAGCCATGCACATGGTCAATTGGGTCCAGTACTGAGGCTTATTCTTGGCCAAAGGCGTAGCATCAATTCCTCTCAATGGAATAGGATACTGCAAGGGCTCCAAGAAAAAACCACAGTGCCTAGCATACTCCAAGTCCATCAAATTCAGGGCAGCGCCTGAATCCACAAATGCCATAACAGAATAGGATGACAAAGAGCAAATCAGAGTAACGGACAATAGAAATTTAGACTGTACCGTACCAATGGTGGCAGACCTAGCGAACCGCTTAGTGCGCTTAGGACAATCGGAGATAGCATGAGTGGAATCACCACAGTAAAAACATAGCCCATTCCGACGTCTGTGTTCTTGCCGTTCAGCTCTGGTCAAAGTCCTATCACATTGCATAGGCTCAGGCCCATGCTCAGATAGTACCGCCAAATGGTGCACAGCTTTACGCTCATGCAAGCGTCGATCGATCTGAATGGCCAAAGACATAGACTCATTCAGACCAGCAGGCATGGGAAATCCCACCATGACATCCTTAAGGGCTTCAGAGAGACCCTTTCTGAAGATTGCTGCCAGGGCACATTCATTCCACTGAGTGAGCACAGACCACTTTCTAAACTTCTGACAATATGTCTCCGCTTCATCCTGACCCTGACACAGAGCCAGCAATATTTTCTCTGCCTGATCCACTGAATTAGGTTCGTCATAAAGCATTCCAAGCGCCAGGAAAAACGCATCAACATCACGCAATGCCGGATCTCCTGGCGCAAGGGAAAATGCCCAGTCTTGAGGGTCACCACGTAACAATGAAATAATGATCTTTACTTGTTGAACAGGGTCACCTGAGGAGCGAGGTTTCAAGGCAAGAAACAATTTACAATTATTTTTGAAATTCAAGAACTTAGATCTATCACCAAAAAACAAATCAGGAATTGGAATCCTAGGCTCTGACATCGGATTCTGAACCACAAAATCTTGAATGTTTTGTACCCTTGTAGTGAGATTATCCATCCAAGAGGACAGACCTTGAATGTCCATGTTTACACCTGTGTCCTGAACCACCCAGAGGTAAAGGGGAAAAGAGAGACAAAACACACTGCAAAGAAAAAAAAAATGGTCTCAGAACTTCTCTTATCCCTCTATTGAGATGCATTAGTACTTTGGGCCACCTGTACTGTTATGACCTGGTGGTCAGGACAATAATAGACCTGGTGGTAAAGAGCACACGGAATGACCTGATAGTCACTGATAATAAAGGACGAGATCTGGGACGTGGGAACTCTGCTGACCGCAATCCCTAATCCTATCACACACACTAGAAATAGCCGTGGATTGCTCCTAACGCTCCCTATGCAACTCGGCACAGCCTAAGGAACTAGCTAGCCCTGAAGATAGAAAAATAAGCCTACCTTGCCTCAGAGAAATTCCCCAAAGGAAAAGGCAGCCCCCCACATATAATGACTGTGAGTAAAGATGAAAATACAAACACAGAGATGAAATAGATTTAGCAAAGCGAGGCCCGACTTACTGAACATACTGAGGATAGGAAAGGTTGCTTTGCGGTCAGCACAAAAACCTACAAAAAGACCACGCAGAGGGTGCAAAAAGACCCTCCGCACCGACTCACGGTGCGGAGGCGCTCCCTCTGCGTCCCAGAGCTTCCAGCAAGCAAGACAACAATAAAAATAGCAAGCTGGACAGAAAAATAGAAAACCAAAGAAAAACAAGCAGGAACTTAACTTCTGCTGTGAAGACAGGTCACAAGCACGATCCAGGAGTGAACTAGACCAATACTGGAACATTGACAGGTGGCATGGAGCAAAGATCTAAGTGGAGTTAAATAGAGCAGCCAGCTAACGATTTAACCTCGTCACCTGTGGAAGGAAACTCAGAAACACCCACCAGAGGAAGTCCATGGACAGAACCAGCCGAAGTACCATTCATGACCACAGGAGGGAGCCAGACAACAGAATTCACAACACATAACACAGCCCAGGTAGTATATAGCACAGCCCACGTAGTACATAGCACAGCCACTTAGTATATAACACAGCCCACGTACTAGTATATAGCACAGCCCACATACTAGCATATAGCACAGCCCACGTAGTATATAACAGCCCACGTAGTATAACACAGCCCAAATAGGATATTGCACAGCCCAAGTAGTATATAGCACGGCCCAAGTAGTATATATCACAGCCCATATAGTATATACACAGCCCACGTTGTATATAGCACAGCCACATAGTATATCACATAGCCACATAGTATAACACAACCCACATAGTATATAGCACAACCACTTAGTATATAGCACAGCCACATAGTATATAACGCAACCCACGTACTAGTATATAGCACAGCCACTTAGTATATAACACAGCCTGCACAGTATATAGCACAGCCACTTAGTATATAGCACAGCCACGTAGTATGTAACACAGCCCTTGTACTAATATATAGCACAGCCAATTAGTATATAACACAGCCCACATACTAGTGTATAGCACAGCCACTTAGTATATAATACAGCCCACGTACTAGTATATAGCACAGCCCACGTTGCTCCCTGCTCCTGTCTCAGCGGCTGCACTGTCAAGCACACAGTGAGTGTGCGATGACGTCATCGCGCACCCACATTGTCAGAGGTAGAGCGGGCAATGATGGGAGAAGGAGCGTCATCTGACGCTCTCTTCTCCACCATTGCTTTGAACTGTATCGGCAGATGCCAGTATAGTCCAATGTGGCGGGGAGTCAATGCTGGTGGCAGGCGGGCCCCCCTGCCTTACAGGGGCCCCATAGCGGCTGCATGATGTGCCGCAAGGTGGGGTCCCCTGGGGGAGCAGGGGCACCAGGCAGCTACCTGACCCTAACACCAGCTCAGCCTGCAGGGGCCCCCCAGAGCCTCCGGGCCCTGGTGCAGCTGCACCGGTTGAACCAGCGGTATGTCTGCCCATGTGCCTGGGATCTATAGGGGTAAAGATATCCTAAAAGTTGGAGATCTCCTTATTTTTTGTATCCTAGCCACATTTTATGACCAGAAACTATATTAAATTATCAAATAAAAACAGATTTTGAATTTTTGCCGTTATCAGTCCTGGAAGACACAGTTCGCAGTGGTGCTGTGCCGTTTGCCTAAAATGAGTGCTTCTGTCTAATATTATCTGTGCCATTTCCATGACACACGTTTTTATTATTAAGTTTTATAATTTTATTATTATATTATTTTATCATTACGTTTTTTTATTTTATGTGATTGTATATACTGTATTCTTTCGTCCATTTTCTAACATTTTTGTGTATTTTTATAAACACAACCTACTTTTCAAATTATATATATATATAAAATGTAATAGCTTTGTTCCTTTTGCTTTATAAACCGCAGCCTTGAAGCCATAAGCTACCTAAAACTATTGTCTGATTGGCCTGTGAAAATGATTGGTGGTGGCTAGGGTTGAGCGAAACGGGTCGTTCATTTTCAAAAGTCGCCGACTTTTGGCAAAGTCGGGTTTCATGAAACCCGATCCGACCCCTGTGCGGGGTCGGCCATGCGGTACGCGACTTTCGCGCCAAAGTCGCGTTTCAATGACGCGAAAAGCGCCATTTCTCAGCCAATGAAGGTAAACGCAGAGTGTGGGCAGCGTGATGACATAGGTCCTGGTCCCCACCATCTTAGAGAAGGGCATTGCAGTGATTGGCTTGCTGTCCGCGGCGTCACAGGGGCTATAAAGGGGCGTTCCCGCCGACCGCCATGTGACTGCTGCTGATCTGAGCTTAGGGAGAGGTTGCTGCCTCTTCGTCAGAAGCAGGGATAGCGTTAGGCAGGGTCCATTAACCACCAAACTGCTTGTGCTGTAGCGATTTCCACAGCCCAACACCACCTTCGGTGTGCAGGGACAGTGGAAGCTACATTTTTTTTTTTTCCTCAGCGCTGTAGCTCATTGGGCTGCCCTAGAAGGCTCCCTGATAGCTGCATTGCTGTGTGTACGCCGCTGTGCAAACCAACTGCTTTTTTCAAAGCACAAATCCTCTTGTTCCTTCCTTTCTGCACAGCTATCTTGTTTGTTTGTCCACACTTTTTATTTAATTTGTGCATCAGTCCACTCCTTATTGCTGCCTGCCATACCTGGCTGAGATTACTGCAGGGAGATAGTAATTGAAGGACAGTTCCTTTTTTTTTTTTTTTTGTGGGAGATTAAGATTGGCATTTCTGCTAGAGTGCCATCCCTGTCTGTGTCATCTCTCACTCAGTGGGCCATAGAAAGCCTATTTATTTTTTTGCTTGATTTGGGTTCTAAAATCTACCTGAAAAAATCACAACATCAATCAGTGGGAGAAAAATATTGGCCTCAGGGCTTGTGTGCCACTCCTGACTCCTGTGTGTGCCATCTCTCACTCAGTGGGCCATAGAAAGCCTATTATTTTTTTTGCTTGATTTGGGTTCTAAATTCTACCTGAAAAAATCACTAAATCAATCAGTGGGAGATAAATATTGGCCTCTGGGCTTGTGTGCCACTCCTGACTCCTGTGTGCGTCCTCTCTCACTCAGTGGGCCATAGAAAGCCTATTTTTTTTTTATTTGTTTTCTAAATTCTCCCTGAAACAATCATTTCATTTTATTTGGTTTATAAATTCTTCCTTAAAAAATCATTTTTTTTTATTATTTTTTTTTTCTAAAGTCTCCCTTTTAAAAAAAAAAAAACAAATCAGTGGGAGATTAATATTTACATTTGCGCTTCAGTGACAGTCCTGCGTGTGTGGCATCTCTCTCATTTGTTGCCACCAACAACAGAGTGTGTAACATTGTGCCTGATTTAATTGTGGTCTCACCCACCTGTAAAGGGGTAGCTAAATCATACTGAAGTTATAGCTCACCATGTAAGTTGTGTGACAGCAACAAATACCGTTAGTTTGGTAACGTTTTTAAAACAATGAGGAAGTCTGGTGGAAGAGGTCGTGGCCGGGGGTGTTCATTGTCAGCTGGTAATGAGGGTAGTGGTAGTGGTGGAGCATCAGGTGGTCGTGGGAAAAAAAATATTGCACCTAAGTCTGGAGCTGTGGAGCCAGGTTCGTCGTCTGGCTACACAAGGCCTCGAACGCTCCCTTTTCTGGGAGTAGGAAAACCGCTTTTAAAGCCGGAGCAGCAAGAGCAAGTTTTGGCTTATCTTGCTGACTCAGCCTCTAGCTCTTTTGCCTCTCGTGAAACTGGTTAGAGTAAAAGCAGCGCGTCGTTAGTGGATGTTCACGGTCAGGGACAAGTCGCTTCCTTGTCCTCTTCAGCAAAAACAACAACAGAGAAGAATGCAGCAGGCGACACAACGGGTTACTCCATGGAGCTCTTTACACATACCGTCCCTGGCTTAGAAAGTGAAGCAGTTAACAGTCCATGGCCATTACAAGTTGAATCTGACATGGAGTGCACTGATGCACAGCCACAGCCAGACTACTATGCTGGTCCTTTGACTCAGACCACAACATTGCCCTCGCAGGGTGCTGATCAAGAATCAGACCCTGATGAGACTATGTTGCCCCATCACGAACGCTATACCACCGACCGACACGGTGACACAGACGAAGTTGCACACGAGCTACAAAAAGAGGTAATAGATGACCCAGTTCTTGACCCCGATTGGCAGCCATTGGGGGAACAGGGTGCAGGCGGCAGCAGTTCTGAAGCGGAGGAGGAGGGGCCGCAGCAGGCATCAACATCGCAACAGGTTCCATCTGCCGGGCCCGTATCTTGCCCAAAACGCGTGGCAAAGTCAAAACCTGTTGGAGGACAGCGTGACCATCCGGTTAAAGCTCAGTCTGCAATGCCTGAAAAGGTATCCGATGCTAGAAAGAGTGCAGTCTGGCATTTTTTTAAACAACATCCAATTGATCAGCGCAAAGTCATCTGTCAAAAATGTTCAACTACCTTAAGCAGAGGGCAGAATCTGAAAAGTCTCAATACAAGTTGCATGCATAGACATTTAACCACCATGCATTTGCAAGCTTGGACTAACTACCAAACGTCCCTTAAGGTTGTAGCACCCTCGGCCAATGAAGCTAGTCATCAACGCAACATCCCTTCCGGCAGTGTAGGGCCACCATTTTCTGCACCACCTGCAGTATCTGTGCAGGTTTCTTTGCCAGGCCAAAGCAGTCAGGGTCAGGGAATCACCAGTTTCGTAGTAGGAAACACTGCATCTAGGGCACCGGCGGCAACAATACCATCTCCCACCGTCTCCCAGTCTGCCATGTCCACCGGCACCCCCGCTAGTTCCACGATCTCCAGCTCTCCAGTCCAGCTCACCCTACATGAGACTATGGTTAGAAAAAGGAAGTACTTAGCCTCGCATCCGCGTACACAGGGTTTGAACGCCCACATAGCTAGACTAATCTCGTTAGAGATGATGCCCTACCGGTTAGTTGAAAGCGAAGCTTTCAAAGCCCTGATGGACTACGCTGTACCACGCTACGAGCTACCCAGTCGACACTTTTTTTTCCAGAAAAGCCATCCCAGCCCTCCACCAGCATGTTAAAGAGCGCATCGTCCATGCACTCAGGCAATCTGTGAGCACAAAGGTGCACCTGACAACAGATGCATGGACCAGTAGGCATGGCCAGGGACGTTACGTGTCCATCACGGCACACTGGGTAAATGTGGTGGATGCAGGGTCCACAGGGGACAGCAAGTTTGGGACAGTTCTGCCTAGCCCACGGTCTAGGAAACAGTTGGCTGTAGCCGTTCGCACCCCCTCCTCCTCCTCCTCATCCTCCTGCAGAAGCGAGACCTCGTCCACAGACCGCAGTCGCACAACCACTCCATCCGCAGCTGCCACTGTTGCACACCAGGTCTCCCATTATGGGGCAGCTACTGGCAAACGTCAGCAGGCTGTATTGGCTATGAAGTGTTTGGGCGACAACAGACACACCGCGGAAGTTCTGTCCGAGTTCTTGCAGAAAGAAACGCAGTCGTGGCTGGGCACTGTAGATCTTGAGGCAGGCAAGGTAGTGAGTGATAACGGAAGGAATTTCATGGCTGCCATCTCCCTTTCCCAACTGAAACACATTCCTTGCCTGGCTCACACCTTAAACCTGGTGGTGCAGTGCTTCCTGAAAAGTTATCCGGGGTTATCCGACCTGCTCCTCAAAGTGCGTGGACTTTGCTCACATATCCGCCGTTCGCCCGTACACTCCAGCCGTATGCAGACCTATCAGCGTTCTTTGAACCTTCCCCAGCATCGCCTAATCATAGACGTTGCAACAAGGTGGAACTCAACACTGCACATGCTTCAGAGACTGTGTGAACAGAGGCGGGCTGTTATGTTTTTGTGGGAGGATACACATACACGGGCAGGCAGTAGGATGGCAGACATGGAGTTGTCAGGTGTGCAGTGGTCGAAGATTCAAGACATGTGTCAAGTCCTTCAGTGTTTTGAGGAATGCACACGGCTGGTTAGTGCAGACAACGCCATAATAAGCATGAGCATCCCCCTAATGCGTCTTCTGATGCAAAGTTTGACGCACATAAAGGATCAGGCGTCTGCAGCTGAGGAAGAGGAAAGCCTTGAGGACAGTCAGCCATTGTCTGGCCAGGGCAGTGTACAGGACGAGGTAGCGGGCGAACAGGAGGAGGAGGACGAGGAGGATGATGGGGATGATTATATTTTTAATGAGGAAGCTTTTCCGGGGCCAGTGGAAATTGTTGGCGCGGCAAGGCCGGGTTCTGGTTTTTGGAGGGACACAAGTGACGTGGATTTGCCTGAAACTGCCCCTCAACCAAGCACAACCACAGATTTGAGAACTGGAACTTTGGGCCACATGGTGGATTATGCCTTACGTATCCTCAAAAGGGACACACGCATAACAAAAATGATGAACGATGACGATTACTGGTTGGCCTGCCTCCTTGATCCTCGCTATAAAGGCAAATTGCAAAATATAATGCCACATGAGAACTTGGAACTAATATTAGCAACCAAACAATCAACTCTTGTTGACCGTTTGCTTCTGGCATTCCCTGCACACAGCGCCCGTAATCGTTCTAACACGAGCTGCAGGGGCCAGCAGACCAGAGGTGTTAGAGGGGCAGAAATCAGAAGTGGCGTTGGCCAGAGGGGTTTTCTGACCAGGTTGTGGAGTGATTTTGCTATGACCGCAGACAGGACAGGTACTGCAGCATCAATTCAAAGTGACAGGAGACAACATTTGTCCAGTATGGTTACTAACTATTTTTCATCCCTTATCGACGTTCTCCCTCAACCGTCATTCCCATTTGATTACTGGGCATCAAAATTAGACACCTGGCCAGAATTGGCAGAATATGCATTGCAGGAGCTTGCTTGCCCGGCAGCTAGTGTCCTATCAGAAAGAGTATTCAGTGCTGCAGGTTCAATACTAACAGAAAAAAGGACTCGTCTGGCTACCCAAAATGTAGATGATCTAACCTTCATTAAAATGAACCACAACTGGATTTCGAAATCTTTTGCCCCACCTTGCCCGGCTGACACCTTGCTTTCCTATGTAAAGGTCTTGCCTGTGGACTATTCTGAACGACTTTTCCAATCTCGTAATTTGCAGCACCTGATTGTCCAGCATCCAACATGTTAACACCTCCCTAAATGGCCAAAGTCCCCACACGGGGCCGTGGTATCGCCACTTGGCGCCAGCACCCGTGAGAGTACTGTTTGTCTGAGGAGGTGGGTGTGCCCGCTTTTGGTCGACGGCACTGCCACTAGGTCCCTCATAGTACAATAAAGTGTCTGGCGGTGGTGGTGCGCACCCAACGTCAGACACACCGTTGTAATATGAGGGGCCCTGGGCCTGTACCGCCGGCCACAAGACAGTCCCCCCCCCAGCTCAAACAGTGCTCTACCACTTGCAAAATTTTCTCTCACAGCTCCACCAATGTTTAGTCTATGCGCTGACATCCTTCAATGCCTGGCACTATCAATACCATTGTATTGACATTTTTCTTATGTTTGGCCTTCGAAGCCTGTCTGCGGTCACTCCTTCCACTAGGCCTCCACTGACCTGTCTACTGCTGCCCGTGTTCCCCTGGAACCAATTTTAAATTGCCTACAGCCCAATTTTTGTTATGTTAGGCCTTCGAAGCCTGTCTGCGGCCCGTTCTTTCCACTACTACTACACTGACCTGGCTACTGCCGCCCGTGTTCCCCTGGAACCAATTTAAAATTGCCGACAGCAAGCCCAATTTATTATGTTAGGCCTTTGAAGCCTGTCTGCGGTCCCTCCTTCCACTAGGCCTCCACTGACCTGTCTACTGCTGCCCGTGTTCCCCTGGAACCAATTTTAAATTGCCTACAGCCCAATTTTTGTTATGTTAGGCCTTCTAAGCCTGTCTGCGGCCCGTTCTTTCCACTACTACTACACTGACCTGGCTACTGCCGCCCGTGTTCCCCTGGAACCAATTTAAAATTGCCGACAGCAAGCCCAATTTATTATGTTAGGGCTTCGAAGCCTGTCTGCGGTCCCTCCTTCCATTAGGCCTCCACTGACCTGTCTACTGCTGCCCGTGTTCCCCTGGAACCAATTTTAAATTGCCTACAGCCCAATTTTTGTTATGTTAGGCCTTCTAAGCCTGTCTGCGGCCCGTTCTTTCCACTACTACTACACTGACCTGGCTACTGCCGCCCGTGTTCCCCTGGAACCAATTTAAAATTGCCGACAGCAAGCCCAATTTATTATGTTAGGGCTTCGAAGCCTGTCTGCGGTCCCTCCTTCCACTAGGCCTCCACTGACCTGTCTACTGCTGCCCGTGTTCCCCTGGAACCAATTTTAAATTGCCTACAGCCCAATTTTTGTTATGTTAGGCCTTCTAAGCCTGTCTGTGGCCCGTTCTTTCCACTACTACTACACTGACCTGGCTACTGCCGCCCGTGTTCCCCTGGAACCAATTTAAAATTGCCGACAGCAAGCCCAATTTATTATGTTAGGGCTTCGAAGCCTGTCTGCGGTCCCTCCTTCCACTAGGCCTCCACTGACCTGTCTACTGCTGCCCGTGTTCCCCTGGAACCAATTTTAAATTGCCTACAGCCCAATGTTTGTTATGTTAGGCATTCGAAGCCTGTCTGCGGCCCGTTCTTTCCACTACTACTACACTGACCAGGCCACTGCTGCCCGTGTTCCCCTGGAACCAATTTTAAATTGCCTACAGCCAGCCCAATTTATTATGTTAGGGCTTCGAAGCCTGTCTGCGGTCCCTCCTTCCACTAGGCCTCCACTGACCTGTCTACTGCTGCCCGTGTTCCCCTGGAACCAATTGTAAATTGCCTATATCCCAATTTTTGTTATGTTAGGCCTTCGAAGCCTGTCTGCGGCCCGTTCTTTCCACTACTACTACACTGACCAGGCCACTGCTGCCCGTGTTCCCCTGGAACCAATTTTAAATTGCCTACAGCCAGCCCAATTTATTATGTTAGGGCTTCGAAGCCTGTCTGCGGTCCCTCCTTCCACTAGGCCTCCACTGACCTGTCTACTGCTGTCCGTGTTCCCCTGGAACCAATTGTAAATTGCCTACATCCCAATTTTTGTTATGTTAGGCCTTCGAAGCCTGTCTGCGGCCCGTTCTTTCCACTACTACTACACTGACCAGGCCACTGCTGCCCGTGTTCCCCTGGAACCAATTTAAAATTGCCTACAGCAAGCCCAATTTATTATGTTAGGGCTTCGAAGCCTGTCTGCGGTTCCTCCTTCCACTAGGCCTCCACTGACCTGTCTACTGCTGCCCGTGTTCCCCTGGAACCAATTTTAAATTGCCTACAGCCCAATTTTTGTTATGTTAGGCATTCGAAGCCTGTCTGCGGCCCGTTCTTTCCACTACTACTACACTGACCAGGCCACTGCTGCCCGTGTTCCCCTGGAACCAATTTTAAATTGCCTACAGCCAGCCCAATTTATTATGTTAGGGCTTCGAAGCCTGTCTGCGGTCCCTCCTTCCACTAGGCCTCCACTGACCTGTCTACTGCTGTCCGTGTTCCCCTGGAACCAATTGTAAATTGCCTATATCCCAATTTTTGTTATGTTAGGCCTTCGAAGCCTGTCTGCGGCCCGTTCTTTCCACTACTACTACACTGACCAGGCCACTGCTGCCCGTGTTCCCCTGGAACCAATTTTAAATTGCCTACAGCAAGCCCAATTTATTATGTTAGGGCTTCGAAGCCTGTCTGCGGTCCCTCCTTCCACTAGGCCTCCACTGACCTGTCTACTGCTGCCCGTGTTCCCCTGGAACCAATTTTAAATTGCCTACAGCCCAATTTTTGTTATGTTAGGCCTTCTAAGCCTGTCTGCGGCCCGTTCTTTCCACTACTACTACACTGACCTGGCTACTGCCGGCCTTGTTCCCCTGGAACCAATTTAAAATTGCCGACAGCAAGCCCAATTTATTATGTTAGGGCTTCGAAGCCTGTCTGCGGTCCCTCCTTCCACTAGGCCTCCACTGATCTGTCTACTGCTGCCCGTGTTCCCCTGGAACCAATTTTAAATTGCCTACAGCCCAATTTTTGTTATGTTAGGCCTTCTAAGCCTGTCTGCGGCCCGTTCTTTGAACTACTACTACACTGACCTGGCTACTGCCGCCCGTGTTCCCCTGGAACCAATTTTAAATTGCCTACAGCCAGCCCAATTTATTATGTTAAGGCTTCGAAGCCTGTCTGCGGTCCCTCCTTCCACTAGGCCTCCACTGACCTGTCTACTGCTGCCCGTGTTCCCCTGGAACCAATTTTAAATTGCCTACAGCCCAATTTTTGTTATGTTAGGCCTTCTAAGCCTGTCTGTGGCCCGTTCTTTCCACTACTACTACACTGACCTGGCTACTGCCGCCCGTGTTCCCCTGGAACCAATTTAAAATTGCCGACAGCAAGCCCAATTTATTATGTTAGGGCTTCGAAGCCTGTCTGCGGTCCCTCCTTCCACTAGGCCTCCACTGACCTGTCTACTGCTGCCCGTGTTCCCCTGGAACCAATTTTAAATTGCCTACAGCCCAATGTTTGTTATGTTAGGCATTCGAAACCTGTCTGCGGCCCGTTCTTTCCACTACTACTACACTGACCAGGCCACTGCTGCCCGTGTTCCCCTGGAACCAATTTTAAATTGCCTACATCCAGCCCAATTTATTATGTTAGGGCTTCGAAGCCTGTCTGCGGTCCCTCCTTCCACTAGGCCTCCACTGACCTGTCTACTGCTGTCCGTGTTCCCCTGGAACCAATTGTAAATTGCCTATATCCCAATTTTTGTTATGTTAGGCCTTCGAAGCCTGTCTGCGGCCCGTTCTTTCCACTACTACTACACTGACCAGGCCACTGCTGCCCGTGTTCCCCTGGAACCAATTTTAAATTGCCTACAGCCAGCCCAATTTATTATGTTAGGGCTTCGAAGCCTGTCTGCGGTCCCTCCTTCCACTAGGCCTCCACTGACCTGTCTACTGCTGTCCGTGTTCCCCTGGAACCAATTGTAAATTGCCTACATCCCAATTTTTGTTATGTTAGGCCTTCGAAGCCTGTCTGCGGCCCGTTCTTTCCACTACTACTACACTGACCAGGCCACTGCTGCCCGTGTTCCCCTGGAACCAATTTAAAATTGGCTACAGCCAGCCCAATTTATTATGTTAGGGCTTCGAAGCCTGTCTGCGGTCCCTCCTTCCACTAGGCCTCCACTGACCTGTCTACTGCTGCCCGTGTTCCCCTGGAACCATTTTTAAATTGCCTACAGCCAATTTTTGTTATGTTAGGCCTTCGAAGCCTGTCTGCGGCCCGTTCTTTCCACTACTACTACACTGACCAGGCCACTGCTGCCCGTGTTCCCCTGGAACCAATTTAAAATTGCCTACAGCCAGCCCAATTTATTATGTTAGGCCTTCGAAGCCTGTCTGCGGTCCCTCCTTCCACTAGGCCTCCACTGACCTGTCTACTGCTGCCCGTGTTCCCCTGGAACCAATTTTAAATTGCCTACAGCCAGCCCAATTTATTATGTTAGGGCTTCGAAGCCTGTCTGCGGTCCCTCCTTCCACTAGGCCTCCACTGACCTGTCTACTGCTGCCCGTGTTCCCCTGGAACCAATTTTAAATTGCCTACAGCCCAATTTTTGTTATGTTAGGCCTTCTAAGCCTGTCTGCGGCCCGTTCTTTCCACTACTACTACACTGACCTGGCTACTGCCGCCCGTGTTCCCCTAGAACCAATTTAAAATTGCCGACAGCAAGCCCAATTTATTATGTTAGGGCTTCGAAGCCTGTCTGCGGTCCCTCCTTCCACTAGGCCTCCACTGACCTGTCTACTGCTGCCCGTGTTCCCCTGGAACCAATTTTAAATTGCCTACAGCCCAATTTTTGTTATGTTAGGCCTTCTAAGCCTGTTTGCGGCCCTTTCTTTCCACTACTACTACACTGACCTGGCTACTGCCACCCGTGTTCCCCTGGAACCAATTTTAAATTGCCTACAGCCAGCCCAATTTATTATGTTAGGGCTTCGAAGCCTGTCTGATGTCCCTCCTTCCACTAGGCCTCCACTGACCTGTCTACTGCTGTCCGTGTTCCCCTGGAACCAATTGTAAATTGCCTACATCCCAATTTTTGTTATGTTAGGCCTTCGAAGCCTGTCTGCGGCCCGTTCTTTCCACTACTACTACACTGACTAGGCCACTGCTGCCCGTGTTCCCCAGGAACCAATTTAAAATTGCCGACAGCAAGCCCAATTTATTATGTTAGGGCTTCGAAGCCTGTCTGCGGTCCCTCCTTCCACTAGGCCTCCACTGACCTGTCTACTGCTGCCCGTGTTCCCCTGGAACCAATTTTAAATTGCCTACAGCCCAATTTTTGTTATGTTAGGTCTTCGAAGCCTGTCTGCGGCCCGTTCTTTCCACTACTACTACACTGACCTGGCTACTGCCGCCCGTGTTCCCCTGGAACCAATTTAAAATTGCCGACAGCAAGCCCAATTTATTATCTTAGGCCTTCGAAGCTTGTCTACGGTCCCTCCTTCCACTAGGCCTCCACTGACCTGTCTACTGCTGCCCGTGTACCCCTTGAACCAACATCAGAAAATATAAAAATAAGTATTTTGCTTATAAAAAAGAAAATACTGGAGAGATATCAAATGCAGACATTTTAACATTAAAAACAAACACATACAACAAAAATCTGGTACAGTACTAAAAATGGCCACCAGCTACAATAACTTTCTCCTGCAAGTAGTTAACTGAAAGTTTTTTTCAATTTAAAACACAGATATGGCATCCACCGAGTGTTGTCCTGTCGCGTCTTCTTTATATTATTGCCAAGAAGATGCAAAACAATGAAAATAATAAAATCATTATTTACCAAAAAAATAGAGTAAGTCAAAACCACATTGCAAATAAACATTCATTACAAATAAAGAAGCAGGGCGCGTCCGAGGGTGAGTATATACCTAATAAGAATATAATCACCCTCGGACGCGCCCTGCTTCTTTCCGACAGCCTTCCTTCCTAAGAATCAGCCCTTCCGTGGTGTAGAGAGAGGGTGTGTTACACTCCAAGGTGTTCCCCAGGTTGCCTTTCCTGAGCTTCGATCTTCATGCTCTCGTTTAGTAGTTGTCGGAAAGTAGGCTGCATTAGGCCTACAAATTGGGTATGGGGTGGAGAGAGATGGTGTGTTACACTCCAAGGTGTTCCCCAGGTTTCCTTGCCATTGCTTCGGTCTTCCGACTCTCGTTTAGTAGTTGTAGAAAACTACACTGCATTAGGCCTACAAAATGGGTATCGGGTGGAGAGAGATGGTGTGTTACACTCCAAGGTGTTCCCCAGGTTTCCTTGCCATTGCTTCGGTCTTCCGACTCTCGTTTAGTAGTTGTACAAAACTACACTGCATTAGGCCTACAAAATGGGTATTGGGTGGAGAGAGATGGTGTGTTACACTCCAAGGTGTTCCCCAGGTTTCCTTGCCATTGCTTCGGTCTTCCGACTCTCGTTTAGTAGTTGTAGAAAACTACACTGCATTAGGCCTACAAAATGGGTATCGGGTGGAGAGAGATGGTGTGTTACACTCCAAGGTGTTCCCCAGGTTTCCTTGCCATTGCTTCAGTCTTCAGACTCTCGTTTAGTAGTTGTAGAAAACTACACTGCATTAGGCCTACAAAATGGGTATCGGGTGGAGAGAGATGGTGTGTTACACTCCAAGGTGTTCCCCAGGTTTCCTTGCCATTGCTTCGGTCTTCCGACTCTCGTTTAGTAGTTGTAGAAAACTACACTGCATTAGGCCTACAAAATGGGTATCGGGTGGAGAGAGATGGTGTGTTACACTCCAAGGTGTTCCCCAGGTTTCCTTGCCATTGCTTCGGTCTTCCGACTCTCGTTTAGTAGTTGTACAAAACTACACTGCATTAGGCCTACAAAATGGGTATCGGGTGGAGAGAGATGGTGTGTTACACTCCAAGGTGTTCCCCAGGTTTCCTTGCCATTGCTTCAGTCTTCAGACTCTCGTTTAGTAGTTGTAGAAAACTACACTGCATTAGGCCTACAAAATGGGTATCAGGTGGAGAGAGATGGTGTGTTACACTCCAAGGTGTTCCCCAGGTTTCCTTGCCATTGCTTCGGTCTTCCGACTCTCGTTTAGTAGTTGTAGAAAACTACACTGCATTAGGCCTACAAAATGGGTATCGGGTGGAGAGAGATGGTGTGTTACACTCCAAGGTGTTCCCCAGGTTTCCTTGCCATTGCTTCGGTCTTCCGACTCTCGTCTAGTAGTTGTAGAAAACTACACTGCATTAGGCCTACAAAATGGGTATCGGGTGGAGAGAGATGGTGTGTTACACTCCAAGGTGTTCCCCAGGTTTCCTTCCCATTGCTTCGGTCTTCCGACTCTCGTTCAGTAGTTGTAGAAAACTACACTGCATTAGGCCTACAAAATGGGTATCGGGTGGAGAGAGATGGTGTGTTACACTCCAAGGTGTTCTCCAGGTTGCCTTTCCAGAGCTTCGATCTTCATGCTCTCGTTTAGTAGTTGTTGGAAACTACACTGCATTAGGCCTCCAAATTGGCTATGGGGTGGAGAGAGATGGTGTGTTACACTCCAAGGTGTTCCCCAGGTTTCCTCGCCATTGCTTCGATCTTCCGACTCTCGTTTAGTAGTTGTAGAAAACTACACTGCATTAGGCCTACAAAATGGGTATGGGGTGGAGAGAGATGGTGTGTTCCACTCCAAGGTGTTCTCCAGGTTGCCTTTCCTGAGCTTCTATCTTCAGGCTCTCGTTAAATTGTGGTTAAATGGAACAACTGCATTTGGCGTACTAGTTGGTTTGGGGCCTACTAACAGTGTCTGCCGCTCCTTGCTGTTCTCCTGGTTTCCTGTCCTGAAATTCCGTTTTCAGGCGCTCGTTAAGTAGTTGTTAATGTTAGACTGCATTTGGCCTACTAGTTGGGTTGGGGCCTACTATCGGTGTCTGCCACTCCTTGCTGTTCTCCTCCACTGAACAAAGCTGTGCCGCCTGTTTACTACGGTTGCCAATTTTGAACTGCATTTCGACTACTTACTGATTTGGGCCTACTCTCTATGTCAGCCTCTCATTCCAGTTGTCCTCCACTGCAATGCCCCCTGGGTATTCCTGTGTTACCAATTTTGAACTGCATTTAGCCAACTTTATTCTTTGGGCCTATATCTGTGTTTCCTCCTCATCCTGCCCATTGCCCAGCCAGTGATAGATGAGTCTGCTGGTACATTGACCCATAACGCAACATTCCCCGTGCACGCTACACAACAACATTGTGACCCTGCTGAAAGTCAGGTTGCTCTTCCCGCATACCATACCACCTTACACGGGGACAAAGAGGAAGGTGCAGATGAAAGTGCAGGTTCCTTCATCAGGTGGGGGGAGGAATACTAGTTGGCGACGTCACTGGCACAGGGCCTCTCATAGTACGCAAAAGTGTTGCTGCCGGTGGGAGGCGCCCCCGCCGTGCAAACACACCGCTGTACTTTGAGGGGCCCTGTGCCAGTGCCAATGCCAACGAGTGGGCCCCCCCTGCTTGCTCAGGTTCACAGCACTTGCAAAGTTGAAATACTTACCTCTCCCTGCTCCACTGCCGTGACGTGGTCCAGATTTCCTGGGCCCACTAATTACTTGAACCAGCCCTACCCACCACAACTTTAGCCAAATGACCCCCAATTTCAAATGCCTTCCAATTATTATAAGGTAAATTACGCTTGACAAGCTTCATTAAGAAGAATGGATGGTTTTGACATTAAAATGGGCACTCTAGGTGTTTTCCTGGCCCCCACTCACTGCCGACTATGCTGCCCCATTGACTTGCATTGGGTTTCGTGTTTCGGTCGATACCGACTTTACGTCATAATCGGCCGATTTCACTCGACCCGACTTTTGAGATAGTCGGGTTTCGCGAAACCCGGCTCGACTCTAAAAAGGTCAAGGTCGCTCAACTCTAGTGGTTGCAACTAGCTCCTTTTTTATTGTGGAGTTTGGCAGGGAACTTACCTTGGTATACAGCTCTGGCAAAAATTAAGAGAGCACTGCAAAAACATTCAGTTTGTCTAATTTTTCTATTTATAGGTATATTTTTGAGTAAAATGTAAATTGTTCATTTATTCTATAAACTTCTGAGAACATGTCAACGCACTATTTGCGCACGGTGCCGCTCTGACAGACTCTGCTATGGACGCTATATTTTCATGCCTTGTGCTGGATGGCACAATCTGGCGCTAGTTAGCTTCAATCACCCACACACACTCAGTCAACAATGCTAGGGAAGGGGAACATTAAGGAGCTTTCATCAGATTACATTCACACATCCACACATACACGATTTAGATTTATACTAGCTCATGGCCGAGTGGCCATGTAAACTTTTTATAGCTGCATCCTTTCGGAACCTTCCCAATGGTTCAATCAGGGCTGCTACAAGACCTGAGCATGTGACCCCTAACCTCCATTGAGAGGTAGTCCCACGGGCATGCTCAGTTAACAAAAAGAAGGACTTAGTCCCTGGAGTGTCTGCTCGCCGCTGATTAATGCTGGTTACAATAGCTGAGCCTGGAATAGCAACAGTAACCAGACGCTTAGCATCAGCTTGAGACAGACGCTAGGACTGACGTCTCTGATGAGCAGGCCCCTCTGCAGCTGGGGAAGATTGGGAGACCATAGAGGGCATGGTTTGAGATTACCCCTGTGCAGTGGCGGGAACTCAACACACAAACATTACCCCCCTCCAGGGCCGTATTTGCTTCTAGGCACTTGAGGGCACTTGCCTAGGGCGGGGACGATGCGGGGTGGTGGGAACTTGACACACAAACTTTACCCCCCCCTCCATGGGCCTCACTATGCTCGAAAGCTGCAATGAGCTGACGAGCCTGAATGTGCTCAACAGGTTCCCAGGTCACGTACTCTTGGCCATAACCCTTCCAGTCCACCAGATAGTACAATAACAAATTGTATTGTGGTACCGTGTTAGCCAGAAAAATCGATGTGAATACTTTTCTGCCCAATGATGACAGAAGTATTCTAGGAGTGATACCTTTATTGGCTAACCAGAAAATAATATGTTTGCAAACTTTCAGAGCACAGGGGCTCCTTCTTCAGGCAATATTACAAATAGATTAAAAAGAAAAAAGCACAATATTTAAAGAATAGTCCAGCAGGACATTGTTCCCACTGTCTCTTCATTTGTAAGAAAATGCCTAATTTGATTACCTTGGCTTATGTATGGACTCATCACACTTCCCACCCCCTAACAAATGTCCTGCTGTACTATTCTTTAAATATTATGCTTTTTTCTTATTAATCTATTTGTAATTTTGCCTGAAGAATGAGCCCCTGTGCTCTGAAAGCTTGCAAACATATTATTTTCTGGTTAGCCAATAAAGGTATCACTCCTAGAATACTTCTGTCATCATTGGGCAGAAAAGTATTCGCATCGAGTCCACCAGATAGTACTTTTTGCCCCATACCACCTTGCACCCAACAATAGCATTCACCTCATAATCGTCCGTAGATGAGCCCGATGCCCTAGCAGATGACTCGGAAAACCGGGACATGTGAACGGGTTTTAGGAGGGATACATGAAAGGCATCTGTGATACCCAGGTGTGGAGGAAGGACGGTGTTACGTGCAGAGAGCCACACTAGTCACCAGGAGCAAAGGTCGGAGCAGGGCGCTGATGTGCATCGGCGGAAACCTTCATTCTCTCCTTGAAGGTCTTTATGGCATCCTGTGTGAAGGTCTTGGAGAAAAAGAGGCAAGGATGCTTCCGACCTTGAGCATCCTTTTGTAAGAGGACTGCTCCAGCACCGATGGATGAGGCATCCACCTCCATTATAAATGGTTTATCCACATAGGGGCGATGAAATATGGGAGCGCTACCAAAGTGAGACTTGACAGAAAGGAAGGCCTTGTATACCTCCTCCGACCACAATTTGGGATTTGCTCTCTTCTTGGTGAGGGCTACCAAGGGAGCTACCAAAGTTGAGAAGTGGGGAATGAACTGGCGGTAATAGTTAATGAACCCCATAAAGTGTTGCAACGCCTTGAGAGAATGCGGTTCCTACCAGTCCATCACAGCCTGTAGCTTGGCAGGATCCATAGCTAATCCCTGGACGGAGATGATATAGCCCAGGAAAGGCAAAGACTCCTGCTCAAACACATACTTCTCCAACTTGACATAGAGGGAGTTTGCCTGTAGGAGGTCAAAGACTGTGCAAAAATCTCTCTGGTGGGAGTCTGTATCTGGAGAGTAGATGAGAATATCATCCAAATAGACTACGACCGAGGTGGTAAACATATCCCGTAAAATATTGTTTACAAAATCCTGGAAAACAGCAGGGGCATTACAGAGCCCAAAGCGCATCACCAAATACTCGTAGTGGCCGTCCCTGGTGTTAAATGCTGTCTTCCATTCGTCCCCCTCACAGATGCAAATCAGGTTGTAAGCACTAGGGTTTGAGCGAAACGGATCGGTCATTTTCATAAGTCGCTGACTTTTGGCAAAGTCGGGTTTCATGAAACCCGACCCGATCGCAGTGTGGGGTCGGCCATGCGGTACACGATCTTCGTGCCAAAGTCGCGTTTCAAATGACGCGTTCAGCGCCATTTTTCAGCCAATGAAGGTGGACGCAGAGTGTGGGCAGCATGATCACATAGGTCTCTGTTCCCACCATCTTAGAGAAGGGCATTACAGTGATTGGCTTGCTTTCTGCGGCATCACCGGGGCTATAAAGGAGCGTTCCCGCCGACCGCCATATTACTGCTGCTGATCTGAGCATAGGGAGAGGTTGCTGCCGTTTCGTCAGAAGCAGGGATAGCGTTAGGCAGGGTACATTAACCCCCAAACCACTTGTGCTGTAGTGATTTCCACTGTCCAACACCACCTTTTGTTTGCAGGGACAGTGGAGGCAAGATTTTTGTTCATCAGCTCTGTAGCTTATTGGGCTGCCTTAGAAGGCTCCCTGATAGCTGCATTGCTGTTTGTACGCCGCTGTGCAAACCAACTGCTTTTTTCAAAGCACAAATCCTGTTGCTCCTTCCTTTCTGCACAGCTATCTTGTTTGTTTGTCCACACTTTATACTTATGTGTGCAGCAGAGCAGTCATTTTTAGTGCTGCCTGCCATACTTTTCTGAGATTACTGTAGGGAGATAGTAATTGTAGTACAGTCCCTTTTTTTTTTGTCATATCTCTTCAAGCCACTTTCTGCCACAGAAAATATGCTCAAATACAGTGGCCGTGATTTCTTCACAATTCTCCCATAAAAAAAAAAAACAAGTGGGAGATTAAGATTGGCAAATCTGCATCTCTGCCAGTCCTGTCAGTGGCATCTGTCTTTCATTTTCTGCCACAGAAAATATACTCAAATACAGTGGCCCTGATTTCTTTCACTGCTGTACTTTCATCATCCTCATCACCACCTGTATCCTCTAATCAAGCTCTTTTGTCTACCCACAGGTATGCTGCTGTTCATCTACTCTGCCTTTCCTGCAATGTGTGTTTATGTGAACTGCATATAATTCCCACCTGGTATGCTGCTGTTCATCTACTCTGCCTTTCCTGCACTGTCTGTCTATATGAAGTGCATGTAATTGCCACATGGCATTCTTTGCTTACCCGTTATTTTCTATCCATATGTACTTCACTCCTCTCTTGCGTCTTCCTTGCATACCTGAGTAGCCATCTACCCCACCCCCTCTTTATGACCTGGCTTAACTGTGAACATGTGCTCTGGACACACACGCCCACATCCTCCCTCTCAGCTGTGAGCCCTTAGGTGCCCATAAATTCATAGCCATGAGTCTGACCAGACGTGTCTGACCATCTTAGAAATTGCATTTTTCAATTGCAGTTTTTTAATTGCTATGAATTAGACTAGAATTGGACTGGAATTGACTGGAAGGTAAAGAAATAGAATACCACTATAATGTTTCGGTTTCTCTTCACATTCACCCCCATACTACTTTATTTCTTCCTAACTCCTGTAGTCCCTCCACCCAGTAAGGAACTAGTCATTTCTCCCTCCATCCTCCCCAGTCATCTCACCTCCTCCACAGAACTATTCCTCCACATACAATCCTTTCTCGCCAGGCACACACGGCCACATCATGACCTATCCAGCTCACACCTTCTAACGCTCTGTCTGCTGCTCCTCATTGCTGGCGACATATCCCCAAATCCTGGCCCTACTCATCACATCCCCACACTCATTTCTAATCCCCTGCCACGATCCTCTACACATCCTCGCAACCACAGTAACCTCATACCCATTCATCCAGCCCCCACTCCCCCAATTTCCCTATCTGGAGCACTATGGAACGCACGCTCTGTCTGCAATAAACTGTCATTTATCCATGACCTCTTTATCAATAACAAACTCTCCTTCCTCGGCATCACTGAAACCTGGCTCACCCCTTCTGACACAGCCTCCCCTGCGGCACTCTCTTACGGTGGCTTCCACCTTTCTCACACACCCCGCCCCAGCAGTAAACATGGCAGAGGAGTTGGTTTTCTCCTGTCAGATAACTGCTCCTTCACCCCAATCCCACTGCCACCCTCTGTTACCCTCCCTTCCTTTGAGGTGCACTCTGTGCGCATCTACTCCCCCTCCAACCTCCAACTGGCTGTCATCTACCGTCCCCCAGGGCCAGCCACCACCTTCTTCGACCACTTCACCACCTGGCTACTCCATTTCCTCGCTGCTGACATCCCCACTATCATCATGGGTGACTTCAACATCCCCATTGACACTTCCCTCTCAGCTGCCACTAAACTTGTATCCCTCACTTCCTCCTTTGGCCTTACTCAATGGTCTTCTACAGCCACCCACAAAGATGGTCACATACTGGACCTCATTCTCACCCGCCTCTGCTCCCTATCTAACCTCTCAAACTTACCTCTTCCTCTTTCTGACCACAACCTACTTACATTCTCTTCCCTTTCCACTCCTTGTCTACAACCCCCACCCCACAAACTCTCACACCCTCGCAGAAATCTTAAACACCTTGATCTTCACTCACTCTCTGAATCCCTCCTCCCTCTCACAGACATAAGCTCCCTACACAATGCGGATGATGCTGCCGCTCTATATAACACCACAATAGCTGCAGCTTTGGAATCTCTTGCCCCTCTCACACATACCAAAGCTCGCAAAATCAACAGACAACCCTGGCACACCAGCATGACCAAAGAACTGAGGCGAGCTTCCAGAGCTGCTGAGCGCAGATGGAAAAGATCCCACTCCATCGAGCACTTCATCGCATTCAAACAGTCCCTCACTGCTTTCAAAACCACGCTCGCCACAGCAAAACAAACCTACTTCTCATCTCTCATATCCTCCCTGTCTCACAACCCCAAACAGTTATTCAACACCTTCAACTCTCTCCTCCGTCCCCCAGCACCTCCTCCCTCCCCACTCATCTCAGCTGAAGACTTTGCCTCATTTTTCAAGCAGAAAATTGAGAACATCAGAGACAATTTTAGTAAACAACCCCCAGAACCCTTCCTCCCAACTACCCAGCCCTCCACCTCCAAAACCAACTTCTCCACCATTACAGAAGATGGACTCTCCACTCTACTCTCAAGATCGCATCTCACCACCTGTGCACTTGACCCACTCCCATCCCACTTCATCCCAAACCTCACCACAGTCTTCATCCCAACCCTAACCCATCTCTTTAACCTATCACTAACAACTGGCATTTTCCCCTCAAGCTTTAAACATGCCTCAATCACACCTATCCTCAAAAAGCCCTCTCTTGACCCATCCTCTGCATCTAGCTATCGCCCTATATCACTTCTCCCCTTTGCCTCAAAACTAATGGAACAACATGTCCATCTTGAACTGTCCTCCCATCTATCTTCCTGCTCCTTCTTCGACCGCTTTCAATCAGGCTTCCGGTCACACCACTCCACTGAAACTGCCCTAACTAAGGTCACCAATGACCTATTAACCGCCAAGAGCAAGCGACACTACTCTGTCCTCCTCCTCCTGGACCTGTCCTCTGCCTTTGACACAGTGGACCATTCCCTGCTGCTGCAGACCCTCTCATCCCTTGGAATCACAGAATTGGCCCTATCCTGGATCTCATCATACCTAACTGACCGTACAATCAGCGTCTCCCACTCACACACCACCTCCTCACCTCGCCCCCTATCTGTCGGAGTCCCGCAAGGTTCAGTTCTAGGACCCCTGCTCTTCTCCATCTACACCTTTGGCCTGGGACAGCTCATAGAATCTCACGGCTTTCAGTATCATCTCTATGCTGACGACACACAGATCTACATCTCTGGACCAGATATCACCTCCCTACTAACCAGAATCCCTCAATGTCTGTCTGCTATTTCATCCTTCTTCTCCACTAGATTTCTAAAACTTAACATGGACAAAACAGAATTCATCATCTTTCCCCCATCTCACGCGACCTCCCCAACGAACCTATCCATTACAGTAAACGGCTGCCCACTCTCCCCAGTCCCACAAGCCCGCTGTCTTGGGGTAATCCTTGACACTGATCTCTCCTTTAAACCACATATCCAAACCCTTTCCACTTCCTGCCGCCTCCAACTCAAAAATATTTCACGGATCCGCACATTCCTAAACCAAGAATCTGCAAAGACCCTAGTCCATGCCCTCATCATCTCCCGCCTTGACTACTGTAACCTCCTGCTCTGTGGCCTCCCCTCTAACACTCTTGCACCCCTCCAATCTATTCTAAACTCTGCTGCCCGACTAATCCACCTGTCCCCCCGCTATTCCCCGGCCTCTCCCCTCTGTCAATCCCTGCACTGGCTCCCCATCACCCAGAGACTCCAGTACAAAAACCTAACCATGACATACAAAGCCATCCACAACCTGTCTCCTCCATACATCTGCGACCTCGTCTCCCGGTACTTTCCTGCACGCAACCTCCGATCCTCACAAGATCTCCTTCTCTACTCCCCTATTATCTCCTCTTCCCACAATCGCATACAAGATTTCTCTCGTGCATCCCCCCTACTCTGGAATGCTCTACCACAACATATCAGACTCTCGCCTACCATCGAAACCTTCAAAAAGAACCTGAAGACCCACCTCTTCCGACAAGCCTACAACCTGCAGTAACCACCGATTGACCAAACCGCTGCACAGCCAGCTCTACTCTCACCTACTGTATCCTCACCCATCCCTTGTAGATTGTGAGCCCTCGCGGGCAGGGTCCTCTCTCCTCCTGTACCAGTTGTGACTTGTATTGTTAAAGATTATTATACTTGTTTTATTATGCATACCCCTCCTCACATGTAAAGCGCCATGGAATAAATGGCGCTATAATAATAAATAATAATAATAATAATAATAATTTCTTCACAATTCTCCCATAAAAAAAAATAAAATAAAACACGTGGGAGATTAAGATTGGCAAATCTGCATCTGTGCCATTCCTGTCTGTGGTATCTGTCTTTCATTTTCTGCCATAGAAAATATACTCAAATACAGTGGCCCTGATTTCTTCACAATTCTCCCAGAAAAAATAAATAAAACAAGTGGGAGATTAAGATTGGCAAATCTGCATCTGTGCCATTCCTGTCTGTGGTATCTGTCTTTCATTTTGTGCCACAGAAAATATACTCAAATACAGTGGCCCTGATTTCTTCACAATTCTCCCAGAAAAAAATAAAACAAGTGGGAGATTAAGATTGGCAAATCTGCATCACTGCCAGTCCTGTCTGTGGCATCTGTCTTTCATTTTCTGCCACAGAAAATATACAGTATAAGAGTGGGCCTGATTTCTTCAATATTCTCCCAGAAAAAATAAAAAGGGGGAGATTTTTATTGGTAGTGTGTGCATCTGCATCAGTCCTGTTAGTGGCATATCTGTCTGCCACTTAAGCTGTGTACTGTTATACATTGGGCCTGATTTTCCCTGCAGTCTCACCCACCTATAAAGGGAGATATAAATTCACCACAAGTTTGAGTACACCTTGTAACAGGTTTTACAGTAACAAATACCGTTTGTTTGTTTGGTTACGTTTTTCAAACAATGAGGAAGTCTGGTGGAAGAGGTCGTGGCCGTGGGCGGTCATTGCCAGCTGGTAATGATGGTAGTGGTGGTGGAGCATCAGGTGGTCGTGGGAAAATAAATATAGCACCTAAGTCTCGAGTTGTTGAGCCAGCAGCATCGTCTGGCTACACAAGGCCTCGAACGCTCCCTTTTCTGGGAGTAGGAAAACCTCTTTTAAAGCCGGAGCAGCAGGAACAAGTTTTGGCTTTCCTTGCTGACTCTTCCTCTAGCTCTTTCGCATCCTCTTCGGAAATTGCTAAATGTAAAAGCAGCGCGTCGTCAGTGGATGTTCCTGGTCAGGACAACAGAGAAGGATGCGTCAGGCGACACAACGGGTTACTCCATGGAGCTCTTTACACATACCGTTCCTGGGTTAGAAAGGGAAATTGTTAACAGGCCATGCCCACTACAAGATGAATCAGACATGGAGTGCACAGATGCACAGCCACAGCCAGATTACTATGCTGTTCCTTTGACTCAGATCAGAACATTGCCCTCGCAGTGTACTGATCCAGAATCTGACCCTGATGAGACTATAGAGCCCAGTCACGAATGCTATAGCATCGGCTTACTCGTTGACACAGAGGAAGTTGCACACGACATAGAAGAGGAGGTCATAGATGACCCAGTTGTTGACCCCGATTGGCAGCCACTGGGGGAACAGGGTGCAGGCGGCAGTAGCTCTGAAGCAGAGGAGGAACCGCAGCAGGCATCAACATCGCAACAGGTTCCATCTGCCAGGCCCGTATCTGGCCAAAAACGCGTGGCAAAAGCAAAAGCAGTTGTAGGACAGCGTGGCCATCTGGTTAAAGAAGCTCAGTCTGCAATGCCTGAAAAGGTATCCGATAGTAGAAACAGTGCAGTCTGGCATTTTTTTAAACAACATCCAAATGATCAGCGCAAAGTCATCTGTCAAAAATGTTCAACTACCTTAAGCAGAGGTCAGAATGTTAAAAATCTAAATACAAGTTGCATGCGTAGACATTTAACCACCATGCACTTGCAAGCCTGGACTAACTACCAAACGTCCCTTAAGGTTGTAGCACCCTCTGCCAATGAAGCTAGTCAGCAACGCTACATTCCTTCCCTCACTGTAAGCCCACCATTTATTGCACCACCTGCAGTAAATGTGCAGGTTGCGTCGCCAGGCCAAAGCAGTCAGGGAATCACCAGGTTCGTGGTAGCAAACACTTCATGTAGGGCACCAGCAAGAATACCATCTCCAACCCTCTCTCAGTCTGCCATGTCCACCGGTACCCCCGCTAGTTTCACCATCTGCAGCTCTCCAGTCCAGCTCACACTACATGAGACTCTCGTTAGGAAAAGGAAGTACTCATCCTCGCATCCGCGTACACAGGGTTTGAACGCCCACATTGCTAGACTAATCTCATTAGAGATGATGCCCTACCGGTTAGTTGAAAGCGAAGCTTTCAAAGCCCTGATGGACTACGCTGCACCACGCTACGAGCTACCCAGTTGACAATTCTTTTCTAGAAAAGCCATCACAGCCCTCCACCAGCATGTAAAAGACCGCATCGTCCATGCACTCAGGCAATCTGTGAGTACAAAGGTGCACCTGGCAACAGATGCATGCACCAGTAGGCATGGCCAGGGACGTTACGTGTCCATCACGGCACACTGGGTTAATGTGGTGGATGCAGGGTCCACAGGGAACAGCAATATTGGGACAGTTCTGTCTAACCCATGGTCTAGGAAACAGTTGGCTGTAGGCGTTGGCCCCCCTCCTCCTCCTCGTCCTCCTGCAGAATCGAGAGCTCGTCCACAGACCGCAGTCGCATGAGCACTCCATCCACAGCTGCCACTGTTGCACACGAGGTGTCCCATTATGGGACAGCTAGTGGCAAGCGTCAGCAGGCTGTATTGGCTATGAAGTGTTTGGGCGACAACAGACACACCGCGGAAGTTCTGTCTGAGTTCTTGCAGAAAGAAACTCAGTCATGGCTGGGAACTGTACATCTTGAGGCAGACAAGGTAGTGAGTGATAACGGAAGGAATTTTATGGCTGCCATAGCCCTTTCACAACTGAAACACATTCCTTGCCTGTCTCACACCTTAAACCTGGTGGTGCAGTGCTTCCTGAAAAGTTATCCGGGGTTACCCGACCTGCTCCTCAAAGTGCGCAGACTTTGCATGCATATCCGCCGTTCGCCCGTACACTCCAGCCGTATGCAGAACCATCAGCGGTCTTTGAACCTTCCCCAGCATCGCTCAATCATCGACGTTGCAACAAGGTGGAACTCCACACTGCACATGCTTCAGAAACTGTGCGAACATAGGCATGCTGTTATGTATTTGTGGGAGGATACACATACACGGGCAGGCAGTTGGATGGCAGACATGGAGTTGTCAGGTGTGCAGTGGTCGAAGCTACAAGACCTGTGTCAAGTCCTTCAGTGTTTTTTTAGGAATGCACACGGCTGGTTAGTGCAGACAACGCCATTATAAGCATGAGCATCCCCCTAATGCGTCTGCTGATGCAAAGTTTGACGCACATAAAGGAGCAGGCGTCTGTAGCCGAGGACGAGGGAAGCCTTGATGACAGTCAGCCATTGTCTGGTCAGGTCAGTCAACAGGACGAGGTGGCAGGCGAAGAGGAGGAGGACGAGGAGGATGAGTATTTTTTGGATGAGGAATCTTCTCAGGGGGCAATAGAAACTGGTGGTGTTGCAAGGCCGGGTTCAGGCTTTTTGAGGGAGACAAGTGAGGTTGATTTGCCAGAAACTGCCCCTCAACCCAGCACAAGCGCAGATTTGACAACTGGAACATTGGCCCACATGGCGGATTATGCCTTGCGTATCCTCAAAAGGGACCCACACATTATAAAAATGATGACCGATGACAATTACTGGTTGGCCTGCCTCCTTGATCCTCGTTATAAAGGCAAATTGCAAAATATCATGCCACATGAGAACCTCGAACAAATATTGGCAACCAAACAAGCAAGTCTTGTAGACCGTTTGATTCAGGCATTCCCAGCACACAGCGTCGGTGATGGTTCTCACATGAGGTGCAGGGGGCAACAGGGCAGAGATGGTAGAGGTGCACAAAACAGAAGTGGCGTTGAACAGAGGGGTTTTCTGACCAGGTTGTGGAGTGATTTCGAAATGACCGCAGACAGGACAGGTACTGCAGCATCAATTCAAAGTGACAGGAGACAACATTTGTCCAGTATGGTTACTAACTATTTTTCATCCCTTATCGATGTTCTCCCTCAACCGTCAGTCCCATTTGATTACTGGGCATCCAAAATAGACACCTGGCCTGAATTGGCCAAATATGCATTGCAGGAGCTTGCTTGCCCAGCAGCTAGTGTGCTATCAGAAAGAGTATTCAGTGCTGCTGGTTCAATATTGACCGAAAAAAGAACTTGTCTGGCTACCCAAAATGTTGATGATCTAACCTTCATTAAAATGAACCACTCATGGATTTCTAATTATTTTGCCCCACCTTTCCCAGCTGACACCTAGCTTTCCTATAAAAAGGTCAAGCTTGTGGACTGGTCTTACTGACTGTTCCAATTTGCTGCTGCCATTTGTCCAGCATACGACATGTTTACACCTCCCTAAATGGTCTAACTCCCCCCACGGGGTCGTGGGCTCACCACTTGGTGCAAGCACCCGTGAGAGTGCCGTTTGTCTGAAGAGGTGGGTGTGCCCACTTTTGGTTGACGGCACTGCCACTGGGTCCCTCATAGTACAATGAAATGTCTCTGGTGGTGGTGGCACGCACCCAACGTCAGACACACCGTTGTAACATGGGGGGCCCTGGGTCTGTACCGCCGGCCGCAAGAGAGTGCCCCCCAGCTTAAACAGTGCTCTACCACTTGCAAAATTATCCCTCACAGCTCCACCAATGTTTAGTCTATGCGCTGAAATCCTTCAATGCTTGGCACTGACAATACAAATTTGTTGACATGTATGATGCTAGTTAAAATAGTCAGGGGCCGTGTCCTATATTTACACCAGTAAATACGTTGCACCAAATTACTATGTCTGAAAGCCAGCAGAGGAGCCCACCCCTGTACCTAAGTATGCCACCCTTTTTTTGTTGTTGTTTTGTGAGACATTAACATCTATTTTTTGGGGGGTGTACTAACTGTGTCAGACACTCCTTCCAATAGTCCTCCGCTGACCACACCAATGCTGCCCGTGTACCCCTACCACATAATCGAAGCTGCATTGAGCCTGTTTTGATATTTTAGGCCTACTAAGTCTGTCTGTGGTCCCTCCTTCCAATAGTCCTCCGCTGACCACACCAATGCTGCCTGAGTAACCCTGGAACCTATTTAAAAGTGCATAGAGCCTACTTTTTTTATTTTAGGCCTACTAAGTCTGTCTGCGGTCCCTCCTTCCAATAGTCCTCCACTGACCACACCAATGCTGCTTGTGTACCCCTGGAACCTACCGTATTTAAAAGTGCATAGAGCCTACTTTTTTATTTTAGGCCTACTAAGTCTGTCTGCGGTCCCTCCTTCCAATAATCCTCCGCTGACCACAATAATGCTGCCTGTGTACCCCTGGAACCTAATTAAAAGTGCATAGAGTCTACTTTTTTATTTTAGGCATACTAAGTCTGTCTGCGGACCCTCCTTCCAATAGTCCTCCGCTGACCACACCAATGCTGCCTGTGTACCCCTGGAACCTAATTAAAAGTTCATAGAGCCTACTTTTTTATTTTAGGCCTACTAAGTCTCTCTGCGGTCCCTTCTTCCAATAGTCCTCCGCTGACCACACCAATACTGCCTGTGTACCCCTGGAACCTATTTAAAAGTGCATAGAGCCTATTTTTTTATTTTAGGCCTACTAAGTCTGTCTGCGGTCCCTCCTTCCAATAGTCCTCCACTGACCACACCAATGCTGCCTGTGTACCCCTGGAACCTATTTAAAAGTGCATAGAGCCTACTTTTTTTTTAATTTTTGGCCTACTAAGTCTGTCTGCGGTCTCTCCTTCCAATAGTCCTCCACTGACCACACCAATGCTGCCTGTGTACCCCTGGAACCTAATTAAAAGTGCATAGAGCCTACTTTTTTTTTATTTTAGGCCTACTAAGTCTGTCTGCGGTCCCTCCTTCCAATAGTCTTCCACTGACCACACCAATGCTGCCTGTGTACCCCTGGAACCTAATTAAAAGTGCATAGAGCCCCCTTTTTTATTTTAGGCCTGCTACGTCTGTCTGCGGTCCCTCCTTCCAATAGTCCTCCGCTGACCACACCAATGCTGCCTGTGCACCCCTGGAACCTAATTAAAAGTGCATAGAGCCTGCTTTTTTATTTTAGGCCTACTAAGTCTGTCTGCGGTCCCTCCTTCCAATAGTCCTCCGCTGACCACACCAATGCTGCCTGTGCACCCCTGGAACCTAATTAAAAGTGCATAGAGCCTGCTTTTTTATTTTAGGCCTACTAAGTCTGTCTGCGGTCCCTCCTTCCAATAGTCCTCCGCTGACCACACCAATGCTGCCTGTGTACCCCTGGAACCTAATTAAAAGTTCATAGAGCCTACTTTTTTTATTTTAGGCCTACTAAGTCTGTCTGCGGTCCCTCCTTTCAATAGTCTTCCACTGACCACACCAATGCAGCCTGTGTACCCCTGGAACCTATTTAAAAGTGCATAGAGCCTCCTTTTTTTATTTTAGGCCTAATAAGTCTGTCTGCGGTCCCTCCTTCCAATTGTCCTCCACTGACCACACCAATGCTGACCGTGTACCCATGTAACCTTTTTTAAACCTGCGTTTAATTTGTGGTGTTAGGCCTACTAGCAGTGTCTGTCTGTGCCACTCTATACAGCTGTCCTCTTAAAAAAATGACCTGCAATTGTCAGGTTTTCAGCCTATCGGAATTTTAAAACTGCAGTGGGGCTACCAGTTTGGTTGGGGCCTACTAACAGTGTCTCCTTGCTGTTCTCCTGCTATCTTGTCCTGAATTTCCATTTTCAGGCTCTCGTTAAGTAGTTGTTAATATTACACTGCATTTGGCCTACTAGTGTGGTTGGGGCCTACTAATGGTGTATGCCGCGCCTTGCTGTTCTCCTGGTTTCCTGTCCTGAACTTCCATTTTCAGGCTCTCGTTAAGTAGTTGTTAATATTACACTGCATTTGGCCTACTAGTGTGGTTGGGGCCTACTAACGGTGTATGCCGCTCCTTTCTGTTCTGGTTTCCTGTCCTGAACTTCCATTTTCAGGCTCTCGTTAAGTAGTTGTTAATATTACACTGCATTTGGCCTACCAGTGTGGTTGGGGCCTACTAACGGTGTATGCCACTCCGTGCTGTTCTCCTGGTTTCCTGTCCTGAAATTCCATTTTCAGGCTCTCGTTAAGTAGTTGTTAATATTACACGGCATTTGGCCTACTAGTTGGGTTGGGGCCTACTAACGGTGTATGCCGCTCCATGATGTTCTCCTGGTTTCCTGTCCTGAACTTCCATTTTCAGGCTCTCATTAAGTAGTTGTTAATATTACACTGCATTTGGCCTACAAGTTGGGTCTGGGTTGCAGAGATGGTGTCTGCCGCTCCAAGGTGTTCTCCAGGTTGTCTCTCCCTAGCTTATATCTTGAAGCTCTTGTTAAGTAGTTGTTGAAACAACACTGCATTAGGCCTACAAGTTGGGTCTGGGTTGTAGAGACGGTGTCTGCCGCTCCAAGGTGTTCTCCAGGTTGCCTCTCCCTAGCTTCTATCTTGAAGCTCTTGTTAAGTAGTTGTTGAAACAACACTGCATTAGGCCTACGAGTAGAGTCTGGGTTATAGAGACGGAGTCTGCCGTTCCAAGGTGTTCTACAGGTTGCCTTTCCCTAGCTTCTATCTTCAGGCTCTCGCTAAATTGTTTTTAATATAACACTGCATTTGGCCTACTTGTTTTGTTGGCCCTACTAACGGTGTCTGCCGCTCCTTGATGTTCTCCTCCACTGAACAAACCAGTGCCGCCTGTTTACTTCTGTTAACAATTTTGAACTGCATTTAGCCTACTTACTGATTTGGGCCTACTCACTGTGTCAGCCTCTCATTACAGTTGTACTCCACTGAACAAAGCAATGCCCCCTGGTTAGTCCTGTTACCAATTTTGAACTGCATTTAGCCCACTTTATTATTTGGGCCTATATCTGTGCTTCATCCTCATCCTGCCCATTGCCCAGCCAGTGATAGATGAGTCTGCTGGTACATTGACCCAGAACGCTACATTCCCCGTGCACGCTACACAGCCAGAATGTGACCCTGCTGAAAGTCAGGTTCCCCTTCCCGCATGCCATACCACCTTACACGGGGACAAAGAGGAAGGTGCAGATGAAAGTGCAGTTTCTTTCATCAGGTGGGGGGGGAATACTCGTTGGCGACCTCACTGGCACAGGGCCCCTCATAGTATATGAGCATAGAGAGGATATAAGGTGCATTCGCAGCCCGGGGCTCACCATGCAGAGGTGACACCATACATTGGTATACAGCTCTGGCAAAAATTAAGAGACCATTGCAAAAATGTTCAGTTTGTCTGATTTTTCTCTTTATAGGTATGTTTTTGAGTAAAATATAAATTGTTCATTTATTCTATAAACTTCTGACAATGTCAATGTACTATTTGCGCATGGCGCCGCTCTGACGGACGCTGTATGGACCCTGTATTTTCGTGCCTTGTGCTGGATGGCACAATCTGGAGCTAGTTAGCTCCAATTACCCACACTCAGTCCACAATGCTAGGGAAGCGGATCATTAAGGAGCTTTCACCAGATTACATACACACATACACGATTTAGATTTATACTAGCTCATGGCCGAGCGCCTATGCAAACTTTTTATAGCTGCATCCTTTCGGGACTTTCCCAATGGTTCAATCAGGGTTGCTACAGGATCTGAGCATGTGACCCCCAACCTCCAATGAGAGGTAGTCCCACGGGCATGCCCAGTTAACAAAAAGAACGACTTAGTCCTTGGAGCGTCTGCTTGCCGCTGATTAATGCTGGTTACAATAGCTGAGCCTGGAATAGCAGCAGTAACCAGACGCTTAGCATCAGCTTGAGACAGACGCTAGGACCGACATCTCTGCTGAGCAGGCTCCTCTGCAGCTGGGGAAGATTGGGAGACCACAGAGGGCATGGTTTGAGATTAAGCCTGTGCAGTGGCGGGAACTCAACACACTAACATTACCCCCCTCCAGGGCCGTATTTGCCACTAGGCACTTGAGGGCACGTGCCTAGGGCGGGGACGATGCGGGCGGCGGCACCTGAGCAAGATTTTTTATTTTTATTTTTATAGAGTCTGGGTCATGGTCACCTTAATTCCCCCCCCGCCCACCCGCCTGCTTCCGATTCCTTGCCCCCTTGACATCATACAGTATGAGTCATACATACTCACCTAGCTACTCCAGCGATGCGTGGTCTGGTCTCAGCGACGGCAGCTCGTCCTGTGTGAGCGGTCAGGTGGTACCGCACATTAAGGTCATGAATATGCTGCATATTCATGACCTTAATGAGCGGTACCACCTGACCTCTCACACAGGTCGAGGGTGCTGCGCCGGGACAGAGGTGGAGGATTTTGTTCTGCGCGCCGTGCGCGGTGAGTATGATGACAATCAAGGAGGATGGTGGGAGGATGAAGGAGGACCGTGGATGGGGAGCCGAGCCATACAAGATGGGATCGGCGCCGGCGGGGAGCCGATGACGATGAACCATGCATGGAGGGGGCGGATGGCCAGGGGGGAGAGATGATGAGCCATGCAAGATGGGAGCCGGTGATGAGCCATGCATGGGGGGATGGGAGATGAGCCAGAGGCTGAGCCACCCATGCATACAGGGAGGGGGACATGAGACACACACACAGGGGGGATGGGAGATTAGCCAGAACCACCCATGCATACAGGGAGGGGGAGATGAGCCAGGCATACAGGGGGGAAGAGAATAGGGGTAGCCAAAGACGGACAGTATCTATAGATTCTCATCTGGGAAACTTGTAATCAAAATGTAATTTGAAACAATCTATAATAGACCATTCCCAGTAAAATTTATTCTGCCCTAGTAGCGGATCAAGACAGTTATCAAAAACTATATACTAAGAAGGGGGGGAGGAAATAAATCCAAAAAGATAACTATATGTCTTTAGTAAAATTGCTTTATTAAAGTGCAAGGCAAAGAGACAGTGATGACAACAGAGTCATCCAATAAACATATAAACAATCAGTGCATCTGGGACACTAGGACAACTACTCGCCAACCCATAATAGAGGAGTAACTCGCCACATCAGCATAAAGGGTTTAAAGTTACAGGGCCAATAGGGGAAGAAAAGCCCTCAATCAAAGAAGGACTAATATGCAAAAAGACCGCCATGTATTATATAGGATAGTACCATATCCAGCATGTCATATAACATCACGTGATAGTTAAAGGCCAAACAGAGCGGTAAAAAGGATTAATACATCACCCCAAAAGAAGGCCGGTCCTTGGCAGATGTAGTGTCTCAGTGTCCGCCCCAACGCGCGTTTCGGAACACCTTCGTCAGGAGTGCAAGGACCGGCCTTCTTTTGGGGTGATGTATTAATCCTTGCACTTTAATAAAGCAATTTTACTAAAGACATATAGTTATCTTTTTGTATTTATTTCCTCCCTCCTTCTTAGTATACAGTGGGGAAGGTAGATGAGCCAGAGCCACCCATGCATACAGGGAGGGGACATGAGCCACGCATACAGGGGGGGATGGAAGATGAGTCAGAGCCACCCATGCATACAGGGAGGGGGACATGAGCCACGCATATAGGGGCAATGGGAGATGAGTCAGAGCCACCCATGTGTTATGACCTGGTGGTCAGGACAATAATGGACCTGGTGGTTAAGAGCACACGGAATGACCTGATAGTTACTGATAATAAGGACGAGCTCTGGGACGTGGGAACTCTGCTGACCGCAATCCCTAAACCTATCAAACACACTAGAAATAGCCGTGGATTGCGCCTAACGCTCCCTATGCAACTCGGCACAGCCTAAGAAACTAGCTAGCCCTGAAGATAGAAAAATAAAGCCTACCTTGGCTCAGAGAAATTCCCCAAAGGAAAAGGCAGCCCCCCACATATAATGACTGTGAGTAAAGATGAAAATACAAACACAGAGATGAAATAGATTTAGCAAAGTGAGGCCCGACTTACTGAACAGACCGAGGATAGGAAAGGTTACTTTGCGGTCAGCACAAAAACCTACAAAAAGACCACGCAGAGGGCGCAAAAGACCCTCCGCACCGACTCACGGTGCGGAGGCGCTCTATCTGCGTCCCAGAGTTTCCAGCAAGCAAGACAACAAATTAAATAGCAAGCTGGACAGAAAAATAGCAAACCCAAGAAATACAAGGTGGAACTTAGCTTCTGATGGGAAGACAGGTCACAAGAACGATCCAGGAGTGAACTAGACCAATACTGGAACATTGACAGGTGGCGTGGAGCAAAGATCTAAGTGGAGTTAAATAGAGCAGCAGCTAACGAATTAACCTCGTCACCTGTGAAACTCAGAAACACCCACCAGAGGAAGTCCATGGACAGAACCAGCCGAAGTACCATTCATGACCACAGGAGGGAGCCCGACAACCGAATTCACAACACCCATGCATACACGGAGGGGGAGATGAGCCACGCATACAGGGGGGAGATGAGCCACCCATGCATACAGGAGGGGTGAGATGAGCCATGCATACAGGAGGGGGGAGAAATGAGCCATGCATGACGGGAGCGGGGAGCCGATGAGCCATGCATACAGGGAGGAAGGGGAGATGAGTCATGCATACAGGATGGGAGGGGGGAGATGAGCCATGCATACAGGGAGGGGGGAGAGATGAGCCATGCATGATGGGAGCGGGGAGTGGATGAGCCATGCATGGGGGGAGATGAGCCATGCATACAGGATGGGAGGGAGGGTGGGCCACTATACAGTATGCGTGGAGCATCATATGTGGCTATTATACAGTATGAAGCATCATGTGTTGCCATTATACAGTATGGCGCATCATATGTGGCCAATATACAGTATGAAGCATCATGTGTGGCTATTATACAGTTTGGAGCATCATGTGTGACTATTATACAGTATTGAGCATCATGTGTGGCTATTATACAGTATGGAGCATCATGTGTGGCCATTATACAGTATGGAGCACTGTGTGGCCGTCATACAGTATTGAGCAGCATGTGTGACCATAACACAGTATTGAGCATTATGTGTGGCCGCCCATTATACAGTATGGAGCATCATGTGTTTCCTTTATACAGTATGGATCACTGTGTGGCCATTATACAGTATGGAACACTGTGTGGCCGTTATACAGTATGGAGCATCATGTGTGGCCATTATACAGTATGGAGCATCATATGTGGCCATTATACAGTATTGAGCATCATGTTTGGCTATTCTACAGTATTGAGCATCATATGTGGCTATTATACAGTATGGAGCATCATGTGTGGCCATTATACAGTATGGAGCACTGTGTGGCCGTTATACAGTATTGAGCAGCATGTGTGACCATTACACAGTATTGAGCATTATGTGGGGCCATTATACAGTATGGAGCACTGTGTGGCCATATTTTCATTTGGTTATAATTATTGTATATGAAACAGTGTGATCAGCAGTGCTAAATGGATATGGTTGGGACGTGGATATGGGTGTGACTAGTTGTTCAAATGGGTGTAGTCAGAGGCGTGGCCTAAAAATTGCCACGGCGCACGTAGTGCGCCACAAACCTTATACCTCATTCCCTTCTTCAAAAGTTGGGAGGTATGGTACCACATTTCCCAGATCACAGCAAGTGCCGCAAATCCCATAGGAAATGAATGAGGACAAACACAGTGTTGCTGTAAGTGATCCGTTTTGCGGCAGATGCAGAAAAACTGCCGGATCTGCTGCAAAAGGCTACTTTCACATCAGCGATTCTTGCCAAAGTCATTGACGATAGTGTCATACTCACCAAAGGGGGAGGCAGCGCTAAAAGTGCCTATGGCAGCAGGAACTCTAAATACAGCCCTGCTGTTAACTCCACAGAGTCACTAGGAACAAGATGCTGTGCCCTGTTAACCTCACAGAGGTACACAGCTACCAACCAGAGCAAACAGTCTATGTTTGGATGTGACGATCAGTTTTTTGAAGTTAGTAAATTATCCCTTATCATCAGGACTGGGGATAGCTTGATTTATTTGGGGAATAACCCTTTATCAGACACCAGATGTTATACATACTAGACATATAATCTATAATATAACGCTGGGAGCGTCACTCTGTCCGAAGCCTTTATAGACTGCGCAAGCATCGGTGCAGTCTGGACCCCACAGAGTGACGCAGCCCAGGAGATCGCGGTATGCGTAAGCACTGAACGCACATCGCGATCTCCAACGGAGAAGCAGGGACGTGCCAGAAGGGTGAGTATGCTATATTCACCTGTCCCGTTCCAGCGCTGCGCGCCGCTCCATCTTTCGGGTCCTCTGCCTGTGACGTTCAGTTCAGAGGGAGCGATGACGCGCTTAATGCGCGCCGCCCTCTGACTGAACAGTCACAGCCAGAGGACCTGGAAGATGGAGCGGCGCTCAGAGCTGGAATGGGACAGGTGAATATAGCAAGTGCCGGGAGCCTGAGCTAGCGGTGACTCCAGCACCTGACCCCCACAGCGCGCCGGTGTCCCCGCCTGCTCAGGCCCCCCAGCACTCGGCGCCCAGCGACGATAGGTGCGTATGTTATTTTTTTTACATATATTGCAGCAGCATACGGGGCATATACTATGGAGCATCTTATGGGGGCCATCAACCATAATGGAGCAGTGTATGGGGGCATATAATACTATGGAGCATCTTATGGGGGCCATCAACCATAATGGAGCAGTGTACGGGGGCATATAATACTATGGAGCATCTTATGGGGGCCATCAACATTTATGGAGCAGCATACGGGGCATATACTATGGAGCATCTTATGGGGGCCATCAACCATAATGGAGCAGTGTATGGGGGCATATAATACTATGGAGCATCTTATGGGGGTCATCAACCATAATGGAGCAGCATACGGAGCATATACTATGGAACATCTTATGGGGGCCAGGAACCATAATGGAACAGCATATGAGGCATATACTGTGGAGCACCTTATGGGGGCCATCAACCATAATGGAGCAGTATAAGGGGCATATACTATGGAGCATCTTATGGGGGCCATCAACCATAGTGGAGCAGCATACGGGGCATATACTATGGAGCATCTTATGGGGGTCATCAACCATAATGGAGCAGCATACGGGGCATATACTATGGAGCATGTTATGGGGGCCATAAACCATAATGGAGCAGCATATGAGGCATATACTATGGAGCATCTTAATGGGGTCTATCAACCATAATAGAGCAGTATACGGGGCATATACTATGGAGCATCTTATGGGGGCCATCAACCATAGTGGAGCAGCATACGGGGCATATACTATGGAGCATCTTATGGGGGCCATCAACCATAATGGAGCAGTATACGGGGCATATACTATGGAGCATCTTATGGGGGCCATCAACCATAATAGAGCAGCATATGGGGCATATACTATGGAGAATCTTATGGGGGCCATCAACCTTTATGGAGCAGCGTATGGGGCATATGGATGGGAGCAGCAAATTACAGAACGGTGGCACAGGATGGGAGCAGCACATGACAGAACGGGGGCGCAGGATGGGAGCAGCACATGACAGGATGGGGGCACAGGATGGTAGCAGCACATGACAAGATTAGGGCGCAGGATGGAAGCAACACATACCAGGATGGAGACCATATACCAACCAATATAAATGCTTGCCACCCGGGCATAGAACGGGTTCAATAGCTAGTATAATATATACATGGTTGGGCTCATATATATATATATATATATATAAATATATATAGATATATATTTTTTTTTTTAGGTGTGAGGGCCCTAATAGAACTTTTACTCTTGTGCCGTGTGAACTGTGATAATGAGGGCAATGTGGCCTGTTGCTCAGAGCCCGATGCTCCAGGGGGATTCCATAGCCAGATTCATCGCAAGCAACATGCCAGTCATGGAGGGGGACCCAGACATATTTCTTGAACAGGTTCCCCTGCTGTCAGTGTCCGCCCCTGTATTGGAGGCAGAAGAGTTGCATTCCCCTGACAAACTAGTGGCAGCGGTGAGTTTTCCGGTGACATTTGCATCAAAGTGGTAACAGTGGTGGGATCTGTACATCCTCCCGGCTATAATCCGTGACAAAGATCATAGCAGCAAACATGAGTGGGGTGACAATGAGTCTGTGACTGCAGCCCAGTGGCTTAGAGGCACCCCCTATGCCACTACTCCCTCTCTCAGGACAAGCCTGCGACAATCTCAATTGTCAGGTTTCTTTTATAAAATAATTACTCTTTTCATGTATAGTGAGTACAGGGGCAACATTAAACAGTATTATAGTGTGATCTAGCCTCTAACCTGTCTATAAAAGGTACTACAATGCTGGAGAATAGCTGCAGTGGCAAGGCAAACTTGCTTACAGAATCAACAGCTGCATATACAAATAAGTTCCATAAACACACAAGCAGCATTTATTTTCAGTAGTACGGTGCCATGTAATTTTTTTCAATGAGATTTACTCTGAAAATTAATACAGTATGTCAAATTGTTTGCATATTGGAAGTTATGCAGTAAAGAAAATAAAATTCCCAGAGACATTCAGAGAAAGCTGAGAATATTACACAGTTGACTGCCTCATTGCTTCTCATGGCACCAGAATGCACTAGAGTCCTGCTAGTCCAACTTAAGACCACGGACTAGACTTTTGCTTATACCATTGGAACAGGGGCAGACACTAACAGAAAATAGAGTTAGAGATGAAAAATCAAGTTTTTTTGTGTTAATGTCTCCTCTCAGCACTGGCAGCAGGTCCTGTGTGAGCGGTCACATGGTACCGCTCATTACAGTGATTAATATGCGTATATTCATCACTGTAATGAGCTGTACCATGTGACCGCTCACACAGGACCTGCTGCCAGCGCTGAGAGGAGACAGTATGGGAGCTGGGTGAGTATTTCTCTGCAAGCGGGTGGGCGCACAGGGTATGGGAGGCGGGAGGTGACCCCCAAACTTTATTTTTAACACAAAAAAAACTTGATTTTTCATCTCTTCTCTCCTGCAGGGGACAAGAGATGAATGAGGCCCTCAGCACCACACGCAGTGGGAACAGCGCTTACCGTAGTGCTGTCTCTCCTACGGGTGGTACGTGCACACGGAGGAGAGTGCACACTGTTCTCCGTGTGCACGTGTGCGGTGCACACGGACACACGGACACGGATAACTCTGGTACTGTTTTCTCCGGTACCGGAATTATCTGGACGTGTGAAACCGGCCTTATAATGCAGATATATATATATGTATATATATACATATATATATATATATACATTACAGGTACCATTGCTACAGGCCACAGTCTGGGATGAGGAGGTGTTCAGCGCTGCCGCGGGTGCCTGGTAGTGATGAGATGGGGTCCGGCACTGCGGAGGGCTCTGCCAACATTTTTTAAAAGGCCAGAGCCCCCGCAGCAGTGCCGGAAGCCCCCGCAGCAGCGCCGGACACCCACAGCAGTATTGGACACCCGCAGCGGTGTGCCGCACATCGGAGCCCCCCCCCTCATCCCAGCCTGCAGCCTGAAGCATCACCCCACTTCTGCCTCCTCCAGCAGCGACCCTGGGACCCCGCCTCACCACAGCCACCACCCCTGGTAAGCAATAAGACGCATGAATTATAAGAAGCGCCACCATTTTATTAAAAAAAAAAATTCATATTTTTCTCCTCAATATTTGGGGTGCGTCTTATAATCCGGAGTCTTATAATCCGAAAAATATGGTATATATGTAAATATATATATATATATATATACACAATGTACAATTGTACTTTTGATTTAGCAAACAAAACAAAGAAAGTTCATTAATATGTATATATAAATGCATTAATATTAATGAACTTTTTTTGCTTATTGAATCAAAATTACAACTTCTAACTTCTCCATTTGCTGATTCTTACTGTATGAGGATCATTTTTCAGTTCATTGAACTTTATGTTGTTTTCTTTTCACTGCGTGGAACATACATTGACGAAATATAATCGGTAAATAACTGCAAAGTTGATTCAAATAAATGTAATTACCATTTTACTTAAATGTTTTTGTCAGTGCTGTATGTTTCTGATCTTGGTTTAGATTCTGCTGCCCTCTAGTGTCTATTTTGGGAAATACATTGCTCTGACATGGAAAATATATTTTTTGTCTTTGCCTTTACAGGTCTGCATCTGAGACTATTTTTCTTTTCTTAACAAAAGTAATTTGCTCACTTTATCATCTTTAATAATAGTCATGCAAATTTTAAGCGGGATCATTATAGAAATATAATTGTGAATGACCAACATAATCATGTTGTTCGGACCTCTTTGATCTTAAGATTTAATCCCCTTTAGTAGAAATGTTTTCATCACAGTGTGTCGTTTTCTGCAGACACGATGCAGATTTACCGTGGAATAAATAGGGATAAATAGGAAAGTCAACATTTTTTACAGATGTTACTGCAGGGTGCCCTTTGGTTTACAGCAAAATCAAGAAGTCGAAAATGAAAAAAAAAATGTTAAGTTAGACAAGTAAATAAAAACTTAAATGTGCATTCCTTTTTCCTAAATAGCAGTGCCTGACCTATAAGTGGAGGAAATTTTGCAGTCATTCATGGGAAAGTTGGCAGCTCCCTTCCAAAGTGATCACATCCGGCCTTATATTGACCTGCAGACTTTAGCAACATCTTTTAAGCTGCTTGAGATCTTGTGTGAAGTTTCCACAATCAGTGATGGATGGGAGCCATGTCATCTGCTGATGAAGGTCCACGGTGTTTTATCAAGACAAAAGTCAGCACAGCCGTCTACCAGGAAATTTTAGAGCACTTAATGCTTCGCTCTACCAACAAGCTTTTTGGAGATGGAAATTTAATTCTCCAGCAGGACTTGGCACCTGTCCTCACTGCCAAAAGTACCAATACCTGGCTTAAAAACAACAGTATCACTGTGCTTGATTGTCCAGCAAACTCACCTGACCTTAACCCCTTAAAGAATCTATTGCGCATTGTCAAGAGGAAGATGAGACACCAGACCCAACAATGCAGGCGAGCTGAAGGCTGCTATCAAAGCAACCTGGGCTTCCATAACACCTCAGCTGTGCCGCAGGATGGTCGCCTCCATGCCATGCTGCATTGATGCAGTACCGTAGTTGATGCACAAGGAGCCCGACCAAGTATTGAGTGCTTTTACCAAACATATATTTCAGTAGGCCAACATTTCGGATTTTAAAATCATTTTTCAAGCTGGTGTTATAAAGTATTCTAATTTACTGAGATAATGACTTTTGGGTTTTCATTGGCTGTAAGCTATAATCATTAACATTAACAGAAATAAACGCATGAAATAGATCACTCTGTTTGTAATGACTATATATAACATATGAGATTCACTTTTTGCAGTGAAGAACTGAAATAAATTAACTTTTTGATGATATTCTAATTTTGTGAGAAGCACCTGTATATTCCACAGCAAATTTACAAAAGATAAACATTTCATTATAGGCCAGCAATTGGGTATGCAATTAACACCCCTCCAGGAGGAAAAAGCTGTCTCTCTAGTGCCACCTATCGGAGGTAGCTACCCTATAACTTACTGTCCAGTCCTTTAGCAAAGCTTGATGTATGGCTTAGGTTATTTGGCCAGAGCAGAGTATTATCCTACAGAAATATACTCCCATTTGCAGACAGCTATTTTTCCAGCTTTTTTCCTCTTTCATTTCCCTAAGCTAATTCACATAGATTTTTCCCAGGAAACATTTCCTGATCTTTGAATCTCCCCATGCTAGATGCTAAAAAACTATATCTCAAATCTCCATCAAAGGCCCAATAACCCACCAACCAGTACTAGTACCCTACTCTGCACTGATGGGGTATAAATCCCTAAACAGCTCTCTGAAGATGGGGATTTTTTTATTTTTTTGAAGCTGCAAATATCCATTTCATGGATACATTAACCCCTTCACCCTGAAGCCTGGTTTCAACTTCCTCAGCAGGACATTTTTTGCAATTCTGACCAGTGTCACTTTACACAATGTTCCAATTTATTATGCAAATAACATTTTTCTGGGATTTTCCTAAATGGTCGGTGCAAATGACAGTCAGTCTAATGAAAGTCATCACCCATTAGAGTATACATAGAATTTTATTGAAGAAACCTCCCAAAGATAACAGTACAATCTCAAAAATGATTAAAAACTCAAAATGCACTGTTCCAAATTATTAGGCACAGGAGAATTTCTAAACATTTGATATGTTTTAAAGAACTGAAAATGCTCATTTGTGGAATTCACAGCGTTAGGAGGTCACATTCACTGAGCAAAAAAGCTATTTAACTCCAAAACATCCTAACAGGCCAAGTTACATGTTAACATAGGACCCCTTCTTTGATATCACCTTCACAATTCTTGCATTCTTGAGTTTTTGGAGAGTTTCTGCTTGTATTTCTTTGCATGAAGTCAGAATAGCCTCCCAGAGCTGCTGTTTTGATGTGAACTGCCTCCAACCCTCATAGATCTTTTGCTTGATCATACTCCAAAGGTTCTCTATAGGGTTGAGGTCAGGTGAAGATGGTGGCCACACCATGAGTTTATCTCCTTGTATGCCCATAGCAGCAAATGACTCAGAGGTATTCTTTGCAGCATGAGATGGTGCATTGTCATGCATGAAGATGATTTTGCTCCTGAAGGCACGTTTCTACTTTTTATACCATGGAAGAAGAGGATATAGCAACAGATCAATTAGGAGAGGATACGTGAGGGCAAAAAAACACCTTAAGAAATGATCTTTTGGTAGTGGATAAAAAGAGGAACAAAAAAATGGATGATTATCCAAGGTTCATGTCCACATTTAATCATAGATGGAATCTAATGAGAAGTATTATGAATAAACATTGGCCAATTTTGAAAACGGATCCGACTTTACGGAAATGCCTCCCAGATCGCCCTCTAATGACAGCACGGAGAAGCAGTAATATGAAAGATATTCTTGTACATAGCCACTACATAGCTAAGCCGTCAGACCTATTTAAAGCAGGAAAGTAAAAAGGAGGATGTTTTCCATGTGGTGATTGCCTGGCATGTAAAAACTTGGTCAGGGCCACATCTTTCACGTCATCTGACGGTAAACGTGAGTTATCAATAAGAGAATATCTTAGGTGTAGTATGACCCATGTGGTCTATTATGCAGTGTGTTCATGAATTTCATTTATATAGGGTTAACATCCCGGGAGTTACGTATTCGTACACGGGAGCATGTAAGAGATATCGCAGGGGCCCGTGACGTGGAGGATGTGACCATTCTAAAACCGATTCCTAAACATTTTCAATTGCACCACAAATGCAATCCTAGGGACCTTAGAATCTGGGGAATCGATAAGTTTCATCCAGGCATCAGAGGTGGGGATATTAAATGGATGTTAGCACAGAGGGAATGCCGGTGGATTACTGTTCTGAATACTATAGCCCCGGCTGGCCATAATGAACAGCTGAGTGTTAGTTCCTTCCTGTGAATGAAACAGAAAAAAATGTGTCTCCTGTTTTAATCTTTTTCTGTTGGTGTGTTTTTATATGTTTTTTACTTTTGTTTCTTGTTTATTTAATTGTGGCACCCCTAGGGGTATTTGCCACAAAAATAGTTACTGACAGTAAATGCAAATACTAAAATAGCAAGACTGCACTACCACCTCCGGCCAGAAGGGGGAGCTCCAGAGACTCCCCTTGATCCATTCTGGTCTGAGAGAAGAACTGGCAGTTGGGCTAAGGAGCTGAAAGTGAGAGGTCATACAGTTGAATCTCTAACAGCCCTGTGACTGTTACCAGGCCTAAATCACCGGCCTGAGGAGAAGAGGGATAGAGAAAAAGGACATTGTGAGAACCGGGTAGCATTAATCACTACCCAGAACAGGCACAAAGACGGATACCGGATCCGTGGCTGTATTCATTACATATAATACAGCAACCGGAAAAACGTGAGGTGATATCAGCTTCACTAGGGTCGGACGCAGCAACAGACACAGAGTTCAGCGGTACTCCTGGAGGGGGTAAGCCGATAAAAGGACTCGGGTTGCCCGTCGAACCAGGACCCGGAGGGGACAGATTGGGCCGGCAGCCAGTTCACATACAGCAGCAGGGCCACACAGATATTGCGTACAATAAGAGGCGAAGACCCCGGCAGGGTCAAAGTAACTCAGAGTTCCCATACAGACTCCGGTGACAGGACTGGTTGTAAATCCTTTTTGTTAAAGTAAACTGGTTAAACGTTTCAGTGCCTCAGTCTTTCATTTGGACAATAGCCATCTATCCAGGATTGGGATCATCACCGCTGGGAGAACCTGCTGCTGATCAAGTAAGTGCCTGTTCCCTCACGATACCCTTTACACTGTGCATTGCCTGAGGCCACAGCACCGGGTCAAGCCACCCGTGACACACCCCTCAAGAGACAGACCCCATTGGTCCGGTGCTGGGTACCCCGGTCTCTTGGGCGTTACAATTGGCATCACGAACAGGATCTAGCCAGCCCGTATACCGGGTATTGTGTGCCGTGATTGGAGCCCAAAACTGTGAAAACTTGGATGAAAAATCTTGAAAATTGACTTTATTAAAGAAAAATCCATTCTCCATTGAAAACTATTGAAAGTGACTTTTCCCCATTGGTTATAATGGAGTAAAGATGGCCGCCATCCCCTGAGGTAATCACTTCATAACCGTTAGGCACGAGACTGTTAATTGAGCTACGCCATCACCTGAGCCCCAGTCTAACTGAAAAACTTCAGAATCCGCCATTACAGAGCGCGGTGGGTGGGAGCAGCAGGGGGCGTGTCATTGTGGGCGGCACCAAGCTGAGCGCTCTGACATCAGAGCAAGGGGAAAATCGATCCTGCTGCACAGCGGAACGAATCTACACTATCCCGACGGAAGCGGAGGACCGGAAGGGTCCGGATTAACTAAGGGGGCACAGTATGTCGCAGCACGGAGACGCCGCAGCACCCGGCGACGCTAATGCAGCTGAAAGACAGAGTGTCGATAGAGAGTCCGGTAGCGCAGCGGTGCAAGGAGTGGCGCCCATCATGCCGGTGCTGATGCCATATACCCCGGGTGGCCCATGGCTTCCAATGTATGAAGGTGAGCCTAATACCCTTGACGATTTCAGAGAAAAGATGCTGGCCCATTTTGACATGTTCCCTGTGGGTGAAGTTCAGCGTGTTAGTCTCCTGATGATGCAGTTAAGTGGCCATGCTAAGCGAGAAGTCACAGCATGGGCAGCTGATCTAAAAGGCACTGTTGAACGCATATTTGCTGGATTAAAAGCTACATTTGAAACCACTGCCAGCAGCAAAGCTAAAGTATGATTCTTTAATTGCAAACAAAAAGTTAATGAGGGCGTGAGAGACTTTGCCTTAAACCTGCAGGAAGCCCTTAAATCACTTACACTGGCTGAACCCATTTTTAACACCGGAGCGGATAAACTGCTAAGAGATCAATTTATTGAGGGACTCTACACCCCTTCTCACCGGGGGCATGTGAGCATGCTTGTTTTTAAGAACCCTGAATTGACATTTGCCCAATTAAAGGAGAGCGTTATACGTCTCCAGCTGGCAGAGGCACCTCGGGATCAGGATCCTGCGCAACTCATGGCAGAGGCTCCTCAACAACATGGAGTACCAGTGACATCAGCTATGTCCGGGGCCATTGCTAAGCCCCTGGGGCCCAGTACTAATGAGGCTCTTCAACAAAAGCTTGACTCTTTAACTGATGTTGTTGCTTCAATGGCTAAAACCATGCAGGAGATGAGAGGACCCAAGATGGAGTTGTCAAACCGTAGAGAAGGTGTTCCATGGATGAGACCCCGGAGATACCCGACATGGAGAGGACGACCCCGCGACCGCTACCAACCGGATGGACAGCCCATTTGCCGCCGTTGCCAGCAGCCAGGCCACTTTGCACAAGATTGTGATTTAAACGGGAATCCCCTGGGAATGCGGGCCGCTTCGCAGGAATGAACTTTCAAGGCCCAACACCCTGGCACGACAGGTACATCGGAGGACGACCCATTATCCCTATCGTGCTGGACGGAATGCCCCTCAACGCTTTGCTGGACACAGGTTCCCAGATTTCATCTATACCGTATATCCTTTATAAGAGGTACTGGGCTGATGCAGATATTGATAAAGGGCCCTCTGATGTTGAACTAGATATATGGGCCAGTAATGGTAAGTTGGTACCGAAACTAGGATTCAGGGAGATGACCATAAAGATTGGTAAAGTAGAATTGAAGAAACAGGGTATAATTGTTGTTGATGTTGACCGGCGGAACTGTGAACCAACTGTATTGATAGGAATGAATGTGTTAGAGAACTGCTTTTCCGAAGTCTTTTCTGTCTTACATCAAATTGCTGAAACTGCCCAATCCTGCCAGCAGAGAGTTCTCCGGAGGGAAATAAAAGTATTGATGTTAAGGCAACAGGTAGAAGTTGCAGGTGGAGAAATCGGCAGTGTGAGGGTAAGTGATCCAACATCTATTGTAATCCCACCAAAAACAGAAATGCTGGTATGGTGTAGAGCAGCCATTGGTACTAAGGGACGAGATTATCAAGCCTTAATAGAACCAGTGTACACCGACAGCAGGCCCACTATACTCACAGCACGAGGGATAGTCGAGGTACACCGGGGACGAGTGCCGGTACGACTTTTGAACTGTGGAGAGGAAGAGGTCACTTTGCCAAGGTATGCTACAATGGCAAAGCTATATACTGTTGACAACAATGCCATCACAACCATTGAGCCCTTAGAACCAACCTGTCAGGTGGAAGGCAATGGCTCAGATGGAGAAATGGAGGATTGGTGCCAACAGCTACACGTGGGCATAAATTCAACACCTACCCATCAAAAACAAGGGGTGTATAGGCTAGTGACGGAATATGAACAAGTCTTCAGTAAACACCCATTGGACTTCGGACGGATAGAAGGGGTAGAACACACAATCCCCACCAGTGACCATCCCCCAATAAAAGAAAGATATAGACCCATACCGCCCGCTCACTATCAATGTGCAAAAGATATGCTGAGGGAGATGAAACAGGCCGGGGTAATAAGAGACAGCTGTAGCCCCTGGGCAGCCCCTCTAGTGATTGTCAAAAAACAAAATAACATCACCCATAAAGACGCCTACCCCTTGCCTAGGATAGAAGAGTCCTTAACTGCTTTGAAATCTGCTAATTATTTTTCCACCTTAGACTTAACAAGCGGGTATTGGCAAGTCCCTGTGGCTGAGCGAGATAAGGAAAAGACGGCATTCACCACACCAATGGGTCTATGTGAATTTAATCGCATGCCGTTCGGACTCTGCAACGCATCCGGTACCTTCCAGCGGCTGATGGAATGCTGCCTCGGACACAAGAACTTCGAGACCGTCCTCCTGTACCTAGATGATGTGATCGTCTACTCAAAGACTTACGAACAACACTTAATAGACCTGGCAGAAGTGTTCGAAGCCTTATCCAGGTATGGCATGAAAGTCAAGCCATCCAAATGTCACCTTCTCAAGCCAAAGGTACAGTACCTGGGACACATCGTGAGTTCGGAGGGAGTAGCACCAGATCCCGAGAAAATAAGCGCCATAAGGGATTGGCCAAGACCTACCAGCGCAAAAGAAGTGAGACAATTCCTGGGATTGGTGGGTTACTATCGCAGATTTATAAAAGGATTTACCAAGTTGGCAGCACCCTTGCAAGACACCTTGGTAGGGCAGACGAAGAAACCTTCAAACCGAAACCCTCCTTTTCAGTGGAACGACGAAAGGGAAGACTCCTTTGAACAACTAAAGAAGGCACTAACCGGAGAAGAGGTTCTGGCATACCCAGATTACCATCAACCTTTCATCCTCTACACCGATGCCAGTAATGTGGGACTAGGAGCGGTGCTGTCACAAAAGCAAGAAGGTCGGGAGAAAGTCATCGCCTTTGCAAGTAGAAAGCTCCGGCCTACTGAAAGAAATTCAGAAAATTACAGCTCCTTCAAATTGGAAGTACTGGCAGTAGTTTGGGCTGTGACTGAACGTTTCAAACACTATCTGGCCGCTGCAGAATTTATTGTCTATACTGACAACAATCCGTTGACCCACCTGGACACAGCCAAATTAGGTGCGTTAGAACAGCGATGGATAGCCCGGTTATCTAATTACAACTTCAAGATCAAGTATCGAGCAGGTCGCAAGAATGGAAATGCCGATGCCCTATCCCGGATGCCACACTTAAGAGATGTAGAAGAAGAAATGGGGGAGCTTGAAGAAATTGAACTACCAGCCTTCCATCATCCCAAGGCAAAACATCATCAGTCAAGTACCTATCAGAAACAACAAGAGGTGAATTTAAATCCGTTAGCACATCATAGATGGGCTGACACCCAAGACAGCAATCCGGCTGTGAAGTTGGTGAAGGAACTGTTAACTGAGCAAAGTGCATATCCCGATGAGGATGCCCCAGAAGAGACGCATCAACTCTGGAAAGAGAGAGGCAAAATGTTCCTGTATCAAGGGAAGCTCTGTAGAAGGTACACCAATCCGAAAACACATGAATTGGTTTGGCAGATTATCGTGCCTAAACAAGATGTCAAGATGGTCCTCGAAGCTTACCATAATGGTGCTGGTCACTTCGGTTGGAAAAAGTTAGAAGTACTTCTAAGAGAAAGATTTTATTGGGTCGGGATGAGAAAATCAATCGAACAGTGGTGCAGAAATTGTGGCCCGTGCAACCTCAGAAGAAACGATCAAAAGAACCAAAGAGCACCACTGCAGCCCATAATCACCAAACAACCACTTGAACTTGTAGCCATGGACCACGTGAAGTTGACACCAAGCCGGTCTGGCTATGTCTATGCCTTGACCATCGTGGACCATTATTCACGCTTCTTGGTAGTAGTACCCGTAAAAGATCTGACAGCAAAAACAGCAGCCAAAGCGTTCCAAACGTACTTTTGTAGACCCCATGGATATCCGGAACAGGTTCTCACCGACCAAGCCTTTGAATCAGAGATCTTCAGAGAATTCTGTAATATGTATGGTTGCAAAAAGATCCGGACGACGGCCTATCATCCACAAACAAACGGCTTATGCGAGAAGATGAACCATATTGTAATAGAACTACTAAAGACTTTACCTGAGGCAGAAAGGAATCAATGGCCAGAGAAATTGCCTGACTTGGTGGATCTGTATAATCATGTCCCGGTGAGTTCCACCAATTGCACCCCAGTTTACCTTATGCGTGCAAGACCCGGCCAATTACCAATCGATCTAGAAATGGGAATTCTGAAACCAGACGCAGAAGTCCAAGACTCCAATTGGGATATCATACGGCAAAAGCAGTATCGCCAAGTGCAAGAGAGTGTGGAAAGAAGCCTTCAGCAAACTAGAGAAAGACAAGAGCGAACTTTCAACCAGAATGCTCTAGCGACCCCATTAAGACCAGGTGACCAAGTGCTCAAGAGAAATCGTCGAACCAATAAACTGGACAATCAGTGGGAAGCCGTACCCTACACAGTTTTACCAACAAGAGTGGATAATCCTAAAATGTGTCTCATTAGCAAAAACGGAGGCTTAACATCTGTACTAGTGTCAAGAGACAATCTTAAATTATGTCCGGAAGCATTGAAAGAGCCAGACGTTGTCCAGCCAGAACCAGAAGTTATTCAACCCATACAGGTTCAACCAGTAAAGGAAAAAGAAGAGGAAGTGTATCACACCTGTATAGGAGACTTTCCCAAAACCCTACTAACATACCATGGTGCAGTAGTGGTTCCCATGGTGGCCTTTTACCCAACACCAAACCCAATACCAGAAGTCCCAAGACAGGAAGAGGCTGACCCCGTACTACAGGAGGTTCCAGGCCAGGAAGAACAGATTCCTGGTCAGAGTAATCCCATTCACGGTGGACTTGCCAACTCCATAGTCGTGGAATTATCTTTAGCAGAGCGGGCAGATACTACATCCGCAGTAGACAGTAGTACACCACATGAAGAGACACCGCTATTACGTAGATCACAGAGTAGTACCCAGGGTCAATTACCGGCCAGGTATGCAGATTACCAACTATAAAGCTCATAATGTGAATTGTATATATGTTATGCCGTATATAGTTAAACAGAAAATGTAGTATAGTCATTGTTATCAGTCTGCAACGTTTAAGCCCAGTGCCTACAGAGACTTGTCTGTATGAACTTCTTGCATATTCTTGAACTTTTTATCAGCCCGGAAGCAGCCATCTGCAGACCGGATATAACTGCAAGAGAAGTATGCTGCCTTCCAGGTGCGATGATCAAGGATGTGACCGATAGGATACCAAAGCTCTTCAGCTCCAAGGACGTCCACCCATTTCTTCTGATACATGTTGGCACCAATGACACGGCAAGGAAGGACCTACCGACAATCTGCAAGGACTTTGAAGAGTTGGGGAAGAAAGTAAAGGAACTGGATGCACAGGTAGTTTTTTCTTCTATCCTTCCAGTAGACGGGCATGGCACCAGGAGATGGAACAGGATCCTTGATGCAAACAACTGGCTAAGACGATGGTGCAGACAACAAGGATTTGGATTCCTGGACCACGGTGTGAATTACTGGTATGATGGACTCCTCGCCAGAGACGGACTACACCTCAACAAACCTGGGAAACACACATACGCCAGAAGACTCGCTACACTCATCAGGAGGGCGTTAAACTAGAAGAAGAGGGGACGGGAAGAAAAACATTAGACTCGAACAAAGACGACCCAGGAAAACATACTCAGAAGGGAGGTAAGAACATTTCTAAAACAATCCACAGTGAGGAGATTGGAACAAAACAAAATCCTCTAAACTGCATGCTCGCAAACGCCAGAAGCCTGACAAACAAGATGGAAGAACTAGAAGCAGAAATATCTACAGGTAACTTTGACATAGTGGGAATAACCGAGACATGGTTAGATGAAAGCTATGACTGGGCAGTTAACTTACAGGGTTACAGTCTGTTTAGAAAGGATCGTAAAAATCGGAGAGGAGGAGGGGTTTGTCTCTATGTAAAGTCTTGTCTAAAGTCCACTTTAAGGGAGGATATTAGCGAAGGGAATGAGGATGTCGAGTCCATATGGGTTGAAATTCATGGAGGGAAAAATGGTAACAAAATTCTCATTGGGGTCTGTTACAAACCCCCAAATATAACAGAAAGCATGGAAAGTCTACTTCTAAAGCAGATAGATGAAGCTGCAACCCATAATGAGGTCCTGGTTATGGGGGACTTTAACTACCCGGATATTAACTGGGAAACAGAAACCTGTGAAACCCATAAAGGCAACAGGTTTCTGCTAATAACCAAGAAAAATGATCTTTCACAATTGGTGCAGAATCCAACCAGAGGAGCAGCACTTTTAGACCTAATACTATCTAATAGACCTGACAGAATAACAAATCTGCAGGTGGTTGGGCATTTAGGAAATAGCGACCACAATATTGTGCAGTTTCACCTGTCTTTCACTAGGGGGACTTGTCAGGGAGTCACAAAAACATTGAACTTTAGGAAGGCAAAGTTTGACCAGCTTAGAGATGCCCTTAATCTGGTAGACTGGGACAATATCCTCAGAAATGAGAATACAGATAATAAATGGGAAATGTTTAAGAACATCCTAAATAGGCAGTGTAAGCGGTTTATACCTTGTGGGAATAAAAGGACTAGAAATAGGAAAAACCCAATGTGGCTAAACAAAGAAGTAAGACAGGCAATTAACAGTAAAAAGAAAGCATTTGCACTACTAAAGCAGGATGGCACCATTGAAGCTCTAAAAAACTATAGGGAGAAAAATACTTTATCTAAAAAACTAATTAAAGCTGCCAAAAAGGAAACAGAGAAGCACATTGCTAAGGAGAGTAAAACTAATCCCAAACTGTTCTTCAACTATATCAATAGTAAAAGAATAAAAACTGAAAATGTAGGCCCCTTAAAAAATAGTGAGGAAAGAATGGTTGTAGATGACGAGGAAAAAGCTAACATATTAAACACCTTCTTCTCCACGGTATTCACGGTGGAAAATGAAATGCTAGGTGAAATCCCAAGAAACAATGAAAACCCTATATTAAGGGTCACCAATCTAACCCAAGAAGAGGTGCGAAACCGGCTAAATAAGATTAAAATAGATAAATCTCCGGGTCCGGATGGCATACACCCACGAGTACTAAGAGAACTAAGTAATGTAATAGATAAACCATTATTTCTTATTTTTAGTGACTCTATAGCGACAGGGTCTGTTCCGCAGGACTGGCGCATAGCAAATGTGGTGCCAATATTCAAAAAGGGCTCTAAAAGTGAACCTGGAAATTATAGGCCAGTAAGTCTAACCTCTATTGTTGGTAAAATATTTGAAGGGTTTCTGAGGGATGTTATTCTGGATTATCTCAATGAGAATAACTGTTTAACTCCATATCAGCATGGGTTTATGAGAAATCGCTCCTGTCAAACCAATCTAATCAGTTTTTATGAAGAGGTAAGCTATAGACTGGACCACGGTGAGTCATTGGACGTGGTATATCTCGATTTTTCCAAAGCGTTTGATACCGTGCCGCACAAGAGGTTGGTACACAAAATGAGAATGCTTGGTCTGGGGGAAAATGTGTGTAAATGGGTTAGTAACTGGCTTAGTGATAGAAAGCAGAGGGTGGTTATAAATGGTATAGTCTCTAACTGGGTCGCTGTGACCAGTGGGGTACCGCAGGGGTCAGTATTGGGACCTGTTCTCTTCAACATATTCATTAATGATCTGGTAGAAGGTTTACACAGTAAAATATCGATATTTGCAGATGATACAAAACTATGTAAAGCAGTTAATACAAGAGAAGATAGTATTCTGCTACAGATGGATCTGGATAAGTTGGAAACTTGGGCTGAAAGGTGGCAGATGAGGTTTAACAATGATAAATGTAAGGTTATACACATGGGAAGAGGGAATCAATATCACCATTACACACTGAACGGGAAACCACTGGGTAAATCTGACAGGGAGAAGGACTTGGGGATCCTAGTTAATGATAAACTTACCTGGAGCAGCCAGTGCCAGGCAGCAGCTGCCAAGGCAAACAGGATCATGGGGTGCATTAAAAGAGGTCTGGATACACATGATGAGAGCATTATACTGCCTCTGTACAAATCCCTAGTTAGACCGCACATGGAGTACTGTGTCCAGTTTTGGGCACCGGTGCTCAGGAAGGATATAATGGAACTAGAGAGAGTACAAAGGAGGGCAACAAAATTAATAAAGGGGATGGGAGAACTACAATACCCAGATAGATTAGCGAAATTAGGATTATTTAGTCTAGAAAAAAGACGACTGAGGGGCGATCTAATAACCATGTATAAGTATATAAGGGGACAATACAAATATCTCGCTGAGGATCTGTTTATACCAAGGAAGGTGACGGGCACAAGGGGGCATTCTTTGCGTCTGGAGGAGAGAAGGTTTTTCCACCAACATAGAAGAGGATTCTTTACTGTTAGGGCAGTGAGAATCTGGAATTGCTTGCCTGAGGAGGTGGTGATGGCGAACTCAGTCGAGGGGTTCAAGAGAGGCCTGGATGTCTTCCTGGAGCAGAACAATATTGTATCATACAATTATTAGGTTCTGTAGAAGGACGTAGATCTGGGTATTTATTATGATGGAATATAGGCTGAACTGGATGGACAAATGTCTTTTTTCGGCCTTACTAACTATGTTACTATGTTACTATGTTACTAAATCAAAGCTCCGGAAAGACTGCTTTTTGAACTTTGCTCCTCGCTCTTTTTGAACTTTCTTTAGACTTTATATTGATAACTCCGTTGGAAAAATGGAACTAAATTCCTGGACACTAAGTACAGTGCCTTTCCTAATACCTTCAAGGATAGAACTGTATTAATGGACGCTATTTGAAGTGACTTTGTACAGAACTATATTTTTGTTTCCTCGAGTGGTTTTTGTAACTTTTCATTTTTAAGACTGTGTACATATTAATTGTTATTTCAAAATGTTATTGTCCCACAGTCCCGGAGTACTGTTCTTAACTAAGGGGGAATGTGGCACCCCTAGGGGTATTTGCCACAAAAATAGTTACTGACAGTAAATGCAAATACTAAAATAGCAAGACTGCACTACCACCTCCGGCCAGAAGGGGGAGCTCCAGAGACTCCCCTTGATCCATTCTGGTCTGAGAGAAGAACTGGCAGTTGGGCTAAGGAGCTGAAAGTGAGAGGTCATACAGTTGAATCTCTAACAGCCCTGTGACTGTTACCAGGCCTAAATCACCGGCCTGAGGAGAAGAGGGATAGAGAAAAAGGACATTGTGAGAACCGGGTAGCATTAATCACTACCCAGAACAGGCGCAAAGACGGATACCGGATCCGTGGCTGTATTCATTACATATAATACAGCAACCGGAAAAACGTGAGGTGATATCAGCTTCACTAGGGTCGGACGCAGCAACAGACACAGAGTTCAGCGGTACTCCTGGAGGGGGTAAGCCGATAAAAGGACTCGGGTTGCCCGTCGAACCAGGACCCGGAGGGGACAGATTGGGCCGGCAGCCAGTTCACATACAGCAGCAGGGCCACACAGATATTGCGTACAATAAGAGGCGAAGACCCCGGCAGGGTCAAAGTAACTCAGAGTTCCCATACAGACTCCGGTGACAGGACTGGTTGTAAATCCTTTTTGTTAAAGTAAACTGGTTAAACGTTTCAGTGCCTCAGTCTTTCATTTGGACAATAGCCATCTATCCAGGATTGGGATCATCACCGCTGGGAGAACCTGCTGCTGATCAAGTAAGTGCCTGTTCCCTCACGATACCCTTTACACTGTGCATTGCCTGAGGCCACAGCACCGGGTCAAGCCACCCGTGACACCCCCCTCAAGAGACAGACCCCATTGGTCCGGTGCTGGGTACCCCGGTCTCTTGGGCGTCACATAATCTTTTTTAGCTTCTTTATATACTTCCAATTGATGACGCATTGGTTTAATATGATATATCATCTTGATAAAAAGATCCTTCCTACGTTATCAAAGTGGAAAAACATCCAGAATGGACCACCCCCTGGTTGTAACCAGAGAGTAGATTGTTTCGCTATGTGAATTTTCTAAATAATTAAATTTACATATGCAGCCCATATATTGTATAAATTATGTTTGTATGGCTATTGATATATAATATATCACTTTATCATTATTATGTATAATAATATTTAATTGATATCACTTATTGTTCATTGGGTATTTTATGGATATTTAATGGATCATGTTTATTGCACTTTATTTATTGTATCTGTAATCACATTGTTTATATCTCTTTTCTTCGCTTTCCTTTGTCACTATTCACATTCTTTACGCTGCAGTATTTAATTATTGCTATAATGGGCTGCTGAGTTTTAGGAGGCTATTGAATAACGTAGAGCAGGGATTAATATACTTTCCTTTAATCACTTGTGCGCATCTTCGGCTGCCAGCTCTCCGGGGTATTGCTTGCGGCGCCAGGTGGTGACGTTTGCCATCCAGTGACGTCATCACGATGGCACTGTGACCCACAGCGTCATCATGGAAGCCGGAAGTGATGCACTTCCCAGCGCGGTCGGCGGAACACATGCACCGGCGCCATTGATTGATTAGGACATATGGTGGGATCTATTTAAAAGCAAGCTTGGGACACACTGCAGCACTGCCCCCTGACGAAGCCAACGCGAAACGTGCATTGGGGCTGAACTGTGGGGAGCCAGAAGACACCACTTTATGGGTAAGATTTCTAGGATATGGAGGGTCATGATATGGTCAGGGCACTGTTCCCTACGCTAATGAGCAATTGTGTTTGAGTTACACCCACTATCCCTCTTTTTCCTGGTTATCTTTTCTTTTTTATAACAAAGCACTCTGCACTTTATTTATTGATATATGTGGTGATATCTGGTATATACACCAGTCTTTTTCCACCTCTTTCTCTTGCTGAAATTCTAATGGTTATCAGTACCTTTATTGTAGTACTATTTACTTTGTGTGTACAAAATTTGTATTGTTGCATTAAATTTATACCCCTTTTAAAATTTCTGGACTTGAACTCCATTCTCTCTCTTGGATTATAAGGCTTGTATGCTGTAGTGTCCGTCTTTCTATCGTTCTGTTTCTGCTCCCCCAAGTGGTGTTGAGCATGCATGACAGACTAACATATATGTCTCCCACTCTGGTCTGTGTATACATGGAAGAAAGTTGTCAGTCAGAAACTTTATATACTTTACAGAGGTCATTTTCACACCTTCAGGAACCTTAGGGTATGTGCACACGTATTCTGGGTCCACTGTGGATTTTTCTGCAGCGGATTTCAGCAGATTTGATAAATCCGCAGTGGAAAACCGCTGTGGAATTATCACAGATTTATCGCATTTTTTCTGTGGTTTTCACTGCGGTTTTACAACTGCAGATTTCTATTGGAGCAGTTGTAAAACCGCTGTGGAATCCGCAGAAAGAAGTGACATGCTGCGTAATGTAAACAGCTGCGTTTCCACGCGTTTTTTTCCGCAGCATGTGCACAGCATTTTTTTGTTTCCCATAGGTTTACATTTAACTGTAGATGCCTGGGAAACTGCTGCGGACCCGCAGCTGTGGAAACACTGCGGATCCGCAGCAAAATCCGCATAGTGTGCACATACCCTTAAAGGGCCCTACCAGCTGTTTCCCCTTGATTCCGGCCCAAAAAATGACTCCTCCACCTCCTTGCTGACGTTGCAGCCTTGTTCGGACATGGTGGCCATCCACCAACCATCCACTACTTAATCCATCTGGACCCTCCAGGGTTGGTCGACACTCATCAGTAAACAAGACTGTTTGAAAATTAGTCGTCATTAGTGTTGAGCATTCCGATACCGCAAGTATCGGGTATCGGCCGATATTTGCGGTATCGGAATTCCGATACCGAATTCCGATACTTCCCGCGTATCGGATACCGGAATCGGAAGTTCCCAGAATTCAAACTGCACGCAGCAGCCAATGAGGAATGATTGGAAGTGTGGGCACATCCTGTTTAGCATGGTGGGCATGTAAGTACTGGCAAGGCTGTGATTGGCTGCTGAAATGATGTCACTCTGCACTATAAAAAACGCTGCCGCCATTTTGCGCTCACTCTGCTGTGATTTCAGTTAGGGACAGGACGCTGTGTTCTAACTGAGGGCCAGTTGAGCTAGCTAATTGCTTTATTTTCCTTTCCAAAGGCTAATTTAGCAAAACGCTGTGTGTTCTTCACTGTTCACCTTGCTCTTGCCTTGCAGCGCTGTTTTAACAGCGTTCTGCAAGGTCTCTGTGTGTGTGTGTGTGTGCAGCTCACTCTGTAGTCTGTGTGCAGCCATATACCCGGTTGTATTCAGCTCAGGGGGGGTTCACACTGCCTCACACAGTTGTCCTTTTTTGCTCATAGTGCAGCCTGCTGCACATTTTTTCTCAAATTTCCTATTAGTGTTTTTCCACCCGTCTCCAGCTAAATTGTGGAAAAACACTACATAGGATAACCTAGAGGGGTTTTTTTGGGCCTTGCAGCGCCGTTTACGGCTGTCTGCACGGTCTCCGTGTGAGCCCAGCTCGCCCTGTAGTCTGTGTGCAGCTATAGCCGGTTGGATTCAGCTCAGGGTTCGTTACTGGCTCATACCTTGAGAAAAATTTTCCTTTTTTTCAAATAGTGCAGCCTGTTTAAAAATTTTACAAAAAATTCCCTATTAGTGTTTTTCCACCCGTCTCCAGCTAAATAGTGGAAAAACACTACATAGGATAACCTAGAGGGGGTTTATTGGGCCTTGCAGTGCCGTTTACGGCTGTCTGCACGGTCTCTGTGTGAGCGCAGCTCGCCCTGTAGTCTGTGTGCAGCTCTAGCCGGTTGGATTCAGCTCAGGGTGCGTTACTGCCTCATACCTTGAAAAACAATTTCCTTTTTTTTCAAATAGTGCAGCCTGTTTAAAATTAAAAAAAAAAATAATCCTATTAGTGTCTTTCCACCCGTCTCCAGCTAAATAGTGGAAAAATACTACATAGGATAACCTAGAGGAGGGTTTTTTGGCCTTGCAGCGCCGTTTACGGCTGTCTGCACGGTCTCTGTGTGAGCGCAGCTCGCCCTGTAGTCTGTGTGCAGCTATAGCCGGTTGGATTCAGCTCAGGGTGCGTTACTGCCTCATACCTTGAAAAACAATTTCCTTTTTTTCAAATAGTGCAGCCTGTTTAGAATTTAAAAAAAAAAATTCCTATTAGTGTCTTTCCACCCGTCTCCAGCTAAATAGTGGAAAAACACTACATAGGATAACCTAGAGGAGGGTTTTTTGGCCTTGCAGCGCCGTTTACGGCTGTCTGCACGGTCTCCGTGTGATTTAAACTAGCTCTGTAGCCCGATCTGCACAAAAAAAAAAGTAAAGTTCACCAAACACAACTTAACACTTGTGTAGGCCACATTTGAAAAATAATAAAGTTTAGTCCACACTTTACAACATTAGTGTTTCTTACACCTGTTAGGAGGAGCATTTCAGGAATAAGCACGCTAAGGCCTTAGTACTTTTCTGCTTATCTATATCTGTCAACCAAGATGAAGAGGGCAGGGAGTAAGGCACGTGGGCGTGGGCGCGGAGCAGGGAGAGGAGCAGGGAGAGGACGTGGTGATTCTGTGCCTGCTGCGGGCGCCGGTGACTCGTCGTCACTCAGTTTCAGCAGGGAACAGTCCTTCATGCGCAGCTTTGTCGGAGAGCGCCGTGCACCGCTGCTGCGTGAAGACCAAATTGAAGCCGTTGTCGGGTGGATGGCAGCTAACGCCTCGGCATCGACTTCAGTTAGTGCCACATCCTCTCAGGCACAGAGCACTGGAGAGCAGCCATCTGTCTCTTCACCACCTGCCAAATTGGCCAGGCAGTCAGAGAGCCCAGGACAGGAGCCGTCTCTACTTCTGTTCTCTGAATCTCTTGGCTTGGAAACAGGGGGCCAACCAAGCAGCATGGAGAAATGGAAGAAGAGGCAGTGTGCCGTGATGCCCAACAGCTTTTTCTCTCTGACTCTGAAGAGGCAGGTGGGCCAGTGCCTCCGGTGACCACAGCGCAGTACGCATCTGATGATGAAACTCAGGTGCCGCTTTCTGATGCGTACTGTGCTGCCGAGACTACCCAGGAGGAGCAGTTGGTGGCAGAGGGTAGTGGAGATGATGAGGTCCTTGACCCATCGTGGCGTGAGGAACAGGAAGGTGGTGGGAGCAGCTCTGAGGAAGAGCTTCCCCTTACGGGCCAAAGAGGGAGAGGGAGGGGGAAAACTGCGGAGCCTGTAGCCTCCACTTTGGCACCCGTTAGGAGCCTGTCTCTTTCCAAAGCCAAAAAGGGCGCTCCCAAGACTTGCAGTGCCTGGTCCTTTTTTGACACAGTTGCAGATGACATTTGTTTTGTCAAATGCAAGCTGTGTCATCAGAAAGTAAAAAGAGGTAAAAGTGTCAGCAACCTCAATACCACAAATATGTGGAAACATGTGCGGACCAGGCACGCGGTGGAGTTACAGAAACACAGTGAAGACGTAGGCCAACCAACAGCGGCAGCTACCACCTCTTCATCTCATGTTGCCTCTTCCTCCACTGTTGTCCAGAGACCTAGTATAATTCCACCCACAGCACCACCTTCCCAGTCATCCTCACACTCCCAGTCTACTCTACAGCCATCGGTAGTACAGGCATGGGAGAAAAGGCGGGCATTCTTGGCCAACCACCCCCGAGCACAGGCTCTGAATGCAGGCATTGCCAAACTGTTGTCCCTGGAAATGCTCTCGTTCAGGCTGGTGGAGACTGACAGCTTCCGTGACTTGATGGCATTGGCAGTCCCACAGTACAAGGTGCCCAGCCGCTTTTACTTCAGCAGGCAGGCTGTCCCTGCCCTGCACAGGCATGTTGAGGCAAACATAAAACATGCGCTACTGAACGCCGTCAGTAGCAAGGTCCACCTCACCACCGATGCGTGGACCAGTCAGCATGGACAGGGGCGATATGTTTCCCTCACTGCCCATTGGGTTAATGTTGTTGAGCCAGGTACAGATCGTGCGAGTGGCGCAGGACGTGTCCTGCCCACTCCAAGGATTGCAGGAATCCAGTCTGTACGCATCGACTCCTCCTCTTACACCAGTTCCTCAGATTCCTCTCTGCAGGATCCGTCACAGTCCACCTCCACATGGACCCGTGAACGTTTACCTATGACCGACATGAGCACAGCCGTGGCCAAACGTCAGCAGGCCGTCTTGAAACTAGTTTCATTGGGGCATCGAAGCCACACAGCGCAGGAGCTCTGGAATGCCATCAAGCAGGAGAGCGATGTGTGGTTACTGCCAGCGAATCTTCAGCCAGGCATGGTAGTGTGTGACAATGGCCGAAATCTGGTGGCAGCTTTGGCCCTTGGCAACCTCACTCACATCCCATGTCTGGCACATGTGCTCAATTTGGTTGTGCAGAGTTTTCTGAGGGACTATCCGGATCTTGATGCCCTGCTGCACAAGGTCCGCCTAGAGTGTGCTCACTTGCGGCGTTCCAGCTTGGCCAGATCCCGCATTGCTGCTCTGCAGTGCCGATTCCGCCTTCCGGAACACCGCATCATATGTGACCTACCTACCCGGTGGAATTCCACGTTACATATGTTGGAGCGGTTGTGTGAGCAGCAGCAAGCAGTTATGGAGTACCAGCTGCATCAAGCGCAAAGAAGTCGCAGTCAGCGCCGATCAGACTTCACAACCACAGAGTGGGCCACTATGAAGGACGTCTGCCAGGTTTTGCGTCCTTTTGATTATTCCACGCGGATGGCAAGTGCAGATGATGCACTAGTCAGCATGACTGTCCCCCTTATCTGCCTGCTTCAGCAAACTTTGCAAGGGTTAAGGGATGATGTTGTGGAAGAGGTGGAGGATGAGGAGTCACCTTTTCCATCAGCTTCTGGAGAGTCAGCGCCACGTGGTTCCTCACAAAGGGGTACGCAGGGGCCAATTTGTGAGGAGGATGAGGAGGAGTCAGTGGAGGAGGAAGAGCTCCGTCCAGAGGAGGGAGCGACACAATTGTCCAGTGGTCAGTGTGTACAGCGAGGGTGGGGTGATGACGAGCGGGCAGAGATCATGTCTCAAGCAGGGGACAGCGTTTCTGGGCCAGTTGGCACTCTGCAGCACATGGTGGATTTCATGCTGCAGTGCCTGAGAAACGACCGCCGCATCGACCACATTCTCAACATGCCTGATTATTGGGTGTTCACCCTCCTCGATCCTCGCTACCGGGACAACGTCCAAAACCTCATCCCTGCGTTGACCCGGGAGCGTAAATTGCGGGAGTACCACGACACACTGGTGAATTCCATCATCTTCTCCTGTCCAACTGAGAGGAGTGCTGCTAGTGCTTTACAAAGCAGCTCAGTGCGTCGAGGCAGTGGGGGAGGCTCTGCCCAAAGAGGGAGCAGAAGCAGTGCCTCTGCCCAAGGCAAGCCCAGTATGGCACAACTCTGGCACACTTTTGTGTGCCCGCCCCAAATGTCTACACCATCACCGGCGGCTCCAGTCAGCAGGAGGCAACGGTTCCGTCAGATGGTGACAGACTACATGGCTTGCCCTCTTACTGTACTCCCAGACGGCTCTTCCCCGTTCAAGTTTTGGGTCTCTAAGCTGGATACATGGCCAGAGCTAAGCCAGTATGCATTGGAGGTGCTGGCTTGCCCTGCGGCTAGTGTCTTATCGGAACGTGTCTTTAGTGCCGCAGGTGGTGTACTAACAGACCGTCGCATGCGACTATCCTCCGATAACGTTGACCGGCTTACTTTCCTGAAAATGAACCAGGCCTGGATCTCGCAGGAATTTGCCACTCCTCTGCCTGATTAAGTAATTGGGTGTCATCCAGGTCTCCTGCTGTGTTCATCTTTCTACCACCTGAACTGCTATTCCTGGGCTCCAACACCGCCAGTTGCGGCTCAGAAGTGCAGGCTGCACAGTAAAAACATACGACCCAGTGTTACTGGGTTTCAGTAACGTCAGCTGATCCCCAGCTGTGTAGCCGGCAATGTGTCCTGCGACCGCCACGCTGGCACAACAACCTAAATGTAAGGGAACCTGTCCCCCCCCCCGTCGTTTGTTACTGAAAGAGCCATCTTGTGCAGCAGTAATGCTGCAGAAGGAAAAGGTAGCTCTTTTTTTTTTAGCTCCTTGCACACGCAGAGCTTAACACTTATAAAATGTGTTCACTGATACCGTTATACTGTCCCGGAGCTGAGACTTTCCTTCGCAATGTGACGCAGCACAGCCGTCATTCCTACCCCCTTGGTGCCATGCGCTGCCTCCTCAGCGTTGTTTTAAGCTGTCACGGAGCCTGCGCTGTTCTGTTATCCCTTGGGCATGCCCTATTTGCGCTGCCTGTCTTCTGACATAATTTGGTGTCAGGCTGGCTGCGCCTGTGCGGCCGCGCTGCCCGAGATCCCGCCTCGCTGTGTCTTCTGATTGAGTCACACTGCGGGCCTGGGATCCATGGCCATGCGCAGTGCATATCTTCCCCTCGGGCTCTCGCTCATTTCCCTCCGCCTTCTTTAGACTGTGCGCCATCAGCTGATCCCTAATAGCATGCCACGGCCGTGACACCGCACAGTCTGAAGAAGAGGGAAGGAGGGGAGTGAGAGTCGAGGATATGCACTGTGCATGTCCATGGTTCCAAGGCCCGCAGTGGGATTACGTTGGACGAGACTGCGAGGTGGGATCTGGAGCAGCGTGGACGCACAGGCAGTAACAGCCTGACACCAAATTATGTCAGAAGACAGGCAGCGCTAATTGGGCATGGCCAAGGGCTAACAGAACAGCGCAGGCTCCGTGACAGCTTAAAACAACGCTGAGGAGGCAGCGCACGGCACCAAGGGGATAGGAATGTCAGCTGTGCTGTGTCCCATTACGAAGGAAATTCGCACCTCCGGGACGGTTTAACGGTATAAGGGGACACATTTTTAGTGTTTACTTCGGTAAATGTAAGGGGACCTGTCCCCCCCCCCTAGGCGTTTGTTACTGAAAGAGCCACCATGTGCAGCACTAATACTGCACAAGGGAAAGGCCGCTCTTGAAATTATGCTCCTTGCAAACGCTGAACTACACACTCATGTAATGTGTCACCTCACACCGTCCAACCGTCCCGGAGGTGGGACTTTCCTTTGTAATGTGACGCAGCACAGCCGTCATTGCTACCCCCTTGGCACCGTGCGCTGCCTCCTTAGCGTTGTTTGATTCCGTCATGGACCCTGCGCTGTTATGTTATCCCTTGGCCATGCACAGTTTGCGCTGCCCGTCCTCTGACATCATTTGTTGTCGTCCTGGCTGCGCCTGTGCGTCCACGCTGCCCGAAATCACACCTCGCAGTGTCGTCTAATGTGATCCCAGAGTGGGCCTGGTATCCATGGCCATGCGCAGTGCATCTACTAGCCTCTCACTCCCCTTCTTCACGCTTCTTCAGACTAGGCGGCGTCAGCTGATCCCTAATAGCATGCCACGGCCGTGACGCCGCACAGTCTGAAGAAGCAGGAAGGAGGTGAGTGAGAGGCGATGATATGCATTGCGCATGCCCATGGATCCCTGGCCCGCAGTGGGACTACATTAGATGACACTGCAAGGTTTGATCTCGGGCAGCTTGGACGCACAGGCACTGCCAGCCTGACACCTACATGATGTCAGAAGACGGCCACCGCTAACTGTGCATGGCCAAGGGATAATATTACAGCGCGGGCTCCGTGACAGAACCAAACAACGCTGAGGAGGTGGCGCCCGGCACCAAGGGGGTTGGAATGACGGCTGTGCTGTGTCACATTACAAAGGAAAGTCCCACTTCCGGGATGGTTTGACGGTGTGAGGGGACACATTATATGAGTGTGTACTTCAGCGTTTGCAAGGAGCATAATTTTCGGAGCCACCATTTTCCATGTGCAGTATTACTGCTGTACAAGATGGCTCTTTCAGCAACAAATGCCTGGAGGGGGGGGTTAAAGGTTCCCTTTCAACTTGCTCCACTGCAGGCTTCGGCCTACACTCTGCTCCTCTTTGATTCCCTGGGTTTCAACACTGTCAGTTGCCACCTGGAAGTGTTTTCTACACAGAAAAAACACTAGGTGATGTGTCAGTGGGGTTCAGCACCGCCAGCTGTTCCCCTGCTGTGTAGTCGGCAACGTGTCCAGCACAAGCCACGCTGGCACAACAGAACAAAAACTGCCACCAGTGCAGGCTTCGGCCTACACTCTGCTCCTCTCCTCCTCCTGCTGACCCTGGGCTCAAACACCGCTAGTTTTTGCCCGGAAGTGCTAGCTGCACAGAGAAAAACACCAGCCAATGTGTTAGTGGGGTTCAGCAACGCCAGCTGTTCCCCTGCTGTGTAGCCGGCAACGTGACCTGCAAATGCCACGCAGGCACATGAACTGAAATTAAAGGGAACCTGGCCCCACCCCCCCAGGTGTTTCTATGTATAACAGCCACCTAGTACAGCAGTACTGCTGCATTTGTACAAGGTGACTGACTTTTTCTCCTTGCCCACGTTGAACTCAACACGTACAAAATGTGTCTCATTGAGACCATTCCACTGTCCCTGAGGTGTGACTTTCCTTTCTAATGATACGCAGCACCCCCCTTGGTAGCGTTTCCCGTCTTTTGTCATCATGGTTAGCTGGCTGCGCCTGTGCATCCGCCCTGCTAGAAACAACGCCCCTCGTTGTCATATTTATTTTGTCAGCGAGGGTGTGGTTTATGGGCACGAGCAGTGCATATGTTCGCCTGTCTTAACTCATCTCCTTCCGCCTTCTTCAGACTGTGCGGCCTCCTGGCCGTGGTAGACGATAAGGGATCAGCTGAGGCCGCCCAGTCTGAAGCAGGTGTAAGGACATGTGTGAGCGGCAAACCTATTTACTGCACAAGGCCACGAATCCCAGCCACGCAGTGTGATTTTTTGAAAACACACTGTGGGTCTGGGATTCATGTCCATCGCTAACCGCAACGGCCGACATGAAATGAGGTCAGAAGACAGGAAGCGCTCACAGCGCATGGCCAAGGGATCACAATAGCGCAGACTCCTGTACAGCAAATAACAACGCTCAGGAATCTGCGCCCAGCAGCTAGGTGTAAATTTTGACACCTGTGCTGCATCTCCTTAAAAAGACAAGTCATGCCTCCATTACTGTTTGACAGTATAGTGGGCTAAATAGTGTACGTGTTTTATTCAGCGTGTGAAAGGAGCAAATTAAATAGAGCAACCTTTTACTTGTGCAGCATTAATGCTGCACAAGGTGTGGCTCTTGTACCTTGCAACACCTGAGGGGGGGTTAAAGGTAACCTTTGAAATTGGTTCAACTAGGCTTCGGCCTACACTCTGCTCCTCTCCTGCTGACCCTGGGCTCAAACACCGCTAGTTTTTGCCCGGAACTGCTAGCTGCACAGAGAAAAACACCAGTCAATGTGTTAGTGGGGTTCAGCACCGCCAGCTGTTCCCCTGCTGTGTAGTCGGCATCGTGTCCAGCACAAGCCACGCTGGCACAACTGACCAAAAGCTGCCACCAGTGCAGGCTTCGGCCTACACTCTGCTCCTCTCCTCCTCCTGCTGACCCTGGGCTCAAACACCGCCAGTTTCTGCCCGGACATGCTAGCTGCACAGAGAAAAACACCCACCATTGTGTCAGTGGGGTTCAGCACCGCCAGCTGTTCCCCCGCTGTGTAGCCGGCATCGTGTCCAGCACAAGCCACGCTGGCACAACTGACCAAAAGCTGCCACCAGTGCAGGCTTCGGCCTACACTCTGCTCCTCTCCTCCTCCTGCTGACCCTGGGCTCAAACACCTCCAGTTTCTGCCCGGAAGTGCTAGCTGCACAGAGAAAAACACCAGCCAATGTGTTAGTGGGGTTCAGCACCGCCAGCTGTTCCCCTGCTGTGTAGCTTGCATCGTGTCCAGCACAAGCCACGCTGGCACAACCGACCAAAAGCTGCCACCAGTGCAGGCTTCGGCCTACACTCTGTTCCTCTCCTCCTCCTGCTGACCCTGGGCTCTAACACCGCCAGTTTTTGCCCGGACATGCGAGCTGCACAGAGAAAAACACCAGTCAATGTGTCAGTGGGGTTCAGCAACGCCAGCTGTTCCCCTGCTGTGTAGCTTGCAACGTGACCTGCAAACGCCACGCAGGCACATGAACTGAAATTGAAGGGAGCCTGCCCCCCACCCCCAGGTGTTTCTACGTATAACAGCCACCTTGTACAGCAGTACTGCTGCATTTGTACAAGGTGGCTGACTTTTTCTCCTTGCCCACGTGGAACTCAACACGTACAAAATGTGTCTCATTGAGACCATTCCACTGTCCCTGAGGTGTGACTTTCCTTTCTAATGATACGCAGCACCACCCTTGTTAGCGCTGCCCGTCTTTTGACATCATTGGTTAGCTGGCTGCGCCTGTGCGTCTGCCCTGCTCGAAACAACGCCCCTCGGTGTCTTATTTTTTTGGACAGCGAGGGTGTGATTGATGGGCATGTGCAGTGCATATGTTTGCCGGTGTTCACTCATCTCCTTCCGCCTTCTTCAGACGGTGTCCTCATGGCCGCGGCAGGCGATAAGGGATCAGATGAGGCCGCCCAGTCTGAAGCAGGTGTAAGGACATGTGTGAGCGGCAAACCTATTTACTGCACAAGGCCATGAATCCCAGCCACGCAGTGTGATTTTTTGAAAACACACTGTGGGTCTGGGATTCATGTCCATCGCTAACCGCAACGGCCGACATGAAATGAGGTCAGAAGACAGGAAGCGCTCAGTCACAGCGCATGGCCAAGGGATCACAATAGCGCAGACTCCTGTACAGCAAATAACAACGCTCAGGAATCTGCGCCCAGCAGCTAGGTGTAAATTTTTACACCTGTGCTGCATCTCCTTAAAAAGACAAGTCACGCCTCCACTACTGTTTGCCAGTATAGTGGGCTAAATAGTGTACGTGTTTTATTCAGCGTGTGCAAGGAGCAAATTAAATAGAGCAACCTTTTACTTGTGCAGCATTAATGCTGCACAAGGTGTGGCTCTTGTACCTTGCAACACCTGAGGGGGGGTTAAAGGTAACCTTTGAAATTGGTTCAACTAGGCTTCGGCCTACACTCTGCTCCTCTCCTGCTGACCCTGGGCTCAAACACCGCTAGTTTTTGCCCGGAACTGCTAGCTGCACAGAGAAAAACACCAGTCAATGTGTTAGTGGGGTTCAGCACCGCCAGCTGTTCCCCCGCTGTGTAGCCGGCATCGTGTCCAGCACAAGCCACGCTGGCACAACTGACCAAAAGCTGCCACCAGTGCAGGCTTCGGCCTACACTCTGCTCCTCTCCTCCTCCTGCTGACCCTGGGCTCAAACACCTCCAGTTTCTGCCCGGAAGTGCTAGCTGCACAGAGAAAAACACCAGCCAATGTGTTAGTGGGGTTCAGCACCGCCAGCTGTTCCCCTGCTGTGTAGCCGGCATCGTGTCCAGCACAAGCCACGCTAGCACAACCGACCAAAAGCTGCCACCAGTGCAGGCTTCGCCCTACACTCTGCTCCTCTCCTCCTCCTGCTGACCCTGGGCTCAAACACCGCTAGTTTTTGCCCGGAACTGCTAGCTGCACAGAGAAAATCACCCGTCAATGTGTTAGTGGGGTTCAGCACCGCCAGCTGTTCCCCTGCTGTGTAGTCGGCATCGTGTCCAGCACAAGCCACGCTGGCACAACTGACCAAAAGCTGCCACCAGTGCAGGCTTCGGCCTACACTCTGCTCCTCTCCTCCTCCTGCTGACCCTGGGCTCAAACACCTCCAGTTTCTGCCCGGAAGTGCTAGCTGCACAGAGAAAAACACCAGCCAATGTGTTAGTGGGGTTCAGCACCGCCATCTGTTCCCCTGCTGTGTAGCCGGCAACGTGTCCTGCAAACGCCACGCAGGCACATGAACTGAAATTGAAGGGAGCCTGCCCCCCACCCCCAGGTGTTTCTATGTATAACAGCCACCTTGTACGGCAGTACTGCTGCATTTGTACAAGGTGGCTGACTTTTTTCTCCTTGCCCACGTGGAACTCAACACGTACAAACTGTGTCTCATTAGAGACCATTCCACTGTCCCTGAGGTGTGACTTTCCTTTCTAATGACACGCAGCACCCCCATTGTTAGCGCTGCCCGTCTTCTGACATCATTGGTTGGCTGGCTGTGCCTGTGCGTCCGCCCTGCCCGACACAACGCCCCTCGTTGTCTCATATATTTTGACTGCGAGGGTGTGATTGATGGGCACGAGCAGTGCATATGTTCCCCTGTCTTCACTCCCCTCCTTCCGCCTTCTTCTGACTGTGCGGCCTCATGGCCGCGGCATGCGATAAGGGATCAGCTGAGGCCGCCCAGTCTGAAGCAGGTGTAAGGACATGTGTGAGCGGCGAACATATTTACTGCACAAGGCCACGAATCCCAGCACCGCAGTGTGACTTTAGGAAAAGGCACTGTGGGTCTGGGATTTATGGCCATCGTTAACCGCACCGGCCAACATGAAATGAGGTCATGAGACGGCCTGCACTAACAGGGTATTGCCAAGGGATAACACAAGAGCGCAGTTTCCTGTACTGCAAATAACAACGGTAAGGAATCTGCGCCCAGCACCTAGGTGTAAATTTGTACACCTGTGCTGCGTCTCCTTAAAAAGACAAGTCACGCCTCCACTACTGTTTGACAGTATAATGGGCTAAATAGTGTACGTGTTTTATTCAGCGTGTGCAAGGAGCAAAATTAAGAGAGCAACCTTTGATTTGTGCATCATTAATGCAGTTCAAGGTGTGGCTCTTGTACCTTGCAACACCTGAGGGGGGTTAAAGGTTACCTTTGAAATTGGTTCAACTAGGCTTCGGCCTACACTCTGCTCCTCTCCTCCTCCTGCTGACCCTGGGCTACAACACCGCCACTTGTAGCCTGGAAGTGCTAGCTGCACAGAGAAAAACACCAGCCAATGTGTTAGTGGGGTTCAGCACCGCCAGCTGTTCCCCTGCTGTGTAGCCGGCATCGTGTCCAGCACAAGCCACGCTGGCACAACTGACCAAAAGCTGCCACCAGTGCAGGCTTCGGCCTACACTCTGCTCCTCTCCTCCTCCTGCTGACCCTGGGCTCAAACACCGCTAGATTTTGCCCGGAACTGCTAGCTGCACAGAGAAAAACACCCGTCAATGTGTTAGTGGGGTTCAGCACCGCCAGCTGTTCCCCTGCTGTGTAGTCGGCATCGTGTCCAGCACAAGCCACGCTGGCACAACCGACCAAAAGCTGCCACCAGTGCAGGCTTCGGCCTACACTCTGCTCCTCTCCTCCTCCTGCTGACCCTGGGCTCAAACACCGCTAGTTTTTGCCCGGAACTGCTAGCTGCACAGAGAAAAACACCCGTCAATGTGTTAGTGGGGTTCAGCACCGCCAGCTGTTCCCCTGCTGTGTAGTCGGCATCGTGTCCAGCACAAGCCACGCTGGCACAACTGACCAAAAGCTGCCACCAGTGCAGGCTTCGGCCTACACTCTGCTCCTCTCCTCCTCCTGCTGACCCTGGGCTCAAACACCGCTAGTTTTTGCCCGGAAGTGCTAGCTGCACAGAGAAAAACACCAGCCAATGTGTTAGTGGGGTTCAGCACCGCCAGCTGTTCCCCTGCTGTGTAGCCGGCAACGTGTCCTGCAAACGCCACGCAGGCACATGAACTGAAATTGAAGGGAGCCTGCCCCCCACCCCCAGGTGTTTCTATGTATAACAGCCACCTTGTACAGCAGTACTGCTGCATTTGTACAAGGTGGCTGACTTTTTTCTCCTTGCCCAAGTGGAACTCAACACGTACAAAATGTGTCTCATTAGAGACCATTCCACTGTCCCTGAGGTGTGACTTTCCTTTCTAATGACACGCAGCACCCCCATTGTTAGCGCTGCCCGTCTTCTGACATCATTGGTTGGCTGGCTGTGCCTGTGCGTCCGCCCTGCCCGACACAACGCCCCTCGTTGTCTCATATATTTTGACTGCGAGGGTGTGATTGATGGGCACGAGCAGTGCATATGTTCCCCTGTCTTCACTCCCCTCCTTCCGCCTTCTTCTGACTGTGTGGCCTCATGGCCGCGGCATGCGATAAGGGATCATCTGAGGCCGCCCAGTCTGAAGCAGGTGTAAGGACATGTGTGAGCGGCGAACATATTTACTGCACAAGGCCACGAAACCCAGCACCGCAGTGTGACTTTAGGAAAAGGCACTGTGGGTCTGGGATTTATTGCCATCGTTAACCGCACCGGCCAACATGAAATGAGGTCATAAGACGGGCAGCTCTAACAGGGCATTGCCAAGGGATAACACAAGAGTGCTGACTCCTGTACAGCAAATAACAACGCTCAGGAAGCTGCGCCAAGCACCAAGGCGTTATTTGGGACACCTGTGCTGCGTCTCCTTAAAAAGCCAAGTCACGCATCCACTACAGTTTGACTGTAGAATGGGCAAAATTGTGTACGTCTTTCATTCAGCGTGTGCAAGTAGACAAATTAATAGAGCAACCTTTCACTTGTGCAGCATTAATACTGCACAAGGTGTGTCTCTTGTACTTTGTAACACCTGAGGGGGGGTTAAAGGTTTCCTTTGAAATTGGTTCAACTAGGCTTCGGCCTACACTCTGCTCCTCTCCTCCTCCTCCTCCTGCTTCACCACGGGCTCTAACATCGCTAGTTTTTGCCCGCAAGTGCTAGCTGCACAGAGAAAAACACCCGCCATTGTGTTAGTGGGGTTCAGCAACGCCAGCTGTTCCCACACTGTGTAGCCGGCAAAGTGTCCTGCAAACGCAACGCTGACACAAAGCTGCCTCCAGTGCAGGCTTCGGCCTACACTCTGCTCCCCCTGCTTACCCTGTGCTCCAGCACCGCTAGTTGGGGCTCTAGGAAGACAATCTTTAATAGGCAACGCATCTGGGTTCCAGCACCGCCAGCTGGTTCTCGGCAGTGTTTTTGTCACAGGTACTCCCTCGTGCCAAGCCTGGTTTCAGCACCGTCAGCTGTTTCCGGGTTGTGTCAAGCTCACTGAGACGCCTATGCTTGCCCCGTCGTGGTGCGGTCGGGTTAGCCAACTCCAGGGTGCCTCCAGTTTAGGAGCTTCCTATGTGGGCTGCGTGAACTGGTAGTCAAGGCTGGTTCTGTAGTGCTAGTAGGCCCAGCTCCCCCTGTAGGACTGTTGCGGTTCGGTAACTGCGGCTGCCTCGCGGCCTAGCTGTTCTCTCCTCTCCTGTGGGCCTTCGGGTCCACCACCTGGTTCCAGCACCGTCAGCTGGTTCCGGGCCGAGCCTTTGGCTTAGGTGCCTCCTCCTGGGTATCCGAGTTCCGCCAACGTCAGGCGGTCCTTGGTAGTGCTTTTAAGCGCGGGCACCTACAGCTTAGTAACCGGGTTCCAGCACCGCCAGCTGGTCCTCGGTCGTGCCATTGGCTCTTGCACACTGGGGCAACGCATCTGGGTTCCAGCACCACCAGCTGGTTCTCGGCAGTGTTCTTGTCACAGGTACTCCCTCGTGCCAAGCCTGGTTTCAGCACCGTCAGCTGTTTCCGGGTTGTGTCAAGTTCACTGAGACGCCTATGCTTGCCCCGTCGTGGTGCGGTCGGGTTAGCCAACTCCAGGGTGCCTCCCTCCAGTTTAGGAGCTTCCTATGTGGGCTGCGTGAACTGGTAGTCAAGGCTGGTTCTGTAGTGCCAGTAGGCCCAGCTCCCCCTGTAGGACTGTTGGGTTCGGTAACTGCGGCTGCCTCGCGGCCTAGCTGTTCTCTCCTCTCCTGTGGGCCTTCGGGTCCACCTCCTGGTTCCAGCACCGTCAGCTGGTTCCAAGCCGAGCCTTTGGCTTAGGTGCCTCCTCCTGGGTATCCGAGTTCCGCCAACGTCAGGCGGTCCTTGGTAGTGCTTTTAAGCGCGGGCACCTACAGCTTAGTAACCGGGTTCCAGCACCGCCAGCTGGTCCTCGGTCGTGCCATTGGCTCTTGCACACTGGGGCAACGCATCTGGGTTCCAGCACCGCCAGCTGGTTCTCGGCAGTGTTCTTGACACAGGTACTCCCTCGTGCCAAGCCTGGTTTCAGCACCGTCAGCTGTTTCAGGGTTGTGTCAAGCTCACTGAGACGCCTATGCTTGCCCCGTCGTGGTGCGGTCGGGTTAGCCAACTCCATGGTGCCTCCAGTTTAGGAGCTTCCTATGTGGGCTGCGTGAACTGGTAGTCAAGGCTGGTTCTGTAGTGCCAGTAGGCCCAGCTCCCCCTGTAGGACTGTTGGGGTTCGGTAACTGCGGCTGCCTCGCGGCCTAGCTGTTCTCTCCTCTCCTGTGGGCCTTCGGGTCCACCACCTGGTTCCAGCACCGTCAGCTGGTCCCGGGCCGAGCCTTTGGCTTAGGTGCCTCCTCCTGGGTATCCGAGTTCCGCCAACGTCAGGCGGTCCTTGGTAGTGCTTTTAAGCGCGGGCACCTACAGCTTAGTAACCGGGTTCCAGCACCGTCAGCTGGTCCTCGGTCGTCCCATTGGCTCTTGCACACTGGGGCAACGCATCTGGGTTCCAGCACCGCCAGCTGGTTCTCGACAGTGTTCTTGACACAGGTACTCCCTCGTGCCAAGCCTGGTTTCAGCACCGTCAGCTGTTTCCGGGTTGTGTCAAGCTCACTGAGACGCCTATGCTTGCCCCGTCGTGGTGCGGTCGGGTTAGCCAACTCCAGGGTGCCTCCAGTTTAGGAGCTTCCTATGTGGGCTGCGTGAACTGGTAGTCAAGGCTGGTTCTGTAGTGCCAGTAGGCCCAGCTTCCCCTGTAGGACTGTTGGGGTTCGGTAACTGCGGCTGCCTCGCGGCCTAGCTGTTCTCTCCTCTCCTGTGGGCCTTCGGGTCCACCACCTGGTTCCAGCACCGTCAGCTGGTCCCGGGCCGAGCCTTTGGCTTAGGTGCCTCCTCCTGGGTATCCGAGTTCCGCCAACGTCAGGCGGTCCTTGGTAGTGCTTTTAAGCGCGGGCACCTACAGCTTAGTAACCGGGTTCCAGCACCGTCAGCTGGTCCTCGGTCGTCCCATTGGCTCTTGCACACTGGGGCAACGCATCTGGGTTCCAGCAACGCCAGCTGGTTCTCGGCAGTGTTCTTGACACAGGTACTCCCTCGTGCCAAGCCTGGTTTCAGCACCGTCAGCTGTTTCCGGGTTGTGTCAAGCTCACTGAGACGCCTATGCTTGCCCCGTCGTGGTGCGGTCGGGTTAGCCAACTCCAGGGTGCCTCCAGTTTAGGAGCTTCCTATGTGGGCTGCGTGAACTGGTAGTCAAGGCTGGTTCTGTAGTGCCAGTAGGCCCAGCTCCCCCTGTAGGACTGTTGGGGTTCGGTAACTGCGGCTGCCTCGCGGCCTAGCTGTTCTCTCCTCTCCTGTGGGCCTTCAAGTCCACCACCTGGTTCCAGCACCGTCAGCTGGTTCTCGGCAGTGTCTTTTGCTCTTGTACCTTCTGCTCCCCATCCTGGTTCCAGTACCGTCAGCTGGTTCCGGGCAGAGCCTTTGGCTTAGGTGCCTCCTTCTGGGTATCCAAGTTCCACCAACGTCAGGTGGTCCTTGGTAGTGCTTTCAGGCACGGGTACCTCCTGCTTAGTAACCGGGTTCCAGTAACGTCAGCTGGTCCTCGGTAGTTCCATTGGCTCTTGGACCTTCGGCTACCCATCCGGGTTCCAGTACCGTCAGCTGGTTCTCGGCAGTGTCTTTTGCTCTTGTACCTTCTGCTCCCCATCCTGGTTCCAGTACCGTCAGCTGGTTCCGGGCAGAGCCTTTGGATTAGGTGCCTCCTTCTGGGTATCCGAGTTCCGCCAACGTCAGGCGGTCCTTGGTAGTGCTTTTTAGCACGGGTACCTCCTGCTTAGTAACCGGGTTCCAGTAACGTCAGCTGGTCCTCGGTAGTTCCATAGGCTCTTGAACCTTCGGGTAGCCATCCGAGTTCCAGTTCCATCAGCTGGTTCTTGGCATTTTCTCAGCCTTCTTGTACCTTCTGCTACATTTCCAAGTTGAAGACCCTAAAGTCGACGACCCAGAAGACCACCCCGATGCCGACGACGACGACCCGGAAGACCACCCCGATGACGACGACGACGGCGGAGACAACGACGGCGGAGACGACGACGGCGGAGACGACGACGGCTGAGACGACGACGGCGGAGATGACGACACTGGAGACGACGACCCTGGAGACGACGACATGGAAGACCGAGAAGCAGAAGAACAAGAGGCTGCAGAACAAAGAGCAGAAGAACATTAAGCATAAGACTTAATATCAGAGCAAAAGATATTATCTAAATTATATGCAGAAGAAGACTAAGCAGTGTATGGGGGTGAGTCCGTTCCTCCTCGTGGTGCCCCTGGATAAAGCCTGATGCTGCAGGCCAAACTGAACGCGGACAAATGTAACTTTTGTGACTGGCAGAATGGAAGGTGTAATCTTCTATCTATCTTTTATAGATAACAACTACGGGAATGCCTGTCACAAATGAGAATATGATGAAGAAGTAGAATAGGAAGAATAATAACAGTGGAATAAAAAGAATATGTAGAATAGGAAGAATAATAATAGTTGAATAAAATGAATATGAAGAATGTAATCAAAAAAAAAAAAAAAGGTAAAGGATGAAGAAGAAGATGAATAAGGTGAAGAAGAAGTTGATGTCAAAGATGCTGATGATGATGAAGATGAAAGTGTGGGAAAAGAAAAAAAAAAAAGAAAAAAAAGAAGGGGAAGGGCGTGGAATAGTGAAACATCAATATCTGACAAAATAAAAAAAAAATTTACATAGTCAATATCTTTGTCACTCCGAACGTCTTAAAAAAAAACAAAAAACATGCTATTCTATTTGATTGGGATAAACCTCTATGACTTTAATGTCTCCGCCACCTCCCCAAATACATCCGGCATTATTCTTAGTTGTTTTCCTTCATGTAGAATGAACCTACAAGGCAAGAAAGGGTTTATTTTAATTCCGATATTTTGGTCCCATTGACTTGCATTGGGATCGGGTATCGGTATCGGCGATATCCGATATTTTTTGAATATCGGCCGATCCAATCCGATACCGATACTTTCCGATATCGGAAGGTATCGCTCAACACTAGTCGTCATATATGTCTGGGCCCACTTCAACCATTTCTGCTTGTGATCACTGTTTAAAGCGGTGACCGAATAGTAGGTGTATGCACCACAGCAAGCCTTTGAAACATCCTACACCTTGAGGTTCGAGGGACTCCAGAGGCACCAGCAGCTTCAAATATCTGTTTGCTGGTTTGTAATGGCTTTTTAGCAGCTGCTCTCAAATCTCTTAACAGTAGGATGATCACGCTTAAGTGTTTGGGAAATATTTAATGTTTTCATCACTTGACCAAGGCATTGCACTATTTGATACTTTTTGGCAGGAGAGAGATCCTTTTTTTTCCCATGTTACTTGAAGACTGTGGTCTGCTTAATAATGTGAAAGATCATTTTTAAGTAGTTTTCCTTTAATTAGAATCACCTGGAAAACTAATTATCACATGTGTTTAAGATGGATTTCAGTGATCCATTGAGCCCTGAGACACAATACCATCCACAAGTTTATTTGAAAAACAAAACAATTAAATCTTTATGACACTTAAATCCAATTTGCATAATAATTTGGAACACAGTGTTTGAGGTCATAACTCTGAAACACTTCAACTGATCCTGGTGATACTGAGACTGTTTTCTCGAGACATATTGTACTTTATAGTAGTGGTAAAATTTCTCTAATATGAATTGCGTTTATTTGTGAAAAAAAACAGAAATCTGGTGAAAATTTTGAAAATGACGCAATTTTCAAACGTTTAGTTTTTATAACCTTAAAGGTACTCAAAACCACATTCAAGAAGTTTATTAACCCTTCAGGTGCTTCACAGGAATTTTTGAAATGTTTAACAAAAAAATGAACATTTAACTTTTTTTCACAAAAAATTACTCATTTGTTTTATTTTACTAAGGGTAACAGGAGAAATTGTTGCTGAACAATTTGTCCTGAGTACGTTGATACCCCATATATGCAGGTAAACCACTATTTGGGCGCATGGCAGAGCTCGGAAGGGAAGGAGCATGTTTTGACTTTTCAATGCAAAAGTGGCTGGAATTGAGATCCTATGCCATATTGCAATCAAGAGCCCTGCTGCATACTTACAGCAGGAGTCTATGCACGTGTTACAGAAGGACAGAGAGAGTAAAGAGCACTGCAGTGAGCTTACCTGCCGGAGCACAGGACCTGAAACACGTGACCTCCAGGGGAGTGGATGAAGGCGGAGCCAGATGGCGGCGGTAACTGGCTGAGCCGGAGAGTAGTCTAAATGTGGCAAAGTTAAGAGATCGATGAAGTGCCAAGAGGGTGAGACATAAGCATGGTCCAGATGCAGCAAAAGGACGGGGAGCCAAAGATAGTGGTGCAGTACAAACGGGGCAGACAGGAGGGAAGTTAGAGTACCAAAACGAAGGTCAGAGCCAGAAACAGACCATTAGCACAGAGTCACAAGGCAAAGCACTGAACGAGAAAACAGACTGAGTAATACACATGAAAGAAAACAGACTAAAAAGTATGCCAGCACACCAGGGGGTCAGACACACAGCCAAGACAGATGTATCACTGACAAGGATCCCCAGATGAAGGCAGGTAAATATAGCCCTCCCCAAACCAGAAAGAGGCTATACAAATTAAACCTGAGAGGACAGGAAAGGAAAGGAACCCTGTACCCAACCATGACAGTTGCGTTTGGAGAGCCCTTGATGTGCCTAAACAGAGAAAAAAAACACAAGTAGCACCATTTTGGAAAGTAGACCCCCTAAGGAACTTTTATAGATGTGTGGTGAGCACTTTGAACCCCGAAGTGCTTTACAGAAGTTTTATAATGTAGAGCCATAAAAATAAAAATTCTTTCTTTTTCTTCACAAAAATGATCTTTTTGTCCCCAATTTTTTTATTTTGCCAAGGGTAACAGGAGAAATTGGACCCAAAAAGTTGTTGTGCAAATTGTCCTGATTATGTTGATACCCCATAGGTGGGAGTAAACCACTGTTTGGGCACATGGCAGAGCTCAGAAGGGAAGGAGAAGGAGCGCCGTTTGACTTTTTATTGCAAAATTGGCTGGAATTGAGATCACACGCTATGTCGAGTTTGGAGAGCCCCTGATGTGCCTAAACAGTGGACACCCCCAAATTCTAACTCCAACCCTAACCCCAACATACCCCTAGCCCTAATCCCAACCCTAACCATAACCCTAACCACAAACCTAAGCCTAACACACCCCTAAACCTAATCCCAACCCTAACCCTAATCCCAACCCTAACTCTAATTCCAACTCTAACCCTAATGCCAAACCTAACCTTAGCTTTAGCCCCAACCCTAACCCTAACTTTAGCCCCAACCCTAACCCTAACCCCAGCCCCAACCCTAACCCCCACTCTAACCCTAATGGGAAAATGGAAATAAATACTTTTTTATTTTATTATTTTACCTAACTAAGGGGGTGATAAAGGGAGGTTGGATTTACTATTTATAGCAGATTTTTGTATCAGGTTTTTTTATGTTTGGCAGCTGTCACACACTAAAAGATGCTTTGTATCGCAAAACATAGTTTTTGCATCACCACATTTTGAGAGCTATAATTTATCCATATTTTGGCCCACAGAGTCATGTGAGGTCTTGTTTTTTGTGGGACGACTTGATGTTTTTATCGGTACCATTTTCGGGCATGTGACAATTTTGATTACTTTTTATTCCAATTTTTGGGAGGCAGAATGAGAAAAAAAACAGCAATTCAGGAATTGCTGTTTTTAATAATTTTTTTTATATCGTTCCACATGTGGTAAAATTGATTGATAAAGCAGCTTTATTTTTCAGGTCAGTACGATTACAGCGATACCTCACATAACTTTTTTTCATGTTTTGGCGCTTTTACACAATAAAAACTATTTTATAGAAAAAATAACTATTTTTACATCGCTTTATTCTGAGAGCTATAACTTTTTTATTTTTCTGCTGATGGAGCTATATTGTGGCTTGTTTTCTGCGGGACAAGATGACGTTTTCAGCGTTACCAATCATCTTTTTGATCACGTTTTATTGCACCTTTTGTTTGGCGGTATGATGAAAAAGCATTGTTTTTTGCCTCGTTTTTAATTTTTTACAGTGTTCATTGAAGGGGTTAACTTGTGGGACAGTTATATAGAGTGGGTCGTTACGGACACGATGATACCAAATATGTGTACTTTTATTGTTTTTTTAATTTAATAATAATAATAATAATCTTTATTTTTATACAGCGCTAACATATTCCGCAGCGCTTTACAGTTTGCACACATTATCATCACTGTCCCCGATGGGGCTCACAATCTAAATTCCCTATCAGTATGTCTTCAGAATGTGGGAGAAAACCGGAGTACCCGGAGGAAACCCACGCAAACACGGAGAGAACATACAAACTCTTTGCAGATGTTGTCCTTGGTGGGATTTGAACCCAGGACTCCTGTGCTGCAAGGCTGCTGTGCTAACCACTGGGCCACCGTGCTGCCCGTTGCGCCATTTATTTACATAAATGGATTTATTGGAAACATTTATTTTTTTTCTTTATTTGGGGATTTTAAAAAATATATATTTTTACACATTCTTTTTTTTTTTTTTTACTTAATACATTGTCCTAGGTTGGGACATCACAATATCATGTCAGATCTCTGATCTGACAATTTGCATAGCACAGTGTCAGATCAGCAATCTGACAAGCCACCTCACTGAAGGACCCGGAAGGACCACACGGCCATCTTGGAGCCTGGAGTCTCCATGGAGACCACCGGAACAACACGATAGCATTGCGTTGTTCTGGTGGGAGCGCGCAGGGAGCCTCCTCTCTGCACAATTGTTCTCTATGCCGCTGTCACTACTGTGCTGGCAGCGGTTGTGGGCATTGCTGCGGCATGTCAGCTTTCACATACAGCTGACACCTGCACGCGATTAACTTGGCGTTCACTGTGAGGCCAGATTCTCATGTCCTGATATTTCCGGTACCGGTAAACACGATACCGGAGATATCCGTGTGTGTGTGTCCGTGTGACACATCTGTATGGCACGTGTGCCACCCGTGTGCCATCAGGACCACACGGACAGCCTCCAGGAAGCAGCACCACAGTAAGTGCTGTTCCCCTGTGTGTGGTGCTGAAGCTGGCTGTCATCCCTTCTCCCCTGCCAGCTGATTTTCTAACGCTGAAGAGTTCATTTGAGTTCATGCCGCCAGGGGAGCAGCTTCCGTGATGTCACCGCTAGTCACCGAAGCTCCGCTCCCATCATTTCATTAATTCCCCAGTAGTTTACAGCTGGGAGCGGCCGCATTAGCAGCATCCCCGATTGTAAACTGTAAATTCCCCTAGATATGGATTACTGTGTGGGACTTGACTGTACGGCGGACATTTATGTGTATACAGTGCCTACAAGTAGTATTCAACCCCCTGCAGATTTAGCAGGTTTACACATTTGGAATTAACTTGGCATTGTGACATTTGGACTGTAGATCAGCCTGGAAGTGTGAAATGCACTGCAGCAAAAAAGAATGTTATTTCTTTGTTTATTTTTTTTTTAAATTGTGAAAAGTATTTTCAGAGGGTCATTTATTATTCAACCCCTCAACCCACCAGAATTCTGTTTGGTTCCCCTAAAGTATTAAGAAGTAGTTCAGGCACAAAGAACAATGAGCTTCGCATGTTTGGATTAAGTATCTCTTTTTCCAGCCTTTTCTGACTATTTAAGACCCTCCCCAAACTTGTGAACAGCACTCATACATGGTCAACATGGGAAAGACAAAGGAGCATTCCAAGGCCATCAGAGACAAGATCGTGGAGGGTCACAAGGCTGGCAAGGGGTACAAAACCCTTTCCAAGGAGTTGGGCCTACCTGTCTCCACTGTTGGGAGCATCATCCGGAAGTGGAAGGCTTATGGAACTACTGTTAGCCTTCCACGGCCTGGACAGCCTTTGAAAGTTTCCTCCTGTGCCGAGGCCAGGCTTGTCCGAAGAGTCAAGGCTAACCCAAGGACAACAAGGAAGGAGCTCCGGGAAGATCTCATGGCAGTGGGGACATTGGTTTCAGTCAATACCATATGTAACGTACTCCACCGCAGTGGTCTCCGTTCCAGACGAGCCCGTAAGGTACCTTTACTTTCAAAGCGTCATGTCAAGGCTCGTCTACAGTTTGCTCATGATCACTTGGAGGACTCTGAGACTGACTGGTTCAAGGTTCTCTGGTCTGATGAGACCAAGATCGAGATCTTTGGTGCCAACCACACAAGTGACGTTTGGAGACTGGATGGCACTGCATACAACCCCAAGAATACCATCCCTACCGTCAAGCATGGTGGTGGCAGCATCATGCTGTGGGGCTGTTTCTCAGCCAAGGGGCCTGGCCATCTGGTACGCATCCATGGGAAGATGGATAGCACGGCCTACCTGGAAATTTTGGCCAAGAACCTCCGCTCCTCCATCAAGGATCTTAAGATGGGTCGTCATATTATCTTCCAACAAGACAACGACCCAAAGTACACAGCCAAGAAAACCAAGGCCTGGTTTGTTAGGGGTCGAGTTCCCGCTTCTGCACAGGGAGAATCTCGAGCCACCTCCGCTGCGGTCTCCCATTCTTGTCCAGCCCCAGTGGAGTCTGCTCAGCAAGGACGTCGGTCCCAGCGTCTTGCTCATTCTCACTCTGTTCTGAGAGTTACTGCTGCTTCTCCAGTCTCTGCTATTAAAGTCTGTGCTGGTCAGCAGCGAGCGGACTTCTCTGGGACTAAGTCCTTGTCTGCACGTACTGAGCATGCCCAGCGTAAGGTCTCCCGTTGGAGATCGAGGGTCATGTGCTCAGGCTCTGCAGCACATTCCATTGGTCCTCTTGGCAGGTCCTAGAAGGGCAAAAGTGCTGTGGCCACTTCCTGTGCTGCTGCTATATAAACTGCGCATGACCGCACGGCCATGCGCTAGTATTGTCAAACAATTGCTAATGTGTGTATGCTGTGAGTGCAAGTCGTCCTTGGATACCCCTACCCTATAGTATGACTGTTCGCGGAAGGTGTATGGCTGCTACCTAGCGCCCAACTTATCCTACAGCACTAGTCACACATTATAGCGTCCAGTTGCTGTGACCGCCAGTACGGCGCCGTGCACGTCCTCTGTGTTTTCCTTACCCAAGCCTGGGTGGTTAGTGGCGTTCGTCAGTGCGGCACTGCATGCTCTTCTGTTTCATTTCACACCCAGTTGCGGTGTTGCGCCAGCAAGGGTCTAATAGGACTTCAATCCCAGTTGGGGTTGAGTTCGCTGACTACTTGCTCGCGCTTTAGGTGCGGTACCGCGGTCCTGTGCCTTAACAGGATTGCTTCTTTCACGCTGGGTGAGGTTAACCCACGCGTGTATACTCTAGTGTACCGCCATATAGTCTGCTAATTGCTAGCAGCAGGTTTTCACCTGCACGGTGGACCCCGGACTGCGAATGCATCTATACCATCTGTCTTGGTGCGTTCCGCCAGTGCTAACATGGTTCAAGAGGCAAAAAATCAAGGTGTTGCAGTGGCCTAGTCAGTCTCTTGACCTTAACCCAATTGAAAACTTGTGGAAGGAGCTCAAGATTAAAGTCCACATGAGACACCCAAAGAACCTAGATAACTTGGAGAAGATCTGCATGGAGGAGTGGGCCAAGATAACTCCAGAGACCTGTGCCGGCCTGATCAGGTCTTATAAAAGACGATTATTAGCTGTAATTGCAAACAAAGGTTATTCCACAAAATATTAAACCTAGGGGTTGAATAATAATTGACCCACACTTTTATGTTTAAAATTTATAAAAATGTAACTGAGCAACAAAACTTTTTGGTTTGTAAGATTTATGCATCTGTTAATAAATCCTGCTCTTGTTTGAAGTTTGAAGGCTCTAACTTATTTGCATCTTATTAAACCTGCTAAATCTGCAGGGGGTTGAATACTACTTGTTGGCACTGTATTGTTGTTTTTGTATTTTATGATTTAATACAGGAGATTGATGGCTTCTCTTAGAATGGCAGACTGAGAAACATGGAAGAAATGTGTACCGTATATACTCGAGTATAAGCCGAGATTTTCAGCCCAAATTTTTGGGCTGAAAGTGCCCCCCTCGGCTTATACTCGAGTCACGGTAGCAGTGGGGTCGGCAGGTGAGGGGGTGAGGGCGCTGAGGTATACTTACCTAGTCCCAGCGATCCTCGCGCTGTCCCTGCCTTCCTCCCCGTCTTCTGTGCTGCAGCGTCTTCCCCTCTTCAGCGGTCACGTGGGACCGCTCATTAGAGATATGAATAAGCGGCTCCACCTCCCATAGGGGCGGAGCCGCCTATTCATTTCTCTAATCAGCGGTGCCGGTGACCGCTGACAGAAAGATGCTGCAGCACAGAAGACGGGGAGGAAGGCAGGGACAGCGCGAGGATCGCCAGGACTAGGTAAGTATGTTATATTCACCTGTCCGCGTTCCAGCCGCCGGGCGTCGCTCCATCTTCCCGGCGCCTCCATCTTCCCGGCGTCTGCGCTCTGACTGTTCAGGCAGAGGGAGCGATGACGCATATAGTGTGCGCGGCGCCCTCTGCCTGATCAGTCAGAGCAGAGACGCCGGGAAGATGGAGGCGCCGGGACCGGACGCTGGGAGCTGCAATCAAGGGAGGTGAGTATGTGGTTTTTTTTTTTTATTGCAGCAGCAGCAGCGGCGGCAGAGATTTATGTGCAGCATCTATGGGGGCAGTATGAACGGCACACAGCACTATATGGGGGCAGTAAGAACGGCACACAGCACTATATGGGGGCAGTATGAACGGCACGCAGCACTATATGGGGGCAGTATGAACGGCACACAGCACTATATGGGGGCAGTATGAACAGCACACAGCACTATATGGGGGCAGTATGAACAGCACACAGCACTATATGGGGGCAGTATGAACGGCACACAGCACTATATGGGGGCAGTATGAACAGCACACAGCACTATATGGGGGCAGTATGAACGGCACACAGCACTATATGGGGGCAGTATGAACGGCACACAGCACTATATGGGGGCAGTATGAACGGCACACAGCACTATATGGGGGCAGTATGAACGGCACACAGCACTATATGGGGGCAGTATGAACGGCACACAGCACTATATGGGGGCAGTATGAACGGCACACAGCACTATATGGGGGCAGTATGAACGGCACACAGCACTATATGGGGGCAGTATGAACGGCACACAGCACTATATGGGGGCAGTATGAACGGCACACAGCACTATATGGGGGCAGTATGAACGGCACACAGCACTATATGGGGGCAGTATGAACGGCACACAGCACTATATGGGGGCAGTATGAACGGCACACAGCACTATATGAGGCATCTGTGCAGCATCTATGGGGGCAGTATGAACGGCACACAGCGCTATATGGGGGCAGTATGAACGGCACACAGCACTATATGGGGCATCTGTGCAGCATCTATGGGGGCAGTATGAACGGCACACAGCACTATATGGGGGCAGTATGAACGGCACACAGCACTATATGGGGCATCTGTGCAGCATCTATGGGGCAGTATGAACGGCACACAGCACTATATGGGGCATCTGTGCAGCATCTATGGGGCAGTATGAACGGCACACAGCACTATATGGGGGCAGTATGAACGGCACACAGCACTATATGGGGCATCTGTGCAGCATCTATGGGGCAGTATGAACGGCACACAGCACTATATGGGGCATCTGTGCAGCATCTATGGGGCAGTATGAACGGCACACAGCACTATATGGGGCATCTGTGCAGCATCTATGGGGCAGTATGAACGGCACACAGCACTATATGGGGCATCTGTGCAGCATCTATGGGGCAGTATGAACGGCACACAGCACTATATGGGGCATCTGTGCAGCATCTATGGGGCAGTATGAACGGCACACAGCACTATATGGGGCATCTGTGCAGCATCTATGGGGCAGTATGAACGGCACACAGCACTATATGGGGCATCTGTGCAGCATCTATGGGGCAATATGAACGGTGCAGAGCACTATATGGCACAGCTATGGGGAAATAATGATCTATTTTTATTTTTGAAATTCACCGGTAAATGCTACATTTCCACCCTAGGCTTATACTCGAGTCAATAAGTTTTCCCAGTTTATGGTGGCAAAATTAGGGGGGTCGGCTTATACTCGGGTCGGCTTATACTCGAGTATATACGGTATATTGTTTTATTTCATTAAAATACTTTTATCTTACTGTGTTTGTTTTGACACCTCTCCATTACTAAGCCGGCTTATTGTCACCTTACAATAGGCAGAGCAGGGTACAATGGATGAAAGCTACATTCAGCACCACATGCAGGGGAACAATGCTGACAGTAGCGCTGCTTCCCCCGCAGCTGTCCATGCACACGGAGGACAGTGTACACTGTTCTGCATGTGCACGTGTGCAGGATGTTTGTCGGGCCTTTTGTCCAGGTAAAAACGGACATGTCTGCGTGTTTTGCACACGGACACATGGTCCATCAAAACTCGCTGACATCTGCATAGACCAATTCATTTGAATGGGTCTAGGTGCGTCAGTGTCTCCGGTACATGAGAAAACTGTCACTACATGTACCGGAGGCACTGATGTGTGAAACCGGCCTGAGACAATGCGATCGTGCCATCGTACTAGTACTGCTGTTTGTGGGAACACAGTGCCTGCAGAGCAGTACTAGTATGAAGCATGTCAGAAAGAGATTACATAGTGCTTTTTTCCCTTTATTTCCCATTTTCTATGGCAGTAAAGCAGTTTCAATGTTCTAGAGTAATCATTCTTGGTAACTCATGGTGCAACCGTATAGTTATCCAAGTTATTTGCTTTTTTTGGTTGAGGTGCGTTCACACTATGTTAGATGTGCTGGTCCTTTTTCTCTATTTGTACACTCCCACTGCTATCAGCCACAGGTGATTTTAAGTAGTTAGTAGTTAGACATAGTTTAAATAGGAGTTTAGACATTTTGTGATTTGACAACGGTGGCATCCTAACACAGCACCATGCTCAAATTCAGGGAGCTCTTTAAAATGACCCATTCTGTTAGCAAAGGCGGACTGTATGGCTAATGGTCATATTTTATGCTCCTGAGGCAATGGGAATGATTGAAAAGCCTGAATTCATTGGTTAAAGGGGGTGTCCCAATACTTCTGTCCATATGCGGTAATGCATGTGTTTCCATGGCCCAGGCTACAAACCACCCTATATATTCTTAGCCTGCAGTCATTTGTTGCCTTCCTACCATGTTGACAAGAAAAAAGGACAGATGGGTAGAAGTAAAATATGACTGTTGGACCAGACTACGGAATTTGTTTGTAGTCTGTAATGATGGTGACACATAAATCTGTGTAGAATCTATGTATACATGATGGTAGGATATGATCAATTGAGATTATTTGCAATAAAATAAATGGTTGCGATGGTAGACAATACATTTTGTGTGTGTTATGGTTATTGACTTTAACATTTTTATACATTCTGCTCAAAGATGACAGCCAGAGAATATTTTCTGTTTTTATTTTAATATATGTTTAGACTTTACCTTTCATTGATTTCCCAAGAAATATACATGACATATTTACCTGTTCAGACCTTGTATCGAAGCCCATTTAATGGGAAAATAGAAAGTCTGTAGAGATCTGTTTTAATACTTAAAAGTTTTATTCTGCGGGAAAGCATCGGAAAACATTTCTAATTTAAACAGCATTTACACAAATCTGTCAAACAGCATCATTTTATCGCACTATTATGGTCAACATCTTCATGCCTAATTGGCATATGACTTGGAAAGTGTCCATACTTCATATTTGCTTTTCCATTTCGCATTAGTTCCTGGGTGGCCTGAACACATATTAGTTAAATATTGGCTTACTGTCAGACAGCATTTCATTATCTGCAAACCATTCTTTCTCTTAACACTTTATATATTTCACATTTATTAGAGAATTATGTGAATATTATATGTATTAGACATATATGTACATATAAAATGCAATATATCATAGCCCTGTGAAGACAGGGGTAGACGTACCGATATGATTCACTGTACACATATCTAGTAGTATATAAATATATTAACCCCTTTACCCCCAAGGGTGGTTTGCACGTTAATGACCGGGCCAATTTTTACAATTCTGACCACTGTTCCTTTATGAGGTTATAACTCTGGAACGCTTCAATGGATCCTGGTGATTCTGACATTGTTTTCTCGTGACATATTGTACTTCATGACAATGGTAAAAATTATTTGATAGTACCTGCGTTTATTTGTGAAAAAAACGGAAATTTGGCGAAAATTATGAAAATTTCGCAATTTTCCAACTTTGAATTTTTATGCAATTAAATCACAGAGATATGTCACACAAAATACTTAATAAATAACATTTCCCACATGTCTACTTTACATCAGCACAATTTTGGAAACAAAATTTTTTTTTGTTAGGGAGTTATAAGGGTTAAAAGTTGACCAGCAATTTCTCATTTCTACAACACCATTTTATTTTAGGGACCACATCTCATTTGAAGTCATTTTGAGGGGTCTATATGATAGAAAATACCCAAGTGTGACACCATTCTAAAAACTACACCCCTCAAGGTGCTCAAAACCATATTCAAGAAGTTTATTAACCCTTCTGGTGCTTCACAGGAATTTTTTGAATGTTTAAATAAAAATGAACATTTACCTTTTTTTCACAAAAAATTTAATTCAGCTCCAATTTGTTTTATTTTACCAAGGGTAACAGGAGAAAATGGACCCCAAACATTGTTGTACAATTTGTCCTGAGTATGCCAATACCCCACATGTGGGGGTAAACCACTGTTTGGGCGCATGGCAGAGCTCGGAAGCGAAGGAGTGCCATTTGACTTTCAATGCAAAATTGACTGGAATTGAGATGGGACGCCATGTTTCGTTTGGAGAGCCACTGATGTGCCTAAACATTGAAACCCCCCCACAAGTGACACCATTTTGGAAAGTAGACCCCCTAAGGAACTTATCTAGAGGTGTGGTGAGCACTTTGACCCAACAAGTTCTTCACAGAAGTTTATAATGTAGAACCGTAAAAATAAAAAATCATATTTTTTCACAAAAATTATCTTTTCGCCCCCAATTTTTTATTTTCCCAAGGGTAAGAGAAGAAATTGGACCCCAAAAGTTGTTGTACAATTTGTCCTGAGTACGCTGATAGCCCATATGTGGGGGTAAACCACTGTTTGGGCGGATGGGAGAGCTCGGAAGGGAAGGAGCGCCGTTTGACTTTTCAAAGCAAAATTGACAGGAATTGAGATGGGACCTCATGTTGCGTTTGAAGAGCCACTGATGTGCCTAAACATTGAAACCCCCCACAAGTGACACCATTTTGGAAAGTAGACCCCCTAAGGAACTTATATAGAGGTGTGGTGAGCACTTTGACCCACCAAGTGCTTCACAGAAGTTTATAATGTAGAACCGTAAAAATAAAAAATCATATTTTTTCACAAAAATTATCTTTTTGCCCCCAATTTTTTATTTTCCCAAGGGTAAGAGAAGAAATTGGACCCCAAAAGTTGTTGTACAATTTGTCCTGAGTACGCTGATACCCCATATGTGGGGGTAAACCACTGTTTGGGTGGATGGGAGAGCTCGGAAGGGAAGGAGCGCCGTTTGACTTTTCAAAGCAAAATTGACAGGAATTGAGATGGGACGCCATGTTGCGTTTGAAGAGCCACTGATGTGCCTAAACATTGAAACCCCCCACAAATGACACCATTTTGGAAAGTAGACCCCCTAAGGAACTTATCTAGAGGTGTGGTGAGGACTTTGACCCACCAAGTGCTTCACAGAAGTTTATAATGCAGAGCCGTAAAAATAAAACAAAATTTTTTTCCCACAAAAATTATTTTTTTAGCCCCCAGTTTTGTATTTTCCTGAGGGTAACAGGAGAAATTGGACCCCAAAATTTGTTGCCCAATTTGTCCTGAGTGCGATGATACACCATATGTGGGGGGAACCACTGTTTAAGCACATGGGAGGGCTCAGAAGGGAAGGAGTGCCATTTGAATGCAGACTTAGATGGAATGGTCTGCAGGTGTCACATTGCGTTTGCAGAGCCCCTAATGTACCTAAACAGTAGAAACCCCCCACAAGTGACACCATTTTGGAAAGTAGACCCCCTTAGGAACTTATCTAGATGTGTGCTGAGCGCTTTGACCCACCAAGGGCTTCACAGAAGTTTATAATGGAGAGCCGTAAAAATAAAACAAAAATTTTTTCCCACAAAAATTATTTTTTAGCCCCCAGTTTTGTATTTTCCCGAGGGTAACAGGAGAAATTCGACCCCACAATTTGTTGTCCAATTTGTCCTGAGTGCGCTGATACCCCATATGTGGGGGGGGAACCACTGTTTGGGCGCATGGGAGGGCTCGGAAGGGAAGGAGCTCCATTTGGAATGAGGACTTAGATGGAATGGTCTGCAGGTGTCACATTGCATTTGCAGAGCCCCTAATGTACCTAAACAGTAGAAACCTCCCACAAGTGACACCATTTTGGAAACTAGACCCCCTAAGGAACTCATCTAGATGTGTTGTGATAGCTTTGAACCCCCAAGTGTTTCACTACAGTTTGTAACGCAGAGCCGTGAAAATTAAAAAAAAAAATCTTTCCCCCCAAAATTATTTTTTAGCCCCCAGTTTTGTATTTTCCCGAGGGTAAGAGGAGAAATTCGACCCCAAAAGTTGTTGTCCAATTTGTCCTGAGTACGCTGATACCCCGTATGTTGGGGGAAACCACCGTTTGAGCGCATGGCAGAGCTCGGAAGGGAAGGAGCGCCATTTGGAATGCAGACTTAGATGGAATGGTCTGCAGACGTCACATTGCGTTTGCAGAACCCCTAATGTACCTAAACAGTAGAAACCCCCCACAAGTGACCCCATATTGGAAACTAGACCCCCCAGGGAACTAATCTAGATGTGTTGTGAGAACTTTGAACCCCCAAGTGTTTCACTACAGTTTATAACGCAGAGCCGTGAAAATAAAAAATCTTTTTTTTTCCCACAAAAAATATGTTTTAGCCCCGAGTTTTGTATTTTCCCAAGGGTAACAGGAGAAATTGGACCCCAAAAGTTGTTGTCCTATTTGTCCTGAGTACGCTGATACCCCATATGTTGGGGTAAACCCCTGTTTGGGCACACAGGAGAGCTCGGAAGGGAAGAAGCACTGTTTTACTTTTTCAACGCAGAATTGGCTGGAATTGAGATCGGACGCCATGTCGCGTTTGGAGAGCCCCTGATGTGCCTAAACAGTGGAAACCCCCCAATTATAACTGAAACCCTAATCCAAACACATCCCTAACCCTAATCCCAACAGTAACCCTAACCACACCTCTAACCCTGACACACCCCTAACCCTAATCCCAACCCTATTCCCAACCGTAAATGTAATCTAAACCCTAACTGTAACTTTAGCCCCAACCCAAACTGTAGCCCTAGCCCTAGCCCTAACCCTAGCCCTAACCCTAACCCTAGCCCTAACCCTAGCCCTAACCCTAGCCCTAACCCTAACCCTAGCCCTAACCCTAACCCTAGCCCTAACCCTAACCCTAGCCCTAACCCTAGCCCTAACCCTAGCCCTAAACCTAACCCTAACCCTAGCCCTAACCCTAGCCCTAGCCCTAACCCTAGCCCTAGCCCTAACCCTAGCCCTAACTCTAACCCTAGCCCTAATGGGAAAATGGAAATAAATACATTTTTTAAATTTTTCCCTAACTAAGGGGGTGATGAAGGGGGGTTTGATTTACTTTTATAGCGGGTTTTTTAGCGGATTTTTATGATTGGCAGCCGTCACACACTGAAAGACGCTTTTTATTGCAAAAAATATTTTTTGCGTTACCACATTTTGAGAGCTATAATTTTTCTATATTTTGGTCCACAGAGTCATGTGAGGTCTTGTTTTTTGCGGGACGAGTTGATGTTTTTATTGGTAACATTTTCGGGCACGTGACATTTTTTGATCGCTTTTTATTCCGATTTTTGTGAGGCAGAATGACCAAAAACCAGCTATTCATGAATTTCTTTTGGGGGAGGCGTTTATACCGTTCCGCGTTTGGTAAAATTGATGAAGCAGTTTTATTCTTCGGGTCAGTACGATTACAGCGATACCTCATTTATATCATTTTTTTATGATTTGGCGCTTTTATACGATAAAAACTATTTTATAGAAAAAATAATTATTTTTGCATCACTTTATTCTCAGGACTATAACTTTTTTATTTTTTTGCTGATGATGCTGTATGGCGGCTCGTTTTTTGCGGAACAAGATGACGCTTTCAGCGGTACCATGGTTAGTTATATCTGTCTTTTTGATCGCGTGTTATTCCACTTTTTGTTCGGCGGTATGATAATAAAGCGTTGTTTTTTGCCTCGTTTTTTTTTTTCTTTTCTTACGGTGTTTACTGAAGGGGTTAACTAGTGGGCCAGTTTTATAGGTCGGGCCGTTACGGACGCGGCGATACTAAATATGTGTACTTTTATTGTTTTTTTTTTTATTTAGATAAAGAAATGTATTTATGGGAATAATATTTTTTTTTTTTTTCATTATTTTGGAATATTTTTTTTTATTTTTTTTACACATTTGAAATTTTTTTTTTATTACTTTTTTACTTTGTCCCAGGGGGGGACATCACAGATCAGTGATCTGACAGTTTGCACAGCACTCTGTCAGATCACTGATCTGATAGGAGTGCAGGCTGCTTCACAGTGCCTGCTCTGAGCAGGCTCTGTGAAGCCACCTCCCTCCCTGCAGGACCCGGATCCGCGGCCATCTTGGATCCGGGGCTGGAGGGAGCAGGGAGGGAGGTGAGACCCTCGCAGCAACGCGATCACATCGCGTTGCTGCGGGGGGCTCAGGGAAGCCCGCAGGGAGCCCCCTCCCTGCGCGGTGCTTCCCTGTACCGCCGGCACATCGCGATCATCTTTGATCGCGGTGTGCCGGGGGTTAATGTGCCGGGGGCGGTCCGTGACTGCTCCTGGCACATAGTGCCGGATGTCAGCTGCGATAAACAGCTGACACCCGGCCGCGATCGGCGGCGCTCCCCCCGTGAGCGCTGCCGATTGCATATGACGTACTATTGCGTCCTTGGGAAGTAAAGCCCACCCCACATGGACGCAATAGTACGTCTAATGGCAGAAAGGGGTTAATATAGTACTGGGCAAAAGTTTTAGGCAGGTGTAGAAAAAATACTGCAAAGTAAGAATGAATACTATTCAAAGTAGAAGTGTTAAGGCCATGTGCACATGTTGAGTATTTGGTCAGTATTTTACATCAGTATCTGTAAGCCAAAACCAGGAGTGGGTGATAAATAAAGAAGTGGTGCATATGTTTCTATTATACTTTTCCTCTAATTGTTCCACTCCTGGTTTTGGCTACAAATACTGACCAAATACTCAACATTAACCCATTACTTGCCAAATTAGCCATTTTCAATTTTTTTTTTTTAATGACAGATTTTTAATGATTTGTGTCCTAATGAATCAGAAACATAATTTGCAAAATTTTTACAAGTACGGATTTTTCAGAAAAGGGCGTCCCAATATTCAATTAAAAATGACAATGACATGATTTCCTATTTTGAAAACATTCATTTTACAAACAAAACACAAAAAATTGGACCTAATTATAAAAATTATAAAATCTTAGTTGCTAGAAGCTAAAGATTAGGCGTCCCACAAAAAAGGACATTGGTAGATAGTGGGTTAACATTTGGCCCTAGCAGTCTATTTTTATCAAAATGTAAAGTGATTGAACAAAAGAGAAGTCTAAGTCAAATCAATATTTGGTGTGACTGCCCTTTGCCTTCCAAACAGTGTCAATTGATGTAAGTTTACCTGCACATATTTTTTGAAGAAACATGGCAGAGAGATTGTTCCAAACATCTTGGAGACATAACCACAGATCTGTTCTGCAAATGGTCTTGCCCAATTCCTTCTGTCTCATCATGTAATCCAACACAGATTTGATGATGTGGAGATCAGGACTCTGTGGGGGCCAAATCATCACTTCCAGGAGTCTTTGTTCTTCTTTTATGCTGAGGATTGTTCTTAATGACATTGGCTGTATGAGGTAATTGCCTGCTGAAGAATAATTTTCTGATGTTATTTCATGATGGATAAGTATCTTTTTGTATTTCTCAGCACTGAAGACACAATTAAATGAAATTTGTCACTAGGCTATTTGCTGCCCCTTTTGAGAACAGCATAATATAGAGGCAGGCACCCTAATTCCAGTGATATATCACTTACTGGGCTGCTTGCTGTCATTTTGATAAAATCACTGTTTTGTCTGCTGTAGATGTAGTAGTTGAATGCTGAGCTTTGTAACTCCGACCACGCCACTGATTGGCAGCTTTCTGCCTATTTAAAGTGCACACAGAAAGCTACAAATCAATGGTTTGTTGTAGAGTTATACATAGCTCATGAATATGGATGACTACCTTGCAGCAGGTTTACTAGTCCACTGTTGATAATCTGCTAATAAAACAGTAATTTTACCAAGGCTACACTAAACAGCCCAGTAAGTGATACATCGCTGGAATCAGGATCTCTTTTCCTACATTATGCTGCTCTCAGACTAGGTGACAAAAACCTGGTTGCAGATTCCGATTAATCCAGATGTAATTCCGAATTCCATTTACTGAAATGAAGCCCCAAACTTGCAAAGAACCTCTATTATACTTCACCTTTGCCTGCATTCATTATTGTACCCCCTCTCTGACCCACCTGCGAAAAGACTGCCTTATTTCACAGTATAAGTCATCATCATTCTAAATCAGGGGTGGGGAATCTTTTTTCTGCGGAGGGCCATATGGATATTAATACCATCCTTCGGGGCCATACAAATTCCCCCCACAAACTACATCCTGACTCTGGCACTGATTTCAGGACATAATCTTTCATTGCATGCCCTTCAGTGTTCAGTAGTGAACACTGCATGTGTGTGCTAACAGATCAGGAAGAAATTAATGAGCTGGTGGCAATCAAAATACATCTCCCTGCCCAAGAATGTCCCCACCACTGTTCTAAAGCATCTGCTGTTATTTTTTTGCACAGTTTTTGTTTGGGCAAATTTGTATTGCTTAGCTTTGTTTCCATATCACAGGTATGGCTTAACTCCTTTAACCCAAAGCCTGTTTTCACATTCCTGACCAGGTCAATTTTTACCACTGTCACTTTATGAGGTCATAACTCTGAAACGCTTCAGTGGATCACAATGATTCTGAGATTGTTTATTTCATGATATATTGTACTTAATTAAAGTGGTAAAATATATTTGACATTAGCTGAAGAGCCCAGCGTTGCCTGGGCATAGTAATTAACTGTGGTTAGTTATAACAAATTACAATGATTATATTGCACATAAAAACATTTCACATCATATATTCAACACTACAGATTTGCAACACAAATTAAATGATTACCCAAATATTGATGGTATGTTTAGTATATTATTTTCAACTCATTGAAGAGCCTTTTGACAAACAACATTTTTGGTTTTTCCTTCCGATGCAAAGATGAACAGATTTTTGGCAGTTCCAACTCTTGAACAGGCCACGTAAAGTTGACCATGAGAATGAAGCAAAAGTATTTTTTGAACATAATATTAACTCCTTAACAACTGCCAATATGACTTTTAATGGCGGCAGTTAAGGGGCCTTATTCCTTCTGCACCTCACGCTCCTCCTTTATACACATCATTTTTCTGCAGCACAGCTTTTCTCCTTTATAGTCACCTCCTCCAGCAGCACATCACACTCCTCTTCCATATACAATTGGAAACACTTGATCCCAAGAGAAATTGCACTATTTGCAACAAAGCGCATCATTTACACAGCCTACTTCTTATGCAGCTCCACATTTTTCACATTTAGACCTCATTCACATGTTATTTGGACAGTATTTTTACCTCAGTATTTGTAAGCTAAAACTTGGAGTAAAACAGTCAGAGGAGAAGTATATTAGAAACACGTGATGACTTCTATATTTTTCTCCCACTTGTGCTTTTGGCTTATAAATACTGAGGTAAAATACTGACCAAATACTGAGCATATGAATGTGGCCTTATACACAGCCTCCACCTGCTGCATCTCATTCCTTGCTATAGACAGGCTCATACTGCAGCAGCACCTCACTTCTCTCATGTTCCCATGATGCATCTCATTTCCCCCTCACATCTCTCATTTTCCTACTCAAATCTCTCATTTTCCCTCACTCCTCTCATTTTCTCCTCATACCTCTCATTTTCCTCCTCATTCCTCTCATTTTCCCCCCTCACACCTGTCATTTTGACCTCACACCTGTCATGTTTCGATCACTTCACTATTTTCCCCTCACTCCTCTCATTTTCAACCTCACATCGCTCATTTTCCCCTCACTCCACTATTTTCCCCTCACTCCACTATTTTCTCCCCACTCCTCTCATTTTCACCTCACTCCACTATTTTCCCCTCACTGCTCTCATTTTCCCCTCACTCCCCTCATTTTCAATTCACTCCTCTCTTCCCCTCATGTGTGCACAGCAACTGTCTGTTATGAACACAGCAGTGTAATCCATGAGGCTCCTCCATTTCCGCTGATGCTATGCCTCACAGGAGCAACTACATTCTATATGCGATGGAGCTAGATGTGGCCTGTGCCTGCCACGCACTGATGCTCTGAAGGCGGCGGCCCTGATTGTAGCTCGCAGCGGCTGTGATGTTGCAGCCGGTGAGTTTTGCAGGGTGGCTTTCAAGGTGAATTTGTCTCTGCCCGTGTGCGCTAACAATGTGGGCTATATGGATGGGGCTTTGCGTGTGGAGTGAGTGTGGCTATTTGGAGTGGGCAGGACTATATGGAGTGGGCATGACTTGATACATACACACACACACACATACACTCAGCTTTATATATAGATGACTTGTGCTTGTGAAAAATAAAAAATTTGGCAAAAAATTAGCAATTTTCAAACTTTTAACTTTTAAGTCCTTTAATCAGAGAGTCATAGCACACAAAATAGTTAATAACTTACATTTTGCACAATTTTTGAAAAAATAATTTTTCTTTTGTTAGGGAGTAATATGGGTTAAATGAGCGATTTCTCATTTTTACAACAAAATTTGCAAACCCTTTTTTACGGACCACCTCACATTTGCAGTGACTTTGAGGGGTCTATATGACAGAAAATACCCAAATGTGACACCATTCTAAAAGGGACACCCTTCAGGTGCTTCACAGGAATTAATGGAATATGGAAGGATAAAATATACATTTTCTTTCTTTCACAAAAATTTTCATTTAGATCTAATTTTGTATTACTTTTGCAAGGGTAACAGGAGAAAATGGACCATAAAATTTGTTTTGCAATTTCTCCTGAGCATGCTGAAACCCCATATGTGGGGGAATACCACTGTTTGGGCACACGACAGGGCTCTGGAAGGAATGAGCGCCATTTCACTTTTTGAATGTAAAATTGGCTGGAATAATTAGTGTATGCCATGTCGCGTTTGGAGAGCCTCTGATGTGCCTAAACAACGGAAACCCTCCACAAGTGACACCATTTTGGAAATTAGACCTCTATGGGAACTTATCTAGATGTGTATTGAGCACCTCGAACCCCTAGAAATTTATAAAGTTAAACTGTGAAAATAAAAAAATCACATTTTTCCCTCAAAAATCTTTTTTAGCTCCAAATTTTATATTTTCACAAGGGTAACAGGAGAAAATAGACTCCAAAATTTGTTGTGCAATTTCTCCTGAGTTCAACAATATATGTGGTCAAAAACTACTTTTGAGGCACCAATTGCTAGGATTAGTGGATCGCACCAAATATAAATTAAGATGAAGTGCGATCGCATCCCGGGTTCCACCGTGCGGAGATGTAAAACCACAGCTAGTGAACGATGGCGGAAGCGTGTGGCAAGCTATCTTGATAGCACGCGGGGATAAATGTCACCCTGTGTGAACAGAAAGTAATTATCCTGCTCTGTTAGCTTCACAGAGGGGTAGAGACAGAAATACAGCTGTCCCTGGACAGTATGGTGCCGTTAGATGCCACTCTAGTGGAAATGGCACTATGTGAAATCCCCGGTTACTTCACAGGTGAGCACTTCCCTCTCAGGGCCATGGAAACAGAGAGTGGACACAGTCACAGCGTATGCACTCACACGAACTCCATTCTGGAAGAGCCGGAATTCTAAAGGCTATACGCCTGCCCTGAGCACATGCAGACAAGTCCACACTATTATAGTGTTCCACACACACATGTAACATAAATGATCTTAGCGCACCGACAGACGCTCCAAAGATCCTTTTATAGATTGTGCCAATCAGACAGGACCTTGCTCGTGGGCCAATCTGGAGCCGGCACAGGACCTGAGCAGCTGACAGCCGACCACCAATAGGAGGTTGCCACCTCTTGATTATGCTCAGTAGAGCAAATCCTGGACTTAGACTCAGGAATGACTGCTCGCTGTTGTCTATTATTAGTTGCCATAGCTGATCCTGGAGAGGCAGCAGTAACAATGCACACAGCCAGAGTCTGAGCAAGACGCTAAGACTGACATTTTTTCTGAGCAGCATCCACTGCGGTTGAGACTGAATGGTAGACCACAGAGGAAGATAAGGCTTTGTATTTATCCTGTGCAGAGGAATAATCCTGATGCCTAACACCGATTTTGCTGCACTTGTTTGAGGGTGCCATTTCACATTTGCAGAGCCCCTGAGGTGCCAGAACAGCAAAAGACCCCACAAGTGACCCCATTTTACAAACTAAACCTCTCAATGAATTAATCTAGGGGTGCAGTGATTATATGAACACCACAGGTGTGTCACTGACTTTTATATCATTGGGCAGTGAAGAAAAAAAATTACATTTTTACCACCAAGATTGTGTGCTAGCCACAAGTTTTACATTTTCATACTGGGAAATGGGTAAAAATGGTACCAAAATGTGTCCCACAATTTGTGCTTAAAGTAGAAATATCCCATATGTGGCTGTACGGTACTGCTAAGCCATACGGAGAGACCTGGCAGGGTCAGAGTGCTATTTGCCTCCTGGAAGGCAGATTTTAGAAACACTGAGGATGAGAAGGGAGAGAAGGCATTTGGATTTGGTAGCAGAGAATTTTCTGAATTTCTTTTGGGGGACGAGGAGCCATTTTGCTTTTCCAGAGCCTTTGTGCTACCAGTAACATGGAAGCCCACTATCTTTCCATTAACAGATGATGGACCTGAGTGAGGTTTTGCTTTTTTTTAGATTGAATTGAAGCTTTTATTGGGAACATTTTACATAACATTTATAATCACATTTATCCGGCGCTCTACACTGAGCACCTACTTTGAGGTTTCCATCTAAATCTCTGAGTGACGTGACAGAAGAAACCCCCCCAGTGAATCCATTAACTATAATGAGGCAGCAGAGTTATTGTGGACTCTGCCTGACCTATGTTCAATGCAATCCTAAAAAAGGACACGCCTGATCACAGGTCCTATGGCATCCACTGTGCCTCCATCTACTTAATTATAGGGAACATTCCACCTGGGGTTCTCTCTGAATCACGTATTTCAGAGATTTACACAGAAATCCCAATGTAAGTGCTCAGCATAGAGGGCAGGATAAGTGTGTACCGTACCAAGCCTTACTGCGATCCTTTGGGAGACAGAATGAAAATATCAACAGCATGTGAAGAATTGGTTTATTTATTTTTTACGCCATTCCTCGTGTGGTATAAATGATTACACAAAATTATTCTTAGAGTCAGTGAAATTACAGTGATACCAGATTTATATCTGTTTTTATGCTTGGCTGCTGTCACACACTAAAAGATGCTTTTTATTGCAAAAACTAGTTTTTGAATTACAATATTTAGACAGCTTTCATTTTTCCATATTTCGGCCTACAGAGTCATCTAAGGGCTTGTTTTTTGTGGGTTGAGTTGACGTTTTTATTGGTACCATTTTTCGGTCCTGGATTGGCCTAGCCAGTTTCCTGATCTCAACTCCATAGAAAATCTTTGGATGGAGTTGAATGTCCGTGTTGCCCAGCAACAGGCCCAAAACATCATTGCTCTAGATGAGGTCTGCATGGAGGAATGGGCCAACATACCACTAACAGTGTGTGCCAACCTTGTGAAGACTTACAGAAAACGTTTGACCTCTGTCATTGCCAAGAAAGGATATATAACAAAATCTTGAGATGAACTTTTGTTAATGACCAAATACTTATTTTACTCCATAATTTGCAAAATAAATCTTGCTAAATCAGACAAGATGATTTTCTGGATTTGTTTTCTCATTTTGACTCTTATAGTTGTGTCTACTAGTGTTGAGCGATACCGTCCGATACTTGAAAGTATCGGTATCGGATAGTATCGGCCGATACCCGAAAAGTATCGGATATCGCCGATACCGATATCCGATACCAATACAAGTCAATGGGACACCACGTATCGGAAGGTATTCTAATGGTTCCCAGGGTCTGAAGGAGAGGAAACTCTCCTTCAGGCCCTGGGATCCATATTAATGTGTAAAATAAAGAATTAAAATAAAAAATATTGATATATTCACCTCTCCGGTGGCGCCTGGCAGGCTTCTTTGTTTAAAATGAGCGCCTTTAGGACCTGAGGAATGATGTCGCGGCTTCTGATTGGTCGCGTGTCGCCCATGTGACCGCGACGCGACCAATCAGAAGCCGCGATGTCATTCCTCAGGTCCTAAATTCCTAGAATGAGGAGTTTAGTGCCTGAGAATGACGTCGCGGCTTCTGATTGGTCGCGTCGCGGTCACATGGGCGGCACACGACCAATCAGAAGCCGCGACTTCATTCCACAGGTCCTAAACGCGCTCATTCTAGGAAATTAGGACCTGAGGAATGACGTCGCGGCTTCTGATTGGTCGCGTCGCGGTCACATGGGCGGCATGCGACCAATCAGAAGCCGCGACGTCATTCCTCAGGTCCTACGCGCTCATTTTAAACAAAGAAGCCTGCCGGTTACCCGCGGTGATGTCCAGGGGCCGCCGGAGAGGTGAATATATCAATATTTTTTATTTTAATTCTTTATTTTACACATTAATATGGATCCCAGGGCCTGAAGGAGAGTTTCCTCTCCTTCAGACCCTGGGAACCATCAGAATACCTTCCGATACTTGGTGTCCCATTGACTTGTATTGGTATCGGATATCGGTATCGGCGATATCCGATACTTTTCGGGTATCGGTCGATACTATCCGATACCGATACTTTCAAGCATCGGACGGTATCGCTCAACACTAGTGTCTACCTATGATGTCAATTACAGGCCTCTCTCATCTTTTAGGTGGGAGAACTTGCACAATTGGTGGCTGATTAAATACTTTTTTTTCTCCACTGTAACTGGTGTCTTAACCCCACCATGACCTTGGAATTTTCCTTTTCTGTGGTTTTGTTTTTTGCTCCTCTTCTTCCCAGAGCCATAACTTTCTACTTCTTCATTGTGGCCATATGAGGGCTTTTTTTTGCAGGACGAGATGTACTTTTGAGCAACCTCATTGATTTTAAAAAATAGTGTACTGGAAAACTGGGAAAAATTCCAAGTGCTGTGAAATTGCAAAAAAAAAAATGCAGTCCTCAAAAAGTTTTTCTTGTTTTTGTTTTGTACCATGTTCTCTAAATGCTAAAACTGACCTGCCGTTAAGATTCTGGAGGTCATTCCAAGTTGTTCAAAGATACCAAACACATATAGGTTCTTTTTATTTATGTGGCGTAAAAAATATAAAAAATGTCGGGATCTGGGCATGGGTGAGGTTTTTTTTTTTGCATGCCATGCTGATGTTTTTATTGACAGCATTTTGGGGTAGATATGATCTTTGATGGCCTGTTATTTTATTTGATTGCAATGTTGCGGTGACCCAAAAGAGGTAATTCTAGTGTTTAATTTTTTTCTCTTTAAGCCGTTTACCGATCATATTAATTATTTTTAGAGTTTTATAGAATGGGCATTTGTGAACGCGGCAATACCAAATATGTGTATTTTAAAATATTTTTGAATTATTTTATTTTGAATTGAGTGAAAGGGAGGTGATTTCAAATTTTATATTTTTTTCATTTTCTTAATATTTTCAAAAACTTTGTTTTATACTTTTTACTTGCTTCAATAGTCTTTTAGGAGACTTGAAGCTATGATCTTCTGATCGTTTGTGCTGCACATAGCAGGGCTTCAGCAGCATTTAACATGTTAACAGCTGCGGGTGAATCACTATTACACCTGCGGCTGTTAGAGACACATGACAGCTGATCAGATCATGTGGCCGGAGCCCACATTAAAGAGGGATAAACAACCTATGACGTACCTGTACATCATAGGTCGTGCAAAGGTAAGGCATATTCCTTCTAGGTAAGGCATATTCTTTCTTATAAATAGAAATCCACACACAAACGGGACACCTGGTTTACAAAAATGTCATATATGGCAGGCAGTACCTACTTAGGCAGAAAGGCAATACAGTCAAACAGGAGAATGAAGGTATACTGGTATACTGGTCAGGTAAGAAGCACAAAATAGAAAACGGTGAATGATTATAGTATATTTTTATGTATTATATTCATTCACAGCTTTCCTCAGTTCCCTTATGTGTGGACTTGTGTGTGCCTTCAATAAATAGATATGTGTATTTTTAATATGTACTAATAACATTTTTGAATGTTTATGGTACTTTATCTTGCATGTAAATATTTATAGATATAGCTTATGCCTTTATATGTATAACTAGATGGTGGCCCGATTCTAACGCATCGGGTATTCTAGAATATGCATGTCCACATAGTATATTGCCCAGCCACGTAGTATATTGCCGAGTCATGTAGTATATTGCCCAGCCACATAGTATATTGCCCAGCCACGTAGTATATTGCCCAGCCACATAGTATATAGCCCAGCCACGTAGTATATAGCCCAACCACGTAGTATATTGCCCAGCTACATAGTATATTGCCCAGTGACATAGTATATTGCCCAGTTACGTAGTATATTGCCCAGCCACGTAGTATATTGCCCAGTTACGTAGTATATTGCCCAGCCACGTAGTATATTGCCCAGTGACGTAGTATATTGCCCAGCCACGTAGTATATTGCCCAGTTACGTAGTATATTGCCCAGCCACGTATTGTATTGCCCAGTGACGTAGTATATTGCCCAGCGACGTAGTATATTGCCCAGTTACGTAGTATACAGCACACAGCCACATAGTATATTGCCCAGTGACATAGTATATTGCCCAGTGACGTAGTATATTGCCCAGTTACATAGTATGTTGCCCAGTTACGTAGTATATTGCCCAGTCACATAGTATATTGCCCAGCCACGTAGTATATTGCCCAGTGACGTAGTATATTGCCCAGTGACGTATTATATTGCTCAGCCACATAGTATATTGCCCAGTGACGTATTATATTGCCCAGCCACGTAGTATATTGCCCAGTTACGCAGTATACAGCACACAGCCATGTAGTATATTGCCAAGTGACGTAGTATATTGCCCCGTGACGTAGTATATTGCCCAGCCACGTAGTATATTGCCTAGCGACGTAGTATATTGCCCAGTGACGTAGTATATTGCCCAGCCATGTAGTATATTGCCCAGTGACGTAATATATTACCCAGTTACATAGTATACAGCACACAGCCACATAGTATATTGCCCAGTGATGTAGTATATTGCCCAGTGACGAAGTATATTGCCCAGTTACGTAGTATATTGCCCAGCCACGTAGTATATTGCCCAGTGGCGTAGTATATTGCCCAGTTATGTAGTATATTGCCCAGTTGCATAGTATATTGCCCAGTCACGTAGTATATTGCCCAGCCACGTAGTATATTGCCCAGCCACGTAGTATATTGCCCAGTGACGTATTATATTGCCCAGCCACATAGTATATTGCCCAGTGACGTATTATATTGCCCAGCCACATAGTATATTGCCCAGTGACATAGTATATTGCCCAGCCACGTAGTATATTGCCCAGTGACGTAGTATATTGCCCAGTTACATAGTATATTGCCCAGTTACGTAGTATATTGCCCAGTCACGTAATATATTGCCCAGTCACGTAGTATATTGCCCAGTGACATAGTATATTGCCCAGCCAGGTAGTATATTTCCCAGTGACGTAGTATACAGCACAGAGCCACGTAGTATATTGCCCAGTGACGTAGTATATTGCCCAGCCACGTATGTCACAGGTTAAAAAATAAAAAATAAACATACTCACCTAACGATCCGAGGGCCCCTTGTAGTTCTAACATACTCACCATTCTCCTCGCTGCTCCTCAGCGTCCTGTCTCTCCGACTCCTGGGATCCAACGATGCTGTGCCGATGGGCGCGTGGCTGCCGCCATCTTGCGTTCCCAGGATGCATTGCAAAATTACCCAGATGACTTAGCGGTCTCGCGAGACCGCTAGGTCTTCTGGGCAATATCGCAATGCATCACTGGGAAAGGAAGATGGCGGCAGGCGCGAGCGGCTCAGCGTACAACAGAGGGTGAGTATAGCAGGTTTTTGTTTTTTTATTATTGTTAACATGCGGCATCAATAGTAAAAGGTTGGGGACACACAGGGTTAATAGCGGCGGTAACGGAGTGCATTACCCGTGGCATAAGATGGTCCGTTACAGCTGGCATTAACCCTGTGTTAGTGGTGAACGGAGGGGAGTATACGGGCGACAGGCACTGACTGCGGGGAGTAAGGAGCGGCCATTTTCTTCCGGATTGTGCCCATCACTGATTGGTCCAGGCAGCCATGACAGGCAGCTGGCGAGACCAATCAGCGAAAGAATAACCGTGACAGAAGGACATACAGACGGAAGTGACCCTTAGACAATTATATAGTAGATGGATTGTATCTAATGGAAATTGTAATTGGCATTATTGTTACAATACAATTAGAAAAAATAGTAAACAATGGTAATGGTTATGATAATATATAAAGTTGTAATTTTATGATATATGTGTATTCATGTGTATTCTTTCGTACAAATGCCTAAAATGAAAGTACATTGAAAATTATAATCTGGTGAACTACAATTTTCCTTCTACTATGTAGTCACCAACTAATGAGCCTGGGATGTACACCATGTCGATACAATAAGACTCTTTGGTAGAACAAGGAAACATGGTTTCCCTGCACTACTGCTTTTCTTTCTGTAGTTCATAAGTTGTTTTAGGCCTGCAGCTATCAGAACAACAGGGTAACGTACAGTGTGAGCCCCAGAATGGGAGTGAAGTGATGACATCACTGTAGCAGGACTCTGACGTCCTGTGTGTGTCCCAGTATGATGACTTCATCACACTGGTCTACCAATGCCTGCCTATATCTGTCAGCAAACTTGCCAAAATCTGGGGATAGGTGGGAATATGATTTTCTTAAATTAATATTCAGGGCTTGCAGGTTGACTGAGGTGACCATTATGCAGTGTGGGGACCACTGTTGAGGCCATTATGCAGCGTGGGGACTACTGTGGGGCTATCATGCAGTGTGGGGGCCATAAAACAGTGTGGTGACTACCGCCGGGCATCATACAGTATATGAAAAACTATGGGTGCTCTCATTTAGTTTTGGGAGTACTGTTGGAGCCATCATGCAGTGTAGGGACTAATGTGGAGGCCATTATACAGTCTGGGGACTACTGTGGGGCAATAAAACAGTGTTGGAACCATAATACAATGTGAGTACTGCTGTGGGGGCATCATACAGTGTAGAGACAACTATGGAAGCCATTGTAAAATGTGAGGGCTACTGTGGAGTCCATCATACAGTGCAGGGACTACTGTTTGGGCCATAATACAATTTGTAGACTATTATAAAGTCCATAATACAGTGTGGAGAGCATTATACTGTGCATAGGAGAACAATGGAGGCTCAAGCTATATATAGGGGAGCTGTGGAGGCATCATACTGTGTATAGGGGAGCTGTACATGAGGGGACTTGGAACATTATGACATTATTGCTGTATGTACATGGTGTGCATGGAGAGATTTAGGGAAAAATATTTTTAACATTATTAATGACCTTGTAGGGGGCATACAGAGCAGAATTTCAATATTTGCAGGTGACACTAAACTCTGCAGGGTAATCAATACAGATGAGGACAATTTTATATTACAGGATGATTTATGTAAACTAGAAGCTTGGGCTGATAAATGGCAAATGAGCTTTAATGGGGATAAATGTAAGGTCATCCACTTGGGTAGAAGTAATAAGATGTATAATTATGTGCTTAATTCTAAAACTCTGGGCAAAACCGTCAATGAAAAAGACCTGGGAGTATGGGTGGATGACAAACTCATGTTCAGTGGCCACTGTCAGGCAGCTGCTACTAAGGCAAATAAAATAATGGGATGCATTAAAAGAGGCATAGATGCTCATGAGGAGAACATAATTTTACCTCTATACAAGTCACTAGTTCGACCACACTTAGAATACTGTGCACAGTTCTGGTCTCCGGTGTATAAGAAAGACATAGCTGAACTAGAGCGGGTGCAGAGAAGAGTGACCAAGGTTATTAGAGGACTGGGGGGTCTGCCATACCAAGATAGGTTATTACACTTGCGGCTATTTAGTTTGGAAAAATGAAGACTAAGGGGTGATCTTATTTTAATGTATAAATATATGAGGGGACAGAACAAAGACCTTTCTGATGATCTTTTTAATCATAGACCTGAAACAGGGACAAGGGGGCATCCTCTGCGTTTGGAGGAAAAAAGGTTTAAGCATAATAATAGACGTGGATTCTTTACTGTAAGAGTAGTGAGACTATGGAACTCTCTGCCGTATGATGTTGTAATGAGTAACATGGTAACATAGTTAGTAAGGCCGAAAAAAAGACATTTGTCCATCCAGTTCAGCATATATATTCCACCATAATAAATCCCAAGATCTACGTCCTTCTACAGAACCTAATAATTGTATGATACAATATTGTTCTGCTCCAGGAAGACATCCAGGCCTCTCTTGAACCCCTCGACTGAGTTCTCCATCACCACCTCCTCAGGCAAGCAATTCCAGATTCTCACTGCCCTAACAGTAAAGAATCCTCTTCTATGTTGGTGGAAAAACCAAAAGAATGCCCCCTTGTGCCCGTCACCTTCCTTGGTATAAACAGATCCTCAGCAAGATATTTGTATTGTCCCCTTATATACTTATACATGGTTATTAGATCGCCCCTCAGTCGTCTTTTTTCTAGACTAAATAATCCTAATTTCGCTAATCTATCTGGGTATTGTAGTTCTCCCATCCCCTTTATTAATTTTGTTGCCCTCCTTTGTACTCTCTCTAGTTCCATTATATCCTTCCTGAGCACCGGTGCCCAAAACTGGACACGGTACTCCATGTGCGGTCTAACTAGGGATTTGTACAGAGGCAGTATAATCCTCTCATCATGTGTATCCAGACCTCTTTTAATGCACCCCATGATCCTGTTTGCCTTGGCAGCTGCTGCCTGGCACTGGCTGCTCCAGGTAAGTTTATCATTAACTAGGATCCCCAAGTCCTTCTCCCTGTCAGATTTACCCAGTGGTTTCCCGTTCAGTGTGTAATGGTGATATTGATTCCTTCTTCCCATGTGTATAACCTTACATTTATCATTGTTAAACCTCATCTGCCACCTTTCAGCCCAAGTTTCCAACTTATCCAGATCCATCTGTAGCAGAATACTATCTTCTCTTGTATTAACTGCTTTACATAGTTTTGTATCATCTGCAAATATCGATATTTTACTGTGTAAACCTTCTACCAGATCATTAATGAATATGTTGAAGAGAACAGGTCCAAATACTGACCCCTGCGGTACCCCACTGGTCACAGCGACCCAGTTAGAGACTATACCATTTATAACCACCCTCTGCTTTCTATCACTAAGCCAGTTACTAACCCATTTACACACATTTTCCCCCAGACCAAGCATTCTCATTTTGTGTACCAACCTCTTGTGCGGCACGGTATCAAACGCTTTGGAAAAATCGAGATATACCACGTCCAATGACTCACCGTGGTCCAGCCTATAGCTTACCTCTTCATAAAAACTGATTAGATTGGTTTGACAGGAGCGATTTCTCATAAACCCATGCTGATATGGAGTTAAACAGTTATTCTCATTGAGATAATCCAGAATAACATCCCTCAGAAACCCTTCAAATATTTTACCAACAATAGAGGTTAGACTTACTGGCCTATAATTTCCAGGTTCACTTTTAGAGCCCTTTTTGAATATTGGCACCACATTTGCTATGCGCCAATCCTGCGGAACAGACCCTGTCGCTATAGAGTCCCTAAAAATAAGAAATAATGGTTTATCTATTACATTACTTAGTTCTCTTAGTACTCGTGGGTGTATGCCATCCGGACCCGGAGATTTATCTATTTTAATCTTATTTAGCCGGTTTCGCACCTCTTCTTGGGTTAGATTGGTGACCCTTAATATAGGGTTTTCATTGTTTCTTGGGATTTCACCTAGCATTTCATTTTCCACCGTGAATACCGTGGAGAAGAAGGTGTTTAATATGTTAGCTTTTTCCTCGTCATCTACAACCATTCTTTCCTCACTATTTTTTAAGGGGCCTACATTTTCAGTTTTTATTCTTTTACTATTGATATAGTTGAAGAACAGTTTGGGGTACTAAGAGCAGAACTATTTTTGTGCCACACACATGGTCCAGTAAAGGATACATCAGTCAGAAGCAGGTTCAGCATTAGGGTGACAGTAAGGTGAATAGTTTGTGCAGGTTGGGAATAGATGGGGATGCTGCTGGAAATGTGAGAAGTTAAATGTGTATTTGTTGTAAATTCTGGTGATAAGTCATGACTGAAAGATGTTGTCATGGTGGTCTAGGCTGGATGGTAAAAATGGGAAGAGTGAACGACGTCAGGTGGAAGTCACTATCTGTAACTGCACTGCAATCTCTTGTATATTCTGTAGGGCTGATATCTAACACCATATGGTCACCATGCATCTGTAATATTTTTTAATGGTCTTTGTATATAAATTTCTGTTCAGTAAAAGCATGGTCATTTGCTGAGGTTCACATCTACTCATAATTTGGGTGCACTGCCATAGTTCTAAACATGGTTACCTGGTTAGGGGCCCACTAACATGCATTTCTGAAGCTGAACTCCTAGCTAGTCATCTTCAACTCATACAGACATCAAATCTGCAGAACCTGAGGATAACGTTTTATAAAATTGATTACACAGTGAATAACTTACAATAAGTGTAAGTATCATGATAAAGTCAGCAGGACAGTTAATTATATTGCTGTTAATGCATTATCTATGGAAATGCTTGTAAAATTTAAAGTAAAAGGTTAATACAACATTGTCAGCAGTTGTGCTTTAGGGGGCAGTGTTGGAATAGAAAGATGTTGGAACAGACTTTGCCTTCAAAATGACTGTCAAATGGCCACAATATACAAGCAAGAGACGTTAACTTCACGTCATTGTTGATATACAGTATAAGCAAGACATAATACGATACAAGGCAGAAAATCTTATATTATTATTATTATCCATAGTGCCTATTATGTTATAGGGATATATCAACTTATGTTTCTCTAGTATGTTGCATGAAGGTATTGTTTCATACGATTTTGTCATGTGTTCTTTTCTTTAAATGACAGATTGATTTGATGGGGTACGAACTATATAAAAAGCACTAAAATTTGCACCATGCAAATTGCAATTTTATATGTAATACTTTAAAGAATGGCATAGAGAAATAATTTATGGAAGATGAGTCAGCCCACGGAAAGCCGTCCATATACACTCAGCCACCATACGGTGACAAAGGAGTTGTTTGGCGAAACTTGGCAGTGTAGATGAAAGGGGAAGTTTGTGATCAATAGAAGGAGCACATGTATGGTCATTGTTGGAGACGTTATTGTCAAGTGAAAAGATTAGACCTAGACCGATTCCACTATGCCTTAGGAAACATGGTGCATTTGGAGCCTAAAAGTTGTAACCTTTGGCAAAGTTTCATGTAGTCTGTGTAGAAAGACAGGGAAAGTGTCTGGTTTGCAAAGGTGAACCCCTGACGGGGAGGAGTGGTACAGTTCCACCAAGAGAGATTCCGCCATGAGAAGAGCAGAGGGTAAGATAGCGCACCAACAGGTAATCAGACTGTGGGGTAAGTAGGGTAGCCTAACCATGTGGTTGCAGGTGTTCTGTGCATGGTTGCTGATCAGTAGGCTGACAATATCATTAACCTGGGTGGGGATAGCTATGATAGTACAGTCTTCTGTGGCTGTAGAGACTATAGCAAGCTGAAGGGAACCAGTACAAAGTGGCTGTAATGCTGAGCCCAGAACTGGAAAAAAAAAACAATTAGTAGGTCCAGTTGTAACATAAGCTGAATCATTATAACCATTTTATGGTGGCATAATGGTGATGATTGTCCATTCTGTCAATCAAGCAAATAGGAAGCCATGAAGCTGTGGAAGAGCGCGTTCTTGGACTGAGAAGATCTTATGCATCGTCGATCTATTTCAATTGCACGTGCGCTGTGTAGTGCAGCTTAGTGAACTGTTGAATTCAGTTTTGTTGCAAATTGGTACTGAACTAACCAGTATTTTAGTAGCCTAAAAAAAAAGGTCTATGAAAAGGAGGGCTTACTGGGGTGCACAATAAACATTTGTTGGTGGTAGTTGAGAAGACACCTGGACGAGTGTGAAGTGACCCAATCATTAGAAGGTATTACTTTGATGTGAACAGAAGTCAGAAATCCAAGGTCACGACATTGTTTTTTTATATTCAGTTTAGTTAATCTTTGACAAATTTAAGTTAAAGTACCACCTTGCCTGCATCTCTTGCCATTATACTTCTTTACCTCATTTGAGACTCGCAACTAAAAAGAATGAGTCCTCTAAAAGTAATAGTAAATATGAGCACAGAAAAACAAATTACCTGTAGAAATCAAAATAAACATGGAAACCATGCTTCTACTGGGACTATTAGTGCACCAACATTCATGTTCTAACCAGCATTGCCATTGGAATGTGCTTCTAGGAATATCGCAAATGACCATATACCAATCCATTTTCAATCCTTATATGATATGATTAGAGATAAAATGATTTTTACTCTGGAGTACAGAATGTATAATTGGTTAACAATATTTAGAAAGTGACAATTTAACTGTAACATTTAATAACTTTATGATATAACGATCTGCAGTGGTAAGGGCCATACTCTCGTGAAGATTGACACTTTTTAATGACAGTTCCGTGGAGGAAATGTTGTTTGCAAGGAATCATTACTATTTTGGCTTTGATCACTTATAAGTTGTCAAATATATTTTCTGTCTCCACTTTATATACAGTTTGGACCAGTCAGTCATAGCAATGATAGAAAATAGTTTTACATTAGAGTAAAGTTTGTTTCTCAGACTTTGAGAAACCTTCATAGAAATAACCACGAAAGGAAAAAATGTTCAATCCTGACATTGACCTTAGTGAAACGGACAACGATTTTATTCGAAGAAACAGATGAATATCTTCCATTTTTCTAAAGTGACCTTGGGGGCATTGTGGTTAGCGAAAACCCAGCTCACTCACTGAAGTTTTATATCTGATAGCTTGACTGTTTGGGAGTTGCTTGTTTTTTATTTGCCAAAGATAAAATTTCATTTGTATTAAACTTATGACTTGTGACTCCTTATAAATCCTCTAAAGAAGCCGACGATCTTCCTCGGGTGATAGCAAAGCATTGGGAAATGTTAGTACTACAATATATCATTATTTGCAAAAAGTCACAAAGACACTTTGACACACTACAAAATGGCATGGGCTATATAACTTTAAATGAATGGTAGCCTAGAAAAATGAACTTTGGTAGGCTAGACAAATTGCTAAAAAAAAATTCCAACACCAGCTAAAGATTAATACTTTTAGGTATATAATCTGCAATTTATATTTTGTGATTAACCCCTTCATGACCAGAGGTATTTTCGTTTTTGCGTTTTCTTTTTTTTCTCTCCTTCACAGAGCCATAACTTTTTTATTTTTAGGTCAATATGGCCATGTGAGAGGCTTGTCTTTTCTGGGACAAGTTGTACTTTTTAATGACAACATTGGTTTTAACATACAGTGTACTGCAAAATGGGAAAACAAATTCCAAGTGGGGTGAAATTGTAAAAAAAAGTGCAATTCCACATTTTTTTTTTACCATGTTCATTAACCCCTTAATCCCATTGGACGTACTATCCCATCAAGGTGACCTGGGATTTAATTCACAGTGACGGGATAGTACATCAAGTGCGATCAGCCGCGCTCACGGGGGGGAGCGCGGCCGATCGCGGCCGGATGTCAACTGACTATCGCAGCTGACATCTGGCACTATGTGCCAGGAGCGGTCACAGACCGCCCCCAGCACATTATCCCCCAGCACACTGCGATCAAACATGGTCGCAGTGTTCCAGTGGTATAGGGAAGCATCGCGCAGGGAAGGGGCTCCCTGCGTGCTTCCCTGAGACCGTCGGAGCAACACGATGTGTTCGTGTTGCTCCGAGGGTCTCTGACCTCCTCCTCCCTGCAGGCCCATATCCAAAATGGCCGCTGGGCTGCATTCTGGTCCTGCAGGGAGGTGACTTGCCAGCGCCTGCTCAGAGCAGGCGCCGGGAAGCCTCCCAGCTGTGCCTGTGTGATCGCTGATCTGACACAGCGCACAGCAAAGTGTCAGATCAGCGATCTGTCAATATAATGTGATGCCCCCCCCCCCCCATGGCAAAGTAAAAAAGTAAAAAAAAAATGTGTAAAAAAAAATAAAAAAATTCCTAAATAAATTAAAAAATATATATATATTGTTCCAATAAATACATTCCTTTATCTAAATATAAAAAAACAATAAAAGTACACATAGTTAGTATCGCCGCATACGTAACGACCTGACCTATAAAATTGTCCCACTAGTTAACCCCTTCAGTGAACACCGTAAAAAAACGAGGCAAAAACAACCCTTTATTATCATACCGCTGAACAAAAAGTTTAATAGCACCCAATCAAAAAGACATATATAAATATCCATGGTACCGCTAAAAACATCATCTTGTCCCACAAAAAATAAGCTGCCACACAGCGCCATCAGTGAAAAAATAAAAAAGTTATAGTCCTCAGAATAAAGCGATGCAAAAATAATTGTTTTTTCTATAAAATAGTTTTTATCGTATATTAAAGCGCCAAAACATAAAAAAATAATCTAAATGAGGTATCGCTGTAATCGTACTGACCCGAAGAATAAAGCTGCTTTATCTCTTTTACCAAACGTGGAACGGTATAAACGCCCCTCCCCAAAGGAAATTCATGATTAGCTAGATTTTGGTCATACTGCCTCACAAAATTCGGAATAAAAAGCGATCAAAAAATGTCACTTGCCTGAAAATGTTAGCAATAAAAACGACAACTCGTCCCGCAAAAAACAAGACCTCACATGACTCTGTGGACCAAAATATGGAAAAATTATAGCTCTCAAAATGTGGTAACACAAAAAATTATTTTTTGCAATAAAAAGCGTATTTTAGTGTGTGACAGCTGTCAATCATAAAAATCCACTAAAAAAACGCTATAAATGTAAATCAAACCCCCCTTCATCACCCCCTTAGTTAGGGAAAAATAAAAAAATTTAAAAAATGTATTTATTTCCACTTTCCCATTAGGGTTAGGGCTAGGGTTAGGGTTAGGGCTAGGGTTAGGGTTAGGGCAAGGGTTAGGGCTAGGGTTAGGGCTAGGGCTAGGGTTAGGCATAGGGTTTGGATTACATTTATGGTTGGGATTAGGGTTAGGGGTGTGTCAGAGTTAGGGGTGAGGTTAGGGTTATGGTTGGGATTAAGGTTAGGGGTGTGTTGAAGTTAGGGGTGTGGTTGGGGTTAGGGGTGTGGTTGGGATTAGGGGTGTGTTTGGATTAGGGTTTCAGTTAGAATTGGGGGTTTCCATTGTTTAGGCACATCAGGGGCTCTCCAAATGCGACATGGCGTCCGATCTCAATTCCAGCCAATTCTGCGTTGAAAAGGAAATCAGTGCTCCTTCCCTTCTGAGCTCTCCCAAGTGCCCAAACAGGGGTTTAGCCCAAAATATGGGGTATCAGCGTACTCAGGACAAATTGGACAATAACTTCTGGGGTCCAATTTCTCTTGTTACCCTTGGGAAAATAAAAATTTTGGGAGCTAAAAATAATTTTTGTCCCACAAAAGAGCACAGCCATGCATCCAAACAGTGGTTTACCCCCACATATGGTGTATCAGCGTACTTAGGACAAATTGCACAACAACTTTTGGGGTACAATTTCTTCTGGTACCCTTGGGAAAATAAAAAATTGGGGGCGAAAAGTACATTTTTGTGAAAAAATATATTTTATTTTTACGGCTCTACATTATAAACTTCTGTGAAGTACTTGTGTGGTGAGAACTTTAGACCCACCATCTAGATAAATTCCATAGGGGGTCTACTTTCCAAAATGGTGTCACTTGTGGGGGGTTTCAATGTTTAGGCACATCAGGGGCTCTCCAACACAACATGGCATCCCCTCTCAATTTCAGCCAATTTTGCATTGAAAAGTCTAACGGCGCTCCTTCCCTTCCGAGCACAGCCATGCATCCAAACAGTGGTTTACCCCCACATATGGGGTATCAGCATACTCAGGACAAATTGCACAACAACTTTTGGGGTACCATTTCTTCTGGTACCTTCGGGAAAATAAAAAATTGGGGGCAAAAATTTCATTTTGGTGAAAAAATATATTTTATTTTCATGGCTCTACATTATAAGCTTCTGTGAAGCACTTGTTGGGTCAAAGTGCTCACCACACACCTAGATAAGTTCCTTAGGGGGTCTACTTTCCAAAATGGTGTCACTTCTGGGGGTTTCAATATTTAGGCACATCAGGGGTTTCTCAACGCAACATGGCGTCCCGTTTAAATTCCAGCCAATTTTGCATTGAAAAGTCAAACGGCAGTCTTCCCTTTCGAGCTCTGCCATGCACCCAAACAGTGGTTTACTCCCACATATGTGCTATCAGCGTACTCAGAGCAAATTGCCCAACAAGGTTTGGGGTACAATTTCTACTGGAAACCTTGGGAAAATAAAAAATTGGGGGCGAAATTTCATTTTTGTGAAAAAATATTATTTTTTATTTTTGCAGCTCTACATTATAAACTTCTGTGAAGCACTTGGAGGGTCAAAGTGCTCACCACACATCTAGGTAGGTTCCTTAGGGGGTCTACTTTCCAAAATGGTGTCACTTGTGGGGGGTTTCAATGTTTAGGCACATTAGTGGCTCTCCAAAAGCAACATGGCATCCTATCTCAATTCCAGGCAATTTTCCATTAAAAAGTCAAATGGCGCTCCTTCCCTTCCGAGCTCTGCCATGCGCCCAAACAGTGGTTTACCCCCACATATGGGGTATCGGGGTACTCAGGACAAATTGTACAACAACTTTTAAGGTCCATTTTCTTCTGTTAGCCTTTGTAAAATTAAACAAATTGGAGCTTTTCTTTTAACAATGGTAGACCTCTTTAAATAGAGGGCCTCTGTACAGCTGCACATATGGCTTTTCAGTGGCATACAGATATAGACCAAACTAGACTTTTTACCCAAATTCTTACGTGATCCTTTTGGTCAAGGTTTTGTGAAAAAAATACAAGTTATGTTTACTTTAGCTAGATTTCATTTCTTAAAATGCTCTGGGAAATAGTATTCATGTCTGCATGACATCACTGTTGGCAAGATACTCGGAGCTCTAATTTTATGCATTTTTTCTAAACTCTTCTCTTTTTCCTTATTTTGTGGAGAATGCCACTAAGCGTGCACAAATGGAGTTTGACTGCAATTCTAAAGTGAAATCTGTCTTGATATGTTACATGTGAGGTAATGTTATAGTTCACAGAAGGAATAAAAACAATTATTTGTTATTACTATTATTAATAATAATAATAATAATAATAATAATCAATGTTCCTGTGCTGAGTTAATCTTATAAATCTGCCCCTTCTGTGTACTGTGTAATGGCTGTGTCTCACCGTGCAGGAACATGGTCTGATCATACCACATCTCCTGGGCAGGGGAGGAAACAAAAGAGAGTATACAGATATTACAGCATGGGATCACATCTGCTTCTTTTTGTCAGGTAAAACATTTCACTGCCTGTTTTAAGCAGTGTTTTACTACACAGAGATAATCAGCTGTGATCATATGCTTTAATATCTGTATCCTCTTTTGCGTCCTCCCCTGCCCAGGAGATGTGGTATGATCAGACCATGTCCTTGTATGGTCAGACACGGTCATTACACAGTACACAGCAGGGCACAGTTATAAGATTATCTCAGCACAGGAACATTGTTTTAGCACATCAGATTGTGAGGCTTATTATTATTATTAATATTTCAAAATCTATAATTAAAGTATTGATTAAAAGTAATTTTGTTAGGGGGAAAACTCCTTTAGGCTTTACTCAGAGAAGAACTTTAACTCGGCACTGCAACCACCTCTTTACAAAATATGTTTACCTGAACTGTATCCATCAATAATCGTAATTAGTGAAATTAGTTATATTTTGTGCTCCTGCGAAGCCATATAAAAAGTGGTATTATACATTAGCCTTTTAAATAACAGGTCATCTTGCATAATACGCCTATAATGCAGCTTTTAAGGGTAATAGTGGGCCGAGGAAGACTTCTTTTTTTATGTACAACATGTTTTATGTGTGTTTTCTAGCCTATAATGTTCAAGGTTTTGCAATGTAGGTAAAATTAAATTGTGATCTGCGCCTATAAGTATGAAATAGTGTTGTAAAGTCATGAAATTCGTAGGGGGGCAACATTTTGGGACCCACCAAATATGAAATGGTCTTGGGCTAAGGTATTTTCTGACCATAAAGCATAGCGTCTTCTCCTTGCAGGCCTAGTGAAGCAGCAGATGCTTACTAGTGGTGAGCCAATACATTCGGCACTGTTCGTTACTCTCACAAATAGTACGGTATTCGGACTATTTGTTACTCGGCGAGTAATTTGGTGTTAGCCTCTATACATTCACGTGACCCACCCAGCATGTTTGGCTGGCTTGCCAATCACAGCAATGCCGGCGCCATCTTTGGTGTGGCATTACTGTGATTGGCTGGCCTTCCAGCGACATAGGGACTATTTAAAGGCTGTGGTGCCATTTTGCGCACATTGCAACCGGAAACAGCGTAGGGAGAGTGTAGTTTGAGCATAGAGAAAGTAAAAGTAGTGTAGGGAGAGTGATAGGAATTTATACTGAGCCTTTATTCATTCCAAAAAGCTCTTTTAAGAGATAAAGACTGTCAAGATTACTTTTTTGTTTGTTAAGGTACCGTCACACTAGACGATATCGCTAGCGATCCGTGACATTGCAGCGTCCTGGCTAGCGATATCGTCCAGTGTGACAGGCAGCAGCGATCAGGCCCCTGCTGTGATATCGCTGGTCGGGGAAGAAAGTGCAGAACTTTGTTTTGTCGCTGGATCTCCCGCTGACATCGCTGAATCGGCGTGTATGACGCCGATTCAGCGATGTCTTCGCTGGTAACCAGGGTAAACATCGGGTTACTAAGCGCAGGGCCGCGCTTAGTAACCCGATGTTTACCCTGGTTACCATCGTTAAAAAAAAACAACCACTACATACTTACCTACCGCTGTCTGTCCCCGGCGCTGTGCTTTCCTGCACTGACTGTGAGCACAGCGGCCGGAAAGCAGAGCAGTGACGTCACCGCTCTGCTTTCCGGCTGCCCGGCGCTCACAGCCAGAGCAGAGAAGCACAGCGCCGGGGACAGACAGCGGTAGGTAAGTATGTAATGGTTGTTTTTTTTACTTTAACGATGGTAACCAGGGTAAACATCGGGTTACTAAGCGCGGCCCTGCGCTTAGTAACCCAATGTTTACTTTGGTTACCGGCATCGTTGGTCGCTGGAGAGCTGTCTGTGTGACAGCTCTCCAGCGACCACACAGCGACGCTGCAGCGATCCGGATCGCTGTCGGTATCACTGCAGCATCGCTTAGTGTGACGGTACCTTTAGGTGGAGATTTAGTAGTGAGAGATTAAATTGCAGGAAGGGAGGGAGGGTGGGTGGGTGAAAGGCAGGCACCCGGGTGTTCATTGCAAATACATGCTGCTATTTTCCATTTAAAATACCTAATATTTGGCTAGTGGTTGTGCAACTGTGCAATACGGGTACAGATAATCGTACTTGACAATTTATCAGGGGCAATAATCTTCATTAGGGTTGAGCGAAACGGATCGTTCATTTTCATAAGTCGCCGACTTTTGGCAAAGTCGGGTTTCATGAAACCCAACCCGTTCCCTGTGTGGGGTCGACCATGCGGTACGCGACTTTCGCACCAAAGTCGCGTTTCAATGACGCGAAAAGCGCCATTTCTCAGCCAATGAAGGTGGACGCAGAGTGTGGGCAGCGCGATGACATAGGTCCTGGTCCCCACCATCTTAGAGAAGGGCATTGCAGTGATTGGCTTGCTGTCTGCGGCGTCACAGGGGCTATAAAGGGGCGTTCCCGCCGACCGCCATCTTACTGCTGCTGATCTGAGCATAGGGACAGGTTGCTGCCGCTTCGTCAGAAGCAGGGATAGCGTTAGGCAGGGTACATTAACCCCGAAACCGCTTGTGCTGTAGCGATTTCCACTGTCCAACACCACCTTTTGTTTGCAGGGACAGTGGAGGCTACTTTTTTTTCCTCAGCGCTGTAGCTCATTGGCTGCCCTAGAAGGCTCCCTGATAGCTGCATTGCTGTGTGTACACCGCTGTGCAAACCAACTGCTTTTTTCAAAGCACAAATCCTGTTGTTCCTTCCTTTCTGCACAGCTATCTTGTTTGTTTGTCCACACTTTTGATTTAATTTGTGCAGCAGTCCACTCCTTATTGCTTCCTGCCATACCTGGCTGAGATTACTGCAGGGAGATAGTAATTGTAGGACAGTCCCTTTTTTTTTTTTTTTTCGTTACATCTCTTCAAGCCACTTTCTGCCACAGAAAATATACTCTAACACAGTGGCCCACATTTATTCACTAGTCTCCCTGAATAAAAAAAAAAGGGTGCAGATTAAAATTGGCAAATCTGCATCAGTGGCAGTCCTGTGTGTGGCATCTGTGTCTCATTTTCTGGCACAGAAAACATACAGTCTAACAGTGGGCCTGATTTCTTGCCAATTCTCCCAGAAATTAAAAAAAAAATAGTGGGATATTTAAATTGGCATTTCTGCTTGAGTGCCAGTCGTGTGTGCCATCTCTCTCAAATTTTGGGGCACAGAAAGCCTAGTGTCTATAATACAGTTTTTTATTTTTGTTTTTTAATTCTCCCTTAAAAAAAAAAAATAGTGGGCGATTAATATTGGCATTGGTGCTTGAGTACCAGTCGTGTGTGCCATCTCTCTCAAATTTTGGGGCACAGAAAGCCTAGTGTCTAATACTGTTTTTTTTTTTTTTTTTTAAATTCTCCCTGAAAAAAAATAAATAGTGGGAGATTAATATTGGCATTTGTGCTTGAGTGCCAGTCGTGTGTGCCATCTCTTTCAAATTGTGGGGCACAGAAAGCCTAGTGTCTATAATACTGTTTTATTTTTTTATTTTTTTAATTCTCCCTGAAATAAATAATTAGTGGGAGATTAATATTGGCATTTGTGCTTGAGTGACAGTCCTGCGTGTGTGGCATCTCTCTCATTTTGTGCCACAGAAAACCTAGTGTGTAACATTGTGCCTGATTTTCCTTGCAGTCTCACCCACCTATAAAGGGATATCTAAATCCTACAGAAGTTAGAGTTCACCTTGTAAGTTGTTTTACAGTGACAAATACCGTTACTTTGGTTACGTTTTGCAAACAATGAGGAAGTCTGGTGGAAGAGGTCGTGGCTGTGGGCGGTCATTGCCAGCTGGTAATGTTGGTAGTGGTGGTGGAGCATCAGGTGGTCGTGGGAAAAGCAATATAGCACCTAAGTCTCGAGTTGTGGAGCCAGGTTCGTCGTCTGGCTACACAAGGCCTCGAACGCTCCCTTTTCTGGGAGTAGGAAAACCACTTTTAAAGCCGGAGCAGCAAGAGCAAGTTTTGGCTTTCCTTGCTGACTCAGCCTCTAGCTCTTTTGCCTCCTCTTCTGAAACTGGTAAATGTAAAAGCAGCACGTCGTTAGTGGATGTTCACGGTCAGGCACAAGTTGCTTCCTTGTCCTCTTCAGCAAAAACAACAACAGAGAAGGATGCATCAGGCGACACAACGTGTTACTCCATGGAGCTCTTTACACATACCGTTCCTGGGTTAGAAAGTGAAACAGTTAACAGGCCATGCCCATTAGAAGTTGAATCGGACATGGAGTGCACAGATGCACAGCCACAGCCAGATTACTATGCTGTTCCTTTGACTCAGACCAGAACATTGCCCTCGCAGTGTACTGATCTAGAATCAGACCCTGATGAGACTATGGTGCCCCGTCACGAACGCTATACCACCGGCTTACACGGTGACACAGACGAAGTTGCACACGAGATAGAAGAGGAGGTCATAGATGACCCAGTTGTTGACCCCGATTGGCAGCCATTGGGGGAACAGGGTGCAGGTGGCAGTAGTTCTGAAGTGGAGGAGGAGGGGCCGTAGCAGGCATCAACATCGCAACAGCTTCCATCTGCCGGGCCCGTATCTGGCCCAAAACGCGTGGCAAAGCCAAAACCAGTTGGAGGACAGTGTGGCCATCCGGTTAAAGAAGCTCAGTCTGCAATGCCTGAAAAGGTATCCGATGGTAGAAAGAGTGCAGTCTGGCATTTTTTTAAACAACATCCAAATGATCAGCGCAAAGTCATCTGTCAAAAATGTTCAACAACCTTAAGCAGAGGTCAGAATCTGAAAAGTCTCAATACAAGTTGCATGCATAGACATTTAACCACCATGCATTTGCAAGCCTGGACTAACTACCAAACGTCCCTAAAGGTTGTAGCACCCTCGGCCAATGAAGCTAGTCAGCAACGCTACATCCCTTCCGTCACTGTAAACCCACCATTTCCCGCACCACCTGCAGTATCTGTGCAGGTTTCGTTGCCAGGCCAAAGCAGTCAGGGTCAGGAAATCACCAGTTTCGTAGTAGGAAACACTGCATGTAGGGCACCGGCAGGAATACCGTCTCCAACCGTCTCTCAGTCTGCCATGTCCACCGGCACCCCCGCTAGTTCCATGATCTCCAGCTCTCCAGTCCAGCTCACCCTACATGAGACTCTCGTTAGAAAAAGGAAGTACTCATCCTTACACAGGGTTTAAACGCCCACATTGCTAGACTAATCTCGTTAGAGATGATGCCCTACCGGTTAGTTGAAAGCGAAGCTTTCAAAGCCCTGATGGACTACGCTGTACCACGCTACGAGCTACCCAGTCGACACTTCTTTTCGAGAAAAGCCATCCCAGCCCTCCACCAGCATGTTAAAGAGCGCATCGTCCATGCACTCAGACAATCTGTGAGTACAAAGGTGCACCTGACAACAGATGCATGGACCAATAGGCATGGCCAGGGACGTTACGTGTCCATCACGGCACACTGGGTGAATGTGGTGGATGCAGGGTCCACAGGGGACAGCAATATTGGGACAGTTCTGCCTAGCCCACGGTCTAGGAAACAGTTGGCTGTAGCCGTTCGCCCCCCTCCTCCTCCTGCAGAAGCGAGAGCTCCTCCACAGACCGCAGTCGCACAACCACTCCATCCGCAGCTGCCACTGTTGCACACCAGGTGTCCCATTATGGGGCAGCTACTGGCAAGCGTCAGCAGGCTGTATTGGCAATGAAGTGTTTGGGCGACAACAGACACACTGCGGAAGTTCTGTCCGAGTTCTTGCAGAAAGAAACGCAGTCATGGCTGGGCACAGTACATCTTGAGGCAGGCAAGGTAGTGAGTGATAACGGAAGGAATTTCATGGCTGCCATCTCCCTTTCCCAACTGAAACACATTCCTTGCCTGGCTCACACCTTAAACCTGGTGGTGCAGTGCTTCCTGAAAAGTTATCCGGGGTTATCTGACCTGCTCCTCAAAGTGCGCAGACTTTGCTCGCATATACGCCGTTCGCCCGTACACTCCAGCCGTATGCAGAACTATCAGCGGTCTTTGAACCTTCCCCAGCATCGCCTAATCATCGACGTTGCAACAAGGTGGAACTCAACACTGCACATGCTTCAGAGACTGTGCGAACAGAGGCGTGCTGTTATGTATTTGTGGGAGGATACACATACACGGGCAGGCAGTTGGATGGCAGACATGGAGTTGTCAGGTGTGCAGTGGTCGAAGGTACAAGACATGTGTCAAGTCCTTCAGTGTTTTGAGGAATGCACACGGCTGGTTAGTGCAGACAACGCCATAATAAGCATGAGCATCCCCCTAATGCGTCTGCTGACGCAAAGTTTGACGCACATAAAGGAGCAGGCGTCTGCAGCCGAGGAAGAGGAAAGCCTTGATGATAGTCAGCCATTGTCTGGTCAGGGCAGTGTACAGGACGAGGTAGCGGGTGAACAGGAGGAGGAGGAAGAGGAGGATGATGGGGATGAGTATTTTTTTAATGAGGAAGCTTCTCCGGGGCCAATGGAAATTGGTGGCGTGGCAAGGCCGGGTTCAGATTTTTTGAGAGACACTAGTGACGTAGATTTGCCTGTAACTGCCCCTCAACCCAGCACAACCGCAGATTTGACAACTGGAACTTTGGCCCACATGGCGGATTATGCCTTACGTATCCTCAAAAAGGACCCATGCATTATTAAAATGATGACCGATGACGATTACTGGTTGGCCTGCCTCCTTGATCCTCGCTATAAAGGCAAATTGCAAAATATTATGCCACATGAGAACCTGGAACAAATATTAGCAACCAAACAATCAACTCTTGTTGACCGTTTGATTCAGGCATTCCCAGCACACAGCGCCGGTGATGGTTCTCACACGAGCTGCAGGGGGCAGCAGACCAGAGGTGTTAGAGGTGCACAAATCAGAAGTGGCGTTGGCCAGAGGGGTTTTCTGACCAGGTTGTGGAGTGATTTTGCTATGACTGCAGACAGGACAGGTACTGCAGCATCAATTCAAAGTGACAGGAGACAACATTTGTCCAGTATGGTTACTAACTATTTTTCATCCCTTATCGATGTTCTCCCTCAACCGTCATTCCCATTTGATTACTGGGCATCCAAATTAGACACCTGGCCTGAATTGGCAGAATATGCATTACAGGAGCTCGCTTGCCCTGCTTCTAGTGTGCTATCAGAAAGAGTCTTCAGTGCTGCTGGTTCAATACTGACCGAAAAAAGGACACGTCTGGCTACCCAGAATGTTAATGATCTAACCTTCATTAAAATAAACCAATTATGGATTTCAAATTATTTTGCCACACCTTCTCCTGCTGACACGTTGCTTGCCTGAAAAATGTCTTGCTTTTGGCCTCCTCTTACTGACTTCTCCAATTCCGCCATTTGCAGCTGCTGAATGTCCACCATAGGCCATTTTTATACCTCCCAAAAAGGGGTGACTCCCCCCACAGGGCCGTGGTCACCACCTGGCCAGAATTGGCAGAATATGCATTGCAGGAGCTTGCTTTCCCATCAGCTAGTGTGCTATCAGAAAGAGTATTCAGTGCTGCTGGTTCAATATTAACCGAAAAAAGGATTCGTCTGGCTACCCAAAATGTTGATGATCTAACCTTCATTAAAATGAACCACTCCTGGATTTCGAATTATTTTGCCCCACCTTTCCCGGCTGACACCTAGCTTTCCTATGAAAAGGTCTTGCTTGTGGACTGGTCTGACTGAGTTTTTCAATCTCGTAATTTGCAGCAGCTGTTTGTCCAGCATACGACATGTTTACACCTCCCTAAATGGGCAAACTCCCCCCACGGGGCCGTGGTCTTGCCACTTGGTGCAAGCACCCATGAGAGTGCCGTTTGTCTGAAGAGGTGGGTGTGCACGCTTTTGGTCGACGGCACTGCCACTGGGTCCCTCATAGTACAATAAAGTGTCTCTGGCGGTGGTGGCGCGCAACCAACGTCAGACACACCGTTGTAACATGAGGGGCCCTGGGCCTGTACCGCCGGCCACAAGACAGTTTCCCCCCCAGCTCAAACAGTGCTCTACCACTTGCAAAAGTATCTCTCACAGCTCCACCAATGTTTAGTCTATGCTCTGACATCCTTCAATGCCTGGCACTGACAATACCAATGTGTTGACATGTATGATGCTAATTAAAATAGTCAGGGGCAGTGTCCTATATTTACACCAGTAAATACTTAGCGCCAAATTACTAGGTCTGAAACTCAGCAGAGGAGCCCACCCCTGTACCTAAGTATGCCACCCTTTTGTTTTTTGGTTTTGTTGTATTGCGAGACATTAACATCTATTTATTTTTTGGGAGTACTAACTGTCAGACACTCCTTACAATCGGCCCCTGCTGACAACACCAATGCTGCCTGTGTACCCCTGCAAGATAATTCCAAGTGCATAGAGCCTACTTTTGTTATGTTAGGCCTACTAAGTCTGTCTGCGGTCCATAATAGAAATTGTCCTTCACTGACCACACCACTGCTGCCCGTGTACCCCTGGAACCTATTTTAAAGTGCCTACAGCCTACTTTTCTTATGTTAGGCCTACTAAGCCTGTCTGCGGTCCCTCCTTCCAATAGTCCTCCACTGACCAGATCAATGCTGGCCGTGTACCCCTGGAACCTATTTTAAATTGCATAGAGCATCCTTTTTTTAATTGTAGGCGTACTAAGTCTGTCTGCGGTCCATAATAGAAATTGTCCTTCACTGACCACACCACTGCTGCCCGTGTACCCCTGGAACCTATTTTAAAGTGCCTACAACCTACTTTTCTTATGTTAGGCCTACTAAGCCTGTCTGCGGTCCCTCCTTCCAATAGTCCTCCACTAACCAGACCAATGCTGGCCATGTACCCCTGGAACCTATTTTAAATTGCATAGAGCATCCTTTTTTTAATTGTAGGCGTACTAAGTCTGTCTGCGGTCCATAATAGAAATTGTCCTTCACTGACCACACCACTGCTGCCCGTGTACCCCTGGAATCTATTTTAAAGTGCATACAGCCTACTTTTCTTATGTTAGGTCTACTAAGCCTGTCTGCGGTCCCTCCTTCCAATAGTCCTCCACTGACCAGACCAATGCTGGCCGTGTACCCCTGGAACCTATTTTAAATTGCATAGAGCATCCTTTTTTTAATTGTAGGCGTACTAAGTCTGTCTGCGGTCCATAATAGAAATTGTCCTTCACTGACCACACCACTGCTGCCCGTGTACCCCTGGAACCTATTTTAAAGTGCCTACAGCCTACTTTTCTTATGTTAGGCCTACTAAGCCTGTCTGCGGTCCCTCCTTCCAATAGTCCTCCACTGACCAGACCAATGCTGGCCGTGTACCCCTGGAACCTATTTTAAATTGCATAGAGCATCCTTTTTTTAATTGTAGGCGTACTAAGTCTGTCTACGGTCGATAATTGAAATTGTCCTCCACTGACCAGACCAATGCTGGCCGTGTACCCCTGGAACCTAGTTGAAAGTGCATAGAGCCTACTTTTTTTCTTTATTTTATATTTATAAAGCCCAGATGAACTACGCTGTACCACGGTGCGAGCTACCCAGTCGACACTTCTTTTGCGAGAAAAGCCATCCCAGCCCTCTACCAGCATGTAAAAGTCCGCATTGTCCATGCACTCAGGCAATCTAAGAGTAGAAAGGTGCACCTGACAACAGACGCATGGACCAGTAGGCATGTCCACGGAAGGTTACGTGTCCATTATGGCGCACTGGGTTAATGTGGTGGATGCATGGTCCACAGGGGACAGCCTACTAAGTCTGTCTGCAGTCCCTAATTCAAATTGTCCTCCACTGACCACACCAATGCTGCCTGTGTACCCTTGTAACCTTTTTTAAACTGCATTGAGCCAAATTTTTTGTTTAAGGCCTACTACTTGTGTCTGTCTGCGCCACTCAATACAGCTGTCCTCCTCTGAAAAAAGCTGAGCGTCAATTGTCTGGTTTTCAGCCTATAGGAATTTGAAAACTGCATTGGGGCTACTACTTCGGTAGGTCCTACTAACGGTGTCTGCCGCTCCAAGGTGTTCTCCTGGTAGCATTTCCTGAGCTTCAATTTTTAGGCTCTCGTTGAAGAGTTTTTTAATTTAAAAACTGCAGTGGGCCTACTTGTTTGGTTGGGTTCTAGAAACGGTGTCTGCCGCTCCAAGGTGTTCTCCAGGTTGCCTTTCCTTAGCTTCAATTTTGAGGCTCTTGTTAAATTTTGTAATATAACAATGCATTTGGCCTACTTGTTTTGTTGGCCCTACTAACGGTGTCTGCCGCTCCTTGCTGTTCTCCACTGAACAAACCAGTGCCGCCTGTTTACTTCTGTTTCCAATTTTGAACTGCATTTAGCCTACTTACTGCTTTGGGCCTACTCACTGTGTCAGCCTCTCATTACAGTTGTCCTCCACTGAACACAGCAATGTCCCCTGGTTAGTCCTGTTACCAATTTTGAACTGCATTTAGCCCACTTTATTATTTGGGCCTATATCTGTGTTTCCTCCTCATCCTGCCCATTGCCCAGCCAGTGATAGATGAGTCTGCTGGTACATTGCCCCAGACCACTACATTCCCCTTGCACGCTACACAGCCAGAATCTGACCCTGCTGAAATTCAGGTTCCCCTTCCCACATACTATACCACCTTACAAGGGGACAAAGAGGAAGGTGAAGATGAAAGCGCAAGTTCCATCATCAGGTGGGGGGGCATACTCTTTGGCGACGTCACTGGCACAGGGCCCCTCATAGTACGCAAAAGTGTTGCTGCCGGTGGGAGGCGCCCCCGCCGTGCAAACACACCGCTGTACTTTGAGGAGCCCTGTGCCAGTGCCAATGCCAACGAGTGGGCCCCCCTGCTTGCTCAGGATCACAGCACTTGCAAAGTTTAAATACTTACCTCGCCCTGCTCCACTGCCGTGACGTGGTCCAGATTTCCTGGGCCCACAAAATACTTGAACCAGCCCTACCCCCCACAACTTTAGCCAAATTACCCCCAATTTCCAATGCCTAATTATTATTGTAAGGGAAATTAAGATTGACAAGCTTCATTAAGAAGAATGGATGTTTTTGCCATTAAAATGGGCACTCTAGGTGTTTTCCTGGCCCCCACTCACTGCCGACTATGCAGCCCCATTGACTTGCATTGGGTTTCGTGTTTCGGTCGATCCCGACTTTACGACATAATCGGCCGATTTCACTCGACCCGACTTTTGAGATAGTCGGGTTTTGCTAAACCCGACTCGACTCTAAAAAAGTCAAGGTCGCTCAACCCTAATCTTCATTACTCCACATTTGCAGTGTTATAGCAACCTGATTGCCAAAAAGTCTTAGTTTTCTATTGTTCTAAAAAATAGCTAATCTTTATCTACCAGTTCTCTGACTGGCACAAAACAGGTACAGAAAATCTTATGTGAAAATTTAGCAGGGGCAATAATCTTCATTACTATGTATTTAGAGAGTGTCGGCAAGCCGATTTAAAAAAAAAAATCTTAATTTTGTATTGTTCGAAAAAATAGCGTGTCTTTATCTAGCAATTGTGCTACTTGTGCAATCCAGGTAGAGATAATTGTATGTGACAATTTTTCAATGTGTCAGCAAGGGAATAGCTAGGGAGTACATGTTTCACCATTGCACAAAGTGCCAAATTTTCATAAAGTAAAAAGCATTAGCCATGTGAAATATAAATGTATGACCACTAATTACTTGTTGCATAAGCAGGAGAAGGAGGAGGAGCAGGTGATTTCATGAACAAAATGGGTTTGGATGGTAAGGGATGGATGTTAAGACAACTTCACAACAAAAAAACATTTGGGCTATTTTTACATTACCTTGGTGTCAACCATAGGGCTTTCAAAGTTGGAGGAAATCCAGCCCTTATTCAAATTTAATCAGCTTGTCTGAATTGTCCGTGGACAGGCATGTGCGCCGATCCCTTATAATTACACCAGCCAAACTAAAATCCCACTCAGGCAACACACTTGCAGCAGGGCATTACAGCACCTCGAAGGTGTAGGAGAGGTCGGGCCAAATGTGGTGCTTGTACAACCAATCAGGGCCGCCATCAGTGCATTACTGCCCTTACTGCTGCATGGGGCTCGGTGAGCAGCAGTGCAGGGGGGGGCCCAATGGTATGGGGCCCCGCTCTTGTGCTTCTGCTCACTGGACCCCATCAGGCCACAAGTGCTGTGGCACACATGTCAGCGCACGTTTGTGCTGGTGCCCGGGACCAGGAGCTTTTTCACAGCTGGGCACGGCTGTCTAACCCTCATGGCTGTGCAGCTTCGGCTCCCTCCGTGTTCTCTTTACTTCTGGTCAGGTGACAGTGCATACATGATGACATGTACCGGACTCTGGAAGTAGAGCTGCGCTGTTGGGGAATGTGTGTGGGAAGTATCTGAAATGTTTTTGTTTTCTTTATAAAATTAATTTAATGGGTGAGTGGGTGAGGGTAACTGCAAGTAATGAAGTGGGCAGTGGGGGGTTAATGGAGACTGAACATGGGGAAGTGGGGATGCACATGATGGAGTGAGGGTAAGGGGGACTGCAAGTGATGAAGTGGGGAGTGTAGAGGGACTGCACATGATGAAATGAGGGTTTAAAGGGTACTCCACATGATAAAGCGGGGGATAAGGGGGACTGCACATGATTAAGTGGGGGGTAAGAATAACTGCACATGATAAATGGGGAAGGGGACTGCACATGAAGTTGGGGGAAGGGGATTGCACACAATGAAGTGGGGTAAGGGGGACTGCACATGATGAAGTGGGGGTAAGGGGGACTGCACATAATGAAGTGGGGGGACTGGGGCTGCACATAATGAAGTGGGGGGTAAGGGTGACTGCAAATGTTGAAGTGGGGAGTGTAAGGGGGTCTGGACATGATGAAGTGGGGGGGTTGGGCTGCACATGATGGACTGGTAGATCCTTTGGACTTACATTCCAGGGGACAAGCATGCTAATAAGATATCTGAACTTAATGTTTTCCGCAAAACATTAAAGAAGATCAACTATTGTATGTGCACATCTTACTCCAACCGAATGAGTAGTTAAATGCATTTTTCTAATAATGACATATAGAAAAAATCCAGCTCACACTCGAAATGGCATTTCAACACTCTGTAACAAGGAAACGCGATGTAGTGGATAGCAAAAAAGGAGAAATTCCATCTCTACAGTGTGCAGAAAAATGCAAACAACCAAGGCAAAGAAGGAGGGGCTTTGTAAGAAGCATATGAAGGTCCTGGCGTGGCCTAGCCAGTCTTCAGATCTCAACTCCATTAGAGAACCTTTGGGCGGAGTTGAAAGCTTGTGTTGCTCAGCAACAGGCCCAAAACATCACTGCTCTAGAGGAGATCTGCATGGAGGAATGGGCCAACAAACCACCAACAGTGTGTGCCAACCTTGTGAAGACTTACAAAACGTTTGACCTCTGTCGTTGCCAAAAAAGAATGTATAACAAAATATTGAGATGAACTTTTGTTCATGACCAAATACTTCTTTTCCACCATAATTTGCAAAATAAATCTTGCCAAATCAGACAAGGTGATTTTCTGGATTTGTTTTCTCAATTTTGACTCTTATAGTTGTGGCCTACCTATGATGTCAATTACAGGCCTCTCTCATCTTTTTAAGTGGGAGAACTTGCACAATTGGTGGCTGACTAAATACTTTTTTCCCCACTGTATACATCTATTTACAGTATGTCTGAGAGCTTTGGCAAAATACAGTTAGGTCCATATATATTTGGACAAAGACAACATTTTTCTAATTTTGGTTATAGACATTAACACAATGAATTTTAAACAAAACAATTCAGATGCAGTTGAAGATCAGACTTTCAGCTTTCATTTGAGGGTATCCACATTAAAATTGGATGAAGGGTTTAGGAGTTTCAGCTCCTTAACGTGTGCCACCCTGTTTTTAAAGGGACCAAAAGTAATTGGACAATTGACTCCAAGACTATTTCATGGACAGGTGTGGGCAATCCCTTCGTTATGTCATTCTCAGTTAAGCAGCCTGGAGTTGATTTGAGGTATGGTGCTTGCATTTGGAAGTTTTTGCTGTGAAGTAAACATTCGGTCAAAGGAGCTCTCCATGCAGGTGAAACAAGCCATCCTTAAGCTGCGAAAACAGAAAAAACCCATCCGAGAAATTGCTACAATATTAGGAGTGGCAAAATCTACAGTTTGGTACATCCTGAGAAAGAAAGAAAGAACTGGTGAACTCATCAATGCAAAAAGCCCTGGGCGCCCACAGAAGACAACAGTGGTGGATGATCGCAGAATAATCTCCATGATGAAGAGAAACCCCTTCACAACAGCCAACTAAGTGAACAACACTCTCCAGGAGGTCGGTGTATCAATATCCAAATCTACCATAAAGAGAAGACTGCATGAAAGTAAATACAGAGGGTTCACTGCACGGTGCAAACCACTCATAAGCATCAAGAATAAAAAGGCTAAACTGGACTTTGCTAAAAATAATCTAAAAAAGCCAGCACAGTTCTGGAAGAACATTCTTTGGACAGATTAAACCAAGATCAACCTCTACCAGAATGATGGAAAGAGAAGAGTATGGCGAAGGCGTGGTACAGCTCATGATCCAAAGCATACCACATCATCTGTAAAACACGGCGGGGGCAGTGTGATGGCTTGGGCATGCATGGCTGCCAGTGGCACTGGGTCACTAGTGTTTATTGATGATGTGACACGGGACAGAAGCAGCCGGATGAATTCTGAGGTATTCAGAGACATACTGTGTGCTCAGATCCAGCCAAATGCAGCAAAACTGATTGGTCGTCGTTTCATACTACAGATGGACAATGACCCAAAACAGAAAGCCAAAGCAACCCAGGAGTTTATTAAAGCAAAGAAGTGGAATATTCTTGAATGGCCAAGTCAGTCACCTGATCTCAACCCAATTGAGCAGCATTTCACTTGTTAAAGACTAAACTTCAGACAGAAAGGCCCACAAACAAGCAGCAACTGAAAACCACCGCAGTGAAGGCCTGGCAGAGCATCAAAAAGGAGGATACACAGCGTCTGGTGATGTCCATGAGTTCAAGACTTCAGGCAGTCATTGCCAACAAAGGGTTTTCAACCAAGTACTAAAAATGAACATTTTATTTAAAATTATTGAATCTGTCCAATTACTTTTGGTCCCTTTAAAAACAGGGTGGCACATGTTAAGGAGCTGAAACTCCTAAACCCTTCATCCAATTTTAATGTGGATACCCTCAAATGAAAGATGAAAGTCTGAACTTCAACTGCATCTGAATTGTTTTGTTTAAAATTCATTGTGGTAATGTCTATAACCAAAATTAGAAAAATGTTGTCGCTGTCCAAATATATATGGACCTAACTGTACATTGGCTTCAGACCCTAGTTTCATAAATTTATATCATATGATTCTATTACCCGCCTCTTTAAAAAGAAAATTATTAAAATAATAATATACTTCATTATTAATGACCGCAATTTATTGAACCAACATCTTAGAGTAGAAATCACTGGACGAAACATAGGTAACTGAGCGCCTCCCCTGCTGTCTGCACTGCTTGTTCTTCCCACTTTGCCCCTATTCTTCTCATGTATTATGCAAAATAGAATGAATTTCAATGGCTAAAATATATAATCACATAACCTTTGTAGATAACTTTAATTCACATGTCCTTGCAGTAAGTTTTTTTTATCCATAAATCATATGATTGATTGCAATAAATAGGAGACAGTGGTAATTATTTTAAGTGAGTATAAGTGTGCCAAAATATGCATGGTATTGTGAGATTAAGTATCAGTCTCTCTTAGCTGACATTTAGGAAGTGTACAAGTAATGACATTGAATTATATAAGATAACATTTATTGGAGCTGTACTTTTTGCTTGAAGAAACAGTATGTGAACCTTTAAAATGAATAAAGCTATTGATTTACTTCTGTATGATACAGAGGATAGTTGTGTGTATTGTTATGCTTATGATGACTAATTATTTTGCATTCATTTGCAGAGAATGCATTAATTTTTCTTATTCAGAAACCTGCCTTTTATTTTTTAAAGTTTCTTTTTTAATTTCCATATATACATTTCATACTATGATTGGTGACAAATTTTGTGTATCTCCACTTTTATCTTCGTGTTTCTTCTCATGTGACATTGAGATAAAGTACATCATAGTTGGTGAATTGTGGCCTCCACCGATCTACAGAAAATTGTGCCCCTTTATTTGATTGTTTCTGTGCTATATTGACATCCATTAAAAATGAATATAGACTAAGCCGGGAATGTCAAACTCAAATACAGAGGACCAAAATTAAAAACTTGAACAAAGTCACAGGCCACCCTTTATTAAAAAAATGTCTATAATTGATGAACATTTACATGTGGAAGCAAACTTAAAGGGGGGCCCAAACTTCCAGTGTTTGCCATGCTGTCATGTGCATGACATCGTGGCAAACACTGCTTTTGATCGGCAGTAAGATCATTATCGCCAGTCAGAGAGCAGTGACTCCTTCGCTGTCAGATGACAGCGTGAGCCCGCAGCAGTGTCGGCTGAAGGGACTACTACTCTCATCAGTCAACCCTAGCTGCTGCTAATAACAGTGAGAGCAGGCAGCGGCTGTTGGGAATATTCATCAGCCAGCGCCTGTGCTATAAATAAATACATTTAAAAAAATGACGTGAGTTCCTCTTTATTTTTAATAACCAGCCAGGCAATACTGACAGCTGCGGGCGGCAACACTTAGCTGTCAGCTTCAGCAAGGCTGGTTATCAAGAATAGAGGGGTCCTATGTAGTTTTTTTTTAATAATGGGGTCCCCCATTTTTGAAAAATAGCCAAGCTAAAGCAGACAGCTGGGGACTGGTAATCTCAGGATGATCAGGAGCCATTGATATTAACCCATCCAGCCCAAAAATAGCAGCCCACAGCCGCCCCAGAAAAGGTACACCACTTAGATGTGCCAATTCTTGAACTCTGCCCAGCTCTTCCCATTTTCCCTGTGACAGTGGAAAATGGGGTTCATATTTGTGATGTTTATGTCACTTTTGCATTGTCTGGTGACATCAAGTCCATGGTTTAGTAATGGAGATGCGACTATAAGACGCCAATCCATTACTAATCCTATAGTTATATTTTAAATAAATGTACAGTCAGCATAAAGCATTTTGTTTGAAATAACACACTTTTTTTAATTTAAAAATAACAAATATAGTTATACTCACTTAACGCCCAGTCCACTGAAGCTATGGTCTCCTGTTAAAAAATAAAAATAAAAATAAACTATATCCCTCACCTGTTCAATCTTCTATCTCACTCTATAATCCATGTCTGTGATAAATAGTTTTCAATCTGCACCATGCCAAGATGTGACCGTCAATGTTAAAAATCATGTGAGAAACAGATGCTGTGAGGTCCGCCTCAGTGACTAGTGGTAACGTCATCGAGGTTACCCCAGGTCACTGAGGCTGAGTTCCCAGCATGGCCCCTGGACTGTGGTGACTCACTGAGCTTAGTGCTGCAACATGAGACTTTTTTTTAACATTCTAGTGGTAATCTCACTAAGATAGTCCAATCAGCCAACGCCTGTGACCATAGGTAAGCATTTTCAGCTACAGGCTTACTTTGTCGTCTGAGCCACCTGTGTTTTTCACACTGTCATGCAAATGACAGCGTGAGAAACATCCGGTGTTCGGGGTGTCAAACCCGAACAGTAACGTGGACTTCCTGATGAAGTAGGTGTTTGGTACTGACCCAGAACTTTACTGTTCAGGTTCACCCATCTCCACTAACTAATAGTCAATAATTAAGTCCTTAGCTATGTGGTTTGTGTGGTCCACTGGTGAGCGATACCTCTAAGCGACATAGTGCCAATATGATACCTGCTTATAACTATTGGGTTTTTTTTCTTGAGAAAGTAAAGAGTTATTATTTGCTCTCTTCTTTACTGCAATTTATAAAGATTGATTTAAAACATAATAACATAATTGTTTTCCTTTTTGTCATGTTTTCTATCTCAATAACTGTGTCTTGACTTTTATACCAATATTAGTCTTTTTACAATGTTAACAATCTGTTCTTGTCCAGGTCGTTAGTTCCCCTTTTTTAAGCATTGGTGCTTTTTGTTCAGTATTTAAACACCCCTCTCTCTGTTATACTGATCGTGCTATGTAGTGTGCTTTTGAAAAAGGGCTCAATGCGAGCATGAAACGTGTAAAAGTGAAAACTACAAAATTACCTTTCTATTCTGGAACTTCTTCCTTCATACAGTTCTGAAATGTCACTCTTTTATTCTACTGGTAGTGTTTTTCTGACACGTTCTTGTATATTATAGAAAAAGCCAAGGTCTGTAAATAGTTTACAACACTGCAAAGGAATCTCATTGTTAAAAGTTATCTAAAGTTAGGAAAAGGGTACACATTTTCCCCAAGGCATTAGATATACCACTGAACACTGTGAAGACGGTCATCAAGAAGTGGCTTAGATTGGGCACATATGTGGGTGAAATCTACTGCTTGCTCGCAGGGCAGGGCTTGGAACGGAAGGAGCTCCATTTCACTTTTTGAATGTAAAATTTGCAGGAATAATTAGCAGATGCCATGTCATGTTAGGAGAGCCACTGATGTGTCTAAACAGTGGAAACCCCCTATAAGTGACACTGTTACAGACTAACCTGGTTGGATTAGTGATATTGCCACCACTAGTAGCAACACTGGGCAGGTAGCGTAGTCTGGAACAGCCACGGAGTCGATACACAGGAACAGCAATGCAAAACACTGGAGAATAATAGGAGTTTTGATAAAAAAATGTTAGAAAACTTTATTTATCACAATTCAAAAATTATTAAAAACACAGACAAGGTAAATAGATAATAGTGTTATGAATAGTGTTGAGCATTCCGATACCGCAAGTATCGGGTATCGGCCGATACTTGTGGTATCGGAATTCCGATACCGAGATCCGATACTTTTGTGATATCGGGTATCGGTATCGGATCAATAGAGATGGGTAAAATAAAGAATTAAAATAAAAAATATTGATATGCTCACCTCTCCGGCGGCCCCTGGACATCACGCTGCTAACCGAGAGGCTTCTTTGTTTAAAATGCGCGCCTTTAGGACCTGCGAATGACGTCACGGCTTCTGATTGGTCGCGTGTCGCCCATGTGACCGGCACGCGACCAATCAGAAGCCGCGACGTCATTCTCATTCACAAAAACTCCTAATTCTAGGAATTAAGGACCTGCGAATGACGTCGCGGCTTCTGATTGGTCGCGTGCCGGTCACATGGGCGGCACACGACCAATCAGAAGCCGGGACGTCATTCGCAGGTCCTAAAGGCGCGCATTTTAAACAAAGAAGCCTCCCGGTTAGCAGCGTGATGTCCAGGGGCCGCCGGAGAGGTGAGCATATCAATATTTTTTATTTTAATTCTTTATTTTACACATCCCTATGGATCCCAGGGCCTGAAGGAGAGTTTCCTCTCCTTCAGACCCTGGGAACCATGAAAATACCTTCCGATACTTGATGTCCCATTGACTTGTATTGGTATCGGATATCGGTATCAGCGATATCCGATATTTTTCGAGTATCGGCCGATACTATCCGATACCGATACTTTCAAGTATCGGACGGTATCGCTCAACACTAGTTATGAATAAGACACCAAAAGACTGTAGCACTCCGTACAAAATTTACATGACATCGTAACCGTTATCTAGTAATTGGTGAGGACAATCCCCTCCTTTATATATCCCTAATATCCCATCTGAGGAAATGTTCCCATAAGTATCCACCTACTCTCTGAGGTATTATACCAGTTTGAATGCACCTGGCATGGTGGACATAAAGGGGGAGAATAGGGGGAGAAAAAGAGGACTCTCACCATGTACTGAAGTGCCCACTGAATGCACCCCAATGCACATTTCGCCGCTATCAGCATCGCTTTCTCAAAGGGAGGTATAATGAGAGCAAAGCCAGGTTTAAATGGGGTGTGAGATCAGAATGAGCCAATCAGGAACTCTGGGTGGAAACCAACAGGAAATTCAGGGAGGAGACATCAGCAACAACATAGGTTCAAGTATTTGGATAGTTAAATAAAAGTGACACTCAACTCATGAAATCCCTGACAAAACTTTTAATGCAGTAAAAAATAAACGTAAAGTCATGGTGCACTTTTACATTTTGGCGTCCTTTCTCTGGCCCAATAATATCAGGCCTATTTATGAGGAGAGATAACAAGAACCAATCAAACAACACTATCTCATTTAAGCTGTTGCTGAGCCTCCAATCAGGCTAACCCCTGATAAACTGAGCTCTGATTAATACACTGCCAGGTCTGTTACTTCATGCAACCACAAGCTTATGCCAGCTGTGTGGTTTTCCATACCAGTCAAAATGTGGACGGTACAGAGGAAAGTTCAGTGTGTTCTGTGGCTCGCTAAATTCAAATCCGTGACCAAAGTGCTACATCAATATTGGTGCATTTATAACAAAGTGCCACCACATCGGTGGGATAAGCAGTTGAAGAAAACCAGCAGTTTGGTGGAGAAACCCCGTTCTGATAGGCCATCAGACAGTGACAAGTCTGTAGAGGCTATATGGGATAGCTACATAAGGAGCCATAAAAAATCTGTGCGTGCGTGTGCTAGACAATTACACCGAATAAAAGCTCACAGACACAAAAAGAGGACTTGAAAATCCTCCAGAAAATTGAAAAAAATCACAGAGAAAAAAGCAGAGATGTTTACCTGCTGAAGCCTCCAAACAAATGCACCAGCAGGGCGCAGCGGACCAGATAAATGATGGCAAAAACACAGGTGCCAATGAAACAACCATTTTCAATCCAGTGTTGGCTGTTTGGCAATAGTGCACAAAAAGATAAGAGATAATAGTCTGTATGTGGCATTGTATACACAGGCAATGCAGAGCATCTGGTTTACAGCCTATTACTAACGCACATATATGCGGGCCACCCAGTGCTACAAAATGCATGCTTTGTGAATAGAGGCCTACAGTTTACAGAGCCATCTTGGTCCGACTGCGCCCCGCAAGATAAAGTGCAAAAAAAAAAACACATATCAATGTATGTAAGATATTAGTTTATATTGGGGCCTCAATACGTGAGCCGGCAACCCACGTCAAGGGTCCTTACAATTTTGCCGGTCCTAATGCTAAACATTGTGTTTTTGCCATCATTAATCGGGTCCGATGCGCCCTGCTAGTGCATTTGTATGGAGGCTTCAGCAGGTAAACATCTCTGCTTTTTTCTCTGTGATTTTTTTCAATTTTCTGGAGGATTTCTAAGTCCTCTTTTTGTGTCTGTGAGCTTTTACTCAATGTTTAGCGTTAGGACCGGCAAAATTGTAAGGACCCTTGACGTGGGTTGCCGGCTTACGTATTGAGGCCCCAATATAAACTAATATCTTACATACCGTACATTGATATGTGTTTTTTTTTTTTTTTTTTTGCACTTTATTTTGCAGGGCGCAGTCGGACCAAGATGGCTCTGTAAACTGTAGGCCTCTATTCACACAGCATGCATTTTGTAGCACTGGGCGGCCCGCATATATGTGCGTTAGTAATAGGCTGTAAACCAGATGCTCTGCATTGCCTGAGTGTACAATGCCACATACAGACTATTATCTCTTATCTTTTTGTGCACTAATGCCAAAGAGCCAATACTGGATTGAAAATGGTTGTTTCATCTGTATTTTTTGCACCTGTGTTTTTGCCATCATTAATTGGGTCCGATGCGCCCTGCTAGTGCATTTGTTTGGAGGCTTCAGCAGGTAAACACAATTACACCGGAGCAAGACTTTAGTTCATAAGGTGTTAATGAAACGTCTCTGTTTTACGAGGTACAAATTGCGACTGTTGCACGCTATCAAACCGGCGGATAGACCCAAATGATGTGCGTTTGCTACACATATGCTTCATGAGATCGACAATGATGCAAGATTTTTGGAGAAGATTGTGTTTAGTAACGAGGCGACTTTCCATATTTGTGGACATGTTCATCGCCATTACGTCCGAATATGGGCTGCTGAACATCTTCATGCCTATGTTGAGTATGAAAATACCCCTAAAGTGAATGTGTGGTGTGGCCTGATGCATGATAAGGTGATAGGTATGAAACTGGGAGAGTTTTTCTTTTATTTAGAGCAGATTTCACATTTCTATCGTTTTTTGTTGCTTTTCAGTGACTGGTCAAAAGTGCACCATGGCTTTATGGGCACACTGTATATATAATAGTAGAATTATGTAATGCAAACAGATAGTAAAGTAGAATATTACTGGTGGTGGTTGGAGATTATATTTTACTGATATAGTAGATCAGGGTATTGTATGACATTGTAAAGATGATAAGGAAGCATCACATTAAAAGTAGATGAGGACAAATGTAGTTGAATGCATGTGGGGTAAGATCTTACTGCTGTTGGGTGGTGGCCAGGTGCCCGTATCCAACGCAGTGTCTGCCGCTAGTTGGAATAGGGGCAGTGTGCACGTGTGAGCTGATATGGATGGGAGGCGGGACAAGTGTCCCTGCTGAAGACTGGAACCTTGTCACTGAAGCGACGTCGGTTTGTGTTTCACATAATCTCCAACCACCTCTGGTAATATTCTACTTTACTATCTCTTACTTAATATCGTCATTGCAATACATAATTCTACTATTTTATATACAGTATAGAGCAAAAGTTTGGACACACCTTCTCATTTAAAGATTTTTCTGTATGTAACTGTAAATTGTAAATTACAAAATTCACACTGGAGGCATTAAAACTATGAATTAACACATGTGGAATTATATACTTAGCAAAAAAGTGTGAAACAACTGAAAATATGTCTCATATTCTAGGTTCTTCAAAGTAGCCACCTTTTGCTTTGATGACTGCTTTGCACACTCTTGGCATTCTCTTGATGAGCTTCAAGAGGTAGTCACCGGAAATGGTCTTCCAACAATCTTGAAGGAGTTCCCAAAGATGCTTAGCACTTGTTGGCCCTTTTGCCTTCACTCTGCAATTCAGCTCACCCCAAACCATCTCGATTGGGTTCAGGTCTGGTGACTGTGGAGGCCAGGTCATCTGGCGTAGCACCCCATCACTCTCCTTCTTGGTCAAATAGCCCTTACACAGCCTGGAGGTGTGTTTGGGGTCATTGTCCTGTTGAAAAATAAATGAGGATCCAACTAAACGCAAATAGCATTTATGGAATAGCATGCCGCTGCAAGATGCTGTGGTAGCAATGCTGGTTCAGTATGCCTTCAGTTTTAAATAAATCCCCAACAGTGTCACCAGCAAAGCACTCAAACACCATCACACCTCCTCCTCCATGCTTGACGATGGGAACCAGGCATGCAGAGTCCATCCGTTCACCTTTTCTGCATCGCACAAAGACACGGTGGTTGGAACCAAAGATCTCAAATTTGGACTCATCAGACCAAAGCACAAATTTCCACTGGTCTAATGTCCATTCCTTGTGTTCTTTAGCCCAACAAGTCTCTTCTGCTTGTTGCCTGTCCTTAGCAGTGGTTTCCTAGCAGCTATTTTACCATGAAGGCCTGCTGCACAAAGTCTCCTTTTAACAGTTGTTGTAGAGATGTGTCTGCTGCTAGAACTCTGTGTAGCATTGACCTGGTCTCTAATCTGTGCTACTGTTAACCTGTGATTTCTGAGGCTGGTGACTCTTATAAACTTGACTCTTGGTGTTCCTTTCCTGGGGTAATCATCATGTGAGCCAGTTTCTTTGTAGCGCTTGATGGTTTTTGCAATTGCACTTGGGGACACTTTTCACAATTTTTTGGACTGGCTGACCTTCATTTCTTAAAGTAATGATGGCCACTCGTTTTTCTTTACTTAGCTGCTTTTTCTTTCCATAATACAAATTCTAACAATCTATACAGTAGGACTATCAGCTGCGTATCCACCAGACTTTTGCACAACACAACTGATGGTCCCAACCCCATTTATAAGGCCAGAAATCCCACTTATTAAACCTGACAGGGCACACCTGTGAAGTGAAAACCATTTCCGGTGACTACCTCTTGAAGCTCATCAAGAGAATGCCAAGAGTTTGCAAAGCAGTCATCAAAGCAAAAGGTGGCTACTTTGAAGAACCTAGAATATAAGACATATTTTCATTTGTTTCACATTTTTTGTTAAGTATATAATTCCACATGTGTTAATTCATAATTAACATAATTGACCTATGGGAGGTGGAGCCACATATTCATTACTGTAATGAGCGGTACCATGTGACCATTCAGTACAGGAAGAAGCTGCGGTGTCGGGGAACCGGGGACCTGCAGGGACCGCACCAAGAGTAGGTGAGTATAGTTAGACAGCCCCCGCTCCCCCTCCCCTGCTGACCCCTGGGTATGACTCAAGTATAAGCCGAGAGGGGGACTTTCAACCCCCAAAAATGGGCTGAAAATCTTGGCTTATACTCGAGTATATACGGTAACTATTTTTTCATTGCTTTGTTCTGAGAGCTATAACTTTTTTTTATCTTTCTGCTGATAAAGCTGTATGACAGCTTGCTCAGCAGTATGATGACAAAACATTGTTTTTTGCCTCGTATTTTATTTATTTTTTTACGGTATTCAGGGGTTCAACTAGTGGGACAGTTTTATAGAGCTGGTCGTTACCGACGTTGTGATACCAAATATGTGTTTCTTTTTTATCTTTATTTGGGGATTTTTGTAAAAAAATATTTTTACACTTAATATTGTTTAAAACTATTTTACGTAGTCCCAGGATGGGACATTACTGTATATCATCAGATCACTGATCTGATGTTTTGCAATACATCTGCACTGCAAGGCATTAGAGCTCTGTCGGACAGGCAAGTAAGGATGAGTCTCAGGTCCTGCTCTGAACAGGCACTGACATGCCACCTCCCCTGAAAGACCCCAAGGCCATCTTGCGGCTGGGTGTCTCCATGGAGACCATCAGGACAATGCAATCGCATCATGTTATACTGATGGAAGCAACTCATTCCTTGCACTATTTTGCGGCATTGGATGGGTTAAATGCCCTTGATTGGTGCTAGTGGCAATCGTGAGCATTCCGGCAGGGTGTCAGCTCTCACACAGAGCTGACACCCACACCCGATCGCTGATCAAGGCAGCTCAATTGTGCCGCAGTTAGTGTTGAGCATTCCGATACCGCAAGTATCGGGTATCGGCCGATATTTGCGGTATCGGAATTCCGATACCGAGATCCGATATTTTTGTGATATCGGGTATCGGTATCGAATCAATAGGGATGTGGAAAATAAAGAATTAAAATAAAAAATATTGATATGCTCACCTCTCCGGAGGCCCCTGGACTTCACGCTGCTATCCGGGAGGCTTCTTTGTTTAAAAAGCGCGCCTTTCGGACCGGTGAATGACGTCCCGGCTTCTGATTGGTCGCGTGCCGCCCATGTGACCGGCACGCGGCCAATCAGAAGCCGCGACGTCATTCTCATTCACAAAACTGCTAATTATAGGAATTGAGGACCTGCGAATGACGTCGCGGCCTCTGATTGGTCGCGTGCCGGTCACATGGGCGGCACGCGACCAATCAGAAGCCGGGACGTCATTCACAGGTCCGAAAGGCGCGCTTTTTAAACAAAGAAGCCTCCCGGATAGCAGCGTGAAGTCCAGGGGCCGCCGGAGAGGTGAGCATATCAATATTTTTTATTTTAATTCTTTATTTTACACATCCCTATGGATCCCAGGGCCTGAAGGAGAGTTTCCTCTCCTTCAGACCCTGGGAACCATGAGAATACCTTCCGATACTTGATGTCCCATTGACTTGTATTGGTATCGGATATCGGTATCGGCGATATCCGATATTTTTCGGGTATCGGCCGATACTATCCGATACCGATACTTTCAAGTATCGGACGGTATCGCTCAACACTAGCCGCAGTACATGTACTGCTATTTACGGGAGTATGGCTCCTGCAGAGCATTACATGTACGGCGCATGTCGGGAAGGGGTTAAAGGAGCAGTAACCCAGATATTTTTTTCCCATATTAGCAAGTAGTAATGTGTATAGTTGTGCTTATGCAGAGAGTAAATTGCAATACCTACCGATCTTTGTCTTTTGCTGCATCTTGTGACCACAATTGTGACCTACCAAATCACAGAGTAACTTTTGTGACCTGCATTGACAAAATTACAACACATACTGTGCCATCCGGCAGGTCAGTAATGCGGTCACATGATGCTTGAATGGCAAAGCGACCAGTAAGTAAGGTTGGTTTCATTCTTGCGTACGGGAGGGCTGCAGATGGCAGTGTACTTCCTCTCTTCTTCATCTGTGAAACCACGCCTACGTTATGCCTACAATCCACCTACTTCTCCTTGTGACCTGTGGTGCCCTTCATACCTATCTTTAACATTGGGTACGCAGGGACGTACGCTGTATGCAGATGCCTCCGCATGTGCCATTTGGATGCTGAGCCAACCGCAAAAAATTCAACATGTTGCATCGGTGCAGTTCGGTGCAGTGTCCAAATGGCGCATGCAGAGGCATCCCCATACAGCGTACGTCCCTGCGTACCCAATGTTAAAGATAGGTATGCAGGACATCGCAGGACGCAAGGAGAAGTAGGCAGAGCGTATTTGGAGTGTAGGCGTGGTTTCATGGAAGAAGGGAGGAAATGCGCTGCCATCGGCATCCCTCCGGTACGCAAGTATGAAACCAGCCTAATGCACTCTGAACATACTCATTACTCATTGCTAATAGAAGGGAAAATAAAAAAAATCATTGGAGTGCTCCTTTATGAAGGTCCAGAGAATGTTCAGAAAATCAATGTCAGAATCATTTTGACAAACTAAGGTTTATAATGTTAATCAAAGGTTAAGAAAAAACTCAAGAAATAAAGTATGGAAAAGGAAAAAATGCTAAAGAGAGTGACCTTCAAAATGTTGTAGATGTCTAGATTTGACCTATGTAGTGCCATGATGTTCACACCATGCAGCAAATGAGGCAGTGACCCAGGAAAAGTTCACAGTAAATGTATTTTATGTCCAAACAACTCACAAAATGAACTGCACAGGTATCCTACGGATCACAGCTGGGGGTCACAACAGTCCATAACTGAGACCGTTTGCCGAGGGCGACTGCACCACCATATCATGCTGCACGGTGCCAGGCGTTCTCTGCTCTTGGCTTAGTGTTACCTCACACAAGCTGGACATTGCAGAGCAAACACCTACACACCCAATGCTTTGCTGCAGGGTTTTTAATTGGAATCTGTGGCCATGGGCCACTTTTAAGACCCAGCCCAGAGGGAGTGAACTGCCCCACTACCATCCTGTAGTTCACTTCAAAAATAAAAGCCCATCCCGGGTTTTCTTAAATTTGCCGTGGTCAAATAGCTTGGCTATTAGTTTTGCTGAGGTGTGCTGGAGAGGTACCACCTCTGGGTATCGCGTGGCATAGTCCATTATGACCAAAATATGTTGATGGCCACAGGCAAATTTCACTGTAGGCCCCACCAGATCCATTGCTATCCGCTCAAATGGTACCTCTATAATGGGTAGAGGCCCCAATGGACTCCAGAAATGTGCAGTGGGTGTGGCAAATTGGCATTCAGGACAGGACTCACAATACCTCTTGACCTCAGCATAAATCCCAGGCCAAAAATAAATGCTGCAGTACGTGCCCCTGTGTCTTTTTGCTCCAAAGTGCCCTTCCAGCATGTGGGTGTGAGCCATTTCAAGAACCACTCGATAGTTAGATTGGGGCACTACCAGTTGTTCCACCTCTTCATCCCGCATTTTAGCCACCTTTAACAAATCCCGGTGGATAGCCATGCGGGGGAAAACTGCCTTGGCACCCAGTTGCTGAGCCGCTCCATTTATTTTCATCTCCCTTTTTCTTGCCCGGGCCAGAGTGGGATACTGGAGCTGAGCTGTCCCAAACTTACCAATGGACACTTCCAGCTCTCCTGCCAATACCTGTAGGGAAAACCTATCAGGGATATACTCTTTCCCTAGGTTGGTCACCCCTACAGCTGGTATCAGCGGCCTGGAATCTTCGGGTTCTGCGTCTGGAATAACATTTACCTTGGGACCGTTAACCCTGGTCTCCCACAGGGACAAGAATAGGGGCAAGTCTCTTCCCAGCACAGTAGCATATGGAAGGGTCTTCATCAATCCCACCACTTGTTGTATTTCCCAGCATGATGTGGAAAAAGTAACCTCCATAGTCGAGTACTCTTTGAGTTCCCCATGTATACCCACCATCCCCACTTTCTGTCCATTGGGGCTGTCCCCGGGAACAAGGGACCCATGGACCAGAGTCACTAATCTCCCTGAATCCAAGATAGTCTCCATTTTGGTACCCTTTGACAATTACCTGGCACAGTTTGGGTTCACTGCCATCAGTGCCTGTAGTTATGGTGTGGACTGGCTGGGCGTACATAGCCATACTGGAAGTGTAATCACAGCCTGTGGGTTCAGCTGTCAAGGGGCAGTTGGCAACCAGGCCCTTTGCATCACCAACACTTAATAACTGCAGCATGATTAGAACTTAGGGCCAATTTAGGGGAACAATCTCTTGTCAATCTCATTTCCCAAGCTCCTGGGTTAGCAGTGCCCGACATGACAGCTGAAGTGGAACAGTGGCTGTATACCGCTCAACCAGGTCTCAGGCTGAAGCCATTTTTTTACCAGCTGCAGCAAGTCATATGCCTGAGACCTGGCGGGACGAGACACTGCAAAGGACCACTGGTGCACCCGCTGAGCCCACACATATGTATTAACCCCCAGTTGGGCAAGGATCTCACCTTTCACCTTCTCATAGTCCAGTGAATTGTACTGACTGAGGTCCAGGTAAGCCTTCTGGGCACCTCCTGTCAGGAAGGGGGCTGTTGTGAATAGGTAATTCAGAACCACAATGGACCTTGAAGTTCAGAGCACACAAGTGACCTGACAAAACCCACAAAACATAGGACGAGCTCTGAGACGTGGAAACTCTGCTGACCGCAATCCCTAAACCTATCAAACCACACTAGAGGTAGCCGTGGATTGTGCCTAACGCTCCCTATGCAACTCGGCACAGCCTGAGAAACTAGCTAGTCCTGAAGATAGAAAAATAAGCCTACCTTGCCTCAGAGAAATTCCCCAAAGGAAAAGGCAGCCCCCCACATATAATGACTGTGAGTTAAGATGAAAATACAAACACAGAGATGAAATAGATTTAGCAAAGTGAGGCCCGACTTACTGAATAGACTGAGGATAGGAAAGATAACTTTGCGGTCAACACAAAAACCTACAAACAACCACGCAGAGGGGCAAAAAGACCCTCCGCACCGACTAACGGTACGGAGGTGCTCCCTCTGCGTCTCAGAGCTTCCAGCAAGCAAGAAAAACCAAAAAAGCAAGCTGGACAGAAAATATAGCAACAAAAGTAACACAAGCAGAACTTAGCTTATGCTGAGCAGACAGGCCACAGGAACGATCCAGGAGGAAGCAAGACCAATACTAGAACATTGACTGGAGGCCAGGATCAAAGCACTAGGTGGAGTTAAATAGAGCAGCACCTAACGACTTAACCTCATCACCTGAGGAAGGAAACTCAGAAGCCGCAGTACCACTCATGACCACAGGAGGGAGCTTGATCACAGAATTCACAACAGTACCCCCCCCTTAAGGAGGGATCACCGAACCCTCACCAGAGCCCCCAGGCCGACCTGGATGAACCATATGAAAGGCACGAACAAGATCGGCAGCATGGACATCAGAGGCAAAGACCCAGGAATTATCTTCCTGACCATAACCCTTCCACTTAACCAGATACTGGAGTTTCCGTCTCGAAACACGAGAATCCAAAATCTTCTCCACTATATACTCCAACTCCCCCTCCACCAAAACCGGGGCAGGAGGATCAACAGATGGAACCACAGGCGCCACGTATCTCCGCAACAATGACCTGTGGAATACGTTATGGATGGAAAAAGAATCTGGAAGGGTCAAACGAAAAGACACAGGATTAAGAACCTCAGAAATCCTATACAGGCCAATGAAACGAGGCTTAAACTTAGGAGAGGAAACCTTCATAGGAATATAACGAGATGACAACCAAACCAAATCCCCAACACGAAGTCGGGGACCCACACAGCATCTGCGATTAGCGAAACATTGAGCCTTCTCCTGGGACAAGGTCAAATTGTCCACTACATGAGTCCAAATCCGCTGCAACCTGTCCACCACAGTATCCACACCAGGACAGTCCGAAGACTCAACCTGCCCTGAAGAGAAACGAGGATGGAACACAGAATTGCAGAAAAACGGTGAAACCAAGGTAGCCGAGCTGGCCCGATTATTAAGAGCGAACTCAGCCAACGGCAAAAAGGACACCCAATCATCCTGATCAGCAGAAACAAAACATCTCAGATATGTTTCCAAGGTCTGATTGGTTCGTTCAGTCTGGCCATTTGTCTGAGGATGGAAAGCCGAGGAAAAAGACAAATCAATGCCCATCCTAGCACAAAAGGCTCGCCAAAACCTCGAAACAAACTGGGAACCTCTGTCAGAAACGATGTTCTCTGGAATGCCATGTAAACGAACCACATGCTGGAAGAACAATGGCACCAAATCAGAGGAGGAAGGTAATTTAGACAAGGGTACCAAATGGATCATCTTAGAGAAGCGATCACAAACTACCCAAATGACCGACATTTTTTGAGAGACGGGGAGATCCGAAATAAAATCCATAGAGATATGTGTCCAAGGCCTCTTCGGGATCGGCAAGGGCAAAAGCAACCCACTGGCACGAGAACAGCAGGGCTTAGCCCGAGCACAAATCCCACAGGACTGCACAAAAGAACGCACATCCCGCGACAGAGACGGCCACCAAAAGGATCTAGCCACCAAATCTCTGGTACCAAAGATTCCAGGATGACCAGCCAACACCGAACAATGAACCTCAGAGATAACTTTATTCGTCCACCTATCAGGGACAAACAGTTTCTCTGCTGGGCAACGATCAGGTTTATTAGCCTGAAATTTTTGCAGCACCCGCCGCAAATCAGGGGAGATGGCAGACACAATTACTCCCTCTTTGAGAATACCCGCCGGCTCAGGCAAACCCGGAGAGTCGGGCACAAAACTCCTAGACAGGGCATCCGCCTTCACATTTTTTGAGCCCGGAAAGTACGAAACCACAAAGTCAAAATGGGAGAAAAACAGCGACCAACGAGCCTGTCTAGGATTCAACCGTTTGGCAGACTCGAGATAAGTCAAGTTCTTGTGATCAGTCAAGACCACCACGCGATGCTTAGCTCCTTCAAGCCAATGATGCCACTCCTCGAATGCCCACTTCATGGCCAGCAACTCTCGATTGCCAACATCATAATTTCGCTCAGCAGGCGAAAACTTCCTGGAAAAGAAGGCGCATGGCTTCATCACCGAGCAATCAGCACCTCTTTGCGACAAAACAGCCCCCGCTCCAATTTCAGAAGCATCAACCTCAACCTGGAACGGAAGCGAAACATCTGGTTGACACAACACAGGGGCAGAAGAAAAACGACGCTTTAACTCTTGAAAAGCTTCCACAGCAGCAGAAGACCAATTGACCACATCAGCACCCTTCTTGGTCAAATCGGTCAATGGTTTAGCAATACTAGAAAAATTACAGATGAAGCGACGATAAAAATTAGCAAAGCCAAGGAACTTTTGCAGACTCTTCAGAGATGTCGGCTGAGTCCAATCATAAATGGCCTGGACCTTAACAGGGTCCATCTCGATGGTAGAAGGGGAAAAAATGAACCCCAAAAATGAAACCTTCTGAACACCAAAGAGACACTTTGATCCCTTCACAAACAAAGAATTAGCACGCAGGACCTGGAACACCATTCTGACCTGCTTCACATGAGACTCCCAATCATCCGAGAAGACCAAAATATCATCCAAGTATACAATCAGGAATTTATCCAGGTACTCTCGGAAGATGTCATGCATAAAGGACTGAAATACTGATGGAGCATTGGCAAGTCCGAATGGCATAACTAGGTACTCAAAATGGCCCTCGGACGTATTAAATGCAGTTTTCCATTCATCGCCCCATTTAATACGCACAAGATTATAGGCACCACGAAGATCTATCTTGGTGAACCAACTAGCCCCCTTAATCCGAGCAAACAAATCAGATAGCAGCGGCAAGGGGTACTGAAATTTGACCGTGATTTTATTTAGAAGGCGGTAATCAATACAAGGTCTCAGCGAACCATCCTTCTTGGCCACAAAAAAGAACCCTGCTCCCAATGGCGATGACGACGGCCGAATATGACCCTTCTCCAAGGATTCTTTTACGTAACTCCGCATAGCGGCGTGCTCAGGTACAGATAAATTAAACAGTCGACCCTTAGGAAACTTACTACCAGGAATCAACTCGATAGCACAATCACAATCCCTATGCGGAGGTAGGGCATTGGACTTGGGCTCATCGAATACATCCCGGTAATCAGACAAGAACTCTGGGACCTCAGAAGGGGTGGATGATGAGATAGACAGAAATGGAACATCACCATGTACCCCCTGACAACCCCAGCTGGACACAGACATTGATTTCCAATCTAATACTGGGTTATGGACTTGTAGCCATGGCAACCCCAACACGACCACATCATGCAGATTTTGCAACACCAGAAAGCGAATATTCTCCTGGTGCGCAGGAGCCATGCACATGGTCAGCTGGGTCCAATACTGAGGCTTATTCTTGGCCAAAGGCGTAGCATCAATTCCTCTCAATGGAATAAGACACTGCAAGGGCTCCAAGACAAACCCACAGCGCCTAGCAAACTCCAAGTCCATCAAATTCAGGGCAGCGCCTGAATCCACAAATGCCATGACAGAATAGGAAGACAAAGAGCAGATCAAAGTAACGGACAAAAGAAATTTCGACTGTACCGTACCAATGGTGGCAGACTTAGTGAACCGCTTAGTGCGCTTAGGACAATCGGAGATAGCATGAGTGGAATCACCACAGTAGAAACACAGCCCATTCTGACGTCTGTGTTCTTGCCTTTCAGCTCTGGTCAAAGTCCTATCGCACTGCATAGGCTCAGGTTTATGCTCAGATAATACCGCCAAATGGTGCACAGATTTACGCTCACGCAAGCGTTGACCGATCTGAATGGCCAAAGACATAGACTCATTCAGACCAGCAGGCATAGGAAATCCCACCATGACATCCTTAAGGGCTTCAGAGAGACCCTTTCTGAAGATTGCTGCCAAAGCACATTCATTCCATTGAGTGAGCACAGACCACTTTCTAAACTTCTGACAATAAATCTCATTCTCATCCTGACCCTGACACAGAACCAGCAAATTTTTCTCTGCCTGATCCACTGAATTAGGTTCATCGTACAGTAATCCGAGCGCCAGAAAAAACGCATCAATATTACATAATGCAGGATCTCCTGGCGCAATGGAAAATGCCCAGTCTTGAGGGTCGCCACGTAATAGAGAAATAATAATCTTAACTTGTTGAACTGGGTCACCAGAGGAGCGAGGTTTCAACGCCAGAAACAGTTTGCAATTATTTTTGAAACTCAGAAATTTAGCTCTATCTCCAGAAAACAAATCAGGAATAGGAATTCTTGGTTCTAACATAGAATTCTGAGCCACAAAGTCTTGAATATTTTGTACTCTTGCAGTGAGAAGATCCACACATGAAGACAGACCTTTAATGTCCATCACCACACCTGTGTCCTGAACCACCCAAATGTCTAGGGGAAAAAAAAGGCAAAACACAGTGCAAAGAAAAAAAAATGGTCTCAGAACTTCTTTTTTCCCTCTATTGAGAAGCATAGTACTTTGGGCCTCCAGTACTGTTGTGAATAGGTAATTCAGAACCACAATGGACCTTGAAGTTCAGAGCACACAAGTGACCTGACAAAACCCACAAAACATAGGACGAGCTCTGAGACGTGGAAACTCTGCTGACCGCAATCCCTAAACCTATCAAACCACACTAGAGGTAGCCGTGGATTGCGCCTAACGCTCCCTATGCAACTCGGCACAGCCTGAGAAACTAGCTAGTCCTGAAGATAGAAAAATAAGCCTACCTTGCCTCAGAGAAATTCCCCAAAGGAAAAGGCAGCCCCCCACATATAATGACTGTTAGTTAAGATGAAAATACAAACACAGAGATTAAATAGATTTAGCAAAGTGAGGCCCGACTTACTGAATAGACCGAGGATAGGAAAGATAACTTTGCGGTCAACACAAATACCTACAAACAACCACGCAGAGGGGCAAAAAGACCCTCCGCACCGACTAACGGTACGGAGGTGCTCCCTCTGCGTCTCAGAGCTTCCAGCAAGCAAGAAAAACCAAAAAAGCAAGCTGGACAGAAAATATAGCAACAAAAGTAACACAAGCAGAACTTAGCTTATGCTGAGCAGACAGGCCACAGGAACGATCCAGGAGGAAGCAAGACCAATACTAGAGCATTGACTGGAGGCCAGGATCAAAGCACTAGGTGGAGTTAAATAGAGCAGCACCTAACGACTTAACCTCATCACCTGAGGAAGGAAACTCAGAAGCCGCAGTACCACTCGTGACCACAGGAGGGAGCTTGATCACAGAATTCAAAACAGGGGGCCACCACTTCAGCCCACTGGGTCATTGACAGGCTCTCCCACTCAGCTGTGCATTCATACATGGTGAGGAAAGCCTCCAAATCGTCCTCAGGACTTATCTTCCTCAGCGATGATTGGACTTTGTACAGGGCCTACAAGCAGAACTTGGTCGCTGGTGTGGACGTCTCTTGCAGAGCCATGATCTGCTGATTGAACAGGTTATTTGTATGCTGCTGTTGCTGATTATGTAGCTCCTGCTGCCATTGCTGCTGCTCCTGCTGCTGCCACTGATACTGCAGTTGCTCCTGCTGCTTCCATTGTGGCTGCAGCTGCTGCTTCTGCTGCCGTTGCTGAGTAAGGACCAACTGCTTCAAAAGCTCTTTCATCTTATCAGCAGGCTTGGGCTGCAGCATTGCAGGCCTAATCGCTGACATGCAGAACGCTTTGGGGTATGCCTCAGTTCACACTGCCCGCATTATCCACCATATGTACTCCTACAGTGTTCACGCAATGCAATAAATGACACAGTGATCAAGATAAAGTTCACAGCTAACTTATTGAATGTCCAAACAACTCACAAAATGAACAGAACAAGGTATCCTCCGGATTGCAGCTGGGCGTCACAACAGTCTATATCTGAGACCGGTTGCTGAGGGCGACTGCACCACCATATCACACTGTGGAATGCCAGACATTCGCTGCTCTTGGCTCTGTGTTACCTCACACAAGCTGGATGTTGCAGAACCCGCTGCTCTGCTCCTTGCAAACGAAAACTGACACACCCAACCCTTTGCTGCAGGGTTTTTAAATGGAATCTGTGTCCATGGGCCATTTGTAAGACCTGTCCCGGAGGCAGTGAACTGTCCCACTACTATCCTGTAGTTCACTCCAAAAAAATAAAAGCCAATGGGTTTCCTTAAATCTTTCTTTTATTTTGCACTGCAAGCACAGCTATATTTGTGACTACAATGCACTCCAGTGATCTCAATATTCTTCTATGAGCATCCTGGGGGACACATAGTGACCCTCGCAAATAACACCTGTCAATGCCTCACACCAGGGCCACCATCAGGGCATTACTGCCCATACATTATGGGTGCCAAGTCCGAGCATTCTTACATGAACATTTTCATGGAAAGTGGATTTGTGTGGGCCAGTTGAATGGCCACCAAGGTCTCCCGATCTGACCCCCTTAGACTTTTATCTTTGGGGTCATCTGAAGGCAATTGTCTATACTGTGAAGATATGAGGTGTGCAGCATCTGAAACAACAGATACTGGAAGCCTGTGCTAGAATTTCTTTTGCGGTGTTGCTATCACTGTGTCAAGAGTGGGAAAAGAGGGTTGTATTGACAATCCAACACAGTGAGCAGCACTTTGAACACATTTTATATGTGGTTATAAACGTTTAAATAACTCATGAAAGAATAAAGTTATGCTAAAACCAATCTCACCATTGTTTTTCTTGTGAAATTCTCAATAAGTTTGATGTGTCACATGACCCTCTTCCCATTGAAAAAAAATAAAATTGGGTCCAAAATGGCCGACTTCAAAACGGCCGTCATGGTCACCACCCATCTTAAAAGCTTTCCCCTCCATATGCTTATGTGTCACGAACAGGAAGTTGAAATTACCAACCACTTCCATTTTGTTTAGGTGTATCCATATAAATGGCCCACTCTGTAAACACAAATAATTAAAAAGATATGGATGGAAGGGCTTCTTTAACTAATTTGGCACATCTTTTCAGTGGCATGTGCCGCCCCATAAATTTGACTCCATTTGTGTACTGGACTAGTGTTTCTGGTATACAAAATGCCGACACCTTTGCCAAATTTGACGTGCAGGCATTGCCATGCCCAATCCCACTCTGGCTTTTCCTGAATACTGCCCATTTTGGCAGAGCTGCTTCAAACTGGCATGAAAATGCCAAAGGCTGCAATATACTTGAGATGAGCAAAAATGTTGTGGCTTTCAAAGTGTTTTATCCCAGTTATGCCAAAAATGCACGATGATTCACTCCAATAGTGTCTGAATTCAGTTATCTTTTTCATTCTGTGACGTCACAGATGCAACTGTGTAAAAATTGGACACTTGAAACAATAAAATAGTTTCTTAAAATGGATTAAGTCAAACATGTGCTATGCCTTTAAACGGGAATGCAATTCTTAATGTTTGTTTTTTCCCCAGTATTTTACTAATAACAGTATTTATTTGCTTAGAAAAACATTATGGATTTATAGGAAACAACCAATTAGACCTCAGTATGGTAAGACCAAACTAGAACTGTAAGGCATCCTTCATACCTTGGATAAAATAGTATTGAGATATTACATGGTTTTGACCTAAGCCTCCATGGGGGAGCTCATTCACTGAGATATGATACATGTTAGGCTACGTTCAGACTAGCGTTGCGCGCCGCTGCATCGGCGACGCAACGCACGACGCACACAAAAACGCGGCAAAACGCACGCAAAAACGCTGCGTTTTGCGACGCGTGCATCGTTTTTTGCCGAAAATCGGACGCAAGAAAAAGGCAACTTGCTGCGTTTTCTTGGTCCGACGCTAGCAGCAAAAAAGACGCAAGTGTTGCAAAACGCAACACACAAAAACGCATGCGTCCCCCATGTTAAACATAGGGGCGCATGACGCGTGCGTCGCCGCTGCGTCGCCTGACGCTAAGGCGACGCACACTAGCAGAACGCTAGTGTGAACGTAGCCTAAGCGTCAGCGTAACTCCAGTTGGAAGGATAAGATGCACATTTCTAAAACTGCAGGTGGTATTTCGTATCCTCCTCTGGAATTACACATAATAAAATAACACATTTTCACATAGATAAAGATAGAGAGAGATAGATATGAGATACATAGAGAGAGAGATACAATATTCAATTAGGAGCAGTGAGTCATGGCATGTAAGGTATTTATAGCATTTACTGCAGTAGGTCAGGATTTATAAGTGCATGAAAAATCGGTCAAATGTTTGTCGTGATTGGGGACAGAGAAACATCTGTGCTCCAGGTAGAGACAATGTTCAGCATAATCCTTTAGTTGCTCCAGCAAAAATCTTTCTTCTTCCACTACATATAAAGTTGGGATTGATTAAAAACTTTGTGAAAGCCATGGCAAAGACAAATTCACAAGGGTTCCATTACATTTCACAGGAATTCTCCAGTATTTCACCAGCAAAACGGAAGGAAGGGGTAGCATTTGTTGGTTCTCAGATCAGAGAGCTTATGAGAGATGATGTGTTTGAAAGAACTCTAAATGATAAGGAATTGAGATCTTGGAAAAGCTTTAGGTGGATCTGTGAAAACTTCTTAGGAAAACAAAAATCTCCAGAACATGATGAAGGTGTTGAGGAACTGCTAAATGCATACCAGTGTCTTGGATGTTACATGTCTCTGAAAATGCACATTTTGCTTTCACATTTAGATTTCTTCCCTCATAATCTTGGGGATGTAAGCGATGAACAAGGCGAGCGGTTTCACCAGGACATTAAAGTAATGGAATACCGCTATCAGGGTTTTTGCAATGATTCAATGATGGCACGGTACTATTGGATGTTATATAGGGACAACCCTGAAACATCGTATAAACGACAGTCTAATGTCAAGCACTTTTAATTTCTGCTCATATTTTGGTTTCTATTTTGCATGAGAAATTATTTTCGTTCAATAAAAACTGTTTTATAAGGTGACGCATTTTTTTCTGATATGTAGATTAATGTTTTTTTAATGTCGCCAGTATATTTCCTATACCTTATAATAATGATGCTGCACCATGGAAACTATACGTGCTGCAGAAAAACTATATACATTTTTTTAAATCAGTACAAAAACATGATTCAGAAAAGTACAAAGTCACCTGTGATGATTACAAAAAATATTTTTTGGAGACTTGTGTATCCATCTATATTGTCATCCATCTGTATTTTACATCTGTGTGGCATCTATATTTATACAAAGGCAACTTATACAGACGGCAACAACCGTGGCACACGCTGCAAACACGTTTCCTGCAGCGGTGCTCCAGGTGCGCAGAACGTCTGTGGAGAAAATCTAATCTACCCGAAGATTTCATCCATTATAAGTTCATGCTAAAGACATACAATTCTGCCCTTCACTTCTCCAAACAAACCTACTTCAACAACCTCATCACCTCCCTGTCCAATAACCCTAAACGTCTCTTTGACACGTTCCAGTCCCTACTCAACCCAAGAGAGCAGGCCCCAACCACGGATCTCCGTGCTGACGATCTGGCCAATTACTTCAAAGAAAAAATTGACCACATTCGACAGGAAATCATCTCCCAATCTCTTCATACCATGCACTGTCCTCCCTCCCCCACTGCATCTAGTTCACTCTCTGACTTTGAAGCAGTTACAGAAGAAGAAGTAAGCAGGCTCCTTGCATCTTTTCGCCCGACCACTTGCACCAGTGACCCCATTCCGTCACATCTCCTCCAGTCCCTTTCCCCGGCTGTCACCTCTCACCTAACAAAAATATTCAACCTTTCCCTCACTTGCGGTATTTTTCCCTCCTCATTTAAGCATGCCATCATACATCCATTACTTAAAAAACCATCCCTCGATCAAAACTGTGCCGCTAATTATAGACCTGTCTCTAATCTTCCCTTCATCTCTAAACTCCTCAAACGCCTGGTCCACTCCCGTCTTACCCGCTATCTCTCAGATAACTCTCTTCTCGACCCTCTTCAATCTGGCTTCCGCTCTTTACACTCTACTGAAACTGCCCTCACTAAAGTCTCTAATGACCTACTAACAGCTAAATCTAATGGTCACTACTCCATGCTAATTCTCTTGGATCTCTCTGCAGCATTCGACACTGTGGATCATCAGCTCCTCCTCACTATGCTCCGCTCCATTGGCCTCAAGGACACCGTTCTCTCCTGGTTCTCCTCCTATCTCTCTGACCGATCCTTCACTGTATGTTTTGCTGGTTCCTCCTCCTCTCACCTTCCCCTTACTGTTGGGGTTCCTCAAGGATCAGTCCTAGGCCCCCTACTCTTCTCGTTGTATACTGCCCCTATTGGACAAACAATCAGTAGATTTGGTTTCCAGTACCATCTCTATGCTGACGACACCCAATTATACACTTCTGCTCCTGATATCACACCGACCTTTTTAGAAAACACCAGTGATTGTCTTACCGCTGTCTCTAACATCATGTCCTCCCTCTATCTGAAACTAAACCTGTCAAAAACTGAACTCCTCGTGTTCTCTCCCTCTACTAACCTACCTTTGCCTGAAATTGCCATCTCCGTGTGCGGTTCCACCATTACTCCAAAGCAACATGCCCGCTGCCTTGGGGTCATCCTTGATTCTGACCTTTCATTCACCCCCTACATCCGATCACTGGCTCGCTCTTCTTACCTGCATCTCAAAAACATTTCTAGAATTCGCCCTTTTCTTACTTTCGACTCTGCAAAAACTCTGACTGTTTCACGTATTCATTCTCGTCTGGACTATTGTAACTCTCTACTAATCGGCCTCCCTCTTGCAAAACTCTCCCCGCTCCAATCTGTCCTGAATGCTGCAGCCAGGATCATATTCCTCACCAACCGTTACACCGATGCCTCTACCCTGTGCCAGTCATTACACTGGCTACCCATCCACTCCAGAATCCAGTACAAAACTACTACCCTCATCCACAAAGCACTCCATGGCTCAGCACCACCCTACATCTCCTCCCTGGTATCAGTCTACCACCCTACCCGTGCCCTCCGCTCCGCTAATGACCTCAGGTTAGCATCCTCAATAATCAGAACCTCCCACTCCCGTCTCCAAGACTTTACACGTGCTGCGCCGATTCTTTGGAATGCACTAACTAGGTTAATACGATTAATCCCCAATCCCCACAGTTTTAAGCGTGCCCTAAAAACTAATTTGTTCAGACTGGCCTACCGCCTCAATGCATTAACCTAACGATCCCTGTGTGGCCTATTTATAATAATAAAAAAAAAAAAAAAAAGGTTCCTCGCATCATGTTCTCATACACTTTATGCAGTATTAGCCCTCTGTGTCTGTACTGCTACATACTTAGGCAGTTAACTGGTTCATGCAGCTTTACATGAACACCTGAGCCTTACACTATAGCTGGTCCGAATAACTAAAGCAATTGTTACCATCCACCTCTCGTGTCTCCCCTTTTGCCCATAGTTTGTAAGCTTGCGAGCAGGGCCCTCACTCCTCCTGGTATCTGTTTTGAACTGTATTTCTGTTATGCTGTAATGTCTATTGTCTGTACAAGTCCCCTCTACAATTTGTAAAGCGCTGCGGAATATGTTGGCGCTATATAAATAAAAATTATTATTATTATTATTATTATTATTAACATTATCAAAACCAGTTTCCTATGTTAATAATGGCAATGTATCCATAAAAGTCAGATGCCATACGGATAATCTGTATGGGATCCAATTTGTTTGGTGCATCCATAGACTTGTGTAGGCGATTCTCATACTTGTAAGATAATAGTGCATGCGATGATTTTTATTTACACAGACACTTGATCTGTATGAAAAAACTATTTCCCGTAATCACATTGGTCAGCGTATCTGATTCTTACTTGCACAGCACACGTCCATATAAGATGCTCATCTGAAGGGACTTTACCATCAAAATGTGACCATCTCTATCATCAGTTCGACCAGGACACTTCACTTACCTGAGAATTTTTTGCCAGTTGGTTTTATAAGCTGAACATCTTTGAAAGCTTATAGAAAACTGCACAGCTATAGTAAACCCAAGCGGCAGTATGTACAATGCTCAAAAAATAAAGGGAGCCCTTAAACAGCAGAATATAGCTCCAAGTAAATCAAACTTCTGTTAAATCATATTGTTCACTTACGAAGAAACACTGTTTGACAACCAATTTCACATGCTGTTGTGCAAATGGAATAGACAACAGATGGAAGTTATTGGCAATTATTGAGGCACACTCAGTAAAGGAGTGGTTCTTCAGGTGGGGACCACAGACCACATCTCAATACTAATGCTTTCTGGCTGATGTTTTGGTCACTTTTGAATGTTGGTTGTGCTTTTACACTCATGATAGCATGAGACGGACTCTACAACCCACACAAGTGGCTCAGGTAGTGCAGCTCATCCAGGATGGCAAATCAATGTGAGCTGTGTCTGTCAGCGTAGTGTCCAGAGGCTGAAGGTGCTACCAGGAGACAGGCCACTACACCGGGAGATGTGTAGGGGGCCAAAGGAGGGCAACAACCCAACAGCAGGACCACTACCTCAGCCTTTGTGCAAGGAGGAACAGGAGGAGCACTGCCAGAGCCCTTCAAAAAGACCTCCAGCAGGCCACAATTGTGCATGTGTCTGCACAATTGGTTAGAAACTGACTCCATAAGAATGGTCTGAGTGCCCAACGTCCACAGATGGGGGTTGTGTTCACAGCCCAACACCGTGCAGGATGCTTGTCATTTGCCACAGAACACCAGGATTAGCAAATTCACCACTGGCGCCCTGTGCTCTTCACAGATGAAAGCAGGTTCATAATGAGCACATGTGACAGACGTGACATCGTCTGGAGATGCTGTGGAGAGCAATCTGCTGCCTGCAACATCCTTCAGAATGAACGGTTTGGCAGTGGGTCAGTAATGGTGTGGGGTGGCATTTCTTTGGAGGGCTCGCCAGAGGTAGCCTGACTGCTATTAGTTACCGAGATGAGATCCTCAGACCCCTTGTGAGACCATATGCTGGTGCGGTTGGCCCTGGGTTCCTCCAAATGCAGGACAATGCCAGACCTCATGTGGCTGGAGTGTGTCAGCAGTTCCTGCAAGATGAATGCATTGAAGCTATGGACTGGCCCGCCCATTCCCCAGACCTGAATCCGATTGAACCCATCTGGGACATCACGTTTTGCACCATCCAAAAACATCACGATGCACCACAGACTGTCCAGGAGTTGGCGGATGCTTTAGTCCAGGTCTGGGAGATCCCTCAAGAGACCATCCGCCACCTCATCCGCAGCATGCCCAGGCTTTGTAGGGAGGTTTTACAGGCACGTGGAGCCCCCACACACTACTGAGCATAATTTCCTTATCTTGAGGCATTTCCACTGAAGTTGGATCATTCTGTAACTTTGTTTTCCACTTTGATTTTGAGCATCATTCCAACTCCAGACCTCCATGGGATATTAGTTGGGATTTACATTGATAATTTTTAGGTTTTATAGTTCTCAACACTTTCCACTATATAATGAATATAGATTTACAACTGGAATATTTCATTCAGTGATATCTAGGATGTGGGATTTTAGTGTTCCCTTTATTTTTTTGAGCAGTGTATATTTCTCAGGACAGTTGATGTAGGACAAAGAGAATTTGTGCATTTTGTCAGTCTATTGTGCTTTTTGACTGTTATCAGTCAAACTGTGAAAATCACTCACTTATTGTGATTGTACAGGGTGGGCCATGTATATGGATACATTTAAATAAAATGGAAATGGTTGGTGATATCTACTTCCTGTTTGTGGAACATTAGCATTTGGAAGAGGGAACACTTTTCAAGATGGGTGGTGACCATGGCAGCCATTTTGATGTTGGCCATTTTGGATCCAACTTTTTTTTTCCAATGGGAAGAGGGTCATGTGACACATCAAACTTATTGAGAACTTCACAAGAAAACAATGGTGTGCTTGGTTTTAACGTAACTTTATTATTTCATGAGTTATTTACAGGTTTTTCTTTGTTTACAGCCATTGACATGTCAAAGAGGTTAATACGTGAGGAGTGGATAGAAATTGTTTGGAGAACGCAGTACCTGGGTCATTGCAGCAGATTTCAGTGCAAGACACCCTACGCAAGAAAACTGTCACCATTCCCATTTGATTCAGGTGAATCCATGTAAATGGCCCACCTAAAAATGTTTGCCTCATCAATGAACATAATGTTCTGTGTAAACTGAGGGTCCTGTTCCAATTTTTGTTTTGCCCATTCTGCAAATTCAGCACACCTATCTGGCATCAGTCGAACATCCCTTCCTCGGATATTAGCTACTCACAAATGGCACCATTACAAAATCCAGCTGCTGCAGCATCTCAACGAGGATAACCCAGATTGGCACACTGAATTTTCAGAATGGGCAAAGCAAAAATTGGAACAGGACCAATATGCCAGTATGCAGTATATATGCTTCAGTATTCTTTCCCATACATCGCTTGTATATATGGCGAGGGCAGCATGCAATTTCAGTTAATCGGTGAGAGTGCTAGATGTTGTTTTGTCACCAATTTCATACTAAATATCTATTCTAAGCATCTATCCTCAATTTATAGATCCTGGAAAACCCTTATACTTATTTTACAGTTTACAATATACGGTAACATTTCTACATGGTAAAAACTGCCCTTTGAAGTTATACATATGAACCCCTTCTTTACTCATTCTCATATTCCTGCCACAATACACATACCGTATTTTTCGGACTATAAGACGCACCGGACCATAAGACACACCCCAAATTTGGGGTGAAAATTGCAGAAAAAAAGATTTTTTATAAGATGGTGGTCCGTTTTATTGTCCGAATTTACAGTATCTTACCTGAGGGCTGGTGGTGGCAGAGCAGGGTCACAGCAGGCATGGTGTCGGCAGAGGTGCGGTGATGCAGTGGGCAATATGGCATGCACCTGAGCAGGGTCCTTTCCTTTTTAGGTGGGCGACGCCACGGCCTGGTGTCCATGGGGGGGTTGAAGCAGTGCTGTGGCAGCGGCAGAGGAGCAGGGATGATGAGGCGCAGTGAGTGGTATGGCGGGAGCAGGGTCCCTTACAAAGGTGAGGTGACGCAGTGGCCCAGTATCCAAGGTAAGCAGCAGAGCCGGGTGAATCATGGCTTTATCGGTGGCGGCGGCCATCTTCCTGAGGCCGTGCGTGCGCAGATGAAGTGCTCTGCTTCCCGGGGCTTCAGGAAAATGGCCGCGGGAGGCTGAGTGTGCGCAGATGGAAATTGCGGCGGCCATTTTCCTGAAGCCGAGTTTGCAGATTCACATGGGCGAAACTACCCAGCACATCCGCGATCGGATATCACAGCATAATTTCACAATCAGATGTGGATGAACGTTGTTACCCATTCCCTTACACTTCATTTCGAGTGGTCATACTATTTCCCAGCTCAAATACCAGGTAATAGACCATATTCCACCCAACAGGCGAGGAGGCGATAGGATTAGGATGTTGAAACAACGCAAATCTTTTTGGATCCATACATTACAGACTTTATCTCCTCTGGGGCTCAATAGAGAGTACGAAGTCCATTATTGATATGCCAAAAATTTCTTGGATGTATAAATATTTGAAGTGATACATATTGTCATAATAACCATTGATAGTGGACCCATGAAGATCTAACTTGTCCTGTTTCTTTTTCCTCTTAGATACTTCTATAGACAACAGACTAAGTAATTAGTTTCACTCCCCGTCTACATATATTTTTGATTTACCTTTTTAATGTTTATTTTCTGATTTTGCATTTTTATTTTTTATTTTTTGTATTTTAGTTTTTATTTACTTCTAATTTTTTCTTTTTATATTATATTTTTTCCATTTATTTTTCCATTTCATTTATTACTTATTTTTCCATGTTTTTTTTAAATTTTCATTTCAATTTATTTATTTATTTTTTTAATTTTCTTATTTTTTTGTCCATTTCTGGTTTTTAGTTATTTCACTTTATATTCCCAAAGTTTTATCATTGACTTTTTATTTTTTTTATTTCATTTTTCTTATTTTTCAGTCCTTATTTTTCATTTTTTCCGTGTTTCACCTCTAGGTCTTGATATGCTCTCCTCGCATTTTGTCCCCTTTTCTTGCCTCATTCACATTATATGCTACTCTATTTTTCCTCAGTATACATACGGAGGAGTGATAAGGAACACAGACGCCCTTTATCTATGACCGGGGGAGTGATCATTTGCACCCCCTCTCACTAATCAAGCACCTGAGACAACCATGCAAGCCTGCACAGTACCCCACACGAAAAGGCGAAGCAGCTTGGCTATTCCCGGCGGGATCTCCCTACACATGCGCACATGTGCGCTTCATCCCTGCTACCTTGAACTGGAAGTTCAAGAAAATACTTCCTCTTAGCGCCCACATAATGAACGCTCATTGTATCGTCCACACATTGACACTGGCTGCTTGTCTCCACACACATGCGCTTTCACTGCTCAGGTAATATAACCTTTTACTGACCGCATAGCAATACGCATACGCTTGTTTAATCCCTGCCTAAACACTTGCTGGTGACATTACCAGCTATTTCCATATGGTATTATAGTGCTCGTATTTTTCATACCACCATTTGGTCTTTCTGCGACTAACCCATGAGCATTTATTTTAGGTAGACACGCCATATATACAGTATGTCATTACTAGAGACCCCTTCCAAGACAGGTAAAACCTGGTCAATGTTTGTCTGTTTATATGTTGCTCATGTGAACTTATGTCATATAGGCAATATTAGATCTTCAGGGACATCATCCACATGGGTCCCAATCAAAATGTGTATATATATACTTCATATACTTTAGTCTTGAGGTGCACGTGGATATATTCTATTATTCCTTGTGATTCTGCTTACGTATTCTATATTGGGTTATTATAAGCGATCTTCATGTACGTTTGTCCGCACTTGTATTCTATACTTGAGTATGATGAGTGATATTCATGTATGTTTTATTATAAAACTATCCTGGTCTTGTTTTAGACTAGGAGGGGGCCCTGGGGTATCCTTAGTTATTTCTTAGTTGTCCTTCAACTATCCTCTTGTGTTTGTTAACAGTATATTTTTGTATATATATTTCCACAATAGATTTGGCTTGAGAAAGGCATTATACTGCCGAAACGTTGCAGAAGAAGTTTATCTGTTTATACCAGTGCTCTTTTCCTTTCATATGTGTGGTGGATGATTGCCCCTCTGCTTTCTTATGAATATTGGATAATAAACTGTTTCTTTTTGAGTGCCGAAGATTCTCTCATTTTTTGAATATTTGGATTCTTTTCTTCAGAGCACCAAATTCCTGTTGCAGTGAGTATCCCTTAGATCTTTAATAATGCATAATCTCTCTCCTCACTACACTCCTGCTTCCCCTCTTTGCAAATCTCTTCACTGGCTCCCAATTTCCTGGCGTATCCAGTTTAAACTACTAATACTGACCTACATAGCCATCCACAACCTTTCTCCTCCGTTTTTCTACCAAACTAATCTCTCAATATCTTCCCTCACGTAATCTCCTGTCCTCCCAAGACCTCCTTCTCTCCTCCATGCTTATTCGCTACTCACCCAATCACCTCCAAGACTTTTCCCGAATATCCCCCATCATCCGGAATTCTGTGCCCCAACACATTCGGTTATCCACCACATTTGGATCCTTCAAACGGAACCTGAAAACCCATCTCTTCAAAGAAGCTTACAACTTGTAATGACGACACGACAACGTCAACACCATTGAAGCTACCGCAACCCCCGACCTACTGTCTCCTTCCCCACAATCCTGTAGAATGTAAGCCCGCATAGGCAGGGTCCTCTTCCCTCTGTACCAGTCTGTCATTGTTAGTTTGTTTACTGTAATTGATATTTGTATTTTGATGTAACCCCGTCTCATGTACAGCACCATGGAATTAATGGTGCTATATAAATAAATAATAATATGTAACTTTTATATCTCTATCACTAATTGGGGTTAGGTTATGTCCTAGTATTAAGTTTTTAAATAAACAAAAGAGCACGTTTCCACAACTGCCTTCAGCCAGCTTAGGGCCATGAACTATTCAGTGGGGGGCTGCTATCACACCAGTATCACATTGCACAGAGTGTGTAGTTAGAAAGAGCTGGGAGGGGGTCAAAAAGCCCAGAGTGTGTCTGTAAAGCCATGGAACCTTCTAGAAGTACACTCAGAATATGGCATATTTATATTATCGTGACAACATCATTCAAATCTTTTTGGGTAGGAGTCTATCAGCAGTGGCGTAACTACCGCGGTCGCAGCGGTCGCCACTGCGATGGGGCCCGGCAGGTCAGGGGCCCGCCGCCCGGCAGGTCAGAGGCACCACCGGCCGACACCATGTTGCAGTGCAGGAGATCCCTCCCACACGGCAACAGTCAGAGGCGTATCTAGGGGGTGGCTGGGCGCAGCCGGCAGGGGATGGCGCAGTCGGGCCGCCTAATGTGGCGGTCCGCAGCGTCTCCCCCGGCGGCTGCATTCTGCCGCCCCCCGCACTGGGAGTCAGCTGTTCTCTGTGCCAACTGTCAAGCTGATAGCCGGCACAGAGCAGCTGCAGAGCGCCGACTCCCAATGTGTGCAGTGGTGCAGGGAGTGGCTGCGGCAGGCATGGAGAAATCCCTGCAGCTCCGCTGCCCAGCGATCTGTCTTCCTGCTTCCTCTCACACAGATGCGCCGCTGGATGACATCATCAGTCTGCGGCCGGCTGTGTCAGAGGAAGGCGATGAGATGCTGCAGCAGAGCGCGAGGAGAGGTGAGAGGTGTGTGTGTGTGTGTGTTGCGCTCTGCAGGGGAATGTGCAGAGAAGTAATTGGTGTGTGTGTGTGTGTGTAGGGGGAGGAGAGGGCAATGATGGGAATAGTGGTGGAGGAGGAAATGATGGAAGTGGTGGAATGGGCAAGAATGGGGATGGTGGTGGAATGGGCAAGGATGGGGATGGTGGTGGAGGAGGAAATGATGGAAGTGGTGGAATGGGCAAGGATGGGGATGGTGGTGGAGGAGGAAATGATGGAAGTGGTGGAATGGGCAAGGATGGGGATGGTGGTGGAGGAGGAAATGATGGAAGTGGTGGAATGGGCAAGGATGGGGATGGTGGTGGAGGAGGAAATGATGGAAGTGGTGGAATGGGCAAGGATGGGGATGGTGGTGGAGGAGGAAATGATGGAAGTGGTGGAATGGGCAAGGATGGGGATGGTGGTGGAGGAGGAAATGATGGAAGTGGTGGAATGGGCAAGGATGGGGATGGTGGTGGAATGGGCAAGGATGGGGATGGTGGTGGAGGAGGAAATGATGGAAGTGGTGGAATGGACAAGGATGGGGATAGTGGGGGAGGAGGAAATGATGGAAGTGGTGGAATAGGCAAGGAGGCGTATCTAGGGCAGTGGCGTATCTAGGGGGGGGACTCAGGGCATGTAGGGAATTAATTAATAGGGAAAATGTGAATTTGGGTGGAAAATATTTTGGCATGTGGGGGGCTCCATTTGAAAGTTCGCACCGGCGCCCATAACTTTGTAGTTACGCCACTGTCTATCAGCATAGCACTAGCACTTCAAATCTGTCAAATTGTGAGGGTATCCCTAGTGTACAGCCCTCTTCTGGTCACTCACATATTTTCTATTGGATTCAAGTCAAAATTCTGGATGGGTCATTTCAAACTTTAAACTTCTTCTGGCAAAGCCATTCTTTTGTTGACTTAGTGGTATTCTTAGGGTTATTGCCATGCTGAAAAAGGAAATTCATTTTCATTTTCAGCATTCTAGCAGACAACTGAAGATTTTGACACAAAATTGGCTAATATTTGGAATTGCTCATAATTCCCTTCACTAAAGCACCAGATCCAGCTGCCAAAAAAGAGTTCTAATACATAATGCTCCCTCCACTATGCTTGAATGTGAGTATGGTATTCTTTAATGATGTGCAGTGTTGGCTTTGTAGCCAAACATAACTTTTGTAATTTTAGGGAAAAGTTCAGTCTTTGTAGCATCATACCATATTTTCCCATATACTTTTGGCAGACTTGGTGTACGTTTTAGCAAAGTATAGCTGGGAATGGATATGTTTCTTTATAAGAAAAGGTTTCCTTCTTGTTAGACTACCCCACAGGCCACACATACAGGTCCTTCTCAAAAAATTAGCATATAGTGTTAAATTTCATTATTTACCATAATGTAATGATTACAATTAAACTTTCATATATTATAGATTCATTATCCACCAACTGAAATTTGTCAGGTCTTTTATTGTTTAAATACTGATGATTTTGGCATACAACTCCTGATAACCCAAAAAACCTGTCTCAATAAATTAGCATATCAAGAAAAGGTTCTCTAAACGACCTATTACCCTAATCTTCTGAATCAACTAATTAACTCTAAACACATGCAAAAGATACCTGAGGCTTTTATAAACTCCCTGCCTGGTTCATTACTCAAAACCCCCATCATGGGTAAGACTAGCGACCTGACAGATGTCAAGAAGGCCATCATTGACACCCTCAAGCAAGAGGGTAAGACCCAGAAAGAAATTTCTCAACAAATAGGCTGTTCCCAGAGTGCTGTATCAAGGCACCTCAATGGTAAGTCTGTTGGAAGGAAACAATGTGGCAGAAAACGCTGTACAATGAGAAGAGGAGACCGGACCCTGAGGAAGATTGTGGAGAAGGACCGATTCCAGACCTTGGGGAACCTGAGGAAGCAGTGGACTGAGTCTGGTGTGGAAACATCCAGAGCCACCGTGCACAGGCGTGTGCAGGAAATGGGCTACAGAGAAGCAGCACTGGACTGTTGCTAAGTGGTCCCAAGTACTTTTTTCTGATGAAAGCAAATTTTGCATGTCATTCGGAAATCAAGGTGCCAGAGTCTGGAGGAAGACTGGGGAGAAGGAAATGCCAAAATGCCTGAAGTCCAGTGTCAAGTACCCACAGTCAGTGATGGTGTGGGGTGCCATGTCAGCTGCTGGTGTTGGTCCACTGTGTTTCATCAAGGGCAGGGTCAATGCAGCTAGCTATCAGGAGATTTTGGAGCACTTCATGCTTCCATCGGCTGAAATGCTTTATGGAGATGAAGATTTCATTTTTCAGCACGACCTGGCACCTGCTCACAGTGCCAAAACCACTGGTAAATGGTTTACTGACCATGGTATTACTGTGCTCAATTGGCCTGCCAACTCTCCTGACCTGAACCCCATAGAGAATCTGTGGGATATTGTGAAGAGAAAGTTGAGAGACGCAAGACCCAACACTCTGGATGAGCTTAAGGCCGCTATTGAAGCATCCTGGGCCTCCATAGCATCTCAGCAGTGTCACAGGCTGATTGCCTCCATGCCACGCCGCATTGAAGCAGTCATTTCTGCCAAAGGATTCCCGACCAAGTATTGAGTGCATAACTGAACATTATTATTTGATGGTTTTTTTGTTTGTTATTAAAAAACACTTTTATTTGATTGGATGGGTGAAATATGCTAATTTATTGAGACAGGTTTTTTGGGTTATCAGTAGTTGTATGCCAAAATCATCAGTAGTTAAACAATAAAAGACCTGACAAATTTCAGTTGGTGGATAATGAATCTATAATATATGAAAGTTTAATTGTAATCATTACATTATGGTAAATAATGAAATTTAACACTATATGCTAATTTTTTGAGAAGGACCTGTATGAAGAATATGGGAAACTGTTGTCACATGCAGCGCACAACCAGTACTTGCCAGAAATGTGTGCTGTTCCTTTAATTGCCTTTTGGCAGCTTCCCACACACATTTTATTCTTGTCTTTTCATCAATTTTTGAAGGATATCCAGGTTTTGTCCCTATTGTGGCAAATTTAAACCACTTCTTAATTATGTTCCATGGTATATCTAATATCTTGAAAAATGTGTCATGATTCATGACTTTCAACAATGAGATCCCTCTGCTGTGTTGTGAACTGTTTACTGACCATGGCATTTGCTGAAAAATGCAACTTGCAAAATGTCTGGAAAATCCAACTAGAAAAGCTAAACTTTATATGGGCTAATCAGAATTACTGTAAATGGTGGTTGTGTATTGATTTAACATGGGTTTAAATGTGATTGATTAATTCTGCAAATTACTGTTAACCTATACATTACAAATAGCTACTTAAAAAAACTAATATGGCCTACTTTCATAAAATTAATAAATCAATATATTACATACTGCTACTTTTTTAGCAAGTTGGTATAAAACAAATGTGAATCACAAGAATGTAAAACTTACCGTCCTTTGATACCTTGGTATTTACTTGTGAGAAGTTGTAACAAGAGAACTTTTTAATGCAGACATAGTAGCTCTGTTGCTCAGCAAAGGATCACATGAGCGATGTAATAGTACTGTTTCCAACTGTGGCAAGACATTTAATATGTGTGAAATCAATGTTTAAATAACAGTTGTCTGCTTCGAAAGAACAGCCAAGTTGATGGCATCAGGCAAGTAAGCATTTTGGAAAATCTAAAGCATCAAACAGATCAAATGAAGTGCCTAATAAATTAAACTTCACTTTAAACAGATTAAGTACTGAATATATCAACAGCATCCTTATGTTATCCAATAAAATATAAATACAGTTACATTTGTAGAATGGTTGAGAAGGTCTAAGAGCATGTTTGCTGGATACACACAAAAGAAATAGAAGAATCATATATTTCACGGTGATGTATTCTCCTCTTAAAGGTGTATGCACTCTTGCAAAATTAGGCCCCAATGGACCTCCATTCAATTGAACAAATATGCCTGCTCCGATGATGTGGATAGGAAGAAAGGAATTCTTCCCTAATAATACTTGGCTGTTCAACCTTTCAAACTTTGTCAGCCTTGACAGCTTTTTCGTGGAACCATCTGTGAACTTTTTCCACTTGTAGCTTCTTATACTAACATGCTCTCAAGATCTTGAATGTTTGCTGGGTTCCTTTACCCAATAACAGGCTTCAGCTCTCTCCAATGATTGTCCACTGGACTTACATCAGCTGTAATTGTAGGCCAGTTTAAAACAGTGTATTTTTCCATCGTAATCATTTTTATTTTGCACATTCTGTTGTGTGTTGGGTCATTATCCTGCCGTGTAACCCATTTGTTTCACATGTTTGGATCATTTTCCTCCAAAAATGTGATTTATCTATGTATTATCTTTTTTCTTTTATAATAGTAATACATGATAACAATGCTGGTAAGGCAGAGTGTACGCCATACAGCAGAGATAACATAGTAACAGCAAAGCCTAAAGATCTTAAATTTTACGTAGCCAAGTCAGTTCTCAAAAAAACAAAAATACATTTTATTTCAATTTAATTGGTTACCAAGATGAAGAAGAAAAACTATGTTAGGGTTGCGGATTGCACTAAATAAAAATAAATAATAAAGTGCAATCGCAACCCGGGGTCAACCATGCAAATATTATGTGAATAATGGTGGAACGAGCGATCACTATAACCGCAGTGTGTTAAACGTCACACAGTATGAACAGAACTCAGAGTGCCCAGCACAGTTACTGCAAGAAACGTCACAGGAGAAATAGCATGTGGGTAGTGCTCGCTCTGCAAGTAAACATTGCTAACTGCACACGTGTAATAAAGCAGATACCGAGTCAAGAAAAAGAACTCAAGTGACACTAGGTGCAAAGCCCTGATGCTTTCCCTGAGAGGTGTAGCCTGAGAATTGGACTTGCTCTGTAACCCAACTGTGTTAACCGCACACATGAAGGAGACAGATGCTAAGCCAAGGGGAAGCTGCACAGTCCTAACCCTACCTGACAACGTAAGTGCTCTCAGTGTATAGATCGACACTTGCAAACAGAGTAGTAGAGGATTCACTCACATACACCTCACATAATTGATACTAGCGCGGATGCGTGCGCCACTGGGGTCCTTTTATACACCAGGTTCCACCTCAAGCACTCACACCAAATTGGGAGAGACATCGTTCGCGGACCAATCCAGGACTGCCACCTCACCTGAGCAGCAAATGTCCAACCATCAATGAGCAGACGCCACATCACAGACATGCTCAGTCAGGTGAACTTTGGGCTTAGACTCCCAAGCATCAGGCTGCACCTGCCTCTCACTGATTACCATAGACTTGGCAGTAGAGCCAGCAGTAACCACAGGAATATCATGATCCTGAGCAAGATGCTGGGTCCGATGTCTGTGCTGAGCAGCACTCACAGCGGCCAGGCCAGAATGGGAGACCACAGCACTTGACAATGCCTGGGATCTATCCTGTGCAGCAGGAGAATCCCTATGCCTAACAAACTATTTCTTAAAATGAAATGACTATTGAATGTATGCTGCTCACCAGCGTTTATCACAATCTATAAAGATGAACTTGCTATTTATGACTCTAAGACCAGTAAGTGGCTAAAAAATGGGTAGGAGAAGTAGACAACAAACTAAACCCCCAATGAGGTTAGGATGCTATATAAGGAGTTTAAAATGCAGAAGGTGAGTGATAGAGCTTAAAGAAGAGCAGCAGCGACTGGCGGAAAGTATTACAAAGGTGGTTTGGGGTGGTCAGCTGGTCATGCACATGAGTTGAGGTGTCAAGGAAAGTGTTGAGTGTAGCAATATTTGAAAAAAGAGGAGTCCACAGACGTTAATTAAATACCTGTCTCTCCATCCCTTTACATATGAATAGGAACTGTACATGGAGGGACCTTCAAAATCCCCTGTCTTGTGACTCAAGACAGCTGGGATGGGATAAGCTCCTGACAGTTGTTCATACGTTTTTACATTCCAATTCACACTTAAATCTTAATACTTACGTTTCAAAAATAATTAGGAATATTATAAAGAAAATTGATTTCTAAGGTTGAAGTAGAGACTCCTAATATTTAATTACTACCTTATATGTTCTATACATTACTTTCAAGAACTTTAAAAAAATAGTTTGCTTCATGATCTATGCATTTACTATCAGATTTTTTCCTGGAGACATTAGGATAAAGGATTACTCAGCCTTAGTCTTAGGCACTGTAGAGGAGCTGTCAATTTTCCAGAGTAAATGTAACCTGAATCTCTGAAAGTTTGTGTTGAGCTCCGTGTAGTGTAAACCTTCCTGTTTTACCCTGGCACACAGATGAGTCAATATAACAGATGTCCTTTCATGAGACACATAAGGGACTTGACGTGAATCATCCTGAGTAGTTTCTAGCTAAAAAGCCCCTTCTAAAGCACACAACTTATGACAGCAGCTGTTGCTTTAAAGAACAAACGTGATTCTGGAAATTGTATATGTGTAAAATGCTGGGGTCTTTCATTGATTGGAATTAAAATCCTCTGTTTCAAAACAAATGTGAAAAGTGAAAATTACTGAGAATGACATTGTTTTATGATACCAATGTTTGATATCATGCAAAAACACACGAACAAAGTTCATTTTAATCAATTGATCTCAGAATAATAACAAGCTGCACAATTGGGTGTGATTAAAGAAAAGTTCCTGTGCTGAGATAATCTTATAAATGTACAGGAACCTGGTCTAATCATATTCTATCTTCTGGGCAAGGGAAGAAGCAAAAGAGAGTATACAGTGTGACAGAATTACTGGCACGGTGTGTGAAGGGAGATACATGTCACTGCATATACTGTGGTCAGTGATGTAGAACCAGATTGTTTTTGCCTCCAGCACACTAAGTCCTGAGAAGGTCAATGTTAAAGTTACAATGGGCTGATTTTATGTGAGCACCCATAGATTGGGTGGGAGGGTGCTGGGTGGGAGGGTGCTCACCATATCCCCTCCTACACAGCCGCCGCAGTATGTGTACTAGCAGGACCGGCGGTGATGTCATGATCATGTGATCATCACATGGTCCTGGTTAAATACCTGAACTTGAGAGACAGACAGTCTGGGTGTGTGTTGGGAGAGCAAACACTCCCACGTGGCTCTAGGAGGGGCAGAGAATGTTGCCAGGTGTCTGCAGGTGGAAAGTGCAAAGAAATTACTCTGTTGAACTTTGTTTGTTTTGTTTTCCATTAACCCCTTAGAGACAGAGCCAATTTGGTACCTAATGACCAAGCCAATTTTTACAATTCTGACCACTGTCACTTTATGAGGTTATAACTCTGGACCACGTTAACGGATCCCACTGATTCTGAGATAGTTTTTTAGTGAAATATTGTACTTCATGTTAGTGGTAAAACTTCTTCGATATGACTTGCATTTATATATGAAAAAAACAGGAATATGAAGACATTTTTGAAAATGTAGCAAATCAAGCATTGAATTTTTATGCACTTAAATCAGACATGTCTACTTTACATCAGCACCATTTAGGAAATTTTTTTTTTTTGTTAGGAAGTTATCAGAGTTAAAATTTGAGATCATGAGTCCTCAGTGTTGGACAGACCTTGGAGGGAATGAACAAGAACGTGTATAGGTGAGATCCAACCATTATTTAAGTAGAGCGCTGTTAACCATGAGCATTTGCACTTTGTGAATATTTATATGTGTTTGTCCGAGGTATATATTGGCTGGTATTTTTAATATACCTATTAAAGGATAAATTTTATTTGTATTTTCCTGGCCATGCCATGATCTCATTGCACCTGACTGGTTAGGTTATTTTGGATTAGATTAAAATCTGATCCTCTAGCCGACTTTTAAGAGTTAAAAGTTGACCAGCGATTTCTAATTTTTCCAACAAAATGTACAAAATCATTTTTTTAGGGACCAGCTCACATTTGAAGTGACTTTGGGGGTCAATATAACAGAAAATACCCAAAAGTGGCACCATTCTAAAAACTGCATCCCTTAAGGAGTGCAAAACCTGTTATGAAAGGCAATTCAGTATCACAATGGACATGGAGGTCAGAGCACATACAGTGATCTGACAATAACCCAAAATAATAGAACGAGCTCTGAGACGTGGGAACTCTGCAGACCGCAATCCCTAATCCTCTCCAAACAACACTAGAGGCAGCCGTGGATTGCGCCTAACTCTACCTATGCAACTCGGCACAGCCTGAGAAACTAACTAGCCTGAAGATAGAAAATAAGCCTACCTTGCCTCAGAGAAATACCCCAAAGGAAAAGGCAGCCCCCCACATATAATGACTGTGAGTTAAGATGAAAAGACAAACGTAGGGATGAAATAGATTCAGCAAAGTGAGGCCCGACTTTCTTAACAGAGCGAGGATAGGAAAGATAACTTTGCGGTCTACACAAAACCCTAAAGAAAACCACGCAAAGGGGGCAAAAAGACCCTCCGTACCGAACTAACGGCACGGAGGTACACCCTTTGCGTCCCAGAGCTTCCAGCAAAACAAATAGACAAGCTGGACAGAAAAAATAGCAAACAAATAGCAAAGAAGAACTTAGCTATGCAGAGCAGCAGGCCACAGGAATGATCCAGGGAAAAACAAGTCCAACACTGGAACATTGACAGGAAGCATAGATCAAAGCATTAGGTGGAGTTAAGTAAAGAAGCACCTAACGACCTCACCAGATCACCTGAGGGAGGAAACTCAGAAGCCGCAGTACCAGTTTCCTCCACTAACGGAAGCTCCCAGAGAGAATCAGCCGAAGTACCACTTGTGACCACAGGAGGGAGCTCTGCCACAGAATTCACAACAGTACCCCCCCCTTGAGGAGGGGTCACCGAACCCTCACCAGAGCCCCCAGGCCGACCAGGATGAGCCACATGAAAGGCACGAACAAGATCGGGAGCATGGACATCAGAGGCAAAAACCCAGGAATTATCTTCCAGAGCATAACCCTTCCATTTAACCAGATACTGGAGTTTCCGTCTTGAAACACGAGAATCCAAAATCTTCTCCACAATATACTCCAATTCCCCCTCCACCAAAACCGGGGCAGGAGGGTCAACAGAAGGAACCATAGGTGCCACGTATCTCCGCAACAATGACCTATGGAATACGTTATGTATGGAAAAAGAATCTGGGAGGGTCAGACGAAAAGACACAGGATTAAGAACCTCAGAAATCCTATACGGACCAATGAAACGAGGTTTAAACTTAGGAGAGGAAACCTTCATAGGAATATGACGAGAAGATAACCAAACCAGATCCCCAACACGAAGTCGGGGACCCACACGGCGTCTGCGATTAGCAAAACGTTGAGCCTTCTCCTGGGACAAGGTCAAATTGTCCACTACATGAGTCCAAATCTGCTGCAACCTGTCCACCACAGTATCCACACCAGGACAGTCCGAAGACTCAACCTGTCCTGAAGAGAAACGAGGATGGAACCCAGAATTGCAGAAAAATGGCGAAACCAAGGTAGCCGAGCTGGCCCGATTATTAAGGGCGAACTCAGCCAAAGGCAAAAAGGACACCCAGTCATCCTGATTGGCAGAAACAAAGCATCTCAGATAGGTTTCCAAGGTCTGATTGGTTCGTTCGGTCTGGCCATTAGTCTGAGGATGAAAAGCCGAGGAAAAAGACAAGTCAATGCCCATCCTACCACAAAAGGCTCGTCAAAACCTCGAAACAAACTGGGAACCTCTGTCAGAAACGATATTCTCTGGAATGCCATGCAAACGAACCACATGCTGGAAGAACAATGGCACCAAATCAGAGGAGGAAGGCAATTTAGACAAGGGTACCAGATGGACCATCTTAGAAAAGCGATCACAGACCACCCAAATGACTGACATCTTTTGAGAGACGGGAAGATCTGAAATAAAATCCATAGAGATATGTGTCCAAGGCCTCTTCGGGACCGGCAAGGGCAAAAGCAACCCACTGGCACGAGAAAAGCAGGGCTTAGCCCGAGCACAAATCCCACAGGACTGCACAAAAGTACGCACATCCCGCGACAGAGATGTCCACCAAAAGGATCTAGCCACTAACTCTCTGGTACCAAAGATTCCAGGATGACCAGCCAACACCGAACAATGAACCTCAGAGATAACTTTATTCGTCCACCTATCCGGGACAGTTTCTCGGCCGGACAACGATCAGGTTTATTAGCCTGAAATTTTTGCAGCACCAGCCTCAAATCAGGGGAGATGGCAGACACAATTACTCCTTCCTTGAGGATACCCGCCGGCTCAGATAAACCCGGAGAGTTGGGCACAAAACTCCTAGACAGAGCATCCGCCTTCACATTTTTAGAGCCCGGAAGGTACGAAATCACAAAGTCAAAACGGGCGAAAAACAGCGACCAACGAGCCTGTCTAGGATTCAAACGCATAGCAGACTCGAGATAAGTCAAGTTCTTATGATCAGTCAATACCACCACGCGATGCTTAGCTCCTTCAAGCCAATGACGCCACTCCTCGAATGCCCACTTCATGGCCAGCAACTCTCGGTTGCCCACATCATAATTTCGCTCAGCAGGCGAAAACTTCCTGGAAAAAAAAGCGCATGGTTTCATCACTGAGCAATCAGAACCTCTCTGCGACAAAACAGCCCCTGCTCCAATCTCAGAAGCATCAACCTCGACCTGGAACGGAAGAGAAACATCTGGTTGACACAACACAGGGGCAGAAGAAAAACGACGCTTCAACTCTTGAAAAGCTTCCACAGCAGCAGAAGACCAATTGACCAAATCAGCACCCTTCTTGGTCAAATCGTCAATGGTTTGGCAATACTAGAAAAATTGCAGATGAAGCGACGATAAAAATTAGCAAAGCCCAGGAACTTTTGCAGACTTTTCAGAGATGTCGGCTGAGTCCAATCATGGATGGCTTGGACCTTAACAGGGTCCATGTCGATAGTAGAAGGGGAAAAGTTGAACCCCAAAAATGAAACCTTCTGCACACCAAAGAGACACTTTGATCCCTTCACAAACAAAGAATTAGCACGCAGGACCTGAAAAACCGTTCTGACCTGCTTCACATGAGACTCCCAATCATCCGAGAAGATCAAAATGTCATCCAAGTACACAATCAGGAATTTATCCAGGTACTCTCGGAAGATGTCATGCATAAAGGACTGAAACACTGATGGAGCATTGGCAAGTCCGAATGGCATCACTAGATACTCAAAATGACCCTCGGGCGTATTAAATGCAGTTTTCCATTCATCGCCTCGCCTGATTCGCACCAGATTATACGCACCACGAAGATCTATCTTGGTGAACCAACTAGCCCCCTTAATCCGAGCAAACAAATCAGATAACAATGGCAAGGGGTACTGAAATTTAACAGTGATCTTATTAAGAAGGCGATAATCTATACAAGGTCTCAGCGAACCATCCTTTTTGGCTACAAAAAAGAACCCTGCTCCTAATGGCAACGATGACGGGCGAATATGCCCCTTCTCCAGGGATTCCTTCACATAACTGCGCATAGCGGTGTGCTCAGGCACGGATAAATTAAACAGTCGACCTTTTGGGAATTTACTACCAGGAATCAAATTGATAGCACAATCACAATCCCTATGCGGAGGTAGGGCTTCGGACTTGGGCTCATCAAATACATCCCGGTAATCAGACAAGAACTCTGGAACCTCAGAAGGGGTGGATGACGAAATTGACAAAAATGGAACATCACCATGTACCCCCTGACAACCCCAGCTGGACACCGACATGGATTTCCAATCCAATACTGGATTATGGGCTTGTAGCCATGGCAACCCCAACACGACCACATCATGCAGATTATGCAACACCAGAAAGCGAATAACCTCCTGATGTGCAGGAGCCATGCACATGGTCAGCTGGGTCCAGTATTGAGGCTTATTCTTGGCCAAAGGCGTAGCATCAATTCCTCTCAATGGAATAGGACACTGCAAGGGCTCCAAGAAAAACCCACAATGCTTAGCATATTCCAAGTCCATCAAATTCAGGGCAGCGCCTGAATCCACAAACGCCATGACAGAATACGATGACAAAGAGCAGATCAAGGTAATGGACAGAAGAAATTTTGACTGTACCGTACCAATGGTGGCAGACCTAGCGAACCGCTTAGTGCGCTTAGGACAATCAGAGATAGCATGAGTGGAATCAACACAGTAGAAACACAGCCCATTCAGACGTCTGTGTTCTTGCCGTTTAACTCTGGTCAAAGTCCTATCGCACTGCATAGGCTCAGGTTTAAGCTCAGGCAATACCGCCAAATGGTGCACAGATTTACGCTCACGCAAGCGTCGACCGATCTGAATGGCCAAAGACATAGACTCATTCAAACCAGCAGGCATAGGAAATCCCACCATGACATCCTTAAGGGCTTCAGAGAGACCCTTTCTGAACATAGCTGCCAGCGCAGATTCATTCCATTGAGTGAGCACTGACCACTTTCTAAATCTCTGACAATATACCTCTATCTCATCCTGACCCTGACAAAGAGCCAGCAAATTCTTTTCTGCCTGATCCACTGAATTAGGCTCATCGTACAGCAATCCGAGCGCCAGGAAAAACGCATCGATATTACTTAATGCAGGATCTCCTGGCGCAAGAGAAAATGCCCAGTCCTGAGGGTCGCCGCGCAAAAAAGAAATAATAATCAAAACCTGTTGAACTGGATCACCAGAGGAACGAGGTTTCAAGGCCAGAAATAGCTTACAATTATTTTTGAAACTCAGAAACTTAGTTCTATCTCCAAAAAACAAATCAGGAATAGGAATTCTTGGTTCTAACATAGATTTCTGATCAATAGTGTCTTGAATCTTTTGTACTCTTGCCGAGAGCTGATCCACAAATGAAGACAGACTTCTAATGTCCATCTCTACACCTGTGTACTGAACCACCCAAATGTCTAGGGGAAAAAAAAGGCAAAACACAGTGCAAAGAAAAAAAAATGGTCTCAGAACTTCTTTTTTCCCTCTATTGAGAATCATTAGTACTTTTGGCTTCCTGTACTGTTATGAAAGGCAATTCAGTATCACAATGGACATGGAGGTCAGAGCACATACAGTGATCTGACAATAACCCAAAATAATAGAACGAGCTCTGAGACGTGGGAACTCTGCAGACCGCAATCCCTAATCCTCTCCAAACAACACTAGAGGCAGCCGTGGATTGCGCCTATCTCTACCTATGCAACTCGGCACAGCCTGAGAAACTAACTAGCCTGAAGATAGAAAATAAGCCTACCTTGCCTCAGAGAAATACCCCAAAGGAAAAGGCAGCCCCCCACATATAATGACTGTGAGTTAAGATGAAAAGACAAACGTAGGGATGAAATAGATTCAGCAAAGTGAGGCCCGACTTTCTTAACAGAGCGAGGATAGGAAAGATAACTTTGCGGTCTACACAAAACCCTAAAGAAAACCACGCAAAGGGGGCAAAAAGACCCTCCGTACCGAACTAACGGCACGGAGGTACACCCTTTGCGTCCCAGAGCTTCCAGCAAAACAAATAGACAAGCTGGACAGAAAAAATAGCAAACAAATAGCAAAGAAGAACTTAGCTATGCAGAGCAGCAGGCCACAGGAATGATCCAGGGAAAAACAAGTCCAACACTGGAACATTGACAGGAAGCATAGATCAAAGCATTAGGTGGAGTTAAGTAAAGAAGCACCTAACGACCTCACCAGATCACCTGAGGGAGGAAACTCAGAAGCTGCAGTACCAGTTTCCTCCACAAATGGAAGCTCCCAGAGAGAATCAGCCGAAGTACCACTTGTGACCACAGGAGGGAGCTCTGCAACAGAATTCACAACAAAAACCACATTCAATAAGTTTATTAACACTTCATGTGCTACACAAGAACTAAAGCAATGTGGTAGGATAAAATGAGCATTTTAATTTTTTTCACAAAAAAATTACTTTGGAACCATTTTTTTTTATTTTCTCAAGGGTATCAGGAGAAAATGGACTACAAAATTTGTTGTGCAATTTCTCCTGAGTACACCGATACCCCATATGTGCATGGCAGGGCTTAGAAGGGAGGAAGCACCGTTTGAATGCAAAATTGGCTGGAATCAATGGTGGCGCCATGTCGCGTTTGGAGATCCTCTGATGTACCTAAACAGTGGAAACCTCCAATTCTAACTCCAACCTTAACCCCAACACACCCCTAGCCCTAATCCCAACACTAACCACAACATCAACACACCCCTAACCCTAATCCCAACCCTATCCCTAACCATAACCCTAACCATAACCCTAACCCTAATCACAAACCTTACACTAGCCCTAATCCTAACACTAGCCCTAAAGCCGGAGTTAGACACAACGTATAAAAAAATCGGTCCGATTTTGTCTGCCAAGAATCGCACAAATGTTCTCCGTATGGTGATCTACATGTAATCCATTTTCAATGCAACGATGCGATTTTCTCGCATTTAAGGATCTATGTAACATCCGTATGATATGTGTATGGCTTTTCCTCATTGAAATTCATGGCTCAATTTGCTGAAATTAGGAAAATGTGTGAGCATTTCTCGCAAGTCACACTGATGATCCGCATAGTGTGCAATTTTTTCTCGCACCCATAGATTTGCATTGGCGAGACTCAGCCAATAGATGCGTTAAATTGCAGCATTCTGCGATTTCACTCGCATGCTGAATACGCCCGAGAAAAAAAACGGTGATCTGAGTTTCCCCATAGATTAGTACTTTCCGAGTGCTATGCAATTTTTTAGTGCATAGCATGCATCCATATTCTACGGTAGTGGGACTCCGGCCTAACCCTAACAATATCCCAACTCACTTTAGCCCATCTCTAACCCTAATGGAAAAATGGAAAGAAATACATTTTTTTTAATTTAATTACTTTTACCTAACTAAAGGGGTAATAAAGGGGGTTTCGATTTACTATTTTTTTATTTTGATCACTGTGATAGAACCTATTAGGGTATGTGCACACGATGCGGATTTTGCTGCGGATCCGCAGCTGCGGATCTGCAGCAGTTTCCCATGAGTTTACAGTACAATGTAAACCTATGGGAAACAAAAAACGCTGTGCCCATGCTGCGCAAAAAAAGCGTGGAAACGCAGCATTTTATTTTCCGCAGCATGTCAATTCTTTGTGCAGAATCCTCAGCGTTTTTATACCTGCTCCAATAGAAAACTGCAGATGTAAAACCGCAGCAGAAACCGCAATAAAAAACGCGATAAATCCGCAGTAAAAACCACAGCGGTTTTGCACTGCGGATTTATCAAATCCGCTGCGGAAAAATCAGCAGAGGAGCTTTCTACGTGTGCACCTACCCTTACAGTAATCAAAATGAACCAACAAGAAAAATTTCCTATTGTTGCTAGGTGCCGGCTGGTAGATCTCGGTCTTCTGATGTGTGATCATAACAGAGAGAAATTAAAAGGAAAATTGATTTTTTTTTTTGTCGTCATTATACCGTTAATAACGGCATTCACAAGACTGGTAAAAACCGACCTGAATCATGTTCTATGTGTTCTCAGCTACCCTGGGTAGCCGAGACCCCGGAGAAATTCAGACTCTGGGGGGGAAAATACACTTATCCACAGCGGCGTTAAAAAGCGTTTATGTGGTTTAAGTACCCTTGACTGCCGTTGTTAAAAGGCGTATCGGCAGTTGTTAAGAGATTAAGCCAGGAAGGCTCTGTTTTTTTCTGAACCCTGCCTTGGTCTTTGCTGATTTTAACAAACCAGCAGTTGTTTCCCTATCAAAGTGTTCCTGTGTCTACTTGAAGAAACAACAGCTTACAACAGATATTACAGCAGGGGATGACAGCTGATTCTTTCTGTGAGGTAAAACATTTCTCTACCTGTTTTTAAAAAATGTTTTACTTCAAAGAAAGAATCAGCTGTGCTCTCATTTTGTAATGTCTGTATACTCTCTTTTTCTTCCTCCCCTGTCCAGAAGATGTGGTATGATCAGACCGTATTCCTGCATGGTCAGACACTGCCATTACACAGCATAGACACTGTTAGGGTTGGCGGATTGCGCTAAATAAAATAAGTAATAAAGTGCAATCGTAATCCGGGGTCCACCGTGCAGAGATGGAAAACTGCTGCTAGTGAATAATGACAGAATACACGGCGAGCGATTACCCGTACACCTTGGGTTGAACACAACTCAGTGTGAACAGCACATGAACTGAACTCGCACACAAAAATGAAAGAGATGCTCTGCAACAGAGCTGTGTCACTCGCACACAGAAATGAAAGAGATGCTCTGCAACTGAGCTGTGTAACTCGCACACAGAAACGGAACAGATGCTCTGTAACTGAGCTGTGTTACTCGCACACAGAAACGAAACAGATGCTCTGCAACAGAGCTGTGTTGCTGGCACACATAAACGGAACAGATGCTCAGCATAATACCCTGACTATGGTTGTGTTTGCTCTGGAACTCTACTGCGCTAACCGCACACATGTAGGAACCAGATGCTAAGCCAACAGCTAATTGCCCCTACTGACGTTAGCTGCCTGCCTACATGTACAGTCCCAAGGCTAGACTGACACACCACACATGCAGGTAGCGTATCCACTAGCAACAACCACACATAAATGATACTAGCACACCAGCATGTGCCTCTGAGAGACTTTTATACACTAGACTCATGTCCAGTCGGATAGGACCTTGCCAGTGAACCAATCCGGAGCTGCAACATAACCAGAGCAGCTGATGTCTGTCCACCAATGAGAAGATGCCACCTCACGCACATGGTCAGTATGGTGATTTCTGGACTTCAGAGTGGCAGGTTGCTCCTGTATTACACTGGTTACAAAGGCCTTGGCTGGAAAGACTGCAGTAATCAACCATATATCAGAAGCCTGAGCTAGATGCTGGGACTGATGTCTATGCTAAACAGCACCTGCTGCGGCCGAACCCAAATGGGAAACCACGGAGGCAGACAAGGCTTGGGATCTACCCCATGTAGTGGGAGAATCCCAGCATCTAACAGACACATTAATAAGATTATTTCAGTGTAGGAACCTTTTTTCAATCACATCCAATTGTGGAACTTATTATTCCAAGATGTATTGATGAAATGTACGTCGTTTATGGAAAAAACCCTTTCAGCTTTTGAATGTTTGCACTGTGCACTGTGCCTTTTCTTAGTTTTCCTTGTCCTGATTTTCAATTGGATTTAGATATGAACTTATTTCTGTCCAGTTTATTTTTATCTATTTAACCATTCTTGTGTAGTTTTGAATATGTGCTTTACATAATTATCCTGCCATAGGACCCATTATATCTAACTCACATCTTGTTTTTTATACTTGGAAGAACATTTACGCTAAAGAGATTTTATAATCCTCTCACGTCAATGTTCCAATATAATGTTCAATGACTTCAGTTCCAGAGGCAGCAAACAGCCCCTCAACATTATAGGTCCTCCACTATCATTCATTTTAGGTAGGATGCACTCTAGTTAGGTTTCATCTGTACATAAAACATTTACCCAGATGGATGTAGTTTGTCTAATGTAACTTTGGCATAGGTAAGTTACTCCTTTTTGGACTATCTTTAAAGGGAACCTGTCACCTGAATTTGGTGGGACCATTTTGGGTCATATGGGCGGAGTTTTCGGGTGTTTGATTCACCCTTTCCTTACCCGCTGGCTGCATGCTGGCCGAAATATTGGATTGAAGTTCATTCTCTGTCCTCCGTAGTACACGCCCATCTTTAAAGGCCTTAAACGGGACTTTAAAAAAAGGCATGTAGTTGATAACAGAGAAAACTACCTGTCTGTTGTACCCAGCACCAATCATTGATCAATCCTGCCAGAGATTCAGCTGATCCCTGTCAACAGAGCAGCAGTTTCTCTTCCTGTTTACCTGGGTAGGACTACTTGCATCATGCTGATTGACAGCCGGCTTCCCCAATTGGGCAGCAGATAGCCAGCTATCAATCAGCATGGCACCAGCAGTCCCACCCTGTCAACAGGAAAATAAACTGCACTCTGTTGATGTGATGTCAGTGGACGTCTGTGACCGCTCTGTGCCTGCGGAGAATGGCGCTGGGCACAAAAGGCAGGTTGGTAGCAACTACCTGCCTGTTACTGCTTAGGAACATTTTTTTACCCTTTTTTTAAAGTCCCGGGTATCCCCTTACACTCATAGTGCCCCATTTACTTCAGTATGGAGAAATTGTATGGGTTGAACCCATCACTTCAGATCTTTTCAGCTCAGTCTGTTCAACTGTTGAAGTTGGCATGCTAACATTTTTAAAGATAGTTTTGTAACAAATTCTTCATACTGCTTGTGCTTGGTATTAATTGAATTTTTGGATTGTTTTAACTTGAAACAGAGAATAAGACTGGCTCTTTAAAAATCCAAAACTACACTGACAAGGTGATGCCTTTGAGTAGAGATGAGTGAACTTTTTCGAAAAATGTTTGCCAGTCTCAAATTCAGAATGTAGCACATTTGGATTCTTGTTCAGTTTCCCTAGCCTTTTTCCTCAAAGTTTGCAAAATTCGGTCAAAGATCAGCAAATGATGACGTTTCCGCTAATGCTTTTTTTTTTACCTCATCTAGGATTATGGTGCTGTATCATGAGTGGGGGGAACATGTTTCATGGAGAGAGGGGGTGTGTCTAGATAAGAGGACCAAAGAAATGGTTTTTTTTCTTTTTTTTCTGTAATAACATTGTGACGGACACCGTAACAGACTGACCCCCTGAGATTGTATGAGTGTCCTGTGATGTCCTGGGAAAGTCGGGAACTACTGCTGTGACATGAAATGCTATTGTGAGCTCGCCTGCAGGTAAACAGGACCCGCAGCACGTGACCACCGTGGGAGAGGTTGGAGGCGGGGCTAGATCCTGAACTCCCAGGGATGATGACAGGAGTCGGAGAAGCCGAGAGAAGTGTCAGGTGAACCGAGGTTAGACCAGAGGACAGCACGGTAGCCAAGGGGAGAGACTAATAGCATGGTAAGGGACAAGAAGGGTTCAGAAGCCAGAGAGAGACATGAGGTACCAGAAGGACTAACGAGCAGGAAGTCAGGGGACAAAGCAGAGATCAAAACCAGGAGTATCACAAGAAGCACCGAATCAGGAGACAAATGCAAAAATGGGAAAGAGAATGGGTCATACACAAGCACGCAAGCAGGAATAAGCAATACACACAGGTATTCACGGGGTCAGCTGCTCAGCTGAGATCGGATGTATAACTGATAACGAACACAGCACAGGGGCGGGTAAATATAGCTCTCACCAACCCAAAGAGAGGTCACATAAATTAACCCTAGAAGTACTGCCAAAGAAATCCCGAACAAACCATGACAAACCTAATGTGTGTACATTGCGGCAGCCAATAAGGGTGCAGAAACCAGCAACAACATCATGACACAGGGTCTTCTGTGATTGGCTGCTGAAGTCACATGTCCCTTGCTATATAGAAAGCAAACATTTTGTTTTGCTGGCACCATTTTGTCAGTATAACAGTGCAGAGAGGTCACTCTTGCTGTTGCTGCAAGTGAACTTATCATTTAGTTAGATAGAATCCTGTTCTGTGTGAAATCATCTTCTAGCATCTAAATAGATTATGCTAAATCTGTTTTGGAGTCAGGAATAGTGTTGATCCACCCCCCTAGTGTTCGGTTCGGTTCGTCGAATTGGGGCGTGTTCGACGAATGTTCATCGAACATTCGACGAACACCGTTGAACCCCATTGAAACCAATGGCAGGCAAACACAAACACATACAAACACATAGAAAACAAAAGGTGTCCAAAAGCTGACAAACTGCTCAGAAGACACAACAAACACATGGAAAAGTCTACATAGTCATGCAAAAAGAAAAGAGGTGGAGGAGTAAAAGGAGGAGGAGACACAGATACAGGCATGGCATGCCCTTCTAAAATAAAAAGAAAGGCTGGAGTAAAAATCTAAAATCACCCTACCAACACCCAGACGTCGTGACAAAAAAATTTAAAAAAGAAATGTCTTTAGGTAGAATGGCGGCAGGTCCATTCAGAACACTTTCCTTAGAAGACGTAGTGGTATCCCTGTTGGAAGTTGTGCCAAAAAAGGAACCCAATACATTCAGACTAATCCACCATTTGTCATATCCAAGGGCAGGTCAGTAAACGACAACATTGATGCGGAACCAAGTACAGTACTATGCACTGTACATCCTTTGACGAGGCAATCATGTGGGTCAAGAAGTTGGGAAGGGGCACCCTAATAGCCAAAACAGTCATTGAGGAGGCGTTCCGGTTACTACTTGTGCCTCCGAATAGTGTCCTCCCATTGGGCTGCTTCTGTGAAGGAGCATACTACATAGATCGCTGTTTGCCCATGGGGTGCTCCATATCCTGCTCACTATTTGAGGCTTTTAGTTGCTTCCTCGAATGGGTCATCATGGACGTTTCTAAGGGGGCACATATTATCCATTACCTTGATGACTTCTTATGCCTGGGCCCAAAAGATTCGCCACAGTGTGAATACACGCGGTAGTCCACCTGTGAGAAGGAGAGAGCTGGAGGGAGAGTACACACCCCAGAGCCGAGGGGTTAGATTGAGAAATGAAGAAGGCGGTGTAGCTTGCTTCATGGGTGGGGTACTCTGCTGAGTAGCACAAAATTCTACTAGGCCTAAAAGGATTTCCTGGGCTAGATGCAGTTAAAAATTAGTAATTAGATAAATAGGTGGTGTAGCTTGCTTCTTGGGTGGTGTACTCTGCTGAGTAGCAGAAATTGATACTAGGCCCAAAGTATTGCCTGGGCTAGATGCAGTTAAAAATTAGTACTTAGATAAAAAGGCGGTGTAGCTTGTTTCATGGGTGGGCTACTAGCAGACACTGAAGCTTTGGAGCAGACCTCTGAATCCCAGGCCATACTATGAGTAAACAACTTTGCAGACGACCCCACCCACATGGAATTGACGATGGCAACGTCGTGTAAAACACATCAAGGGGACTCCAAAAAGAGTCTCCATTTTTTCCAAAAATTCGGCCACAGACACCACTTAAGTGGCATCAATTTCGCCAGAGTTTTTTAAAACGGTTGGTGACGTGATTTTCAAGGATCATCAAGCTTTTAGTTTCCCAAGGATGACACAGGGGTAGAAAAGTCCTTGCGGATCCAGGATTTGTTCATCTTGATGAACGTTAGTCTGTCTACATTGTCACTGGACAGCCGCCTGCACTTATCTGTCAGCACAGCACCAGCAGTGCCGAACACACGTTCAGAGAGAATACCGGCTGCAAGATCTCCAAGGTATGAGTGGTGAGCTCAGGCCATTTTTCAAGATTGGAAGCCCAAAATGAACAAGGGTCCAGTTCCACAGTCATGGCATAGATGTTAACTTGGAGATACTCCTGTACCATCCTCTCTAGGCGTAGGCTATTCATCAGACTTCTTGTCTCCTGTGGCCTTGCAAAGGATGGTCTAAAAAAAACTTTAAATGATTGGAAAAGATTGCTGTTACCACGAGATACGATGTTACTGTTACAGTTTGAGTGATGACTCGATAGTCCCACGGTTGGCAAGTTAGAACTCAGAGATTCACTACGTGCACCACTGGTGTTTTGTGGAAAATCAGATGTAAGATTCTGTAACAGTTTCTGCTGATACTCCTGCATGCGTGAATCCCTGTTTATGGCAGGAATTATTTTGGCAAATTTACATTTGTACTGGGGATCTAAGAGTGTGGCAACCCAGTAGTTGGCATTACTTCAGATTCTGACAATCCGAGGGACATGTTGCCGATAGTACAGCAAGAAGGCACTCATATGTCTTGCGCAGCCAGGAGGACCAAGTCCTTGTTGTCTTGGTGGCAGCGAGGTGAGAATCATGCTTCCTTCCTCTGCCCTCTCTCCCCAACCTCGCACAACAGAAATTTGATCAAGGTCTCCATTATCTGATGAGTCTTCCATGCCCAGCGCCAGTTCGTCCTCCACTTCTTCCTCACCTCCTGCACTTTGCTCAACAGTTTGGCTGCTACCATGCGACCTCGGTAATCCCTCTCCCCCAGCCTCCAATGCCAGCTGCCTTGGTGCTGCCGACCTTTTGGACCTTGGAGATATTATCCCTTCCACATACGACTCCTCCTGTTCCTCCTCCTCCTCTTGTTCCACCACCTGACTCTGAATACTGTTAAAGTTGTGCTCCAGCATGTAAATCAACGGAATAGTCATGCTGATAATGGCATCGTCAGCACTAAACATCTTTGTCGCTACTTCAAAACTGTGCTGAAGGCTGCATAGGTCTCTGATCTGAGACCACACCTGCACCGTGATTTGCCCCACCTCAGGATCTCGTTGGCCTAGGCTATACAGTATGTCATAATGAATGGCACCAGGGCTCGTCGGTGCTGCCACAGTCACTGCAACATGTGCAGAGTCGAATTCCACCGTGTGGGCACATCGCATTTCAGCCGGTGAACTGGCAGGCCCAACGACTTCTGTAGAGATGTAGGTCGTTTAGCTGCAGGATGCAAACGGCAGAAGTGAGCAGACAGCGACCGTGCCCACTGCATAAGCTTGATATCCGTTCAAGCACCTGCTGTTTTTGTGCCTCATCTGGAATTTTTAGCGATGCTCGTAGCGATGGTCGTAAGAAAGGGATCATATCAGATTGTCCACGAAAAGAAGTAAACTTCTTACTTTGGCTGGAAGATGGTCTTCTTCTGCAGATGTTACTGTTGCTTTACCACCTACCCCCACAACACAACACACAACCTTTTTTCCCTTTCCAACACACCTATTCCCCTTTCCACCAGCAGGAGGCCTTTTGCCACTCATTTTGGTGCTTAACTAATTGGCAACTCTGTATCTGTAGTTGTTGGCACAAAAAACGATGGATGAAAACCGAGCAGAACTGAGTGGCCAAACTGTGGTACTAGGCCCAAAAGGATTAACTGGGTTAGATGCAGTAAAAATTTAGATACACAGGTGGTGTAGCTAGCGTCACAGGCAGGCTACTCCGCTGATGTGCAGACACTGCTCCTAGGCCCAAAACTATTTACTGGGTTAGATGCAGTAAAAATTTAGATACACAGGCGGTGTAGTTAGCTTCACAGGTGGGCTACTCTGCTGATGTGCAGACACTGCTCCTAGGCCCACTCCTAGGCCCCAAACTATTTACTGGGTTAGATGCAGAAAAAATTTAGATACACAGGCGGTGTAGCTAGCTTCACAGGTGGGCTACTCCACTGACGTGCAGACACTGCTCCTAGGCCCAAAACAATTTACTGGGTTACATGGAGTAAAAATTTACATACACAAGCAGTGTAGCTAGCTTCACAGGCGTGCTACTCTGCTGACGTGCAGACACTGCTACTAAGCCCAAAAAGATTTACTGGGTTAGATGCAGTAAAAATTTAGATACACAGGCGGTGTAGCTAGCTTCACAGGCGGGCTACTCAGATGACTACCAGACAATGCTACTAGCCCAAATGTATTGGCTGAGCTAGATTACACCAAATGCTGTGACAAACACTTGCACAGCACTGGCACAGACCTGCCTGGCAAAAAGTGCTATGAACTGCTGTAACCTACCCTGAAAAGGGCTGATATTACAACTAGTCCTGACTCCCTAAACCTATCTCTCAGAATATTTGCTCGCAAAAAAAGACACTTTGACTGTATAGCACCCACAACAGCAGCAGTGCCGTCTAACACTAAGCTGCAGCAGTGAGGAAATGGTGACGACAGGGAAAATGGCTGGTTCTTATAGGGCAAGGACATGTGACATACACAGCCAATGACACATGCCCTTGCTTGTGTGCATCACATGCACATTGCTGTGTGTGTGTGCACTACTGATAGGCTGAGAGACTGCACCCGCCCACTGTAAATGCGGGAAAGAAATAAAATATGGAGATCGGCATTATTTCAGCACAGATCTCTCCCTCCCCCCCCCCCCCCCCGCCCACTATGCACTGAAACAGTCTACTAACAATGACAAACAGTTTTAATGTGCAAATCAAGTTAGGATTTTGGTGAACGAACAGTTATCGAACAGAAACCCGAACAGACGAATTTTAAGCAAATTGTTCGAGTTCGACAAACGACTCGAACACCGCCCAAAATAGCTTAAATTTTAAATTGGCGAACAGTTATACTCGAACACTGCTCATCTATAGTCAGGAAGCCCCATTTTCTAATACAAATCAGTTGGGCTAAAACTATGTTGCAGTGAAGAATCAGGAGGACCCCATTTGCTAATCTAAATCTTTAGGTCTAAGAGTGCTGTTCAGTCACACTAGCTTTGAAAATGAATAGTAATTGTTCATTTAGTTACAGGTGACTAACAGGTGCGGGCCTAAGGTTGTGAAATCACAGGTTAAAAGAGGGGAAGTGTTAAGGACTGACCTGAGTTGGAGTAGTGATACTGCAACCGCTAGGGGTAGCGCCTGCTGCAGAGGCGTAGCTAGAGCTTTTGCCGCCCGGGGCTGTTCCCGAGTTTGGCGCCCCCCCCCCCCCCCGGCTCAATACACACAAAGGTTACCAAAAACGGTTTTCCTGTTTTGTAGAACTTAAACTGGGCCTAATGGTGTCACCCCCACATGCCACACCTGTGACTTAATACCACCACACCATGACCAGGCCACATAGTGACCGAATAATACTACATACAAGGGACAAATACCACAACACCATTTCCAGACCACATATTACCACCACATAGTGACTGAATACTACAATACTGATCAGTAATAAAAAAAAAACCACAATACTATCACCATAAGTGCCAGTATTCACAGGAGATCTGTACTTAGTATGCAGTGTCTGTGTAGAGGTAATACAGAGATCACTGGTGACATTATACACAGGACCTCTATATAGTATACAGTGTATATTGTCAGTGTATAGGTAACACTGACTCACCAGTGACGTCTCTAGGTGAAGTCCTTCATCTTTCATCCAGCACAGACCGCCATCATTCCTTCCAGCCAGGACTCGTTTCTGCAGGAAATAACACAGTTATCTCGAGCTCCGCTTGCAGAACACATTACTTAATTTTTCACAACTTCTACATTACATCACACGAAGAAAAAAAGGTGATATAGTGTCACTCTGCACAGTAACAGGACCGCCCCCCCATTTAAAACAGTATACTCAAAAAATAAAATAAATACATCACTGCAGTAATAATATCCCTTAATTAGCCCCTATGGTAATAATATTCCCCACCCTGGCCCCGTTTCTCATTCCTGGCTCCAGCCATATGTTCTCGCATCCTGCCATCATGAGTATCCATTCTACCCCATATGATCTCCACATCCTGCCCAACCAGCCTCCATCGTATCCGTCCTGCCCCATGATCCAATCCTGCCCCGTGTCTCCAATCATGCCCCGTATCTACATTCTGCCCATGCCTCAAGTCCTGCCCCCAGTGTGTCCAGCATATTACCCCCATGTTGTCCAGCAATCTGCCCCAGTGTGTCCAGCATATTACCCCCATGTTGTCCAGCAATCTGCCCCAGTGTGTCCAGCATATTACCCCCAGTGTGTCCAGCAATCTGCCCCAGTATGTCCAGCACTTCCCCCAGTGTGTCCAGCAATCTGCCCCAGTGTCCAGCCTTTCCCCAGTGTGTCCAGCAGTCTGCCCCAGTGTGTCCAGCATATTACCCCCAGTGTCCAGCATTAACCCCAGTGTGTCCAGCATATTACCCCCAGTGTGTCCAGCAATCTGCCCCAGTGTCCAGCATTGCCCCAGTGTGTCCAGAAGTCTGCCCCAGGGTCTCCAGCATTGCCTCAATGTGTCCAGAAATCTGCCCCAGGGTCTCCAGTATTGCCCCAGTGTGTCCAGCAATCTGCCCCATGGTCTCCTGTATTGCCCCAGTGTGTCCAACATTCTGCCCCATGGTCTCCAGTATTGCCGCGGTGTATCCAGCAATCTGCCCCATGGTCTCCTGTATTGCCCCAGTGTGTCCAGCATTCTGCCCCATGGTCTCCAGTATTGCCCCGGTGTGTCCAGCAATCTGCCCCATGGTCTCCAGTATTGCCCCAGTATGTCCAGAAGTCTGCCCAGGGTCTCCAGCATTGCCTCAATGTGTCCTGAAATCTGCCCCATGGTCTCCAGTATTCAGTGTGTCCAGCAATCTGCCCCATAGTCTCCTGTATTGCCCCAGTGTGTCCAGCATTCTGCCCCATGGTCTCCAGTATTTCCCCAGTGTGTCCAGCATTCTGCCCCATGGTCTCCATTATTGCCCCAGTGTGTCCAGCAATCTGCCCCATGGTCTCCTGTATTGCCCCAGTGTGTCCAGCATTCTGCCACATGGTCTCCTGTATTGCCCCAGTGTGTCCAGCATTCTGCCCCATGGTCTCCAGTATTGCCCCAGTGTGTCCAGCAATCTGCCCCATGGTCTCCTGTATTGCCCCAGTGTGTCCAGCATTCTGCCACATGGTCTTCTGTATTGCCCCAGTGTGTCCAGCATTCTGCCCCATGGTCTCCAGTATTGCCCCAGTGTGTCCAGCAATCTGCCCCATGGTCTCCTGTATTGCCCCAGTGTGTCCAGCAATCTGCCCCATGGTCTCCTGTATTGCCCCAGTGTGTCCAGCATTCTGCCACATGGTCTCCTGTATTGCCCCAGTGTGTCCAGCAATCTGCCCCATGGTCTCCTGTATTGCCCCAGTGTGTCCAGCATTCTGCCACATGGTCTCCTGTATTGCCCCAGTGTGTCCAGCATTCTGCCCCATGGTCTCCAGTATTGCCCCAGTGTGTCCAGCAATCTGCCCCATGGTCTCCTGTATTGCCCCAGTGTGTCCAGCAATCTGCCCCATGGTCTCCAGTATTGCCCCAGTGTGTCCAGCATTCTGCCACATGGTCTCCTGTATTGCCCCAGTGTGTCCAGCAATCTGCCCCATGGTCTCCAGTATTGCCCCAGTGTGTCCAGCAATCTGCCCCATAGTCTCCCGTATTGCCCCAGTGTGTCCAGCAATCTGCCCCATGGTCTCATGTATTGCCCCAGTGTGTCCAGCAATCTGCCCCATGGTCTCATGTATTGCCCCAGTGTGTACAGCAATCTGCCCCATGGTCTCCAGTATTGCCCCAGTGTGTCCAGCATTGCCCCAGCCCCAGACAGTCAGACATAAAGAAAAAAAAAAAAAAGTAAAATCCTCACCTCTCCCGTTCCTAGCGCAGGTCCGGTGCAGTCAGCGTCTCTCCGGCTCTGCGACGCTCAGGACAGAGAGGCAGAGCGGCGCGCACAGTAGTGACGTCATCGCGCCCTCTGCTCTGAGACGTCGCAGAGTCAGAGGACGCTGCAGCTGCCGGCGCCGCAGGAACCAGGAGAGGTGAGTATAGAGCGGGGGGCGGGGTCCGGTGGTGGGGGGAGCTGGCCCTGGTCGTGGCGGCGGAAGGCGCCGCCCGAAGATTTAATGGGGCGTCTTTTTTTTTTTTTCTTGTTTCTTCTCCTGCAGCGCCGCCCGGGGCGGACCGCCCCCCCCGCACCCGCCTTCCTACGCCACTGGCCTGCTGATAGCGTAGTCAGAAAATCGTCAGAGGTCAGTATATGGAACAGCAGTATAGTTGGAAGGATAAGCAGGTATCATAGTCAGGACATAACTACAGGTCAGTACATGGAAGTAGCAGTAGAACCTTGAGGAAGGGCAGCAGGTGGAATGAAGCTAGACTAAAGGCTAGGAGCTCAAAAATCTCACAAGGAAGGAAGGAAGTGCAGTGCCAGGTTTAAGTACGGTGTTCAATCAGGAGATCACAGGTACTAATATCTGGTTTAGCAAGCAAATGACCGGCTAGCTGAATAGCTCAGAGGGAAGAGCTGCTGCCTGGTGCACAAGAGCTGCTGAGTTTGAGTCCAGACAGCACTCCTCTCCTTCCAGGATGCCCTCTGGACATCTCAGGCACTGGGTTCTCTTGATGTCTCTGGTGAAAGGCTCTTGTATGCTTGGGGCCATGGACGTTGCCCTCCGACTCTCGTGATTTATCTTTTTGTCTGCATCCTCTCCTTTGCACCAAGTATTGCAATCTTCCTCAAATTCTTCTAGTGTCCATGATTTTATCCACAATGTACTTTTCCTCACCATGGACTTTTTCAGGTGGAGGAGGTGGCGGAGTTCTTCGTGGAAACAGGTTCTCATTCTCACTGAATGGTTTGAACAAGGATGCATGGAATACAGAGTGCATTTTCAGACTGTTAGGAAGTTTTAAACAGAAAGCAACTGGATTTTGGAGGCATAAATTTGAAAAGGTCATATGAATTTTTGATTCAAACATTCGTCTTCATATTTTTGCAGATAGCCAAACCTTGTCACCAATCTGAAGGTGGGGCTTTCGGATATTTATCCTCCAGTTCTTTTATAACATCTCAATTAGTTATTCCGCAGGGACCAAAGTAGTCAATGGATGATTAGGATTACAGTGGAGAAAAAAGTATTTAGTCAGCCAATTGTGCAAGTTCTTCCACTTAAAAAGATGAGAGAGGCATGTAATTGACATCATAGGTAGACCACAAGAATGAGTGTCAAACTTGAGAAAACAAATCGAGAAAATCACCTTGTCTGATTTGAAAAGATTTATTTAGCAAAATACAATGGAAAATAATTATTTGGTCACTTAAAAACATGCAAGATTTCTGGCTCTCACAGACCTGTAACGTGTTTTTTAAGAGGCTCCTCTGTCCTCCACTCATTACCTGTAGTAAGGCATCTGTTTGAAATTGATATCAGTATAAAAGACACCTGTTCTCAACCTCAAACAGTCACACTCCAAACTCCACTATGGTGAAGACCAAAGAGCTGTCGAAGGACACCAAAAACAAAATTGTAGCCCTGCACCAGGCTGGGGAGACTGAATCTGCATTAGGCAAGCAGCTTGGTATGATGAAATCAACTGTGGGAGCAATAATAAGAAAATCGAAGACATACAAGATGTAATAAGCCTGCCGGCATCACTGCATGGCCTCTCATCCCCCACCTGCCTGTTACATCAACTTACTCACGCCGGGCTATGCTGTGAGTTCTGTCTGCTGCCGACTCCATGCGGTGTGCCTCATGACTGCCTGCTCTGTGCACACTTCCTGGCTATGTGAATAGGGGGGCGGCGCTGGCAATTCCAGATTCTTATTGAGACTGCGTGCACCTCCCTAAGTTGTTCCTAGCCAATTGCCTAGAGGCCTCTGATACTTAAGGCATCCTCACCCATTGGAGGATGCCTGACCAAACTATTTCCCTCAGTTAGTATCTTGCTACTGAGCTGCCAGGTCCTGTCCTGTCTCTGCCTCTGGGGGCTACAATACCCAGGTCTATATCCATGTCCAGTTCTTCTGTCCATGTCTGTCACTGTCTGTACTCTGGTCTATGTCCGTTCCTGTTGTTCTTTGCTTGTTTGCGTTTTCCAATCTGCTGTGCGTGCCTCTGCGCCTCTCTGCTCACCACAACCTGTGGCTCTGCGCCTCTCTGCTTTGCTTGCCACAATCTGCGGCTTTGCTCTGCTCTCGGCTCTGCACTCTGAGGCTTTTCTCTGCTCTCGGCTCTTCACTCTGTGGATTTGCTCTGCTCTCGGCTCTGCACTCTGTGGCATTGCTCTGCTCTCAGCTCTGCACTCTGTGGCATTGCTCTGCTCTCGGCTCTGCACTATGCAGCTCGACTCTGCTCTTGCTCTGTGGCTCCTTTTGGTTCTACCTTGCTTTGCTCCTTTTGGTTCGGCCTTGCTCCGCTCCTTGCAGTTCTGCCTTTCTCTGCTCCTAGCTCTGCCTCCTGTGGTTCTGCAGCCAACCACACCCTGTGGTCTGCACCGCTCTGCTCACTACAATATGTGGCTCTGCGGCTTTGCTCTGCTCTTGGCTCTGCACTCTGTGGCTTTGCTCTGCTCTCAGCTCTGCACTCTGTGGCTTTGCTCTACTGTTGTCTCTGCACTCTGTGGCTTTGCTCTGCTGTTGTCTCTGCACTCTGTGGCTTTGCTCTGCTGTTGGCTCTGCACTCTGTGGCTTTGCTCTGTTCTCGGCTCTTCACTCTGTGGCTTTGCTCTGCTCTCGGCTCTGCACTCTCTGGCTTTGCTCTGCTCTCGGCTCTGCATTCTGCGGCTCAGCTCTGCTCTTGCTCTGTGGCTCCGCTCTCACTCTGTGGCTCCTTTCGGCTCTGCCTTGCTCCACTCCTTGCAGTTCTGCCTTGCTCTGCTCCTAGCTCCACTTCCTGTGGTTCTGCAGCCAGCCACAACCTGTTGCTCTACACCTCTCCGCTCTGCTCACCACAACCTGTGGCTCTGTGGCTTTGCTCTGCTCCCGGCTTTGCACTCTGTGGCTTTGCTCTACTCCCAGCTCTGCACTCAGTGGCTTGTCTCTGCTCCCGGCTTTGCACTCTGTGGCTTGTCTCTGCTCCCGGATCTGCACTCTGTGGCTTAGCTCTGCTCCCGGCTCTGCAATCTGTGGCTTTGCTCTGCTCTTGGCACTGCACTCTGCAGCTTTGCTCTGCTCTCAGCTCGCACCCTCCGGCTCTGCTATGCAGCCCTGCTCTGCTCTAGATCTGTGGCTCCGCTTTCTCTCTGTGGCTCCTTTCTGTTCTACCTTTTCTGCTCCTTTCGGTTCTGCCTTGCTCCGCTCCTAGCTCCGCCTCCTGTGGTTCTGCAGCCAACTACAACCTGTGGCTCTGCGCCTCTCTGCTCTGCTCGCCACAGCCTTTGGCTCTGCGGCTCTGCTCTGCTCTCGACTCTGCACTCTGTGGCTTTGCTCTGCTCTCAGCTCTGCACTGTGTGTCCTTGCTCTGCTCTCGGCTCTGCACTCTGTGGCTTTGCTCTGCTCTCGGCTCTGCACTCTGTGGCTTTGCTCTGCTCTCGGCTCTGCACTCTGTGGCTTTGCTCTGCTCCCGGTTCTGCCCTCTGTGGCTTTGCACTGTTCTCGGCTCTTCACTCTGTGGTTTCGCTCTGCTCTTGGCTCTGCACTCTGTGGCTTTGCTCTGCTCTTGGCTCTGCACTCTGCGGCACCGCTCTGCTCTTGCTCTGTGGCTCTGCTCTTGCTCTGTGGCTCCTTTCAGTTCTGTCTTTCTCTGATCCTTTCGGTTCTGCCTTGCTCCGCTCCTTGCAGTTCTGTCTTGCTTCGCTCCTAGCTTTGCTTCCTGTGGTTCTGCAGCCAACCACAACCTTTAGCTCTGCACCTCTCTGCTGTGCTCGCCACAACCTGTGGTTCTACGGCTTGTCTCTGCTCCCGGCTCTGCACTCTGTGGCTTGTCTCTGCTCCCGGCTCAGCACTCTGTGGCTTGTCTCTGCTCCCAGCTCTGCACTCTGTGGCTTTGCTCTGCTCCCAGCTCTGTACTCTGTAGCTTTACTCTGCTCTCGGCTCTGCACTCTGTGGCTTAGCTCTGCTCCCGACTCTGCAATCTGTGGCTTTGCTCTGTTCTTGGCACTGCACTCTGCAACTTTGCTCTGCTCTCAGCTCTGCACCCTGCAGCTCTACTATGCAGCTCTGCTCTGCTCTAGATCTGTGGCTCAGCTCTCTCTCTGCGGCTCCTTTCTGTTCTACCTTCTCTGCTCCTTTCGGTTCTGCCTTGCTGCGCTCCTAGCTCCGCCTCCTGTGGTTCTGCAGCCAACTACAACCTGTGGCTCTGCGCCTCTCCACTCTGCTCGCCACAGCCTTTGGCTCTGCGGCTCTGCTCTGCTCTCGACTCTGCACTCTGTGGCTTTGCTCTGCTCTCGGCTCTGCACTGTGTGTCCTTGCTCTGCTCTCGGCTCTGCACTCTGTGGCTTTGCTCTGCTCTCGGCTCTGCACTCTGCGGCTCCGCTCAGCTCTACTGCTCTGATCTTTCTCTGCGGCTCCTTGCAGTTGTGCCTTGCTCTGCTCCTAGCTCCGCACCCTGTGGTTCTGCTTTGCATCCGCTCTTGCGTTCTTGCTCTACATCCGTTCTCTTGTCTGTACAGGTTCCTACCTGTTGCCATATACTCTCTTGTCTGAGCAGGTTCTTACATGTTCCCATATACTCTCGTCTGCACAGGTTCCTACCTGGTCCCATATACTCTTCTGTCTGAACAGATTCCTACCTGTTCCTATATACTCTCTTGTCTGTACAGGTTCTTACATGTTCCCATATACTCTTCTGTGTGAAAAGGTTCCTACCTGTTCCTATATACTCTCCTGTCTGAACAAGTTCCTACCTGTTTCCATATACCTGCCTGTATTCCGGTACCTACCTGTCCTGCCAGAGTTCCAGTTCTGTCCGCCTTTCCTGCCAGTGTGCCAGCCGCGCTCGCCTGTCCTGCCAATGTACCAGCCATTGCTGCCTGTCCTGCCATAGGGTCACCCATGCCCGCCTGTTCTGCCTGCCTGTCAAGTCTTGCCCATCGACATTCGCCCGCACCCGTCCAAGTGTTCCATTCCCCAATGGGATCAGCAGCCACAGCCAGACACCACTCTTGAGTGGTACCTGGTAGCTACCAGCCGAACAAGCCTGACCTCACCATCAGAGGCTCCAATGAACACCAAGGTAGCTACTTAGTCACGCCCCTTCCAGGGTAGTCTGGTCCGTGGTCCAGTGGAGCCACATCCCCGCACACCCACACCAACCAGTCTGGGTGTGAGCTTTACACAATACCACTGATAATCTCCCTCAATCATTGGTTACATGCAAGAGCTAACTCCATTGGGTCAAAATGATCACAAGAATGGTGAGCAAAAATCCTACAACCACATGGGGGACCTAATGCATGACGTGCACAGAGCTGGGACTATCGTATCAAAGGCTACCATCAGTAATAACACACAATGCTGCCAGGGACTCAGATCCTGCAGTGCCATATGTGTCCCCCTGCTTAAACCAGTACATATCCAGGCCCATTTAAAGTTTGTTAGAGAACATTTTTATTATCCAGAAGAGTACTGGGAGAATGTCATATGGTCTAATGAAACCAAAGTAGAAACAAAACTTGTCGTGTTTGGAGGAGACAGAGTGCTGAGTTGCATCCAAAGAACACCATACCTACTGTGAAGCATGGGGTGGCAACATCATGCTTTGGGGCTGTTTCACTGTAAAAGGACCAGGACGACTGATCCGTGAACATGAAAGAATGAATTGGGCCATGTATCGTGAGATTTTCAGTGCAAACCTCCTTTCATCAGCAAGGGCATTGAACATGAAACCTGCACTCGTCTTTCAGCATGATAATGATCTCCAGCACACCGCCAGGGTGATGGAGTGGCTTCATAAGAAGCATATGAAGTTCCTGGAGTGGCCTAGCGAGTCTCCAGATCTGAACCCCAAAGAAAACCTTTGGAGGGAGTTGAAAGTCTGTGTTGCCCAGCGACAGGCCCAAAACATCACACTGCTCTAGAGGAGATCTGCATGGAGGAATAGGCCAACATACCACTAACAGTGTATGCCAACCTTGGGAAGACTTACAGAAAACGTTCAACCTCTGTCATTGCCAACAAAGGATATATATAACAAAACATTGAGATTAACTTTTCTTAATGACCAAATACTTATTTTCCATCTTAATTTGAAAAATATATCTTGCCAAATCAGACAAGGTGATTTTCTGGATTTGTTTTCTCAATTTCGCCTCTCATAGTTGTGGTCTACCTATGATGTCAATTACAGGCCTCTCTCATCTTTTTAAGTGGGAGAACTTGTACAGTTGGTGGCTGACTAAATCCTTTTTTTCCCAACTGTAAATTCTGGATGCAAGCCGTAGTTAGCAAAAAATAGGCTTTGGGATGTAGAACTGTGCTTAGAGCTATTATTATAGGTAAATTCTGCTGTGGGTAAATAGTCCACCTAGTCATCCTGTAGGTAAAAAATAAAATCGCGCAGGTATTGTTCGAGCTTGGTTAGTTCTTTCAATCTGGCCATTGAATGGTGGGTGGAAGGCAGTAGACAAATTGACAGAAACTCCTAATGCTGTACAGAAGCTTTTCCTAAATTTAGATGTAAACTGAATACCTCTATCAGAAATTACATTGTCAGGAATTCCATGCAGAGTAAATATCTCTGACAACTAATTATGCAATTTGTCTCTCGGTAGAAATCCCTTTATTTGGAATAAAATTGGCCATCCTTGTGAGCCGATCCACCACAACAAGGATAACAGTCATTTCTTTAGAGGGAGGTAGGTCCACAATAAAATCCATTGAGATTGATCAGCGAGGCCTGGAGGGAACTGGAGGTGGTTAAAGGAGACCTAGAGGTGAAGATAGTGGTGTCTTGTTCGGTGCGCTTGTTAAGGAAGGAACATGTTTTCTCACATCCTTCTGACAATTAGGCCACCAAAATTAATGAAGCAGTACTTCTTGCGTTTTCATGACTCCAGGGTGTCCTACAAGTTTAGAATCATATACAAGTTTGAGAACTTCAATTAGAGCACTTATATATTCTGTATTTGGTGATTCGTCATCCAAAATCCCTACTTATAAGATAGATCAACATATTTAGAAGGATGGTTAAAAAAAGTAACTTTGGTATCCATCTTTAATCCTTGTTAAATATTCTTTGGTGTCCAGTATTCCCCAAAAATATGTTTTGGTGTACAATGGTACAGTCAGTATTAGACCTCTCCTGAGGTTCAGTAAATATCTTGAAACAGGCCGTTTCTTGAACAAGGCTGATGATAAGATATTATAAAATTAAATTAAAAAAATAAGGCCCAACGTGCTTGTCTTGCAGATGACCTCTTAGCAGGAAGGATGGATTTCAAGTTTTTGTGGCCAGTGAGGACAGTCACTATGATGATTAGTCCCTTTCAAAAGATGTCTCCATTCGGAGAAGGCAACTTTAAATAGCTAAAAGTTCTTTATTTCCAAAGTCATTCTTTTCTGCAGATGACATAGTATGTAAAAGTAATGCACATGGATGAAGCTGCATCTTGTCTCCAACATGCTGTGAGAAAACACCTCCCACCACAGAGTCTGAGGTGTCTACTTAGACAACAAACGGCAGTTCAGGATTTGGATGGACTAATAATGGTGCAGAAGTAAAAAGTGTCTTTAATTTGTCAAAAGTCACTTGTGCCTCTGGAGACCATATGTGGGGATTGCCTGTTTGTTAGGGAATCCCCACATTTGTTCAGGCTGTCTAGCAGCAGCAAATCATGCAGCTGCGGCGACACAAACTAAATCTCTGAGCAGGTACAAAATACTCGGAGATCACCCGAGCATGTTCGGAAATCTCAAGTAACGAGCATACTCGCTCATCACTACTGCTAATGTCTTTTCAGTGGGAAAACTTACAAAATCAATAAGGGATCAAATATTTATTTCCCCCACTGTATATCACAGAAATGGAGTCCTGGTTCAATTGCTCATTTATCAAGTTGGATATAGAGCTGATTTTCCTGTAGGCATTTCAGGATGAACTGGACATGCCTGCAATGCTCCTCAAAGGTTTCTGAAAATATAAGAATGTAATCGAGATAAAGAGCAACAAATCGATCCAAGAAATCTCGAAAAACATCATTAATGAAGTGTTGGAAGTTGTAGGGGCGTTGCTAAGGCTGAAAGGCATAACTTGGTATTCAAAATGTCCATACCAAATTCTGAAGGCGGTTTTCCACTCATTTCCTGAGCGAATTCGTATGAGATTATAAGCTCTTCTTAGATTGAGTTTGGTAAAAATCTTGGCAAAGCACAGGCTCTCCATCAACTCAGGATTTAAGGGGAGTGGGTAGCGATTTGTAGTAGTAATCATATTTATTTCCCTGTAATCAGTACATAGCCACAAGGGTGAGTCCTTCTTTTCTACAAAAAACAAGTGTGCTCATGCTGGTGAAGAAGAAGGTTGGATGAAGCCTTTCTTTAAATTTTCATCTATGTATTCCTTTAGTACTTTCAATTCCACTTCAGAAAGATTATACATTTATCCAAACGGATTGGATGCTCCAGGAAGCAATTCAATGGGACAGACGTAAGAAAGATTAGAAGGCAGTTGATTGACTTTTCTTCTTACTGCAGACATCCCTGAACTGCTGGTACTGAGGTGATAAGTTATCATAATTTTGATGAGAAATCTTAGATACTTGAATTTGTTTGTGTAACGGGTGTGTCAGAGGCTGCAGACAGTCGCAGTGCATCTGGCTGCAGAAGATCTCAGCGGTTGGCCTTGCAGACTAGTGGCCACCTCCCTCAGCCTTAATGGTGTTGTCTGGATCTAGGTGTTTATAACTTCCAAATTCCTGTTGGGAATTACGGGTGTTATTTTCTATTTATACTTCTCTGTTGAGGTTTGGAGCTCTAGCAGTCTGCTAACTTCATCTTTGGAATTTGGAGGGCATCGGTGTTTCTCTCTGAGTCTATTCAAGCTAAGTTTCTCCCTTGTTTTGTTTATCCTAGCTGTCTTTAGTGTTAGTGGGGTTTGACCAGCGTTTACCCCTTTCTTCCCTAAGCAGGGCTTAACACTAGGGTCTGACAGGAACTAGGTATCCTGCTCGGCAAAAGTTGCATAACCTATTTAGGGTCCCTTAGGGCAAACAGGGTGACGTTACATCTGCTTAGGGGTCTCCACTCCCCGCTTCCCTAGTGTTGGGTCCCCTTGCCCTTTTTCCTTTGTGTTGCATGACAGTTTGACAACAGATAAATTAGCATGGCAGTTGTTCTTACAGTACTCATAGGTAAAGTTAATAGTCTTCGAGGCCCAGTTGATAGAGGGGTTATGGAACTTTTGGAGAGGAAATAAGATGGAAACTATCAGCTTCATAATGATTTGGCTCATTACAGATTACAATTTCAATTGTCTTGTGAGTAACAGGTCTAGAAGATAAATGTGATCCATCCACAGTTTCCATATAGATTGGCATGGATTTAGTCCTACTTAGCATGTTATTATCAAGTGTAAATTGAGAGTCCACAGAATTTACTCCTGCTCCAGAATCTAATATGGCAGAGCGATGTACTTTTTTGGCTCCCAATTATGACCTGTATGGGAATGACAAGATGAGACTATAGTGATTGCTCTTTTCCTTTAACCTGCATTACAAAGGAGATGGTCTGCATAACTGGATCTGGCAATTGGAAAAGGTCTAAATTGCTTGCAGTTTTCATATTTGTGAAGGCTGTAGTCCTTTTATTAGAACATTTAATGGCAAAATGTCCAGAGCCACCACAGTAAAGACGTACATTTTCTGAATGTCGCCTCTCCTATGCGATGCCGAAGGTCTTTTGCTCAGCAAAGCAGCCCCCTGTACCTCTATTCATACACATGACCTTTTATACATTATTGATAAAATACATGGCCTCCACCACAGGCCATTTACTGCCAAGATGTGGCTCCACTGGTGGTTACCCTCTTAAGGATTTTTACTTTCATCAATACTAATATGTGCTTGCCACTTTGAACTTTGCTTTCCCATACCATTTGGTTGTATTACTTAGATTTACCTTTACCTCCATACCCTTTATTTGTATGGGTCTATACAATACTGCCATTTTGTGTATTGTTTGCAGACTTTCAGTGACATATGTGAATGCATATACTTTATGTAATTATTTATACCCTTAGAATTTGCCTTTTGCACACTTATGGTCATATACAGTGGGGCAAAAAAGTATTTAGTCAGTCAGCAATAGTGCAAGTTCCACCACTTAAAAAGATGAGAGGCGTCTGTAATTTACATCATAGGTAGACCTCAACTATGGGAGACAAACTGAGAAAAAAAAATCCAGAAAATCACATTGTCTGTTTTTTTATCATTTTATTTGCATATTATGGTGGAAAATAAGTATTTGGTCAGAAACAAACAATCAAGATTTATGGCTCTCACAGACCTGTAACTTCTTCTTTAAGAGTCTCCTCTTTCCTCCACTCATTACCTGTAGTAATGGCACCTGTTTAAACTTGTTATCAGTATAAAAAGACACCTGTGCACACCCTCAAACAGTCTGACTCCAAACTCCACTATGGTGAAGACCAAAGAGCTGTCAAAGGACACCAGAAACAAAATTGTAGCCCTGCACCAGGCTGGGAAGACTGAATCTGCAATAGCCAACCAGCTTGGAGTGAAGAAATCAACAGTGGGAGCAATAATTAGAAAATGGAAGACATACAAGACCACTGATAATCTCCCTCGATCTGGGGCTCCACGCAAAATCCCACCCCGTGGGGTCAGAATGATCACAAGAACGGTGCGCAAAAATCCCAGAACCACGCGGGGGGAACTAGTGAATGAACTGCAGAGAGCTGGTACCAATGTAAGAAGGCCTACCATAAGTAACACACTACGCCACCATGGACTCAGATCCTGCAGTGCCAGATGTGTCCCACTGCTTAAGCCAGTACATGTCCGGGCCAGTCTGAAGTTTGCTAGAGAACATTTGGATGATCCAGAGGAGTTTTGGGAGAATGTCCTATGGTCTGATGAAACCAAACTGGAACTGTTTGGTAGAAACACAACTTGTCGTGTTTGGAGGAAAAAGAATACTGAGTTGCATCCATCAAACACCATACCTACTGTAAAGCATGGTGGTGGAAACATCATGCTTTGGGGCTGTTTCTCTGCAAAGGGGCCAGGACGACTGATCCGGGTACATGAAAGAATGAATGGGGCCATGTATCGTGAGATTTTGAGTGCAAACCTCCTTCCATCAGCAAGGGCATTGAAGATGAAACGTGGCTGGGTCTTTCAACATGACAATGATCCAAAGCACACCGCCAGGGCAACGAAGGAGTGGCTTCGCAAGAAGCATTTCAAGGTCCTGGAGTGGCCTAGCCAGTCTCCAGATCTCAACCCTATAGAAAACCTTTGGAGGGAGTTGAAAGTCCGTGTTGCCAAGCAAAAAGCCAAAAACATCACTGCTCTAGAGGAGATCTGCATGGAGGAATGGGCCAACATACCAACAACAGTGTGTGGCAACCTTGTGAAGACTTACAGAAAACGTTTGACCTCTGTCATTGCCAACAAAGGATATATTACAAAGTATTGAGATGAAATTTTGTTTCTGACCAAATACTTATTTTCCACCATAATATGCAAATAAAATGTTGAAAAAACAGACAATGTGATTTTCTGGATTTTTTTTTCTCAGTTTGTCTCTTATAGTTGAGGTCTACCTATGATGTAAATTACAGACGCCTCTCATCTTTTTAAGTGGTGGAACTTGCACTATTGCTGACTGACTAAATACTTTTTTGCCCCACTGTATGTCTGTCTTGTTACTGGCATATTGAACTTTATTGACATAATTTATGGATACAACCTATTCTTATATTTCATCTGCTGCTGTGTTTCCATCTATACCAGATTAATCTTTATAAAATCTTTTATTAATTATTTAAAATTTTGTTAGCGCCTTCTGTGCCACCACTTACCACTGTACTAGTTAATAAAGGTAATTTTATTTATTTATAACTAGTGATGAGCGAGCATACACGCCCGAGCATCGCTGTATCCACGGTACTCGGTGAGCACCGAGCATTTCCGGGTTTGCTCGGCGGGCGCTCGGGTCTCCCCCCTGAAAGATTGGTGCTCTTTACAGAGCCAATGAACATGCAGGGATTGTCTTCCATGCACTATAATGCTGCAGCCATCTTTGTTGTGGTATTACAGTGATTGGCTGGCTGTATAAGAGACGTGGCGCCACCCGGCACAGTGCATTCCGGAATCAGACATTGTAGGGAGAACTGCTGCTGAGATAGGGTCAGATTTGTGCTTTTATTAGTTAGTGTGGGTATACCATCATTGAATCCACATATCCAGCTAAACCAACAGTTCTTCTAAGGACTAATTACGGGGTCTATAGATTGCTGTGCTAGGTAGCCAGGGGAGTGTATGTGCGTATATACACATCAGTGCAAGGCCTACAGGCACTGTATGTGTGGCTATATACAGTGCCTACAAGTAGTATTCAACCCCCTGCAGATTTAGCAGGTTTAATAAGATGCAAATAAGTTAGAGCCATCAACCTTCAAACAAGAGCAGGATTTATTAACAGATGCATAAATCTTACAAACCAAAAAGTTTTGTTGCTCAGTTAAATTTTTATAAATTTTAAACATGAAAGTGTGGGTCAAATATTATTCAACCCCTAGGTTTAATATTTTGTGGAATAACCTTTGTTTGCAATTACAGCTAATAATCGTCTTTTATAAGACCTGATCAGGCCGGCACAGGTCTCTGGAGTTATCTTGGCCCACTCCTCCATGCAGATCTTCTCCAAGTTATCTAGGTTCTTTGGGTGCCTCATGTGGACTTTAATCTTGAGCTCCTTCCACAAGTTTTCAATTGGGTTAAGGTCAGGAGACTGACTAGGCCACTGCAACACCTTGATTTTTTGCCTCTTGAACCAGGCCTTGGTTTTCTTGGCTGTGTGCTTTGGGTCGTTGTCTTGCTGGAAGATGAAATGACGACCCATCTTAAGATCCTTGATGGAGGAGCGGAGGTTCTTGGCCAAAATCTCCAGGTAGGCCGTGCCATCCATCTTCCCATGGATGCGGACCAGATGGCCAGGCCCCTTGGCTGAGAAACAGCCCCACAGCATGATGCTGCCACCACCATGCTTGACTGTAGGGATGGTATTCTTGGGGTCGTATGCAGTGCCATCCAGTCTCCAAACGTCACGTGTGTGGTTGGCACCAAAGATCTCGATCTTGGTCTTATCAGACCAACCTTGAACCAGTCAGTCTCAGAGTCCTCCAAGTGATCATGAGCAAACTGTAGACGAGCCTTGACATGACGCTTTGAAAGTAAAGGTACCTTACGGGCTCGTCTGGAACGGAGACCATTGCGGTGGAGTACGTTACTTATGGTATTGACTGAAACCAATGTCCCCACTGCCATGAGATCTTCCCGGAGCTCCTTCCTTGTTGTCCTTGGGTTAGCCTTGACTCTTCGGACAAGCCTGGCCTCGGCACGGGAGGAAACTTTCAAAGGCTGTCCAGGCCATGGAAGGCTAACAGTAGTTCTATAAGCCTTCCACTTCCGGATAATGCTCCCAACAGTGGAGACAGGTAGGCCCAACTTGTGACCCTCCACGATCTTGTCTTTGATGGCCTTGGAATGCTCCTTTGTCTTTCCCATGTTAACCATGTATGAGTGCTGTTCACAAGTTTGGGGAGGGTCTTAAATAGTCAGAAAAGGCTGGAAAAAGAGATAATTAATCCAAACATGTGAAGCTCATTGTTCTTTGTGCCTGAACTACTTCTTAATACTTTAGGGGAACCAAACAGAATTCTGGTGGGTTGAGGGGTTGAATAATAAATGACCCTCTGAAAATACTTTTCACAATTTGAAAAAAAATAAACAAAGAAATAACATTCTTTTTTGCTGCAGTGCATTTCACACTTCCAGGCTGATCTACAGTCCAAATGTCACAATGCCAAGTTAATTCCAAATGTGTAAACCTGCTAAATCTGCAGGGGGTTGAATACTACTTGTTGGAACTGTAGATATTGCATACATCAAGAGGGTCCATTACATTACTGTCTGCTGCTGCTACTGCTGCCTATTACATATATATCTAGCTCCAGGTATCAGTGGCTAGCAATAATTTATTTTTGCACCTTAATCGTGATTTTTTCATTCCAAAGCAATCCAGACTCCCTTTTATCTCCATTTGCATGTGACAATGAAGACTACAGCCAGATCATTTTAACACTACAGCGTGAAAATCCAGCAATTTTAACCCCTTAACCCCCAAAGGTGGTTTGCACGTTAATGACTGGGCCAATTTTTACAATTCTGACCACTGTCCATTTACGAGGTTATAACTCTGGAACGCTTCAACGGATCCTGATGATTCTGACATTGTTTTCTTGTGACATCTTGTACCTCATGAAGACACAAAAGAGCACAGTGAGGTCAAAAATACTCTGTTGTAAAAAAATCACAGTAATAAGCAAGTGCTAGTCAAAAGATGGAAAAACAGGGTATTTAGTTGATACGTTTTTTGCAAAAAAATGTATACTAAGCTGCTCCACCAATCGTCAAGGTATAACCATATAGAGCAGTCCTACCTAATGTATATAATCCCTATCTGATGTATTTAAAAACCTAATCATCTGTATAGTACCTGTATAAGCAGGGTTCGGAGACGGAATATCCATGTGGACATGCTGGATGGAACAGCTTTGATGCAAATGACCCATAAGGAGTATTTTTGACCTCACTGTGCTCTTTTGTGTCTTCAAGTTTCTTGGTGGTGTGTGAACAGGTTCCGACAGACTTGTTCAATGTGCAAGTAGCCCATGTGTTTCTGGTTCTATATTGTACCTCATGATGGAAAATGTAAAATTTCTTTGATATTACCTGCGTTTATTTGTGAATAACAGAAATTTGGGGAAAATTTCAAAAATTTCGCAATTTTCCAACTTTGAATTTTTATGCCCTTAAAACACAGAGATATGTCACACAAAATACTTAACAAGTAACAATTTCCACATGTCTACTTTACATCAGCACAATTTTGGAACCAACATTTATTTTATTAGGGAGTTATAAGGGATAAAATTTGACCAGCAATTTCTCATTTTTACAACACCATTTTTTTTAGGGACCACATTACATTTGAAGTGACGTTGAGGGGTCTATATAATAGAAAATACCCAAGTGTGACACCATTCTAAAAACTACAACACTCAAGGTGCTCAAAACCACATTCAAGAAGCTTATTAACCCTTCAGGTGTTTCACAGGAATTTTTGGAATGTTTAAAAAAAAATGAACATTTAACTTTTTTTCATAAAAAAATTAATTTCAGCACCAATTTGTTTTATTTTACCAAGGGTAACAGGAGAAATTGGACCACAAGCGTTGTCGTACAATTTGTCCTGAGCACGCTGATAACCAATATGTGGGGGTAAACCACTGTTTTGGCGCATGGTAGAGCTCGGAAGGGAAGGAGCACCATTTGACTTTTCAATGGAAAATTTACTAGAATTGAGATAGGATGCCATGTTGCGTTTGGAGAACCCCTGATGTGCCTAAATATTGAACCCCCCAAGTGACACCATTTTGGAAAGTAGACCCCCTAAGGAACTTATCTAGATGTGAGGTGAGCACTTTGACCCACTGAGTGCTTCACAGAAGTTTATAATGCAGAGCCGTAAAAATAAAAAAAATTATATTTTTTTCACAAAAATTATATTTCGACCCCAATTTTTTATTTTCCCAAGGGTAACAGAAGAAATTGGACCCCAAAAGTTGTTGTGCAATTTGTCCTGAGTACGCTGATATCCAGTACAGTACAGACCAAAAGTTTGGACACAACATCTCATTTAAAGATGTTTCTGTATTTTCATGACTGTGAAAATTGTACATTCACACTAAAGGCATCAAAACTATGAATTAACACATGTGGAATTATATACTTAACAAAAAAAGTGTGAAACAACAGAAATTATGTCTTATATTCTAGGTTCTTCAAAGTAGCCACCTTTTGCTTTGATGACTGCTTTGCACGTTCTGGGCATTCTGTTGATGAGCTTCAAGAGGTAGTCACCGGTAGGGTTGAGCGAAACGGGTCGTTCATTTTCAAAAGTCGCCGACTTTTGGCAAAGTCGGGTTTCATGAAACCCGATCCGACCCCTGTGCGGGGTCGGCCATGCGGTACGCGACTTTCGCGCCAAAGTCGCGTTTCAATGACGCGAAAAGCGCCATTTCTCAGCCAATGAAGGTAAACGCAGAGTGTGGGCAGCGTGATGACATAGGTCCTGGTCCCCACCATCTTAGAGAAGGGCATTGCAGTGATTGGCTTGCTGTCTGCGGCGTCACAGGGGCTATAAAGGGGAGTTCCCGCCGACCGCCATGTTACTGCTGCTGATCTGAGCTTAGGGAGAGGTTGCTGCCGCTTCGTCAGAAGCAGGGATAGCGTTAGGCAGGGTCCATTAACCACCAAACCGCTTGTGCTGTAGCGATTTCCACTGCCCAACACCACCTTCGGTGTGCAGGGACAGTGGAAGCTACATTTTTTTTTTTTCCCCCTCAGCGCTGTAGCTCATTGGGCTGCCCTAGAAGGCTCCCTGATAGCTGCATTGCTGTGTGTACGCCGCTGTGCAAACCAACTGCTTTTTTCAAAGCACAAATCCTCTTGTTCCTTCCTTTCTGCACAGCTATCTTTTTTGTTTGTCCACACTTTTTATTTAATTTGTGCATCAGTCCACTCCTTATTGCTGCCTGCCATACCTGGCTGAGATTACTGCAGGGAGATAGTAATTGAAGGACACTCCCTGTTTTTTTTTTTTTTTTTTTTTTGTGGGAGATTAAGTTTGACATTTCTGCTAGAGTGCCATCCCTGTCTGTGTCATCTCTCACTCAGTGGGCCATAGAAAGCCTATTTTTTTTTTTTTATTGGGTTTATAAATTTTCCCTGGAACCAAAAAAAAAAAAGTGGGAGATTAATATTGGCCTCTGGGCTTGTGTGCCAGACCTTAGCGTGCCATCTCTCTCACAAATAGTGGGCCATAGAAAGCCTATTTATTTTTTTGCTTGATTTGGGTTCTAAAATGTACCTGAAAAAATCACTACATCAATCAGTGGGAGAAAAATATTGGCCTCAGGGCTTGTGTGCCACTCCTGACTCCTGTGTGCGTCATCACTCACTCAGTGGGCCATAGAAAGCCCATTTTTTTTTTTTTTGCTTTATTTGGGTTCTAAATTCTACCTGAAAAAATCAATAAATCAATCAGTGGGAGATTAATATTGGCCTTTGGGCTTGTGTGCCAGTCCTGAGCGTGCCATCTCTCTCACAAATAGTGGGCCATAGAAAGCCTATTTATTTATTTTTTTTTGGTTTTATAAATTCTCCCTTAAAAAAAAAAGGGAGATTAATATTGGCCTTTGGGCTTGTGTGCCAGTCCTAAGCGTGCCATCTCTCTCTGTCTCTCAGATAGTGGGCCATAGAAAGCCTATTTATTATTTTTTTTATTGGGTTTATAAATTTTCCCTGGAACAAAAAAAAAAAAAGTGGGAGATAAATATTGGCCTCTGGGCTTGTGTGCCACTCCTGACTCCTGTGTGCGTCATCTCTCACTCATTGGGCCATAGAAAGCCTTTTTTTGTTGTATTTGTTTTCTAAATTCTCCCTGAAAAAATCATTTTATTTTATTTGGTTTCTAAATTCTTCCTGAAAAAATCATTTTATTCTATTATTTTTTTTTCCTAAAGTCTCCCTGAAAAAAAAAAAAAAAAAAAAAAATCAGTGGGAGATTAATATTGCCCTTTCTGCTTGTGTGCCAGTCTTGACTCCTGGGTGTGCCATCTCTCTCTCTCTCTCCAATTGTGGGCCATAGAAAGCCTATTATTTTTTTAGCTTGATTTGGGTTCCAAAATCTACCTGAAAAAATCACTACATCAATCAGTGGGAGATAAATATTGGCCTCTGGGCATGTGTGCCACTCCTGACTCCTGTGTGCGTCATCTCTCACTCAGTGGGCCATAGAAAGCCTTTTTTTGTTTTATTTGTTTTCTAAATTCTCCCGGAAAAAATCATTTTATTTTATTTGGTTTCTAAATTCTTCCTGAAAAAATCATTTTATTCTATTATTTTTTTTTCCTAAAGTCTCCCTGAAAAAAAACAAAAAAAAACAAATCAGTGGGAGATTAATATTGCCCTTTCTGCTTGTGTGCCAGTCTTGACTCCTGGGTGTGCCATCTCTCTCTCTCTCTCCAATTGTGGGCCATAGAAAGCCTATTATTTTTTTAGCTTGATTTGGGTTCCAAAATCTACCTGAAAAAATCACTACATCAATCAGTGGGAGATAAATATTGGCCTTTGGGCTTGTGTGCCACTCCTGACTCCTGTGTGCGTCATCTCTCACTCAGTGGGCCATAGAAAGCCTTTTTTTGTTTTATTTGTTTTCTAAATTCTTCCTGAAAAAATCATTTTATTTTATTTGGTTTCTAAATTCTTCCTGAAAAAATCATTTTATTCTATTATTTTTTTTTCCTAAAGTCTCCCTAAAAAAAAAACAAAAAAAACAAATCAGTGGGAGATTAATATTGCCCTTTCTGCTTGTGTGCCAGTCTTGACTCCTGGGTGTGCCATCTCTCTCTCTCTCTCCAATTGTGGGCCATAGAAAGCCTATTATTTTTTTAGCTTGATTTGGGTTCCAAAATCTACCTGAAAAAATCACTACATCAATCAGTGGGAGATAAATATTGGCCTTTGGGCTTGTGTGCCACTCCTGACTCCTGTGTGCGTCATCTCTCACTCAGTGGGCCATAGAAAGCCTTTTTTTGTTTTATTTGTTTTCTAAATTCTTCCTGAAAAAATCATTTTATTTTATTTGGTTTCTAAATTCTTCCTGAAAAAATCATTTTATTCTATTATTTTTTTTTCCTAAAGTCTCCCTGAAAAAAAAAACAAAAAAAACAAATCAGTGGGAGATTAATATTGCCCTTTCTGCTTGTGTGCCAGTCTTGACTCCTGGGTGTGCCATCTCTCTCTCTCTCTCCAATTGTGGGCCATAGAAAGCCTATTATTTTTTTAGCTTGATTTGGGTTCCAAAATCTACCTGAAAAAATCACTACATCAATCAGTGGGAGATAAATATTGGCCTCTGGGCTTGTGTGCCACTCCTGACTCCTGTGTGCGTCATCTCTCACTCAGTGGGCCATAGAAAGCCTTTTTTTGTTTTATTTGTTTTCTAAATTCTCCCTGAAAAAATCATTTTATTTTATTTGGTTTCTAAATTCTTCCTGAAAAAATCATTTTATTCTATTATTTTTTTTCCTAAAGTCTCCCTGAAAAAAACAAAAAAAAAACAAATCAGTGGGAGATTAATATTGCCCTTTCTGCTTGTGTGCCAGTCTTGACTCCTGGGTGTGCCATCTCTCTCTCTCTCTCTCCAATTGTGGGCCATAGAAAGCCTATAATTTTTTTTTTAGCTTGATTTGGGTTCCAAAATCTACCTGAAAAAATCACTACATCAATCAGTGGGAGATAAATATTGGCCTCTGGGCTTGTGTGCCACTCCTGACTCCTGTGTGCGTCATCTCTCACTCAGTGGGCCATAGAAAGCCTTTTTTTGTTTTATTTGTTTTCTAAATTCTCCCTGAAAAAAATCATTTTATTTTATTTGGTTTCTAAATTCTTCCTGAAAAAATCATTTTATTCTATTATTTTTTTTTCCTAAAGTCTCCCTTAAAAAAAAAAAAAAACAAATCAGTGGGAGATTAATATTTACATTTGTGCTTCAGTGACAGTCCTGCGTGTGTGGCATCTCTCTCATTTGTTGCCACCAACAACAGAGTGTGTAACATTGTGCCTGATTTTCGTTGTGGTCTCACTCACCTGTAAAGGGGTAGCTAAATCATACTGAAGTTATAGCTCACCGTGTAATTTGTGTGACAGCAACAAATACCGTTAGTTTGTTTACGTTTTTAAAACAATGAGGAAGTATGGTGGAAGAGGTCGTGGCCGGGGGCGTTCATTGTCAGCTGGTAATGAGGGTAGTGGTAGTGGTGGAGCATCAGCTGGTCGTGGGAAAAAAAATATTGCACCTAAGTCTGGAGCTGTGGAGCCAGGTTCGTCGTCTGACTACACAAGGCCTCGAACGCTCCCTTTTCTGGGAGTAGGAAAACCGTTTTTAAAGCCGGAGCAGCGAGAGCAAGTTTTGGCTTATCTTGCTGACTCAGCCTCTAGCTCTTTTGCCTCCTCTCGTGAAACTGGTAAATGTCAAAGCAGCGCGTCGTTAGTGGATGTTCACGGTCAGGGACAAGTCGCTTCCTTGTCCTCTTCAGCAAAAACAACAACAGAGAAGAATGCAGCAGGCGACACAACGGGTTACTCCATGGAGCTCTTTACACATACCGTCCCTGGCTTAGAAAGTGAAGCAGTTAACAGTCCATGCCCATTACAAGTTGAATCTGACATGGAGTGCACTGATGCACAGCCACAGCCAGACTACTATGCTGGTCCTTTGACTCAGACCACAACATTGCCCTCGCAGGGTGCTGATCAAGAATCAGACCCTGATGAGACTATGTTGCCCCATCACGAACGCTATACCACCGACCGACATGGTGACACAGACGAAGTTGCACACGAGCTACAAGAAGAGGTAATAGATGACCCAGTTCTTGACCCCGATTGGCAGCCATTGGGGGAACAGGGTGCAGGCGGCAGCAGTTCTGAAGCGGAGGAGGAGGGGCCGCAGCAGGCATCAACATCGCAACAGGTTCCATCTGCCGGGCCCGTATCTTGCCCAAAACGCGTGGCAAAGCCAAAACCTGTTGGAGGACAGCGTGGCCATCCGGTTAAAGCTCAGTCTCCAATGCCTGAAAAGGTATCCGATGCTAGAAAGAGTGCAGTCTGGCATTTTTTTAAACAACATCCAATTGATCAGCGCAAAGTCATCTGTCAAAAATGTTCAACTACCTTAAGCAGAGGACAGAATCTGAAAAGTCTCAATACAAGTTGCATGCATAGACATTTAACCACCATGCATTTGCAAGCCTGGACTAACTACCAAACGTCCCTTAAGGTTGTAGCACCCTCGGCCAATGAAGCTAGTCAGCAACGCAACATCCCTTCCGGCAGTGTAGGGCCACCATTTTCCGCACCACCTGCAGTATCTGTGCAGGTTTCTTTGCCAGGCCAAAGCAGTCAGGGTCAGGGAATCACCAGTTTCGTAGTAGGAAACACTGCATCTAGGGCACCGGTGGCAACAATACCATCTCCCACCGTCTCTCAATCTGCCATGTCCACCGGCACCCCCGCTAGTTCCACGATCTCCAGCTCTCCAGTCCAGCTCACCCTACATGAGACTATGGTTAGAAAAAGGAAGTACTTAGCCTCGCATCCGCGTACACAGGGTTTGAACGCACACATAGCTAGACTAATCTCGTTAGAGATGATGCCCTACCGGTTAGTTGAAAGCGAAGCTTTCAAAGCCCTGATGGACTACGCTGTACCACGCTACGAGCTACCCAGTCGACAATTTTTTTCCAGAAAAGCCATCCCAGCCCTCCACCAGCATGTTAAAGAGCGCATCGTCCATGCACTCAGGCAATCTGTGAGCACAAAGGTGCACCTGACAACAGATGCATGGACCAGTAGGCATGGCCAGGGACGTTACGTGTCCATCACGGCACACTGGGTAAATGTGGTGGATGCAGGGTCCACAGGGGACAGCAAGTTTGGGACAGTTCTGCCTAGCCCACGGTCTAGGAAACAATTGGCTGTAGCCGTTCGCACCCCCTCCTCCTCCTCTTCGTCCTCCTGCAGAAGCGAGAGCTCGTCCACAGACCGCAGTCGCACAACCACTCCATCCGCAGCTGCCACTGTTGCACACCAGGTCTCCCATTATGGGGCAGCTACTGGCAAACGTCAGCAGGCTGTATTGGCTATGAAGTGTTTGGGCGACAACAGACACACCGCGGAAGTTCTGTCCGAGTTCTTGCAGAAAGAAACGCAGTCATGGCTGGGCACTGTAGATCTTGAGGCAGGCAAGGTAGTGAGTGATAACGGAAGGAATTTCATGGCTGCCATCTCCCTTTCCCAACTGAAACACATTCCTTGCCTGGCTCACACCTTAAACCTGGTGGTGCAGTGCTTCCTGAAAAGTTATCCGGGGTTATCCGACCTGCTCCTCAAAGTGCGTGGACTTTGCTCACATATTCGCCGTTCGCCCGTACACTCCAGCCGTATGCAGACCTATCAGCGTTCTTTGAACCTTCCCCAGCATCGCCTAATCATAGACGTTGCAACAAGGTGGAACTCAACACTGCACATGCTTCAGAGACTGTGTGAACAGAGGCGGGCTGTTATGTTTTTGTGGGAGGATACACATACACGGGCAGGCAGTAGGATGGCAGACATGGAGTTGTCAGGTGTGCAGTGGTCGAAGATTCAAGACATGTGTCAAGTCCTTCAGTGTTTTGAGGAATGCACACGGCTGGTTAGTGCAGACAACGCCATAATAAGCATGAGCATCCCCCTAATGCGTCTGCTGATGCAAAGTTTGACGCACATAAAGGATCAGGCGTCTGCAGCTGAGGAAGAGGAAAGCCTTGATGACAGTCAGCCATTGTCTGGCCAGGGCAGTGTACAGGACGAGGTAGCGGGCGAAGAGGAGGAGGAGGATGAGGAGGATGATGGGGATGATTATATTTTTAATGAGGAAGCTTTTCCGGGGCCACTGGAAATTGGTGGCGCGGCAAGGCCGGGTTCTGGTTTTTTGAGGGACACAAGTGACGTGGATTTGCCTGAAACTGCCCCTCAACCAAGCACAACCGCAGATTTGAGAACTGGAACTTTGGCCCACATGGCGGATTATGCTTTACGTATCCTCAAAAGTGACACACGCATAACTAAAATGATGAATGACGACGATTACTGGTTGGCCTGCCTCCTTGATCCTCGCTATAAAGGCAAATTGCAAAATATAATGCCACATGAGAACTTGGAACTAATATTAGCAACCAAACAATCAACTCTTGTTGACCGTTTGCTTCTGGCATTCCCTGCACACAGCGCCCGTGATCGTTCTCACACGAGCTTCAGGGGCCAGCAGACCAGAGGAGTTAGAGCGGCAGAAATCAGAAGTGGCGTTGGCCAGAGGGGTTTTCTGACCAGGTTGTGGAGTGATTTTGCTATGACCGCAGACAGGACAGGTACTGCAGCATCAATTCAAAGTGACAGGAGACAACATTTGTCCAGTATGGTTACAAACTATTTTTCATCCCTTATCGATGTTCTCCCTCAACCGTCATTCCCATTTGATTACTGGGCATCAAAATTAGACACCTGGCCAGAATTGGCAGAATATGCATTGCAGGAGCTTGCTTGCCCGGCAGCTAGTGTCCTATCAGAAAGAGTATTCAGTGCTGCAGGTTCAATACTAACAGAAAAAAGGACTCGTCTGGCTACCCAAAATGTAGATGATCTAACCTTCATTAAAATGAACCACAACTGGATTTCGAAATCTTTTGCCCCACCTTGCCCGGCTGACACCTAGCTTTCCTATGAAAAGGTCTTGCCTGTGGACTATTCTGAATGCCTTTTCCAATCTCGTAATTTTCTGCACCTGATTGTCCAGCATACGACATGTTTACACCTCACTAAATGGCCAAACTCCCCACACGGGGCCGTGGTATCGACACTTGGCGACAGCACCCGTGAGAGTGCAGTTTGTCTGAAGAGGTGAGTGAGGCCGGTTTTGGTCGACGGCACTGCCACTGGGTCCCTCCTAGTACAATAAAGTGTCTCTGGCGGTGGTGGTGCGCACCCAACGTCAGACACACCGTTGTAATATGAGGGGCCCTGGGCCTGTACCGCCGGCCACAAGACAGTTTCCCCCCCCCAGCTCAAACAGTGCTCTACCACTTGCAAAATTATCTCACAGCTCCACCGATGTTTAGTCTATGCGCTGACATCCTTCAATGCCTGCCACTGACAATACCATTGTATTGACATTTTTGTTATGTTAGGCCTTCGATGCCTGTCTGTGGTCACTCCTTCCACTAGGCCTCCACTGACCACACCACTGCTGCCCGTGTACCCCTGGAACCAATTTAAAATTGCCTACAGCCATGTGTTATTGTTTTAGGCCTTCGATGCCTGTCTGTGGTCACTCCTTCCACTAGGCCTCCACTGACCACACCACTGCTGCCCGTGTACCCCTGTAACCAATTTAAAATTGCCTACAGCCATGTGTTATTATTTTAGGCCTTCGATGCCTGTCTGCGGTCACTCCTTCCACTAGGCCTCCACTGACCACACCACTGCTGCCCGTGTACCCCTGGAACCAATTTAAAATTGCCTACAGCCATGTGTTATTATTTTAGGCCTTCGATGCCTGTCTGTGGTCACTCCTTCCACTAGGCCTCCACTGACCACACCACTGCTGCCCGTGTACCCCTGTAACCAATTTAAAATTGCCTACAGCCATGTGTTATTATTTTAGGCCTTCGATGCCTGTCTACGGTGACTCCTTCCACTAGGCCTCCACTGACCACACCACTGCTGCCCGTGTACCCCTGGAACCAATTTAAAATTGCCTACAGCCATGTGTTATTATTTTAGGCCTTCGATGCCTGTCTGCGGTCACTCCTTCCACTAGGCCTCCACTGACCACACCACTGCTGCCCGTGTACCCCTGGAACCAATTTAAAATTGCCTACAGCCATGTGTTATTATTTTAGGCCTTCGATGCCTGTCTGCGGTGACTCCTTCCACTAGGCCTTCACTGACCACACCACTGCTGCCCGTGTACCCCTGGAACCAATTTAAGATTGCCTACAGCCATGTGTTATTATTTTAGGCCTTCGATGCCTGTCTGCGGTGACTCCTTCCACTAGGCCTCCACTGACCACACCACTGCTGCCCGTGTACCCCTGGAACCAATTTAAAATTGCCTACAGCCATGTGTTATTATTTTAGGCCTTCGATGCCTGTCTGCGGTGACTCCTTCCACTAGGCCTCCACTGACCACACCACTGCTGCCCGTGTACCCCTGGAACCAATTTAAAATTGCCTACAGCCATGTGTTATTATTTTAGGCCTTCGATGCCTGTCTGCGGTCACTCCTTCCACTAGGCCTCCACTGACCACACCACTGCTGCCCGTGTACCCCTGGAACCAATTTAAAATTGCCTACAGCCATGTGTTATTATTTTAGGCCATCGATGCCTGTCTGCGGTCACTCCTTCCACTAGGCCTCCACTGACCACACCACTGCTGCCCGTGTACCCCTGGAACCAATTTAAAATTGCCTACAGCCATGTGTTATTATTTTAGGCCTTCGATGCCTGTCTGTGGTCACTCCTTCCACTAGTCCTCCACTGACCACACCACTGCTGCCCGTGTACCCCTGGAACCAACATCAGAAAATATAAAAATAAGTATTTTGCTTATAAAAAAGAAAATACTGGAGAGATATCAAATGCAGGCATTTTAACATTAAAAACAAACACATACAACAAAAATCTGGTATAGTACTAAAAATGGCCACCAGCTACAATAACTTTCTCCTGCAAGTAGTTAACTGAAAGGTTTTTTCAATTTTAAACACAGATATGGCATCCACCGAGTGTTGTCCTGTCGCGTCTTCTTTATATTATTGCCAAGAAGATGCAAAACAATGAAAATAATAAAATCATTATTTACCAAAAAAATAGAGTAAGTCAAAACCACATTGCAAATAAACATTCATTACAAATAAAGAAGCAGGGCGTGTCCGAGGGTGAGTATATACCTAATAAGAATATAATCACCCTCGGACGCGCCCTGCTTCTTTCCGACAGCCTTCCTTCCTAAGAATCAGCCCTTCCGTGGTGTAGAGAGAGAGTTTGTTACACTCCAAGGTGTTCCCCAGGTTGCCTTTCCTGAGCTTCGATCTTCCGGCTCTCGTTTAGTAGTTGTTGGAAACTACGCTGCATTAGGCCTACAAATTGGGTATGGGGTGTAGAGAGATGGTGTGTTCCACTGTAGAGAGATGGTGTGTTCCACTCCAAGGTGTTCCCCAGGTTTCCTCGCCAATGCTTCGATCATCATGCTCTCGTTTAGTAGTTGTTGGAAACTACGCTGCATTGGGCCTACAAATTGGGTATGGGGTGTAGAGAGATGGTGTGTTCCACTCCAAGGTGTTCCCCAGGTTGCCTTTCCTGAGCTTCGATCTTCCGGCTCTCGTTTAGTAGTTGTTGGAAACTATGCTGCATTAGGCCTACAAATTGGGTATGGGGTGTAGAGAGATGGTGTGTTCCACTGTAGAGAGATGGTGTGTTCCACTCCAAGGTGTTCCCCAGGTTTCCTCGCCAATGCTTCGATCATCATGCTCTCGTTTAGTAGTTGTTGGAAACTACGCTGCATTTGGCCTACAAATTGGGTATGGGGTGTAGAGAGATGGTGTGTTCCACTGTAGAGAGATGGTGTGTTCCACTCCAAGGTGTTCCCCAGGTTTCCTCGCCAATGCTTCGATCATCATGCTCTCGTTTAGTAGTTGTTGGAAACTACGCTGCATTAGGCCTACAAATTGGGTATGTGGTGTAGAGAGATGGTGTGTTCCACTCCAAGGTGTTCTCCAGGTTGCCTTTCCTGAGCTTCGATCTTCCGGCTCTCGTTTAGTAGTTGTTGGAAACTATGCTGCATTAGGCCTACAAATTGGGTATGGGGTGTAGAGAGATGGTGTGTTCCACTGTAGAGAGATGGTGTGTTCCACTCCAAGGTGTTCCCCAGGTTTCCTCGCCAATGCTTCGATCATCATGCTCTCGTTTATTAGTTGTTGGAAACTACGCTGCATTAGGCCTACAAATTGGGTATGGGGTGTAGAGAGATGGTGTGTTCCACTCCAAGGTGTTCCCCAGGTTTCCTCGCCAATGCTTCGATCATCATGCTCTCGTTTAGTAGTTGTTGGAAACTACGCTGCATTGGGCCTACAAATTGGGTATGGGGTGTAGAGAGATGGTGTGTTCCACTCCAAGGTGTTCCCCAGGTTGCCTTTCCTGAGCTTCGATCTTCCGGCTCTCGTTTAGTAGTTGTTGGAAACTACGCTGCATTAGGCCTACAAATTGGGTATGGGGTGTAGAGAGATGGTGTGTTCCACTGTAGAGAGATGGTGTGTTCCACTCCAAGGTGTTCCCCAGGTTTCCTCGCCAATGCTTCGATCATCATGCTCTCGTTTAGTAGTTGTTGGAAACTACGCTGCATTAGGCCTACAAATTGGGTATGGGGTGTAGAGAGATGGTGTGTTCCACTGTAGAGAGATGGTGTGTTCCACTCCAAGGTGTTCCCCAGGTTTCCTCGCCAATGCTTCGATCATCATGCTCTCGTTTAGTAGTTGTTGGAAACTACGCTGCATTAGGCCTACAAATTGGGTATGGGGTGTAGAGAGATGGTGTGTTCCACTACAAGGTGTTCTCCAGGTTTCCTCGCCAATGCTTCGATCATCATGCTCTCGTTTAGTAGTTGTTGGAAACTACGCTGCATTGGGCCTACAAATTGGGTATGGGGTGTAGAGAGATGGTGTGTTCCACTCCAAGGTGTTCCCCAGGTTGCCTTTCCTGAGCTTCGATCTTCCGGCTCTCGTTTAGTAGTTGTTGGAAACTACGCTGCATTAGGCCTACAAATTGGGTATGGGGTGTAGAGAGATGGTGTGTTCCACTGTAGAGAGATGGTGTGTTCCACTCCAAGGTGTTCCCCAGGTTTCCTCGCCAATGCTTCGATCATCATGCTCTCGTTTAGTAGTTGTTGGAAACTACGCTGCATTAGGCCTACAAATTGGGTATGGGGTGTAGAGAGATGGTGTGTTCCACTGTAGAGAGATGGTGTGTTCCACTCCAAGGTGTTCCCCAGGTTTCCTCGCCAATGCTTCGATCATCATGCTCTCGTTTAGTAGTTGTTGGAAACTACGCTGCATTAGGCCTACAAATTGGGTATGGGGTGTAGAGAGATGGTGTGTTCCACTCCAAGGTGTTCTCCAGGTTGCCTTTCCTGAACTTCTATCTTCAGGCTCTCATTTAATTGTGGTTAAACGGAACAACTGCATTTGGCGTACTAGTTGGTTTGGGGCCTACTATCGGTGTCTGCCGCTCCTTGCTGTTTTCCTGGTTTCCTGTCCTGAAATTCCGTTTTCAGGCGCTCGTTAAGTAGTTGTTAATGTTAGACTGCATTTGGCCTACTAGTTGGGTTGGGGCCTACTATCGGTGTCTGCCACTCCTTGCTGTTCTCCTCCACTGAACAAAGCTGTGCCGCCTGTTTACTACTGTTGCCAATTTTGAACTGCATTTCGACTACTTACTGATTTGGGCCTACTCTCTGTGTCAGCCTCTCATTCCAGTTGTCCTCCACTGCAATGCCCCCTGATTAGTCCTGTGTTACCAATTTTGAACTGCATTTAGCCCACTTTATTCTTTGGGCCCATATCTGTGTTTCCTCCTCATCCTGCCCATTGCCCAGCCAGTGATAGATGAGTCTGCTGGTACATTGACCCATAACGCAACATTTCCCGTGCACGCTACACTGCAAGATTGTGACCCTGCTGAAAGTCAGGTCCCCCTTCCCGCATACCATACCACCTTACACGGGGACAAACAGGAAGGTGCAGATGAAAGTGCAGGTTCCTTCATCAGGTGGGGGGAGGAATACTAGTTGGCGACGTCACTGGCACAGGGCCTCTCATAGTACGCAAAAGTGTTGCTGCCGGTGGGAGGCGCCCCCGCCGTGCAAACACCGCTGCACTTTGAGGGGCCCTGTGCCAGTGCCAATGCCAACGAGTGGGCCCCCCCTGCTTGCTCAGGTTCACAGCACTTGCAAAGTTGAAATACTTACCTCTCCCTGCTCCACTGCCGTGACGTGGTCCAGATTTCCTGGGCCCACTAATTACTTGAACCAGCCCTACCCACCACAACTTTAGCCAAATGAACCCCAATTTCAAATGCCTTCCAATTATTATAAGGTAAATTACGCTTGACAAGCTTCATTAAGAAGAATGGATGGTTTTGACATTAAAATGGGCACTCTAGGTGTTTTCCTGGCCCCCACTCACTGCCGACTATGCTGCCCCATTGACTTGCATTGGGTTTCGTGTTTCGGTCGATCCCGACTTTACGTCATAATCGGCCGATTTCACTCGACCCGACTTTTGAGATAGTCGGGTTTCGCGAAACCCGGCTCGACTCTAAAAAGGTCAAGGTCGCTCAACTCTAGTCACCGGGAATGTTTTCACTTCACAGGTGTGCCCTGTCAGGTTTAATAAGTGGGATGTCATGCCTTATAAATGGTGTTGGGACCATCAGTTGTGTTGTGCAGAATTCTGGTGGATACACACCTGATAGTCCTACTGAATAGACTGTTAGAATTTGTATTATGGCAAGAAAAAAGCAGCTAAAGAAAAACAAATTGCCATCATTATTTTAAGAAATGAAGGTCAGTCAGTCTGAAAAATTGGGAAAACTTTGAAAGTGTTCCCAAGTGCAGTGGCAAAAGTCATCAAGCGCTACAAAGAAACTGGCTCATATGAGGACCGCCCCAGGAAAGGAAGACCAAGAGTCACCTCTGCTTCTGAGGATTAGTTTATCCGAGTCAGCAGCCTCAGAAATCGCAGGTTAACAGCAGCTCAGATTAGAGACCAGGTCAATGCCACACAGAGTTCTAGAATTAGACACATCTTTACAAAAACTGTTAAGAGGAGACTTTGTGCAGCAGGCCTTCGTGGTAAAATAGCTGCAAGGAAACCACTGCTAGGGACAGTCAACAAGCAAAAGAGACTTGTTTGGGCTAAAGAACACAAGGAATGGCAATTGGACCAGTGGAAATCTGTGCTTTGGTCAGATGAGTCCAAATTTGAGTTCTTTGGTTCCAACCACCGTGTCTTTGTGCGACGCAGAAAAGGTGAACGGATGGACTCTAAATGCCTGGTTCCCACCGTGAAGCATGGAGGAGGAGGTGTGATGATGTGGGGGTGCTTTGCTGGTGACACTGTTGGGGATTTATTCAAAATTGAAGTCATTCTGAACCAGCCTGGTACCACAGCATCTTGCAGCAGCATGATATTCCATCCAGTTTGCGTTTAGTTGGACCATCATTTATTTTTCAGCAGGACAATGACCCCAAACACACCTCCAGGCTGTGTTAGGGCTATTTGACCAGGAAGGAGAATGATGGGGTGCTACGTCAGATGACCTAGACTCCACAGTCACCAGACCTGAACCCAATCAAGATGGTTTGGGGTGAGCTTGACCGCAGAGTGACGGCAAAAGGGCCAACAAGTGCTAAGCATCTCTGGGAACTCCTTCAAGATTGTTGGAAGACCATTCCCGGTGACTACCTATTGAAGCTCATCAAGAGAATGCCAAGAGTGTGTAAAGCACTCATCAAAGCAAAAGGTGGCTACTTTGAAAAACCTAGAATATAAGACATAATTTCAGTTGTTGTACACTTTTTTAAGTATATAATTCCACATGTGTTAATTCATAGTTTTGATGCCTTCAGTGTGAATGTACAATTTTTGATTTTTCAATGCAAAATTGACTGGAATTGAGATAGGACACCATGTCGCGTTTGGAGAGCCCCTGATGTGCCTAAACATTGAAACCCCCCACAAGTGACAACATTTTGGAAAGAAGACCCCCTTAGGAACTTATATAGATGTGTTGTGAGAACTTTGAACCTCCAAGTGTTTCACTACAGTATATAACGCAGAGCCTTGAAAATAAAAATTCTTTTTTTTCCACAAAAATTATTTTTAGCCCAGAGTTTTGTATTTTTCCAAGGGTAACAGGAGAAATTGGACCGCAAAAGTTGTTGTCCAATTTGTCCTGAGTATGCTGATACCCCATATGTGGGGGGAACCACCGTTTGGGCGCATGGCAGAGCTCAGAAGGGTAGGAGCGCCATTTGGAATACAGGCTTAGATGGAATGGTCTGCAGGTGTCACATTGCGCTTGCAGGGTCCCTGAAGTAACTAAACATTAGAAACCCCCCACAAGTGACCCCATATTAGAAACTAGACCCCCCAAGGAACTTAGCTAGATGTGTTGGGAGAACTTTGAACCCCCAAGTGTTTCACTACAGCGTATAACGCAGAGCCGTGAAAATAATAAAAAAAAAAATTTTCCACAAAAAATATTTTTAGCCCCTGGTTTTGTATTTTCCCAAGAGTAACAGGAGAAAATGGACCCCAAAAGTTGTTGTACAATTTGCCCTGAGTACGCTGATACCCCATATGTGGGGAGAATCACCATTTGGGCGCATGGCAGAGCTCGGAAGAGAAGGAGTGCCGTTTGGAATGCAGACTTAGATGGAGTGGTCGATAGGCGTCACATTGCATTTGCAGAGCCCCTAATGTATCCAAACAGCATAAACCCCCCTCAAGTGACCGAATATTGGAAACTAGATCCCCAAAGGAACTTATCTAGATGTGTTGTGAGAACTTTGAACCCCCAAGTATTTCACTACAGCGTATAACAGAGTCGTGAAAATAATTTTTTCTTTTTTTTTTCACAAAAATAATTTTTTAGCCCCAGTTTTGTATTTTTCCAAGGGTAATAGGAGAACTTGGACCCCAAAAGTTGTCCAATTTGTCCTGAGTACACTGATGCCCCATATCTTGGGGTAAGCCCCTGTTTGGGCACATGGGAGAGCTCGGAAGGGAAGGAGCACTGTTTTACTTTTTCAACGCAGAATTGGCTGGAATTGAGATCGGACGCCATGTCGCATTGGGAGAGCCCCTGATGTGCCTAAACAGTGGAAACCCCCTAATTCTAACTGAAACCTTAACCAAAAACACACCTCTAACCCTAATCCCAACCCTAACTATAACCCTAACCACACCCCTAACCCAAACATGCCCCTAACCCTTATCCCAACAACACCCCTAACCATAATCCCTACCCTAACCACACCTCTAACTCCAACACACCCCTGACCCTAATCCCAACCATAACCCTAACCACAGCCCTAACCCTAGTCCCAACCCTAATCCCAACCGTAAATGTAATCCAAACCCTAACTTTAGCCCCAACCCTAACCCTAACTTTAGCCCCAACCCTAACTTTAGCCCAACCCTAAATGTAGCTCCAACACTAACTGTAGCCCCAACCCTAACTTTATCCCCAACCCTAACCCTAACTTTAGCCCCAACCCTAACTGTAGCCCTAACCCTAACTTTAGCCCCAATCCTAACCCTAAGCCTAATGGGAAAATGGAAATAAATACATTTTTTTAATTTTATTATTTTTCCCTAACTAAGGGGGTGATAAAGGGGGGTTTGATTTACTTTTATAGTGGGTACTAAAAGACGCTTTTTATTGAAAAAAATAGTTATTGCGTCACCACATTTTGAGAGCTATAATTTTTCCATATTTTGGCCCACAGAGTCATGTGAGGTCTTGTTTTTTGTGGGACGAGTTGACATTTTTATTGGTAACATTTTCGGGCACGTGACATTTTTGATCGCTTTTTATTCTGATTTTTGTGGACAGACTGACCAAAAACCAGCTATTCATGAATTTCTTTTTTTTTGGGGGGGGGTGTTTATACCGTTCTATGTTTGATAAAATTGATAAAGCTGCTTTATTCTTTGGGTCAGTTCGATTACAGCGATACCTCATTGATATCATTTTTTATGCTTTGGCGCTTTTATATGATAAAAACTGTTATATAAAAAATAATTATTTTTGCATCGATGTATTCTGAGGACTATAACTTTATAACTTTATATAACTGATGATGCTGTATGGCAGCTCGTTTTTTGCATGAGAAAATAACGTTTTCAGCGGTATCATGGTTATTTATATCCGTCTTTTTGATCGCATGTTCCACTTTTTGTTTGGCGGTATGATAATAAAGCGTTGTTTTTTGCCTATTTTTTTTTAAGTGTTCACTGACGTGTTTAACTAGTGGGACTGTTTTATAGGTCGGGTCATTACGGACGCGGCGATACTAAATATGTGTACTTTTATTGTTTTTTTATTATTATTTAGATAAATGTATTTATTGGAACAATATTTTTTTTTTTATTTAGGAATGTTTCATTTTTTTACACATGTAAATATATATTTTTTTTACTTTATAACATTGCCCCAGGGGGGACATCACAGTATAGTGTCAGATCGCTGATCTGACACTTTGCAATGCACTGTGTCAGATAAGCGATATGACAGGCACTGCAGGGAGGCTTGCTGGCATCTGCTCTGAGCTGCAGGACCTGGAAGGAGCCCCGCGGCCATTTTGGATCCGGGGCCTGTAGGGAGGAGACGCTCGGTACAACGCGTTGCAATGAGGGTCTCAGGGAAGCAGCACGCAGGGAGCCCTATGCCTCCGGAACGCTGCGATCATGTTTGATTGCACTGTTCCGGGGGTTAATGTGCCAGAGCGGTCCATGACCGCTCCTGGCACATAGTGCTGGATGTCAGCTGTAATAATCAGTTGACACCCGGCGGCGATCGGCCGCTCTCCCCCCATGAGCGCGGCCGATTGCTTATGACATACTATCCCATCCCAGGGAATTAAGTCCCAGGTCATCTCGATGGGATAGTACTTCCAATGGGATTAAGGGGTTAAACTGCTTTGCCCGTCCCAGGCATCACATCTGAGTGCGCAAAAAATTGTGGCTTTTTTTGGCACTGTAGCATTTTTTTGAGTGTCTTATAAAAAATTTTGACACCATTTTTCTGACCCCAAAAGAATGTATCTGCCCAAAAAATATTTAGCTGCTCAAAAACAATTTAGCTGCCCCAAAAAATTTAGCTTGCAAAAAAATATTTATCTGCCAAAAATTTTTTAGCTGCTCAAAAAATATTTAGCTGCCCAAAAAAGATTTAGCAGCCCACCAAAAATTTAGCTGCCCGCAAAATATTTAGCTGCATAAAAATATTTAGATACAGTTCATATATTTAACACTGTGCTTAGTCCACCACACACATTGCATCTCATTGCGCTACATATTTTACAATTTTAGCCCTCCAAATAATTTTTTTTGTAGTGTCATAGCCTAGTTATTGACACAATTTTAGTCAGCAAAAGAATAATCCAGGCCACATATTTAACAGTGTGCTATCTACATCAGAAGCCCGATCTATCTGTGGGCTACAAATTGTGGAATTTCAGGGCTACATTGCCCTTTTTTTTTGCTGTGTCTTATCCTAGTTCAATAGACTACTTTGGACTAACAAATTTAAAAATACAGGCCACATATTGAACAGTCTGGTATTTCTGTCAGAAGCCGGATCTATCTGTGGCCTAAAAATTGTGGCATTTCAGGCCTCCTTTCTCCTTTTTTGTCTGTGTCTTACCATAATTCTATACAGCATTTTTTAGTACAAAAAAAAACATACAGGCCACATATTGAACAGTCTGGTGTCTCCGTCAGACGCCTGATCTATGTGGGCTACAAATTGTGTCATTTCAGGGCTACATTCCCCTTTTTTTTACTGTGTCTTACCCTAATTCAACAGACTACTGTGGGGTAAAAAATTTAAAAATACAGGCCACATATTGAACAGTCTAGTATCTCCGTGACACGCCTCTGCTATCTGTGGTGTACAAATTGTGGTACTGTATTTCAGGCCTACATTCCACTGTGTTTGCGGTTTGTTGCACTAGGTCTATACACTATTTTGGGGTAAAAAATTTAAAAATACAGGCCACACATAAAACAGTCTGGTATCACCGTTAGACTCCTCAAGTTACTGAGATCTACAAATTGGGGCATTTCAGGCCTACATTCCACTATATTTGCTGTTTGTTACCCTAGATCTAAACACTATTTTTAAGTAAAAAATAAAACCACAAGCCACATATTTTACAGTGTGGTGTCTCCGTGACACGCCTCATCTAGCTGTGGTGTAAAAATTGTGGCATTTCAGGCCTACATTCCACTGTATTTGCTGTCTATTACCTATTATTATTATTATTATTATCTATTATGTTAGTGTTCCCCAATTTCGGTCCTCAAAAGCCACCAACAGATCATGTTTTCAGGATTTCCTTAGTATTGCACAGGTGATGGAATTATTCCCAGTGCAGGTACTGCAAATAACACCTGGACAATACTAAGGAAATCCTGAAAACATGACCTGTTGGTGGCTCTTGAGGACCAGAGTTGGGGAACACTGCCCTAAGGCTATACACTATTTTGGGGTAAAAAAAAAAATACAGGCCACATATTGAACAGTCTGGTATCGCCGTCAGATGCCAGATCTATCTGTGGGCTACAAATTGTGGCATTTCAGGCCTACATTTCACTGTCTTTTCTGTTTTTTACCCTAGGTATAAACACTATTTTGTTGAAAACAATACAAACACAGGCCACATATTTTATAGTGTGTATCTCCTTGACATGCCTCTGTTATCTGTGGTGTACAAATTGTGGCATTTTAGGCCAACATTTCACTGTATTCACCGTCTGTTACCCTAAGTCTATACACTATTTTTGGGAAAAAAATACAGGCCACATATTGAACCGTCTGGTATCTCGATAAAAATACTTTGGTTTCAAATTGTTACTGCAGCTTCATGTCTGTTTCTTAAATGCACCAACTACTACCACCATCATCATCTTCTGCCTAGAGGCAGTTACTATGCAGATATAAAGTCTGTGGAGCAGAGGGTGAACGATTGGGCGGTGTTGTACTCTTTCTCTGGATCACGATGATGAAATCTTCTAGATGAAATTATGACAGGAAGAGCCAGAGCAAGAGTACGTAGAAGAGCACGGGGCAAGGACTGAAGCCTGATGTTCCTTGCCTGTATTCTGACAATCCATCACCTACTAATACTGAACTTATTGTACGAGGACATAAAAAAGGAGCCCCTGCAGTTTCTAGAATAGAAGCTAGAGATTTTGACATTTTTGCTGGATTTCAGGAGGTGTCAATAGGAGAGCGTGGTAGTCGTAGATGTGACATCAATGATATATGTGTTTTCACTAGACAATCCATCTTTCCATTCACCATGGACAGGGCATTGGCTTGCACGAACAACAGTGGAAGAAGCAGACACTGTTCCTGGAGCCTGGGGTGCAGCTCACAAAGTCGGGTGATTTGCTGCCATGTGCCTGATCATGCTGTTGGTGGTCAGGCTCATAGTTTTGCTACCCCTGCTGATGTGGGCATGGCTGGTGGTGCAAATGGCCTGTTTGGGGTTATCGACAGAGTCTTTAAAAAACAACCAGACTCTGTTACACCTAACAGTTGTACTGGCAACTTCCATCATGTTGGTATTACAGGGACATTCAGTGTCCTCCTCCCCACACCACCTCCTCACCTCACCCCATGTCTTTCGGTGTTCCCCAAGGCTTAGTTGTAGGACCCCCCAACTCTTCTCCATCTACACCTTCTGCCTGGGACATCTCATAGAACCCCATGGTTTGCAATATCTTCTGTACGCCGATGACAGGCAGATCAGCCTATCTGGACTGTTGTGAATTCTGCTCTTGGGTTCCCTCTAGTGGTTGTAGGTTGGAATACAGTTGTCTCTGAGTCGTAGTCCTGGCCAGGTGTCTCTGCTGATTGCAGTTCTGACTGGGATATTTAGGTGTGCAGGATTCATTAGTCCTTGCCAGTTGTCAATGTTTCTTGTGAAGTGTTGGATCACTTTCTGGCTTCTCCTGCTTAGCTGCAAGTTCAGCAAAGATAAGTGTCTGTTTCTTTTTCTGTGGCACACATGCAGTGTGCTTATATTCTGTGCTATTCATTTGTTTTTCTCTTGTCCAGCTTAGACTGTGTCAGTGTTTTCTCAGTCTTGTTGGATTCTCTGGAGTTGCAGATATACGCTCCACATCTTTAGTTAGATGGTGGAGTTTTTGTATTTTCTGCTGTGGATATTTTTGGAAGGATTTTTAATAATGACCGCTTAGTATCCTGTCCTATCCTTTCCTATTTAGCTAGTGTGTGCCTCATTTGCTAAATCCTGTTTCCTGCCTGTGTCTTTTCCTCTGCTACTCATAGTCAATATTTGTGGGGGGCTGCCTATCCTTTGGGGTTCTGCTCTGAGGCAAGGTAGCAATTCCTATTTCCATCTATAGTGGTATTTAGTCCTTCGGCTGTGTCGAGGTGTCTAGGTTTTGTTAGGCACACCCCACGGCTACTTCAAGTTGCGGTGTTAAGATCAGGGTTTGCGGTCAGTATAGTTACCACCTACTCCAGTGAAAGTTTTCATGCTGCTCCAAGGTCACCTGATCATAGCACTGGACCTAGCATCACCTCCTTAATGTCCAAAATCACACAAGGTCTGTCTGCTATTTCATCCTTTTTTCAGAATTCATGATCTTTCACCCATCTCACTCTACCCCTTCACCAGACCTATCCATCAATGTTACTGGTTGCTCACTTTCCCAAAACTAGCATGCTCGGTGCCACGGGTTGATCTTCAACTCTGCTCTCTCTTTCAAGAAACATATCCAAGCCCTTGCCTCCTCCTGCCTACTCCAACTCAAAATATTTCCCAGATCCTTACATTCCTTGACCAAGAAACTGCAGAAACAATTTTGCATGACCTCATCGCCTCCCGCAGCAACTATTGCCACCTTCTACTCTCTGGCCTCCCCTGTAGCACTCTTGCACCACTCCAATCTATCCTAAACTCTGCTGCCCGACTAATCCACCTGTCTCTCTGTTATTCCCCAGCCTCTTCTCTCTAAACCCTAATAATATGACATACAAAACCATCCACAACCTGTCTCTTCCATAAATCTGTGACATGGTCTCCCTGGACTTACCTACACACAACCTTCAATCCTCTCGACATATCCTTCTCTACTCCCAATGGAATAAATATATAAATGGAGGGCACCGCAAAAATACAACAAAGATTGGAAGGTTCACTGTGGGCTTGTGATTAAACATGAAGAAAGAGCAAGAAAAAGATCATGCCCACATAGACAGGAACACCTCCATATATAATCCAGTATCAAAAATAGTTTTTATTATTAACCCCTCTGTGACCTTAGACGTACTATCCCGTCGAGGTGCCCTGGGCTTATCTGACCCTGGACGGGATAGTACGTCATAGCCGATCGGCCGCGCTCACGGGGGGAGCGCGGCCGATCGCGGCCGGGTGTCAGCTGCTTATCGCAGCTGACATCCGGCACTATGTGCCAGGAGCGGTCACGGACCGCCCCCGGCACATTAACCCCTGGCACACCGCGATCAAAGATGATCGCGATGTGCCGGCGGTGCAGAGAAGCACCGCGCAGGGAGGGGGCTCCCTGCGGGCTTCCCTGAGACCCCCGGAGCAACGCGATGTGATCGCGTTGCTGCGAGGGTCTCACCTCCCTCCCTGCTCCCTCCAGCCCCGGATCCAAGATGGCCACGGATCCGGGTCCTGCAGGGAGGGAGGTGGCTTCACAGAGCCTGCTCAGAGCAGGCACTGTGAAGGCTGCAGCGCTGCATGTCAGATCAGTGATCTGACAGAGTGCTGTGCACACTGTCAGATCACTGATCTGTGATGTCCCCCCCTGGGACAAAGTAAAAAAGTTAAAAAAAAAATTTCCAAATGTGTAAAAAAAATTAAAAAAAATATTACAAAATAATGAAAAAAAATATATATATATTATTCCCATAAATACATTTCTTCATCTAAATAAAAAAAAAACCAATAAAAGTACACATATTTAGTATCGCTGCGTCCGTAACGACCCGACCTATAAAACTGTCCCACTAGTTAACCCCTTCAGTAAACACCGTAAGAAAAAAAAAAAAAACGAGGCAAAAAACAACGCTTTATTATCATACCGCCGAACAAAAAGTGGAATAACACGCGATCAAAAGGACAGATATAAATAACCATGGTACCGCTGAAAGCGTCATATTGTCCCGCAAAAAACGAGCCGCCATACAGCATCATCAGCAAAAAAATAAAAAAGTTATAGTCCTGAGAATAAAGCGATGCAAAAATAATTATTTTTTCTGTAAAATAGTTTTTATCGTATAAAAGCGCCAAACCATAAAAAAATGATATAAATGAGGTATCGCTGTAATCGTACTGACCCGAGGAATAAAACTGATTTATCAATTTTACCAAACGCGGAACGGTATAAACGCCTCCCCCAATAGAAATTCATGAATAGCTGGTTTTTGGTCATTCTTCCTCACAAAAATCGGAATAAAAAGCGATCAAAAAATGTCACGTGCCCAAATATGTTTTCAATAAAAACGTCAACTCGTCCCGCAAAAAACAAGACCTCACATGACTCTGTGGACCAAAATATGGAAAAATTATAGCTCTCAAAATGTGGTATTGCAAAAAATATTTTTTGCAATAAAAAGGGTCTTTCAGTGTGTGACGGCTGCCAATCATAAAAATCCGCTAAAAAACTCGCTATAAAAGTAAATCAAACCCCCCTTCATCACCCCCTTAGTTAGGGAAAAATAAAAAAAAATGTATTTATTTCCATTTTCCCATTAGGGCTAGGGTTAGGGCTAGGGCTAGGGTTAGGGCTAGGGTTAGGGTTAGGGCTAGGGCTAGGGCTAGGGTTAGGGCTAGGGCTAGGGCTAGGGTTAGGGCTAGGGTTAGGGTTAGGGCTAGAGTTAGGGTTAGGGTTAGGGTTAGGGCTAGGGTTAGGGTTAGGGCTAGGGTTAGGGCTAGGGTTAGGGCTAGGGCTAGGGTTAGGGCTAGGGTTAGGGCTAGGGTTAGGGCTAAGGTTAGGGCTAGGGTTAGGGTTAGGGCTAGGGTTAGGGTTGGGGCTACAGTTAGGGTTGGGGCTAAAGTTAGGGTTAGGGTTTAGATTACATTTACAGTTGGGAATAGGGTTGGGATTAGGGTTAGGGGTGTGTCAGGATTAGAGGTGTGGTTAGGGTTACCGTTGGAATTAGGGTTAGGGGTGTGTTTAGATTAGGGTTTCAGTTATAATTGGGGGGTTTCCACTGTTTTGGCACATCAGGGGCTCTCCAAACACGACATGGCGTCCGATCTCAATTCCAGCCAATTCTGCGTTGAAAAAGTAAAACAGTGCTCCTTCCCTTCCGAGCTCTCCTGTGTGCCCAAACAGGGGTTTACCCTCACATATGGGGTATCAGTGTACTCAGGACAAATTGGACAACAACTTTTGTGGACCAATTTCTCCTGTTACCCTTGGGAAAATACAAAACTGGGGGCTAAAAAATAATTTTTGTGGGAAAACAACAAGATTTTATATTTTCACGGCTCTGCGTTATAAACTGTAGTGAAACACTCGGGGGTTCAAAGTTCTCACAACACATCTAGATAAGTTCATTGAGGGGTCTAGTTTCCAATATGGGGTCACTTGTGGGGGGTTTCTACTGTTTAGGTACATTAGGGGCTCTGCAAACGCAATGTGACGCCTGCAGACCAATCCATCTAAGTCTGCATTCCAAATGATGCTCCTTCCCTTCCGAGCCCTCCCATGCGCCCAAACGGTGGTTCCCCCCCACATATCGGGTATCAGCGTACTCAGGACAAATTGGACAACAACATTTAGGGTCCAATTTCTCCTGCTAACCTTGGAAAAATACAAAACTGGGGGCTAAAATATAATTTTTGTGGAAAAAAAAATATTTTTTATTTGCACGGCTCTGCGTTATAAACTGTAGTGAAATACTTGGGGGTTCAAAGCTCTCACAACACATCAAGATGAGTTCCTTAGGGGGTCTACTTTCCAAAATGGTGTCACGTGTGGGGGGTTTCTACTATTTAGGTACATTAGGGGCTCTACAAACTCACTGTGATGCCTGCAGACCATTCCATCTAAGTCTGCATTCCAAATGGCGCTCCTTCCCTTCCGAGCCCTCCCATGCGCCCAAACGGTGGTTCCCCCCCACATATGGGGTATCAGCGTACTCAGGACAAATTGGACAACAACTTTTGGGGTCCAATTTCTCCTGTTACCCTAGGGAAAATACAAAACTGGGGGCTAAAATATAATTTTTGTGGGAAAAAAATTTTGTTTTATTTTTATGGCTCTGCATTATAAACTTCTGTGAAGCCCTTGGTGGGTCAAAGTGCTCACCACACATCCAGATAAGTTCCTTAGGGGGTCTACTTTCCAAAATGGTGTCACTTGTGGGGGGTTTCAATGTTTAGGCACATCAGTGGCTCTCCAAACGCAACATGGCGTCCCATCTCAATTCCTGTCAATTTTGCATTGAAAAGTCAAACGGCGCTCCTTCCCTTCCGAGCTCTCCCATGCGCCCAAACAGTGGTTTACTGCCACATATGGGGTATCAGCGTACTCAGGACAAATTGGACAACAACTTTTGAGGTCCAATTTCTTCTCTTACCCTTGGAAAAATAAAAAATTGGGGGCAAAAATATAATTTTTGTGAAAAAATATGATTTTTTATTTTTACGGTTCTGCATTATAAACTTCTGTAAAGCACTTGGTGGGTCAAAGTGCTCACCACACCTCTAGATAAGTTCCTTAGGGGGTCTACTTTCCAAAATGGTGTCACTTGTTGGGGGTTTCAATGTTTAGGCACATCAGTGGCTCTCCAAACGCAACATGGCGTCCCATCTCAATTTCTGTCAATTTTGCATTGAAAAGTCAAACGGCGCTCCTTCCCTTCCGAGCTCTCCCATGCGCCCAAACAGTGGTTTACTGCCACATATGGGGTATCAGCGTACTCAGGACAAATTGGACAACAACTTTTGAGGTCCAATTTCTTCTCTTACCCTTGGAAAAATAAAAAATTGGGGGCAAAAATATAATTTTTGTGAAAAAATATGATTTTTTATTTTTACGGTTCTGCATTATAAACTTCTGTGAAGCACTTGGTGGGTCAAAGTGCTCACCACACATCCAGATATGTTCCTTAGGGGGTCTACTTTCCAAAATGGTGTCACTTGTGGGGGGTTTCAATGTTTAGGCACATCAGTGGCTCTCCAAACGCAACATGGCGTCCCATCTCAATTCCTGTCAATTTTGCATTGAAAAGTCAAACGGCGCTCCTTCCCTTCCGAGCTCTCCCATGCGCCCAAACAGTGGTTTACTGCCACATATGGGGTATCAGCGTACTCAGGACAAATTGGACAACAACTTTTGGGGTCCATTTTCTCCTGTTACCCTTGGTAAAATAAAACAAATTGGAGCTGAAGTAAATTTTTTGTGTAAAAAAGTTAAATGTTCATTTTTATTTAAACATTCCAAAAATTCCTATTAAACACCTGAAGGGTTAATAAACTTCTTGAATGTGGTTTTGAGCACCTTGAGGGGTGCAGTTTTTAGAATGGTGTCACACTTGGGCATTTTCTATCATATAGACCCCTCAAAATGACTTCAAATGAGACGTGGTCCCTAAAAAAAAATGGTGTTGTAAAAATGAGAAATTGCTGGTCAAATTTTAACCCTTATAACTCCCTAACAAAAAAAAAAATTGGTTCCAAAATTATGCTGATGTAAAGGAGACATGTGGGAAATGTTACTTATTAAGTATTTTGTGTGACATATCTCTGTGATTTAATTGCATAAAAATTCAAAGTTTGAAAATTGCGAAATTTTCAAAATTTTCGCCAAATTTCCGTTTTTTTCACAAATAAACGCAGGTACTATCAAAGAAATTTTACCACTATCATGAAGTACAATATGTCACGGGAAAACAATGTCAGAATCACCAGGATCCGTTGAAGCGTTTCGGAGTTATAACCTCATAAAGGGACAGTGGTCAGAATTGTAAACATTGGCCTGGTCATTGACGTGCAAACCACCCTTGGGGGTAAAGGGGTTAAATTGGCAAAAAACTCAAGACTGCACATAAGTACACACACAAAACAACAACACAAAAACCATTAAAAACACTTAAAAAATGCAAACATGCAAGAAAACATGCCTATATATATATATATATATGTCATATCCTAGAATGAGGAAAATGACAGCCCACAAAACATGTGCTTCCCACAATAATGTTATCACAAGAATCTGACTGCACAAGCGAAGATAATGCAAGGATAAATGACCACTCCATGAAATGGGTGTAAAGATGTTAATATTGCAATACCATACATCCCTATAATAAGGCACATAATATGCGTGCAGGATACTTCAATAATATAGAAACTTTAGTCATATGGCAAAAAGAAAAAATGTAACTGATGAAAAAAGGCGTACAACAAAAATGGTGATGAATGAGACAGTAGAAAAAATAGAAAAGCATAAGAGATGTTAATATATGAAGTGTCTCAGTAATAGTACGCATAGGACCTGCGGGAGGGGGAGGGAGAGGGGGAACTAGACAATGCAAGAGCCCAAAACCTCAATCCCATGGGAAAAAAAAAAAAAAAAAACTTGTCATACCCACAGTCCAAAGCCATAGAGAAAAATCTTGTGAAGTGGGGAAGCAGAATGTGGGATAGGCTCCCATGCGTATCGCCGCCTGAGTAGCGGCTTCCTCAGGGAAAAGATATCATCTCTACTCCCCTCTTATCTCTTCTTCCCCCAAACGCATACAAGACTTCTACTGTGCTTCACCCATACTCTGTAACTCTCTACCAAAACACATCAGACTACAGGCTCATGTTTAGTTGTCTATATATGCCCCTTTTTTACAGGTAAAGCACCATGGAATAAATGGCGCTATAAAAATAGCTAATAATAAAAATATCATCTACAATCTCATCTTCCACATCTGCACCCTAGTCCTCCTCCTGAGTTTCTGGCAATTGTGTGTCATCATCATCCACCTTTTGTGACACATTTCCACCGTTGCCTTTGTGTGACCGTGGCTGCTCAAATATTTGGGCAGGGAAACCTGTGCTGTGCTGCTGTGTGGACTACAATTTCCAGACACTCTGAGAGTGCTGCTGAGCAGAGTGAGGGCTGTTAAGTCCGAGGCTCCAGATAAGTCCATAGTTAAATGCAATTTCATAGTTTAACACAATAGTTTAGTGTTTTCCTTAGTAGCTTCAATTGTTTATTTTTTTCTGCTTTCATTTGTATGGTTATCCACATTGAATATGTGCTCCATGGAAAATGCCACCAGGTGTGCATCTTGTGAGATATATGCATGCATTGAACAGCTGTTTGAGGGTGAATAGGTTTGCACTCGATGCAAGCGAGTTACATGTTTTGAAGCCCAGGTAATGGATCTAAATGTGCAGCTCGCAACACTCAGGAGCATTGCAAACTTGGAGAGGAGATTAGAGCTCACTGAGCTTGTGCTGGCTGGGGCCAGTGATATGGAGGAGGGTGGATGTGGGGAAGATCATGATAGGGAAGTAAGCAACTGGGTAAATGTTACAAGAAGGGGTAGGAGTAAGGGGAAAAGTGCAAGGGAGCCCAGTCCTGATCTGGTACAATCTAGTAAATATGGGACTGGGATCACTACAGCAGGACGTTGCTCCTAGCAACCAGGAAAACAACTGCTGTAGGAACGAGGGAAATAGGAGTGCAGCAAAGGCCAGACAGATGTTGGTGGTAGGATACTCTATAATTAGGCGGACAGACAGGGTCATCTGCCGCCGAGACCATGAATGCCGAACAGTGTGTTGTCTGTCGGGTGCTCAGGTTCGACATATTGCGGATCAGATAGACAGACTGCTGAGTAGGTCTGGGGAAAACTCAGCTGTCATGGTACACATCTGAACCATTGACAAAGTTAGAGGAAGGGGGAAGGTCCTTAATAAGGATTTTAGGGAACAAAGAGAGAAGCTGAAGGCCAGGACCTCTAAGGTGGTGTTTTCAGAAATGCTGCCAGTGGCACAAGGGTCACTAGATAGGCAGCGGGAGCTTAGGGAGATAAATAAGTGGCTTAGAAATTGGTGCAGGAACGAAGGGTTTGGGTTCCTTGAGAACTGGGCTGACTTCTCTGTTGGCTACTGGCTCTACGGTAGGCACGGGCTGCACCTCAATGGGGAGGTTGCAGCTGTTCTTCGGGAAAAAAATAGTGAGACTGATGGAGGAGCTTTAAAACTAGGATCTGGGAGAGGGCGGGTAGTTGTTCTAATAAGGGGATAGATAGAGTAGACAGTGAGGGGAAAGCAGTAGGGGTAAATGAGGATGTAGGGGGCTGGGATGTGTAAGGAAAGTGGGGAGCTAAATAGGTGTAACAAATGTGCTAATAATATTAAATGTCTGCTGGCAAAAGCAGGAAGTCTAGCAAACAAAATGGATAAACTGGAGACTCTTATGATGGTGACAGAATACAATGTGGTGGGCATTACAGAAACCTGCCTTGACGAGAGAGCCATGACTGGGAAACAAATGTAGAGAGTAACACTACATTTCAAAAGTCCACAGGAAAGATAAAGTTGGAAGGGTGTGCCTCTTTGTAAAATCCACATTAAAACCTAATCTCAATGAAGACTTTGGGGGAGGGAGTTACAGCAATGTAGAGTCACTATGGGTAAATGTACATGGGGATGGTAATAATATAAAGCTGCTAATTGGAGTTTGCTACAAGCCTCCTATTATAGCTGAACAGGTAGAGGATAAAATGCTATAGCAAATTAAAAAGGCAGCAAACAGTAATAGGCTTCTTATAATAGAGGATTTTAACTATCCAGATATTAAATGGGACATAGAATCTTCTGTTTGTGCTAAAAGTTGCAATTTCTTATCCACAGTTTAGGACAATTACCTCTCTCAGCTGAAAGATGAAGCAACCAGGGGAGCTCATCTGCTGGATCTGGTTCTGTGAAATAGACCAGATACAATTTCATATCTACAGGTCAGGGAGCATTTGGGAAGCAGTGACCATAACATGTTAAGTTTCTATGTAATTTTCAATCAAACATTCAAAAGGGAAAATGCCTAAACATGGAACAATAAAAAAGCTGATTTTAACAAATTAAAGGAAGAGCTTAATCGTATTGGCTTAGACAAAGTCATGGTAACTGGGGACATCGAACATAAATGGGGCATTTTCAAGGAAATACTACTAGAATCCTGCAAAAAACGTATACCCTCTGGAAATAAAATGTCAAGGAATAAAAAGAAACCATTATGGATGAACAGGACAGTACAAAGTTTATTAAGACAAAAACAAATGGCATTCAAAATCTTGAAAGCGGAGAATGCTGAATTAGCATTTTAGGAGTATATAGATCTAAATAAAAAATAAAAAAAAAGAAATCAAGCTGGCAAAGTTATCTACAGAGAAACAAATCGCCAACAACAACATTAAAATAAATCTCCAAATTTTTTATAAATACATCAATGCCAAAATTATTAAAATAGATGCTATTGGCCCCATAAAGGATGACAATAACAAGATAATCACAGAGGACAAAGAAAAGGCAGTGTTGCTAAACAGGCACTTTTCATCCATGTTCACCAATTAACTATCTGTTACAGGACTAATTAAAGAAGGCAAAAATCAAAACCTGATATAACTACCGTATATACTCAAGTATAAGCCGAGATTTTCAGACCATTTTTTGGGGTTGAAAGTCTCCCTCTCGGCTTGTACTCGAGTCATACCCAGGGGTCTGAAGGGGAGGGAGAGCGGGGACTGTCTAATTATACTCACCTGCTCCTGGCGCGGTCCCTGCAGGTCCCTGCTTCCCCGGCACCGCAGCTTCTTCCTGTAGTGAGCGGTCACATGATACCGCTCATTACAGTAATAAATATGCGGCTCCATCTCCCATAGGGGTGGAGCCGCATATTCATTACTGTAATGAGCGGTAACAGTGACCGCTCAATACGGGAAGAAGCTGCGGGGCCGGGGTTAGCAGGGACTGCACCGCGCCAGGAGCAGGTGAGTATAATGGGGAGGGGAGCATTGCGCTGTGCGATATTCACCTGCTCCTCATTCCGGCGCCGCTCAGTCTTCAGCATCTTCTGCAGTGATGCTCATGTCAGAGGGCGCAATGACATGGTTAGTGCGCGCCCTCTGCCTGAACGTCAGTGCAGAAGACGCTGAAGATGGAGCGGCGCCGGAACGAAGTCAGGTGAATATTGAAAGTGCTGGGGGCCTGAATGATGGAGAGGTGAGTATGTGATTTTTTTTTTTTATCGCAGCAACAGCAATTGAGGCAAGTGTCTGTATGGAGCATCTTATGGGGCATAATCAACATTTGTGTAGCACTATATGGCACAAATATCTTTATGGAGCATCTTATGAGGCCATAATTAACGTTTCTGGAGCATTATATGGGGCAAGTGTCTGTATGGAGCATCTTATGGGGCCATAATCAAGGTTTGTGCAGCACTATATGGGGCAAGTGTCTGTATGGAGCATCTTATGGGGCCATAATCAACGTTTGTGCAGCACTATATGGTGCAAATATCTATATGGAGCATCTTATGGGTCCATAATCAACGTTTGTGCAGCACTATATGGAGCAAATATCTTTTTGGAGCATCTTATGGGGCCATAATTAACATTTGTGCAGCATTATATTGGGCAAATGTGTCTATGGAGCATCTTATGGGGCCATTATTAACCTTTATGCAGGATTATATGGGGCATATTTTAATATCGAGCATCTTATGGGGCCATCATAAACTTTATGGAGCATTATATGGGGCTCCTGATTCAATTTGGATATTCAAAAACACTTAACCTACTGATGTCTCAATTAATTTTACTTTTATTGGTATCTATTTTTACTTTCGACATTTACCGGTAGCTGCTGCATTTTCCACCCTAGGCTTATACTCGAGTCATTAAGTTTTCCCAGTTTTTTGTGGCAAAATTAGGGGGGGTCGGCTTATACTCGGGTTGGCTTATACTCGAGTATATACGGTAGTTTAACACAAAAAGAAGTGCATTTACATCGGAGCAATTTTGACAAATCCCCTGGTCTAGATGGGTTTCATCCGCGGATACTGAGGGAATTGAGCTCAATAATTGACAGATCATTCTATCTCATATTCTTAGACTCTCTTGTAACAGGGGTGGTGCCACAAGATTGGAGGATAGCAAACATGATACCAATATTTAAGAAAGGTAAGAAGGTGGAACCTGGCATTTACCCTCTGATAAGCCTGACATCAGTAGTGTGCAAAATTTTGGGGGGCATTATAAGAGATGACATGCAGAAATATATTGCAGGGAATAATATAATAACTGACAACCAGCTTGGATTCATGAAGAATAAGTCGTGTCTAACTAACATGTTGGGTTTCTATGAGGATGTGAGTGCAAATCTGGATGTAGGTAATGCGGCTGATGTGATTTGTCTGTACTTAGCAAAGGCGTTTGATATAGTTCCACATAATAGACTTATACTTAAGCTACAAAAGTAAGGACCGGGGGAAACTATATGCAGATGGGTAAGGAATTGGCTAAATGATTGGAAACAAAGTTGTCATAAATGGTACGTTCTCTAAATGGGATATAGTCAGCAGTGAGGTACCACAGTGATCTGTGCTAGGACCACTTCTTTTTAACCTCTTTACTAATGACCTTGTGGATGGGATTGAGAGTAAAGTTCCAGTCTTTGCTGATGACACTAAACTATGAAGGATATTAAAATCTGAACTTGACATTACAATATTGCAAAACGATCTGAATAAGATGACTGAATGGGCAAACACTTGGCAAATGAGATTTAAAATAGATAAATATAATGTAATGCAGCTAGGAAGGAGTAAACCTATTGCTGCATATGCATTAAATGGAAGTTGTGAAGCAATGATCCCTGTTACAGCTAGGGGGCACTGTTTGTTCTCCCAGGATGCGCACAGAGGCTTAGTGAGGCCATGAGGGGGCGTTGTAGTCGCAGGTGTAGCTGTGATTACAATTGTTATATAGTATACAGAGGTTTTAGAGTTGAGTCTGAGGAGTCTCACGTGTGTCAGGGCCAGAGTGAGGCCTGACAACCCACAGCATACACAGTGCTGCTGCTATCCACTTTGACTGGTCACGGATGTGGACAAGTCTTGTGCCCGGAGGTGAACCGGAGGTAGACTGTCCTGTTTTTGAAGGAAGGACTGGCGTGTGTCACAGCTGCAGACAGGAGGATGTCGAGGTCTGTGTACGGCTGAGAATACAGACTTGGATACAGTGGTGCAGGATACCCACAGAACTAGTCAGAGGAGGACGAGCATGTGTAGTGACTGCAATCTAAAGGATGCTGTTATGAACTGGTGTGAATTGAACACTGAAGTTGTATGCACTGAAGTTATATGCATTTGTGTGGATTGGAACCTTTTCTGTGTGAAGAAAACATATTAAATAGACTTTTATGTTTGAACTTTGTGGGTCACTGCCTCATCACTGGCTACCGGTGCACTGCAGAATATACTCGGGACTACAGAACAGGAGATGGACTTGGGTATTCTCATTGCAAGTAAGCTGAGCAGCAGTACTCGATGTCAAGAAGCAGCTGCAAAAGAGATTTTGCTGATTTTGTAAGTTTGCCCACTGACAAAGACATGAACAGTCTATAATTTTTAGGGTATGTTAATTTTAACATTGAGAGATAGAATATCAAAAATTAACTCCAGAAAATCACATTGTATAAATTATATAAACTTATTTGCATTTTGCAGTGAGAAATAAGTATTTGATCCCCTACCAACCATTAAGAGTTCTGGCTCCTACAGACCAGTTAGACTCTCCTAATCAATTTGTTACCTGCATTAAAGATGGCTGTCTTACATAGTCATGTTTATAAAATACTCCTGTCCACAGACTCAAGTAATAAGTCAGTCTCTAACCTCTATAACATAGGCAAGACCAAAGAGCTTTATAAGGATGTCAGGGACATCATAGACCTGCACAAAGCTGGAATGGGCTGCAAAACCTCAAGTAAGACGCTGGGTCAGAAGGAGACAACTGTTGGTGGAATAGTAAAAAAATCAGATAAATACAAAATTGCTGTCAACCGACATTGATCTGGGGCACCATGCAAAATCTCACTTCATGGGGTATCCTTGATCATGAGGAAGGTGAGAGATCAGCCTAAAACTACATGGGGGAACTTGTTAATGATCTCAAGACAGCTGTTTCTGATTATTGAGGATGTTAACTTCAGGTCATTAGCAGAACAGAGGGCGCAGGTAGAGTGGTAAACTGAGATGAGGGTGGAGATGTAGAGTGGTGGGTGGTGCTGAGCCATGGAGTGCTTTGTGGGAGAGGGTAAAAACTTTATACTGAAATCTGTAGTGGATTGGTAACCATTGTAATGACTGGCACAAGGTAGAGGCATTGATGTAATGGTTGGTGAGGAATATGATCCAGGCTGCAGTATTCAAGACAGACTAAAGAGGGGAGAGTTTGGTAAGAGGGAGACCGATTAGTAGAGAAGTACAATTGTCCAGACGAGAATGGATAAGATAACCAGTAAGAGTTTTTGCAGAGTCAAATGTATGAAAGGGTCGAATTCTAGAAATGTTTTTGAGGTGCAGATGACAAGAGCGAACCAGTGATCGGATGTTGGGGGTGAATGAAAGCTCTGAATCAAGTATGACCCCAAGAAAGCGGGCCTGTTGCTGGGGAGTAATGATAGAACCACACACGGAAATGGCAATGTCGGGCATAGGTAGGTAAGTAGAGTGAAACACAAAGAGTTCAGATTTTGACAGGTTCAGTTTCACATAGAGGGAGGACATGATGTTGGAGACAGCGGTAAGACAATCACTGGTGTTTTCTAAAAAGGCAGGTGTTATGTCAGGAGAGGAGGTGTATAATTGGGTGTCATCAGCATAGAGCTGTAACTGGAAACAAAATCTACTGATTGTTTGTCCAATAGGGGCAGTATACAAAGAGAAGAGAAGGGGGCCTAGGACTTATCATTGAGGAACCCCAACAGTAAGGGCAAGATAAGAGGAGGAGGAGCCAGCAGAAGATACAGTGAAGGAGCTGTCATTAAGATCGGAGGAGAACCAGGAGAGAATGGTGTCCTTGAGGCCAAAGGAGCAGAGCATAGTGAGAAGGAGCTGATGATCTACATTGTTGAATACTGCAGAAAGATCTAGGAGAATTAGCATGGAGTAGTGACTATTAGATTTAGCTGTTAGTAGATCATTAGATACTTTAGTGAGGGCAGTTTCAGTAGAGTGTAAAGAGCAGAAAACGGATTAAAGAGGGTCGAGAAGGGAGTTATCTGAGAGATAGCGGATAAGACAGCAGTGGACAAGGCATTCGAGGAGTTTAGAGATGAAGGAAAGATTAAGGAAATGTCTGTAGTTAGCCGCACAGTTTTGGTCGAGGGATGGTTTTTTTTAAGTAATGGATGTATGATGGCATGCTTAAATGAGGAGGGAAAGATACCGGAAGAGAGAGAAAGGTTGAATAATTGTTGTTATGTGAGTGGTGACAGCCGAGGAAAGGGACTGGAGGAGATGTGATGGAACAGGAGCAGTGGTGCAAGTAGTAGGGCGAGAAAATGCAAAAAGCCTGATCACTTCTTCTGTTACTGGTTCAAAATCGGAGAGTGAGCTGCATACAGTGTGGGAGGGATGACAGTGCAAGAATTAAGGGGATTGGGAGAAATTTTCCTGTCAGATATGGTCAATTTTTTTCTTTAAAGTAATTGGCTAGATCATCTGCTTGGAGATCCATGGTTGGGGCCTTTACTCTTGGGTTGAGTAGGGAATGAAAAGTGTCAAAGAGATATTTAGGGTTATTGGATAGTGAGGTGATTAGGGTGTTGAAATAGGTGTGTTTGGAGAGGTGAAGGGCAGTGTTGTATGTTTTAAGCATAAACTTATAATGGATTAAATCTTCGGGTAGATTGGATTTTCTCCAAAGGCGTTCGGCGCACTTGGAGCAACGCTGTAGGAAACATGTTTGTAGCATGTGCGAGGGTTGTTTCTGTCTGTGCCAAGTTGTTCTATGTATAGGAAGTGCTGCTTCATCCAGGGCACTTTGCAGTATATCATTATAATGTTTCAATGCAGAATCAGGACATGAGAGGGAGGAGATAGGGGCCAATTATGACTGCAAGTCCTTCATAAGTTTCTGAGTATTAAAGGACTGCATATTTCTATAAGTATGGTGGGGGTTACCTGAGCGGGATACCAGTTCTTGATAGAGAATGAAAGAAGGTTGTGGTCAGAGAGCGGGCAAGGGGAGTTTGTAAAATCATCCACTGAGCAAAGCTGGGAGAAGACCAAATTGAGGGAGTTTCCATCTTCATGCGTAGGAGAGTTAGTAAGCTGTGAAAGGCCAAAGGAGGAGGTTAGAGATAAAAGGTGAGTAGCATATGGGGAGAGGCAAAAAGCAATGGGGATGTTGAAGTCTCCCAGGATGAGGGTGGAGATGTCACAGGAGAGAAAATGTGGAAGCCAGGTGGCAAAGTGATCGAGAAACGTATGGGAGGGGCCTGGAGGACAATACACCACCACTCGCATGGAGAAGGGGATGTAGAGTGACAGCATGGACCTCAATAGAAGACATGAAAAGTGAGGGTACTTGAGGGATAACCTGAAAGCTACAAGTGGGTGATAGAAGCAGACCAATGCCTCCACCTGCTCTGTTGTCCGATCTTGGGGTATGAGAGAAGCGTAGTCCACCATATGAAAGAGCAGCACCAACGGTGATGTCTGACTGCTGAATCCAGTTTTCAGTAAGTGCTAGAAGGTTAAGAAAATCCGAAAGGAAGAAGTAAGGGATGGAGGAGAGTTTATTGCACACTGAGTGAGAATTCCAAAGTGCACAATTAAAAAGAGACAGAAGGCATGCAGGGAATATTAATATGGCTTGAGGGGTTCGACTTGCTATAACAGGAGGGGCCGGGGTTGGGAGAGATATCTCATGCGACTAGGAGAAGGAGGATAGAATGAGTGAGCAGATGATTAAGTGAGTTGTGAGAGTGTCTCTTGTGTTGGATGGTGGGACTGAATGTATCTGTGCAGTTTAGCAATGTGAAAAGAGTCTGAGTGCTGTACATAGGAGAGAGGCCAATATGGATGGAGTGTAAAGAGTTAGTGAGTGTGGGCGAGTGCAACAATCAAGATATAAATTATACAGATGCATATGGTGAATATTTGTTGCAATCGAAATGTACTGGGAATATATTTATTTGAATGTCTTACCTGTCTCCTGCCCTGTCTAAGGGCCATGTTTAACTGCAAAAAGTACTTTGGCAAATACACTAAGAATGAATGTAGATAAATGCTACCTCTACATAAATGCATCCCCAAGCTAGGTCTCAGTATGTAGGAGGCTTGCTCTTAGATCTATCACTATATTTCCTCGTTAGCAATCAATCAAATAGGCTAAGACAGCAGGAGACAATAATTGTAGTAACAAATAAACAAGTTTGCCACCCTACATGGATCATAAACTTCTTTGAGAAGTTACATGACCTCACAGCATTAGCATTAACGGACAGGCAGAGTAAGATGAATAATCTATATACCATTAGATATGCTTGCTGACATAAAATAGAATTGACTGGAAACATGCTGTGACCACAGTCACCAAGAAAACCATTGGTAACACACTACGCCGAAAATTTATAAAATCTTGCAGTGCCAACAAGGTTCCCCTGCTCAAGAAGGCACATGTGCAGGCCCATCTGAAGTTTGCCAGTGAGCACCTGGATGATTCTGTGAGTAATTGAGAGAAGGTGCTGTGGTCAGATGAGTCAAAATTTGACGTCTTTGGCATTAACTCAACTCGCCGTGCTTGGAGGAAGAGAAATGCTGCCTATAACCCAAAGAACACCATCCCCAGTGTCAAGCATGGAAGTGGAAATATTATGTTTTGACCGTGGTTCTCTGCTAAGGGCACATGACTACTTCACTGCATCAATGGGAGAATGGATGGAGCCATGTACTGTAAAATCCTGAGTGACAACCTCCTTCCCTCCGTCAGGACATTAAAAATGGGACGTTACTGGGTCTTCCAGCAAGACAATGACCCAAAACATACAGTCAGGCAACAAAGGAGTGGGTCAAAAAGAAGCACATTATGGTCATGGAGTGGCCTAGCAAGTCTCCAGACCTTAATCCCACAGAAAACTTATGGAGGGAGTTGAAGCTCCGAGTTGCCAAGCGACGGGCTCAAAATCTTAATGATTTACAGTTGATCTGCAAATAGGAGTGGACCAAAATTCTTCCTGACATGTGCGGAAACCTCATCATCAACTACAAAAAACGTCTGACTGCTGTGCTTGCCAACAATGGTTTTGCCACCAAGTATTAAGTCTTGTTTGCCAGAGGGATCAAATACTTATTTCTCACTGCACAATGCAGATAAATGTATATAATTTACACAATGTGATTTTTCTGGATTTTATTTTTGATATTCTGCCTCTCAATGTTAACCTATCCTTAAAATTATAGACTGTTCATGTGTTTGTCAGTGAGCAAACTTACAAAATCAGCAATGGATCAAATACTTATTTCCCCTACTGTACTTAATAATCAGGGGTATAATAATGTTGATCTAAAATATCACATTTTTTACAAATTACTAAATAATATCATTTAACAAAATGCATTTGAAACTGAAAGAAAGCATAAAATGTTTCTTCTGGGACTGTGCACATAAAGCTAATTTAATTAAGAGCATAGGGCATTAAATGTCTTATTTTTATAATATTAAAATTCAACTAGTCTGCAGTTAATTTTCTAATTCATGTGATATAATGTATACTAATTAGTGATGAGCGAGTATACTAGTTACTCGAGATTTCCCGAGCACGCTCGGGTGACCTCCGAGTATTTTTTAGTGTTCGGAGATTTAGTTTTTCTCACCTCAGCTGAATGATTTACATCTGTTAGCCAGCTTGATTACATGTGGGGATTCCCTAGCAACCAGGCAACCCCCACATGTACTTATGCTGGTTAACAGATGTAAATCATTCAGCTGAGGTGAGGAAAACTAAATCTCCGAACACAAAAAAATACTCGGAGGATACCCGAGCGTGCTCGAGAAATCTTGAGTAACGAGTATATTCGCTCATCACTACTACTGATAGCTTTGGTAATTAAAAAAAAAACATTTGTTTAAATAAACCACTGTGTTAAGCTATCGACTACTTCAAGATTTCTTAAGAGCACCTTCTCACCCAGGAATTACAGCCTGTTGTTGTTTGACTTCTCAAGCCAGCAAGTAAAAAGCTTGACAGCAGAGGGGTCAATATTAGAACAACAGGCAATAGACTATGCGACACACAGTACACTTTGTCTGTGGAGTACGTTTTGCTTGATCGGGACAGTCCTACGTGGCTTTCCTCTCCTGAGCTGGATATTACACTTAAAGGCTTCCCCAGACTGGTGTCCACAGGTCCAGACCCGGTCCTTTTGTCTGCCCTTCTTCACACACTGAGGTCAACTCTGACACGTGGTAAGGTTTTTAATATTAGACAGTGTAGGACCGTCCCGATCAGGGTCACTTTGTCGACGGTGGGATGGCTTTTATGCTATTTTTTTTTTATCAAAAACAGTAATACTAAGAACTCTGTGTTATTTAAATGCACTTTTGCTTTTTACCTTTTTAGTTACAGCAGGGTTTTTGCTCATTTGGCTTCTTGAAGGTTTAGTTTTTCTATATTGCTTATTGGTTATTTATTTGTATATTGGTTTATTACACTACATAAAGACTGGAAAACTATGTTTTTAATTGTTTTTCAATTTGAAGAAATATTGTGACAAATAAAAGTATTTTTATTCTTTAGGTGTGTAGTAAGGAAGAGAGAGCATGCTTGTTGATACTCGGATATCACTCGAGCATCTGGGTACTCAGATATGTTCATTACTCTGCAAGTATTGGGTGGTTCTTGATTTAAAACTCGAATCCTAGCCCCAAATGTTTGTCACCTGTTTCACAGCCACTAAGCGTGGAGGGATTGCCTGCACGTTACTGTAATGCCGTAGCCATGATGATAGTGTCATTACTGTGATTGACTGGCCATATTACAACATCAGGGGTAGAAAAAGGACACGTGCTGCCACGCTTGGCTCACTGAAGTCATTGCACAACTAAGGGACAGTTCACTTTGGAGGGACAGAGTGCTTGACCTGGCCTATGTGTGCACAGGTTAACCAATCTGAGTCCTCTAGCATTAATAATGGTGCTGATGCTGAACCATCATACTAACAGCCCTTCCAAGGCTAATATTGTGCTTTGCTGTTTGTATCAGATACATTGTGCACTTAGCCTGAGGCCAGTTGCAGGAGCAGGGAGAGTGGTGAAATAAAGACTCAAGGCAGGGATGAGAGCTTCACAGTCAGTTGCTAACTACTTAGGTGCTTCATGTGACCCAGATTTTTTGGGGGGGTGCAAAAATTGACTATATTGTCATCAACAGAGTATTGCATGCTTTGTGCTACATTTCTATGATATATAACACTCCCAAAAAGTGCTCTGTGATACATTTCAATGCTTTAAAACACTTCCAAAAAGCTTTAAAAATATTTTCTTGGTTAAATTACTCACACATAAAGTATACTGTGGTGTGGGGTACATTTCTGACATATCAAACACTACCAAAAAATGTTTACATATTTTTCTGAGTTAAATTACTCACCCATACAGTATTACGTGGTATGTAGTACATTTAATTGGTGTCTAATAGTCAGAAGAAGCATGGAAACCTTTTTCTGGATTTAATTACTCACCCATATAGTATTATGTGCAAACAGGTGGTCAGTTGGATAGCAGATAATGCTTCCAGAATGCTTGGCAGCACCACCATGCCATCCACACAGTCCAGTCTCACCAACCCACAGTCTGGATCACTTCACCCTCACCCTGATCCTTCTTCCCCCAACAATGTTGAGTCCAAGGAGATTAGTGTTACCTTACTAGGTCACTTCTAGGAGCTCTTTACAACATCACTTCTTGATTGTGGCCTCTCAACCTGCATTTTCCCAGAGGGACAGGAGGCGATGATGTTTAATGATGCACAAAACTTAGAGTAGCTACGACTACAAGAAGATGATGGTAGGGAACTGCTAATTTTGTGAGGAAGATGATGATGAAACACAGTTGTCAATTAGTCAGCTCGTTGTTGTCAAGTCACCAAGTAAGGAGGACCAGGGTGCGGTGGTGGAATACGAGGTGGTGGATGATGATGTCACGGACCAATCCTGGGAATCTGGCATGCAGAGCGAGGCAAGCAGCGCTAAGGGGGAGGGATCGGCAGCACCAAAACAGGCACTGGTGTGACCAGATGGTGAAGACGGACAACAGTTCAGCAGAGCACCGACACTACTGAATTTCTACATCAAATAGTTATATGTTCCACAGTCTGAGAGTTTTTTAAAGAACGTTCTGAGAAAAAAAATGGTCATTTGCAACCTGTCACATGACAAGATCAGAAGTGGCCTGACCACTAAGAACCTAGCCAACCCCATCATGATATGGCACATGTTATCTAAGCACCCGACACTGTGGTTCAAATGCCTATTTGCATGATTGGTGCCATTGGGTGACATCACTGCCTCTTTCCCTGTGCTAGGTGCTTCCCAATCCCCTGTCCAGAACACTTTCACAGATGCCTCCCATCCTGCACCTAGCATGGCATATGTACTTCCAACACCATGGATTGCTGGTTCTACTTCTATCAGCGTTTCCTCAACCTCATTCATAAGTTCTGGCCCCCAACCCCTCCCCCGGTCCACTTCATCCTCCCTCTCCCATGTGCTATCTCAGAATACGTCGTCCACATAAGCCAGAAGCTGAAAGCTCTGTAGCACTGCCTCATCGAAGCGAAAACAGGCTCTGCTGAAGCTGATTTGTCCAGGAGATAAACAGCACAAGACAGCAGACTTTCTTAAAGGAACAATAGACCAGACAGATCTGTTGCTTTTGCTGCTGAACCACCAACCAAGCATGGTTGTTTGTAATAATGGCAGTAGCTTGGTGGTGGCTGAGAAGCTTGGTAAGCTCACACATGTACCATGCTTGGCACACATGCTCATCTTGGCAGTTCAGCAGTTTTTTAAAACCTACGCAAATTTTCCAGATCTTCTGGTCAAGGTACATGGCTTCAGCATCCAATTCTGAATGTTGGCTACAGCTGCCATCACACTGGAAGTGCTGCAGCAGCACATGCAAGTGCCAGCTCACTGACTGGTGTATGGCATGCCAACATGCTGAAGCTCCACACTGCACATGCCGTAAAGTCTTTGTCAGCAGCAGTTGCCACTTATTGAGTACCAATTCCAATTTGCCCATCAGTATTCTGTCGCACATAAAAACTGAGGAGTGGGCATGGAAGTCGGACATTTGGGCAGATCTCCAAGACTTTGCTGACTCCACAAATTAAACGTGAAGCTATGCATGCAGACCAGGTGGAGATGGGGGAAGACATAATAAAGGGAGATACCACTCAGCTCAGTCAGATCTCATCTGCTCAGCATGAATTGGGTAACAATCTGGAGGTGGAGGCTGTGAAGGAGGAGGAACAGGAGCTGTTGGCTAGCGCAACAGAGGTTAGTACCCACACAATCTTTGTCCCATCTTCTATGTTTATGGGCTGAGGAGGGGAATGAGGAGGAAGAGGAAGTGGTAGATATAGAAAGTCATCATAATAGTGGAGACAGGGAAATGTTGGCTGTAGGGAGCTTGGCACATATGGCCGACTTTATGTACCTTTCCCGTGACCCTCACGCTATATTTATCTTGGCCAAAAAAAGTAGTGATTGTTCACCCTGCTTGCCCACGCTACAAGGAAAACTTTGCATCTCTCCTTCCTGAGGAGGAGAGGTCTTCTAAAATGTTTCTATACCAAAAGGCCATTGCTGAAAATATGTTGAAAAAATTCCCATCAAACAACGCTAGCAGCAGGTGACATACTTACTCCTTGCCAAACCCAGAAGGAGAGGCAAAGGAAACACACAGCAGAGGCAGGTGTACACTATCAGAGGCCTGGGCCAATTTCATGACACTATCCCAGCATCCAGGGCCTGATTACAGAGTATTTTTGACAAGAAGGGAAATGTTTTTAAAAATCGTCAAGCAATACCTGGACAGCCAAACCAGCTTACTCGCTAATTTCTCAGTGACCTTCAATTATTGGGTCTCAAAGCTGGCATGAGCTGTTCCTCTATGCATTGAAGGTGTTGTGTTACCCTGCTTCTAGCATCTAATTTCAGTGGGTTTTAGTGCCTCCATGGGGATCATATCAGACAGGCACTTTTGCTTGTCAACAGAGAATGCTGACAGGTAGTAATGGGCAAACTCGTGGATGTTAGAGTCTTGCAGGGTTTAGCTGAGCATCTAAAAATAGGTTTGGTTCATTCGGTTACCAGAACAGTACCTGAACCCGAATCAGGACCCCATTAAGATAAATAGGGGCCCGAACATCCATTGTTTGCCATGCTGTCATCTTCATGACAGCAGGGTAAAAATGGGATATGATTGACAGTACGATCATTACTCCCAGTTAGAGAGCTGCGGTTTCCACTCTGTCAGATTACAGCTTGAGTCAGCAGCTGTGACCGGTGATGAAAAGGTCATTGCAGGTCACATGCGTTGGCTTATGAGAGATTACTTCTCTCATCAGCATACACCTGCTGCCACTGATAACAGCGAGAGCAGGCACCGCTGATGTGAGTATTCTTCAGGTGGTGTCAGTGCTATAAATAATTAAATGAATAAAAAATGAAGTGGGGTCATTTCTATTTTTGATAACCAGCTCAGACAAAACCAACAACTGTGGGCTGAAACCCTCAGCTGTCAGCTTTATCATGGCTGGTAATCAAGAATAGAGGGGTCACACGTCGGGTTTTTTAACTATTTAAGCAAATAATGAAAAAAAAACACTGTGGGGTCCCCCAATTTTTGACAACCTGCCAAGCTAAAGCACAGAGTTAGGGGTTGGTATTCTTTGGCTGGTAAGAGGCCATGGATATTGGCCCCCCCCACAGCCTATAAATAGCGGGCTGTAGACACCCCAAAAAGGTGCATCTGTTAGATGCGTCAATTCTGGTAACCTGCCTGGGTCTTCCAACTTGCTCTGGTGCAGTGGCAAGTGGAGTTGAGGGGTTGATGTCAGCTATTTTATGGCTGCTGACGTCAAGCACAAGAGGTTAGTAATGGAGAGGTGTCTATAAGACACTCCATTACTAATCCCATTGTGGGATTGTAAAAAATACACAGCCAGAATAAAATCCTGTATTTGAAAGAAAGACACAGACTCCTTTATTTTGAAAAAAAAAAAAGAAGAAAAATCATGGTAATACTCATCTTTATGCCTAATCCACTGAAGCCTGTGTCCCCTGTAAAATACATAAAATAATAAACAACCATATTCTCACTCTCTAACGTGAAAATAATTCATATCTGTCTCGCAAAGTTCCGGATGATTTGGGCAGCAGTCATTTCTATGAAGTGATTGCTGTCCGTGCCATGTGACTCACACTGAAACAGGAGCTCCTGTAGTGTGTATTACTGAGCTCCCATTAGAAAGATCACCTAAGTTCACAGCTGATGAACCCCGGTGACCTCACTTATGACATCGCTCTCTGTGTGAGAAAATTCTCACTCAGCAAGCGGTGCCATAATTGAGGTCACCTTTCAGTAGCCTTGATAGTTCTTTTAGCAAGAAGATGAACACAATCTATTAATAATGTAATAATGTAAAAGAGCGACAAAATGCAACTGTAGTATCTCTTTATCAATATGGGTTTCATAATGCGGAATCTCAATATAAATAACAATTAAAAGTTGAAAAGTTGAATCACACATCAAGCATTGGGAGAGAATATCCACATTTACAGAAAATGCAAGTGAGATGGAAAAAACTCAAAATGTGCAAGCTTTACAGAAAATATTCACCTTTATAGCTTCATTGCATCTAGACTATATGTACTTTAATAAATGATAATATCATTATATATGTTTTGCCATAAAAATCAATTCAACTCCCCATTCAAAATGTATACCTTGAAATACACTGCTCAAAAAAATAAAGGGAACATCAAAATCCCACATCCTAGATATCACTGAATGAAATATTCCAGTTGTAAATCTTTATCATTACACAGTGGAATGTGTTGAAAACAATAAAACCTAAAAATTATCAACTTCTGGAGTTGGAATGATGCTGAAAATGAAAGTGGAAAATGAAGTTACAGGCTGATCCAACTTCAGGGGAAATGCCTCAAGACAAGGAAATGATGCTCATTAGTGTGTGTGGCCTCCCAGTGCCTGTATGACCTCCCTACAACACCTGGGCATGGTCCTGATGAGAAGGTGGTTGGTCTTCAGAGGGATCTCCTCCCAGAACAGGACTGAAGCATCCGCCAACTCCTGGACAGTCTGTGGTGCAACGTGATGTTGGTGGATGATGCGAGACAAGATGTGACAGATGTGTTCAATTCGATTCAGGTCTGGGGAATGGGCGGGCCAGTCCATAGCTTCAATGCCTTCATCTTGCAGGAACTGCTGACACACTCCAGCCACATGTGGTCTGGCATTGTCCTGCATTAGGAGGGCCAACCACATCAGCATATGGTCTCACAAAGGCTCTGAGGATGTCATCTCGGTACCTAATGGCAGTCAGGCTACCTCTGGCTGTGCAGCCCTCCAAAGAAATGACACCCCACACCATTACTGACCCACTGCCAAACTGGTCATGCTGAAGGATGTTACAGGCAGCAGGTCGCTCTCCACGGCATCTACAGACTCTGTCACATCTGTCACATGTGCTCAGTGTGAACCAACTTTCATCTGTGAAGAGCAAAGGGCACCAGTGGCGAATTTGCCAACCCTGTTGTTCTGTGGCAAATGCCAAGCGTTCTGCATGGTATTGAGCTGTGAGCCCAACCCTCCTCTGTGGACGTCAGGCACTCAGACCATCCTCATGGAGTTGGTTTCTAACCGTTTGTGCAGACACATACACATTTGTGGCCTGCTGGAGGTCATTTTGCAGGGCTCTGGCAGTGCTCTTCCTGTTCCTCCTTGCACAAGGGCTGAGGTAGCAGTCCTGCTTCTGAGTTGCTGCCCTCCTACGGCCCCCTCCACATCTCCTGGTGTACTGGACTGTCTCCTGGTAGAGCCTCCAGCCTCTGGACACTACACTGACAGACACAGCAAACCTTCTTGCCACAGCTCGCATTCATGTGCCATCCTGGATGAGCTGCGCTCCCTGAGCAACTTGTGTGGGTTGTAGAGTCCATGTCATGCTACCACGAGAGTGAAAGCACAACCAACATTCAAAAGTGACCAAAACATCAGCAAGAAAGCATTGGTACTGAGATGTGGTCTGTGGTCCCCACCTGCGGAACCACTCCTTTATTGAGTGTGTCTTGATAATTACCAATAATTCCCATCTGTTGTCTATTCCATTTGCACAACAGCATGTGAAATTGATTGTCAAACAGTGTTGCTTCCTAAGTGGACAGTTTGATTTCACAGAAGTTTGATTTACTTGGAGTTATATTCTATTGTTTAAGTGTTCCCTTTTTTTTTTTTTGAGCAGTGCATATAAATTGAATTTTAGCATTTCATTTCCAACAACTGATTAGATTTTATTTTTTTAAATTGCATTGTAAATCAAAGAAGTTGTGTTTCATCGGCCTTACTAATTTGCTTCTGAAGCTGCACACATGAAAAAAATCTAAATGCCTGTGTTACATGCAATATCTGAGAAGGGAGCTTTTACAGATGAAATTCCCTGGCAACAGCAATAATGTATTTGCTTGAAAGGAAAATGTCTTGCTAATTGCATCCATGTCCCTCTTATGACCTTGCTTGTTTTGTAAGTCTCTGCGTGATATTGCTTTCAATAAATTTAGAGGAAATGAAGTTTAGACATCCAAATATGCTGTGTTCTCTAAAACAACTTTACACCATTAAAAATCTGCTTATATAGTAGTAATGGTCTCTTTTATGTGTATACTGTCATAAGCACACTCAAAACTAAGATGGATAGGACAATAAATAGAATTGATTTTCACATAAATTTGCGTTCTATAAATCTTCAACAACAGTAAATGGATTAATAAGAAAGAAGTAATTGCCTTCAAAAAGTAGGAGACAATGTAATAGATGACATCAATGTGAAAAATTGGTCTTAGCTTACCTAAAAGCATTTTTTAAATAACATGGTAATTTGCCATCTATAAACTACAATGTTTTGGTATATGTGCTATAACAAACTTGCTTTCAGTTAGAAGACAAATTGATTATATATGTCATCAATAGATATATACTTCACCTCCGAAGAACTAAATTAAATACACATATAGAGGATGGAATATTTACATAGTCGATTCTGTAACTATAGGGTTTAATTAAAGTGCATGCCTTCATTTTGGTCAATAAACACACATACCATATATATTCGAGTATAAGCTGACCCGAGTACAAGCCGAGGTACCTACTTTTGCCATGGAAAACTGGGTAAGCTTATTGACTCGTCACTGAAGCTCCGCTCCCAGCATTTCATTATTACCCAGCAGTTTGCAGCTGGGACAGTTGCGTTAGCACCACTCCCGGTTGCAAACTATATTTCCCCCAGATATGGATCACGCCATGGGACTGACTGTAAGCCGGACAGGTATCGGTATATTGTTGTTTTGTATTTTGTATTTTTTACAGGAGATCGAGTTCATCATTTGGATTGGCAGAAGAATAAAGATGGCAAAACTGTGTGTTCTTTCATTTAACTAAAGTATTTTATTCCGCATATGTGTGTGTTTATTTAACCATTTACAAGCTTTAGAGCTAGTAATGGATAGGTGTCTTATTGACACCTCTCCATTGCTAAGCCGACTTACTGTCACCTTGCAATACAAAGGTGACATTAACCCCTTACTTCCCCATATGCCACCACTACAGGGCAGTGGGAATAGAGAGGCTAAGTGCCAGAATTGGCGCATGTTACAGATGTGCCTTTTCTGGGGTGGCTGGGGGCAGATGTTTTTAGCCAGGGGGGAAGCAATAACCATCGTCCCTCTCTAGGCTATTAATATCTGTCCTCAGTCACTGGCTTTCCCTCTCTGATGCAGAAAATTGTTGGGGAGCCCATGCCTGTTTTTCAGTGAAAACATTCTGTTATTAAATACATACAGGTCCCAAATTTTACACACCCACACTACTAACAATATTAGTCACAATAAACGCAAATCATATCAAAGAAATGTTACCACTATCATGAAGTACAATATAAAACACGAGGGGATTATAGGGAGAGAAATGGGAAGTGCAGACTTCTGAGTGTAGTAGTTTCCAAAGGTGTGAATCCACTCACCTTTTTGGTGTCTTGATATACTGTCCATGGATCACTCCATTCCTCTTTCCATTCAGTTGGCTGCAGAGATCTGGGAACTGATGAGCGCACTGAACAGTGCTTTCACAGGCGATAACACTTTATAAATATTTTTCCCAGCAATATGCGCTCCTCAAGGATTATGATGGAACTCGATATTCTGATTCAAGAATGATTTTTATTTCAAACTAGAACACAACCTGTTTCGACTTCTTAGTCCACATGCACACACTGAGTATTTGGTGAGTTTTTTTACCTTAGTATTTGTAAGCCAAAACCAGGAGTGGAACGGTCAGAGGAAAAGCATAATAGAAACATTTGTTCCACTTCTGCATTTTTCACCAACTCCTGGTTTTGGCTTACAAATACTGGGGTAAAAAACTCACCAAATACTGAATGTGTGTACATGGCCCTAGGCTGGAATCATACTTACCGTATAAAAAATCGGACTGATTTTGACGGCCGAGAATCTCACAAATGTTCCTGATCAGTGATCCATATGTAATCCGTTTGCAATGCGAGGATGCGATTTCCTCGTATGTAGTAACAGTGTGACATCTGTACGGCATTCGTATGCAATGTTATTTTAACATGAGGTTTTACATACAGCAGTTCTCTAGATGTTTTTCAGACACACCCATATACTCAGCTATGCAGGATTTTGCACTCTGAGGAATCTAACAAAACCCATACACCAAATCAATTTTATACACATCAAGTTTTTTCACACCGCAACGAAAGAAAATTGTAATGTTTTGCAGCAAAATTTTTTACATGCAAATTTTTCACTCAAAAGTATTTTTTCCTATCTAAAAAACACTATAAATATAATTATACTATATATAACATTTATTTTAAAATGTTATTAAACATGCTAAAGTGTGATTTCATACTAAAATGTAAAATCCTACAAACGTATATATTATGACAAAATTTAAAACTCTTCCTTTTTAATATTGTGAATATTTCCAAATGCAGAATAGAATTTTTTGATATTTCATTCATGTATGTGAAAACATCAACAAAAAAAAACTAATATGCGATTTTATGCCTGTCAATTTATTTGTTTTATACATCATATATTTTTAAGTAGAGAATGATTATACCAATGAAGATGTGTGGAGACTAGAGTATTGGAGTATTGATTCACGATACAACTAAAACTAATATACTTTATTTCACATCTTAAAAATATTCACAAAACTGCACGTGCAAAAGACAGACAACAAATATATCACTGCACACCCCCAATCAATATAGGCCAATTTTAACGCATATTTTTCTTCACTCAAGTGCCTATATTCATGGCCAAAAAAATGTTCTAAAACAAATGCTATAAAGGGGGATTTATGTATTCCAGACCAGGTTAGTAGAGACTTGTGTGCAGTTCACATAGGCATAATATCATAAATCAGACCCAGAAACAAAATACCAATGAGATCATTAAAAAATTATAGGTTTAACAGTAGGGTTGCAGTTAGTGCTTATGAAAGCATTTACATGTCTCAAAAAAAAACAAAAAACAAGTGGTTCATCTCCCACTCAAGTCCAAATACATATCCACAACCTGTCTCCTCCATACATCTGTGACCTCGTCTCCCGGTACTTACCTACCCGCAACCTCCGATCCTCACAAGATCTCCTACTCTACTCCCCTCTTATCTCCTCTTCCCACAATCGTATACAAGATTTCTCTCGCGTATCACCCCTACTCTGGAACCCTCTACCACAACACATCAGACTCTCGCCTACCATCGAAACATTCAAAAAGAACCTGAAGACCCACCTCTTCAGACAAGCCTACAACCTGCAGCTACCACCGATCGACCAAACCGCTGCATGACCATCTCTACCCTCACCTACTGTATTCTCACCCATCCCTTGTAGATTGTGAGCCCTCGCGGGCAGGGTCCCCATTCCTCCTGTACCAGTTATGACTTGTATTGTTTAAGATTATTGTACTTGTTTTCATTATGTATACCCCTCCTCACATGTAAAGCGCCATGGAATAAATGGCGCTATAACAATAAATAATAATAATAATAATAATAATAATAATAATATATAACGCTCTTCGTTATCCAGTAGTCAGGCTATAACATTCAACAGAGAATCCCTTCAGGAGTAGTAGCCATACAGCCATCTGGTCATCTGGTCATCAGCAGTGCATGTAAATATACATAACAAAGCAATAGTTATAGGGATGGTTTTGGGGCATTCAGATCAGTGCCCACTACTTCTTACAACCACATAATCCCTTATAACCAACTCTTTTTTATATAAAACAATATTTTAAAGAGTCATTGCGACAATCATGAATACAGAAGCGGTCTCACCGGATATAGTAATAATTGGTGGACAACATTCTCCTGGTGTCTCCCTTCGCCTGATGCATTTCTTCATCAACTCATCAGGGGAGTGATCAGGGATTCAGTGTGACCATGTCGCTCAAAAAGATTGCTGTTAAAGAGGCTGCTTCGTATCCCATCTTTATAGCATGCGCCTCATAAGTGACCTCCGGTTAATGGACAGGACACATCCTATCGCCGTACCAGAAGAAGGTGTACATCCGGTGCTTGGACCACATATGGAACGCAAGCGACTATTGCGCATGCACATTCACAGAAAGCACTGTACTAGTAGATCCAATGATCGGATAGCCGAGCTCATTGCTCTGGCTATATGTACAGCTTCTATACTCATCGGAACCCCATACATCTCTGCCAATAAATAATAAAACTCAGTGGATGCTGGGAAGCGCTGGAAAAATCTGTGTATCGTGAGGTGCCATTCATTTATGTACATGTCCCCTGTCACGGCATATTTTATTGAAAGGGGATGACTGACAAAGTACCGGAATATAGCCACACAATAGGGCCGACACCAGATAGACCACAACTCCAAAACAATGAACTCACAAAGACTTAAGGGGAGAGAATATTCAAAATTTGATAGTGGTTGCATCCCCAACTTGCTTGTGCGGGCAGCGAAATTGTATCTCAAAAAGGGAAGGAAGTATAGGTAAAGAAGTGACCAATTATAATTTTAAATGGGGCTAACAGGCCCTAGAATGCCCTCATACTCATCTCCCTACCTACTGCGGAGGTTGGCACCCTATTACCTGTGCACTGGCGCCCCCAGTCAATGACGGCTCTCTCTAACTATCTAACCCTAATTTTAACTACACTATAGGAAAGAAGAGAAGGAAAGTAGATCGTTCAAGCCTTTAGGGCGAGAAGTCTGGAACTAGAAGATCCATTTAGTCTCCCTTTGTAGGATCATCCGGTCCCAGTTGTCTGGAGCTAGAAGATCCATTTAGTCTCCCTTTGTAGGATCATCCGGTCCCAGTTGCCCCCTCTGGATGGAGAATTGATTTTATCCATTCCCATGAATGTAATTTTCCTGTCGTCACCTTGATGGCATTTATTTATATGATTAGCGATAGCTGTCTCTCTCTTATTCGCTATATCTCTAACATGTTCACCTATCCTTCGCCTGAATTCCCTTTAAGTGTTTCTTATGTATTCCATCCCACATTCACATGTAGCTTTATAAACGATTCCCATTGTGCGGCAATTAATGAAGTGTCTTAAGGTATAAGTTCTTCCTGTGTTATTACTCTTGAAGATTTTTCCGGATGCAACCGATTTATATGCCTTATATCTGATGCATCTAAAGCATCCTGTTGGTTGTCTATTCAGCCAAGTTTGGTATGACGGATCATGAAAATAGCTGTGGACCAATCTATCATTTAGGCACCTATTTCTTTGAAAAGTAATCTGTGGGGAAGAACCCATTGTTTCCATGATGTCTGCATCCATGAGCAGAACTAGCCAATGACGTTTCAAAATTTCTCTCACTCTAATCTTGATGTCTTTGAGACAATCAAAGACCTCCACTTGTATGCCTGCAAACTAACATGGTGAAAATTCTATGTGAAAGAAGGCCATAGGGTCTCTCAGGAATTGGGGATACCAGAGGAACTTTTACAAGATGTGCAACTTCTTTTTCATTTGGGAGATGTTGACCCCAATATGAGAGGCTGGAAGTCACTTATGAGGTGCAGGCTATAAAGATGGGTTTTGGAGCAGCCTCTTTAACGGCATTCTTTTTGAGCAACATGGTCACACTGAATCCCTGATCACTCCACTGATGAGTTGATGACAAAATACATCAGGAGAAGGAATACACCAGGAGAAAGTTGTCCACGAATGATTACTATATCTGGTGAGACCGTTCCTGTATTCATGATTGTTGCAATGACTCTTTAAAATATTGATTTATATAAAAAAGAGTTGGTTATAAGAGATTATGTGTTTGTAAGAAGTAATGGGCAGAGATCTGAATGCCCCCAAACCCTCCCATTAACTATTGCTTTGTTATGTATACTTACATGCACTTCTGATGACCAGATGGTTGTATGTATACTACTCCTGAAGGGATTCTCTGTTGAATATTGTAGCCTGACCACTGGATAACGAAGAGCATTAAATATGTTTAAGGTTCTAGCAGGTACGAGGGATGCTGTGACAGGAAGGAGACAGAGCAAGAGTTAACTGGTTCTTTATAATTAAACAATTCAGCAATTACTCTCCACACAGGGAGAATGGGACAATATTCAAAACAACAGACGAGTGATAGCGTCAACAGGGTAATAGCCAAGGGACAAGTAAAACCGAATTACCGTATATACTCGAGTATAAGCCGAGATTTTCAGCCCATTTTTTTGGGCTGTAAGTAACCCTCTCGGCTTATACTCGAGTCATACCCTGGGGTTGGCAGGGGAGGGGGAGCGGAGCTGTGTAATAATACTCACCTGCTCCTGGTGCGGTCCCTGCTCGTCCCTGGTTCCCCAGCGCCGGCAACTTCTTCCTGTACTGAGCGGTCACATGGTACCACTCATTACAGCAATGAATATGGACCCCACTCCACTCCCATAGGGGTGGCGCCCCATATTCATTGCTGTAGTGAGCGGTACCGTGTGACCGCTCACTACAGGAAGAAGCTGTAGGCGCCAGGGAACAGATGTGCAGAGACCGCGCAAGGAGCAGGTGAGTATAATTCAGTGTGGATATTGTTAGGGGTCGAGTTCCCGCCTCTGCACAGGGGGCCATCTCCGCTGTGGTCTCCGATTCTTCTCCTGCCACAGTGGAGCCTGCTCAGCGGAGACGTTGGTCCCAGTGTCTCGCTCAGTCTGACTCTGTGCAAAGGGTTACTGCTGCTTTTCCAGCTTCTGCCATTGTACCCAGTGCTGGGCAGCGGCGAGCATATGCTTTTGGGACTAAGTCCTGCTTTTTCCCTTCTGAGCATGCCCAGGGTAAGATCTCTCATTGGAGGTCGAGGGTCACATGCTTAGATACTGCAGCAAAACCCATTGGTTCTCCAGGAAGGTCCTGAAGGTGCTCAGACTCTGTGTGCAGCCTCTCATTGGTCCTTCTAGGAAGGTCCTGTACATGCTGCAGCTATAAAAGGTTTGCATGGCCGCACAGCCATGCGCTAGTATCAAATCTAAGTCATGTACTTTGCGCCAGTGTGGTTACGATTGTATGTGTTCAGGTACCTGGCTGAAATGGGCCCCTAGAGTACCAGCACCTCCGGTGAGGAGATTGTGTGTGTGGATTCAGGGCCCCGGCTGAAATAAGCCCTAGAATACCGGCTTCTCCGGTGAGGAGATTGTACGAATGCGTAACCACAAAACTGCTATCTGCTCGGCAGTCGCTGTGTACTCCTGTGAGGTTAACAAGACACAGTGCTTTTTTTAGGCTTCTCTGTGAAGTAACAGAGTTCGCTTCTTCCGCCATATAGGGCCGCCATTTGCCAGCAGCAGGTTGTCTCCTGCACGGTGGACCCCGGGCTGCGAACGCACCAAATAACATCTCTCTCTATTTACTTGGTGTGTTCCACCAGCCGTAACAGTTATTCACTTGCTCCCCATTCCACCGTCGGCGCCGCTGCATTTTCGCGTCCTCTGCAATAACGCTCCAGTCAGAGGGTGCAATGATGCGATTAGTGCGCGCCTCCCTCTGCCTGAGCGTCAGTGCAGAGGACAGGGAAGACACAGCGGCGGTTGGCGGTGGAACGGGGAGCAGGTGAATACAGCAAGTTCCGGGGGCCTGAGAGGTGAGTATGGAATTGCCATGTGCAGCATTATATGGGGCAATTATCTGTATGGAGCATCTTATGGGGCCATGTGCAGCATTATATGGGGCAAATATCTGTATGGGGCCATGTGCAGCATTATATGGGGCAAATATCTGTATGGAGCATCTTATGGGGCTATGTGCAGCATTATATGGGCAAATATCTGTATGGGCCATGTGCAGCATTATATGGGGCAAATATCTGTACGGAGCATCTTATGGGGCTATGTGCAGAATTATATGGGGCAAATATCTATATGGGGCTATGTGCAGCATTATATGGGGCAAATATCTGTATGGGGCCATGTGCAGCATTATCTGGGGCAAATATATGTATGGAGCACCTTATGGGGCTATAATCCACATTTGTGGAGCATTATACAGGGCAAATGTGTCTATGGAGCATCTTATGGGGTCATAACCAGCATTTGTGCAGCATTGCATGGGGCAAATATCTGTATGGGGCCATGTGTAGCATTATATGGGGCAAATATCTCTATGGAGCATCTTATGGGGCCATGTGCAGCATTATATGAGGCAAATATCTGTATGGGGCCATGTGCAGCATTATCTGGGGCATATATCTGTATGGAGCATCATGTGGGGCTATGTGCAGCATTATATGGGGCAAGTATCTGTATGGGGCCATGTGCAGCATTATCTGGGGCAAATATATGTATGGAGCACCTTATGGGGCTATAATCCACATTTGTGGAGCATTATACAGGGCAAATGTGTCTATGGAGCATCTTATGGGGTCATAACCAGCATTTGTGCAGCATTGCATGGGGCAAATATCTGTATGGGGCCATGTGTAGCATTATATGGGGCAAATATCTCTATGGAGCATCTTATGGGGCCATGTGCAGCATTATATGAGGCAAATATCTGTATGGGGCCATGTGCAGCATTATCTGGGGCATATATCTGTATGGAGCATCATGTGGGGCTATGTGCAGCATTATATGGGGCAAGTATCTGTATGGGGCCATGTGCAGCATTATATGGGGCAAATATCTCTATGGAGCATCTTATGGGGCCTTGTGCAGCATTATATGGGGCAAATATCTGTATGGGGCCATGTGCAGCATTATATGGGGCAAATATCTGTATGGAGCTTCTTATGGGGCCATAATCCACATTTGTGGAGCATTATACGGGGCAAATGTGTTTATGGAGCATCTTATGGGGTCATAATCAGCATTTGTGCAGCATTGTATGGGGCATATTTTAATATGAAGCATCTTATGGGGCCATCATGAACTGTATGGAGCTTTATATAGGGCTCCTGATTCAATATGGATATTCAAAAACACTTAAACTACTGATGTCTCAATTAATTTTACTTTTATTGGTATCTATTTTTATTTTTGAAATTTACCAGTAGCTGCTGCATTTTCCACCCTAGGCTTATACTCGAGTCATTAAGTTTTCCCAGTTTTTGTGGCAAAATTAGGGGGGTCGGCTTATACTTGGGTCGGCTTATACTTGAGTATATACGGTAACTTATCAGTCTCTGGTTCCTGGAAGGTGGAGGCAGGAGAATCCCACGATGGTGCCGTAGGTGGCATCAGAAGTCTCTGATCCGGTCCTGGAAATAGTTGAAACACTATCTCTGCACGGAGGTGAAGTATCCAGTCCTTCCCGCATGTGGTCTCCTGTATGTCCTTCCTGAATGTGGAGCTGTGCTTGAGGAAATTCGCAGCACCGCTGGAGAAGTGCACAGTCCAGAGGAACAGGCTGCAATGTCACTACCGTACTCAGCGTGCACAGAGGGATCTGCACTGCATGATACGCCTGTGGATTTCAGAGGCACAGTCCGACCAGCACTCTCGGATTCAAAGGGCAGCATGTAATTGTCCCTTATGAGAGCAAGGTCTGTCTGAGCGAGGGCCATGGTCAGGTCACGTGGCTCTGTCAGTTGGCGGCGGTCAGGGAGAGAGAGTCAACCTTCTCCTGTCGCACAGGCTGAGTACCCGCCAAAAGTCTCATCTTCCCGCGCTCAGCCCCTTTAATATCTGACCCATCCCCCTCAGTCAGGTGCACAGGTCTGGTCCAGTCAGAAAGTCTTTCCCCCGGAAACAATGGTGACAGCTCCGACAGTTCCGTCCTGGATACACAAAGAGGGACCACTAGCCCGTTCCTTCTTCCAACATATGTATTTGGATTTGAGTGGTGGATGAAACACCTGTTGGTTTTTTTGGAGACATATAAATGCTTTCATAGGCACAAACTGCAACCCTACTGTTAAACCTATGATATTTGAATCATCTCATTGGTATTTTGTTGCTGGGTCTGATTTATGATATTGTGCCTATGTGAACTGCACATAAGTCTCTACTAACTTTGACTGGAATACGTAGATCCCCCTTTATTGGATTTGTTTTAAGAACTTTTTTTGGCCATGAATATAGGCACTTGAGTGAAGAAAAATATATGTTGAAATTGGCCTATATTGATTGGTGGGTGCGCAGTGAAATATATGTGTTCTCTTTTGCACGGGCACTTTTATGAATATTTTTAGGATGTGAAATAAAGTATATTAGCTTTAGCTGTATCTTTTGCATCATATACCCTCTATAAAATAACTTAATCCATCTGGGTATAATGTACCCAGATGGAGGATCCAATATGATTCTTTCCGGTTTAACTTTTTTACCCTATTAGTACAATTCTCAGGTATTTGCTCTAATAGGGTAACGGAAATATTGAATGTTTTATTATGCTTCAAACATAAATGCTGGGATAATCTCTGTTTTAAAAATCCTTTTTAGTATTGTGTCTATGGCCATTCATACGGGATCGCAAGGCCTGAATAGTCCAACCCACGTATCGCAGGCCACAGGCACAGGTAATGCCATATATCACAAAATCACTATCACACATTCATCTTTGTGTAATTGATATGGTTTCACCCGTACTATACGACGTGATGTAATGAGTCATATGGGTAATAATTTTGCAGGTGCAACATTTTTGGGAACCACATCGATAGATACCCGGTTTGAAAGCATCCGTTTTTTTATCCTAATTTTTTATTTTCTCTTTATACATTCCCGTTCCCCATCTTTGGTCATTCTGAGATTACTAGATTATACCTTTCACTGTTTGGTCCCTATTAAAAGTAATATTGGGTTTAACTGGTAAAAGTTTTTTAAAAAATGTATCTTTTTTCAGCAAGTACCAATATTATTTAAAATGTTTCTTATCTCCATATTACTACGATTAAAAGCGGTTATAAAGTTATACTGCCACCCATCTTTTTTTCTCTCCTCCTATTCTTAGTTTGGTTTTTATTATCTGCTCAGGTTTTTCTCCTCCTTCCTTTGTTATCACCCCTTCCACTTCCTTATTTTTATTATTCTCTCCAGATAAGCATTCCTGCTGAGTTCTTTCTAGATTGGCTCTGTATGCTGCCATAATTAATAGCTTTGGATATTTCTTCTCCATAAACCTATCAATCAAAATTTTCGATTGTTCCACATAATCTACCTTATTTGTATTATTTCTCCTAATTTGACGGAATTGGCTATAAGGAATGTTTTGCTTCCATATTTGATGGTGTGCAATCCGATAACACTGGTAAACGCAAATTTTCTGGCAAATATATTTTAAGTCAATTTTGGCTGCTGATTACGAATATGAACTCAGTTTTTGGCTATCACATCAGGATTTCAAGATATTTTCAATTTTTGATGAAAATTACTCCTATCTAATGTTTTATGATACAAACACATGATTTTCGATACTACATTGTATATTTTTAATCAAGGAATAACAAAGATTACAAAGACTATGTACAGCAAATCAAATATACTTACAGAATTAAACTACAAAATATAAAAACACATATATATGGCACACAGATGAATGACAAATGGCAGTTATTTGAACTTTCTTTTCTTGGCTGATCGGTGATGTACAGCTTCTGGGTTGTCTCTCATCAAGCTCCAGCAATAATCAGCCATCATATGTGAGTCCCACCGGCCTTGATACCGTTCTCGCATTGTTTTAATGTCCTGATGAAAACGCTCCCCTTGTTCCTCGCTCACATCCCCAAGGTTCTCTGGAAAAAAGTCCAAATGGCTGTGTAAATAGTGAATCTTGATATTCATTCTACATCTAAGTTTTCGCAGACTCATTAGTAGCTCTTCCACAATCTCTTCATAGTTATCTGCTTTCTTATTCCCTAGAAAATTCTGCACCACATTACAAAATGCATTCCAAGCTCTTTCTTCTGTCTCATTCACTGATGTGATAAAATTTGCGTCTCTCATAAGTGTTCTTATTTGAGGTCCACCAAATATTCCAGCCTTTTTCTTCTCTTCACTAAGACCAGGAAAAGTTGAACATATATAGTTAAAGCATTCTCCACTGTGATTGAGAGCTTTGACGAACTGCTTCATAAATCCAAGTTTTATGTGTAAGGGAGGAAAGACAATGTCCATCCTATCCGCTAGAGGATCATGGATGACATTCTTATCGCCAGATGCCAAACTCTGTTGCTGAGGCCATACAGTTTTCACCCAATGCTCTGCTGTAGCTCTACTGTCCCAGTAGCACAGAAAGCAAGGGTGTTATCATAACAAATGGGAATTATGCATGTTCAAAGAAAACAAAGATATTCTCACATTTATTGGGAGACTAAATGAAAACTAAATTTACTTTAGTGAACCGTATAACACCGGCACTTTTCATACACTACTTATATTTATCATGGAATTCTTGAAAATGGGCTATATACCTGTCGCAAAAAAATGTAATGTGATAGAGAAATTATAAGATCAGATTTGAATTCAGCACCCTCAAATTAGTCTAAAACTGTTAGTCTAAAAAGTCCAGGCCAGAAAATTTTTATTTTTTTGTACACCAGTATAATCGAGGAAACCATTGTTATCAGTTTTCTTGAAGTACGTTTTAGTGCTAATTTTTTGATTTTTATGAGATATTTCTAGATCTTTTCAATCCCACAATAAATTCTTGAGCTTCAACTTCAGAGTATTTTGAGAATACAATTAAATTGTCAATAAAGCGGCGTTAATATAATATATTGTTGCAGTAAGGTTGCTGACACAAGAGGGATGAGGACTCGAAGCACCCCATGAAAACTTTTCAAATCTTGGGTTTCCCAAGTCCCCATCACAGTGCCAAGCCGCGGTATGTACAATTGCCCCTGGAAAGTATAAATGTTATGTTCCTTTATGATATTAGACCCATTATTAAAAATTGACTCTGATATTCTGGCATATCAACGACCTTATTCAAATAATGTGAAACTGAATTGATTACCAATCTATGATCAATATTGGAGTAAAGAGTGTGTACGTCTAAAGTTATGAAAATCAATAGACAAAGGATCTCCCAGATAGTTGTCGGCGCGTCCGTTACAAGATTCTCGTGGATATCAAACATAATCATTTATTTAGGAGTTGCAGAATAAAACAACGCGTTTCGACTCTAACATCCCAAAGTCTTCTTCAGGTTAATTAAAAATATATATCATATATAAAAGTATACTACATTTGCTTTATATACTGTATAGCTTACTTCACAAGAAACCAACGGAGCAGAATGTTGGGGGAGCTTTATAGCAGCACTCAGCCAGATGAAAGGGAGGCTAGTCCTCCGTAAAAAGAGAGAGAAAAAACAATTTCCAAAAATGTTTTTTTTTTAAATAAATAAATTTAAAAAAAATCAACAATATTGCATGATTCAGTCGGCATTATTAATCAAACTTTTTCAATCACATCATTCAGACCATTAGGAAATAATGTTTGGAGTTGAAAAATCCAAAGAGATTCTATCCTATTCAGCACTTGATTGCGATGCAATACATTTTCAGGAATGAATTCTACAGAAATTACAGTGATATTAATTTTATTGGGTGTTTAATTAATAAATGTCTAGATAAACTGTGTTGGACAAAGCTAATTTTAGTATTATGGCAATGACCATTCATTCTAGCCCTTAGCGTTTGGGTCGTATGGCCAACATATTGCAGGCCACATGAGCAGATGACTACATAAATTACAAAAGTGCTTTCACAGGTTAATGTTGTTTTATCATGAATTTTTCACCTGTGCTATTGGATATTATCGATCTTGCTCCATATTGAATGATAGCACAGGAGCAACAGTTCCCTGATCTGCACTTATATGCTCCTGTGTTTTTTGTTTGTCCCATAAGGTAAAAACCTTCTTTTTTCTGGGAATCTTACTGGATGCTATCAAGTTTTTAATTGTCCGTCCCCTCCTAAAAGTTATACCAGGTTGATTAGGTTGAATGTTTTTAAAAAAGAATCTTTTAGTAGCAAATGCCAGAGTTTATTTAAAACACTCCTTATATATTTATTTCCTTTGTTATAATCTGTAATAAAATTGAACTTAAAACAACACTGGTAATTTTCGATTTAAAAAAAACAAACATTTTCTCTGTGATTTGACATCCCTCCTTAGATTTTTGTTCAGTATTTTGCAGACATTCCCATTGCGTTAATTTAAATTTCTTTCACAGGCCAAATTTATTAATTTTGGGGGGTATTTTTTTCTCCAAAAATCTCTTTTTTTTAAATTTCAGATTGTACAATATAATCTGAAGATTTGCATATCCGTCAGAATTGGCTATGTGTAATATTCCTCTTCCACTTAGCGTACTGAGCACTTAGAAAATCTAAGTAGCCATTGCTGTCTATTTAAAAAAATATATATATTTTTGTGATAATCCTATTGTCTTCATGAAACATATCTAAATCTAAATACATTATTTTATCTTTATTCACAATTCCCACAAAAGAGATACCCCAATCATTACATTGAGGCTGTCGATCAATTTCCATGCTTTTTCCGGGGTGACGCACCAAAATATAACTAAATCGTCTATGTACCTTTTATATAGCAAGATACTTTTAAAAAAAAAAAATAGGATCTGATAGAGTTGGTGAGGATTCAAATTGTCCCATGAATAAATTAGCTAAGCATGGTGCGACCCGAGTCCCCATCGCAACATCAAGCTTCTGAAGGTACAATGAATCCAGAAAACCAGAGACATTATGTTTAAGGATAAAGTCAAGAAAATCCATTTGTGCTGCCAGAAGATTATCTTTTTACTGCAAATAATATTCAATGGTTTATAAACATAGAATATGGTCAATATTAGAATAAAGACCAACCACATCCAGGGTAATGAAACGGTCTCCCTCTTGCTAAGTAATATCTTTGCAAAGTTTAATAAGATGGCAAGAATCTTGCAAATAAGATGGTAAAGAGATCACTATATCTTGCAAAAAAGATCTATATAATGCGTTTTATTATCATCTTCCAAAGGTCTATAAATATTAGAGACGTCCACCAGGTCGACCCATCATATCAGGGATTGGATCTCTAACTGCCAGTTTATAGCATTATATATATATCTTTTATCAATCTCCAAAGGATTAAGGTACCGTCACACTAGACGATATCGCTAGCGATCCGTGACGTTGCAGCGTCCTGGCTAGCGATATCGTCCAGTGTGACAGGCAGCAGCGATCAGGCCCCTGCTGTGATGTCGCTGGTCGGGGAAGAAAGGCCAGAACTTTATTTCGTCGCTGGCTCTCCTGCTGACATTGCTGAATCGGTGTGTGTGACGCCGATTCAGCGATGTCTTCGCTGGTAACCAGGGTAAACATCGGGTAACTAAGCGCAGGGCCGCGCTTAGTAACCCGATATTTACCCTGGTTACCATCGTTAAAGTAAAAAAACAACCACTACATACTTACCTACCGCTGTCTGTCCCCGGCGCTCTGCTTCTCTGCTCTGGCTGTGAGCGCCGGGCAGCCGGAAAGCAGAGCAGTGACGTCACCGCTGTGCTTTCCGGCCGCTGTGCTCACAGCCAGAGCAGAGAAGCAGAGCGCCGGGGACAGACAGCGGTAGGTAAGTATGTAGTGGTTGTTTTTTTACTTTAACGATGGTAACCAGGGTAAACATCGGGTTACTAAGCGCGGCCCTGCGCTTAGTAAGCCGATGTTTACCCTGGTTACCGGCATCGTTGGTCGCTGGAGAGCTGTCTGTGTGACAGCTCTCCAGCGACCAAACAGCGACGCTGCAGCGATCCGGATCGTTGTCGGAATCGCTGCAGCGTCGCTAAGTGTGACTGTGCCTTTAGACTTATTTGTGTCAACTGTAGGTGTAGATAAGATTAAAGTAGAAAGGATATTTTTACGTTTCTCAATTCGATTGGTGAAAAATTCCATGTTATAAGACACTGCTGTCCTTTTCCTTGGGCTCTAGGAAGTCTCTCCTCTATTGCTGCTTGGGTACGGTCCTCACAACACGATATATCTGTATATATAATTGTCTAAGGGATGCTTCCGTCTGTTTGTCTGTCTGTCTGTCACGGAAATCCCGCGTCACTGATTGGCCGCGGCCGGCAGGCGGCGACCAATCAGCGATGGGCACAGTCAGTCCGGCCGCGAATTCGCCCCTTCCTACTCTCTGTCAGTGCCCCCTCCAGTCAGCGCTCACACAGGGTTAATGGCTGCATTACACCGTGTTATGCCATGGTGTAACGCAGTCTGTTAACGCTGCTATTAACCCTGTGTGACCAACTTTTTACTATTGATGCTGCCTATGCAGCATCAATAGTATAAAGATCTAATGTTAAAAATAATAAACAAAATAAGAAATCATTATATTCTCACCTTCCGTCGCCTTTACCGCTGCTCCTCGCAGGTATATGGTGCCCATATTGCTATATACTACATGGACTGTGTTAGATACTGCATGGGCTGTGTTAGATACTAAGTCTCTGTGCTATATACTACGTGGCTGTGGTATATATTACGTGGCTGGGCAATATACTACATCGCTGTGCTCTATATTACGTGGCCTGTGCTATATACTGCATGGGCTGTGTTATATACTATGTCCCTGTGCTATATACTACGTGGCTGTGCAATATATTATGTGGCTGGGCAATATACTACGTGTCTATGCAATATACTACGGGGGCTGTGCTATGTACTACGTGGCTTGGCAATATGCTACGTGGGCTGTGCTATATACTATGTGGTCTGTGTTACATACTATGTGGCTGTGTTATATACTACGTGGGCTGTGTTATATACTACGTGGGCTGTGTTATATACTACATGGGCTGTAAGCTACTTGGCTGTGCTATATTTCTCTGCTGTATCTGTACATCATGAATCGTGGTATGTGTTAAAGAGGGGGGCCCACTGAGACTCTTTTGCCCGGGGCCCACAAAAACCTGGAGCAGGCCCTGGCTTCACTGATCGTGGCCGGACGTGGCCGGCCGGGACCAATCAGTGACAGGTGCAGTCCGGCCGCGAATTGGCGCGGAATTTGAACCATGCTTCGCTAATTGGTCACGTCCGGCTGGCAGAATGCTGTGTATAAATTGCATTATTCTGAAAACTTCATAAATAAACTACATACATATCCTAGAATACCCGATGCATTAGAATCGGGCCACCATCTAGTATAAAATAAGAGGGGGTTATAGGGAGAGAAATGGGGAGCGCAGACTTCTGAGTGTAGTATTTGGTTTTTGTATATCAGCGGGGGCTTTAGATTAACTTAAACCAAAAATAACTAGGATATCAGCAAGTTTAGGGTATAATATAGAACTTAACCTTTAATATTTCATTTTAAAAACTGTTTCTAAAGTGCAAAACAACTTGTGCATACAAAGTGTCAGTGCAAATAAAATCATACAGTACCATTAGAGAGGGGTTTTGCCACGTTAAGTATATTCATATATGTGGTCTCTTTACCCCTATGTTTCAAATGTTTGGATTTTTACATGAGTTGGGCGGTTCCCATTTTTGTAGTGGGTAACTTGCGTCTTTGGACACTTGGACTTATACTGTAACATAGATATAATGTGCTGTTTGCTAGGAGTCGAGTTCCCACCGCTGCACAGGGGGAATCTTGAGCCGTGTCTGCTGCGGTCTCCCCTTCTGCATCAGCCGCAGTGGAGCCTGCTCAGCAGAGATGTCGGTCCCAGCGTCTCACTCAGCCTCATACTGTGCAAAGAGTTACTGCTGCTTTTTCAGGCTCTGCTATTGTACCCTGCACTGGTTTGCGGCGAGCAGGCTTATCTGGGACTAAGTCCTGCTTTGCACACACTGAGCATGCCCAGGGTAAGATCTCTCAGTGGAGGTCTAGGGTCACATGCTCAGGCACTGCAGCGACTTCCATTGGTCCTCCAGGAAGGCCCTGTACCTGATCAAATTCTGTGGCAGCCTTCCATTGGCCCTTCTTGGAAGGTCCTGTACATGCTGCAGCTATAAAAGGTTCGCATGGCCACACGGCCATGCACAAGTATCACCTCATGTCATGAGCTTGTTAATTGTGGTTGCGCCTGTATGTGTGTGTTCAGGGACCCGGCTGAAATAAGCCCCTAGAATACCTGCACCTCCGGTGAGGAGTATTGCATGAATGTATTCAGGTACCTGGCTGAAATAAGACCCTAGAATACCGGCTCCTCCAGTGAGGACCGTTTGTATGCTTATCTGGGTGCGTGACCACTGACTGCCTCCAGCTCAGCAGTTAGCTGTGTTCCCCTGTGACGCTAACAGGGCACAGCATCTTTTTTCAAGCGACTCTGTGGAGTTAACAGAGTTCGCTTATACCGCCATATAGCGCCGCCATTTGCCAGCAGCAGGTTCCTCTCCTGCACGGTGGACCTTATGTTGCGAACGCACCTATTTATACATATATATATATATATATATATATACAGGGTCTGGCTAGTAAATAGTGAACAAACAGCAATCATTGTGGTACATCCAGCAGCTGGAGGGTAAGTTGGCAGCTCTCTAGCGCTCAACCTCAGCTGTGGATGTTACCGCAGTTGCTGTTCAGGCTGCAAGCGTGGCTGCAGCAACCTTGTCCACGGCCACCCCTGTTCCGACTCTATCTCTCCTCCCGCTGCCAGAAAAATTTTCTGGTGATAGTAAATCTTTTCGGGGTTTCGTGAGCCAGTGCTCTATACATCTCGAGCTCCTGGCCGCACGTTTTCCCACAGAGCGGGCAGGGTGTCTCTCCTGTCGGACAGGGCGTTGGAGTGGGCTACGCCGCTGTGGGAGCGTGGCGATCATGTGGTGCAGAGTGGAGTGCTCAGCTGTTCCTGAGCATTCTGAAACAGCTCTTTTTAGGGCCTCAAGTCACCCATGATACAGTGCTCCAACTGTTGGCATTGACTCAGGGCTCGTCCTTGGTCAGCCATTTTGCGTCCACTTCCGTACCCTAGCATCTGAGCTGGAGTGATCGGATAAAGCCCTTATCCCTATATTTTGGAGGGGGCTGGCTGACCATGTGAAGGGAGATTCCTGCCACACAGGAGGAGTTAATAGCTGTGTCTACCCGTATTGACCTCCGTTTTCACGAGTGGAGGTTAGAGCGGGTGCAGTGTAGGCAGAGGTTTCGTCTGGCTCCCACCTTTGCCAAACCTTTTGAATCTACCGTCCAGGTCCCTGAGTCACAAGAGGTCATGGAAGTGTCACGAGCGGGATCTAAGTCCCGGACCGCTCCTGCACACAAGGTCTGCTATGTTTGCTAGCAGTCTGGACATCTTGCCACCAGATGTTCACAGCGGTCGAGGAAACATCAGCGTCTAGTGGTAGTAGGTGGAGGTACACTAGACACGGCGATGTTTGCCTCCAAATTGTCCTTTAAGGGGACAATTACAATAGGCTCATTCACTCACTCGGTAGAGCTCTGCGTGGATTCTGGGACGGAGGGCAGTTTTATGTCTTCTGCCTTCGCCCAACGTCAAGCAATTCCTCTGGTAATGCTAGCTCAACCAGTAACTGTACGAGTGCTGAATGGGTCGACACTACCCTCACAGATAACACACCAGACCATCCCTTTCACTCTGTCCATGTCACCATCTCATCAGGAGATAATATCTCTGCTCGTCATTCCTGAAGGAATTGATGAGATCCTGTTAGGGATGCCTTGGCTACGGTATCACTCTCCTCATATCGAGTGGTCCACAGGGAAAATTTTAGGATGGGGTGAATCTTGTGGGGGTAGATGTCAGAGGGAAAGCGTTCAGGTTGTTATAACTGAGGTACCCGCAGATTTATCCTCTCTCCCCAAGCAATATTGGCCCTATGCGGACGTGTTCTCCAAAAGGGCTGCGGAGACCCTTCCGCCTCACCGCCCCTATGACTGTCCTATTGACCTCTTGCCTGGTGCTGAGCCTCCCCGGGGTCGAGTCTATCCATTGTCTCTCCCGGAGATGGAGGTCCTCAGTTTGCGTCTCGGTTTGGGAGAGAACTCTGTCATTTACTCAACATTGAGCTGAATCTCTCTTCTGGTTATCATCCTGAGACGAATGGTTGGTAGTGAGGGCCAACCAGACTCTGGTCACATACTTACGACATTTTGTCTCTGCCAGGCAGGATGACTGGGCATCTTTGCTACCTTGGGTGGAATTTGCTTTGAACAACGCCGTAGCAGAATCTACCGGGCAGACTCCTTTTCTCCTTAATTACGGCCAGCATCCGCGTGTTCCTGTACCCATGCCCGTGTCATCCACCGATTCTAGGGTGGCAGACTGGGTGGTGGAGGCACGTGACATTTGGGACTGCACACAGGATGCCATCCAGGCCTCCAAGGAGAGAATGAGGGTTTCTGCTGATGCACACCGTCGCCCTGCTCCGACCTTTGCTCCTGGCGACTTAGTGTGGCTCTCCTCCCGTAACATCAGGCTGCTAGTTGAGTCCACTAAATTTGCACCTCGCTACATAGGCCCTTTCAAGGTTCTGGAACAGGTCAACACTGTGGTCTACCGTTTGGCTATTCCTCCGCACCTTGGTATCAACGACACATTTCACGTTTCTCTCTTAAAGCCCGTCTATATGTCCCGGTTTTCTGAATCATCTGCCGGGACATCGGGTTCATCCACGGATGAGTTTGAGGTAAATGCTATCGTGGGGTGCAAGGTGGTACATGGCAAGAAATATTATCTGGTGGACTGGAAGGGTCACGGCCCAGAGGACAGAACCTGGGAACCTGTGGAACACATTCGGGCTCTGCTCCTCGTCGTAGCCTTTGAGCATAGCGAGGCCCGAGGGGGGGCCCTACGAGGGGGGTAATGTTAGGAGTTGAGTTCCCACCGCTGCACAGGGGGAATTTCGAGCCGTGTCTGCTGTGGTCTCCCATTCTGTATCGGCCGCAGTGGAGCCTGCTCAGCGGAGACGTCGGTCCCAGCGTCTCACTCAGCCTGATACTGTGCAAAGGGTTAATGCTGCTTTTTCAGGCTCTGCTATTGCACCCTGCACTGGTCTGCGGTGAACAGGCTTTTCTGGGACTAAGTCCTGCTTTGCACACACTGAGCATGCCCAGGGTAAGATCTCTCAGTGGAGGGCTAGGGTCACATGCTCAGGTACTGCAGCGACTTCCATTGGTCCTCCAGGAAGGCCCTGTACCTGATCAAGTTCTGTGGCAGCCTTCCATTGGTCATTCTTGGAAGGTGCTGTACATGCTGCAGCTATAAAAGGTTCGCATGGCCGCACGGCCATGCACTAATATCTCCTCATGTCATGAGCTTGTTAATTGTGGTTACGCCTGTATGTGTGTGTTCAGGGACCCGGCTGAAATAAGCCCCTAGAATACCGGCACCTCCGGTGAGGAGTATTGCATGAATGTATTCAGGGACCCGGCTGAAATAAGCCCCTAAAATACCGGCTCCTCCGGTGAGGACTGTTTGTATGCTTATCTGGGTGCGTGACCACTGACTGCCTCCAGCTCAGCAGTTAGCTGTGTTCCCCTGTGACGCTAATAGGGCACAGCATCTTATTTCTAGCGACTCTTTGGAGTTAACAGAGTTCGCTTACACCGCCATATAGCGCCGCCATTTGCCAGCAGCAGGTTCCTCTCCTGCACGGTGGACCCCAGGTTGCAAACGTACCTATTTATAAGTCCAATCGAAGAAAGAAAGAAGGAGAGGCGGCACTCATCGATCCATGACGAGAGGTAACTTTTATTTGTTAAAAGCCATCAGCCGGGTGTACAAAACAAGTAGTGCGGCGAGCCTCACGACGGCCGTTTCGCGCCCTCCTGACGCTTTCACGGGTCAGTGAGTGAGCGTCCAGGGAGGCAGAGGAAGTAGGTGCACGGAGGTAAGGTCCCTCCCCCCGCCATCAAACCCTCCCCGCCCCACCTGGCGCTTCACTCACTTACAAAATACTTTTAAAAACAAATTAAAAACAATATCAACTTAGCATGCACTAATCACTTCTACAAAAACGCTCTGGACTAATGAACAATTATAAGGATAATATTACATACAGCTATTTTGGCACACTCCGATGTACTTTGTCTCTGTTCCTCAAACTGATTCTCACTACGAACGATTAATTGACCATGTCCATGAGATCCATGGAGGAAATTCCTGGTTTTTAATTTGTTTTTAAAAGTATTTTGTAAGTGAGTGAAGCGCCAGGTGGGGCGGGGAGGGTTTGATGGCGGGGGGAGGGACCTTACCTCTGTGCACCTACTTCCTCTGCCTCCCTGGACGCTCACTCACTGACCCGTGGAAGCGCCAGGAGGGCGCGAAACGGCCGTCGTCAGGCTTGCCGCACTACTTGTTTTGTACCCCCGGCTGATGGCTTTTAACAAATAAAAGTTACCTCTCGTCATGGATCGATGAATGCTGCCTCTCCTTCTTTCTTTCTTCGATTGGACTTGGACTTGTTTTGTGGCTAGAGCACCTCAGATCCGGCGGTCAAGACCCCCATCACAGGTGAGCAGGCGCATGTTGTTTCCTTTGAGCGGTGGTGCTGTCAGCTTTTTTTCTTTACGATTGACTTTGAATTTTCTTGTGGATGATTAAGCACACTAGCTTATATTGGACAGCCTGTTTTCACCTTTTTGTTATTGTCCACAATTAGTGGCAACACAGTTGTTTATGATGGAGAGTGACACTGTGACCGTGAGAGCAGGTTTACAAGCCGGCCGGGAGTATGTGACAAACTATTTTAAAGAGTGCGAGCAAGCAAACGAAATATAGACTTTAAGCACTAAGTCACTTGAGTTTAAACTCACTACTCTAACTGAAAAAGAAATAAGACTGTTCTGGACGAACAATTCTCTCAAATCCTACATGGATACAGGAAGAGTCCCTCGGGGTTTGAGAGTATGGAAAGAAGTGTCCCATTTTTCAAGCGATCCCGTCTTTAAAACAGAATGGGAGAATATTATGCTTAAGTGTTCGCAGGACCTGCTACAGTTAGTATTAAAATCTAATATGCAAAACTATGAACAAGTAAATATAGAAATACAACAAACACAACAAGAATTAAAAAGCAGGTTGACGGAGAATCAATGGTAGTGTTGAGCGATACCTTCCGATATCGGAAAGTATCGGTATCGGTTTGGATCGGCCGATATTCAAAAAATATCGGATATCGCCGATACCGATACCCGATCCCAATGCAAGTCAATGGGACCAAAATATCGGAATTAAAATAAACCCTTTCTTTCCTTGTAGGTTCATTCTACCTGAAGGAAAACAACTAAGAATAATGTAGGATGTATGGGGGAGGTGGCGGAGACATTAAAGGCAATGAGGATTAGTCCAATCAAATAGAATAGCATGTTTTTTTTTTTTTTTTAAAGACGTTCGGATTGAAAAAATATTGAGTATGTAAATTTTTTTTATTTTGTCAGATATTGATGTTTCACTATTCCACGCCCTTCCCCTTCTTTTTTTTCTTTTTTTTTTTTCTTTTCCCACACTTTCATCTTCATCATCATCAGCATCCTAAACATCAACTTCTTCACCTTATTCATCTTCTTCTTCATCTTCTACCTATTTTTTTTTTTTATTACATTCTTCATATTCATTTTCTTCAACTATTATTATTCTTCCTATTCTACATATTCTTTTTATTCCACTGTTATTATTCTTCCTATTCTACTTCTTCATCATATTCTCATTTGTGACAGGCATTCCCGTAGTTGTTATCTATAAAAGTTGGAAGATTACACCTTCCGTTCTGCCAGTCACAAAAGTTACATTTGTCCGCGTTCAGTTTGGCCTGCAGCATCAGGCTTTATCCAGGGGCACCACGAGGAGGAACGGACTCACCCCCATACACTGCTTAGTCTTCTTCTGCATATAATTTAGATAATATCTTTTGCTCTGATATTAAGTCTTATGCTTAATGTTCTTCTGCTCTTTGTTCTGCAGCCTCTTGTTCTTCTGCTTCTCGGTCTTCCATGTTGTCGTCTCCAGGGTCTTCGTCTCCAGTGTCGTCATCTCCGCCGTCGTCGTCTCAGCCGTCGTCGTCTCCGCCGTCGTCGTCGTCGTCGTCATCGGGGTGGTCTTCCGGGTCGTCGTCATCGGGGTGGTCTTCCGGGTTGTCGACGTTAGGGTCTTCAACTTGGAAATGTAGCAGAAGGTACAAGAAGGCTGAGAAAATGCCAAGAACCAGCTGATGGAACTGGAACTCGGATGGCTACCCGAAGGTTCAAGAGCCTATGGAACTACCGAGGACCAGCTGACGTTACTGGAACCCGGTTACTAAGCAGGAGGTACCCGTGCTAAAAAGCACTACCAAGGACCGCCTGACGTTGGCGGAACTCGGATACCCAGAAGGAGGCACCTAAGCCAAAGGCTCTGCCCGGAACCAGATGACGTTACTGGAACCAGGATGGGGAGCAGAAGGTACAAGAGCAAAAGACACTGCCGAGAACCAGCTGACGGTACTGGAACCCGGATGGGTAGCCGAATGTCCAAGAGCCAATGGAACTACCAAGGACCAGCTGACGTTACTGGAACCCGGTTACTAAGCAGGAGGTACCCGTGCCTGAAAGCACTACCAAGGACCACCTGACATTGGTGGAACTTGGATACCCAGAAGGAGGCACCTAAGCCAAAGGCTCTGCCCGGAACCAGCTGACGGTACTAGAACCAGGATGGGGAGCAGAAGGTACAAGAGCAAAAGACACTGCCGAGAACCAGCTGACGGTGCTGGAACCAGGTGGTGGACCCCAAGGCCCACAGGAGAGGAGAGAACAGCTAGGCCGCGAGGCAGCCGCAGTTACCGAACCCCAACAGTCCTACAGGGGGAGCTGGGCCTACTGGCACTACAGAACCAGCCTTGACTACCAGTTCACGCAGCCCACATAGGAAGCTCCTAAACTGGAGGCACCCTGGAGTTGGCTAACTCGACCGCCCCACGACGGGGCAAGCATAGGCGTCTCAGTGAAGTTGACACAACCCGGAAACAGCTGACGGTGCTGAAACCAGGCTTGGCACGAGGGAGTACCTGTGACAAGAACACTGCCGAGAACCAGCTGGCGGTGCTGGAACCCGGATGCGTTGCCCCAGTGTGCAAGAGCCAATGGCACGACCGAGGACCAGCTGACGGTGCTGGAACCCGGTTGCTAAGCTGTAGGTGCCCGCGCTTAAAAGCACTACCAAGGACCGCCTGGCGTTGGCGGAACTCGGATACCCAGGAGGAGGCACCTAAGCCAAAGGCTCGGCCCGGAACCAGCTGACGGTGCTGGAACCAGGTGGTGGACCCCAAGGCCCACAGGAGAGGAGAGAACAGCTAGGCCGCGAGGCAGCCGCAGTTACCGAACCCCAACAGTCCTACAGGGGGAGCTGGGCCTACTGGCACTACAGAACCAGCCTTGACTACCAGTTCACGCAGCCCACATAGGAAGCTCCTAAACTGGAGGCACCCTGGAGTTGGCTAACTCGACCGCCCCACGACGGGGCAAGCATAGGCGTCTCAGTGAAGTTGACACAACCCGGAAACAGCTGACGGTGCTGAAACCAGGCTTGGCACGAGGGAGTACCTGTGACAAGAACACTGCCGAGAACCAGCTGGCGGTGCTGGAACCCGGATGCGTTGCCTTGCCTATTAAAGATTGTCTTCCTAGAGCCCCAACTAGCGGTGTTGGAGCAAAGGGTAAGCAGGGGGAGATGAGTGTAGGCCGAAGCCTGCACTGGAGGCAGCTTTGTGTCTGCGTTGCGTTTGCAGGACACTTTGCCGGCTACACACTGGGGGAACAGCTGGCGTTGCTGAACCCCACTAACACAATGGCGTGTGTTTTTATCTGTGCAGCTAGCACTTGCGGGCAAAAACTAGCGATGTTAGAGCCCGTGTTGAAGCAGGAGGAGGAGGAGAGGAGCAGAGTGTAGGCCGAAGCCTAGTTGAACCAATTTCAAAGGAAACCTTTAACCCCCCCCTCAGGTGTTACAAAGTACAAGAGACACACCTTGTGCAGTATTAATGCTGCACAAGTGAAAGGTTGCTCTATTAATTTGTCTACTTGCACACGCTGAATGAAAGACATACACAATTTACCCCATTCTACAGTCAAACTGTAGTGGATGCGTGACTTGGTTTTTTGATGAGACGCAGCACAGGTGTCCAAAATAACGCCTTGGTGCTTGGCGCAGCTTCCTGAGCGTTGTTATTTGCTGTACAGGAGTCTGCGCTCTTGTGTTATCCCTTGGCAATGCCCTGTTAGCGCTGCCCATCTTATGACCTCATTTCATGTTGGCCGGTGCGGTTAACGATGGCCATAAATCCCAGACCCACAGTGTCTTTTCATAAAGCCACACTGCGGTGCTGGGATTCGTGGCCTTGAGCAGTAAATATTTTGGCCGCTCACACACGTCCTTACACCTGCTTCAGACTGGGCGGCCTCTGCTGATCCCTTCTCGCATGCCGCGGCCATGAGGCTGCACAGTCTGAAGAAGGCGGAAGGAGATGAGTTAAGACAGGCGAAGATATGCACTGCTCGTGCCCATCAATCACACCCTCGCAGTCAAAATAATTAAGACAACGAGGAGCATTTTATTCAGGCAGGGCGGACGAACAGGCGCAAGTAGCCAACCAATGATGTCAGAAGACGGGAAGCGCTACCAAGGGGGGTGCTGCGTATCATTAGAAAGGAAAGTCACACCTCAGGGACAGTGGAATGGTCTCAAAGAGACACATTTTGTACGTGTTGAGTTCCACGTGGGCAAGGAGAAAACATCAGCCACCTTGTACAAATGCAGCAGTACTGCTGTACAAGGTGGCTGTTATACATAGAAACACCTGGGGGTGGGGGCCAGGCTCCCTTCAATTTCAGTTCATGTGCCTGCGTGGCGTTTGCAGGTCACGTTGCAAGCTGCACAGCAGGGGAACAGCAGGCGGTGCTGAACCCCACTAACACATTGGCTGGTGTTTTTCTCTGTGCAGCTAGCATGTCCGGGCAGAAACTGGCGTTGTTTGAGCCCAGGGTCAGCAGGAGGAGGAGAGGAGCAAAGTGTAGGCCGAAGCCTGCACTGGTGGCAGCTTTTGTTCTGTTGTGCCAGCGTGGCTTGTGCTGGACACGTTGCCGACTACACAGCAGGGGAACAGCTGGCGGTGCTGAACCCCACTAACACATTGGCTGGTGTTTTTCTCTGTGCAGCTAGCATTTCCGGGCAAAAACTAGCGGTGTTTGAGCCCAGGGTCAGCAGGAGGAGTAGAGGAGCAGAGTGTAGGCCGAAGCCTAGTTGAACCAATTTCAAAGGTTACCTTTAACCCCCCCCTCAGGTGTTGCAAGGTACAAGAGCCACACCTTGAACAGCATTAATGATGCACAAGTCAAAGGTTGCTCTATTTAATTTTGCTCCTTGCACACGCTGAATTAAACACGTACACTATTTAGCCCATTATACTGTCAAACAGTAGTGGAGGCGTGACTACTAGTCTTTTTAAGGAGACGCAGCACAGGTGTACAAATTTACACCTAGGTGCTGTGCGCAGATTCCTTACCGTTGTTATTTGCAGTACAGGAAACTGCGCTCTTGTGTTATCCCTTGGCAATACCCTGTTAGTGCAGGCCGTCTCATGACCTCATTTCATGTTGGCCGGTGCGGTTAACGATGGCCATAAATCCCAGACCCACAGTGGCTTTTCCTAAAGTCACACTGCGGTGCTGGGATTCGTGGCCTTGTGCAGTAAATATGTTCGCCGCTCACACATGTCCTTACACCTGCTTCAGACTGGGCGGCCTCAGCTGATCCCTTATCGCATGCCGCGGCCATGAGGCCGCACAGTCAGAAGAAGGCGGAAGGAGGGGAGTGAAAACAGGGGAACATATGCACTGCTCGTGCCCATCAATCACACCCTCGCAGTCAAAATATATGAGACAACGGGGGGCGTTGTGTCGGGCAGGGGGGACGCACAGGCACAGCCAGCCAACCAATGATGTCAGGAGACGGGCAGCGCTAACAATGGGGGTGCTGCGTGTCATTAAAAAGGAAAGTCACACCTCAGGGACATTGTAATGGTCTGTAATGAGACACATTTTGTACTTGTTGAGTTCCACGTGTGCAAGGAGAAAAAGTCAGCCACCTTGTACAAATGCAGCAGTACTGCTGTACAAGGTGGCTGTTATACATAGAAACACCTGGGGGGGTGGGGGGCAGGCTCCCTTCAATTTCAGTTCATGTGCCTGCGTGGCGTTTGCAGGTCACGTTGCAAGCTACACAGCAGGGGAACAGCTGGCGTTGCTGAACCCCACTGACACATTGACTGGTGTTTTTCTCTGTGCAGATTGCATGTCCGGGCAAAAACTAGCGGTGTTAGAGCCCAGGGTCAGCAGGAGGAGGAGGAGAGGAGCAAAGTGTAGGCCGAAGCCTGCACTGGTGGCAGCTTTTGGTCGGTTGTGCCAGCGTGGCTTGTGCTGGACACGATGCCGGCTACACAGCGGGGGAACAGCAGGCGGTGCTGAACCCCACTAACACATTGGCTGGTGTTTTTCTCTGTGCAGCTAGCATGTCCGGGCAGAAACTGGCGTTGTTTGAGCCCAGGGTCAGCAGGAGGAGGAGAGGAGCAAAGTGTAGGCCGAAGCCTGCACTGGTGGCAGCTTTTGTTCTGTTGTGCCAGCGTGGCTTGTGCTGGACACGTTGCCGACTACACAGCAGGGGAACAGCTGGCGGTGCTGAACCCCACTAACACATTGGCTGGTGTTTTTCTCTGTGCAGCTAGCATTTCCGGGCAAAAACTAGCGGTGTTTGAGCCCAGGGTCAGCAGGAGGAGTAGAGGAGCAGAGTGTAGGCCGAAGCCTAGTTGAACCAATTTCAAAGGTTACCTTTAACCCCCCCCTCAGGTGTTGCAAGGTACAAGAGCCACACCTTGTGCAGCATTAATGATGCACAAGTCAAAGGTTGCTCTATTTAATTTTGCTCCTTGCACACGCTGAATTAAACACGTACACTATTTAGCCCATTATACTGTCAAACAGTAGTGGAGGCGTGACTACTAGTCTTTTTAAGGAGACGCAGCACAGGTGTACAAATTTACACCTAGGTGCTGTGCGCAGATTCCTTACCGTTGTTATTTGCAGTACAGGAAACTGCGCTCTTGTGTTATCCCTTGGCAATACCCTGTTAGTGCAGGCCGTCTCATGACCTCATTTCATGTTGGCCGGTGCGGTTAACGATGGCCATAAATCCCAGACCCACAGTGGCTTTTCCTAAAGTCACACTGCGGTGCTGGGATTCGTGGCCTTGTGCAGTAAATATGTTCGCCGCTCACACATGTCCTTACACCTGCTTCAGACTGGGCGGCCTCAGCTGATCCCTTATCGCATGCCGCGGCCATGAGGCCGCACAGTCAGAAGAAGGCGGAAGGAGGGGAGTGAAAACAGGGGAACATATGCACTGCTCGTGCCCATCAATCACACCCTCGCAGTCAAAATATATGAGACAACGGGGGGCGTTGTGTCGGGCAGGGGGGACGCACAGGCACAGCCAGCCAACCAATGATGTCAGGAGACGGGCAGCGCTAACAATGGGGGTGCTGCGTGTCATTAAAAAGGAAAGTCACACCTCAGGGACATTGTAATGGTCTGTAATGAGACACATTTTGTACTTGTTGAGTTCCACGTGTGCAAGGAGAAAAAGTCAGCCACCTTGTACAAATGCAGCAGTACTGCTGTACAAGGTGGCTGTTATACATAGAAACACCTGGGGGGGTGGGGGGCAGGCTCCCTTCAATTTCAGTTCATGTGCCTGCGTGGCGTTTGCAGGTCACGTTGCAAGCTACACAGCAGGGGAACAGCTGGCGTTGCTGAACCCCACTGACACATTGACTGGTGTTTTTCTCTGTGCAGATTGCATGTCCGGGCAAAAACTAGCGGTGTTAGAGCCCAGGGTCAGCAGGAGGAGGAGGAGAGGAGCAAAGTGTAGGCCGAAGCCTGCACTGGTGGCAGCTTTTGGTCGGTTGTGCCAGCGTGGCTTGTGCTGGACACGATGCCGGCTACACAGCGGGGGAACAGCAGGCGGTGCTGAACCCCACTAACACATTGGCTGGTGTTTTTCTCTGTGCAGCTAGCATGTCCGGGCAGAAACTGGCGTTGTTTGAGCCCAGGGTCAGCAGGAGGAGGAGAGGAGCAAAGTGTAGGCCGAAGCCTGCACTGGTGGCAGCTTTTGTTCTGTTGTGCCAGCGTGGCTTGTGCTGGACACGTTGCCGACTACACAGCAGGGGAACAGCTGGCGGTGCTGAACCCCACTAACACATTGGCTGGTGTTTTTCTCTGTGCAGCTAGCATTTCCGGGCAAAAACTAGCGGTGTTTGAGCCCAGGGTCAGCAGGAGGAGTAGAGGAGCAGAGTGTAGGCCGAAGCCTAGTTGAACCAATTTCAAAGGTTACCTTTAACCCCCCCCTCAGGTGTTGCAAGGTACAAGAGCCACACCTTGTGCAGCATTAATGCTGCACAAGTAAAAGGTTGCTCTATTTGTTTTGCTCCTTGCACACGCTGACTAAAACACGTACACTATTTAGCCCATTATACTGTCAAACAGTTGTGGAGGCGTGACTTGTCTTTTTAACGAGACGCAGCACAGGTGTCAAAATTTGCACCTAGGTACTGGGCGCAGATTCCTGAGCGTTGTTATTTGCTGTACAGGAGTCTGCGCTATTGTGATCCCTTGGCCATGCGCTGTGAGCGCTTCCTGTCTTCTGACCTCATTTCATGTTGGCCGTTGCGGTTAGCGATGGACATGAATCCCAGACCCACAGTGTGTTTTTAAAAAATCACACTGCGGTGCTGGGATTCGTGCCCTGGTGCACTAAATATGTTTGCCGCTCACACATGTCCTTACACCTGCTTCAGACTGGGCGGCCTCATCTGATCCCTTATCGCCTGCCGCGGCCATGAGGACACCCAGTCTGAAGAAGGCGGAAGGAGATGAGTGAACACAGGCAAACATATGCACTGCACATGCCCATCAATCACACCCTCGCTGTCCAAAAAAATAAGACACCGAGGGCCGTTGTTTCGAGCAGGGGAGATGCACAGGCGCAGCCAGCTAACCAATGATGTCAAAAGACGGGCAGCGCTAACAAGGGTGGTGCTGCGTGTCATTACAAAGGAAAGTCACACCTCAGGGACATTGTAATGGTCTCTAATGAGACACATTTTGTACGTGTTGAGTTCCACGTGGGCAAGGAGAAAAAGTCAGCCACCTTGTACAAATGCAGCAGTACTGCTGTACAAGGTGGCTGATATACATAGAAACACCTGTGGGTGGGGGGCAGGCTCCCTTCAATTTCAGTTCATGTGCCTGCGTGGCGTTTGCAGGTCACGTTGCAAGCTACACAGCAGGGGAACAGCTGGCGTTGCTGAACCCCACTGACACATTGACTGGTGTTTTTCTCTGTGCAGATTGCATGTCCGGGCAAAAACTAGCGGTGTTAGAGCCCAGGGTCAGCAGGAGGAGGAGGAGAGGAGCAAAGTGTAGGCCGAAGCCTGCACTGGTGGCAGCTTTTGGTCGGTTGTGCCAGCGTGGCTTGTGCTGGACACGATGCCGGCTACACAGCGGGGGAACAGCAGGCGGTGCTGAACCCCACTAACACATTGGCTGGTGTTTTTCTCTGTGCAGCTAGCATTTCCGGGCAAAAACTAGCGGTGTTTGAGCCCAGGGTCAGCAGGAGGAGTAGAGGAGCAGAGTGTAGGCCGAAGCCTAGTTGAACCAATTTCAAAGGTTACCTTTAACCCCCCCCTCAGGTGTTGCAAGGTACAAGAGCCACACCTTGTGCAGCATTAATGCTGCACAAGTAAAAGGTTGCTCTATTTGTTTTGCTCCTTGCACACGCTGACTAAAACACGTACACTATTTAGCCCATTATACTGTCAAACAGTTGTGGAGGCGTGACTTGTCTTTTTAACGAGACGCAGCACAGGTGTCAAAATTTGCACCTAGGTACTGGGCGCAGATTCCTGAGCGTTGTTATTTGCTGTACAGGAGTCTGCGCTATTGTGATCCCTTGGCCATGCGCTGTGAGCGCTTCCTGTCTTCTGACCTCATTTCATGTCGGCCGTTGCGGTTAGCGATGGACATGAATCCCAGACCCACAGTGTGTTTTCAAAAAATCACACTGCGTGGCTGGGATTCGTGGCCTTGTGCAGTAAATAGGTTTGCCGCTTACACATGTCCTTACACCTGCTCCAGACTGGGCGGCCTCAGCTGATCCCTTATCGCCTACCACGGCCAGGAGGCCGCACAGTCTGAAGAAGGCGGAAGGAGATGAGTTAAGACAGGCGAACATATGCACTGCTCGTGCCCATAAACCACACCCTCGCTGACAAAATAAATATGACAACGAGGGGCGTTGTTTCTAGCAGGGCGGATGCACAGGCGCAGCCAGCTAACCATGATGACAAAAGACGGGAAACGCTACCAAGGGGGGTGCTGCGTATCATTACAAAGGAAAGTCACACCTCAGGGACAGTGGAATGGTCTCAATGAGACACATTTTGTACGTGTTGAGTTCCACGTGGGCAAGGAGAAAAAGTCAGCCACCTTGTACAAATGCAGCAGTACTGCTGTACTAGGTGGCTGTTATACATAGAAACACCTGGGGGGGTGGGGCCAGGTTCCCTTTTAATTTCAGTTCCTGTGCCTGCATGGCGTTTGCAGGTCACGTTGCCGGCTACACAGCAGGGGAACAGCTGGCGTTGCTGAACCCCACTAACACATTGGCTGGTGTTTTTCTCTGTGCAGCTAGCACTTCCGGGCAAAAACTAGCGGTGTTTGAGCCCAGGGTCAGCAGGAGGAGGAGAGGAGCAGAGTGTAGGCCGAAGCCTGCACTGGTGGCAGCTTTTGTTCTGTTGTGCCAGCGTGGCTTGTGCTGGACACGTTGCCGACTACACAGCAGGGGAACAGCTGGCGGTGCTGAACCCCACTGACACATCACCTAGTGTTTTTTTCTGTGTAGACAACACTTCCAGGTGGCAACTGACAGTGTTGAAACCCAGGGAATCAAAGAGGAGCAGAGTGTAGGCCGAAGCCTGCAGTGGAGCAAGTTGAAAGGGAACCTTTAACCCCCCCCCCCAGGCATTTGTTGCTGAAAGAGCCATCTTGTACAGCAGTAATACTGCACATGGAAAATGGTGGCTCCGAAAATTATGCTCCTTGCAAACGCTGAAGTACACACTCATATAATGTGTCCCCTCACACCGTCAAACCATCCCGGAAGTGGGACTTTCCTTTGTAATGTGACACAGCACAGCCGTCATTCCAACCCCCTTGGTGCCGGGCACCACCTCCTCAACGTTGTTTGGTTCTGTCACGGAGCCCGCACTGTAATGTTATCCCTTGGCCATGCACAGTTAGCGGTGCCCGTCTTCTGACATCATGTAGGTGTCAGGCTGGCAGTGCCTGTGCGTCCAAGCTGCCCGAGATCCAACCTTGCAGTGTCATCTAATGTAGTCCCACTGCGGGCCAGGGATCCATGGGCATGCGCAGTGCATATCATCGCCTCTCACTCACCTCCTTCCTGCTTCTTCAGACTGTGCGGCGTCACGGCCGTGGCATGCTATTAGGGATCAGCTGACGCCGCCTAGTCTGAAGAAGCGTGAAGAAGGGGAGTGAGAGGCTAGTATATGCACTGCGCATGGCCATGGATACCAGGCCCACTGTGGGATCACATTAGACGACACTGCGAGGTGTGATTTCGGGCAGCGTGGACGCACAGGCGCAGCCAGGACGACAACAAATGATGTCAGAGGACGGGCAGCGCAAACTGTGCATGGCCAAGGGATAACATAACAGCGCAGGGTCCATGACGGAATCAAACAACGCTAAGGAGGCAGCGCACGGTGCCAAGGGGGTAGCAATGACGGCTGTGCTGCGTCACATTACAAAGGAAAGTCCCACCTCCGGGACGGTTGGACGGTGTGAGGGGACACATTACATGAGTGTGTAGTTCAGCGTTTGCAAGGAGCATAATTTCAAGAGCGACCTTTCCCTTGTGCAGTATTAGTGCTGCACATGGTGGCTCTTTCAGTAACAAACGCCTAGGGGGGGGGGGGACAGGTCCCCTTACATTTTAGTTGTGCCAGCGTGGCGGTCGCATGACACGTTGCCGGATACACAGCTGGGGATCAGCTGACGTTACTGAACCCCAATAACAGAGGAGCGACTGTTGACTGTGCACACAGCACTTCCAGGCACCAACTGGCGGTGTTAGAGCCCAGGGACAGCAGGAGGAGCAGATTGGAGGTATTGCCGCACACACAGCTGGGGATCAGCTGACGTTACTGAACCCCAATAACAGAGGAGCGACTGTTGACTGTGCACACAGCACTTCCAGGCACCAACTGGCGGTGTTAGAGCCCAGGGACAGCAGGAGGAGCAGATTGGAGGTATTGCCGCACACACAGCTGGGGATCAGCTGACGTTACTGAACCCCAATAACAGAGGAGCGACTGTTGACTGTGCACACAGCACTTCCAGGCACCAACTGGCGGTGTTAGAGCCCAGGGACAGCAGGAGGAGCAGAGGAACAGAGTGTAGGCCGAAGCCTGATTGGAGCAAGTTGAAAGGAAACCTTTAACCCCCCCCCAAGACGTTTGTAGCTGAAAGAGCCATGTTGTGCAGCACTAAGGATGCAAAAGGAAAAGGTTGCTCTTTTAATTATGCTCCTTGCAAACACCGAAGTAAACACTAAAAATGTGTCCCTTTATACCGTTAAACCGTTCCGGAGGTGCGAATTTCCTTCGTAATGGGACACAGCACAGCTGTCATTCCTATCCCCTTGATGCCGTGCGCTGCCTCCTCAGCGTTGTTTTAAGCTGCCACGGAGCCTGCGCTGTTCTGTTAGCCCTTGGCCATGCCCAATTAGCGCTGCCTGTCTTCTGACATAATTTGGTGTCAGGCTGTCAGTGCCTGTGCGTCCACGCTGCTCCAGATCCCACCTCGCAGTCTCATCTAACGTAATCCCACTGCGGGCCTTGGAACCATGGGCATGCACAGTGCATAACCTCGACTCTCACTCCCCTCCTTCCCTCTTCTTCAGACTGTGCGGTGTCACGGCCGTGGCATGCTAGGGATCAGCTGACGGCGCACAGTCTAAAGAAGGCGGAGGGAAATGAGCGAGAGCCCGAGGGGAAGATATGCACTGCGCATGCCCATGGATCCCAGGCCCGCAGTGTGACTCAATCAGAAGACACTGCGAGGCGGGATCTCGGGCACCGCGGCCGCACAGGCGCAGCCAGCCTGACACCAAATTATGTCAGAAGACAGGCAGCGCAAATAGGGCATGCCCAAGGGATAACAGAACAGCGCAGGCTCCGTGACAGCTTAAAACAACGCTGAGGAGGCAGCGCATGGCACCAAGGGGGTAGGAATGATGGCTGTGCTGCGTCACATTACGAAGGAAAGTCCCAGCTCCGGGACGGTATAACGGTATCAGTGAACACATTTTATAAGTGTTAAGTTCTGCGTGTGCAAAGAGCTAAAAAAAAAGAGCTACCTTTTCCTTGTGCAGCATTACTGCTGCACAAGATGGCTCTTTCAGTAACAAACGACGGGGGGGGGGGGGGGGGGACAGGTTCCCTTACATTTAGGTTGTTGTGCCAGCGTGGCGGTCGCAGGACACATTGCCGGCTACACAGCTGGGGATCAGCTGACGTTACTGAAACCCAATAACACTGGGTCGTATGTTTTTACTGTGCAGCCTGCACTTCTGAGCCGCAACTGGCGGTGTTGGAGCCCAGGAATAGCAGTTCAGGTGGTAGAAAGATGAACACAGCAGGAGACCTGGATGACACCCAATTACTTAATCAGGCAGAGGAGTGGCAAATTCCTGCGAGATCCAGGCCTGGTTCATTTTCAGGAAAGTAAGCCGGTCAACGTTATCGGAGGATAGTCGCATGCGACGGTCTGTTAGTACACCACCTGCGGCACTAAAGACACGTTCCGATAAGACACTAGCCGCAGGGCAAGCCAGCACCTCCAATGCATACTGGCTTAGCTCTGGCCATGTATCCAGCTTAGAGACCCAAAACTTGAACGGGGAAGAGCCGTCTGGGAGTACAGTAAGAGGGCAAGCCATGTAGTCTGTCACCATCTGACGGAACCGTTGCCTCCTGCTGACTGGAGCCGCCGGTGATGGTGTAGACATTTGGGGGCGGGCACACAAAAGTGTGCCAGAGTTGTGCCATACTGGGCTTGCCTTGGGCAGAGGCACTGCTTCTGCTCCCTCTTTGGGCAGAGCCTCCCCCACTGCCTCGACGCACTGAGCTGCTTTGTAAAGCACTAGCAGCACTCCTCTCAGTTGGACAGGAGAAGATGATGGAATTCACCAGTGTGTCGTGGTACTCCCGCAATTTACGCTCCCGGGTCAACGCAGGGATGAGGTTTTGGACGTTGTCCCGGTAGCGAGGATCGAGGAGGGTGAACACCCAATAATCAGGCATGTTGAGAATGTGGTCGATGCGGCGGTCGTTTCTCAGGCACTGCAGCATGAAATCCACCATGTGCTGCAGAGTGCCAACCGGCCCAGAAACGCTGTCCCCTGCTTGAGACATGATCTCTGCCCGCTCGTCATCACCCCACCCTCGCTGTACACACTGACCACTGGACAATTGTGTCGCTCCCTCCTCTGGACGGAGCTCTTCCTCCTCCATTGACTCCTCCTCATCCTCCTCACAAATTGGCCCCTGCGTACCCCTTTGTGAGGAACCACGTGGCGCTGACTCTCCAGAAGCTGATGGAAAAGGTGACTCCTCATCCTCCACCTCTTCCACCACATCATCCCTTAACCCTTGCAAAGTTTGCTGAAGCAGGCAGATAAGGGGGACAGTCATGCTGACTAGTGCATCATCTGCACTTGCCATCCGCGTGGAATAATCAAAAGGACGCAAAACCTGGCAGACGTCCTTCATAGTGGCCCACTCTGTGGTTGTGAAGTCTGATCGGCGCTGACTGCGACTTCTTTGCGCCTGATGCAGCTGGTACTCCATAACTGCTTGCTGCTGCTCACACAACCGCTCCAACATATGTAACGTGGAATTCCACCGGGTAGGTAGGTCACATATGATGCGGTGTTCCGGAAGGCGGAATCGGTGCTGCAGAGCAGCAATGCGGGATCTGGCCAAGCTGGAACGCCGCAAGTGAGCACACTCTAGGCGGACCTTGTGCAGCAGGGCATCAAGATCCGGATAGTCCCTCAGAAAACTCTGCACAACCAAATTGAGCACATGTGCCAGACATGGGATGTGAGTGAGGTTGCCAAGGGCCAAAGCTGCCACCAGATTTCGGCCATTGTCACACACTACCATGCCTGGCTGGAGATTCGCTGGCAGTAACCACACATCGCTCTCCTGCTTTATGGCATTCCAGAGCTCCTGCGCTGTGTGGCTTCGATGCCCCAATGAAACTAGTTTCAAGACGGCCTGCTGACGTTTGGCCACGGCTGTGCTCATGTCGGTCATAGGTAAACGTTCACGGGTCCATGTGGGGGTGGACTGTGACGGATCCTGCAGAGAGGAATCAGAGGAACTGGTGTAAGAGGAGGAGTCGATGCGTACAGACTGGATTCCTGCAATCCTTGGAGTGGGCAGGACACGTCCTGCGCCACTCGCACGATCTGTACCTGGCTCAACAACATTAACCCAATGGGCAGTGAGGGAAACATATCGCCCCTGTCCATGCTGACTGGTCCACGCATCGGTGGTGAGGTGGACCTTGCTACTGACGGCGTTCAGTAGCGCATGTTTTATGTTTGCCTCAACATGCCTGTGCAGGGCAGGGACAGCCTGCCTGCTGAAGTAAAAGCGGCTGGGCACCTTGTACTGTGGGACTGCCAATGCCATCAAGTCACGGAAGCTGTCAGTCTCCACCAGCCTGAACGAGAGCATTTCCAGGGACAACAGTTTGGCAATGCCTGCATTCAGAGCCTGTGCTCGGGGGTGGTTGGCCGAGAATGCCCGCCTTTTCTCCCATGCCTGTACTACCGATGGCTGTAGAGTAGACTGGGAGTGTGAGGATGACTGGGAAGGTGGTGCTGTGGGTGGAATTACACAAGGTCTCTGGGAGGAAGCCAAACCAGCTGTGCGTGAGCTGGAGGAAGAGGCAACACGAGCTGAAGAGGTGGTAGCTGCCGCTGTTGGTTGGCCTACATCTTCAGTGTGTTTCTGTAACTCCACCGCGTGCCTGGTCCGCACATGTTTCCACATATTTGTGGTATTGAGGTTGCTGACATTTTTCCCTCTTTTTACTTTATGATGACACAGCTTGCATTTGACAAAACAAATGTCATCTGCAACTGTGTCAAAAAAGGACCAGGCACTGCAAGTCTTGGGAGCGCCCTTTTTGGCTTTGGAAAGAGACAGGCTCCTAACGGGTGCCAAAGTGGAGGCTACAGGCTCCGCAGTCTTCCCCCTCCCTCTCCCTCTTTGGCCCGTAAGAGGAAGCTCTTCCTCTGAGCTGCTCCCACCACCTTCCTGTTCCTCACGCCACGATGGGTCAAGGACCTCATCATCTCCACTACCCTCTGCCACCAACTGCTCCTCCTGGGTAGTCTCAGCAGCACAGTACGCACGAGAAAGCGGCACCTGAGTTTCATCATCAGATGCGTACTGCGCTGTGGTCACCGGAGGCACTGGCCCACCTGCCTCTTCAGAGTCAGAGAGAAAAAGGTGTTGGGCATCACTGCACACTGCCTCTTCTTCCATTTCTCCAATGCTGCTTGGCTGGCCCCCTGTTTCCAAGCCAAGAGATTCAGAGAACAGAAGTAGAGACGGCTCCTGTCCTGGGCTCTCTGACTGCCTGGCCAATTTGGCAGGTGGTGAAGAGACAGATGGCTGCTCTCCAGTGCTCTGTGCCTGAGAGGATGTGGCACTAACTGAAGTCGATGCCGAGGCGTTAGCTGCCATCCACCCGACAACGGCTTCAATTTGGTCTTCACGCAGCAGCGGTGCACGGCGCTCTCCGACAAAGCTGCGCATGAAGGACTGTTCCCTGCTGAAACTGAGTGACGACGAGTCACCGGCGCCCGCAGCAGGCACAGAATCACCACGTCCTCTCCCTGCTCCTCTCCCTGCTCCGCGCCCACGCCCACGTGCCTTACTCCCTGCCCTCTTCATCTTGGTTGACAGATAAAGATAAGCAGAAAAGTACTAAGGCCTTAGTGTGCTTATTCCTGTAATGCTCCTCCTAACAGGTGTAAGAAACACTAATGTTGTAAATTGTGGACTAAACTTTATTATTTTTCAAATGTGGCCTACACAAGTGTAAGTTGTGTTTGGTGAACTTAACCTTTTTTTTGGTGCAGATCGGGCTACAGAGCTAGTTTAAATCACACGGAGACCGTGCAGACAGCCGTAAACGGCGCTGCAAGGCCAAGAAACCCTCCTCTAGGTTATCCTATATAGTGTTTTTCCACTATTTAGCTGGATACAAGTGGAAAGACACTAATAGGAATTTTTTTTTTCAAATTTTAAACTGGCTGCACTATTTGAAAAAAAGGAAATTGTTTTTCAAGGTATGAGGCAGTAACGCACCCTGAGCTGAATCCAACCGGCTATGGCTGCACACAGACTACAGGGCGAGCTGCGCTCACACAGAGACCGTGCAGACAGCCGTAAACGGCGCTGCAAGGCCCCCAAAAAAACCTCTAGGTTATCCTATGTAGTGTTTTTCCACAATTGAGCTGGAGACTGGTGGAAAGACACTAATAGGAATTTTTTTTTTTTTCAAATTTTAAACAGGCTGCACTATTTGAAAAAAAGGAAAATTTTTCTCAAGGTATGAGCCAGTAACGAACCCTGAGCTGAATCCAACCGGCTATGGCTGCACACAGACTACAGGGCGAGCTGGGCTCACACGGAGACCGTGCAGACAGCCGTAAACGGCGCTGCAAGGCCAAAAAACCCTCCTCTAGGTTATCCTATATAGTGTTTTTCCACTATTTAGCTGGATACGAGTGGAAAGACACTAATAGGAATTTTTTTTTTCAAATTTTAAACAGGCTGCACTATTTGAAAAAAAGGAAAATTTTTCTCAAGGTATGAGCCAGTAACGAACCCTGAGCTGAATCCAACCGGCTATGGCTGCACACAGACTACAGGGCGAGCTGGGCTCACACGGAGACCGTGCAGACAGCCGTAAACGGCGCTGCAAGGCCCAAAAACCCCCCTCTAGGTTATCCTATGTAGTGTTTTTCCACAATAGAGCTGGAGACTGGTGGAAAAACACTAATAGGAAATTTGAGAAAAAATGTGCAGCAGGCTGCACTAAGAGCAAAAAAGAACAACTGTGTGAGGCAGTGTGAACCCCCCCTGAGCTGAATACAACCGGGTATATGGCTGCACACAGACTACAGAGTGAGCTGCACACACACACACACACACACAGAGACCTTGCAGAACGCTGTTAAAACAGCGCTGCAAGGCAAGAGCAAGGTGAACAGTGAAGAACACACAGCGTTTTGCTAAATTAGCCTTTGGAAAGGAAAATAAAGCAATTAGCTAGCTCAACTGGCCCTCAGTTAGAACACAGCGTCCTGTCCCTAACTGAAATCACAGCAGAGTGAGCGCAAAATGGCGGCAGCGCTTTTTTATAGTGCAGAGTGACATCATTTCAGCAGCCAATCCAAGCCTTGCCAGTACTTACATGCCCACCATGCTAAACAGGATGTGCCCACACTTTCATTCATTCCTCATTGGCTGCTGCGTTCAATTTGAATTCTGGGAACTTCCGATTCCGGTATCCGATACGCGGGAAGTATCGGAATTCAGTATCGGAATTCCGATACCGCAAATATCGGCCGATACCCGATACTTGCGGTATCGGAATGCTCAACACTAATCAATGGACACAATTAAACAAGAAATTAGACACTAAGATGATTCCCATACAAGCCGAGATTAAACAACGCAAGCGGGATAAGTTTATCCGCGACAAAAATGATTTTGAGACAGGAACAAACACTTGGAACAAACATTCAAAAGGAGATAATATGGAGTTAGACCGCCCTTTTCGGAGAAATTATAGAAACAAAAGACGGAACCAACACAGGCGTAAAGACTATTTAACCACAGAATCCGATTCGAGTATAAGCGAAGGAGCAGCGGCCTCAGCAGGCTCATTAGAAGATTTAAATATGACAGTTAACGCACAGCCAAGAATCCCTTTAGGAGAAGAACGCGGCGAGGAGGAAGGAAATACTATAGACAATCAACGCCGCAAGAGGAAAAGCGTGTCTTGGAGGCAGAGACGTTAGAAATATCTACGGACCAACAAGTGCTCAATCTCACAGATCACGTATTGGGTCCAGGTCATATTTAGTTGTTAAATAAGGGATTGTCATACTGTTTGCCCGATGAATTTAATTTGACGGACTTTAAGATAGATCTTTTTAAGGAGGTAAGGAAGATGCACCTGCATAAAACTTTTAAGTCTGTACAGGGAGCACCTGTAGTGAAGGAGGGCGAAATACCCATCACTATAGGTCCTCTCGGTATTTTAGCAGGTGGCACCGCAGAGTCATTAGCAGACGTAAGAGGTGATGCAGGATTGCTGTTAAGTATCACTGATGAGGGGGTCGTTGAAAACTATAAGGGAACAGAATCAGTAGAGTCTTTTATGGGGGGAGTACCGTCCCGTTTTATGCCCATAGTCTCACCAGGGAATTTAATAGATGTTTTTGAAACCCAGGTAATTAAAGATATGGAGGCATTGATCTATCGAAAAGCCCCAGCTAACCTGTCAGCTATGGAGAAAAAAGCGTTAACAGAAATTGCCCATTGGTCAGATACAATAGTAAGACAGGCAGACAAGGGAGGGAGGACGGTGCTAATCCCCAGAGATAAATACATAAGTGAAGCCATGAGACAATTAGCAGATGAAGACACATACAAAAAATTATCCAAAGACCCCACACATAAGATCAAGGAAGAATTACGGTCCTTTTTACAGCAGTCAGTGGAGGCTAATGTTATTTCCCAAAACAGGGTGGAGAAATTGCTGCTGGAGTTCCCAGTCAGGCCACATTGGTATCATGTCCCCAAAATACGAAGTCAGTGACCGATCCACCCGGGCGCCCTATAGTGTCCGGGGTAGGATCGGTCACTGAACCGTTGTCTCATTATGTAGATTGGTTATTACGTCCACTGTTAACAAGTATTCCATCGTATACTAAAGACACGGATGCGTTTTTGAAAAGTATTAAAAACTTTCAGTGGCAACCAGGTTTTGCACTTGCATCAATCGACGTAGTCAGTTTATATACGAGAATACCACAAGAAGGAGGGGTGGAAGCTGTGAGGAGGATACTGAATACCACAGAATGTAGCGGAAAATTTAGCAATTTTGTTTGCGCAGGACTGAAATTTATTTTGACGCATAATGCATTTACATTTTTGAATCAATGGTATATTCAGGCAGTTGGCACTGCTATGGGGACTCCGGCAGCATGTACATTCGCGAATCTGTTTTTGGGATTGTTTGAAGAGCAATACATATATGCTGTTAATAAAGTTTTTCTTAAGCATATCAAATTCTACTGCAGGCATGTGGACGATATGTTCCTTGTGTGGGATGGTTTAGAGCAGAGGTCCCCAACTCCAGTCCTCAAGGCCCACCAACAGGTCATGTTTTCAGGATTTCCTTAGTCTTGCCCAGGTAATAATTGCATTACCTGTGCAATGCAAAGGAAATCCTGAAAACATGACCTGTTGGTGGGCCTTGAGTACTGGAGTTGGGGACCTCTGGTTTAGAGGACGATTTTCATCTTTTTGTGAAGCACTTAAATGATAATGAGTAGGGTTGAGCGAAACGGGTCGAACATTTTCAAAAGTCGCCGACTTTTGGCTAAGTCGGGGTTTCATGAAACCCGATCCGACCCCTGTGCGGGGTCGGCCATGCGGTACGCGACTTTCGCGCCAAAGTCGCGTTTCAATGACGCGAAAAGCGCCATTTCTCAGCCAATGAAGGTAAACGCAGAGTGTGGGCAGCGTGATGACATAGGTCCTGGTCCCCACCATCTTAGAGAAGGGCATTGCAGTGATTGGCTTGCTGTCTGCGACGTCACAGGGGCTATAAAGAGGCGTTCCCGCCGACCGCCATCTTACTGCTGCTGATCTGAGCTTAGGGAGAGGTTGCTGCCGCTTTGTCAGAAGCAGGGATAGCGTTAGGCAGGGTCCATTAACCACAAAACCGCTTGTGCTGCAGCGATTTGCACTGTCCAACACCACCCTCGGTGTGCAGGGACAGTGGAAGTTTTTTTTTTTTTTTTTTTCCCCTCAGCGCTGTAGCTCATTGGGCTGCCCTAGAAGGCTCCCTGATAGCTGCATTGCTGTGTGTACGCCGCTGTGCAAACCAACTGCTTTTTTCAAAGCACAAATCCTCTTGTTCCTTCCTTTCTGCACAGCTATCTTTTTTGTTTGTCCACACTTTTTATTTCATTTGTGCATCAGTCCACTCCTTATTGCTGCCTGCCATACCTGGCTGAGATTACTGCAGGCAGGGAGATAGTAGCTGCCTGCCATACCTGGCTGAGATTACTGCAGGCAGGGAGATAGTAATTGTAGGACATTCCCTGTTTTTTTTTTTTTTTTTTTTTTTGGTGGGAGATTAAGATTGGCAATTTGGCATTTCTGCTAGAGTGCCATCCCTGTGTGTGCCATCTCTCTCACATAGTGGGCCATAGAAAGCCTTTTCATTTTTCTGTATTTTTTTTTGTGGGGTGTATAAATTCTCCCTGATAAAAATACAGTGGGAGATTAATATTGGCCTTTGGGCTTGTGTGCCAGTCCTGAGTGTGCCATCTCTCTCACAAATAGTGGGCCATAGAAAGCCTATTTTATTTTTTTTGGGGTTTTATAAATTCTCCCTGAAAAAAAGGGAGATTAATATTGGCCTCTGGGCTTGTGTGCCAGTCCTGAGCGTGCCATCTGTGCCAGCCCTGAGCGTGCCATCTCTCTCACAAATAGTGGGCCATAGAAAGCCTATTTTATTTTTTTTTTGGTTTTATAAATTCTCCCTGAAAAAAAGGGAGATTAATATTGGCCTCTGGGCTTGTGTGCCAGTCCTGAGCGTGCCATCTGTGCCAGCCCTGAGCGTGCCATCTCTCTCACAAATAGTGGGCCATAGAAAGCCTATTTAATTTTTTTTTTTGTTTTATAAATTTTCCCTGAAAAAAGGGAGATTAATATTGGCCTCTGGGCTTGTGTGCCAGTTGTGAGCGTGCCATCTGTGCCAGTCCTGAGCGTGCCATCTCTCTCACAAATAGTGGGCCATAGAAAGCCTATTTAATTTTTTTTTTGGTTTTATAAATTTTCCCTGAAAAAAGGGAGATTAATATTGGCCTCTGGGCTTGTGTGCCAGTTGTGAGCGTGCCATCTGTGCCAGTCCTGAGCGTGCCATCTCTCTCACAAATAGTGGGCCATAGAAAGCCTATTTAAATATTTTTTTGGTTTTATAAATTCTCCCAGAAAAAAAGGGAGATTAATATTGGCCTCTGGGCTTCTGTGCCAGTCCTGAGCGTGCCATCTGTGCCAGTCCTGAGCGTCCCATCTCTCTCACAAATAGTGGGCCATAGAAAGCCTATTTTTTTTTTTTTTTGGGTTTTAGAAATTCTCCCTGGAAAAAAAAAGGGAGATTAATATTGCCCTTTGGGCTTGTGTGCCAGTACTAAGCGTTCCATCTCTCTCTCTCTCTCAGTCAGTGGGCCATAGAACGCCTATTTTTGGTTTTATTTGTTTTCTAAATTCTCCCTGAAAAAATCATTTTATTTTATTTGGTTTCTAAATTCTTCCTGATAAAATCATATTTTTTTTATTGTTTTTTTTTCTAAAGTCTCCCTGAAAAAAAAAACAAAAAACAGTGGGAGATTAATATTGGCCTTTCTGCTTGTGTGCCAGTCTTGACTCCTGGGTGCGTCATCTCTCAGTCAGTGGGCCATAGAACGCCTATTTTTGGTTTTATTTGTTTTCTAAATTCTCCCTGAAAAAATCATTTTATTTTATTTGGTTTCTAAATTCTTCCTGATAAAATCATATTTTTTTTATTATTTTTTTTTCTAAAGTCTCCCTGAAAAAAAAAAAAAAAAAACAACCAAAAAAAACAGTGGGAGATTAATATTGGCCTTTCTGCTTGTGTGCCAGTCTTGACTCCTGGGTGTGCCATCTCTCTCTCTCTCTCTCTCTCTCTCTCTCTCTCTCCAATTGTGGTCCATAGAAAGCCTATATTTTTTTTCCTTGATTTGGGTTCTAAAATCTACCAGAGAAAATAACTACATCAATCATTGGTAGAAAAATATTGGCCTCTGGGTTTGTGTGCCACTCCTGACTCCTGTGTGCGTCATCTCTCAGTCAGTGGGCCATAGAACGCCTATTTTTGTTTTTATTTGTTTTATAAATTCTCCCTGAAAAAATCATTTTATTTTATTTGGTTTCTAAATTCTTCCTGATAAAATCATATTTTTTTTATTATTTTTTTTTCTAAAGTCTCCCTGAAAAAAAAAAAAAACAAACAAACAAAAAAAACAGTGGGAGATTAATATTGGCCTTTCTGCTTGTGTGCCAGTCTTGACTCCTGGGTGTGCCATCTCTCTCTCTCTCTCTCTCTCTCTCTCTCTCCAATTGTGGTCCATAGAAAGCCTATATTTTTTTTCCTTGATTTGGGTTCCAAAATCTACCAGAGAAAATAACTACATCAATCATTGGTAGAAAAATATTGGCCTCTGGGCTTGTGTGCCACTCCTGACTCCTGTGTGCGTCATCTCTCAGTCAGTGGGCCATAGAACGCCTATTTTTGTTTTTATTTGTTTTATAAATTCTCCCTGAAAAAATCATTTTATTTTATTTGGTTTCTAAATTCTTCCTGATAAAATCATATTTTTTTTATTATTTTTTTTTCTAAAGTCTCCCTGAAAAAAAAAAAAAAAAAAAAAAAAAAAACAAAACCCAAAAAAAAAATGGGAGATTAATATTGGCCTTTCTGCTTGTGTGCCAGTCTTGACTCCTGGGTGTGCCATCTCTCTCTCTCTCTCTCTCTCTCTCTCTCTCTCTCTCCAATTGTGGTCCATAGAAAGCCTATATTTTTTTTCCTTGATTTGGGTTCCAAAATCTACCAGAGAAAATAACTCCATCAATCATTGGTAGAAAAATATTGGCCTCTGGGCTTGTGTGCCACTCCTGATTCCTGTGTGCGTCATCTCTCACTCAGTGGCCCATAGAAAGCATATAGTTTGTTACATTTGTTTTCTAAATTCTCCCTGCAAAAATCTATTTTTTTTTTTGGGGGGGGTTTCTAAAGTGTTCCTGAAAAAAATAAAAATAAAAAAAAAATAATAGTGTGACATTAATATTAACATTTGTGCTTCAGTGACAGTCCTGCGTGTGGGGCATCTCTCTAATTTGCAGCCACCAAAAAAAGAGTGTGTAACATTGGGCCTGATTTTCGCTGTGGTCTCACCAACCTGTAAAGGGGTAGCTAAATCATACTGAAGTTATAGCTCACCGTGTAAGTTGTGTGACTGCAACAAATAACGTTAGTTTGGTTACGTTTTTAAAACAATGAGGAAGTCTAGTGGAAGAGGTCGTGGCCGGGGGCGTTCATTGTCAGCTGGTAATGAGGGTAGTGGTAGTGGTGGAGCATCAGGTGGTCGTGGGGAAAAAAATATTGCACCTAAGTCTGGAGCTGTGGAGCCAGGTTCATCGTCCGGCTACACAAGGCCTCGAACGCTCCCTTTTCTGGGATTAGGAAAACCGCTTTTAAAGCCGGAGCAGCAAGAGCAAGTTTTGGCTTATCTTGCTGACTCAGCCTCTAGCTCTTTTGCCTCCTCTCGTGAAACTGGTAAAAGTAAAAGCAGCGCGTCGTTAGTGGATGTTCACGGTCAGGGACAAGTCACTTCCTTGTCCTCTTCAGCAAAAACAACAACAGAGAAGAATGCAGCAGGCGACACAACGGGTTACTCCATGGAGCTCTTTACACATACCGTCCCTGGCTTAGAAAGTGAAGCAGTTAACAGTCCATGCCCATTACAAATTGAATCTGACATGGAGTGCACTGACGCACAGCCACAGCCAGACTACTATGCTGGTCCTTTGACTCAGACCACAACATTGCCCTCGCAGGGTGCTGATCAAGAATCAGACCCTGATGAGACTATGTTGCCCCATCACGAACGCTATACCACCGAACGACACGGTGACACAGACGAAGTTGCGCAGGAGGTACAAGAAGAGTTATTAGATGACCCAGTTCTTGACCCCGATTGGCAGCCATTGGGGGAACAGGGTGCAGGCGGCAGCAGTTCTGAAGCAGAGGAGGAGGAGGGGCCGCAGCAGGCATCAACATCGCCACAGGTTCCATCTGCCGGGCCCGTATCTTGCCCAAAACGCGTGGCAAAGCCAAAACCTGGTGGAGGACAGCGTGGCCATCCGGTTAAAGCTCAGTCTGCAATGCCTGAAAAGGTATCCGATGCTAGAAAGAGTGCAGTCTGGCATTTTTTTAAACAACATCCAATTGATCAGCTCAAAGTCATCTGTCAAAAATGTTCTACTTCCTTAAGCAGAGGTCAGAATCTGAAAAGTCTCAATACTAGTTGCATGCATAGACATTTAACCACCATGCATTTGAAAGCTTGGACTAACTACCAAACGTCCCTTAAGGTTGTTGCACCCTCGGCCAATGAAGCTAGTCATCAACGCAACATCCCTTCCGGCAGTGTAGGACCACCATTTAGCGCACCACCTGCTGTATCTGTGCAGGTATCTTTGCCAGGCCAAAGCAGTCAGGGTCAGGGAATCACCAGTTTCGTAGTAGGAAACACTGCATCTAGGGCACCGGCGGCAACAATACCATCTCCCACCGTCTCTCAGTCTGCCATGTCCACCGGCACCCCCGCTAGTTCCACGATCTCCAGCTCTCCAGTCCAGCTCACCCTACATGAGACTATGGTTAGAAAAAGGAAATACTTAGCCTCGCATCCGCGTACACAGGGTTTGAACGCCCACATAGCTAGACTAATCTCGTTAGAGATGATGCCCTACCGGTTAGTTGAAAGCGAAGCTTTCAAAGACCTGATGGACTACGCTGTACCACGCTACGAGCTACCCAGTCGACACTTTTTTTCCAGAAAAGCCATCCCAGCCCTCCACCAGCATGTTAAAGAGCGCATCGTCCATGCACTCAGGCAATCTGTGAGCACAAAGGTGCACCTGACAACAGATGCATGGACCAGTAGGCATGGCCAGGGACGTTACGTGTCCATCACGGCACACTGGGTAAATGTGGTGGATTCAGGGTCCACAGGGGACAGCAAGTTTGGGACAGTTCTGCCTAGCCCACGGTCTAGTAAACAGTTGTCTGTAGCCGTTCGCACCCCCTCCTCCTCCTCCTCGTCCTCCTGCAGAAGCAAGAGCTCGTCCACAGACCGCAGTCGCACAAACACTCCATCCGCACCTGCCACTGTTGCACACCAGGTCTCCCATTATGGGGCAGCTACTGGCATACGTCAGCAGGCTGTATTGGCTATGAAGTGTTTGGGCGACAATAGACACACCGCGGAAGTTCTGTCCGAGTTCTTGCAGCAAGAAACGCAGTCGTGGCTGGGCACTGTAGATCTTGAGGCAGGCAAGGTAGTGAGTGATAACGGAAGGAATTTCATGGCAGCCATCTCCCTTTCCCAACTGAAACACATTCCTTGCCTGGCTCACACCTTAAACCTGGTGGTGCAGTGCTTCCTGAAAAGTTATCCGGGGTTATCCGACCTGCTCCTCAAAGTGCGTGGACTTTGCGCACATATCCGCCGTTCGCCTGTACACTCCAGCCGTATGCAGACCTATCAGCGTTCTTTGAACCTTCCCCAGCATCGCCTAATCATAGACGTTGCAACAAGGTGGAACTCAACACTGCACATGCTTCAGAGACTGTGCGAACAGAGGCGGGCTGTTATGTTTTTGTGGGAGGATACACATACACGGGCAGGCAGTAGGATGGCAGACATAGAGTTGTCAGGTGTGCAGTGGTCGAAGATTCAAGACATGTGTCAAGTCCTTCAGTGTTTTGAGGAATGCACACGGCTGGTTAGTGCAGACAACGCCATAATAAGCATGAGCATCCCCCTAATGCGTCTGCTGATGCAAAGTTTGACGCACATAAAGGATCAGGCGTCTGCACCAGAGGAAGAGGAAAGCCTTGATGACAGTCAGCGATTGTCTGGTCAGGGCAGTGTACATGACGAGGTACCGGGCGAAGAGGAGGTGGAGGATGAGGAGGATGATGGGGATGAGTATATTTTTAATGAGGAAGCTTTCCCGGGGGCACGGGAAATTGGTGGCGTGGCAAGGCCGGGTTCTGGTTTTTTGAGGGACACAAGTGACGTAGATTTGCCTGCAACTGCCCCTCAACCAAGCACAACCGCAGATTTGACAACGGGAACTTTGGCCCACATGGCGGATTATGCCTTGCGTATCCTCAAAAGGGACACACGCATTACAAAAATGATGAACGATGACGATTACTGGTTGGCCTGCCTCCTTGATCCTCGCTATAAAGGCAAATTGCAAAATATTATGCCACATGAGAACTTGGAACTAATATTAGCAACAAAACAATCAACTCTTGTTGACCGTTTGCTTCTGGCATTCCCTGCACACAGCGCCCGTGATCGTTCTCACACGAGCTCCAGGGGCCAGCAGACCAGAGGTGTTAGAGGGGCAGAAATCAGAAGTGGCGTTGGCCAGAGGGGTTTTCTGACCAGGTTGTGGAGTGATTTTTCTATGACCGCAGACAGGACAGGTACTGCAGCATCAATTCAAAGTGACAGGAGACAACATTTGTCCAGTATGGTTACAAACTATTTTTCATCCCTTATCGACGTTCTCCCTCAACCGTCATTCCCATTTGATTACTGGGCATCCAAATTAGACACCTGGCCAGAATTGGCAGAATATGCATTGCAGGAGCTTGCTTGCCCGGCAGCTAGTGTCCTATCAGAAAGAGTATTCAGTGCTGCAGGTTCAATACTAACAGAAAAAAGGACTCGTCTGGCTACCCAAAATGTAGATGATCTAACCTTCATTAAAATGAACCACAACTGGATTTCAAAATCTTTTGCCCCACCCTGCCCGGCTGACACCTAGCTTTCCTATGAAAAGGTCTTGCCTGTGGACTATTCTGAATGACTTTTCCAATCTCGTAATTTTCTTCACCTGATTGTCCAGCATACGACATGTTTCCACCTCACGAAATGGCCAAACTCCCCACACGGGGCCGTGCTATCGCCACTTTGCGCTTGGACCCTTGAGAGTGCTGTTTGTCTGAAGAGGTGGGTGTGGCCGCTTTTGGTCGACGGCACTGCCACTGGGTCCCTCATAGTACAATAAAGTGTCTCTGGTGGTGGTGGTGCGCACCCAACGTCAGACACACCGTTGTAATATGAGGGGCCCTGTGCCTGTACCGCCGGCCACAAGACAGTTCCCCCCCCCAGCTCAAACAGTGCTCTACCACTAGCAAAATTATCTCTCACAGCTTCACCAATGTGTAGTCTAGGCGCTGACATCCTTCAATGCCTGGCACTGACAATACCATTGTTTTGACATTTTTGTTATGTTAGTCCTTCGAAGCCTGTCTGCGGTCCCTTCTTTCTACAACTACTACACTGACCAGGCCACTGCTGGCCGTGTTACCCTGGAACCAATTTAAAAGTGCCTACAGTCAGCCCAATTTTGTTATGTTAGGCCTTCGAAGACTGTCTGCCGTCACTCCTTCCACTAGACTTCCACTGACCATACACTGCTGCCCATGTACCCCTGGAACCAATTTAAAGTGCCTACAGCCAGCCCAATTTTGTTATGTTAGGCCTTCGAAGCCTGTCTGCGGTCACTCCTTCCACTAGACTTCCACTGACCAGACCACTGCTGCCCGTGTACCCCTGCAACCAATTTAAAAGTGCCTACAGCCAGCCCAAGTTTGTTATGTTAGGCCTTGGAAGCCTGTCTGCGGTCACTCCTTCCACTAGACTTCCACTGACCAGACCACTGCTGCCCGTGTACCCCTGGAACCAATTTAAAAGTGCCTACAGCCAGCCCAAGTTTGTTATGTTAGGCCTTGGAAGCCTGTCTGCGGTCACTCCTTCCACTAGACTTCCACTGACCAGACCACTGCTGCCCGTGTACCCCTGGAACCAATTTAAAAGTGCCTACAGCCAGCCCAAGTTTGTTATGTTAGGCCTTCGAAGCCTGTCTGCGGTCACTCCTTCCACTAGACTTCCACAGACCAGACCACTGCTGCCCGTGTACCCCTGGAACCAATTTAAAAGTGCCTACAGCCAGCCCAAGTTTGTTATGTTAGGCCTTGGAAGCCTGTCTGCGGTCACTCCTTCCACTAGACTTCCACTGACCAGACCACTGCTGCCCGTGTACCCCTGGAACAAATTTAAAAGTGCCTACAGCCAGCCCAAGTTTGTTATGTTAGGCCTTGGAAGCCTGTCTGCGGTCACTCCTTCCACTAGACTTCCACTGACCATACACTGCTGCCCATGTACCCCTGGAACAAATTTAAAAGTGCCTACAGCCAGCCCAAGTTTGTTATGTTAGGCCTTCGAAGCCTGTCTGCGTCCCGTTCTTTCAACTACAACTACACTGACCAGGCCACTGATGGCCGTGTTCCCTTGGAACCAATTTTAACTTGCCTACAGCCAGCCCTATGTTATTATGTTAGGCCTTCGAAGCCTGTCTGCGGTAACTCCTTCCACTAGACTTCCACAGACCAGACCACTGCTGCCCGTGTACCCCTGGAACCAATTTAAAAGTGCCTACAGCCAGCCCAAGTTTGTTATGTTAGGCCTTGGAAGCCTGTCTGCGGTCACTCCTTCCACTAGACTTCCACTGACCAGACCACTGCTGCCCGTGTACCCCTGGAACCAATTTAAAAGTGCCTACAGCCAGCCCAAGTTTGTTATGTTAGGCCTTCGAAGCCTGTCTGCGGTCACTCCTTCCACTAGACTTCCACAGACCAGACCACTGCTGCCCGTGTACCCCTGGAACCAATTTAAAAGTGCCTACAGCCAGCCCAAGTTTGTTATGTTAGGCCTTGGAAGCCTGTCTGCGGTCACTCCTTCCACTAGACTTCCACTGACCAGACCACTGCTGCCCGTGTACCCCTGGAACCAATTTAAAAGTGCCTACAGCCAGCCCAAGTTTGTTATGTTAGGCCTTGGAAGCCTGTCTGCGGTCACTCCTTCCACTAGACTTCCACTGACCATACACTGCTGCCCATGTACCCCTGGAACAAATTTAAAAGTGCCTACAGCCAGCCCAAGTTTGTTATGTTAGGCCTTCGAAGCCTGTCTGCGTCCCGTTCTTTCAACTACAACTACACTGACCAGGCCACTGATGGCCGTGTTCCCCTGGAACCAATTTTAACTTGCCTACAGCCAGCCCAATGTTAGGCCTTTGATGCCTGTCTGCCGTCACTCCTTCCACTAGGCCTCCACTGACCTGTCTATTGCTGCCCGTGTACCCCTTGAACCAACATCATTAAATATAAAAAAAATTAATTTGATTATAAAAAATAAGATCGTGTTGAGATCTCAAATGCAGACATTTTAACAATCAAAACAAACACACAACAAATATCTGGAACTGTACTACAAAGGTCCAACAGCTACAATTTCTTTCTCCTGCAAGAAGTTAACTGAAAGTTTTTTGGAGTTGTTAACACAGATATGGCATCCACCGAGTGTTGTCCTGTCGCGTCTCCTTTAAATTATTTCCAATAAGATGTTAAACTATTAATTTAATAAAATCAATAATTAAAAAAATAATTGAGTAAGTCAAAAGCACATTGCAAATAAACATTAATTACAAATCAAGAAGCATGGCGCGTCCGAGGGTGAGTAGATACCGAATAAGAATATAATCACCCTCGGACGCGCAATGCTTATTTACAACAGCCTTCCTTCCTAAGAATCAGCCCTTTCGTGGTGTAGAGAGAGGTTGTGTTACACTCCAAGGTGTTCCCCGGGTTGCCTTTCATGAGCTTCGATCTTCCGGCTCTCGTTTAGTAGTTGGTGGAAACTACGCTGCATTAGGCCTACAAATTTGGTATGGGGTGTAGAGACAGGTTGTGTTACACTCCAAGGTTTTCACCAGGTAGCCTTTCCTGAGCTTCGATCTTCATGCTATCGTTTAGTAGGTGTCGGAAAGTAGGCTGCATTAGGCCTACAAATTGGGTATGGGGTGGAGAGAGATGGTGTGTTACACTCCAAGGTGTTCCCCAGGTTGCCTTTCCTGAGCTTCGATCTTCATGCTCTCGTTTAGTAGGTGTCGGAAAGTAGGCTGCATTAGGCCTAAAAAATGGGGAATGGGGTGGAGAGAGATGGTGTGTTACACTCCAAGGTGTTCCCCAGGTTTCCTTGCCATTGCTTCGGTCTTCCGACTCTCGTTTAGTAGTTGTAGAAAAGTACACTGCATTAGGCCTAAAAAATGGGTATGGGGTGGAGAGAGATGGTGTGTTACACTCCAAGGTGTTCCCCAGGTTGCCTTTCCTGAGCTTCGATCTTCATGCTCTCGTTTAGTAGGTGTCGGAAAGTAGGCTGCATTAGGCCTACAAATTGGGTATGGGGTGGAGAGAGATGGTGTGTTACACTCCAAGGTGTTCCCCAGGTTTCCTTGCCATTGCTTCGGTCTTCCGACTCTCGTTTAGTAGTTGTAGAAAAGTACACAGCATTAGGCCTACAAAATGGGTATGGGGTGGAGAGAGATGGTGTGTTACACTCCAAGGTGTTCCCCAGGTTGCCTTTCCTGAGCTTCTATCTTCAGGCTCTCATTAAATTGTGGTTAAATGGAACAACTGCATTTGGCGTACTAGTTGGTTTGGGGCCTACTATCGGTGTCTGCCACTCCTTGCTGTTCTCCTGGTTTCCTGTCCTGAAATACCATTTTCAGCCTCTCGTTAAGTAGTTGTTAATGTTAGACTGCATTTGGCCTACTAGTTGGGTTGGGGCCTACTATCGGTGTCTGCCACTCCTTGCTGTTCTCCTCCACTGAACAAAGCTGTGCCGCCTGTTTACTACGGTTGCCAATTTTGAACTGCATTTCGACTACTTACTGATTTGGCCCTACTCTCTGTGTCAGCCTCTCATTCCAGTTGTCCTCCACTGCAATGCCCCCTGGTTATTCCTGTGTTACCAATTTTGAACTGCATTTAGCCCACTTTCTTCTTTGGGCCTATATCTGTGTTTCCACTTCATCGTGCCCATTGCCCAGCCAGTGATAGATGAGTCTGCTGGTACATTGACCCATAACGCAACATTCCCCGTGCACGCTACACAACAACATTGTGACCCTGCTGAAAGTCAGGTTGCTCTTCCCGCATACCATACCACCTTACACGGGGACAAAGAGGAAGGTGCAGATGAAAGTGCAGGTTCCTTCATCAGGTGGGGGGAGGAATACTAGTTGGCGACGTCACTGGCACAGGGCCTCTCATAGTACGCAAAAGTGTTGCTGCCGGTGGGAGGCGCCCCCGCCGTGCAAACACACCGCTGTACTTTGATGGGCCCTGTGCCAGTGCCAATGCCAACGAGTGGGCCCCCCCTGCTTGCTCAGGTTCACAGCACTTGCAAAGTTGAAATACTTACCTCTCCCTGCTCCACTGCCGTGACGTGGTCCAGATTTCCTGGGCCCACTAATTACTTGAACCAGCCCTACCCCCCACAACTTTAGCCAAATGACCCCCAATTTCAAATGCCTTCCAATTATTATAAGGTAAATTACGCTTGACAAGCTTCATTAAGAAGAATGGATGGTTTTGACATTAAAATGGGCACTCTAGGTGTTTTCCTGGCCCCCACTCACTGCCGACTATGCTGCCCCATTGACTTGCATTGGGTTTCGTGTTTCGGTCGATCCCGACTTTACGTCATAATCGGCCGATTTCACTCGACCCGACTTTGGACATAGTCGGGTTTCGCAAAACCCGGCTCGACTCTAAAAAGGTCAAGGTCGCTCAACTCTAATAATGAGGCCAACATGGCGTTTACATCTGTTTTTGGGGGACAAAAACTCGATTTTTTGGACGTAACAGTGGAAGTAAAAGAGAATGTTTTAAGTATGTCTCTGTATCGTAAACCACTTGCGTCAAATTCAGTACTCCACTTTGACAGTTACCATCCACCCCATACAAGACAATCGCTACCCTATAGCCAACTTTTACGGGTAAAAAAAGTGAACAGCACAGCAGAGGGATTTGAATCCCAGGCAGGAGCTTTATGTGAACATCTAAAAAGAAGAGGGTATCCCTCGACAGTATTACAGACTGCTATGACAAGAGTCAAAAATGAGAATAGGGCAGAAAAGGAGAAAGGTGTGAATAACAAGAGGTTTACTTTTTGTTTTCAGTACGGCCCCATGGACCAACAAATACGGTCGGTAATTAGAAAGAACTGGCACCTTTTGGAAGGTGATAGGGATCTGGTAGAGGTTCTGAATAGAGGTCCGCTAATTTCTAGCAAACACAGTACGAGACTAAAAGACATACTAGTCCGTAACCGGGTAACAGTGGATAATTAAAATTGGTTGGAAAAGAGCGCACCAAAAGGGCATCACCGATGCGGTCACTGTTCCTATTGCCGGTATCATGTCACAGGACAAGATTTAGCTATTGGGTCAGTAAGGCATAGTGTTAAAGAATTTATATCCTGCAAAACGAAGTACATTGTGTACGTGGTTTTTTGCGAGTGTGGGAGATTTTATATAGGTAAGACAATTCGATGCTTGTATATACGGTTCCGTGAACATCTTAGATCTATCATCACCAAGAAAAGAGTACCAAGATTAATTGACCATGTCCATGAGATCCATGGAGGAAATTCCTCCGTTCTGAGCTTCGCAGGAATCGAAAAAGTAACTCTACGAGTCGAAGGGGAGATTTGCATAATATGCTGCTAAGAAGGGAAGCCAGATGGATCATGGATACAGGGGCGTTGGGCCCTTTAGGGTTAAATGATCGTTTGGATATGTCCATTTTTTTGTGAGCAGGCATAGAGAAATTTAAATCATACGTGAGGGCGGTTAATAAGTTAATAAATAATTAATAATATCTTAAAAATAAAAATAATAATAAATATGTCCCGCATTTCCTCCATATATTAACACATCGGTTATTATTGGTTGCTCCTTTCTTGGTGTCTTAAAGTGCATGAGATCATTGTTATAATTTCTGTGATGTTTTTTATAAGTTCCTAAGGTGCGGTTTTTTGTTTCAAAACCGATAACTTGTGTGTCCGTTCGTAGTGAGAATCAGTGTGAGGAACTGAGAGACAAAGTACATCGGAGTGTGCCAAAATAGCTGTATGTAATATTATCCTTATAATTGTTCATTAGTCCAGAGCGTTTTTGTAGAAGTGATTAGTGCATGCTAAGTTGATGTTGTTTTTAATTTGTTTTTAAAAGTATTTTATAAGTGAGTGAAGCGCCAGGTGTGGCGGGGAGGGTTTGATGGCGGGGGGAGGGACCTTACCTCCGTGCACCTACTTCCTCTGCCTCCCTGGACGCTCACTCACTGACCCATGGAAGCGCCAGGAGGGCGCGAAACGGCCGTCGTCAGGCTTGCCGCACTACTTGTTTTGTACCCCCGGCTGATGGCTTTTAACAAATAAAAGTTACCTCTCGTCATGGATCGATGAGTGCCGCCTCTCCTTCTTTCTTTCTTTGATTGGACTTGGACTTGTTTAGTGGCTAGAGCACCTCAGATCCGGCGGTCAAGACTCCCATCACAGATGAGCAGGCGCATGTTGTTTCCTTTGAGCGGTGGTGCTGTCAGCTTTTTTCTTTACGATTGTACCTATTTATACATATATATATATATATATACTCGGTGCGTTCCGCCAACCCTAACACTGTTTAGTCATTATTATAACACATGTAAATTTAGTCCCATGGGGGTGCTTTTTACCACTTACCCCAATCAACTTGAAAATATTGTATCCCCTATTGTTTTATCATAATATAGCGAAATATAGTAAACCACAGAATAACTGTGCAATCAGGGAGGCACTTCTTATCAATCCTCCCTAGTGACTATATAATCATCATGTATAAACTGTTGTTACATCCAAACATATGGCAGTGCAAAATAACAGCAAGCCCAAATTAGTCAAGGAAAGGAAAAATCAACATCCAATTCCGCTAACATATCATTTATCCCATTATTACAAATGACTACATCTATGCCACTCTTTTTGAGATATTTTCATAGGCATACGTTTTATTTGTTATCATTTTGGGTTGCGTGCATCATTTTTTCAGGTTATACTCATCTGGATCACTGGATAAGTCCCCCGGTTTTAAAATCTGAGTTCAGATAGTTCCATCTGTGGCAGTGGATAATTCATGTATCCTTGCCATGTGGTCCTTTTCACATAAAGTGTCTCCCAACACGTTTCATCATATATAGAATCATCAGGGGAATCGTGACATCTTATAAATTATGAGAATAGCTATAGTTCTCCTTCATTTACTTGCCTTATGTATGACCATCACAGACATTACTGACCGCATGTTTCCGGACGCCGGGAACGGCACTTCCGGTCGTTGGAACGCAATCACTGTCTTCTTGGAACGCTTATATCACATCCAGATGCTGGAACGCACACGGTGCATGCTGAACCCCTAGCGGCACTTCCGGTGTACGGATGCTGCCGCGTAATACAGCATATCATGTATTGTAATGAGAGTATGGCTCTTTAACTGGTGTGATCTTAACAACCACCTTTTCGGAGTCTATCGTATGAGTGATCCTTTTGTGTCACTCATTTATCATATTATTACAAGTTATTCAAAGACTTGTTTTTCAGCCTTTTATGGACAAGTGCAGGTTTATCTTAAATTCCATACTTTTTCATATACCTCTTTGGATGCAGCCCTATTAGAGGCTCCCCCAACATTGTAGACACGCAGATCAAGAACAACCATCCTCTAGAAATTGATAGTTTTTTAACAACATGTATGCATATTTATACCAAGAGAGATCATCTATGAGGTGTCTCTTTAGGGTCACCCTATATTGTTGGAAAAACAGGGGGGGGGGAATTTTTGGAAAAAACTTTTTTTGTAAAGAATATCTACAAAAATTATGATACGACAGACCCCTCTGAAATACATTGCACTGAGAAATGATAGAAAAGGGGGGGTGCCGCTATACTCTGTCCCTATAAACCCCTAAGTATTATGCATCTTGCCTGACGTGGAGGTTGGCACCCTATATCCTGCACAGCGGAGCCCCACTCATTGGCGGCTGTCCCTGCTCTATAGGGCCCTACCATGCACCTATGACTATAGGAAGGAAGAATAGTTCAATTGTTCGCTAAGTCCTTTAGGACTTATGGTTTTGTAGACGCAATATCCACCTGCTTTCTCTTCGCTTATCGGCCAGCGCATACTTCCGGCCTAGGGACCTATTTACATGGGTATATGTATGGGTATATAATTGATCCATGATGTCCGCACAATGGTGCTTGAATATATTAGTGTATATGCATACCTGGCTGTTTGCCCTTTACTAATATTGCCACGGGGATGCGTTGGTCGTTGGGCTGCGCTCTGCCTTACACTCTGGCTCCGCCCGCTGTCTGATGCGTTGGTCACATGGGGCTCCATGTGATCTGGCATCGGCGGTTTGGGCGGCGTCTTTAGGTGGGCGTTGCTCCGCTTATCGGTCGGCGCATACTTCCGGCCTAGGGACCTATTTCCATGTGTGGCACCCCTAGGGGTATTTGCCACAAAAATAGTTACTGACAGTAAGTACAAATACTAAAATAGCAAGACTGCACTACCACCTCCGGCCAGAAGGGGGAGCTCCAGAGACTCCCCTTGATCCATTCTGGTCTGAGAGAAGAAATGGCAGTTGGGCTAAGGAGCTGAAAGTGAGAGGTCATACAGTTGAATCTCTAACAGCCCTGTGACTGTTACCAGGCCTAAATCACCGGCCTGAGGAGAAGAGGGATAGAGAAAAAGGACATTGTGAGAACCGGGTAGCATTAATCACTACCCAGAACAGGCGCAAAGACGGATACCGGATCCGTGGCTGTATTCATTATATATAATACAGCAACCGGAAAAACGTGAGGTGATATCAGCTTCACTAGGGCCGGACGCAGCAACAGACACAGAGTTCAGCGGTACTCCCAGAGGGGGTAAACCGATAAAAGGACTCGGGTTGCCCGTCGAACCAGGACCCGGAGGGGACAGATTGGGCCGGCAGCCAGTTCACATACAGCAGCAGGGCCACACAGAAATTGCGCACAATAAGAGGCGAAGACCCCGGCAGGGTCAAAGTAACTCAGAGTTCCCATACAGACTCCGGTGACAGGACTGGTTGTAAATCCTTTTATGTTAAAGTAAACTGGTTAAACGTTTCAGTGCCTCAGTCTTTCATTTGGACAATAGCCATCTATCCAGGATCGGGATCGTCACCGCTGGGAGAATCTGCTGCTGATCAAGTAAGTGCCTGTCCCCTCATGATACCCCTTACACTGTGCATTGCCTGAGGCCACAGCACCGGGTCAAGCCACCCGTGACATCCCCCTCAAGAGACAGACTCCATTGGTCCGGTGCTGGGTATCCCGGTCTCCTGGGCGTCACAATTGGCGTCACGAACAGGATCTAGCCAGCCCGTATACCGGGTATTGTGTGCCGTGATTGGAGCCCAAAACTGTGAAAACTGGGATGAAAAATCTTGAAAATTGACTTTATTAAAGAAAAATCCATTCCCCATTGAAAACTATTGAAAGTGACTTTTCCCCATTGATTATAATGGAGTAAAGATGGCCGCCATCCCCTGAGGTAATCACCTCATAACCGTTAGGCACGAGACTGTTAATTGAGCTACGCCATTACCTGAGCCCCAGTCTAACTGAAAAACTTCAGAATCCGCCATTACTGAGCGCGCGGCGGGCGGGAGCAGCAGGGGGCGTGTCATTGTGGGCAGCACCAAGCTGAGCGCTCTGACATCAGAGCAAGGGGAAAATCGATCCTGCTGCACAGCGGAACGAATCTACACTATCCCGACGGAAGCGGAGGACCGGAAGGGTCCGGATTAACTAAGGGGGCACAGTATGTCGCAGCACGGAGACGCCGCAGCACCCGGCAACGCTAATGCAGCTGAAAGACAGAGTGTCAATAGAGAGTCCGGTAGCACAGCGGTGCAAGGAGTGGCGCCCATCATGCCGGTGCTGATGCCATATACCCCGGGTGGCCCATGGCTTCCAATGTATGAAGGTGAGCCTAATACCCTTGTCGATTTCAGAGAAAAGATGCTGGCCCATTTTGACATGTTCCCTGTGGGTGAAGTTCAGCGTGTTAGTCTCCTGATGATGCAGTTAAGTGGCCATGCTAAGCGAGAAGTCACAGCATGGGCAGCTGATCTAAAAGGCACTGTTGAACGCATATTTGCTGGATTAAAAGCTACATTTGAAACCACGGCCAGCAGCAAAGCTAAAATACAATTCTTTAATTGCAAACAAAAAGCTAATGAGGGCGTGAGAGACTTTGCCTTAAACCTGCAGGAAGCCCTTAAATCACTTACACTGGCTGAACCCATTTTTAACACCGGAGCGGATAAACTACTAAGAGATCAATTTATTGAGGGACTCTACACCCCTTCTCACCGGGGGCATGTGAGCATGCTTGTTTTTAAGAACCCTGAATTGACATTTGCCCAATTAAAGGAGAGCGCTATACGTCTCCAGCTGGCAGAGGCACCTCGGGATCAGGATCCTGCGCAACCCATGGCAGAGGCACCTCAACAACAGGGAGTGCCAGTGACATCAGCTATGTCTGGGGCCATTGCTAAGCCCCTGGGGCCCAGTACTAATGAGGCTCTTCAACAAAAGCTTGACTCTTTAGCTGATGTTGTTGCTTCAATGGCTAAAACCATGCAGGAGATGAGAGGACACAAGATGGAGTTGGCAAACTGTAGAGAGGATGTTCCATGGATGAGACCCCGGAGATACCCGACATGGAGAGGACGACCCCGCGACCGCTACCAACCGGATGGACAGCCCATTTGCCGCCGTTGCCAGCAGCCGGGCCACTTTGCACGAGATTGTGATTTAAACGGGAATCCCCTGGGAATGCGGGCCGCTTCGCAGGAATGAACTTTCAAGGCCCAACACCCTGGCACGACAGGTACATCGGAGGACGACCCATTATCCCTATCGTGCTGGACGGAATTCCCCTCAACGCTTTGCTGGACACAGGTTCCCAGATTTCATCTATACCGTATATCCTTTATAAGAGGTACTGGGCTGATGCAGATATTGATAAAGGGCCCTCTGATGTTGAACTAGATATATGGGCCAGTAATGGTAAGTTGGTACCGAAACTAGGATTCAGGGAGATGACCATAAAGATTGGTAAAGTAGAACTGAAGAAACAGGGTATAATTGTTGTTGATGTTGACCGGCGGAACTGTGAACCAACTGTATTGATAGGAATGAATGTGTTAGAGAACTGCTTTTCCGAAGTCATTTCTGTCTTACAGCAAATTGCTGAAACTGCCCAATCCTGCCAGCAGAGAGTTCTCCGGAGGGAAATAAAAGTATTGATGTTAAGGCAACAGGTAGAAGTTGCAGGTGGAGAAATCGGCAGTGTGAGGGTAAGTGATCCAACGTCTATTGTAATCCCACCAAAAACAGAAATGCTGGTATGGTGTAGAGCAGCCATTGGTACTAAGGGACAAGATTATCAAGCCTTAATAGAACCAGTGTACACCGACAGCAGGCCCACTATACTCACAGCACGAGGGATAGTCGAGGTACACCGGGGACGAGTGCCGGTACGACTTTTGAACTGTGGAGAGGAAGAGGTCACTTTGCCAAGGTATGCTACAATGGCAAAGCTATATACTGTTGACAACAATGCCATCACAACCATTGAACCCTTAGAACCAACCTGTCAGGTGGAAGGCAATGGCTCAGATGGAGAAATGGAGGATTGGTGCCAACAGCTACACGTGGGCATAAATTCAACACCTACCCATCAAAAACAAGGGGTGTATAGGCTAGTGACGGAATATGAACAAGTCTTCAGTAAACACCCATTGGACTTCGGACGGATAGAAGGGGTAGAACACACAATCCCCACAGGTGACCATCCCCCAATAAAAGAAAGATATAGACCCATACCGCCCGCTCACTATCAATGTGCAAAAGATATGCTGAGGGAAATGAAACAGGCCGGGGTAATAAGAGACAGCTGTAGCCCCTGGGCGGCCCCTCTAGTGATTGTCAAAAAAAAGGACGGAACCATGAGAATGTGCGTAGACTACCGGAAGATTAATAACATCACCCATAAAGACGCCTACCCCTTGCCTAGGATAGAAGAGTCCTTAACTGCTTTGAAATCTGCTAATTATTTTTCCACCTTAGACTTAACAAGCGGGTATTGGCAAGTCCCTGTGGCTGAGAGAGATAAGGAAAAGACGGCATTCACCACACCAATGGGTCTATGTGAATTTAATCGCATGCCGTTCGGACTCTGCAACGCATCCGGTACCTTCCAGCGGCTGATGGAATGCTGCCTCGGACACAAGAACTTCGAGACCGTCCTCCTGTACCTAGATGATGTGATCGTCTACTCGAAGACTTACGAACAACACTTAATAGACCTGGCAGAAGTGTTCGAAGCCTTATCCAGGTATGGCATGAAAGTCAAGCCATCCAAATGTCACCTTCTCAAGCCAAAGGTACAGTACCTGGGACACATCGTGAGTTCGGAGGGAGTAGCACCAGATCCCGAGAAAATAAGCGCCATAAGGGATTGGCCAAGACCTACCAGCGCAAAAGAAGTGAGACAATTCCTGGGATTGGTGGGTTACTATCGCAGATTTATAAAAGGATTTACCAAGTTGGCAGCACCCTTGCAAGACACCTTGGTAGGGCAGACGAAGAAACCTTCAAACCGAAACCCTCCTTTTCAGTGGAACGACGAAAGGGAAGACTCCTTTGAACAACTAAAGAAGGCACTAACCGGAGAAGAGGTTCTGGCATACCCAGATTACCATCAACCTTTCATCCTCTACACCGATGCCAGTAATGTGGGGCTAGGAGCGGTGCTGTCACAAAAGCAAGAAGGTCGGGAGAAAGTCATCGCCTTTGCAAGTAGAAAGCTCCGGCCTACTGAAAGAAATTCAGAAAATTACAGCTCCTTCAAATTGGAACTACTGGCAGTAGTTTGGGCTGTGACGGAGCGTTTCAAGCACTATCTGGCCGCTGCAGAATTTATTGTCTATACTGACAACAATCCGTTGACCCACGTGGACACAGCCAAATTAGGTGCGTTAGAACAGCGATGGATAGCCCGGTTATCTAATTACAACTTCATAATCAAGTATCGAGCAGGTCGCAAGAATGGAAATGCCGATGCCCTATCCCGGATGCCACACTTGAGAGATGTAGAAGAGGAAACGGGGGAGCTTGAAGAAATTGAACTACCAGCCTTCCATCGTCCCAAGGCAAAACATCATCAGTCAAGTACCTATCAGAAACAACAAGAGGTGAATTTTAATCCGTTAGCACACCATAGATGGGCTGACACCCAAGACAGCAATCCGGCTGTGAAGTTGGTGAAGGAACTGTTGACTGAGCAAAGTGCATATCCCGATGAGGATGCCCCAGAAGAGACGCATCAACTCTGGAAAGAGAGAGGCAAAATGTTCCTGTATCAAGGGAAGCTCTGTAGAAGATACACCAATCCGAAAACACATGAATTGGTTTGGCAGATTATTGTGCCTAAACAAGATGTGAAGATGGTCCTCGAAGCTTACCATAATGGTGCTGGTCACTTCGGTTGGAAAAAGTTAGAAGTACTTCTAAGAGAAAGATTTTATTGGGTCGGGATGAGAAAATCAATCGAACAGTGGTGCAGAAATTGTGGCCCGTGCAACCTCAGAAGAAACGATCAAAAGAACCAAAGAGCACCACTGCAGCCCATAATCACCAAACAACCACTTGAACTTGTAGCCATGGACCACGTGAAGTTGACACCAAGCCGGTCCGGCTATGTCTATGCCTTGACCATCGTGGACCATTATTCACGTTTCTTGGTAGTAGTACCCGTAAAAGATCTGACAGCAAAAACAGCAGCCAAAGCATTCCAAACGTACTTTTGTAGACCCCATGGATATCCGGAACAGGTTCTCACCGACCAAGGTACAGCCTTTGAATCAGAGATCTTCAGAGAATTCTGTAATATGTATGGTTGCAAAAAGATCCGGACGACGGCCTATCATCCACAAACAAACGGCTTATGCGAGAAGATGAACCATATTGTAATAGACCTACTAAAGACTTTACCTGAGACAGATAGGAATCAATGGCCAGAGAAATTGCCTGACTTGGTGGATCTGTATAATCATGTCCCGGTGAGCTCCACCAACTGCACCCCAGCTTACCTTATGCGTGCAAGACCCGGCCAATTACCAATCGATCTAGAAATGGGAATTCTGAAACCAGACGCAGAAGTTCAAGACTCCAATTGGGATATCATACGGCAAAAGCAGTATCGCCAAGTGCAAGAGAGTGTGGAAAGAAGCCTTCAGCAAACTAGAGAAAGACAAGAGCGAACTTTCAACCAGAAAGCTCTAGCGACCCCATTAAGACCGGGTGACCAAGTGCTCAAGAGAAATCGTCGAACCAATAAACTAGACAATCAGTGGGAAGCCGTACCCTACACAGTTTTACCAACAAGAATGGATAATCCTAAAATGTGTCTCATTAGCAAAAACGGAGGCTTAACATCTGTACTAGTGTCAAGAGACAATCTTAAATTGTGTCCAGAAGCATTGAAAGAGCCAGAAGTTGTCCAGCCAGAACCAGAAGTTATTCAACCCATACAGGTTCAACCAGTAAAGGAAAAAGAAGAGGAAATGTATCACACCTGTATAGGAGACTTTCCCAAAACCCTACTAACATACCATGGTGCAGTAGTGGTTCCCATGGTGGCCTTTTACCCAACACCGAACCCAATACCAGAAGTCCCAAGACAGGAAGAGGCTGACCCCGTACTACAGGAGGTTCCAGGCCAGGAAGAACAGATTCCTGATCAGAGTAATCTCATTCACGGTGGACTTGCCAACTCCATAGTCATGGAATTATCTTTAGCAGAGCGGGCAGATACTACATCTGCAGTAGACAGTAGTACACCACATGAAGAGATACCGCTATTACGTAGATCACAGCGTAGTACCCAGGGCCAATTACCGGCCAGGTATGCAGATTACCAACTATAAAGCTCATAATGTGAATTGTATATATGTTATGCCATATATAGTTAAACAGAAAATGTAGTATAGTCATTGTTATCAGTCTGCAACGTTTAAGCCCAGTGCCTACAGAGACTTGTCTGTATGAACTTATTGCATATTCTTGAACTTTTTATCAGCCCGGAGGCACTAAATCAAAGCTCCGGAAAGACTGCTTTTTGAACTTTGCTTTTTGCTCTTTTTGAACTTTCTTTAGACTTTATATTGATAACTCCGTTGGAAAAATGGAACTAAATTCCTGGACACTAAGTACAGTGCCTTTCCTAATACCTTCAAGGATAGAACTGTATTAATGGACGCTATTTGAAGTGACTTTATACAGAACTCTATTTTTGTTTCCTTGAGTGGTTTTTGTAACTTTTCATTTTTAAGACTCTGTACATATTAATTGTTATTTCAAAATGTTATTGTCCCACAGTCCCGGAGTACTGTTCTTAACTAAGGGGGAATGTGGCACCCCTAGGGGTATTTGCCACAAAAATAGTTACTGACAGTAAGTACAAATACTAAAATAGCAAGACTGCACTACCACCTCCGGCCAGAAGGGGGAGCTCCAGAGACTCCCCTTGATCCATTCTGGTCTGAGAGAAGAAATGGCAGTTGGGCTAAGGAGCTGAAAGTGAGAGGTCATACAGTTGAATCTCTAACAGCCCTGTGACTGTTACCAGGCCTAAATCACCGGCCTGAGGAGAAGAGGGATAGAGAAAAAGGACATTGTGAGAACCGGGTAGCATTAATCACTACCCAGAACAGGCGCAAAGACGGATACCGGATCCGTGGCTGTATTCATTATATATAATACAGCAACCGGAAAAACGTGAGGTGATATCAGCTTCACTAGGGCCGGACGCAGCAACAGACACAGAGTTCAGCGGTACTCCCAGAGGGGGTAAACCGATAAAAGGACTCGGGTTGCCCGTCGAACCAGGACCCGGAGGGGACAGATTGGGCCGGCAGCCAGTTCACATACAGCAGCAGGGCCACACAGAAATTGCGCACAATAAGAGGCGAAGACCCCGGCAGGGTCAAAGTAACTCAGAGTTCCCATACAGACTCCGGTGACAGGACTGGTTGTAAATCCTTTTATGTTAAAGTAAACTGGTTAAACGTTTCAGTGCTTCAGTCTTTCATTTGGACAATAGCCATCTATCCAGGATCGGGATTGTCACCGCTGGGAGAACCTGCTGCTGATCAAGTAAGTGCCTGTCCCCTCATGATACCCCTTACACTGTGCATTGCCTGAGGCCACGGCACCGGGTCAAGCCACCCGTGACATCCCCCTCAAGAGACAGACTCCATTGGTCCGGTGCTGGGTATCCCGGTCTCCTGGGCGTCACAATTGCGTTCGTGCTTATCCACCCACGCCCCCTGAGGAAGGAAGTTTCACTTCCGAAATGCGCGTCGGGGAGGGCAGGAGATCGCATGTGCCCCTGCTGTGTACCACTAGGTATGTGAATGTATACGCCGCCACTGTGCAATATTGTTTTGGCAGTTACACACTTAGAATTATGGATCTGTTCAGGGGTATCATGCTTTCTCTTACCGCCGCTATGTATGTGGTATTGTCTGTCACTTTTTAAGCTATGTCCTCTGTCATCTGATCTTTTGTATATTTAATAAATATTTAGCAATACATTTCTTATTGTATTAGATAAATAATTGTCCAGAAGGCGCTGCACCAAAACTGAATCTATTTGCAGCAAGTATAAGGATGAAAACCACCCTGTTCATCCAAAAATAAACACTATAAAAATTATAAAATATATATTTGCGCTAAAATATCAGTAAAAATATAAATAGGAACATAACACCGTGTTGAAATGGCCAGGTATTAAATGGGTGCAATATTATGTGGCATACCTCAATCTTTATATGCTGTATGTAAACGCTCTCCCCTTTGACATGGAAGGTCCTTTCGGTGGTGTCCGTTTTATACCAGTGTGTGGATTATAACATATGCCGACTCAAATGGATGGTAAAAGACTGGGCAAGAAGATGCCGATGCTCTGGGGGACGCCGTCCCGGCCGGTGACAGGCGTGCCTCCCCCCAAAAAAACAATGTGCTGTGCACAGGCACAGAGGGCTCTATCCATAAGGAAGAGCCGGCAAGGCGCTGAACAGCTGCAGGACCTTGCGTGACGTCACTGCCACGTGAAGGATCACGTGACCAACTATGGAGCGCACACCAAACCACTTTCCAACACGTTCCGGAATCGCTGATTCCTTCTTCATGATCCCTGAAGAAGGAATCAGCGATTCCGAAACGCGTTGGAAAGTGGTTTGGTGTGCGCTCCGTAGCCGGTAACAAACATCAGCTAACTCAACAGCAATGCAATGCAATATCACCAGCGGCCACCGGGGAGAGAAAACTGCATTAACCCCCAATGACCAGAAGGGAAAAAACGTTTTAATCTGAAGGAAACCAGATCTGCCACAGATCCAAACAAAGATCGAGACAGTACCCCCCTTTCAATGAGGGGCCTCTGGACCCTCAACACCAGACCTCACCAGAGCTCACCTCCTCATTAAATCTTTCAAGTTCCATAATTTTATTCTAAATTATTTAAAAAACCTAATACAAATGTTTTTTTTTTTATTGGTGCCACGATTTTGAATGCAGAAGCCACATTATGTTTGTTCAGAATTTTTTTCATGGGAGATGTTTAATGAGGGGTGGGATTTTAGCCATGCATTTAATTTCTTAGTGACAACATCTTCAATTTGAAAAGCAAAGTTATAAGGTTATTAATCTGTCACTACGTTTTTGCCACCTAATTTGAGAGTGACACACTGTATGGATTCCAGTGCTGTATCCCTTACTGGGCTTTTTCATGTAGTTTTGAGAAAATCACCAGTTTAGCAGTAGAAAATTAACACTAGAAGACTAGTAAACTTGCTGCCAGATAGTTGCCCATAATTATATGCTCTGTATATACACATTGCTGGAATCAGGGTCTCTGCTCCTACATCATGCTTTTCTCAAATGGGGTAGCAAAAACCTGGTGACAGTTCCCTTTAAATACTTTACATTTCTTGGAGTTACATATCTCATATTGTGCATGAATAAATATTTAAAATAGCTGACATCAAATTTATTTTTAGCAGAATCTACAAATTCTTTACATTAAATATTGTATCCTATGACTCCAAATCCAGCTTTCATATGTCAGAGTACCCTTTTGGTAGTTTCTCAATGAGAACAGCTGGATTTGTTACAGATAGCTTGTAAATCCATTTTAAGGCTCTGATTTAAAATTCTAAACTCGATGAGGATTCTAAAGAGGATGTATCACATCTCGGGATTGCCCCTAAGGCCGGAGTCACACTACAGCGAGATACGGCCGAGTCTCGCAGGTTAAAACCCAGCTCTGGCACCGGCACTCCAGAGCGGAGCGTGCGGCTTCATGTATTGCTATGCGGCCGCACGCTCCGCTCTGGAGTGCCGATGCCAGAACTTGGTTTTAACCTGCGAAACTTGGCCGCATCTCGCTGTGTGTGATCCCGGCCTTAATCTGAAAAACTGAGACATAACTGATGTTCCAGTACCCGATCTGAAAACAGACAGCTCTGGGGGCGCTTTCTAAATTGTCTTATTGTGTTGCCTATTCTGCAATTGGCAGTGGAATCTCTAATTATTTTAACAGTATTTTTCATGCTTTCCTAACTTTTAAGTGTCTAAATTTAAAAAAAAGCAAAAATATAATTCCAGGCCCAAATGTATCTAACTATAGATCTATTGATCCACCTCTCCATCTATATCTTGTCTGTTATTTAATTAGATCACCATATAGACATTGAATGCCATCTTTCCTACTGGCATACAGTATGTAATTGGTTATTATCACCAATATCTCTATTCTTTCATGGCTATAAATGGGCTATTGTCATCATCCTTGGTGGAGTAGGGTAAGGGTACTGCAGATTGTACTTCTAGAATCTCAGGTGGTCAAAGGACTTTGAGAAGCTATTGCTAAATTACTGGTAGTAAGTGGTGTTAACTAGTCTAAAAGAAGGTATTTTCCTGTAAAATTTAAAAAGTTATGGCTGAATGAATGTGATGAAGCAAAAAGAAAAAGCACTTTGGTCTTCGAGATTAAAATTGTCTCAAGGAGAGGCTCAAAAATAAAATTATTACATGCTGAGCAACCATAACCTGGTAAGAATAAGACTATTCCCACAAAACTTTTGATGTAATTTCACCAAAAACTACCAAAATGCTTGTAATAAATTACAACTTCTTGAAATTCAAAGGGTTTATTGCAAGCATTTAAAAACACTGAAAAATAGTTAATATGCAGGTGCTTTACAAAATAAATTTTCTCTTCTTAAACTGTATTTCCAAATTTTTCACAATATTTTTTAACCGTATGATCGCAAAGGCTAGGTATCCATTTATAGTTGGTATTTTTATTATTATTATTATTATTATTATTGTTATTATTATTAGACTTTTATAGCGCCACTTTTTCCATGGCGCTTTACATGTGAAAAGGGGCAAATATAGACAAGTACAATAAACATGAGCAAAAACAAGGCACACACATGTACAGAAGGAGAACAGACCCTGTCCCAAGGTCCAACTGGGTCCCAGCTTCCACTATGTTAACCCTGTGTGCCGTAAGTGAGATGTACCGTCCCTGCCCATAAGCATTTGTCCATGTGTCCGTGGTTAGATGGACTTTCCCTGTAACAGCATTGTTGAGGGCACGGGTAATGTTGTGGGACACATGCTGGTGTAATGCCGGTATGGCACACCGGGAGAAATAGTGGCGACTGGGGACCCAGTACCTTGAGACGGCCACCACCATCAGGTTGCGGAAAGCTTCCGTCTCAACAAGCCTAAAAGGCAGCACTTCTAGTGCAAGCAGAAGAGAAATATTAGAATTGAGGACTGTGGCCTGTGGGGCGTTGGCTGGGTATTTCCGCTTGCATTCCAAAGACTGGATTATAGACAACTGAACGCTGTGCTGGGACAAGGAAGTGGATGGGCTTGATGATGGTGCTGCTTGACTGTGGGCCACAGCAGGTGCAGGGCAAGAGACATCTTCACATGCACGGTGTACTGGGGATTGGCATCTCCGCAAAACAGTAGAATAAGCAGTGGTGTAACCTGCAGGCAGTGGTCCTGGAGCCGGGGGTTTGGCCCACAAATTCGGGAGCTTTGCTGCCATGTGCCGGATCATGCTAGTGGTGGTCAGACTGGTTATTTTGCTACCCCTGCTGATGCGCGCATGGCAGGTGCTGCAAATGGGGTTATCAGCAGAGTCTTTAAAAAATAACTAGACTCGGGAAGATCTAACAGTTGGAATGGCTACTTCCCTCACATTGGTGTTACGAGGAACGGATGCACGCCTTAGGTCTGTGGCCTCCACACTGCTTCTTCCTGCCTGTTGTGGTGATATGCCTCCTTCCCCATGTGTGCTGCTGCCCTCGCTCTGAATGTCCTCCTGCCAGGTTGGGTCAGTCACTATGTCATCCATGACCTCGTCTTCCACATCCGCACCCTGCTCCTTCTCCTGACTTTCAGTCAATTGTGTCTCATCATCGTCCACCTCTTCTGACACTTTCCCACCATCATATTCCCATGACTGGGGCTGGTCAAAGCTTTGGGCAGCTGTACATGCGATCTCATCTGTCCTCAATTCAAGTTGACCGGCTGAGAGTTCATAATCTTGAAATGGAAAACTGAACAGCGCTTTGGAGTGTCCAAGTGTGGGATCAGTTGTCTCAGGGCACTCGACATGATGGGAGGAAGGAGGATCAGGATGAGGAATATCGGGGCGACACTCACAGCTACTCAGACTTGACCATGTGGAAGACATGGTCGTGGTAGTGGCTAAGTTACTTGAAGCATTATCCGCTATCCAACCAACAACGATTTCACACTGCTCTGGCTTCAATAGTGGTGTGCTGCGGTCACTTAGAAACTGGGACAGGAAGGTCGAGCGAGAAGATGTGGGTCTTTGTTGTTGCCCACTTTCACCTTGGCCACGGCCACGTCCTCTGCATGCACCATCATCATCACATCCAAGTCCCCGTCCCTTGCCCCTTGCCTTGCCTATTTTAAATGGACTACTGCACTATTTCAAATGCTCAACACAATTATTTATTAGTAGTGAAATAATATCTGATCATTATGCCTGCAAATCTATTTTTAAAACGCAAACACCAGGCAGGCCTCAGCCTGATATAACAGACTTTATTTAATTTTTTGGGGCTTTTTTGTGAAGAAAATGTAGGCAAAATAGTGCAGTATAGAATTAGAGTATCAGACAGCAAAAAAAGGGGTCCTCCGGCCTACAATGACCAAACTTGGAGCACGCAGATATAAGAGGGCTGTCACGGAAATACCACACTGGCAAATATGTAGCCTTTTTATATTTTTAGAAGCTAAATAGTGCTTTATAGAATTAGAGTATCAGACAGTAAAAAAAGTGGTCCACCGGCCTACAATGACCAAACTTGGAGCTCGCAGATATATGACGGCTGTCACGGAAATGCCACACTGGAAATATATTCCTTTTTATAATTTTTGAAGCGAAATAGTGCTGTATAGAATTAAAGTAACAGACACCAGAAACAGTGGCAAAACGGCCTAAAATGCCAAAACTTGGAGCACACAGATATATGAGGGCTGTCACGGAAATACCACACTGGCAAATATGTGGCCTGTTTTTGTTTAAATGCCAAATAGTGCTGTATATAATTAGAGTAACAGACAGCAAAAACAGTGGCAAAAAGGCCTACAATTCAAAAACTTGGAGCATGCAGATATATGAGGCCTTTTTCGGTGAATTTAAAACACACAAAAAAAGTGGCACAAGGCTAGCACACACAACAATGCTACGTACGCCTGACAAAATCTATGATTTTTCAACAGGCCTCAGTTTGACAGAACAGACTGTATATTTTTGTTTTTTGGGGGTGAATTTAAAAAAAATGCAACTAGGTATATATTAAAGAAGCTGAAGCAGCAGCAGCAGGCAGTTATGGAGCTTTGGGAATGATGCAGTGGGAGCAATGGACGCACATACAGTGCCTGCAGGCCTTGGACTGATGTGGATATGCCGTACCCTGCCTGCCTAGCGCTGCAATATCGAGACCCACAAATTAGCCCTAAAAAGGACTTTTAGTTTCTGAGGAGTTGTGGATTTAAGAGTTGCAGACCTAGACTAACTCTAAAAACCACGATTCTGACCCTATCTCAGCACCAGCTGTCCCTACTCTTGCTGAATCAGGAACAGAATGTGGCGAGCAGGGGGCACCAGGCCTCTTATACTCGGGATAATGCTGTGCGGCCAAGCCAATCACTGCACGACCACAACAAAGATGGCTGTGGCGTTTCATAGCCTGGCAGACAATCCCTGCACTGTGATTGGGTCTCTAAAGTCCGCCAAAAACACTGGGTGGAGACACCAGCTACCGCCGAATAATCCTGGAAATGCTCGATGCTCACCGAGTACACCGAGCATAGTGATACTCGGGCGAGTAACGCAGCAGTGGCGAGCACGTTCGCTCATCACCAGTTAGTATATTTGTGTTTGTTATTTTTAAATACAAAAGTAAAAGTTTTCTCTTTTGTTTCAAATAAGACTTTATTCTGGCTGCGTCTTTACCATATAACTATAGGATTAGTAATGGATAGGTGTTTAGGCACCTCTCCATTACTAACCCTTGGACTTGATGTCATCTGACAATACTAAGGTGACATCAACTCAACAAATATGAACCCCACTTGCCACCTCTACAGGGTAAGTGAGAAGAGCCAGGCAAAGTGCCAGAATTGGTAGATCTAATAGCTGTGCCTTTTCACGGTGGCTGCGGGCTGCTATGTTTAGGCTGGGGGTCAATATTCATGGCCCCTTAACAGCCTGAGATTACCAGCCCCCAGCTGCCTGCTTTAGCAAGGCTGGTTGTCAAAAATGGGAGGAAACCCAAGCCATTTTTTTAAATTATTTATTTAAATAATTGAAACATATTGCGAGGGGACCCCTTTATTCTTGATAATCAGCCTTGCTGAAGCTGACAGCTGAGGGATGCAGCACCCAGCTGTGAGTTTTGCCTGGTTGATTATCAAAAATACAGGGAATTTTTTAAAATTATTTATTTACAGTGCAGGAGCCAGCTCATGAATACTATCATCAGCCGCTCCTGCTCTCACTGTAATTAGTGGCAGCACGAATCGGCTGATGGGAGCAGTAGTCAGCTGTGAAGGAAGCAGACATGCCTGGTGTTTTTGACCGATCTCAGAGAATATGCACACCACAACTTTCTCACTCCACTGTAACATCTCTTCCTGCATCTGCATAACATCACCTCCTTCATGGTCCAGCAGTTTGTCCGGTGCACCGAACAACGCCATCTCCCAGCACTGCAGTCTACCCACGGTTCCCCAGTTGTTGATCAAGTAAAAGATTGTTTCCTCCTACACGGTGGTTGCATTCCCCCAGTACCAGTTGCCTAGTCGCCATTACTTTCTAAGAAAGCTGTGCCTGCACTACATCAGCGTGTCACAGACAACATCGCCCATTCCTTTACTAAATCAATATCTGCCAGGGTGCATTTCAGCACAGTCATTTGGACGTGTAAGCATGGCCAATAGTGTTATATCTCCTTAACTGAGCACTGGGTGACTCTGGTGGCTGTGGGGACAGGAGCTGCTTCACAAGTCTTCAAATCCTCAAGGCTTGCAGGACAAACATCTAAATTTCACACTTCCTCCACTGCTTCTGCCTTCTCCACCTCCTCTATGTCTTCCACCTGCGCCCTCACCCTCTGCCTTAATGAGACATGCATTCCATCAGTGCAGAGCGAATCCCCACCACCTTCATACTGCGCAGCAAGGGCTCACCACAATCAGGCAGTGTTAAAATTCATATGCCTTGGATATCACAGTCACAAAGCTGAAGAGTTGTGGACAGCTCTCAAGACTGAGATTGAGTAATACATGTATCCGCTGAACCTGCATCCAGGGAAAGCTGTGTCCAATAACGGTGTGAACCTGCTGCGGCCCTATGGTGAGGCAAGCTCACACACATGCCTTGAACTTTGAAGACTCCTGATTTGGTCTACATCTGCTTAGTGGAAGACCTGTTGTTTCCTATAATACTATTTCTACTCTTGTGAAAATGATGCCACTTTGGTGGTGCCTGTCAGTAATTTTTGAAAGTGTGAAGAGTCCTGATTGGGTCTCTCCATCTGCTGGGTTGGCTGTGGTGAAAGAGATATCGGTCTCCATTATGCTATTTCTACTCTGGTGAAATTGATGCCACTTTAGTGGTGTCTTCCAATAATTTTTGGAACTGTGAACACTCCTGGTTTGGGTGTCCATGTCCAACTGTCAATCCGCTGGATTGAGTGTAGTGGAAGACCTGTCAGTCCATATTATACTATTTCTAATGTGGTGGAATTGTTGCCACTTTGGCGGTGTCTGCCACTAATTTTTGGAAATGTGAACGCTCCTGGTTGGGGTGTCCAACTGTCATTCTGCTGGGTTGTGTGTTGTGGAAGACCTGTCGGTCCCTATTATACTATTACTACTGTGTTGAAATTGATGTAACTTTAGTGTTGTCTGCCACTAATTTTTGGAAATGTGAAGACGCCTGGTTGGGTATCTAACTGCCTTCTGCTGGGTTGGGTGCAGTGGAAGACCTGTCGGTTCCTATTATACTATTTCTACAGTGGTGAAACTGATACCACATTGGTTGTGTCTGCAACAAATTTTTGGAAATGTGAACACTCCTGGTTGGTTGTCCAACTGTCCATTTACTGGGTTGGGTGTAGTGGAAGACCCGTCGGTCCCTATTATGCTATTTTAACTGTGGTGAAATTGATGCCAGTTTGGTGGTGTTTGCCACTTATTTTTGGAAATGTGAGCACTCCTGGTTGTGTCTCCTTCATGTGTGTTGCCTGTAGCAGTAGGCCTCCGAGATCGTCAGACCTCCTCTTCCTTGGAGTCAACAACACATGGTGCTAATACTCTTAGACTTTTCTGGCAATAGTAGTCTACAAAACTGATATTTGTGCCACCTGAGTGTGGCTGAGCATGAAAGCAGGTTGAGCCATTGCATGTGGTATCAGGGCTCCAGGCACAGCAGGCCTACACCGATCTCTCACACACCTTGTCTTAATTTGAAGTTCAATTCAAAGTTATAAATGCTGGCCCAGACTTCAATACCTCATGCATGGCTGATTGCTGCCGTGCAGTTTCCTGGTGTCTGCCCCTAATTTGATGGTGTTGTGCATGCTTTTGTTCTCACCTCCCTTTGACTTGAATGGCGCTCAGCTATGTTAGAAGAATATTCGATGAATAAATCGGCAAATATTGCAAATTCTGCAATCGCAATCCGATCGAAACATTGAAATATTCACCTATCTCTAGTCTTTAAGCCACTGTTTATAATTCAGAAAAATAGCAAAAGAGGCAGAGATGCTCAAGCTGTGCTACAAGCTGTGGTGCAGGACTGGTGGCACTCACTGCTTCCATTTCCGCCCCCTGATGATGACTTCTTTCATAGAAACTGTCATGATCCAGTTCTGAGATTATGTTCAGCTCTCTTGTCTCTGGACTGGTCATGTGGGAGTTAATCCTCTCTGCCTCACCCTGGAGCTGGCTGTGCTATTTAAGTCCTCTGCAGCCTGGGGGCCAGTGTCAGCTATAAGTTCATCCTGCACTGTTTGAGCTCCTGACCTGGATCCCTGTTCTAAGTGTTCCTCTTTGCCTCTGACTGACTGCACCCGTTTGTTACTTGTTCTGACCTTCGGCCTGTACCCCGACTCTGTCTTACGCCTCACGTTTTGGTTACCACGTTCCCGGTAGGTTCTGACATCTTGCTTGCCCCCGACGATTCTCTGCTCGCCCCTTCTGTACCGCGCTGCTATCTCCGTGTATGACCTTGGCTTGTTTCATGTCCCTTTCATTACCTGTGACACCTATGTTGTTGTTCAGTGTAGCTGTGCTGTGTGTGCAGCCTCCTTTCCTTATCCAGCACCCCCTGGTGGAGATTGCTCCATACTGCACTGCAGCAGCACATCACAGAAACTATGGCAGTGGCTGAGAGAGCAGCAGAGAGCCAGCGCTGCACTCACATCTCCCACAGAGTCCATAACCCAAGATCCAGGACATCTTCAGTGAGGCAGCAATACAAGAAACTAGTGCGTAATCACAGCACTGCCCCATGTGATGTCCTGTTCCAGGAGGGGAGAAGGATGCTGTGGGGAGTAAGTTTAGCCCTATATTCTTGTGATGTCACATTTGAGACTTCTGGGCACATCTTGTCACGGTGGGATGGCTTACGACATTTTAATCAAAATAATGATAATTAAGTACAGAATGTTATTTACATATACAGTACTACTACTATTTACTTTTTTACTTAATAAAGGGTATAAGCTATTTATGCTTTTTTTCCTTGGGTTTTGTCTAATAAATGGCCAAAGTCTAAATGTGCTTCTACATATTTCAAGCATACCCACTTATCTTCCTGCTCGTTTCTTTGGTTTTGCTGTGGCTTCCACATAGCTTCCTATGGGCAGGTGTCTGAGCAGTCGGGCCTGGGTACTGCTCTGCCCCCATCTATATTGTGGTCGGCTGAGACAGGGAGTGTTTTTAATACTAGAGATAGGACCATCCTTATTGTGTACACCTTGTCACGATGGTATTGATTTTATGTTGTTTTTTCTTCATCAAAATAGTGTTAACTAAGTACACTATGCTATTTACATGTACTAATACTATTTAGTTATTTACTTCCTACTTTACATGGTATAGGCTCATTTTGGTTTTTTTCTTGAGTTTTGAAATGTTACAGGAAGTACAGTAAAAAAACATATTTAGAGAGTACACTATCCTGGAAGATCCATTGAATACCTAGCCCCAACATTTTTAAGCGTGGTTTAAAAACACATCTTTTTAGATAAATTTATCACCTTGTTTCAGTAATCTAACTCTACCCTTTTTCCCCCTTCTAATTTTTCCCCAAAACCTGGTCTCTCTTATTCATGTAACTCGACATCTTCCATGCACCCAGTAGCACTATGTAACTGTACTTAGACACATACTGGCTGATGACCAGATTATGCAGCTTTATACTATATAACCCCTATCTATTATAAATGTGGTTAGGGTGTAAAGATAGTGAGAAAATACATTTTAGGTCCTGGACCATCCCTTCAATGACGCGCTAACCATGAAGTATTTTTTCTAGGCCACCCGTGTTGCTGGAATAATTGATGAAATAACAGTTGCCACACTGCTTGTCATATCACAAGCTTGAAATGATTCCTCTGTTATCCGTAGCCGTCCAGTATGGTATAGCACAATGTTCCACTGAAAAGGATTCTAGGTGGATTTGCGTTCTCTTGTTTCCTGAGCCTTGCTACTTGCACTGACCTAAGTAGATGTACACCAGCTGGCCATGTCCATCACTCCAGCCAAGTCACAGAATTCCTGAGTATACTTAGATCCGGCAGGGCCTGTCGCACAAACAGTCATTACTTTGCAGTACTTGAGCAAACCAGGGCTTAAAATGAAAGAAGCTTGGAATTTCCCTGTGTTTTTCTGAAGACGCCAATTTTTGGGAAATTAATCATGAGAGATTTACCACACATTCCGCTTCTTTCTGTCTTCACTGTGGCGGCTTTTGGTTTGGCTGAGAGGCTCCCTAAAGGTTTGAGCAACTTCATCTTGTACCTTGGTCACAGCTTTGCATTTTATAAATGGACACTCACATTACGTGTTATGTAGCACATCTAGTATTACTTTAATAATGCGACTTTTGTTGTTCTTATGTACCATAGCTATCTATATATCTGAAATAACATATGATTCATTGCTCAGGTGCATGTCTGAAAGTAAATGTGTATTAAGATCCCTGTATTAATCTGTGTTATTTCAGCACACTATAACTGTGTGTGTATATGTGTATTTACGGTGTGTATATATATATATATATATATATATATATATATATATATGTACACACAAACACGCTAGCTGAATATGTATGTATATGTGTATTTATAGTGTGTATATATATATATATATATATAAATATATATATGGATAGATAAACCACCATATATATGTATGTACGGTAATCTGCATATGTCTATATTATTATTTGTTTTTTGCTTCTGCCACTAAAAATGGGTGTTTTATTTTGTTCTTAGTCCATGGTATAGATGATATATCGGCTACTTAACACTTTCTTCATTACGATTGTCATTACAATAGTGCACAATAATGTAATACATGTAACCGCTGTCCGATGTAAAACTACAAGAAAAAGAACAATATGATTGTAGTTTTACCAGACTATAATAAATAATCTCAAATCTTCTACATCACTATTTGGATAGATGTCTTAAATACTGATAGTAGATGTTTGGTTAAATTTGCTTTTCCCTACTAAACTATTTTCATTTCCATATTCCTTTCTATAGATTTGTTTTACTCTTTAAGATAACCTGCATCATATTTGAAGTGATTTCTGGTGGTTTGGTGTTAAATGTAGTTTTGCAATTTGGTGGTAAAATAACCATATTGGTAAATCAGAAGCATTCCTAATTGGGAGTGTGCTTCAGAATGTTTGGTGCAATGTGAGAGGATCAAACAACTTATATCGTCCAGGGTATTTAGATTATGTCTTCCCTGAGTTTAGGAAAGTCCTGATAAAGCTCTGTCATATGCCTTCTTCACACGTGCGCGTAAAACACGTACATGAAAAAAATGTACTGGTGCCATCAGTATTTCATTAGTGTCAGTGTGTCCCCAGTGTTTTCCATCAGTGTGTCATCTGTGTGTCTGTTTTTACCATCCGTGTGTCCTCTGTGTTTTCCGTCAGTGTGTCATTCATGTGTCCGTTTTTACCATCAGTATTTTTGTGGTATGGACAAAGAAAAAAAAATTACAAAGCTTCTTCTATACTTTGCAAATGTTAAATGAGTACAGCATACGTAGTGTACATTGCTGCCATCTATGTGCTGTACGTATTTTTCGCGAGCCCATAGACTTGTATTGGCCCTTGTCATCCATGCTGCCAGAAATTATCTCACATGTCTTTGTGCGTTTTGCACGGACATACGGTTGATGTAAAAACATGGACACGTGAAAAGCCCCATAGGTTATTATGGGTACGTGTAGTATCCATGAAAAAAAACTATACCACACCTCCAGAAACACGGACATGATACGTAGGCCTTAAATTAAATAATAAAAAATACATTATTTGTCACTAATGTTATTTGAATGAAGCAACAGTTTTCTGTGACATATGTTTCTAATATTTAACAATAAATATCTGAGGAAAAATGTCACTTCCCATTAGTAATAATGGCACCTCCTTTTTGAGTCATGTATCTTTATATGCTTATATGTCTGATATCTAAATTTGCCATTCCAATCGATTAATAATCCATAGCATGCGGTTATAAAGGGTCTTCAGCAAACCAGTTTGTTTTTAAAGTATTTTGTTTTAAAGGATTGGATTTTAAGCAATATTTTTTAATACCTACCTTATGGAAGTGCCGCTCCTTCGTCCTCTTCATCGTTAATAATAACGTAATTTTCATTACAAAATCTTTAGTTTTACTCAAATAAAATGATGAAAAAAATGAACACATCCAGCACCAAAACTTCTACATATTGTACTTTTTATGACATTCATGATTTTTAAGGACAGCGTCAAGTTTTCTATGCATGGAATGAATAAGTTGGCGACATATTGCAACCTCTATCTTTTTCTTTTTTCTATCTTTTTCTATTCTTTAAGAACGACATCTTTTTCATGATGCCTTTAAAAAATCTTAACAATGGTACGTACATCAGGTGTCTTTTAGACAACGACATAATTGCTGAGATTTTAAAGCAGAAAACACTTTAAGAAAGTGTCAGCAGCGTTTTTCTTTTGGCATCCTTTGAGCCATTTTCCACCAGCCTCGCTGTATATATAAACTAGCAGGCAATTTTTTGTAAGGTTTCTTAAAAATGGTAAGGTGAATTCTTTCAGCCACTTCACAGATTTCAAAGCCTGAAATTATTAGAATAAATTGGAAAGAACGGAACATATTAAGGCTACGTTCACATTTGCGGCTTTTGACGCAGCGGCGTCGCCGCAAAACAACTCACGCGTCATGCTTCCCTATCTTTAACATTGGGGACGCACGTGCGTTCGTTTTCATGCGTTTCGGTGCGTTTTGCGACGCATGCGTCCTTTCCACGCACCTGGCAGTGCGTTGCAAACGCAACATGTTGCATTTTTTCTGCATCCAAAATTTTTAAAAAACGCTTGCGTCGCACTTGCGTTGTATTTGCGTCGTCGAAACTTCAAATCCTCCATTGAAGTGTATTGGCAACGCAGAAGACGCAAGTACTTGCGTTGTTGTGCGTTGTAGGACGCATGCGTTCTGTACTTTAAAAATAGAGAAACTGAAAAGACCCTATATATTAAAAAAGGGTTGAATGCATGCGTCAAAAATGCATGCGTTCTACTTGTGTCTTTGGTGCGTCGTGCGTCGCGTCCACGACGCTGCGTCCAAAGCCGCAAATGTGAACGTAGCCTAACAGCAAGATGTTTTCCTTTTTTTTTTTTTTTTACATTTTAGCCATTTTTCAGGTGGGTTCCAGATGGACTCCACAGGAAAAAAGACATCAAGTGCACATATCCTAAAATAGATTTTAATATTTAAATAAAATACAACATGTCAAGAAAAAAATCAGTAATTTAGAGCATTCCAAGGTAACTGCCACAATAGATGACACATAGCAGATTTGAAAAATTTGGCTGCAACCTAAAGTCCCAAGTGGGTGACATTAAAAGGCGTTAAAGTACCAAAAAAGCCTAGCCATTAACGGATTAGTTGCAAAGTTTATGTTTTAATAATTTAACTATGTTAAATATTGGGCCTTTTGTAATGAATGTACTGTTTGCAACAGTAACCAATTATCTTCTAAGGTTAGGTTCCCAAGATGAGCCTTTGGTAAGCTTTTGATGTAGTGTATGTTTGCTGTGCAAAAAAACACAGAATCTTATAGTTCCAGCAATATGGATGGGATTTATAGAAATCTCCTTTTTTTTACGCAGCACAAACAGAGCCATGGTGCATGTTTGATATCCACAATGTGTAAATTTCTCTTTCCACTTTACGCTGAGTTATATGTGTACATTTTCCCCATGGAATTGCATCAGGCTAGGTTCCTATGATGAGTCTCACGGGGTTACTGCAACAGAGAGGAGCCAGAAGACCACAGCGTCTGTTTGCTCCTACTTCTGGTCTGAAAAGAAGCATTTCACCTTATTTTAAATGGTGTTTATTTCTTTTGGCAGAACAGGGATTAATCGGCCATGTTGGAAGCTCTGGGAGTCTGAGTTTTCAGCTGAGCTTGGTTAGCAACTCCTAAGCACACTATATTATCTGGGTCCTGATTCAAATACAAGGTCATAGATAGCTTATAAGAACAAGAAAATGGCAGCACTCACCGATCTTCTAAGCAGGTATCTTTATTGATTAAAAATCTTCACGGTACAGGGGTGTCTGTACAAGAGAATGCGGGAGCAGAACGACGGCCGTTTCGCGCCGGTCTGGCGCTTCAACGGGTTAGAAGATCGGTGAGTGCTGCCATTTTCTTGTTCTTATATCCATGATATCTGGCTTTCTGTTTTTTATATTTGCAATATTGGAAATCGGTATCGGAATCCATGTTTAAGTGTAAAATAAAGAATTAAAATAAAAAATATTGCTATACTTACCCTCTGACGTGCCCTGGTACTAACCGGCAGCCTTCCTTCCTTAGAATCAGCGCGTGAAGGACCTTAGATGACGTCGCGGCTTATGATTGGTCGCGCGACCGCCCATGTGACCGCTCACACGACCAATCACAAGCCGCGACGTCACCGAAGGTCCTTCAAGCGCTGATTCTTAGGAAGGAAGGCTGCCGGAAAGAAGCAGGGCGCGTCCGAGGGTGAGTATATTCCTATTAGGTATATACTCACCCTCGGACGCGCCCTGCTTCTTTCCGGCAGCCTTCCTTCCTAACAATCAGCGCTTGAAGGACCTTCGGTGACGTCGCGGCTTGTGATTGGTCGCGTGAGCGGTCACATGGGCGGTCGCGCGTCCAATCACAAGCTGCGACGTCATCTAAGGTCATTCACGCGCTGATTCTAAGGAAGGAAGGCTGCCGGTTAGTACCAGGGCTCGTCAGAGGGTAAGTATATCAATATTTTTTATTTTAATTCTTTATTTTACACTTAAATATGGATCCCAGGGCCTGAAGGAGAGTTTCCTCTCCTTCAGACCCTGGGAACCATTGGAAACCCAATGCACTGCATTGGGTTTCGTGTTTCAGCCGACCCCGACTTTTTTATAGGATCGGCCGATTTCACTCGACCCGACTTTTGAAAAAGTCGGGTTTCGTGAAACCCGATCCAATCCTATAAAAGTAAAAGTCGCTCAACCCTAGTGACAATGAGTACTTGGTGAGTTTTTGATGTTTCATATTTTCTGCAGCATTTCTGCAGCTATTAGCTAAATTAGATTAAATTGCATTTTTAGTGCATTATTTACATGCATTATTATAACATTTTTGACACTGCTGTTTTTGTCTCTTTTTAGTAATGTTTTAAATAAAGCTGCTTTTTCTTTTATACTTCCTGGCATTTGGCTTTTACAAAAGCTTTATCTATACAGTCATATGTAGATTATATGCATTTTTAGAGCATTTCTACAATTGATAAGACTAAAACATATATGCCTTTTTAACCTGCAGATTTTCTGCATCTAACACAATAGTTTGGGGAAAAGCCACACAGAAAACTCAGCGTAGTCATATGAGAAGTTGACATGTTGCGGATTTGAAACACGCACCACAGTTACAGTTAGGTCCATATATATTTGGACAGAGACAACATTTTTCTAATTTTGGTTATAGACATTATCACAATTAATTTTAAACAAAACAATTCAGATGCAGTTGAAGTTCAGACATTCAGCTTTCATTTGAGGGTATCCACATTAAAATTGGATGAAGGGTTTAGGAGTTTCTGCTCCTTAACATGTGCCACCCTGTTTTTAAAGGGACCAAAAGTAATTGTACAGATTAAATAATTTTATATAAAATGTTCATTTTTAGTACTTGGTTGAAAACCCTTCGTTGGCAATGACTGCCTGAAGTTTTGAACTCATGGACATCACCAGATGCTGCATTTCATCCTTTTTGAAGCTCTGCCAGGCCTTCACTGTGGTGGTTTTCAGTTGCTGTTTGTTTGTGGGCCTTTCTGTCTGAAGTTTAGTCTTTAACAAGTGAAATGCATGCTCAATTGGGTTGAGATCAGGTGACTGACTTGGCCCTTCAAGAATATTCCACTTCTTTGCTTTAATAAACTCCTGTGTTGCTTTGGTGTTATGTTTTGGGTCATTGTCCATCTGTAGTATGAAATGACGACCAATCCGTTTGGCTGCATTTGGCTGGATCTGAGCACACAGTATGGCTCTGAATATCTCAGAATTCATTCGGCTGCTTCTGTCCTGTGTCACATCATCAATAAACACTAGTGACCCAGTGCCACTGGCAGCCATGCATGCCCAAGCCATCACACTGCCTCCGCCGTGTTTTACAGATGATGTGGTATGCTTTGGGTCATGAGCTGTACCACGCCATCACCATACTTTTCTCTTTCCATCATTCTGGTAGAGCTTGATCTTGGTTTCATCTGTCCAAAAAAAAGTTCTTCCAGAACTGTGCTGGCTTTTTTAGATGTTTTTTAGCAAAGTCCAGTCTAGCCTTTTTATTCTTGATGCTTATGAGTGGCTGCACCGTGCAGTGAACCCTCTGTATTTACTTTCATGCAGTCTTCTCTTTATGGTAGATTTGGATATTGATACGCCGACCTCCTGGAGAGTGTTGTTCACTTGGTTGGCTGTTGTGAAGGGGTTTGTCTTCACCATGGAGATTATTCTGCGATCATCCACCACTAATGTCCTCCGTGGGCGCCCAGGTCTTTTTGCATTGATGAGTTCACCAGTGCTTTCTTTCTTTCACAGGATGTACCAAACTGTAGATTTTGCCACTCCTAATATTGTAGCAATTTCTCAAATGGGTTTTTCTGTTTTTGCAGCTTATGGATGGCTTGTTTCACCTGCATGGAGAGCTCCTTTGACCGCATGTTTACTTCACAGCAAAACCTTCCAAATGCAAGCACCACACCTCAAATCAACTCCAGGCCTTTTATCTGCTTAATTGAGAATGACATTACGAGGGGATTTCCCACACCTGTCCATGAAATAGCCTTGGAATCCAATGTCCAATTACTTTTGATCCCTTTAAAAACAGGGTGGCACATGTTAAGGAGCTGAAACTCCAAAACCCTTCATCCAATTTTAATGTGGATACCCTCAAATGAAAGCTGAAAGTCTGAACTTCAACTGCATCTGAATTGTTTTGTTTAAAATTAATCGTGGTAATGTCTATAACCAAAATTAGAAAAATGTTTACTCTGTCCAAATATATATGGATCTAACTGTATATGCTGAGTACAAAAACAAACATAGTGGGCATGAGATTTCTATAACTCCCATCCACTTTGCTGGAACTGTAAGACGTTTCATTTTTCACACGGCAAAAGTACGCAGCATCAAAAGCTCACTAAAAACTCATTGTTGGAATGCAAGTTTGAGGATATATTCTCATAATGTGTTTTTGGTACGATGTTGATGCATATTTTTGCTGTGCAAAAACACATCTTACCTGTTCTAGCAAAATGGATTGGATTTATAGGAATCTTGTGCCTACTGTGCTTTCTTTAATTCTGCGTAAACTGATCTGTGGGGTGTATTTTGTGCAGATTTTCCTCATAGAATTACATTAGATGCAAAAATCTGCGATCTGACATGATACAGTGATGTCCCACCCTGGGACAATATTCTAAAGTAAAAAAATAAAAATAAAATGTGCACAAACATTTTTTAAAAAAATCCCCAAATAATGAAAAAAAAAACATAAATATATTTTTCCAATAAATCCATTTATTTATGTAAATAAAAAAAAACAATAAAAGTACACATATTTGGTATCGCCAAGTCCGTAACGAATCACTCTATAAAACAGTCCCACTAGTTAACCCTTTCAGTGAACACCATAAAAAAACAAGGCAAAAAACAATGCTTTATCATCATACCGCCGAACAAAAAGTGCAATAAAACGTGATCAAAAACACGCATGTAAATAAAAATGGTACCGCTGAAAATGTCATCTTGTCCCGCAAAAAACAAGCCACCATTCAGCTCCATCAGCAGAAAAATAAAAAAAGTTATAGCTCTCAGAATAAAGCGATGCAAAAATAATGTGTAAAAGCGCCAAAACATGAAAAAAAGATATAAGTGAGGTATCCCTGTAATCGTACTGACCCGAAGAATAAAGCTGCCTTATCAATTTTACCAAACGCGGAAAGGTATATAAAAAAAGAAAAAGCAATTCCTGAATTGCTGGTTTTTGTTCATTCTGCCTCCCAAAAATCGAAACAAAAAGCGATCAAAAAATGTCATGGGCCTGAAAATGGTGCCAATAAAAACGTTAATTTGTCCCGCAAAAAATAAGACCTCACATAACTCAGTGGGTCAAAATCTGGAAAAATTATAGCTCTCAAATTATAGCTCTCAAAATGTGGTGATGCAAAAACTATTTTTTGCAATAAAAAGCGTCTTTTAGGCTAGTTTCACATTTGCGTCTGTGTGCAGCGTATCATCCGCAACCGCAAACACAAACGCATGCAAAAACGCATGCAAACGCATGCTAATGCATCGTTTTGTATCTGCGCAAGACAGCAAAAAAACGCAGCACTTACATGCTTTTTTGCATGCGTTTGCGCTTTTTATGCTCATGCATTCGATATTTCCAGCTGGGCATGTCTCAATGGCCGTATCTCAAAACAGTTCAAGCGCATCGAACGCATGCGTACGCAAGCATTCCCATAGACAGTAATGATTTTTTTTGACGCATTCATCCACATGCACATGTCTGCGCATATTTGACAGATTCTTGACGCCTTCAAAAAAGCATTGTGGTGCATTTGCCGCACCCAGCTGCACACCGTGAAAAAACGCATGCGTACACAAAAGCATGCGAATACATATCCATGCGTACACCATGTTAAAGATAGGTACGCATGACGCATGCGGATCTATGCGGATCGTACGCTGCGCACACAGACGCAAATGTGAAACCAGCCTTAGTGTGTGCCAGCAGCTAAACATAAAAACCCGCTATAAATAGTAAATCAATCCCCCCTTATCACCCCCTTAGTTAGGGGAAAATAATAAAATTTAAAAAAATTATTTATTTCCATTTTCCATTAGGGTTAGGGCTAAAATTAGGGTTGGGGCTAAAGTTCGGGTTAGGGTGGGGCTAAAGTTAGGGATAGGGTTGGGGCTAAAGTTAGGGCTGGGGCAAAAGTTAGGGTTAGGGTTGGGGATAAAGTTAGGGTTAGGGTTGGGGCTAAAGTTAGGGTTGGGGCTAAAGTTAGGGATAAGGATGGGGCTAGAGTTGGGGATAGGGTTTGGATTACATTTACGGTTGGGATTAGGGTTAGGGGTGTGTCAGGGTTAGGGGTGTGGTTAGGATTGGGATTAGAGTTAGGGGCATGGTCGGGTGAGGGATGTGGTTAGGGTTGGGTTTAGGGGTGTGTTGGGGTTAAGGTTGGAGTTAGAATTGGGAAGTTTCCACTGTTTATTCACATCAGGGGCTCTCCAAAAGCGACATGGCGTCCGATCTCAATTACAGCCAATTCTGCGTTGAAAAAGTAAAACGGTGCTCCTTCCCTTCCGAGCTCTGCTGTGTGCCCAAACAGTGGTTTACCCCCACATATGGGGTATCGGAGTACTCAGGATAAATTGCACAACAACTTTTTTGGTCCAATTTCTCCTGTTACCCTTGTAAAAATAAACATTGGGGGCTAAAAAAATAATTTTTGTGGAAAAAAAATATTTTTTTATTTTGACGGCTCTGCGTTATAAACTTTAGTGAAACACTTGGGGGTTCAAACTTCTCACAACACATCTAGATAAGTTCCTTGTGGGGTCTAATTTCCAATATGGGGTCACTTGTGGGGGGTTTCTACTGTTTAGGTACATCAGGGGCTCTGCAAATGCAACGTGACGCACAGAGAGCATTCTCTCAAACTCTGCATTCAAAAATGGTGCTCCTTCCCTTCCGAGCTCTGCCATGCACCCAAACAATGGTTCCCCCCACATATGGGGTATCAGAGCACTTAGGACTAATTGTGCAACAATGTTTGTGGTCCAATTTCTCCCGTTACCCTTGGTAAAATAAAAAATTTTGGGGGAAAAGATCATTTTTGTGAAAAAAATATGATTTTTATTTTTTCGGCTCTACATTATAGACTTCTGTGGAGCACTTGGGGGTTCAAAGTGCTCACCACACATCTAGATAAGTTCCTTACTACTTTCCAAAATGGTGTCACTTGTGGGGGGTTTCCACTGTTTAGGCACATCACGGGCTCTCCAAACGCGACATGGTGTCCTATCTCAATTCCCGCCAATTTTGCATTGAAAAGTCAAATGGCGCTCCTTCCCTTCCGAGCTCTGCCATGCACCCAAACAGTGGTTTACCCCCTCATATAGGGTATCAGCGTGAGTCAGGACACATTGCACAACTTTTTGGGTCCAATTTCACCTGATACCCTTGGTAAAACAAAACAAATTAGATCTGAAGTAAATTTTTTGTGAAAAAAAGTTAAATGTTCATTTTTTTTTTTAACATTCCAAAAATTCCTGTGAAGCATCTGAAGGGTTAATAATCTTCTTGAATGTGGTTTTGAGAACCTTGGGGGTGCAGTTTTTATAATGGTGTCACTTTTGGGCATTTTCTGTCATGTAGGCCCCTCAAATTCACTTCAAATATGAGGTGGTTCCTAAAAAAATGGTTTTGCAAATTTTGTTGTAAAAATGAGAAATCGCTGGTCAACTTTTAACCCTTAAAACTTCCTGACAAAAAAAAATTGTCTCCAAAATTATGCTGATATAAAGCAGACATGTGGCAAATGTTGTTTGTTAACTATATTATGTGATATAACTCTCTAATTTAAGGGCATAAAAACTAAACGTTTGAAAATTGCAAAATTTTCAAAATTTTCGCCAAATTTCCATTTTTTTCATAAATAAATGCAAGTCATATCAAAGAAGTTTTCCCACTATCATAAAGTACAATATGTCATGAGAAAACAGTCTCAGAATCACCAGCATCCGTTGAAGCGTTTCAGAGTTATGACCTCTTAAATTGACAGTGGTCAGAATTGTAAAATTAGGTGAAAACAGGCTTTGGGGTGAAGGGGTTAACTGCATGTTTTTTATTTTCACAAAGTGTATTATGGAAAAATGCACTTCATCATTTGCTATGCAATTTCTGCTGAATGTGGTGACAATCCTTATCGTTTTGGAAACTACTATCTGTCCACATAGCAGTGCTCAGAAGAAAGGAACATGATTTGACTTTTCGAGGGCAGATTTTGGTATAATAGTTTGCAGGTGCCATTTGCAGAGTTCTTAGGTGCCAGAACAATAAAAAAAACAGTGACCCCTTTTTGAAAAATAGATGCTTCAATGAATTCATCTACAGATGCAGTGATTATTTTACCAACACATATGTTTTCTAGAAAAAAATTCATGCAGTGAATTTTGCAGACTGAAAATGCAAATATTCCAGAATATTGACTAATATGTTGCTTCTGCTTTTGGAGATGCGCACAAGCGTTAAAGTCGTTCTCCTAACTACACTATTGCTATACATATGGATACTAGCTATGGGGATCAACAGGATGGAAGCCACCTGAATTTGGAAGCACAGAGTTTGCTGGATATTATTTTGCAGGGAAATTTATTTCACTTTTCCAGACCTTTCTAGCTATTAGTAACGTGTAAACCCCAATATTTCTATTGACAGATAATGTACCTCAGAGGGGGATTGTTTTTTTTTCTTGCATGAGTTGAAGTTTGTAACAGTACAGTTTTGAGGTACATAACATTTTTTGCTCACTTTTATTTTAGTAGATGGGCATTAAAATTAGAGACTACTCACAAAATAGAAAACCCAAACCGAAAAAAAAAATAGGGTATCTCTATCTGATATAATGGTACCATGAGATTATGAACGAACCCTCTATCAAGGGATGGTATTCCCCCTTTTTTTCACTTTTGGGTATCAGGAGCTAAAATTCCCTAGATAAACCTAAAAAATCGCTTGCCTTACCAGTGAGGTTGGCACCCTAGAATGTTATATATAGAAGCTGGGCATAAATCCAAAAAAATAATAAAGTGGAATAGCAATTGGATAAAACGTAACCTTTAATAGGTATAAGTTAAAAAATAGTAAACATACAACATATAAACCAGGGAGGGACACCCGTGCATCTATGTGACCCTAACCAACACAAAAAGGGGAAGAAAAAAACAGAATACAAAAAACACATAAAAAATACTGACAGTACTGTAGCCTCCAAATACTATTGAGATAATAATCCAAAGTGCCGTTTGACTATACGGCCAACTACTGGTATACTTCAACACCAAATACAATGCTACATATCAAAAAGAGCACATATATAAAGTACCCTGTAAACCATACATGGTACATAGATATGTATGTCTAGATATATCATAGGTGTATTATCACAAAAGAAAGGAAGTCAGGCACAACAATACTAATATAGACACCCTGCACTATTACACCGAAAGAATATCTACTTATTACTCATGCTATTGATCATATGCCATGGGCAAAATGTAATATAGCCTAAGGCCCATAGAGTTCAAGGGTAATCATGTTGTGTAGATCTAACAGTGCCGTGTACATTGGGCGCTGTAGGCAACTGTCAGTAATCTAGCAGCATATAAGAGGCATGTAATAGACCAAAAGTCACCATATCAAGTAACAAGACCGGGACCACGCTGCCCCATGAACACCTTTCATGAGCATCCCCCTTGTGTATATTGGTGCGGTCTCAATCCCTATGACACAATCCTAGTTGTCATAGAGCGGCACCTAACTGTGCCACTTTTGCATAAGGCACTATTACATGGGCAGCTCTCACCCGATGGTGGAGAGAATCATCCTGTCTCTCAAAGGGTGAGAAAGCCTCTGTGTGAATCGGCGTCTCCCGACGCGTTTCGTCCGTTAGGACTCATCAGGGGAGTCTGAGAACCTGTGTCTGCCGCTTTACAGGTCTCCCCGCTTCTGTTTTATAAATAATCTCAAGCACGGAGGCGCGTACCATAGGACCCGCCCCCGGCGTGTGACGAGCCTCCTGTGCTTTGCCTGCTACTTCCGGTTTAGCGGAGCGCTCGTACGGACTAAAGCGCTGAGTACCATGGAGACAGGACGCTAAGCGTTCCACTCCACAGTCAAGCGCTGTCCGACTTACTGCCTATCAGGCTCCATGCATTGGCGCCCCCACTCCTCGGCGGCTCACCCTCCCTTAATATCCCTATTGCCTCAGTGAAAGGCTTGTATAGTGTGTAAAGGGAGATGAGAGAGACTGGGACACTCTATAAGAAGCAGCTATAGGGCTGTAGCTCATTTAGTCCCGATGGCTGGACCGTTTTTAGATAGAAAATCCATCTGCTTTCTTTTTGAAGGATTGACCTGTCCCAGTCCCCTCCTCTTACCGGGGGTACAATTTTGTAAGTACTTCCACCAGCTCAGGGGCACTGCGATGGGTAGCCCTTGTGCACCTTCGTATGCAAATTTGCTCCTGGGCTGGTGGGAGGAAACGGCGGTATTTGGTGACTCAGCCTTGAGTTCTGACGAGAGGATAATATTATGGCTCAGGTACATCGATGATGTGCTGGTCATTTGGAGAGGGGGCATTGATGATTTCGGTGATTTTGTAAAGAGCCTGAATGTAAATGATGTTGGCCTTCATTTCACTTATGAGGCAAGTCCAACGAAATTGGCGTTCTTGGATATATGTATAGAAAGAAGCAGTAATGGTGCTATTACTACCAAGACCCATAGGAAAGAGACAGCCACCAATTCCCTCCTTCGCTGGGAGAGTAATCATCCCGTCCCATTGAAAAGAGGAATTCCTAAGGGCCAGTACCTGAGAATTCGGAGGAATTGCTCAGATGACAGCTCTTTCCATGAACAGGCCAATGATCTCCGTGGCAGGTTCCGAGATAGAGGTTACCCGGAGGAGGTGTTAAAAAAGGCCTATAAAGAAACTATAAGACAAGAAAGAAAGGATTTATTGACACCAAAAACGAAGTCAGATAATGACACTCAGATCCGGTTTATTACAACGTACTGTAACGGGGCCAATGACATCAGAGACATCTTCCAGAGACATTGGCCAATTCTCTTGATGGACAGAGACATAAAGAGTCATGTGTCGCTGTACCCACAGATCACTTATCGGAAGGGGAGATCCCTGGGGGACAGATTGGTCCACAGCCATTACGATCCTAAAACCAACTTGAATCCACACCTGGACCATGTTAAATGCTGTTTCAGGTGTGGTAACTGTAAGGCTTGTGCTTCCATTCTGACCACCAAAAAATTCTCCAGCAACGTAACGGGTATCACTTACTCCATCCGACATTTCATTAATTGCCGCACAAAGGGCGTCATATATAAAGCCAACTGTGAATGCGGTATGGAGTATGTGGGAAAGACCAAACGTGAATTTCGAAAAAGGGTATGTGAGCACCTCCGAGACATCGTAAATAAGAGAGAAACACCGGTTGCAACCCACATGAACTCCTTCCATCAGAGGGACCTCAAAAAGATCATTTTTGTGGGAATAGACAAAATTGTACCACCGGTAAGAGGAGGGGACTGGGACAGGTCAATCCTTCAAAAAGAAAGCAGATGGATTTTCTATCTAAAAACGGTCCAGCCATCGGGACTAAACGAGCTACAGCCCTATAGCTGCTTCTTATAGACTGTCCCAGTCTCTCTCATCTCCCTTTACACACTATACAAGCCTTTCACTGAGGCAATAGGGATATTAAGGGAGGGTGAGCCGCCGAGGAGTGGGGGCGCCAATGCGAAGGGTTTCTAGGGTGCCAACCCCCGCGTTAGGCAGGACCACAGATATGTCCATCTTTATCTAGGCACATATTCCACACCCACTTGGTCTTTACATCTGGCATTATGTTTTAACATGCACATATTCCTTCCTCCCTGTCTTTCCTAACTAGGGACAATAGGGACAGATAGGTAGGGACAGCCGTCGTTGAGTGGGGGCGCCACATGCGCAGGATCTTCTAGGGTGCCAACCTCCGCGCTAGGCAGGAGTATAGGAAGATAGGGCATTAGGATAGGGCACAATAGGGCGCCTTCCTTCATTCCTGTAATGTATCTGGTCCTGGGGTCTGGTGGTGTCCGGTACTTCTAATAATAAATGGCGTGCCTTTGTGTGTACCCCTCCTGTTTATATATATACTTTTTGTTTTTCGCTCCTTCTCCTCTTTCCCCGCTGTTCCAGCAGTGGGGTTTACCATGATGTGTCCGGTACATGGTTTGTTGTTGTTTTTTATTTTATTTCATCAGGTTATAACACGCCTGGCTTGTGGTTCAATAACGGTCTCTTTCCTATGTCTAAGCATAATATTCATGAGCTTTAGTAGAGTACTGCATCTGTTCTCATTTGGACCCTGCAGTAGGGACCTACATATGTAGTCTATTCAATACTAGACCATATCAGCGGGCGGATAGGACATGTTTGAGAAAAAATCTGTCCATCCATTCAGGTGCGGCGCATGAACTTTGTGCATTTTACACATTATGGCACAGTTCTTACCGTGCTCGCATACCTGGTGACCCTTCCGTACTGGAGTCACACTAAAAAGCATCCCGGCATGGAGCCTGATAGGCAGTAAGTCGGACAGCGCTTGACTGTGGAGTGGAGCGCTTAGCGTCCTGTCTCCATGGTACTCAGCGCTTTAGTCCTTACGAGCGCTCCGCTAAACCGGAAGTAGCAGGCAAAGCACAGGAGGCTCGTCACACGCCGGGGGCGGGTCCTATGGTACGCGCCTCCGTGCTTGAGATTATTTATAACACAGAAGCGGGGAGACCTGTAAAGCGGCAGACACAGGTTCTCAGACTCCCCTGATGAGTCCTAACGGACGAAACGCGTCGGGAGACGCCGATTCACACAGAGGCTTTCTCACCCTTTGAGAGACAGGATGATTCTCTCCACCATCGGGTGAGATCTACCCATGTAATAGTGCCTTATGCAAAAGTGGCACAGTTAGGTGCCGCTCTATGACAACTTGGATTGTGTCATAAGGATTGAGACCGCACCAATATACACAAGGGGGATGCTCATGAAAGGTGTTCATGGGGCAGCGTGGTCCCGGTCTTGTTACTTGATATGGTGACTTTTGGTCTATTACATGCCTCTTATATGCTGCTAGGTTACTGACAGTTGCCTTCAGCGCCCAATGTACACGGCACCATTAGATATACACAACCTGATTACCTTTGAACTCTATGGGCCTTAGGCTATATTACATTTTGCCCATGGCATATGATCAGTAGCATGAGTAATAAGTAGATATTCTTTCGGTGTAATAGTACAGGGTGTCTATATTAGTATTGTTGTGCCTGACTTCCTTTCTTTTGTGATGATACACCTATGATATATCTAGACATACATATCTATGTACCATGTATGGTTTACAGGGTACTTTATATATGTGCTCTTTTTGATATGTAGCATTGTATCTGGTGTTGAAGTATACCAATAGTTGGCCGTATAGTCAAACGGCACTTTGGATTATTATCTCAATAGTATTTGGAGGCTACAGTACTGTCAGTATTTTATGTGTTTTTTGTATTCTGTTTTTTTCTTCCCCTTTTTGTGTTGGTTAGGGTCACATAGATACACGGGTGTCCCTCCCTGGTTTATATGTTGTATGTTTACTATTTTTTAACTTATACCTATTAAAGGTTACGTTTTATCCAATTGCTATTCCACCCTAGAATGTTGCAAGTGGATAAGTCAAGGAAAACATTCTCAAGTGCGTTTACAGGAAAAGTTGTTTTTATATTCGTGATTTCGTGAATTGTAAATCCGAAGGGTTCATCTATATGGCTACCTGCACATGCCACTACAACTATGTTGTAAAGACGACAAGGGAGATTGGAAGAAGAGTGAGGGAACAACTGGGTGACATACAGCATAGACATGACATCAATACTACGACATATGAATGAGGTGCATCATGGGAATTTTTGAGAAACATGAGGGGTTAAGTCCCTCCTCCACCCTTCCTTTAAATCTAATTTTTTATGAATTATATGTTGATCACTGCTCCTAACATAATAGCATTGGATTTCAGTGGGATTACATGTCTAATATGTCTTGATTTGTTACATTATGACAATTAGCACCAAATCACTACTTTGCATTCCAGGATGAAATGCATTCCATGGCATATGCGTGGATATGCATCACTCATAATGCATTCCAGCGTGATGCACATTATCTAGAGCACAAGCGCAGTGCACTGTAGTGTTAGCATCCCTGCACAAGGCTCCCTTCCCCCGGCAGGGATACCGACTCACTCACCACTGCAGCCCCCGTTTCTCACTTCTTCCTTCCTCTCCAGTTGCCGCAAGGGGTCCGCGCACAGAACGCAGATCCCTGAGCACTGTGCTTGGGGTGTTGGTTCCCTCCTTCTGTAAGTGGCAGTTCACACTGTCCTAAAGTGTCCCCAGCGAGTGGTTGGAAGACACTTATTATGCAAGGAACCTCCTACTGTATGGAGGTGTCTGTGCAACATTGTTATTTCATTCCTACACCCTTGCTAGTTCTCAAGTCCCTGTCCATGTGTTCCAGTTAGTACTGCTTTTATCTGTCCATCTTTAACCTCCGTGCCACTACTTGCCTTGTCAGTCTATATTTCAGCATCTGCTGTGCTACTCTGTACATTTGTCAGTCCCGTCTGCTCCTGCTTTGTCAGTCTGTACTTCAGCCAGTCCCATTTGCACCTGCCATGCCAGTCTGTACATCTGTACATCATCCGGCCCCCTTTGCACCTGCTATGCCAGGTTGTACATCAGCTGGACCCATCTGCACCTGCTGTGCCAATCGGTATATCTGCCGGACCCTTCTGCATCTGTGGTTCTTGTGTTCCTACTGTGCCTATCCACCTACATGGCCTTTCCAGCTACCTGTGCCTTGAGGTCAGCTGCCATGCTTCCATGGATGTCCTGGAGTAGCACTTGGTCTCCATCGAGAGCCAAAACTAACATCACCTTCAAGGGCTCTAGTGAAAAGTCAGATGCTCACTTAGTCACTCCTCTCCAGGCTCTACTCGGACCATGTCAAAGTGGTTCTACGACTCCAGTTACATACACATCTTAAAGAATGAATGGAAAAGATGGCAAATATTGACATGTTGGTGCTTTCCATAGTGGAACTCATCGACCACTGTGCATGCGTGAAGGGGATGTCGTGATTCTGAGTGAGCGGTCAACAATAGCACCGCCCACAGGCAAAGAGGACAGCAAGTTGTATTTAGAAAAATACTTCTATACAAGGGTTACATTTGGTGGAGGAATTATAGTATTAAGAGGACAACCTCTTTAAGGTTCTTATTAAATTATTTATATTGTAGGTATAAATAACACATCAAGTCCTGGTAGGAGGTGAAAGCGCTGGAAAATACAGTTAAAAACAAAATTTACCTAAGGGACTTTGTATGAATATACAACCATCCCCAAGAATTTCAAACCCTGAATTACTCGTAGTTTGGACAAAGAATCTAAAGTATCATCTCTTAGATTCATATAAATTATTTTAGAGGAGGAGAAAAGGAATTTTGATAAATTCACTAGGGCTTTCAACCATTGGCGGCCAAGGTGAAAAAGGGCCCTTGTGCAAGAACAATATACAGTATGACCCTTTGCAGCCCAATAGCTCATCATAATGTATCTGCGTGGGTGGTGGAAATGGGCCCTCTTGCCTCTTGGACTCCTGTCCACAGGTTGCACCAATGATATGTCTGCCCCTGCATTGAACAATAAGATTTAGCGATGAGCGAACGTTTTCGGTGATACTCAGTTATCATTTGAATGTCTGGGTGCTCTGATTTGCTCGGCACTCATCGAGCATTGGCTGGTGCTAGGATTGAATGCTGAATCCCCGCCCCACATGTTTGGCACCTGTTACACAGCCAATAGACATGCGTAGATTGCCTGCCAGTCACTGTAATGCCTTAATCATCTTGATAGTGGCATTACTGTGATTGGCTGGTAATGAAAGGATTGGAGCTGCCATGCTCAGTTCACCAACACTACTGCACAGCTCAGGGACAGTTGTGATAGGAGGGAGAGAGTAGTTGTCTTGGACTGTGAGAGCATAGTTTCATTAATCAGACCCCTCTTGTGGTGCTACTGGTGCTAATGCTAAAGGGCTAATCTTGTTCTTTTTCTGTTTCTATACATTTTGCATTTAGTCTAGGGACAACTGCTGGAATAAAGAAAGTGGCTGAATACAGTCTCTCGACAGGGCTTAGGGCTTTGCAGAACATTGATAAATATATACAGTGGGGAAAAAATTATTTATTCAGCCACCAATTGTACAAGTTCTGCCACTTAAAAAGATGAGAGAAGCCTATAATTGACATCATAGATAGACCACAACTATGAGAGTCAAAATGAGAAAACAAATCCAGAAAATCACCTTGTCTGGTTTGGCAAGATTTATTTAGCAAATTATGATTTAAGAAAAGTATTTGATCATTAACAAAAGTTCATCTCAATATTTTGTTAAATATTCTTTTTTGGCAATGACAGACGTCAAACATTTTCTGTAAGTCTTGACAAGGTTGGCACACACTGTTGGTGAAATGTTGGCCCTGTCCTCCATGCAGATCTCCTCTAGAGCAGTGATGTTTTGGGCCTGTCGCTGGGCAGCACAGACTTTCAAATCCCTCCAAAGGTTTTCTATGGGGTTGAGATCTGGAGACTGGCTAGGCCACTCCAGGACCTTCTTTTGCTTGCACTAAATTCATTATTCTATTTTCTATTAAAGTCTATTTTATTACCTCTTGTCTGTTTCTCCCCACGCCCCCCCCCCCCACACACACACAGCTTTGTCGGCTGAGGCAAGCAATTCCAGATATTTTGCCTGACTCATCAATTGCAACTTTTTAAAAAGTTGCAAAATTTGGCGCAATTTGGTATTTTTAACTCCACCAACCTTTTTATGCCAAAGTGCTACAGAAATAGTGAAAACAATTAAAGAAAGGAAAAAAATATTGACTTTTTGCTAAATTCAAGAATTATGTGCACCATTTTGATGAAATGAGGAGTTATTTATATTATATTTCTTTGGGGGGGCTTTTTCTGATGCCTGGATCTGGCTTTTTCCTCAAGCTGCTTGTGTTCATCGTTCATCTGATCATTTAATATTTATGTGTGGCCCACGCTGATGTCTATAAGTACCTTCACATGGCAGGCATTAAGCACTAATTGCACTTTAAGTCAGAAAAAATTACACATAGGTTACTTAGTACTCCAGGTCATGTGACTGCACATTCTTAGCACTAGTTGCACCTTATGCCAGCATACTATTGTATATATATATATATATATTTTATGGCATGTATCAAGCACTAGTTACACTTTAAGTGAGTATAAATTACACATACATAATTTAGTAGTCTGGGCTATTTTTCTCTCCTCCCCCTTTTTTTAAAAGGTGCATGGCCATATATGATAAATTGTGATTTTGGTTTTCTTATTTTTTGTGCAATATTTTGTGCAATTTTTCGTATTCAATAATTTTCAGTGCTGTAGGGCTTTTTTTGAACAGATTTTTATATTATGTACTGATGATTACAATATGATTATATGTATATATATATATATTTTTGCCCCCGTCTTCTTGGAGTTGTGCCTTCTCTTTGGTTTTCCTTCCCTTCTACCATTTGGTATATTCATTTCTAATAAATCTATTTAATTTTTTTGGACATTTGTTCGTTTTTTTCTGTTCTCTTTCTTTTGCATATATCTTCTTCCGATTTGTCCGTTATTTCGTCCATTATGGGATATATATAACATCTTATATACACAAATTGCTTACTTTATGTTTATTAAGAATATCACGAATTTTTATATCCCTTGCCTTGAGTTTTTATCCTAATCTCATATATGTGTGTATTGTAAAATAGTACCTTTTTCCTTGGGCTAGAACCGTCCATGTATGTTGCAACATAAATAACTAAATAGTGGTCATTTTACTAATAGACTAACCATCATGTTCATTTTTACATAATTCCCTATGGAATTGGATTGTACGGATGGAAGCAGCTATGTGGATATCCTTTTTGAAGTTTTTTTGTAGTTAAACTATTTGATTCTTCTCTATATTTGTGTGTTATATAGGTTCACCAATTAGATCATAGCATTAGGCAATCATTTAATAGTACTTTTGTAAGTGATATTATTATTCCTTAAGTGAGCATATGTCATAATTATCAAGTATGTCTCCGATTCCATCTTTACATATTTCACATCTTAGGGAGGGAAAGGTGGTTACCCCAGTAGTCTGTGAGTATAAATCAAGTTCACACATCTGTGTGTAAAACCCTAGTACCGCATCATTTGCAGGGTTTCTCCCACTTAGACAGAATACGTCTAGGGACTTGGGGCATTCACTTTGGTGATGCTTCTCAGTTTTCACTACCTCACTTTCGGGCTTTTGGAAGACGAATGTGCCGACACCTATATGACGCTCGGTGCTTTGGTTACCAGGTGCCTCATTAGCTTCACTGGATACCAGCCTTTCACGGCCGAAAAGTAACAGCACTTCCGGGTACTTGAGCACACGCGAAGGCGTTCCGCATGGCGTTGGACGTTCATTCCAGTTGTTAACTCCCTATTACCCTGACAGAGCTGCTGCTCCCTCCCTTTAACATCATGGAAACCACTGGTGAGTCGTGACACATTATTATTAATTAGCGGTGTATAGATCTTAGAGAGTGTATTTGGTTTTAATGTTTTAAGTATGCAGTGTCAATAAAATTACCTTGTTTTGTACATGTGCAGGTGTGAGCATCACTTCTCCCTCTTCTTTTTTCTCCATTTTGATTAAATTGGCACTAAACGGCAACTAGTATCACAAGTCATAAAAAAGAAAAGTAACTTAAAACAATGCAAATGCTACATTGGGGCCTTAGTGTCAAAGGGAAGTTAACTTGCAGCAATGGATTGGGAGAGTTGGGCAAATGGCAGGTTAAGTATTGTTTCCTTTATTATGTTACACAATTCTAAGAGATCAATTTATCAATACTGTTTGTGTTTTGTAAGTCAGTCTTGACGCATAGGATAAAAATAAAAAAGCAGCGTCCAGCCCAAGGTGATGCATTTCAAGTGTTGAAGTTTATTCCGCCATTATATAACAACATTTCAACCTATCATAGGTCTTTATCAAGTACTTAAAATGCATCACCCTGGACGGGATGTTGTTTTTTTATTTTTATGCTGTTAATTCACCAAGTGGGTACCTTCAAATTTTTTGACTGAGCGTCCAACATAGTGAGTGCTGCCTGTCAGCCTTCCTTTTTAGTCTTGATGTAGAGTCATCTTGAGTATTGTTACCCGATTCATTAAGAGACATATTTAATGTGTCATTTTCCGATTATTTTCTTGCACATTACAGACTTTTGAATGGTTCTTTCATTTGTTTTTGATTGTCTATGAACAGTTGTATATTTATATGAGCTTCAGCTCTTGAGAACACTCAACCCTGATAAACTCTGGACTGGAGGCAGACATACACATCAGTACTAGTGATGAGCGAATATACTTGTTACTCGAGATTTCCGAGCATGCTCGAGTGTCCTCCGAGTATTTTTTAGTGCTCGGAGATTTGATAGTTAAACCTCATACAGGACGAGCTCTGGGATGTGGGAGCTCTGCTGACCGCAAGCCCTAATCCTATCACACACACTAAAAATAGCCGTGGAGCGCTCCTGACCAGACCTAGGCGCCTCGTAACAGCCTAAGAACTATCTAGCCCTAGAGATAGAAAATAAAGCCTACCTTGCCTCAGAGAAATTCCCCAAAGGTAAAGGAAGCCCCCCACATATATTGACTGTGAGTAAAGATGAAAGTCACAAACGCAGAAATGAAACAAGTTTCAGCAAAGGGAGGCCAGACTTACTAAATAGACAGAGGATAGGAAAGGTAACTTTGCGATCAGCACAAAAACCTACAAAAGACCACGCAGAGTGTGCAAAAAGGACCTCCGCACTGACTCACGGTGCGGAGGGGCCACTCTGAATCCCAGAGCTTCCAGCTAGCAAGACAAAATCATGAAAACCAGCTGGACAAGAAAACAGTGAACAAATAAAGACTATCAGGAACTTAGCTTCTGCAGGAGAAGGCAGGTCACCAGAGATCCAGGAGCGAACTGAAGCAATGCAAAAAACATTGACAGCTGGCATGGAGTAACGATCTGAGAGGAGTTAAATAGAACAGCCAACCAAAGGATAAACCACGTCACCTGTGTAAGGAACCTCAGAAGCAGCAGCTTCACTCATAGCCACCAGAGGGAGCCCATAGACAGAACTCGCTGAAGTACCATTCACGACCACAGGAGGGAGCTCGACAACAGAATTCACAACAGTACCCCCCCTTGAGGAGGGGTCACCGAACCCTCACCAGAGCCCCCAGGCCGATCAGGATGAGCCAAATGAAAGGCACGAACAAGATCGGCAGCATGAACATCAGAGGCAAAAACCCAGGAATTATCTTCCTGATCATAACCCTTCCACTTGACCAGATACTGGAGTTTCCGTCTCGAAACACAAGAATCCAAAATCTTCTCCACCACACACTCCAACTCCCCCTCGACCAACACCGGGGCAGAAGGATCAACGGAGGGAACCATAGGCGCCACGTATCTCCGCAACAACGACCTATGGAACACCTTATGGATGACAAAAGAAGCTGGAAGGTCCAAACGAAATGACACAGGATTAAGAACTTCAGAAATCTTATATGGCCCAATGAAACGAGGCTTAAACTTAGGAGAGGAAACCTTCATAGGAACGTGACGAGATGACAACCAAACCAAATACCTAACACGAAGTCGGGGACCAACACAACGCCGGCGGTTAGCGAAACGTTGAGCCTTCTCCTGGGACAATGTCAAATTATCCACCACATGAGTCCAAATCTGCTGCAACCTGTCCACCACCGCATCCACACCAGGACAGTCCGAAGGCTAAACCTGCCCTGAAGAAAAGCGAGGATGGAAACCAGAATTACAGAAAAATGGAGAAACTAAAGTAGCCGAGCTGGCCCGATTATTAAGGGCGAACTCAGCCAAAGGCAAGAAGGACACCCAATCATCCTGATCAGCAGAAACAAAGCATCTCAGATATGTCTCCAAAGTCTGATTAGTTCGCTCGGTTTGGCCATAAGTCTGAGGATGGAAAGCCGAAGAAAAAGACAAATCAATGCCCATCTTAGCGCAAAAGGACCGCCAAAACCTCGAAACAAACTGGGAACCTCTGTCCGAGATGATGTTCTCTGGAATGCCATGCAAACGAACCACATGCTGGAAAAACAAAGGCACCAAATCAGAGGAGGAAGGCAATTTAGTTAAGGGTACCAAATAGACCATCTTAGAGAAGGGATCACAAACCACCCAAATAACCGACATCTTTTGAGAAACAGCGAGATCAGAAATAAAATCCATGGAAATATGCGTCCAGGGCCTCTTCGGGATCGGCAAGGGCAAAAGCAACCCACTGGCACGAGAACAGCAGGGCTTAGCTCGAGGACAAGTCCCACAGGACTGCACAAAAGAACGCACATCCCGTGACAAAGAAGGCCACCAAAAGGATCTAGCCACCAAATATCTAGTACCAAAGATTCCAGGATGACCAGCCAACACTGAACAATGAATCTCAGAGATAACTCTACTAGTCCATCTATCAGGGACAAACAGTTTCTCCGTAGGACAACGGTCAGGTCTATCAGCCTGAGACTTTTGCAGCACACGCCGCAAATCAGGGGAAATGGCAGACAAAATTACCCCTTCTTTAAGAATACCCGCTGGCTCCGGAACACCCGGAGAGTCAGGCACAAAACTCCTCGACAGGGCGTCAGCCTTCACATTCTTAGATCCCGGAAGGTATGAAACCACAAAATCAAAACGGGAGAAAAAGAGAGACCATCGAGCCTTTTTAGGATTCAACCGTTTGGCAGACTCGAGATAAGTCAAATTCTTGTGATCCGTCAAGACCACCACGCGATGTTTAGCTCCTTCAAGCCAATGTCGCCACTCCTCAAATGCCCACTTCATGGCCAACAACTCCCGATTGCCCACATCATAATTGCGCTCAGCAGGCAAGAATTTTCTAGAAAAGAAGGCACAGGGTTTCATCACCGAGCCATCAGAACTTCTTTGCGACAGAACAGCCCCTGCTCCAATCTCAGAAGCATCAACCTCAACCTGAAAAGGGAGCGAAACATCTGGCTGGCACAACACAGGGGCAGAAGCAAAACGACGCTTCAACTCCTGAAAAGCCTCTACAGCCGCAGAGGACCAATTGACCACATCAGCACCTTTCTTGGTCAAATCAGTCAACGATTTAGCAATACTGGAAAAATTAGCGATGAAGCGACGATAAAAATTAGCAAAGCCCAGGAATTTCTGCAAGCTCTTCACAGATGTCGGCTGAGTCCAATCGTAAATGGCCTGAACTTTAACAGGGTCCATGTCGATAGTAGAAGGGTAAAAAATGAAACCCAAAAATGAAACCTTCTGAACTCCAAAGAGACACTTTGACCCCTTCACAAACAAGGAATTCGCACGAAGGACCTGGAACACCATTCTGACCTGCTTCACATGAGACTCCCAATCATCCGAAAAGACCAAAATGTCATCCAAATATACAATCATGAATCTATCCAGGTACTCTCGGAAGATGTCATGCATAAAGGACTGAAACACAGATGGAGCATTAGAAAGCCAGAATGGCATAACCAGGTGCTCAAAATGGCCCTCGGGCGTATTAAATGCCGTTTTCCATTCATCACCCTGTTTAATTCGCACAAGATTATACGCACCACAAAGATCTATCTTGGTGAACCAACTAGCCCCCTTAATCCGAGTAAATAAATCAGACAGCAGCAGCAAAGGATACTGAAATTTGACTGTGATTTTATTAAGAAGGCGGTAATCAATACAAGGTCTCAAAGAACCATCCTTCTTGGCCACAAAAAAGAACCCTGCTCCCAATGGTGACGACGACGGACGAATATGACCCTTTTCCAAGGATTCCTTTATATAACTCCGCATAGCAGCGTGCTCTGGCACAGATAAATTAAACAGACGCCCCTTAGGAAACTTACTACCTACCAGGAATCAAATTAATAGCACAGTCGCAATCCCTATGAGGAGGTAGGGCACCAGATTTGGGCTCTTCAAATACATCCCGGTAATCTCAACTCAGGGACTTGAGAAGGAGTGGAAGGCGAAATTGACAGCAATGGAACATCACCATGTACCCCCTGACAACCCCAGCTGGTCACAGACATAGATTTCCAATCCAACACAGGATTATGGACCTGTAGCCATGGCAACCCCAAAACGACCACATCATGCAGTTTATGCAACACCAAAAAGCGAATATCCTCCTGATGTGCAGGAGCCATGCACATGGTCAATTGAGTCCAGTACTGAGGCTTATTCTTGGCCAAAGGCATAGCATCAATTCCTCTCAATGGAATAGGATACTGCAAGGGCTCCAAGAAAAAACCACAGCGCTTGGCAAACTCCAAGTCCATCAGATTCAGGGCAGCGCCTGAATCCACAAATGCCATTACAGAATAGGACGACAGAGAGCAAATCAGAGTAACGGACAAAAGAAATTTAGACTGTACCGTACTAATGATGGCAGACCTAGCGAACCGCTTAGTGCGCTTAGGACAATCGGAGATAGCATGAGTGGATTCACCACAGTAAAAACACAGCCCGTTCTGACGTCTGTGTTCTTGCCATTCAGCTCTGGTCAAAGTCCTATCACACTGCATAGGCTCAGGCCTATGCTCAGAGAATACCGCCAAATGGTGCACAGCTTTGCGCTCACGCATGCGCCGATCGATCTGAATGGCCAAAGACATAGACTCATTCAGACCAACAGGCGTGGGAAATCCCACCATGACATCCTTAAGGGCTTCAGAAAGACCCTTTCTGAAAATTGCCGCCAGGGCACATTAATTCCACTGAGTAAGAACAGACCACTTTCTAAACTTCTGACAGTATACCTCCGCTTCATCCTGACCCTGACACAAAGCCAGCAAGATTTTCTCTGCCTGATCCACTGAATTTGGTTCGTCATAAAGCAATCCAAGCGCCAGAAAATATGCATCAACATCACGCAATGCAGGATCTCCTGGCGCAAGGGAAATGCCCAGTCTTGAGGGTCACCACGCAACAAAGAAATAATGATTTTTACCTGTTGAACGGGGTCACCAGAGGAGCGGGGTTTCAAAGCTAGAAACAGTTTACAATTATTTTTGAAATTCAAGAACCTAGATCTATCCCCAGAAAATAAGTCAGGAATAGGAATTCTAGGCTCTAACATAGGATTCTGAACCACAAAATCTTGAATGTTTTGTACCCTTTCAGTGAGATGATCCACACTAGAGGACAGAGCTTGAATGTCCATATCTACACCTGTGTCCTGAACCACCCAAAGGTCTAGGGGAAAAGAAAGACAAAACACAGTGCAAAGAAAAAAAAATGGTCTCAGAAGTTCTCTTATCCCTCTATTGAGATGCATTAATACTTTTGGCCAGCTGTACTGTTATGACCTGGTGGTAAGGAGCACCTGGAATGACCTGATAGTTAAACCTCATACAGGACGAGCTCTGTGATGTGGGAGCTCTGCTGACCGCAAGCCCTAATCCTATCACACACACTAAAAATAGCCATGGAGCGCTCCTGACCAGACCTAGGCGCCTCGTAACAGCCTAAGAACTATCTAGCCCTAGAGATAGAAAATAAAGCCTACCTTGCCTCAGAGAAATTCCCCAAAGGTAAAGGAAGCCCCCACATATATTGACTGTGAGTAAAGATGAAAGTCACAAACGCAGAAATGAAACAAGTTTCAGCAAAGGGAGGCCAGACTTACTAAATAGACAGAGGATAGGAAAGGTAACTTTGCGATCAGCACAAAAACCTACAAAAGACCACGCAGAGTGTGCAAAAAGGACCTCCGCACCGACTCATGGTGCGGAGGGGCCACTCTGAATCCCAGAGCTTCCAGCTAGCAAGACAAAATCATGAAAACCAGCTGGACAAGAAAACAGTGAACAAATAAAGACTATCAGGAACTTAGCTTCTGCAGGAGAAGGCAGGTCACCAGAGAGATCCAGGAGCGAACTGAAGCAATGCAAAAAACATTGACAGCTGGCATGGAGTAACGATCTGAGAGGAGTTAAATAGAACAGCCAACCAAAGGATAAACCACGTCACCTGTGTAAGGAACCTCAGAAGCAGCAGCTTCACTCATAGCCACCAGAGGGAGCCCATAGACAGAACTCGCCGAAGTACCATTCACGACCACAGGAGGGAGCTCGACAACAGAATTCACAACAGGCAAGAAAAACTAAATCTCTGAGCACTAAAAGAAACTCGGAGGACCTCAGAGCATGCTCGAGAAATCTCGAGTAACGAGTATATTCGCTCATCACTAATCAGTACAGTACAGGGTCACATAGTGCTTTTGCACTTTTCTCTTTAAAATTACCATAACAATAAGATAGTTGAGGACTTAATCCCCTGAAATTGCCCTTAAAGGGAACCTGTCATTAGGTTTTTCCAATATAAAGTATTCTAGAATGCTGTATATAAGTCCCCAGTCCACCTTTCATAACACAAAAAGGATATTAAATTATACTCACCTATGTCGCGGTCCGATGGGTGTTATTGGTCTTGATCCGACCCCTCCTTTCTTATTGCTAGCTATCGCCGTTCTACTTCTCTCCTTAACCCCTCTGTGACCTTGGACGTACTATCCCGTCGAGGTGCCCTGGGCCTATCTGACCCTTGACGGGATAGTACGTCCTGCCCTTTAATGCGATACCGCGACTTAAGTCGCGGTGATCGCATTAAAATTCCGACGCCATCTCACCTGGGGGGAGATGGCCTCGGCATCCAGGGCATTGTCGCCGCCCACCCGCCCTCTCGATCGCTGTGATTGGCTGTTCAATTCTGAACAGCCAATCACAGCCATTCTCATTGTTTCAGCCAATCGGAGCGGCTGAAACAATGAGGTCACAGGCTAGGATCGAGTACCGATGTACTCGATCCTAGGTCCGGTGCCTGGCAACGCCAGGCACCGGCAAGAACAGCCCGGATTGGCGCGATCGCCGATCGCATCGATCGCGCCAATCGCAGGGCACCGCGCGGTATTACCGCGCTGTGCCCTGCCGGAACCTGCGTGGATCGGTGCTCTAATAGCACCGATCCTAGGATAGGACACAGTGCAGGCCCAGCAGGGCCTGCAGGAGCCGATTGGCGCGATCGATGTCATCGTCGATCGCGCCAATCACAGGGCGCAGCGGCGATCACTCTGTGACCGCTCTGTGCCCTGCAGGTGACCTGGCTGTGACCTGCCTAGGATGGCGCGAACAGATCCGATCCTAGGCAGGTCACAGCCAGGTCACCAGGAAAGCTCTGATTGGTGGGATCGATGTTATGGTCGATCCCACCAATGACAGGTCACAGCAGCAGCATGACCGCTCTGTGACCTGTCTGTGTCACCTGCTTGACCTGTGTATGACCGCTCTGCAGGGTCCTCATTCTAGCTGAGGATTCCTACAGAGCGGTCATACTGCTGGATCTCCCTGCTGGATTTTGTGCCTGGATCTCCCTGCCGTGCTGGGTATTGTGGTGCCACAGCAGCCTGTAGCACCACAATCCCTGCTAAAGAAAGAAGACAACTAAACGTAAGTTTTATCCCTGATCCCTGCCCAATCCCCGTTCATCCACCCCAATCCCCGTTCATCCACCCCAATCCCCCCTTCCCCCTCTTTTTACCCCCTCCACCCCCATTTGTGCCGCCTCCGTGCGCACATTTAGTAGCCGCCGAGCGTTGATTGGTGACGCAGTTCACCGATCAACGCTCGCGCTCGCTTTTTTTCCCTCGCCCCCGTTGCGCCAACTCCGTACACACATTCCGCAGCCGCCAAAGTTTGATAAGTGACGCAGTTCACTTATCAGAGTTTGTGCCTGCCGTTTTCCTTTTTTTTTTTTCACCCCCCTTTTGCGCCACCTGACTACAACCGTACGTTTTGATCACTGATCCCTGCCCAATCCCCACTTCCACCCCCATCTCCCTTCCCCCTCTTTTTACCCCCCTTTGCACCTCCTTCCGTGCGCCCATTTAACAGCCGCCGAACGTTGATTGGTGACGTAGTTCACCGATCAACGCTCGCGCTCGCTTTTTTCCCTCACCCCCGTTGCGCCAACTCCGTACACACATTCCGCAGCCGCCGAAGTTTGATAAGTGACGCAGTTCACTTATCAGAGTTTGTGCCTGCCGTTTTCCCTTTTTTTTTTTTTCACCCCCCTTTTGCGCCACCTGACTACAACCGTACGTTTTGATCACTGATCCCTGCCCAATCCCCACTTCCACCCCCATCTCCCTTCCCCCTCTTTTTACCCCCCTTTGCACCTCCTTCCGTGCGCCCATTTAACAGCCGCCGAACGTTGATTGGTGACGCAGTTCACCGATCAACGCTCGCGCTCGCTTTTTTTCCCTCACCCCCGTTGCGCCAACTCCGTACACACATTCCGCAGCCGCCAAAGTTTGATAAGTGACGCAGTTCACTTATCAGAGTTTGTGCCTGCCGTTTTCCTTTTTTTTTTTTCACCCCCCTTTTGCGCCACCTGACTACAACCGTACGTTTTGATCACTGAACCCTGCCCAATCCCCACTTCCACCCCCATCTCCCTTCCCCCTCTTTTTACCCCCCTTTGCACCTCCTTCCGTGCGCCCATTTAACAGCCGCCGAACGTTGATTGGTGACGCAGTTCACCGATCAACGCTCGCGCTCGCTTTTTTTCCCTCACCCCCGTTGCGCCAACTCCGTACACACATTCCGCAGCCGCCAAAGTTTGATAAGTGACGCAGTTCACTTATCAGAGTTTGTGCCTGCCGTTTTCCTTTTTTTTTTTTCACCCCCCTTTTGCGCCACCTGACTACAACCGTACGTTTTGATCACTGATCCCTGCCCAATCCCCACTTCCACCCCCATCTCCCTTCCCCCTCTTTTTACCCCCCTTTGCACCTCCTTCCGTGCGCCCATTTAACAGCCGCCGAGCGTTGATTGGTGACGCAGTTCACCGATCAACTCTCGCGCTCGCTTTTTTCCCTTCAGCCTTTTTGCGCAACCTCCGTACACACATCCCGCAGCCGCCAAACTTTGATAAGTGACGCAGTTCTCTTATCAGAGTTTGTGCCTGCCTTTTTTTTTTTTTTTACAGGTTTTTCTTCTCCTTTTAGCATTTTCTTTTCAGATAAGTTTGCACAAATCACTATCCCCCCACACATACACATACAGTTATCAATAAAGTGCACCCAATCACCATATTCACACAAAAATGTCCCGCTCGTCCCGTTCGTCCCAACAGCGCTATTCATTGGAGGAGGCATATGCTTTCCTTGCCTCCGACACTGATAGCGAGGGAGAGGATCCCACTTTTCTTCACTTTTCTGATTCTTCATCCTCTTCCTCCTCCTCCTCCTCTTCCTCCTCCTCCTCCTCTTCCTCCTCGGGTCCTGCGGAACCACCACGCAGACGCCCCAGGACAGAAGATGAGGCAGCCCCCACCACTCCTGAACCAGCGCTCCCCACTGCGGAACCCACATGGACCTCGCCCCCCGAAAATTACGAGCCACTGATTCCTGATTTTGTGGCAGAATCAGGAATCAAGTTTGACACCACGGGCCTCACAGAAACAGACTTTTTCAAAGTCTTTTTCTCTGAGGATTTTATTAACCTCATGGTGGAGCAAACTAATTTGTATGCTCGTCAATTTTTGGAGCAAAACCCCGGTACATCATTTTCCAACTGGTCTCCTGTAGACGCAGTTGAAATGATGCAGTTTTGGGGCCTGGTCCTCCACATGGGGATCGTGAAGAAGCCAGAAATGCGGCAATATTGGAGTGTAGATGTTTTATATAACACTCCAGTATTCCGAATGGCCATGGTTCGGAGACGTTTTGAGGCCATCCATAAATTCCTGCATTATTCCGATAATGCACAGTGTCCCGCACGAGATGACCCCAACTTTGACCGTCTGTTCAAAGTTCGGCCGGTCATCGAACACTTCAACAAAAAGTTTTCTGAAGTGTACGTGCCCAAAAGGGACATCTGCGTGGATGAGTCCTTGGTCCATTTTAAGGGGCGGCTCGGATTCCGTCAATACCTGCCCAACAAAAGGGCCAGGTACGGAATCAAACTCTACAAGCTGTGTGAGAGTGCCTCAGGGTACATCCACAGGTTTAGAGTGTATGAAGGGAAGGACAGCAGGATTGAACCCCCTGAGTGTCCTCCTGTCCTGGGAGTGAGTGGGAAGATCGTGTTGGATTTGGTGCACCCACTGCTGGATAAAGGTTATCACCTCTATACTGATAACTTTTATACCAGCATCCCACTCTACAAATCCCTCTCTGCGCGAGGTACCGCAGCCTGCGGTACTGTGCGCAAAAATCAGAGAGGCCTCCCAAAGACGCTACTTCGGCAGATGCTCAGAAAAGGTGAGAGCAAGGCCCAATGTAGCGACCACCTGCTGGTGGTCAAGTACAAGGACAAGAGGGATGTCCTTCTCTTGACCACCATACATGGTGATGGCAGAGCCCTCAGCACTGTACGGGGTACCTCTACACAGGTCTGCAAACCGGACTGTGTACTGGGCTACAACAAAAGCATGGGGGGGGTTGATCTCTCTGATCAACTCCTCCAACCATACAGTGCTTTGAGAAAGGCCAAGGTGTGGTACAAAAAGTTGGCCGTCCACATCGTACAAATGGCAATGCTCAACGCTTTCCTGCTGTTACGATGTGCACGCCACACCGATACGTCGTACCTTCAGTTCCAGGAGGTAGTGGTTAAGGCCCTGATATTTGGTACTCCGGAAGGAGAGGGCCCCAGTACTTCCGGAACTGAAGGTGCTCGTATCGTACCAGGCCAGCATTTTCCGGGGGTGGTCCCGCCAACCGGCAGAAAAGGTAAGCCGCAAAAAAGGTGCCGAGTGTGTTACAAAAGGGGAATACGCAAGGACACCATTTATCAATGCGACACCTGCCCCGAAAAACCTGGCCTGTGTATGAAGGATTGCTTCAGATTGTACCACACCTCCATGCACTACTAATTTACTTTACAAGAAAGCGTACATTAGTTCCAAAAAGGGGGCACATCTAGATAAGTTCCTTGGGGGGGGGTCTAGGTTCCAAAATGATGTCACTTGTGGGTTTTTTTTACTGTTTAGGCACATCAGGGGCTCTGCAAACGGAACATGACGACCGCAGACAATTTCTGCATTCCAAAACGTCACAACTTCCCTTTCGAGCCCCAACGTGTGCCTAAACAGTTTTTTCCCACATATGGCGTACCAGCGTAATCAGGACAATTTGGACAACAACTTTTGATGTCCAATTTCTCCTGTTACCTTTGGGAAAATTAAAAATTGGGGACTAAAATATCATTTTTGTGGGAAAAAATAGGATTTTTTATTTTCACGCCTGGGCATTATAAACTTTAGTGAAGCACGTGGGGGTTCAAATTTCTCACCACACAACTAGATAAGTTCCTTAGGGGGTACAGTTTCCAAAATGGGGTCACTTGTGGGGGGTTTCTACTGTTTAGTCACATCAGGGGCTCTGCAAATGGAACATGATGCCAGCAGAACATTCCATCAAAGTCTGCATTCCAAAACGTCACTACTTCCCTTTCGAGCCCCAACGTGTGCCCAAACAGTAGTTCCTCCCCACATATGGGGTATCAGCGTACTCAGGACAAATTGGACAACAACTTTTGGGGTCCAATTTCTCCTGGTACCCTTGGGAAAATTAAAAATTGGGGACTAAAATATCATTTTTGTGGGAAAAAATAGGATTTTTTATTTTCACACCTGGGCATTATAAAGTTTAGTGAAGCACGTGGGGGTTCAAAATTCTCACCACACAACTAGATAAGTTCCTTAGGGGGTACAGTTTACAAAATGGGGTCACTTGTGGGGGGTTTCTACTGTTTAGTCACATCAGGGGCTCTGCAAATGGAACATGATGCCAGCAGAACATTCCATCAAAGTCTGCATTCCAAAACGTCACTACTTCCCTTTCGAGCCCCAACGTGTGCCCAAACAGTAGTTCCTCCCCACATATGGGGTATCAGCGTACTCAGGACAAATTGGACAACAACTTTTGGGGTCCAATTTCTCCTGGTACCCTTGGGAAAATTAAAAATTGGGGACTAAAATATCATTTTTGTGGGAAAAAATAGGATTTTTTATTTTCACACCTGGGCATTATAAAGTTTAGTGAAGCACGTGGGGGTTCAAAATTCTCACCACACAACTAGATAAGTTCCTTAGGGGGTACAGTTTCCAAAATGGGGTCACTTGTGGGGGGTTTCTACTGTTTAGTCACATCAGGGGCTCTGCAAATGGAACATGATGCCAGCAGAACATTCCATGAAAGTCTGCATTCCAAAACGTCACTACTTCCCTTTCGAGCCCCAACGTGTGCCCAAACAGTAGTTCCTCCCCACATATGGGGTATCAGCGTACTCAGGACAAATTGGACAACAACTTTTGGGGTCCAATTTCTCCTGGTACCCTTGGGAAAATTAAAAATTGGGGACTAAAATATCATTTTTGTAGGAAAAAATAGGATTTTTTATTTTCACGCCTGGGCATTATATACTTTAGTGAAGCACGTGGGGGTTCAAAATTCTCACCACACAACTAGATAAGTTCCTTAGAGGGTCTAGTTTCCAAAATGGGGTCACTTGTGGGGGGTTTCCACTGTTTAGGCACATCATGGGCTCTCCAAACGCGACATGGCGTCCGATCTCAATTCCAGCCAAAGTTAGCTTGAAAAAGTCAAACGGCGCTCCTTTCCTTCTGAGCCCTGCCATGCGCCCAAACAGTGGTTCCCCCCAAATATGGGGTATCAGCGTACTCAGGACAAATTGGACAACAACTTTTGGGGTCCAATTTCTCCTTTTACCCTTGAGAAAATAAAAAATTGGGGACTAAACGATCATGTTTGTGGAAAAAAATAGGAATTTTTTTTTTCACGCCAGGGCGTTATAAACTTTCGTGAAGCACTTGGGGGATAAAAGTGCTCATGACACATCTAGATAAGTTCCTTAGGGGGTCTAGTTTCCAAAATGGGGTCACTTGTGGGGGGTTTCCACTGTTTAGGCACATCAGGGGGTCGCCAAACGCGACATGGCGTCCGATCTCAATTCCAGCCAAAGTTAGCTTGAAAAAGTCAAACGGCGCTCCTTTCCTTCTGAGCCCTGCCATGCGCCCAAACAGTGGTCCCCCCCCACATATGGGGTATCAGCGTACTCAGGACAAATTGGACAACAACTTTTGGGGTCCAATTTCTCCTTTTACCCTTGAGAAAATAAAAAATTGGGGACTAAACGATCATGTTTGTGGAAAAAAATAGGAATTTTTTTTTTCACGCCAGGGCGTTATAAACTTTCGTGAAGCACTTGGGGGATAAAAGTGCTCATGACACATCTAGATAAGTTCCTTAGGGGGTCTAGTTTCCAAAATGGGGTCACTTGTGGGGGGTTTCCACTGTTTAGGCACATCAGGGGGTCGCCAAACGCGACATGGCGTCCGATCTCAATTCCAGCCAAAGTTAGCTTGAAAAAGTCAAACGGCGCTCCTTTCCTTCTGAGCCCTGCCATGCGCCCAAACAGTGGTCCCCCCCCACATATGGGGTATCAGCGTACTCAGGACAAATTCGACAACAACTTTTGGGGTCCAATTTCTCCTTTTACCCTTGAGAAAATAAAAAATTGGGGACTAAACGATCATGTTTGTGGAAAAAATAGGAATTTTTTTTTTCACGCCCGGGCGTTATAAACTTTCGTGAAGCACTTGGGGGATAAAAGTGCTCATGAAACATCTAGATAAGTTCCTTAGGGGGTCTAGTTTCAAAAATGGGGTCATTTGTGGGGGGTTTCCACTGTTTAGGCACATCAGGGGGTCGCCAAACGCGACATGGCGTCCGATCTCAATTCCAGCCAAATTTAGCTTGAAAAAGTCAAACGGCGCTCCTTTCCTTCTGAGCCCTGCCATGCGCCCAAACAGTGGTCCCCCCCACATATGGGGTATCAGCGTACTCAGGACAAATTGGACAACAACTTTTGGGGTCCAATTTCTCCTTTTACCCTTGAGAAAATAAAAAATTGGGGACTAAACGATCATGTTTGTGGAAAAAATAGGAATTTTTTTTTTCACGCCCGGGCGTTATAAACTTTCGTGAAGCACTTGGGGGATAAAAGTGCTCATGACACATCTAGATAAGTTCCTTAGGGGGTCTAGTTTCCAAAATGGGGTCATTTGTGGGGGGTTTCCACTGTTTAGGCACATCAGGGGGTCGCCAAACGCGACATGGCGTCCGATCTCAATTCCAGCCAAATTTAGCTTGAAAAAGTCAAACGGCGCTCCTTTCCTTCTGAGCCCTGCCATGCGCCCAAACAGTGGTCCCCCCCCACATATGGGGTATCAGCGTACTCAGGACAAATTGGACAACAACTTTTGGGGTCCAATTTCTCCTTTTACCCTTGAGAAAATAAAAAATTGGGGACTAAACGATCATGTTTGTGGAAAAAATAGGATTTTTTTTTTTCACGCCCGGGCGTTATAAACTTTCGTGAAGCACTTGGGGGATAAAAGTGCTCATGACACATCTAGATAAGTTCCTTAGGGGGTCTAGTTTCCAAAATGGGGTCATTTGTGGGGGGTTTCCACTGTTTAGGCACATCAGGGGGTCGCCAAACGCGACATGGCGTCCGATCTCAATTCCAGCCAAATTTAGCTTGAAAAAGTCAAACGGCGCTCCTTTCCTTCTGAGCCCTGCCATGCGCCCACACAGTGGTCCCCCCCCACATATGGGGTATCAGCGTACTCAGGACAAATTGGACAACAACTTTTGGGGTCCAATTTCTCCTTTTACCCTTGAGAAAATAAAAAATTGGGGACTAAACGATCATGTTTGTGGAAAAAATAGGAATTTTTTTTTTCACGCCCGGGCGTTATAAACTTTCGTGAATAACTTGGGGGATAAAAGTGCTCATGACACATCTAGATAAGTTCCTTAGGGGGTCTAGTTTCCAAAATGGGGTCATTTGTGGGAGGTTTCCACTGCTTAGGCACATCAGGGGGTCGCCAAACGCGACATGGCGTCCGATCTCAATTCCAGCCAAATTTAGCTTGAAAAAGTCAAACGGCGCTCCTTTCCTTCTGAGCCCTGCCATGCGCCCAAACAGTGGTCCCCCCCACATATGGGGTATCAGCGTACTCAGGACAAATTGGACAACAACTTTTGGGGTCCAATTTCTCCTTTTACCCTTGAGAAAATAAAAAATTGGGGACTAAACGATCATGTTTGTGGAAAAAATAGGAATTTTTTTTTTCACGCCCGGGCGTTATAAACTTTCGTGAAGCACTTGGGGGATAAAAGTGCTCATGACACATCTAGATAAGTTCCTTAGGGGGTCTAGTTTCCAAAATAGGGTCACTTGTGGGGGGTTTCCACTGTTTAGGCACATCAGGGGGTCGCCAAACGCGACATGGCGTCCGATCTCAATTCCAGCCAAATTTAGCTTGAAAAAGTCAAACGGCGCTCCTTTCCTTCTGAGCCCTGCCATGCGCCCAAAAAGTGGTTCCCCCTCACATGTGGGGTATCAGCGTACTCAGGATAAATTGGACAACAACTTTTGAGGTCCATTTTCTCTTTTTACCCTTGGGAAATTAAAAAGATTATTGCTGAAAGATCATTTTTGTGACTAAAAAGTAAAATGTTAATTTTTTCCTTCCATGTTGCTTCTGCTGCTGTGAATCACCTGAAGGGTTAATAAACTTCTTGAATGTGGTTTTGAGCACCTTGAGGGGTGCAGTTTTTAGAATGGTGTCGCTTTTGGGTATTTTCTGCCATATAGACCCTTCAAAATGACTTCAAATGTGAGGTGGTCCCTAAAAAAAATGGTTTTGTAAATTTGGTTGTAAAAATGAGAAATTGCTGGTCAAATTTTAACCCTTATAACTTCCTTGAAAAAAAAAAGTTTGTTTCAAAAATTGTGCTGATGTAAAGTAGACATGTGGGAAATGTTATTTATTAACTATATTGTGTCACATAACTCTCTGGTTTAACAGAATAAAAATTCAAAGTTGGAAAATTGTGAAATTTTCAAAATTTTCGCCAAATTTCCGTTTTTTTCACAAATAAACGCAAGTTATATCGAAGAAATTTTAGCACTATCATGAAGTACAATATGTTACAAGAAAACAATCTCAGAATCGCTAAGATCCGTTGAAGCGTTTCGGAGTTATAACCTCATAAAGGGACAGTGGTCAGAATTGTAAAAATTGGCCTGGTCATTAACGTGCAAACCACCCTTGGGGGTAAAGGGGTTAAAGGGAACCTGTCACCCCCCAGGCATTTGTAACTAAAAGAGCCACCTTGTGCAGCACTAATGCTGCATTTGGACAAGGTGGCTCTTTTAGTTATGCTCCTTGCACACGCCGAAATAAACACTTATAAAATGTGCCCCCTCATACTAAGAAACCGTCCGGGAGGCGGGACTTTCCTTCCTAAACAGACGCAGCACAGCCATCATTCACAACCCCTTGGCACCCGGCACCACCTCCTCAGCGTTGTTTGAATCTGTCCCGGAGCCTGCGCTGTTATGTTATCCCTTGGGCATGCACAGTTATAGCTGCCCGTCTTCTGACATCATTTGATGTCAGGCTGACTGCGACTGTGCGGCCGCGCTGCCCGAGATCCCACCCGCAGTGTCTTCTGATTTATTCACATTGTGGGGCTGGGATTCATGGGCATGTGCAGTGCATATCTTCGCCTCTCACTGATCTCCCTCCGCCTTCTTCAGACTGTGCGGTGTCAGCTGATCCCTAATTGCATGCCACGGCGATTAGGGATCAGCTGAAGACGGGCAGCGCTAACTGCGCATGCCCAAGGGATAACATAACAGCGCAGGCTCCGGGACAGATTCAAACAACGCTGAGGAGGCGGTAGCCGGCGCCAAGGGGGTATGAATGACGGCTGTGCTGTGTCTGATTAGGAAGGAAAGTCCCGCCTCCCGGATGGTTTCACGGTATGAGGGGGCACATTTTATAAGTGTTTATTTCGACGTGTGCAAGGAGCATAACTAAAAGAGCCACCTTGTCCAAATGCAGCATTAGTGCTGCACAAGGTGGCTCTTTTAGTTACAAACGCCTGGGGGGGTGACAGATTCCCTTTAATGAGGTGACATGTCCTGTGTCATCCACACAGTGTCTACCATCACACTCCTGTGCAGGCATACTTATCTCTGCCCTACTGAGAGCAGAGCAAAGTATTGTAGTGCACATGCGCTCTTTGCCCTTTCCCCATGCATGCGTATTACTGTACTTTGATCTGCCCTTGGAAAGACAGAGAGAAGTACGTCTGTGCTGGAGTGAAATTGAGGACACTGTGTGGATGACACAAGATGCATCATCTACATGAAACAGGGAAGGAGGACGGCGATCACAAGAAGAGAAGAGGCGTCGGATTAAGACCCATCGGACCAGACCCGCAGGTTCCCTTTAAACTAGTGTATAAGGCCAATTTTATAATCTGATTTTATAAGCTAATTTTTAGTCCAAGTACAGACCTTAAGAGTGTCATAATTATTTATGAGGCTTTCGAGTTCATGTCAAGAGACCCATGTCCATACCAATCATGGTGGCCCACATTCGGCCCAGGAAAGTTGGATATATGAATCCGGTTGTTAAATGTAATATCTATGAGTAGCCTAAAAACTAGAACCTTTTACTAACAATCAACCAGTAGGAATGAAACATCTTTGATGCGTGTTGAAGCCCTAGAAGATTATATTAACAGGTGGCAGCTGTTTTTTGCCTGTACAAAGGACACATTATGCACAGAGATAAAATTAGCCCACTTTTGTTCTGACCCTTGGTCTGTCATTTCATAAAAGAAATCTAAGGAAAAATATGTTAAACTCTAATAGAAAGTTCAAATCTATACTACAGTCATGGCCAAAAGTTTTGAGAATGACACGAAAATTATATTTTCACATGATCTGCTGCCCTCTGGTTTTTATTAGTGTTTGTCTGATGTTTATATCACATACAGAAATATAATTGCAATCATATTATGAGTACCAATAGGTTATATTGACAGTTAGAATGAGTTAATGCAGCAAGTCAATATTTGCAGTGTTGACCCTTCTTCTTCAAGAACTCTGCAATTCTCCCTGGCATGCTCTCAATCAACTTCTGGACCAAATCCTGACTGATAGCAGTCCATTCTTGCATAATCAATGCTTGCATTTTGCCAGAATTTGTTGGTTTTTGTTTGTCCACCCGTCTCTTGATGATTGACCACAAGTTCTCAATGGGATTAAGATCTGGGGAGTTTCCAGGCCATGGACCCAAAATCTCTATGTTTTGTTCCATGAGCCATTTAGTTATCACCTTTGCTTTATGGCAAGGTGCTCCATCATGCTGGAAAAGGCATTGTTGGGCGCCAAACTGCTCTTGGACGGTTGGGAGAAGTTGCTCTTGGAGGACATTCTGGTACCATTCTTTATTCATGGCTGTGTTTTTAGGCAAGACTGTGAGTGAGCCGATTCCCTTGGCTGAGAAGCAACCCCACACATGAATGGTTTCAGGATGCTTTACAGTTGGCATGAGACAAGACTGGTGGTATCGCTCACCTCTTCTTCTCCGAATAAGCTGTTTTCCAGATGTCCCAAACAATCGAAAAGGGGATTCATCAGAAAAAATGACTTTGCCCCAGTCCTCAGCAGTCCACTCCCTGTACCTTTTGCAGAATATCAGTCGGTCCCTGATGTTTTTTCTGGAGAGAAGTGGCTTCTTTGCTGCTCTCCTTGAAACCAGGCCTTGCTCAAACAGTCTCCGCCTCAGAGTGCGTGCAGAAGCACTCACACCAGCCTGCTGCCATTCCTGAGCAAGCTCGGCACTGCTGGTAGTCCGACCCCGCAGCTGAAACAGTTTTAAGATACGGTCCTCGCGCTTGCTGGTCTTTCTTGGGCGCCCTGGAGCCTTTTTGACAACAATGGAAGCTCTCTCCTTGAAGTTCTTGATGATGTGATAGATTGTTGACTGAGGTGCAATCTTTGTAGCTGCGATACTCTCCCTGTTAGGCCATTTTTGTGCAGTGCAATGATGGCTGCACATGTTTCTTTAGAGATAACGATGGTTAACTGAAGAGAAACAATGATACCAAGCACCAGCCTCCTTTTAAAGTGTCCAGTGATGTCATTCTTACTTAATCATGACTGATTGATCACCAGCCCTGTCCTCATCAACACCCACACCTGTGTTAATGGATCAATCACTAAAACGATGTTAGCTGCTCCTTTTAAGGCAGGATTGCAATGATGTTGAAATGTGTTTTGGGGGTTAAAGTTCATTTTCTGGGCAAATATTGACTTTGCAAGTACAGTAATTGCTATTAAGCTGATCATTCTGACATTCAGGAGTATATGCAAATTGCCATTAGAAAAAATGAAGTAGTAGACTTTGGAAAAATTAATATTTGTCTCATTCTCAAAATTTTTGTCCATGACTGTAGACTCTCGAAGGACATGTTGTAAATAACCATATTATAGCCTCATTAAATGTAACATCACAGTTTTGCTTATCATAAGTGCATGGCTATGAGAGACGTGGTCATCTGTGGACAGTCTTACTTAGCAGGTTGTCATTATCACCTTGAATGGTGGATTGCAGCTGTAACGCTCGACAAGAAATGACATCATGCTAGTAAAGTTTGACCTTATAAAGTCACACATACACCTATACACTTCAAATACACAAAGTGGAAGGGTAATATACACGAAAACATTTTCTCATTCAACTTTACATTAAATTATATAGAGGCCAAACCAAACAACCTTTCTGACTGCTTAAAGGTCCTAAAAAACCTTTTAGAGAAACAAAGTTTTCCCCTTCTGAACAGCATGCCAACAATCAAGGCTACATTACCAACCCTGATTCCCTCACTAACAGGGTCACAGTTTGGGTGCATTAGACCCTTCTTAGAATTTTGGCTTACCTTCCATCGGTAGTGCAAATTTAATAAAAGTACTGTATATACAGGGCTCAGCATCAATGAATACATGCCGTTTGAAAAGCAAGATTTTAATGAAGATCTCACTAAGCACAAGAATAATTTCCAAAATTTTGACAAGACTGAAGTCTCCTAGAACATTTTTTAACCCTTAACATGAACGTAAAGTTAATAATGTAACTTTAGTTACAAAATGTTCAGTTTTACTCAAATTAATTGATGCAAAAATAAATATATCCCACATCAAAAGCTACTATATCTAGTATTTTACATACTACAAGGAACAGCCGCACACACTACCATGATAATATGAAATACAATTTATTAAGCACATCTATATATATAATTGTCTAAGGGGTACTTCTGTCTTTCTGCCCTCAACTTCCGTAATGGAAATCCCGCATCGCTGATTGGTCTCGGCAGCTGCCTGTCACGGCTGCCTGCTCCATACTCCCCGCAGTCAGTGTCCCAGGTGCTCCGCTCCATACTCCCCGCTCCCCGCAGTCAGTGTCCCCAGCGCTCCACTCCATACTCCCTGCTCCCCGCAGTCTGTGTCCCCGGCGCTCCGCTCCATACACCCCACAGTCCGTGTCCCCGGCGCCCGCTTCATACTCCCCGCAGTCAGTGCCCGCTCCATAATCCCCTCCAGTAACCGCTCACACAGGGTTAATGCCGGCAGTAACGGACCGCGTTATGCCGCTCGTAACTCCCTCCGTTACCGCCGCTATTAACCCTATGTGACCAAGTTTTTACTATTGATGCTGGATAGGCAGCATCAATAGTAAAAAGATGTAATGTTAAAAATAATAAAAAAGCAAAAAACCTGCTATACTCACCCTCCATTGTCTGCTGAGCCACTCGCGCCGGCCGCAATCTTCCGTTCCCAGAGATGCATAGCAAACTTACCCAGAAGACTTAGCGGTCTCGTGAGACCGTTAAGTCATCTGGGTAAATTCACAATGCATCTTGGGAATGGAAGATGACGGCCGCATCACACAGCTTCGCTGGATCCCAGGGGTGAGTATATAACTATTTTTAATTTTACACATCCTATATTGAGATTTACCTTATGATACACATTAAAATCTTCCAGATCTTCTAGCGACCACTGAATTGTCAGCAGAACAAATCTGGTAGGAAACAAATATATGCTAAGGGATACGGTTCTATTATGAAATATATATCAATAAAATACATATGCTTTTCTATTATAGCATGTTAAGAACCTTAAACCCTCAGAGGGATTTCATAGAGGTAAAATTTCAATGCCGCTAGAAACTCTTTACCTCCTGTGGCTCAGTTAGCTCCTCCGTTCCTCAGTCTTTTTTCCAATAGTTCCTCATGCAGCAGATCAGGGTATTAGATCTTATTTCTTGGAAGCCGATGTATTCACGGTGAGAGTGCGGGTAGTGAGCACTGCCCCGGCCGGCGGCAGAACTCACCAAAGCCAGCACTTAGTCCTGTCAGCGTGAAGTAGATGCGCGCTGTAGAAGATAGCCACTCGGTTCACTGACAGTGCAGGACCTTACGTGACGTCATGGTCACGTGATAGCACACGTGACTGGCTAGGGATAGTGCAAAGGACCAATTCCAACTAGTTTCTGAACAAACGTGTTCCTTCAGCGGTAATAAAAGAGGGATTATTTCCAGCGCGGATATGCGATTATTTATTTTTTTAAGAAAATTTCTTTTGACGCAGAGAAGTGGTACTGTGTCATTATCTGCTGCAGGAATCCAATATAGCAAGTGCCACTGGTATCTAGACATTTACTTTGAAAGTTTCTTATTTTTAATTTTAATTACTTTTTTTTAACAGAGATATGTGCCCACACTGCTAAATGCTGCGTGGGCAGTGTTATATACCTACGTAACTGGGCAATATACTACGTGACTGGGCAATATACTACATGACTGGGCAATATACTACGTGGCTGGGCAATATACTATGTAACTGGGCAATATACTACATGGCTCTGTGCAAAATACTACGTCGCTGGGCAATATACTACGTGGCTGGGCAATATACTACGTGGTTCTGTGCTGAATACTACGTCGCTGGGCAATATACTACGTGACTGGGCAATATACTACGTGACTGGGCAATATACTATGTGGCTGGGCAATATACTACGTGGCTGGCCAATATACTACGTGACTGGGCAATATACTAGGTGGACATGCATACTCTAGAATACCCGATGCGTTAGAATTGGGCCACCATCTAGTTAAATATAAACAGTTGAAAAAATTGAAAAAGTGGAACATTCCAAACAAGATCATTTTAAGGCACCATTCCAATTTTTTTTTTATTTCACCACTGGAGTGGTATTATTCCCTGCCCATAGTATAATAGTCACTGTCTACTATCGGCACAACTCCTGTCAGTCTACTGCAGTTTGTGTCCTGCCGGATTGCTTCAGTGTTTGGTGGTGCAATCTGGAAATCACTGCTCAATTTATGAGAGCAAGAACAAGTCCAGAACAATGCTCTCATAGATTTACACTGAGACCTTGTGACAGTTACCTTTGACTTTCGTTCAGTCAGAAGTTGCAGACAGAACTTGGAAGCATGGTACTTGTGCATTGCCGGAAAGAACAGAAGTCCGTGGCCGTTGAGTATATTACTACGGTTAAGCCACTTAAATTAGTAGCACCTCTCCAGAGCCAAAATATAAAAAAAGCACTGAAGTGGTGCTTTAAACTCTTCACTCCAGAGCCTGTTTTCATCTTCCTCTGCAGGCCATTTTTTAAAATTCTGATTAGTGGCACTTTATGAGGTAATAATTGTGGAATTAAACTCTGCATGTATTTGTGAAAATATCAGAATTTTGGTGAACAATTTAAAATTTTCACAATTTTCAAACTTTTATCTTTTATGTCTTTAAACAAAATAGTTTTACCACACAATATACTGTAGTTAATAAATAACATTTAACAGATGACTACTTTACATCAGCATTATTTTTGAAGCATAATTTTTTTTGTTGGGAAGTGAAAAGGGTTAAACATTTATCAGCAATTTCTAATTTTTCCAACAAAATTTACAAAACCAATTTTTTAAGTAACAGAAAATGACCAAACGTGACACCATTTTAAAAACTGCTTCCCTCAAATCACATTCAATAAGTTTATTAACCCTTCAGGTACTCAACATGAATTAAGGCTATAGAAAAGGAAATAAGAAAATTTTATTTTTTCCCACAAAAAGGTTGCTGTAGCTCCTAATTAACAGGATAACAAGGGTAACAGGAGAAAATGGATCATAAAATTTGTTGTGAATTTTTTCCATATGGAAAACTACTGTATGGGGGCATGGTAGGGCTTGTAAGGGAAAGAGCACCATTTGACTTTTGGAACGCAAAATTGACTAGAAGTTGCCTGGAATCAACAGCGGTTGAGTTTGCAGAGCTTCTGATGTGCATATATACTGGAAACCCTCCACCAGTGGCCTCATTTAGGAAACTACACCCCCCCAATTAATTTATCTCGATGTGTAGTGAGCAACTTGAACCCCCTGACACTTCACAGAATTGTATAACCTTGAGCAGTGAAAAAGAAATCACATTTCCCACAAAAATGCTGCTTTAATTCCCATTTTTTATTTTCAACAGGGTAACAGGAGAAAATGGACCACTTAATTTCCTCTCCTTTTCCCGTAGGCGTAATACTACTCAGACAATGCACGGGTAGGGTAAAACAGTGAGGCAGTACTTTATTGAACCACGAGACAATAACACATAGAACAGTCCCAGCAAAATACCCAAGATGGAGCAAAATTACAGAGTCTCACCCTTCTGCTGACTCACAGGGATTAGATCAGCTCCTATTTCAGAACTTCGAGGGTCAACTACCTTCACAGGGGTGACACCCACAGAGAGGAGGTAGCAACAAGCTTAGGAAGTTGACAGTCCATTGAGGCACGCGTCCAGGTGACCGCATGATCACAACCTGACTTCTCCAAACATCTCCATGAAGCCAGGTGACCGGTGGATCTCAATCCTGGCTTCCACAAACCTATCCATGGGTTTAGTGATGGTTAATGAAGCAGATATGTATTTTTTCAGCCGGGGACATGGTCCCCTAAGCTGGTAACCTGTATAATATCAAATCTGTGTCCCTAGTGATGTCCTGGCTGTTGTCCGGTAGCGTGTTCCTGGCTGTGATTTTGTAAAGAATCTCTGATTCTCTCAGAAGGATAGAACATCCCTGTTTATACCCACTTCTGTGGCTCAGGTCAACATCCACAGGTCAGGGCGAGGTGGGATAAGTTTAACTCTCGTTGTTTGAGTGTGTAATCAATCTGCACAGTTCATCCTTCTCTGTATTGTAGGTCAAAAGACTAGATCTCCTTGTGCAATGTGTAATCAACATATTAACTAACAGATCCACACCTTACTGAATGTTATTTGAGCAATATGCCATTAATTAGTGAGATGGGAAATCAATCAATGCAATTTCAGATATACTTTGAAATATAGAATATTGTGAGATGCTGTGATTGTCTAAATGCACCTCTCCAAGGAGAACAGTGTGAGATTCCACAGTACAAAACAGCTCATTTTATTATAGAAATTAATGATAAAATATGGGCAGGCATGGGTCTTCATTGATAGCAGCCACTTCAATAATGACAAATTGTCTAAAGGAAACAAGAAAACCCCAACACTATTATAATAATACTCCTGTGTTTAACATCTGGTGTAATTTTCTTAAAGTAGTTTATACAGATTAATTTTAAACAAAAGGATGAGAGAAATGCCATTGTAATGAACCCACTATTATATCAGACAGATCATGTAATGTAGTCCCCCCCACTTTCACCAACATGAGTCTCTGCACCCCTTGGAGACACCTAAGGTCAGCTTGGTACAGTTTTACACAGATGCTCCCTGTTCACACGGGCCCAGGAAGGCATGGGGAGTGGAGGATGTGGCCCATGCAGTCAATAGCATGGTACCACACTCGCTTATGACCCTGACACGCTCAGAAATTACTTTCACTAGCACGACTGAAACAGAGCACTGCTATCCTGGGAGGACTGCCACCAGTTCCTCATTGGATATAAGCCACTCCGTTAACAAGATTATATAGGGACAGAAACCAAGCCCGGTAGCATGGAAAGTGAAATCAAGACATGCTCTTGTGGATTTGTGGATAGAGATAAAAGAGCAGCACAAATTATATCATATAACAATTATTATATTATATATTTATCACCTAAAGGGCAGACTAGACAACACACTATATACACAATGGTTATACATATACAATGGTCAGATATAGAGTTGAGCGACCTTGACCTTTTTAGAGTCGAGCCGGGTTTCGCGAAACCCGACTATCTCAAAAGTCGGGTCGAGTGAAATCGGCCGATTATGACGTAAAGTCGGGATCGACCGAAACACGAAACCCAATGCAAGTCAATGGGGCAGCATAGTCGGCAGTGAGTGGGGGCCAGGAAAACACCTAGAGTGCCCATTTTAATGTCAAAACCATCCATTCTTCTTAATGAAGCTTGTCAAGCATAATTTACCTTATAATAATTGGAAGGCATTTGAAATTGGGGGTCATTTGGCTAAAGTTGTGGTGGGTAGGGCTGGTTCAAGTAATTAGTGGGCCCAGGAAATCTGGACCACGTCACGGCAGTGGAGCAGGGAGAGGTAAGTATTTCAACTTTGCAAGTGCTGTGAACCTGAGCAAGCAGGGGGGGCCCACTCGTTGGCATTGGCACTGGCACAGGGCCCCTCAAAGTACAGCGGTGTGTTTGCACGGCGGGGGCGCCTCCCACCGGCAGCAACACTTTTGCGTACTATGAGAGGCCCTGTGCCAGTGACGTCGCCAACTAGTATTCCTCCCCCCCACCTGATGAAGGAACCTGCACTTTCATCTGCACCTTCCTCTTTGTCCCCGTGTAAGGTGGTATGGTATGCGGGAAGAGCAACCTGACTTTCAGCAGGGTCACAATGTTGTTGTGTAGTGTGACGCCCAGGAGACCGGGATACCCAGCACCGGACCAATGGAGTCTGTCTCTTGAGGGGGATGTCACGGGTGGCTTGACCCGGTGCTGTGGCCTCAGGCAATGCACAGTGTAAGGGGTATCATGAGGGGACAGGCACTTACTTGATCAGCAGCAGATTCTCCCAGCGGTGACGATCCCGATCCTGGATAGATGGCTATTGTCCAAATGAAAGACTGAGGCACTGAAACGTTTAACCAGTTTACTTTAACATAAAAGGATTTACAACCAGTCCTGTCACCGGAGTCTGTATGGGAACTCTGAGTTACTTTGACCCTGCCGGGGTCTTCGCCTCTTATTGTGCGCAATTTCTGTGTGGCCCTGCTGCTGTATGTGAACTGGCTGCCGGCCCAATCTGTCCCCTCCGGGTCCTGGTTCGACGGGCAACCCGAGTCCTTTTATCGGTTTACCCCCTCTGGGAGTACCGCTGAACTCTGTGTCTGTTGCTGCGTCCGGCCCTAGTGAAGCTGATATCACCTCACGTTTTTCCGGTTGCTGTATTATATATAATGAATACAGCCACGGATCCGGTATCCGTCTTTGCGCCTGTTCTGGGTAGTGATTAATGCTACCCGGTTCTCACAATGTCCTTTTTCTCTATCCCTCTTCTCCTCAGGCCGGTGATTTAGGCCTGGTAACAGTCACAGGGCTGTTAGAGATTCAACTGTATGACCTCTCACTTTCAGCTCCTTAGCCCAACTGCCAGTTCTTCTCTCAGACCAGAATGGATCAAGGGGAGTCTCTGGAGCTCCCCCTTCTGGCCGGAGGTGGTAGTGCAGTCTTGCTATTTTAGTATTTGCATTTACTGTCAGTAACTATTTTTGTGGCAAATACCCCTAGGGGTGCCACATTCCCCCTTAGTTAAGAACAGTACTCCGGGACTGTGAGACAATAACATTTTGAAATAACAATTAATATGTACGGAGTCTTAAAAATGAAAAGTTACAAAAACCACTCAAGGAAACAAAAATATAGTTCTGTAAAAAGTCACTTCAAATAGCGTCCATTAATACAGTTCTATCCTTGAAGGTATTAGGAAAGGCACTGTACTTAGTGTCCAGGAATTTAGTTCCATTTTTCCAACGGAGTTATCAATATAAAGTCTAAAGAAAGTTCAAAAAGAGCAAAAAGCAAAGTTCAAAAAGCAGTCTTTCCGGAGCTTTGATTTAGTGCCTCCGGGCTGATAAAAAGTTCAAGAATATGCAATAAGTTCATACAGACAAGTCTCTGTAGGCACTGGGCTTAAACGTTGCAGACTGATAACAATGACTATACTACATTTTCTGTTTAACTATATACGGCATAACATATATACAATTCACATTATGAGCTTTATAGTTGGTAATCTGCATACCTGGCCGGTAATTGACCCTGGGTACTACGCTGTGATCTACGTAATAGCGGTGTCTCTTCATGTGGTGTACTACTGTCTACTGCGGATGTAGTATCTGCCCGCTCTGCTAAAGATAATTCCACGACTATGGAGTTGGCAAGTCCACCGTGAATGGGATTACTCTGACCAGGAATCTGTTCTTCCTGGCCTGGAACCTCCTGTAGTACGGGGTCAGCCTCTTCCTGTCTTGGGACTTCTGGTATTGGGTTCGGTGTTGGGTAAAAGGCCACCATGGGAACCACTACTGCACCATGGTATGTTAGTAGGGTTTTGGGAAAGTCTCCTATACAGGTGTGATACACTTCCTCTTCTTTTTCCTTTACTGGTTGAACCTGTATGGGTTGAATAACTTCTGGTTCTGGCTGGACAACGTCTGGCTCTTTCAATGCTTCCGGACACAATTTAAGATTGTCTCTTGACACTAGTACAGATGTTAAGCCTCCGTTTTTGCTAATGAGACACATTTTAGGATTATCCACTCTTGTTGGTAAAACTGTGTAGGGTACGGCTTCCCACTGATTGTCCAGTTTATTGGTTCGACGATTTCTCTTGAGCACTTGGTCACCCGGTCTTAATGGGGTCGCTAGAGCATTCTGGTTGAAAGTTCGCTCTTGTCTTTCTCTAGTTTGCTGAAGGCTTCTTTCCACACTCTCTTGCACTTGGCGATACTGCTTTTGCCGTATGATATCCCAATTGGAGTCTTGAACTTCTGCGTCTGGTTTCAGAATTCCCATTTCTAGATCGATTGGTAATTGGCCGGGTCTTGCACGCATAAGGTAAGCTGGGGTGCAGTTGGTGGAGCTCACCGGGACATGATTATACAGATCCACCAAGTCAGGCAATTTCTCTGGCCATTGATTCCTTTCTGTCTCAGGTAGTCTTTAGTAGGTCTATTACAATATGGTTCATCTTCTCGCATAAGCCGTTTGTTTGTGGATGATAGGCCGTCGTCCGGATCTTTTTGCAACCATACATATTACAGAATTCTCTGAAGATCTCTGATTCAAAGGCTGTACCTTGGTCGGTGAGAACCTGTTCCGGATATCCATGGGGTCTACAAAAGTACGTTTGGAACGCTTTGGCTGCTGTTTTTGCTGTCAGATCTTTTACGGGTACTACTACCAAGAAACGTGAATAATGGTCCACGATGGTCAAGGCATAGACATAGCCAGACCGGCTTGGTGTCAACTTCACGTGGTCCATGGCTACAAGTTCAAGTGGTTGTTTGGTGATTATGGGCTGCAGTGGTGCTCTTTGGTTCTTTTGATCGTTTCTTCTGAGGTTGCACGGGCCACAATTTCTGCACCACTGTTCGATTGATTTTCTCATCCCGACCCAATAAAATCTTTCTCTTAGAAGTACTTCTAACTTTTTCCAACCGAAGTGACCAGCACCATTATGGTAAGCTTCGAGGACCATCTTCACATCTTGTTTAGGCACAATAATCTGCCAAACCAATTCATGTGTTTTCGGATTGGTGTATCTTCTACAGAGCTTCCCTTGATACAGGAACATTTTGCCTCTCTCTTTCCAGAGTTGATGCGTCTCTTCTGGGGCATCCTCATCGGGATATGCACTTTGCTCAGTCAACAGTTCCTTCACCAACTTCACAGCCGGATTGCTGTCTTGGGTGTCAGCCCATCTATGGTGTGCTAACGGATTAAAATTCACCTCTTGTTGTTTCTGATAGGTACTTGACTGATGATGTTTTGCCTTGGGACGATGGAAGGCTGGTAGTTCAGTTTCTTCAAGCTCCCCCGTTTCCTCTTCTACATCTCTCAAGTGTGGCATCCGGGATAGGGCATCGGCATTTCCATTCTTGCGACCTGCTCGATACTTGATTATGAAGTTGTAATTAGATAACCGGGCTATCCATCGCTGTTCTAACGCACCTAATTTGGCTGTGTCCAGGTGGGTCAACGGATTGTTGTCAGTATAGACAATAAATTCTGCAGCGGCCAGATAGTGTTTGAAACGCTCCGTCACAGCCCAAACTACTGCCAGTAGTTCCAATTTGAAGGAGCTGTAATTTTCTGAATTTCTTTCAGTAGGCCGGAGCTTTCTACTTGCAAAGGCGATGACTTTCTCCCGACCTTCTTGCTTTTGTGACAGCACCGCTCCTAGTCCCACATTACTGGCATCGGTGTAGAGGATGAAAGGTTGATGGTAATCTGGGTATGCCAGAACCTCTTCTCCAGTTAGTGCCTTCTTTAGTTGTTCAAAGGAGTCTTCCCTTTCGTCGTTCCACTGAAAAGGAGGGTTTCGGTTTGAAGGTTTCTTCGTCTGCCCTACCAAGGTGTCTTGCAAGGGTGCTGCCAACTTGGTAAATCCTTTTATAAATCTGCGATAGTAACCCACCAATCCCAGGAATTGTCTCACTTCTTTTGCGCTGGTAGGTCTTGGCCAATCCCTTATGGCGCTTATTTTCTCGGGATCTGGTGCTACTCCCTCCGAACTCACGATGTGTCCCAGGTACTGTACCTTTGGCTTGAGAAGGTGACATTTGGATGGCTTGACTTTCATGCCATACCTGGATAAGGCTTCGAACACTTCTGCCAGGTCTATTAAGTGTTGTTCGTAAGTCTTTGAGTAGACGATCACATCATCTAGGTACAGGAGGACGGTCTCGAAGTTCTTGTGTCCGAGGCAGCATTCCATCAGCCGCTGGAAGGTACCGGATGCGTTGCAGAGTCCGAACGGCATGCGATTAAATTCACATAGACCCATTGGTGTGGTGAATGCCGTCTTTTTCTTATCTCTCTCAGCCACAGGGACTTGCCAATACCCGCTTGTTAAGTCTAAGGTGGAAAAATAATTAGCAGATTTCAAAGCAGTTAAGGACTCTTCTATCCTAGGCAAGGGGTAGGCGTCTTTATGGGTGATGTTATTAATCTTCCGATAGTCTACGCACATTCTCATGGTTCCGTCCTTTTTTTTGACAATCACTAGAGGGGCCGCCCAGGGGCTACAGCTGTCTCTTATTACCCCGGCCTGTTTCATTTCCCTCAGCATATCTTTTGCACATTGATAGTGAGCGGGCGGTATGGGTCTATATCTTTCTTTTATTGGGGGATGGTCACCTGTGGGGATTGTGTGTTCTAGCCCTTCTATCCGTCCGAAGTCCAATGGGTGTTTACTGAAGACTTGTTCATATTCCGTCACTAGCCTATACACCCCTTGTTTTTGATGGGTAGGTGTTGAATTTATGCCCACGTGTAGCTGTTGGCACCAATCCTCCATTTCTCCATCTGAGCCATTGCCTTCCACCTGACAGGTTGGTTCTAAGGGCTCAATGGTTGTGATGGCATTGTTGTCAACAGTATATAGCTTTGCCATTGTAGCATACCTTGGCAAAGTGACCTCTTCCTCTCCACAGTTCAAAAGTCGTACCGGCACTCGTCCCCGGTGTACCTCGACTATCCATCGTGCTGTGAGTATAGTGGGCCTGCTGTCGGTGTACACTGGTTCTATTAAGGCTTGATAATCTCGTCCCTTAGTACCAATGGCTGCTCTACACCATACCAGCATTTCTGTTTTTGGTGGGATTACAATAGACGTTGGATCACTTACCCTCACACTGCCGATTTCTCCACCTGCAACTTCTACCTGTTGCCTTAACATCAATACTTTTATTTCCCTCCGGAGAACTCTCTGCTGGCAGGATTGGGCAGTTTCAGCAATTTGCTGTAAGACAGAAATGACTTCGGAAAAGCAGTTCTCTAACACATTCATTCCTATCAATACAGTTGGTTCACAGTTCCGCCGGTCAACATCAACAACAATTATACCCTGTTTCTTCAGTTCTACTTTACCAATCTTTATGGTCATCTCCCTGAATCCTAGTTTCGGTACCAACTTACCATTACTGGCCCATATATCTAGTTCAACATCAGAGGGCCCTTTATCAATATCTGCATCAGCCCAGTACCTCTTATAAAGGATATACGGTATAGATGAAATCTGGGAACCTGTGTCCAGCAAAGCGTTGAGGGGAATTCCGTCCAGCACGATAGGGATAATGGGTCGTCCTCCGATGTACCTGTCGTGCCAGGGTGTTGGGCCTTGAAAGTTCATTCCTGCGAAGCGGCCCGCATTCCCAGGGGATTCCCGTTTAAATCACAATCTCGTGCAAAGTGGCCCGGCTGCTGGCAACGGCGGCAAATGGGCTGTCCATCCGGTTGGTAGCGGTAGCGGGGTCGTCCTCTCCATGTCGGGTATCTCCGGGGTCTCATCCATGGAACATCCTCTCTACAGTTTGCCAACTCCATCTTGTGTCCTCTCATCTCCTGCATGGTTTTAGCCATTGAAGCAACAACATCAGCTAAAGAGTCAAGCTTTTGTTGAAGAGCCTCATTAGTACTGGGCCCCAGGGGCTTAGCAATGGCCCCAGACATAGCTGATGTCATTGGCACTCCCTGTTGTTGAGGTGCCTCTGCCATGGGTTGCGCAGGATCCTGATCCCGAGGTGCCTCTGCCAGCTGGAGACGTATAGCGCTCTCCTTTAATTGGGCAAATGTCAATTCAGGGTTCTTAAAAACAAGCATGCTCACATGCCCCCGGTGAGAAGGGGTGTAGAGTCCCTCAATAAATTGATCTCTTAGCAGTTTATCCGCTCCGGTGTTAAAAATGGGTTCAGCCAGTGTAAGTGATTTAAGGGCTTCCTGCAGGTTTAAGGCAAAGTCTCTCACGCCCTCATTAGCTTTTTGTTTGCAATTAAAGAATCGTATTTTAGCTTTGCTGCTGGCCGTGGTTTCAAATGTAGCTTTTAATCCAGCAAATATACGTTCAACAGTGCCTTTTAGATCAGCTGCCCATGCTGTGACTTCTCGCTTAGCATGGCCACTTAACTGCATTATCAGGAGACTAACACGCTGAACTTCACCCACAGGGAACATGTCAAAATGGGCCAGCATCTTTTCTCTGAAATCGTCAAGGGTATTAGGCTCACCTTCATACATTGGAAGCCATGGGCCACCCGGGGTATATGGCATCAGCACCGGCATGATGGGCGCCACTCCTTGCACCGCTGCGCTGCCGGACTCTCTATTGACACTCTGTCTTTTAGCTGCATTAGCGTTGCCGGGTGCTGCGGCGTCTCCGTGCTGCGACATACTGTGCCCCCTTAGTTAATCCGGACCCTTCCGGTCCTCCGCTTCCGTCGGGATAGTGTAGATTCGTTCCACTGTGCAGCAGGATCGATTTTCCCCTTGCTCTGATGTCAGAGCGCTCAGCTTGGTGCCGCCCACAATGACACGCCCCCTGCTGCTCCCACCCACCGCGCTCTGTAATGGCGGATTCTGAAGTTTTTCAGTTAGACTGGGGCTCAGGTGATGGCGTAGCTCAATTAACAGTCTCGTGCCTAACTGTTATGAAGTGATTACCTCAGGGGATGGCGGCCATCTTTACTCCATTATAACCAATGGGGAAAAGTCACTTTCAATAGTTTTCAATGGGGAATGGATTTTTCTTTAATAAAGTCAATTTTCAAGATTTTTCATCCCAGTTTTCACAGTTTTGGGCTCCAATCACGGCACACAATACCCGGTATACGGGCTGGCTAGATCCTGTTCGTGACGCCAATTGTGACGCCCAGGAGACCGGGATACCCAGCACCGGACCAATGGAGTCTGTCTCTTGAGGGGGATGTCACGGGTGGCTTGACCCGGTGCTGTGGCCTCAGGCAATGCACAGTGTAAGGGGTATCATGAGGGGACAGGCACTTACTTGATCAGCAGCAGATTCTCCCAGCGGTGACGATCCCGATCCTGGATAGATGGCTATTGTCCAAATGAAAGACTGAGGCACTGAAACGTTTAACCAGTTTACTTTAACATAAAAGGATTTACAACCAGTCCTGTCACCGGAGTCTGTATGGGAACTCTGAGTTACTTTGACCCTGCCGGGGTCTTCGCCTCTTATTGTGCGCAATTTCTGTGTGGCCCTGCTGCTGTATGTGAACTGGCTGCCGGCCCAATCTGTCCCCTCCGGGTCCTGGTTCGACGGGCAACCCGAGTCCTTTTATCGGTTTACCCCCTCTGGGAGTACCGCTGAACTCTGTGTCTGTTGCTGCGTCCGGCCCTAGTGAAGCTGATATCACCTCACGTTTTTCCGGTTGCTGTATTATATATAATGAATACAGCCACGAATCCGGTATCCGTCTTTGCGCCTGTTCTGGGTAGTGATTAATGCTACCCGGTTCTCACAATGTCCTTTTTCTCTATCCCTCTTCTCCTCAGGCCGGTGATTTAGGCCTGGTAACAGTCACAGGGCTGTTAGAGATTCAACTGTATGACCTCTCACTTTCAGCTCCTTAGCCCAACTGCCAGTTCTTCTCTCAGACCAGAATGGATCAAGGGGAGTCTCTGGAGCTCCCCCTTCTGGCCGGAGGTGGTAGTGCAGTCTTGCTATTTTAGTATTTGCATTTACTGTCAGTAACTATTTTTGTGGCAAATACCCCTAGGGGTGCCACATGTAGCGTGCACGGGGAATGTTGCGTTATGGGTCAATGTACCAGCAGACTCATCTATCACTGGCTGGGCAATGGGCAGGATGAGGAGGAAACACAGATATAGGCCCAAAGAATAAAGTTGGCTAAATGCAGTTCAAAATTGGTAACACAGGAATAACCAGGGGGCATTGCAGTGGAGGACAACTGGAATGAGAGGCTGACACAGAGAGTAGGCCCAAATCAGTAAGTAGTCGAAATGCAGTTCAAAATTGGCAACCGTAGTAAACAGGCGGCACAGCTTTGTTCAGTGGAGGAGAACAGCAAGGAGTGGCAGACACCGATAGTAGGCCCCAACCCAACTAGTAGGCAAAATGCAGTCTAACATTAACAACTACTTAACGAGCGCCTGAAAACGAAATTTCAGGACAGGAAACCAGGAGAACAGCAAGGAGTGGCAGACACCGATAGTAGGCCCCAAACCAACTAGTACGCCAAATGCAGTTGTTCCGTTTAACCACAATTTAATGAGAGCCTGAAGATAGAAGTTCAGGAAAGGCAACCTGGAGAACACCTTGGAGTGGAACACACCATCTCTCTACACCCCATACCCAATTTGTAGGCCTAATGCAGTGTAGTTTCCAAGAACTACTAAACGAGAGCCGGAAGATCGAAGCTCAGGAAAGGCAACCTGGAGAACACCTTGGAGTGGAACACACATCTCTCTACACCCCATACCCAATTTGTAGGCCTAATGCAGTGTAGTTTCCAACAACTACTAAACGAGAGCATGAAGATCGAAGCATTGGCGAGGAAACCTGGGGAACACCTTGGAGTGGAACACACCATCTCTCTACACCCCATACCCAATTTGTAGGCCTAATGCAGTGTAGTTTCCAACAACTACTAAACGAGAGCATGAAGATCGAAGCATTGGCGAGGAAACCTGGGGAACACCTTGGAGTGGAACACACCATCTCTCTACACCCCATACCCAATTTGTAGGCCTAATGCAGTGTAGTTTACAAGAACTACTAAACGAGAGCCGGAAGATCGAAGCTCAGGAAAGGCAACCTGGAAAACACCTTGGAGTGGAACACACCATCTCTCTACACCCCATACCCAATTTGTAGGCCTAATGCAGCGTAGTTTCCAACATCTACTAAACGAGAGCATGATGATCGAAGCATTGGCGAGGAAACCTGGGGAACACCTTGGAGTGGAACACACCATCTCTCTACAGTGGAACACACCATCTCTCTACACCCCATACCCAATTTGTAGGCCTAATGCAGCGTAGTTTCCAACAACTACTAAACGAGAGCTGGAAGATCGAAGCTCAGGAAAGGCAACCTGGGGAACACCTTGGAGTGGAACACACCATCTCTCTACACCCCATACCCAATTTGTAGGCCCAATGCAGCGTAGTTTCCAACAACTACTAAACGAGAGCCGGAAGATCGAAGCTCAGGAAAGGCAACCTGGGGAACACCTTGGAGTGTAACAAACCCTCTCTCTACACCACGGAAGGGCTGATTCTTAGGAAGGAAGGCTGTCGGAAAGAAGCAGGGCGCGTCCGAGGGTGATTATATTCTTATTAGGTATATACTCACCCTCGGACGCGCCCTGCTTCTTTATTTGTAATGAATGTTTATTTGCAATGTGGTTTTGACTTACTCTATTTTTTTGGTAAATAATGATTTTATTATTTTCATTGTTTTGCATCTTCTTGGCAATAATATAAAGAAGACGCGATAGGACAACACTCGGTGGATGCCATATCTGTGTTTAAAATTGAAAAAACCTTTCAGTTAACTACTTGCAGGAGAAAGTTATTGTAGCTGGTGGCCATTTTTAGTACTGTACCAGATTTTTGTTGTATGTGTTTGTTTTTAATGTTAAAATGTCTGCATTTGATATCTCTCCAGTATTTTCTTTTTTATAAGCAAAATACTTATTTTTATATTTTCTGATGTTGGTTCCAGGGGTACACGGGCAGCAGTGGTGTGGTCAGTGGAGGCCTAGTGGAAGGAGTGACCGCAGACAGGCATCGAAGGCCTAAAATAATAACACATGGCTGTAGGCAATTTTAAATTGGTTCCAGGGGTACACGGGCAGCAGTGCCCTGGTCAGTGTAGTAGTAGTTGAAAGAATGGACCGCAGACAGGCATCGAAGGCCTAAAATAAAAAAATTGGGCTGGCTGTAGGCAATTTTAAATTGGTTCCAGGGGTACACGGGCAGCAGTGGTGTGGTCAGTGGAGGCCTAGTGGAAGGAGTGACCGCAGACAGGCATCGAAGGCCTAAAATAATAACACATGGCTGTAGGCAATTTTAAATTGGTTCCAGGGGTACACGGGCAGCAGTGGTGTGGTCAGTGGAGGCCTAGTGGAAGGAGTGACCACAGACAGGCATCGAAGGCCTAAAATAATAACACATGGCTGTAGGCAATTTTAAATTGGTTCCAGGGGTACACGGGCAGCAGTGCCCTGGTCAGTGTAGTAGTAGTTGAAAGAATGGACCGCAGACAGGCATCGAAGGCCTAAAATAAAAAAATTGGGCTGGCTGTAGGCAATTTTAAATTGGTTCCAGGGGTACACGGGCAGCAGTGGTGTGGTCAGTGGAGGCCTAGTGGAAGGAGTGACCGCAGACAGGCATCGAAGGCCTAAAATAATAACACATGGCTGTAGGCAATTTTAAATTGGTTCCAGGGGTACACGGGCAGCAGTGGTGTGGTCAGTGGAGGCCTAGTGGAAGGAGTGACCACAGACAGGCATCGAAGGCCTAACATAACAAAAATGTCAATACAATGGTATTGTCAGTGGCAGGCATTGAAGGATGTCAGCGCATAGACTAAACATTGGTGGAGCTGTGAGATAATTTTGCAAGTGGTAGAGCACTGTTTGAGCTGGGGTGGGGGGAAACTGTCTTGTGGCCGGCGGTACAGGCCCAGGGCCCCTCATATTACAACGGTGTGTCTGACGTTGGGTGCGCACCACCACCGCCAGAGACACTTTATTGTACTAGGAGGGACCCAGTGGCAGTGCCGTCGACCAAAAGCGGGCTCACCCACCTCTTCAGACAAACTGCACTCTCACGGGTGCTGTCGCCAAGTGTCGATACCACGGCCCCGTGTGGGGAGTTTGGCCATTTAGTGAGGTGTAAACATGTCGTATGCTGGACAATCAGGTGCAGAAAATTACGAGATTGGAAAAGGCATTCAGAATAGTCCACAGGCAAGACCTTTTCATAGGAAAGCTAGGTGTCAGCCGGGCAAGGTGGGGCAAAAGATTTCGAAATCCAGTTGTGGTTCATTTTAATGAAGGTTAGATCATCTACATTTTGGGTAGCCAGACGAGTCCTTTTTTCTGTTAGTATTGAACCTGCAGCACTGAATACTCTTTCTGATAGGACACTAGCTGCCGGGCAAGCAAGCTCCTGCAATGCATATTCTGCCAATTCTGGCCAGGTGTCTAATTTTGATGCCCAGTAATCAAATGGGAATGACGGTTGAGGGAGAACATCGATAAGGGATGAAAAATAGTTTGTAACCATACTGGACAAATGTTGTCTCCTGTCACTTTGAATTGATGCTGCAGTACCTGTCCTGTCTGCGGTCATAGCAAAATCACTCCACAACCTGGTCAGAAAACCCCTCTGGCCAACGCCACTTCTGATTTCTGCCCCTCTGTGAAGGATTACCCCTTCCTCCCACGTCACCAATCCGTGACGTCACTACACAGGTCCAGCTCTCCGGCGCCCCCTTTGTCTCTCAGGTCAGTAAAGGGACTGCACCTAGAGCAAATGGCCGCCGGGGAGACTGCCCTGTTACCCACCCTGGGTATTCTCAGATTCGCAATCAGAGTAAAAGGATCAGCCCAAAATTAATTTATGATTTAATTGCCTTAAGGGCGCACTAGATAATTACAAGAAATATACAATCACAATATATCAAGAGTTAAAGTCAGAGTACAATATAACGACAATAATACAAGGCTTAAAGGTATAAAGCTGGAGGTCAATTTACCAGGTCGAAGGTCGCTTGTGGAAGCCGGGGGGCATAGCATTCCGCAGGTCCAAAAACTTAGTTGCCGGGCAGCCCCCAGAAAGCATGTGCTTGCTCCCCTCTGGCTGGCATACCCTGTTCCTTAAGATGTCATCATCATCATCTTCTTCTGTGGAGTGAGACCCTCCCAGTGACCTCAGCTTCTTCTTATACCTGGCTGAGCCCCCCTGCCTGCAGCTGGGGGGCTTAGCAATCTCCACCCCCTCTGTCTCCCTGCAAGATTTATTCCAATATCTAATAAATGGGATAACTTCTCTCAGGATGATCGGATCAGCACACGGGTAGTACCAGCGCCTGTGGTTTGTTCTGCCGGTCGTACTGGGATCAAACCTGGACCCATTCGGTCCCTGTGGGAGGCTGATCCCTATATCTCGGGTTTCAGACCTTCCACCGTCACGGGAGTCACACTGTTGGATGTACAATTTCTTTAGGGTAATGAGAATATTTTTTATGAGCCTGTACCTCGGACGATGCGTCCATAATTCACAATTCCATGTTGGAGACGGTTTGGCTGGGCTGCCATAATAGATGTGTATCCAGTGGCCACTTGGCATGCGTGTTTTAATTAAGCCCCCAAGCATTTCCAAGCCCCCTGGTGGCGTGGTTTCCTCATGGGGCTTTGAACTACCGTCTACAGTTTACACTGAGCTCAGCCCGTTAGCATACTAATAGGAACTCTATTCATTAGCAAAGGTGGGGGCCAGGAGCACTCCTGTGTCCAGGAGACAAATGGAGTCACGCCAATCTGATAGCATGCCTGTTCCAAGATGGCGGCTGTTCCCTCATCACACCTCCCTGCTTTAGAGGGCGCTAGGGGGCATCACATACCTGTGTTCCCCCATGCGCCCTTCCACACCTTCTCCTTGCCGGGACAACCCATCAGCATTACCATGGTCTCTGCCACTTCTGTGGCGGATGCTGAAGTGATACTGCTGGAGAGCCAGGCTCCAGCGTAGCAACCTCCCATTCGTCCCAGAGACCGAGTGTAACCAGCTGAGGGGGTTGTGGTCTGTTTCCACGGAGAAGTGGCGTCCGTACAAGTATGGCTGCAGACGTTGCAGGGCCCATACAATTGCCAGACATTCCTTCTCCATCGTGGAATAGGCCACTTCCCTCGGCAGGAGCTTCCGGCTCAGGTACAAAACGGGGTGTTCATGTCCCGTAGTGTCGACCTGGCTGAGCACAGCACCGAGGCCAAAGTCACTGGCGTCGGTCTGTACTACGAACGGCCGCGTGAAGTCGGCTGCCTGTAGTACAGGAGAGCTAGACAAGGCGGTTTTGAGCGCCTGGAAAGCTGTCTCGCAGGCGACTGTCCAGTCGACTGCGACGGGCAGCTTCTTCTTGGTGAGGTCCGTCAGGGGCTTGGCCAGGGTGCTATAGTGTGGAACAAACCTCCTATAGTACCCGGCCGTCCCCAAGAAGGACATCACCTGCTTCTTGGTCCTGGGGGAGGGCCAGGAGGTGATGGCATCCACCTTCCCGGGCTCTGGCTTCAGAGCTCCCCCACCTACCCGGTGTCCCAGGTACTGGACCTCACTCATACCCAGCTGGCACTTTTCCGGCTTAATGGTCAACCCTGCCCTCTGGATCCTCCCCAACACCTGCGCCAGGTGCTGTAGGTGATCTTCCCAGGTGGGACTGAAGATGGCAATGTCATCCAGGTACGCAGTCGCATACCCTTCCAGTCCCTTGAGCAGCGTGTTGACCATCCGCTGAAAAGTGGTAGGGGCATTCTTCATGCCGAAGGGCATCACCGTGGACTCGTACAGTCCAAATGGGGTGATAAAGGCAGAGCGTTCCCGTGCCTTAGGGGTCAGGGGAATCTGCCAATATCCCCTGCTCAGATCCATGATGGTCAGGTACTTGGCCCCGGCCAGCTGATCGAGCAGGTCATCGATGCGCGGCATTGGGTACGCATCGGTGACCGTCACAGCGTTGAGCCCCCGGTAGTCCACGCAGAACCGCGTAGTCCGGTCCTTTTTAGGGACGAGGACTACCGGCGAAGCCCACGCGCTGTTGGATGCTTGGATCACCCCCAGCTTCAGCATCTCGTCTATCTCTTGGCGCATGTGCTGCTGCACCTCGAGAGAGACCCGATATGCTGAACGCCGGATCGGGGGGTGATTGCCGGTGTCCACATCGTGGACGGCTGCCTCAGTCCTTCCGGGCAGGCTGCTAAACAGCTCCCGAAAGGGGTGTAGGGTGACCCCCAGCTGGGAACGTTGGTCCTCCGAAAGCTGGTGGCCAACCTCCACATCCTCGATGGATCCACCCGCCTTGGCTTGGGTAAGCAGATCCAGGAGGGTTTCTACCTCCCCTTCCTCCGGGAGGTTGCACACTGGGTGGGCACAAGCCTCCCGCTCATGATGTGCTTTCATCATGTTCACGTGGAAGGCCTTCCTCCTTCCACGGGCGTGGTCCAGGGTGACCAGATAGGTGACGGCGTTGAGCTGCTGGTGCACGAGGTATGGACCCTCCCAGGCTGCCTGAAGCTTGTTTTGTGGGACGGGGACCAGTACCCACACCTTTTGACCCACCTGGTAGGTCCTCTCACAAGCATTCTGGTCGTACCACCGCTTCTGGTCAGCTTGGGCCTGGGCCATATTGTCATGCACCAGCTGCGTCAAGGCCGTCATTCTGTCCCGGAAGCGCACAACATACTCAATGGCCGACACTCCAGGGGTGGCCAAATCTCCTTCCCACGCTTCCTTCACTAGAGCAAGGGGCCCCCGTACACGTCGCCCATACAGGAGCTCAAAGGGGGAGAACCCCGTTGAGGCCTGTGGAACCTCCCGGTAGGCAAATAGAAGGTGTGGGAGATACCGCTCCCAATCTCTCCCGTGGGAGTCGACCAACATCTTAAGCATCTGCTTTAAGGTGCCGTTGAACCGCTCACACAGGCCATTGGTCTGTGGGTGATACGGGCTGGCTACCAGATGTTGCACCTGGATCTGCTTACAGAGAGACTCCATCAGCTGGGACATGAACTGGGTCCCTCGGTCGGTGAGCATTTCCTGGGGAAACCCCACTCTGGAGAAGATCTCCAGTAAGGCAGTGGCCACTTTGTCAGCCCGAATGGATGACAAAGCGACCGCCTCCGGGTACCGAGTGGCATAGTCCACTACCGTTAATATGAAGCATTTCCCGGAGCGACTGGGAGGGGACAGAGGTCCAATGAGATCCACAGCCACCCTCGAGAAAGGCTCTTCAATGATGGGCAGAGTTACCAGTGGGGCTTTGGGGCGCCGCCCCGCCTTCCCCACCCTCTGGCAGGTGTCACACGAACGGCAGTAGGCAATTACCTCGGTCCTCATTCCAGGCCAGTAGAAATGCTGCGCTAGCCTGGCCCTGGTCTTAGCGATCCCTAGGTGTCCGGCCATGGGAATCTCGTGGGCTATCCGCAACAATTCCATCCTGAACGGATAGGGTACCACTAACTGTCGGTCCCTGGGCCACGCCTCCGGTGAACCCTGCTGGACCGATACCCGGTACAGCCGTCCCTGGTCCCAGACCACCCGCTCGCGGTCTGACTCCCCAGGAGGCTGTGCCGCCTGCTCCTTGAGAGCTTTCAGGCTAGCGTCGGCTTCCAACGGTGCCTGAAATCCCTGACTCGATGTGGTGAGAATGGACGACACCGCCACATCCGCTGTCAGCTCCCCGGGATCTGTCTCCTGGCCGCTGTCTGACTCGGCAGCCACTTGGTCAGAGAGGGGGAAGCCGTCGGACCTCTGCAAGGCTCCTTGGGCTCCGGCGCTCCCACTCCGGGTGACAGCGGCCACGACCGCTGTGCCCATGGGTAGCACCTGCTTCCCCCCGGCCCCTGACCAAGTCGCCGGGTCAGGCAGACTTTCCTGCCCTTCTGACATCCCGGGGGTGGGGAACTCCTGCCCTGGGGTCTTACCTGGTGGCTCCTCTCCCGGGATGCCTCCTCCCCCCATGGCCTGTTCCTCTTCCTGCAGGGGTCCTAGACTCAGCAGGCTGGATTCACTTAGGGGCCCTACACTGCCCATAGCAGCCCCTCCCTCCACCTCTGAGCTCTCCCCTACAGTCTCCTCACCTGTCCTCCCCGTGAGCCCCGTGTGTGTGGTGTCAGTGTATGGAGTATCCTCAGGTTTCACTCCCTCCCCCACTGTTGGAGGCACATTCAACACATCAACATTCACAGTAGAGTCATGACATTCTTGGGGAGCCGAACTTGGGGGTTCAGTGGCCACATACTGAGACACTAGCCGCCCCAAATCGGTCCCAAGTAATACATTAGCAGGAATATTTGACGTTACTCCCACCTCCCGCATTCCCCTCCCGGCGCCCCAGTCCAAAAACACCTTTGCGACAGGCAGCGCCGGTTCCACGCCTCCAATTCCGGAGACGGAAAGGGTTTTCCCCGGTACCAAGTCTTGAGGGGACACCACCTCAGGACGTACTAGGGTTCGTTCAGCGCCTGTGTCCCGCAGTCCCATGACCGCTGAGCGGCCGATAGTGACGGGTTGGTAATTGTCCAGGGACCTCCCACCACCCCCTCCCACACATAAAACAGTGGACGGTTTCGGGGACATGGATGGGGCCTTAAGACGCTGGGGACATGCTGTCTTGAAGTGCCCCAGCTGGTTGCAGTGATGACAACGTCTGGGTTCTGCGCCTGGCCTGGAGAGGGCAGCAGGGGGGTACACCCCTTGCACTCTGGGGGCTGGGGAAACAGGGGCAGGATTGGGCTTACCCCCTCTCCAGGTGCTGCTGGCAGGCTTCTTCGGCTCAGGCGCCCTGTTATTGGCATACTCATCTGCCAGGGCGGCTGTAGCAGAAGCCCCCTTCGGTTTCCGGTCACGGAGGAACTGCTGGAGGTCCTCTGGGCAGTTCCACAAGAACTGCTCCATGACGAACAGTTCCTGGACCTCCTGGCGGGTGGTGAGCGCTAGACCCGAGGTCTAGTGCTCTGCAGCTCTCAGCAACGCCCGCATGTGGTCGGTCCAGGTGTCCTTTGGGCCCCGCTGCAGGCTCCGGAACTTCTTGCGGTAGGACTCTGGGGTGAGGTTGTAGTGCTGGATTAGCGCCCGCTTGATGCTGCTGTAGTCCTGCTCCGCCCCGGCAGGTAAGTCCCCCAAAACTTCCAGGTACTTACCCCTCAAACGGGGGGTCAGGTATCTTGCCCACTGATCCGGGGCCAGATGGTGTTGAAGGCAGGTCCTTTCAAAGGCCAGCAAGAAGGAATCCAGGTCTCCATCCTTCTCAAGCAGAGGGAAGTCCTCGGCCCGGACTTTGGAAACCCTGGACTCTGGCGGTGCTGGGGTGTCCAGCGGGAGCCCGCGTTGAGCCATCTCCAGTCGGTGCTGGCGCTCCGCTGCTCTCTCTGCCGCTGCTTGCTCCGCTGCCCGCTCAGCAGCTCTCTCTGCCCGCTCCGCTGCTTCACGGCGTTCTGCACGCTCAGCCTCCGCTGCTTTCTCTGCAGCTGCCATGAGTCTCATATAGGCGTCTTCATTACCCGCCTCGAGACGTGCTACTGCCGCTGCAACAAGGGCCGCTGATGTGGACAGGCTGGGGCGGGTAGGTGGTGGGTAGTCCCTTGCCGGACTAAGCACGGGTGGCTGGCTCCTTGGGGAGTCTGGGCTGAGCTCCCCCTCGCCTGGAACAGTACCGTCCACCACCACCTCCTCATAGGCCATAGCACTGGCCTGCGCCCTCACTGCACTCCTGGTGCCCTTCGCCATCTTTGGAACCTCTGGTTACTGACACAGCTGTACCCCTGACCTTGCACACAACTTATTATATCTACACTCTGACCGTCTAGTGCTGGGCTGACCTTAAGACCCCAGCAGTGAAAGTTACCACTGGTAGTCTTTAGTGTCTGGGAGTAGGGGTCCCACGCACACTATTACTCTGATCCCACGTACGCTGCCACCACTGTGAAGGATTACCCCTTCCTCCCACGTCACCAATCCGTGACGTCACTACACAGGTCCAGCTCTCCGGCGCCCCCTTTGTCTCTCAGGTCAGTAAAGGGACTGCACCTAGAGCAAATGGCCGCCGGGGAGACTGCCCTGTTACCCACCCTGGGTATTCTAAGATTCGCAATCAGAGTAAAAGGATCAGCCCAAAATTAATTTATGATTTAATTGCCTTAAGGGCGCACTAGATAATTACAAGAAATATACAATCACAATATATCAAGAGTTAAAGTCAGAGTACAATATAACAACAATAATACAAGGCTTAAAGGTATAAAGCTGGAGGTCAATTTACCAGGTCGAAGGTCGCTTGTGGAAGCCGGGGGGCATAGCATTCCGCAGGTCCAAAAACTTAGTTGCCGGGCAGCCCCTAGAAAGCATGTGCTTGCTCCCCTCTGGCTGGCATACCCTGTTCCTTAAGATGTCATCATCATCATCTTCTTCTGTGGAGTGAGACCCTCCCAGTGACCTCAGCTTCTTCTTATACCTGGCTGAGCCCCCCTGCCTGCAGCTGGGGGGCTTAGCAATCTCCACCCCCTCTGTCTCCCTGCAAGATTTATTCCAATATCTAATAAATGGGATAACTTCTCTCAGGATGATCGGATCAGCACACGGGCAGTACCAGCGCCTGTGGTTTGTTCTGCCGGTCGTACTGGGATCAAACCTGGACCCATTCGGTCCCTGTGGGAGGCTGATCCCTATATCTCGGGTTTCAGACCTTCCACCGTCACGGGAGTCACACTGTTGGATGTACAATTTCTTTAGGGTAATGAGAATATTTTTTATGAGCCTGTACCTCGGACGATGCGTCCATAATTCACAATTCCATGTTGGAGACGGTTTGGCTGGGCTGCCATAATAGATGTGTATCCAGTGGCCACTTGGCATGCGTGTTTTAATTAAGCCCCCAAGCATTTCCAAGCCCCCTGGTGGCGTGGTTTCCTCATGGGGCTTTGAACTACCGTCTACAGTTTACACTGAGCTCAGCCCGTTAGCATACTAATAGGAACTCTATTCATTAGCAAAGGTGGGGGCCAGGAGCACTCCTGTGTCCAGGAGACAAAATGGAGTCACGCCAATCTGATAGCATGCCTGTTCCAAGATGGCGGCTGTTCCCTCATCACACCCTCTAACTCCTCTGGTCTGCTGGCCCCTGCAGCTCGTGTGAGAACGATCACGGGCGCTGTGTGCAGGGAATGCCAGAAGCAAACGGTCAACAAGAGTTGATTGTTTGGTTGCTAATATTAGTTCCAAGTTCTCATGTGGCATTATATTTTGCAATTTGCCTTTATAGCGAGGATCAAGGAGGCAGGCCAACCAGTAATCGTCATCATTCATCATTTTAGTTATGCGTGTGTCCCTTTTGAGGATACGTAAGGCATAATCCGCCATGTGGGCCAAAGTTCCAGTTCTCAAATCTGCGGTTGTGCTTGGTTGAGGGGCAGTTTCAGGCAAATCAACGTCACTTGTGTCCCTCAAAAAACCAGAACCCGGCCTTGCCGCGCCACCAATTTCCAGTGGCCCCGGAAAAGCTTCCTCATTAAAAATATAATCATCCCCATCATCCTCCTCGTCCTCCTCCTCCTCTTCGCCCGCTACCTCGTCCTGTACACTGCCCTGGCCAGACAATGGCTGACTGTCATCAAGGCTTTCCTCTTCCTCAGCTGCAGACGCCTGATCCTTTATGTGCGTCAAACTTTGCATCAGCAGACGCATTAGGGGGATGCTCATGCTTATTATGGCGTTGTCTGCACTAACCAGCCGTGTGCATTCCTCAAAACACTGAAGGACTTGACACATGTCTTGAATCTTCGACCACTGCACACCTGACAACTCCATGTCTGCCATCCTACTGCCTGCCCATGTATGTGTATCCTCCCACAAAAACATAACAGCCCGCCTCTGTTCACACTGTCTCTGAAGCATGTGCAGTGTTGAGTTCCACCTTGTTGCAACGTCTATGATTAGGCGATGCTGGGGAAGGTTCAAAGAACGCTGATAGGTCTGCATACGGCTGGAGTGTACGGGCGAACGGCGGATATGTGAGCAAAGTCCACGCACTTTGAGGAGCAGGTCGGATAACCCCGGATAACTTTTCAGGAAGCACTGCACCACCAGGTTTAAGGTGTGAGCCAGGCAAGGAATGTGTTTCAGTTGGGAAAGGGAGATGGCAGCCATGAAATTCCTTCCGTTATCACTCACTACCTTGCCTGCCTCAAGATCTACAGTGCCCAGCCACGACTGCGTTTCTTTCTGCAAGAACTCGGACAGAACTTCCGCGGTGTGTCTGTTGTCGCCCAAACACTTCATAGCCAATACAGCCTGCTGACGTTTGCCAGTAGCTGCCCCATAATGGGAGACCTGGTGTGCAACAGTGGCAGCTGCGGATGGAGTGGTTGTGCGACTGCGGTCTGTGGACGAGCTCTCGCTTCTGCAGGAGGACGAAGAGGAGGAGGAGGGGGTGCGAACGGCTACAGCCAATTGTTTCCTAGACCGTGGGCTAGGCAGAACTGTCCCAAACTTGCTGTCCCCTGTGGACCCTGCATCCACCACATTTACCCAGTGTGCCGTGATGGACACGTAACGTCCCTGGCCATGCCTACTGGTCCATGCATCTGTTGTCAGGTGCACCTTTGTGCTCACAGATTGCCTGAGTGCATGGACGATGCGCTCTTTAACATGCTGGTGGAGGGCTGGGATGGCTTTTCTGGAAAAAAAGTGTCGACTGGGTAGCTCGTAGCGTGGTACAGCGTAGTCCATCAGGGCTTTGAAAGCTTCGCTTTCAACTAAACGGTAGGGCATCATCTCTAACGAGATTAGTCTAGCTATGTGTGCATTCAAACCCTGTGTACGCGGATGCGAGGCTAAGTACTTCCTTTTTCTAACCATAGTCTCATGTAGGGTGAGCTGGACTGGAGAGCTGGAGATCGTGGAACTAGCGGTGGTGCCGGTGGACATGGCAGACTGAGAGACGGTGGGAGATGGTATTGTTGCCACCGGTGCCCTAGATGCAGTGTTTCCTACTACGAAACTGGTGATTCCCTGACGGCTTTGGTCTGGCAAAGAAACCTGCACAGATACTGCAGGTGGTGCGGAAAATGGTGGCCCTACACTGCCGGAAGGGATGTTGTGTTGCTGACTAGCTTCATTGGCCGAGGGTGCTACAACCTTAAGGGACGTTTGGTAGTTAGTCCAGGCTTGCAAATGCATGGTGGTTAAATGTCTATGCATGCAACTTGTATTGAGACTTTTCAGATTCTGTCCTCTGCTTAAGGTAGTTGAACATTTTTGACAGATGACTTTGCGCTGATCAATTGGATGTTGTTTAAAAAAATGCCAGACTGCACTCTTTCTAGCATCGGATACCTTTTCAGGCATTGCAGACTGAGCTTTAACCGGATGGCCACGCTGTCCTCCAACAGGTTTTAGCTTTGCCACGCGTTTTGGGCAAGATACGGGCCCGGCAGATGGAACCTGTTGCGATGTTGATGCCTGCTGCGGCCCCTCCTCCTCCGCTTCAGAACTGCTGCCGCCTGCACCCTGTTCCCCCAATGGCTGCCAATCGGGGTCAAGAACTGGGTCATCTATTACCTCTTCTTGTAGCTCGTGTGCAACTTCGTCTGTGTCACCGTGTCGGTCGGTGGTATAGCGTTCGTGATGGGGCAACATAGTCTCATCAGGGTCTGATTCTTGATCAGCACCCTGCGAGGGCAATGTTGTGGTCTGAGTGAAAGGACCAGCATAGTAGTCTGGCTGTGGCTGTGCATCAGTGCACTCCATGTCAGATTCAACTTGTAATGGGCATGGACTGTTAACTGCTTCACTTTCTAAGCCAGGGACGGTATGTGTAAAGAGCTCCATGGAGTAACCCGTTGTGTCGCCTGCTGCATTCTTCTCTGTTGTTGTTTTTGCTGAAGAGGACAAGGAAGCGACTTGTCCCTGACCGTGAACATCCACTAACGACGCGCTGCTTTGACATTTACCAGTTTCACGAGAGGAGGCAAAAGAGCTAGAGGCTGAGTCAGCAAGATAAGCCAAAACTTGCTCTTGCTGCTCCGGGAGCGTTCGAGGCCTTGTGTAGCCAGACGACGAACCTGGCTCCACAGCTCCAGACTTAGGTGCAATATTTTTTTTCCCACGACCAGCTGATGCTCCACCACTACCACTACCCTCATTACCAGCTGACAATGAACGCCCCCGGCCACGACCTCTTCCACCATACTTCCTCATTGTTTTAAAAACGTAAACAAACTAACGGTATTTGTTGCTGTCACACAAATTACACGGTGAGCTATAACTTCAGTATGATTTAGCTACCCATTTACAGGTGAGTGAGACCACAACGAAAATCAGGCACAATGTTACACACTCTGTTGCTGGTGGCAACAAATGAGAGAGATGCCACACACGCAGGACTGTCACTGAAGCACAAATGTAAATATTAATCTCCCACTGATTTGATTTTTTTTTTTTTTTTCAGGGAGACTTTAGGAAAAAAAAAATAGAATAAAATGATTTTTTCAGGAAGAATTTAGAAACCAAATAAAATAAAATGATTTTTTCAGGGAGAATTTAGAAAACAAATAAAACAAAAAAAGGCTTTCTATGGCCCACTGAGTGAGAGATGACGCACACAGGAGTCAGGAGTGGCACACAAGCCCAGAGGCCAATATTTATCTCCCACTGATTGATGTAGTGATTTTTTCAGGTAGATTTTGGAACCCAAATCAAGCTAAAAAAATAATAGGCTTTCTATGGCCCACAATTGGAGAGAGAGAGAGAGATGGCACACCCAGGAGTCAAGACTGGCACACAAGCAGAAAGGGCAATATTAATCTCCCACTGATTTGTTTTTTTTTTTTTTTTTTTTCAGGGAGACTTTAGGAAAAAAAAATAGAATAAAATGATTTTTTCAGGAAGAATTTAGAAACCAAATAAAATAAAATGATTTTTTCAGGGAGAATTTAGAAAACAAATAAAACAAAAAAAGGCTTTATATGGCCCACTGAGTGAGAGGTGACGCACACAGGAGTCAGGAGTGGCACACAAGCCCAGAGGCCAATATTTATCTCCCACTGATTGATGTAGTGATTTTTTCAGGTAGATTTTGGAACCCAAATCAAGCTAAAAAAATATTAGGCTTTCTATGGCCCACAATTGGAGAGAGAGAGAGAGATGGCACACCCAGGAGTCAAGACTGGCACACAAGCAGAAAGGGCAATATTAATCTCCCACTGATTTTTTTTTTTTTTTTTTTTTTCAGGGAGACTTTGGGAAAAAAAAAAATAGAATAAAATGATTTTTTCAGGAAGAATTTAGAAACCAAATAGAATAAAATGATTTTTTCAGGAAGAATTTAGAAACCAAAGAAAATAAAATGATTTTTTCAGGGAGAATTTAGAAAACAAATAAAACAAAAAAAGGCTTTCTATGGCCCACTGAGTGAGAGATGACGCACACAGGAGTCAGGAGTGGCACACAAGCCCAGAGGCCAATATTTATCTCCCACTTTTTTTTTTTTGTTCCAGGGAAAATTTATAAACCCAATAAAAAAAATAATAAATAGGCTTTCTATGGCCCACTATCTGAGAGACAGAGAGAGATGGCACGCTTAGGACTGGCACACAAGCCCAAGGGCCAATATTAATCTCCCTTTTTTTTTGTAAGGGAGAATTTATAAAACCAAAAAAAAATAAATAAATAGGCTTTCTATGGCCCACTATTTGTGAGAGAGATGGCACGCTCAGGACTGGCACACAAGCCCAGAGGCCAATATTTATCTCCCACTTTTTTTTTTTTCCAGGGAAAATTTATAAACCCAATAAAAAAAAAAAAATAAATAGGCTTTCTATGGCCCACTATCTGAGAGAGAGAGATGGCACGCTTAGGACTGGCACACAAGCCCAAAGGCCAATATTAATCTCCCACTGATTGATTTATTGATTTTTTCAGGTAGAATTTAGAACCCAAATAAAGCAAAAAAAAAAAAAAAAGGGCTTTCTATGGCCCACTGAGTGAGTGATGATGCACACAGGAGTCAGGAGTGGCACACAAGCCCTGAGGCCAATATTTTTCTCCCACTGATTGATGTAGTGATTTTTTTCAGGTAGATTTTAGAACCCAAATCAAGCAAAAAAATAATTAGGCTTTCTATGGCCCACTGAGTGAGAGATGGCACACACAGGAGTCAGGAGTGGCACACAAGCACTGAGGCCAATATTTTTCTCCCACTGATTGATGTAGTGATTTTTTCAGGTAGATTTTAGAACCAAAATCAAGCAAAAAAATAAATAGGCTTTCTATGGCCCACTGAGTGAGTGATGATGCACACAGGAGTCAAGAGTGGCACACAAGCCCTGAGGCCAATATTTTTCTCCCACTGATTGATGTAGTGATTTTTTCAGGTAGATTTTATAACCCAAATCAAGCAAAAAAATAAATAGGCTTTCTATGGCCCACTGAGTGAGAGATGGCACAGACAGGAATGGCACTCTAGCAGAAATGCCAATCTTAATCTCCCACAAAAAAAAAAAAAAAAACAGGTAGTGTCCTTCAATTACTATCTCCCTGCAGTGATCTCAGCCAGGTATGGCAGGCAGCAATAAGGAGTGGACTGATGCACAAATTAAATAAAAAGTGTGTACAAACCAAAAAGATAGCTGTGCAGAAAGGAAGGAACAAGAGGATTTGTGCTTTGAAAAAAGCAGTTGGTTTGCACAGCGGCATACACACAGCAATGCAGCTATCAGGGAGCCTTCTAGGGCAGCCCAATGAGCTACAGCGCTGAGGGGGGAAAAAAAAAAAAAAGTAGCTTCCACTGTCCCTGCACACCGAAGGTGGTGTTGGGCAGTGGAAATCGCTACAGCACAAGCGGTTTGGTGGTTAATGGACCCTGCCTAATGCTATCCCTGCTTCTGACGAAGCGGCAGCAACCTCTCCCTAAGCTCAGATCAGCAGCAGTAACATGGCGGTCGGCGGGAACTCCCCTTTATAGCCCCTGTGACGCCGCAGACAGCAAGCCAATCACTGCAATGCCCTTCTCTAAGATGGTGGGGACCAGGACCGATGTCATCACGCTGCCCACACTCTGCGTTTACCTTCATTGGCTGAGAAATGGCGCTTTTCGCGTCATTGAAACGCGACTTTGGCGTGAAAGTCGCGTACCGCATGGCCGACCCCGCACAGGGGTCGGATCGGGTTTCATGAAACCCGACTTTGCCAAAAGTCGGCGACTTTTGAAAATGAACGACCCGTTTCGCTCAACCCTAGTCAGATATACAAAAACAATAGTGGTAGGACAAAATATATAAGCAGTTGGATCATGTCAATTACCGGGTTAATGTGCAACCATGTGTGAGCTGTGCCGCATGGGACATGGGCTGCCATTTGGCTCCTTGGTCCATAATAGCACATTGCTTGACATAACCCCCTTTCGAAATGGACTGCATGCATAACAGAGAGAGATGACGTGGCCTTAGACTATCTTTTGCTCCCTTTGGGTCACCCCCTCCTGCCATTTGGGCTGAACCAAAATCCCTTCCCCCTGCCTGGAACAGCTAACATCTCCAAAACCCAAGATGAGTCATAACTATTAAATGAACGATTTGGCTCCATCCGAGCTGCCCAGACCCCTGCTACGCAATGAGACTAAACATATCTTTGCTATCTGGTTTCTATTAATCATTCTACATATTTCTTCTCCTTGGGGTGTTAGAACGGATCAAGACCCTGAAAGATGTTGGGTCCATTCTGGAGATCTTGAAAATGTATAAGATGTATGGCTAGGACATTCAGTATCTCCATAATTCATTATGGAATTATGTTTCTAGAATATTCCTTGGCAGCTTCAGCATAACTGTATATTGCAAGCAAGCCATTGTCCTACTCTGAGCTGACTGGCTCAAGGTGTGAGATCTGTGCCTTTGAAGCATTGCCCCCCCCCCTGCTGAGCTAGATGTTCTCATACAGCTGCATGCTAAAGTGGGTTTTATAATACAAATGATTGGCATGAAATAATGTCTCCAATATTCTTCACAGTGATCTATAACAATTGTTATGCCACAAATACTATTCATTATACCATAGATCCTCTATGTGTTTTGTAAATCTGAGCTGTTGATTGATGTGATGATGTTATCATTATTAAAGAATAGTGATGAGCGAAAGTGCTTGCCACTACTTGTTACTCGCCGAAGTATCAGTGTACTCGGTGTACTCGCCGAGCACCGAGCATTTCCAGGATTATTCGGCATTAACTGGTGTCTCCACCCAGCATTTTTGGCGGACTTTAGGGACCCAATCACGCTGCAGGGATTGCCTGCCAGGCCATCAAACTCCTCAGCCATCTTTGTTGTGGTCGTGCATTGATTGGCTTGGCCGCACAGCATCATCACACGTATAAGAGACCTGAGGCCGCCCTGCTCGCCACATTCTGCTCCGGATTTAACTAGAGTAGGGAGAGCTGCTGCCGAGATAGGGTCAGAATCGTGCTTTTAATAGTTAGTGTAGGTCTGCAACTGTTAATTCCACAACTCCTGAGAAACCAACAGTCCTTTTTAGGGCTAATTCGTGGGTCCCAATATTGCAGCGCTAGGTAGGCAGGGCACAGCATATCCACATCAGTGCACTGCAGGCACTGTATTTGCGTACATAGCTCCCCCTGCATCTCTCCCAAAGCTCCATAACTGTCTGCTGCTGCTTATTAACTATATACCTAGCTGCAGTTTTCATTTTTTTTTTGCTTTTTTCCAAAAATTCACCCCCCCCCAAAAAAAAACCAATATACAGTCTGTTATGTCAGACTGAGTCCTGGTGCATCTGTAGAAAAATCATAGTTTGTCAGGCATATGTAGCATAGTTGTGTGTGCTAGCCTTGTTCTACTATTTTTATTTTATTTTTTTTATAAATTCACTCAAAAGCCAAAAAAAATTAATACAATCTGTTATGTCAGGATGAGTCCTGGTGTTCTTTTTTTTGTTGAAAAATCGTATTTCCGCAGTGGCATAGTTCTGTGTGGTAGCCTTGTGCCACTCTTTTTTTTGTTTTAAATTCACCAAAAAACAAAAAAGGCCTCATATATCTGCGTGCTCCAAGTTTGGGCATTGTAGGCCGGTTTCAAACTTTTTTTTGCTGTCTGTTACACTACTTATATGCAGCACTATTTTGCATTACAAAAAATACAGGCCACATATATGGCAGTGTGATATTTCCGTGACAGGCCTCATATATCTGCGTGCTCCAAGTTTGGGCATTGTAGGCCGGTTTACCACTTTTTTTGCTGTCTGCTACTCTACTTATATACAGCACTATTTTGCATTTAAAAAAATGCAGGCCACATATTTGGCAGTGTGTTATCGCTTTCAGATGTCTGATGTATTTGTGGCCAACAAACTGTGGAAATTCAGGCCTACATTCAGCTTTAATTGCTGTGTTACCCTAGTTTGGTACACTATTTTAGTTTAAAAAATTAGAAAATACAGGCCACATATCGAACAGTGTTGTTATGGCTGCTTCATCACTGTGTTAAATGCTCCAACTACTACTACCACCATCATCATCTTCTGCCTAGAGGCAATCACTGCGCACATATACAGTCTGAGGAGCAGAGTGTGAACGCTTGGGCGATGTTGCACTCTGTCTCTGTATTAAGAAGGCATTTGCTCCCGACAATAAAAGCGGTACTGCCAGAAAGCGAGGAGTCATGTTCACAGTGACCGCCAGAGAGCGAGGCACCGTGCACTCCATGACCGTGAGTACAGAGCACGTTCGCACTAGAGAGAGGCAGTTTATGCTCCGTGTTCAGCTTTGCAAAACAATAATTAAAGGGCACAGAGGAATGACAGAGGACGTTGGTACGGTCAGCTAGGTACTCCCTCAGCATTTTCCCAAACAAAGCACTCCTTGTGAGAATCCCCCATGCCTCAGAGCCAGGGCGATAGGAGGTTCTGAGAAAACTGTCCCCAAACTTTGTCAGTGTTCTACTGCCTCTGCTGGATTGGAGTTGCGTCTCTCTCACCTGTACTCCCTGCTTGGCCAATGAACTGTGACTTCTTCTGCCAGCGTTTTCAGGTGGGAATTTTTTTAATAGTTCAGCAAGAAGGGCCCTATGGTCCTCCAGCATTGCAGTTCACCTGTCTGCCTCTGGAATAAGAGAAATAAAGTTCTCCTTGTAGCATGGGTCTAGAATTGTCAACAATCAGTATTGCCTGTCATCTAAGATTTTGAGAACGCGAGGCTGAAGGGAAAGGCAGCGTAACATAATCTCAGCCATACATACAAGACTGCTAACAGTCGATACTTCCATGTCTTCACCAAGAGGACAACTGACGATGGTCTCCTCCTCCTCCTTGTCCTCAGGCCTCCATGACTTTTGACAAATCTCAGTAATATCATTGTAAATACATCATTGTAAATACATTCCCCTGTAGTTTTTATCTCCCCCACCTCATTGTAGATTGTAAGTTGTCACATGCAGTTTTTTTGGGGGGTTTAATTTTTGTTATCATTGCTATTTAGTGTAGATTGTAAACTGGCACAAGCAGGGTAGTTTTATTAAAGTGTAATTATTGTATCATTGTTATCGTTACTTAGGACTGTTGTTTTTGAAACTGTAAATATATTGAGGCTATATAAATAACTATAAATATTAATATTAGAACACCGATAAGCATGATGGAGATGTTAATTATGGCGTCGTTGTCGCTCTTGGTGAATTCCTCAAAGTTTTGGAAAATGATACATATGTCTGACATCCATGTCGACTCCTGAGATCTTATGTGTGAAGTTAGAACTGAATACCAATGGCCTTGTTGATGCTGGTAGTCAACAACTGCCTTCTTCTGCTCACAAATCCTTTCCAAAATATACAGTATAGAGTTCCAATGCATGGGAAGGACATCACACACCAGTCAGTGAGCCAGAAGCTGCAAGTGCTGCAGAAGCAAGGCAAGGGGCGGATGAAGCTATAGCTGACTTTCTAAAATGGGTACGCAGAGCCTCATACTTTTCCTAGCAGAGCTGGCACCTTCGTGTCACTTTTCCGAAAACGTTCAACAATGAGGTTAAGCACATGGGCCAGGCATGGCACATGTGTGAGTTTGCCTCAACACAGAGCAGCCACCAGGTTCCAGCCATTGTCACACACGACCATGCCTGGCTGTAGGTTGAGTGGTGTCAGCCAAAGATCTGCCTGCTCTTTCAGAGCTGTCCACAACTCTTCATCATTATGCAGATGGTCACAGCATATTACCTTCAGCACAGCCTGTTGCCGCTTGGCTGAGGCAGTGCAGCAGTGCTTCCAGCTTGTGACTGATGTGTTACTTTTGGAGATGGAGGCTGAAGAGGATGCGAAGGAGGAGGAGGTGCAGGAGCTGTAGACTGTGGGGGCAACCCAGATTGACGTAGGGAATGCAATACTTAGGGTTTAAAGGATGTGCACCATCCCAAGGTCAGACTGGGTCCAGGCTTCCACTATGTTACCCCAGTGTGCCTTTAGTGAGATGTACCATCCCTGACCACAAACACTTGTCCACGTGTCTGTGGTTAGGTGGACTTTCCCAAAAACAGCATTGTGGAGGGCACAGGTAATGTTGTGGGACACGTGCTTGCTTGTGTGATGTCGTGACAGCAGACCGGGAAAAATTGTGGTGGCTGGGTAACGAGCACCTTGTGATGGTCACCGCCATCAGGTTGCAGAAAGCTTACGCCTACCACGGGCCTAAAATGCAATACTTCCAGCTCAAGCAGATGACAAATGTGTGAATTTAGTACTGTGGCGTTGGCTGCGTATTTCCTCTTGCGTTCCAAGGACTGGGGTATGGACAATTGAACGCTGCGCTGGGACAAGGACGTAGACGTGCTTGTTCATGGTGCTATTTGAGTTAGTGTGCAACTGCAGATGCAGGGCATGAGGCATCTTAAAATGCACCATGGACAGTGGATTGGCTTGCACGCACAATATCGGAAGAATAATAATAATAATCTTTATTTTTATATAGCGCTAACATATTCTGCAGCGCTTTACATTTTGCACACATTATCATCACTGTCCCCGATGGGGCTCACAATCTAAATTCCCTATCAGTATGTCTTTGGAATGTGGGAGGAAACCGGAGTGCCCAGAGGAAACCCACGCAAACACAAAGAGAACCTACAAACTCTTTGCAGATGTTGTCCTTGGTGGGGTTTGAACCCAGGACTCCAGCGCTGCAAGGCTGCAGTGCTGTCCACTGAGCCACCATGCCACCCATAGAGTGGTGGAAGAAGCAGTGGTATCACCTGTAGACACTGTTCATAGAGCCTTGTGTTCAACCAACAAAGTCAGGTGCTTTGCTGCCATGTGCCTGATCATGCTGTGGTGGTTAGTATGGGATTTTTGCTACCCCTGCTGCTGCAGGAATGGCTGGTGGTGCAAATGGCCTTTTTGGGTTTACTGGTACAGTCTTTGAAAAACTACCAGGCTGTTACATGGACATTCAGTGTCTGCCTCTCCCACACCATCTCCTCACTTCGACTCTGGTCTTTCGGTGTTCCCCAAGGCTTAGTTCTGGGACTCCTACTCTTCTTCATCTACACCTTTGGCCTGGGACAGCTGATGTAATGGCAAGGTTTGCTATATTATCAGTATGCCGATGACACGCAGATCTACCTATTTGTACCTGACATCACCTCCTTAGTGACCAAAATCACACGTCTTCACAATATTTCCTCCTTCTTTTCTGCTCGCTTTCAAAAAGTGGACATGGACAAAACAGAATACATCATCTTTCAACCATCTCACGCTAAACAGACATGAGAGCTGTGTATGCATCATTTGGTACCACTTTAGTATGAGGGAAAGTTTGCCTAAGAGAAAATGATTTTCCACACATTTCAGGCCTTTTTTCCACATTTTTTGAAGCTGTGATCTTCAGCTTCTTGGTGTGGATGTGGTAAATTTCAAAGTCGTCATCATCGTTCATATCTTGTAAAGAGGAAATCTGGTGCTCCCAGGGTAGTGGTTATCTACGTTTAGTGGCATTCCTGTAACAGTGTTCTTTACACTAGAACAAATAATTTTTGACTGTGACATTTGGATATTATTGGTAATATGTATGGGTGAAGATGAAGAAGCTTGTGCCACTGGTGTGTTTATAGTTACGGACGGTGCACTCCTCTTTAGGCCGGTTTCACATGTCAGTGGCTCCGGTACGTGAGGTGACAGTTTCCTCACGTACCGGAGACACTGACTCACGTAGACACATTAAAATCAATGCGTCTCTGCACATGTCAGCGTGTTTTCACAGACCGCGTGTCCGTTTGGAAAACACGGAGACATGTCAGTGTTCGTGGGAGCGCACGTATTACACGGACCCATTAAAGTCAATGAAGCCACCATTAATTTCTTCTCTCCAGCAGCGTTCGCTGGAGAGAAGATCTGAAAGATCTTTTTTTGTTTTTTTGGTGTTTAAAAAAAGATCTTTGTCCCCAACCCCCTCCCTCCCCCTGTGCGTCCCCCCCGCTGTTAATAAAATACTTACCCGGCTCCCTCGCTGCTTCCTCTCCTCGCCGCAGCTTCTCCTGTATGAGCGGTCACGTGGTTCCACCCATTACAGTGATGAATATGCGGCTCCACCTCCCATAGGGGTGGAGCCGCATATTCATCACTGTAATGGGCGGCACCACATGACTGCTCATACAGGAGAAGCTGCGGCGAGGAGAGGAAGCAGCGAGGGAGCCGGGTAAGTATTTTATTAACAGAGGGGGGGGGGGGGAAACAGGGGGTGGGAGGGGGTTGGGGACAGGGATCTTTTTTTAAGCAACAAAAAAAAAAGATTTTTCATATCTTCTCTCCAGCGAATGCTGCTGGAGAGAAATGAATGGCTGCTTCAGCACCAGATGCAGGGGACAGCGCTTAACTGTAGCGCTGTCTCCTGCAGGGTACGTGTGGTACCCAGTCGGCACACGGGCGGCACACGGATGCCGCAGGTGTGCCACACTGATGTGCCACGTGAGCACACGGACACACGGACATGGATAATTCCGGTACCGATTTTTCCGGTACCGGAATAATCTGGACGTGTGGGACAGGCCTCAAATGTATTTTTTCACGAGCACCCATCAGTTTGTTTGTTTTTCCTCCAACACTGATCTGTTTTCTCTAATTCAGCATCTCACGAACATGTTGCACTTTGCCCTTTAGACAGACACGTGCGTCTTTGGCAACATATTTTTGACAGGCATTTTTTAGGCCGAGTCAAACACGCATATTTGTTACACTGATCTTCTGATTGGCATGAAACACATTCTGGTAATTGGTGGTGGCTAAACGACTAATCATTGTAGGCTGTATCCTGGATCTCATACCTCCCATAGCCACCGCTGTTATTAATCATGTACGTTCCCATTCCTATCATCATCATGCCCCTTTTTCTGATCACTTCATCCAACGATTCGTCCGCCATTTAAAAAAAAAAAAAGCGCCTTCCCAGCAGCAACTGTGTAGGAAACTACTTTACAGTTTTGCCAGGTGTTTATGATGCCCGTAAATAATAAAAAAAAAAAAATACCCCCCCCATGGGGAAATGTTTGACAGCCCATGCATTTGGAGTATGGGCATTACAAGTGTAGGAGACACAATCCTTTTAATTAAGCCTAGGTTTTAATGAGACCTTCCTCCACTAAATCACCAGGGTTCATGTATTCCGTGCTGCTACAGACAGTTAATTTTTTGGCAAGGGTGTATAGGATGCCCATAGTATGTTTTTAATAAATATCCATAACCAGAAGGAAAAAAAGGTAGCTGTCAGCACCTGCACACTCCTGCCCTCACACTCCGGGCCATGAAAAGTTTTTACTGTGACTGAATAAAGGAAACACTGTTTTAAAGGATCGGTGAGTGCTACTTATTTTTCCTTCTTGTTATGGACGGTATACACATGTTTTTTTCTGAGGAGCACCAGAGATCCGAAGGCACAGCCTCAATCTACACATTGCATTAAAGGTGCTTAGATCCAGTGAAATTGGCGGTGCTGTCTACCTTTTACTCTTTTGATTATTCTTTTTAATAAATGTATCCCCCTTGTGGAAATGTTTGTCAGCCCATAAGCACTTATTGTATGGACAATACAAGTACAGGAGAAACGCAACTTTGGGGGTATGTTTTAATGAGGTCTTCCTCCACCTCTCATCATTTTCCACCACTAGATCACCAGGGTTCACGTGTTCCGCGCTGCTACAGACAGTCAATTTTTGGAAAGGGTGTCTATGATTCACATGAAATATTTTTTTTAAATTTACCCCCATGAGCAAATGCTTGTCAGGCCAGGCACTCCATTACAAGTCGCAGAGACCCACACCCCTACATTGGGCCTACTTCTTAACTCTGTCTCCTGCAATGTCTCTTCTTTACCTGCCACTAGATGACCAGGGCGGTCATGCTCTGTACTGTTATAGCCCAGTGAATTTTGGGCAAGGGGGCTGTGCTGGCACTATTTTATTTATTATAAAAAGGACCCCATTGGCTAAATGTTTGCCAGCTCATGCACTCCATTACAAGTCACAGAGCCCCTACATTGGGCTACTTCTTAACTCTGTTTCCTGCAATGTCTCTTCCTTATCTCCGACTACATGACATGGGTGAACGTGTTCTGTTCTGTTATAGGTCACAGAATTTTTGGCTAGGGGGCTGTGATGGCAATAGTATATTTTTAAAAAAGGTACCCCCATTGGTGAAACCACATACTTGCTGGCAAAGAATTCATAACATTTGTGTACCTTAAAGAGCTCACTTGAAAAGCTACTTTTATGTTGCCTGGTTGCTCAAATTGGACACAATACACTTCATATAAATTTGATAAAGCAATGCTGTTTGTTTTGCTCAGTAGTTCATTACAAATATTTCTTTGTCCACTATATTAGATTCTCTCCTTGAGAATGCATCAAATGTACAAATGGCGAATATATAAATGGCGATTTGGAATCCAGATTAAAATACTGTATACCGAATGCATTCAGACAATTACATAGCTGCATTTCTTGTAAAACATTTACAGATGTGACAAAAAATGCTCATAGTGACACAATCTTGAGAAATGTTTGTTTATTCACTTCACAAACAGCTCTAAGCCTCTATATGTTTGCTGTTTGTCATTGTAAAACATTAAGGTTTACTGAAACTCTGTCTGTGGTGATTTGATCTAAATCCTTGTGGCTTTTATATTCTAGTGGTTTATGGCCCCTAGTCTGATGACTCCATGATATCTCAGTTTCATCCAACCTTGACAAGTGGCCACTTGAAGGTGTGGGTGAAACTAGAGGTACTACATAGTGTTATTCACTATATAAGACCAGAGAAGCATGACTAACACAGATGCCAAAACTGGGGTACCTGTACATGTATAGTGTGCTGATACCTGCATAATTGGGGATGCCCATGCAGTGTAGGTAATCTCACAGGGGTTCTCTGTCTTGGTGTTGCTTCTCTGATATTCCAGACGGAAGATGTTTAAAAGCCTCTTTGTGATGATGTAAGTATTCTGTATGTAGTTAATCTTTATATATACTTAATCATTATATGTATTTAATCCTTATATGTACTTAGCCTTTGTATGTTAACATATACAAAAGTGTACGCACTCATACTATTCAATCATACTATTCCTTGAATTTTGAACTTTGCAATAAAATTGAGGGAACAATCATACCATTAAAAAATACAATTGGATTTTCATGGGCCCATCCAGTATGTGGGTTCAAAGGTGTAATGGGGTGCACATGACTATGCAGCAGGCCAGAGAATACATTTCAAAAACCTGACCGGCACATCCAAACATAGACTCAGTGTGAACAGGTGCTGAACCCAGAGTCGCCAACTCGTGTATAGTTAAGTAAATAAGGCAGCACACTGCAGCGCCAGAACACGCAAACTCGAAAAACGAAATCTGAACTGCACCACTGCACTAGAAATACGAAAAATGAGAGCCCCTAGCGCATAAAAATGGCCAATTTTATGTGTACCTGGCAGCCCCGCCACGGCATCTCTCCTATACCAGGTCCTAAACCTGCCTTACCTCGCTGAGAATAAACGTCTCCATCTGAATGGGTACATGTGAAAACCTCTTACTAGACTAAAATTCTCTCTCTCTGTGGAGGGGTATTGGACCCGCTGTAATTAAAACACCTGAAGCTAGGAGGCGGAGTGCACGACCAGAAGGCCAGAGAATACATTTCAAAAACCTGACCGGCACATCCAAACATAGACTCAGTGTGAACAGGTGCTGAACCCAGAGTCGCCAACTCGTATATAGTTAAGTAAATAAGGCAGCACACTGGGGCTCTCATTTTTCGTATTTCTAGTGCAGTGGTGCAGTTCAGATTTCGTTTTTCGAGTTTGCGTGTTCTGGCGCTGCAGTGTGCTGTCTTATTTACTTAATTATGCAGCAGGCCAGACCTTGCTGCCAATGTGTAAAACAAAGGAGTACGGAGCACAAAATGTATATTGTGAAGTGGATTTTCATAGGTCCATCCAGTATGTGGGTTCCAAGGCATAATGGGGTGCATATGACTATGCAGCAGGGCAGACACTGCTGTCATTGTGTAAACAAAGAAGTACGGGAGTATAAAATGCATATTGTGAAGTGGATTTTCATGGGTCCATCCAGTATGTGGGTTCAAAGACGTAATGGGGTGCATAAGACTATGCAGCAGGGCTGGCCTTGGTGCCAATGTGTAAAACAAGGAACTGCAGAGCACAAAATGCATATTGTGAAGTGGATTTTCATGGGCCCATCCAGTATGTGGGTTCCAAGGCCTAATGGGGTGCATATGACTGACTATGCAGAAGGAATGGCTTTGCCGCCAATGTGTGAAACAAAGGAGTATGGGAGTACAAAATGCATGTTGTGAAGTGGATTATCATGGGCCCATCCAGTATGTGGGTTCCAAGGCGTAATGGGGTGCATATGGGTATACAGCAGGGCAGACAGTGCTGTCACTGTGTAAACAAAGAAGTATGGGAGTTCAAAATTTAAGAGGGGACTGGATGCCTTTCTTGAAAAGTATAATGTTATATTTTATATATATTAGATTCCTTGATAGGGCGTTGATCCAGGGACCTAGTCTGATTGCCATATGTGGGGACGGGAAGTAATTTTGTCCCCAAAGTGGAGCTTACTTTTTGCCACATGGTTTTTTTTTGCCTTCCTCTGGATCAACGTGTTAGGGTATGTTAGGTAAAGGTACCGTCACATTAAGCGACGCTGCAGCGATCTAGACAACGATCCCGATTGCTGCAGCATCGCTGTGTGGTCGCTGGAGAGCTGTCACACAGACAGCTCTCCAGCGACCAACGATGCGAAGTCCGGTGTCTGTCCTCTCCCATTCCGGAGAGGACAGACATCGGAATGTAAGTATGTAGTGTTTTTTTTTTTTTTACATTTACACTGGTAACCAGGGTAAACATCGGGTTACTAAGCGCGGCCCTGCGCTTAATAACCCGATGCTAACCCTGGTTACCAGTGAAGACATCGCTGAATCGGCGATTCAGCAATGTCTGCGGGAGGTCCAGCGACGAAATAAAGTTCTGGACTTTCTGCGCCGACCAACGATGTCACTAGAATAGAGGCAAGGCGCACAGCTATATAAATGTAACATAAGCTAGGAGGGTGCAAAGAGCAGTAATAAGCAGAACCAGAAAAAACATGTAGAAAAAGCATCACTGCATGACATGCACACCATCCAAATAATAACAAATGTATAAAGAAAAATTCAATTTATTAATGCACCTAAAACACACCAAAGAATAAATAAAACATACTTAAAAACCAAAAACAAAACATCACAGGTTGAATAGTATGCAAAATAAGGCAACCACCAAAACCTAACCTAACTGGCTCATATGATGATATCCCATGCGGCTATAACAGAGTAGAAGCCACTAATATGGATCCAGCAGGGGAAAATAAATATATCCCCACAAATACATGGCCTAGGCTAGATTGGTAACCAAAGTCCTAAAGTAAGCAGGACAAAGGAGAAACAATCAGCCATATGAGCAGCACGTATAAAGACTCATAGTGAGATCCAAATGTGCATACAACCTGGTGTAAACTGATGTCCCACGCGTATCGCCCGGCGAACTGGGCTTCCTCAGGGAGTGTGTAGAGAGGCACAGATATAGAGCTTATATACATACGACATAATAAAAAAACAACGTACCGGTGTGCAGAGCACGGCCAACCGGAAGGAGCAGGAGACTCGCGCAGCCGCACGACATAGAGAGCGCTAGTAGAACATACGGCTGAAACAGCGCACATAAATAAAGCTCCACCTCCCATCAAGAGAACAGGAGAGCAGGCGCCTGCGCGGACATCTAATAGCAAGCCGCACAGACGCTGAAGCCGGCACCATGGAAACCACAGCCGGGCATATCCATGGAGCCGGCATACCAGCCAAACTCCGCCCCCAATCGGGACACGGAGGAAAAATGCGCCCATGTAGGAATATAAAGAGACATGGATGAAGCGGTGACAAAAATAACACCGCAAAAATCACCCAGCCCCCAAAGAAAACATATAGGGGATGCACGGCTCAAACCACCATAGGTGTATATAGCCAAACAATAGCCTATGTGAAAGATCCACAGCAAATGGCCTAAATCTGAATACAGATAGGCCGCCATAAGGACCATGACGGACGCACAGGCAGATTGCCTGATGGTCTCCAGATAGCACCCATAAGTAAAGACCTCATATAGCATGTATAAGATGTGAGCCAAAAGGCAAGGGCGAACAGGCATAGCCCCGATAGACACGGGGGAAGGGAGGGGGAGGGGGTTAATAGATCATACACCATGTATATCCAATCATACATCGAGCACTCTCCGGAGAGTTCACCACAAACAACCACATACACAACACACAAATATAAATATGTTAAACATAAGTCTAGAATGATTCAAACCAACTTTATTATATCTTACAACATCCCATAATATCAAGGCCTATATGTTAATATAAAGTGCTATTACAATTTCCATGAATAAGTAAAACATGTACAGTAAGGCATAATAACCCACAGCAATAAATAGTCCCTATAAAGACGATATAAACCCAAGACGAAAAGGAGGTGGAGCAGGCCGAGGACGTATAAATGTAGTGTAAAGGAAGAAAAATAACCACAGCATGGAATAGAAAACCATTGACCTGCCTAATGAGCCAGTACTAAAGGCTAACAATATCCAAGAGCCGAAGTGGCCTATCCACCTACCTAATGAGCCAGTCCTAAGAACCTATATAATAATAGGACCCAAGCATCTAAGTATCTGTAATAACCTGTAAAAGAGGCCATAATAAGCCTACACTAAACAGTATAAAAAGCATACCTAAACCAAGAATAACCTAACAACAAGGAAAGATGTCACAGCAGGATCCTGATCGCTGCTGCCTGTTAAACTGAACGATATCGCTAGCCAGGACGCTGCAACGTCACGGATCGCTAGCGATATCGTTCAGTGTGACGGTACCTTTAGGCTATGGGTTGAACTAGATGGACTTAAAGTCTTCCTTCAACCTTTATAACTACGGTATGTTACTATGTTACTATGTAATATGAATATTGTGAAGTGGATTTTCATGGGCCCATCCAGTATGTGGGTTCCAAGGCGTAATGGGGTGCAAATGACTGACTATGCAGCTTGGCTGGCTTTGCTGCCAATGTGTAAAACAAAGGAGTACGGGAGTACAAAATGCATGTTGTGAAGTGGATTTTCAGGGGCATCATCCAGTATGTGGGTTCAAAGGCTTATTGGGGTGCATATGAATTGCTAGTAGGGTTGGCCTTGAATTCAATGCAACATTTTTTCAGGAGTCCCCCCTGGACATCTTATGAAAGGGGTATTGTAGTGCATCATAATTCTTGGCAGCTCATCCACTCACAGCATAGGTTACAACAGTTTAGGAGACCCACTGTTTCATAATGTCCCTGTTACTAGTACAAAGCAGGGGATCTGACCTCGGACGTACTATCCCATTCGAGGTCAGAAAAGCTTCGATGAATCGAGCAGTGAGGTTAGTTTCATATATCAGTTTTCTTTCTCATAAAGTCAATGTCTTTTCATTGTTCTGGACTAGTGATGGGCGAACCCATGGGTGTTTGGGTTCGGTGGGTTCGGCCAAATATCTAAAAAAAAGTTGGGTTGGGGTACTAGAATGGTACTCGAACCCAAACCGGGACCCCATTAAGATGAATTGGGGGGCCGAGCATCCACTTTTTGGCACACTGTCATCTGCATGACAGAGCAGCAAACAAGAGCTCGGATCGGCAGTAAAATTATTCCTGCTGGTCACAGAGCTGCGGTTTCTAGTGTGAGCCAACAGCTGTGACTTCCTGGAGAAGTCCGTGTTCGGTATAGACCCTGAACTTTACTATTCATGTTTGCCCATCTGTATTCTGGACCCATTTTTGGTTCTTGTCAGCTTTAATAATGTTTGTTGACTTCACTGTTCTTGTATAAAAAAAGTATAAATTTTCCTAACTTCAGCTTCTCATTAAGCTAAAAAAGATACGGACAGCTCTCAAATGATATCTGTGTGCTATTCATTTTTTCATGGTGTCATTGTCTTGCATTACAACGGGGCTAAAAATAAGACATGGCTATTTTCTTTTTTTTTCTGCAAAACAACCTGAAATAACACTTACAAAGACAATGACGCATAAAACTGGCCTCAATCTTTATTCACACAGTTTGGTTAACTATATATTTTGTTATGTTTTTCTAGCTATTTAAAAAAATACATCATCATGACTACATTATGTGAATATACCCTTATTGTCATTTGGCCACCAAATATCCATCCAACATGCACATGCTTCTGTTAAACATGCATATGTTAGAAATAAGCAGAATGGAGAAAAGCGCTTAGCAAAATTTTTTGACGGTGGCTTATCTCTTGTAGGAACATTTGAATTTAGACATTAATGTTCAAACAATGCTGCTAAAAATATTATTAGAAAAAAATGCAAAATATTGTCATAGATGACAGCTGCTTTGCTTTAATCATTCTCTACAATTATTTTTATTATACGATATTACCTAGAGGTGAGCAGATCTTTAGAAATTTGGATTCACTAGCTTTAACAAATTTTCCCAAGAAATGTAATTTGAGGCAAATAAATTTGCTGCGAATCACATAACTAAACGGCCTCTAATTTCCCAGAAAATATATGCGTTACACTCTGGATTCTCCTTGGAGTCTATTGAGTTTTGTATTGCATAGCATGCCTCAACACACTTAGGCTGGTTTCACATTAGCATTTTTTTTTTGCGTTTTTGCGCAAAAAAACGCATGCTTTTTTCCCCCCTATACTTAACATTAAAAACACATGCATTTTTTTGCATGCGTTTTGACGCGTTTTGACAATGCATGCGTTTTTTCTCTGCATGCGTTGTGTTGCAGAAATGCAACATGTAGTAATTTTAGCTGAGTTTTTTTGCCGCAAAAAAAGCATGCGTTTTTTTGCGGCAAAAAAAACGTATTGATGTCTATGTAAACGCATGCGTTTTTAAGCACATGCGTTTCCATGCGTTTTTATAGAAAAACACAAGAATACACACTGAAAAGCCACCCCCAACCCTAACCCTAAGGGATCCTAACCCTAACCCTAAGGGTTAGGGTTAGGATCCCTAGGGTTAGGGTTAGGGTTAGGATCCCTAGGGTTAGGGTTAGGGTTAGAGTTTGTGTTTTAGGGTTAGGGTTAGGGTTAGAGCTTGTGTTAGGATTAGGGTTAGGGTTAGAGTTTGTGAGTTTTTGTTAGAGTTTGTGTTAGAGTTTGTGTTAAGGTTAGGGTTAGGATTAGAGTTTGGGTTACGGTTAGAGTTTGTGTTTTAGGGTTAGGGTTAGAGTTTCTGTTAGAGTTTGTGTTAGAATTTGTGTTAGGGTTAGGGTTAGAGTTTGTGTTAGAGTTTGTGTTAGGGTTAGGGTTAGAGTTTGGGTTAGGGTTAGAGTTTGTGTTAGGGTTAGGGTTAGGGTTAGAGTTTGTCTTAGAGTTTGTGTTAGGGTTAGAGTTTAGGTTAGGGTTAGGATTAGAGTTTGTGTTTTAGGGTTAGCATTAGAGTTTGGGTTAGAGTTTGTGTTAGAGTTTGTGTTAGAATTTGTGTTAGGGTTAGGGTTAGAGTTTGGGTTAGGGTTAGGGTTAGAGTTTGTGTTTTAGGGTTAGGGTTAGAGTTTGTGTTTTAGGGTTAGGGTTAGGGTTAGGATCCCTAGGGTTACTAGGGATCCTAACCCTAAACCCAAACCCTAACCCTAAGTATTTCTGTATATAGTGGGTTTTCTAGTTGATTTTGATGATTGGCAGCTTTCACACACTTCTCATCATGTGTTTCAAAAACGCAAACGCAGGAAAAAACGCATGTAAACGCGCCAAAACGCCGCGTTTGTGTTAAAACATGCAAAAACGCATGCGCCTAAAAAACGCAGTGTTTAAACGCGTTTAAACATGTTTTTTCACCAAATGCATTTGCGTTTAAAACGCTGCGTTTTTAAACGCAAATGTGAAACCAGCCTTACTGAGTCTTCCGACGGACGTTTTAAAATTAATTTTACCGATAAAGTTTTCAAACTTGCGCTAAACCACCAATTTCAGGAAACTTAACTCGAACTTGATACTTTGCAACTCGGTCAGGTCAGAACAGTAAAGGGGACATGTCTATCTTATTAACAGAACAATAAAGCAAATGTTGATAACATGATTTTCAATTGAATTGCTGGTAATATTGGTGAATCTATAATGCCGTTGATATATCAGGATTGAACAGTGCAGAGTTAAAGTATGTCAGCAGAATGATGTTCCATTTAGTGTGCCTTCCTTCTTTTGACGTCGCTTATTTCAGCATATGTGCTGCTTTCATGAATGTGACATTAATTCTGTGTTTCTCCATGTAGCTCCTTTCATCACGACTCCCCTTGAAACACTTGATGCTTTAGTAGAAGATGTCGCCACTTTCATGTGTACGGTTGATTCATATCCTCAGTCGGAAATCACATGGACACGCAATAACATTCCTATCAGGTCTGTAAGCCTTTCATGTGTAGAACTCAAAATTATTTGAATGGTTATTTACTTTATTGGTGTGAATGATAACAAATATTTTGGCACAATACATCATGCATGTCTAATGGAGAAAAACCGTGTAGTACACACTATGCAGGTGACGTAGTGTTACTGTTAGTAGATATAAAATCTCAATTTCAAATAAATTAGGATTTCATTGATAACACATTATATTATTAGCTCAGCTTTAGGGATCATGTATGTTCGTGGATCTTGGTCTGATTGCGGATCACAATGCACGGGTTGGCTGCGAGTCTCCTGACCCAAGCATGACATATATACTGTATATACTGTATATATATTCATATATTTCTGAGTCTCTCATGCTCAGGTCAGGAGATTCATAACCAGTCCATGCATTGCGGTCCATTATAGGAACAAGATCCATGGACGTCTGTATAAGACCTTATTCATGCTTGGGCCAATAACTATAAGAAACCCAAACGTTGTGAAATATATCTTAATAACATATATCCCTAATCTCCCTAGTCCTCTCTCACTATTGGAGTTATATACTACTAGCACACAGAATTCTGATGATAATTAGCACAGGAGTAGGCAATTATTTTTGCCAAGAGGCCACATGAAAATCTGTTACTGATGAGGAGCGCTGAATCAATATGCTGAACTATTAGTTTTAATGTCACCGCTGCAGCTGGAACTCAAACACTGTAGAATCGGGGGAGACTTCACTGAAGATGGAGAAGGTAAGTAAGGCTGCCGTCACACTATCAGTATTTGGTCAGTATTTTACCTCAGTATTTGTAGCCAAAACCAGGAGTGGAACAATTAGAGGAAAAGTATAATAGAAACATATGCACCACTACTGTATTTATCACCCACTCCTGGTTTTGGCTTACAAATACTGAGGTAAAATACTGACCAAATACTGCTAGTGTTACGCCGGCCTAACTGCTGAATTACTTATTTTAATGCAGCACAATCTAATGGACCAAAAAGAATATCCCTATAAAGGGATTGTCCACTAGTTGACAACTTCTTTTAAAGGGAATCTGTCACTAGGTTTTTGCTATGTAATCTGAGATCAGCCTAATGTAGGAGCAGAGACCCTGATTACACTTACTAGACTGTGCTCTGCTGTTTCAATACAATTGGTTAGACTCACCTAGAGAGGTGGATTCACTAAGCCATATATTCGGGTGGGCAAGCGGAACACAGGCGTCGGTGCAGCTTGCTCGATAACACACTTCCTCCTGGCCCCCTGAGGAAGCCATGGCGAAACGTGCGTAGGGGCACGTGTCATAACCACGACTGTGAATATGGGTAAGAGATAATAATGACATGACTTCTTGTGCCTCCTATGGGGACAATATTTTTGATGGTCACTAACTTATTAGATACATAGCACTTTCTGCCTACCCTGTGTTGTGCTGGAGCTGGTCATTTTTTACTGGTGGTATAATTGAATGCATTGTCACTTTATGTATTTGATAAGGATAATGTGAAAGTTTTCTTAGTATATTCATGCTTGTGGGGTGACACCATTTTTGTCTGGTGTACCTGTCTGACCCGATCTGAACAGCTCTGTAACTTGATACAACCTTTGTTGATACAGTATAGGTATTTATATTTGCATTATTGATCATGTATTATTTGTTAATTAAAACATATCTTTTACAATTCTGATATACTTCTTTGTGGTTTATGTGCTCCATGTTTTCTTGTTTTAAAATGAGCTATGCTAGATATGCAGCAGAGAAAATTGTTATTGTATCATAACTTGTGCCCCAGTATACTATAACACATCACTAGAACAAGGGTCTCTGTCCCTACCATATGCTGCTGTCAGATTACATAAAAAAAAAACAAGGGAGACAGATTCCCTTTCAATTCCCCTGATTGCTGTAAAGGTAATTTTGGTAATAGGTTTATGTCATCTATTGACCTGGGTTAACCCCTTACTGACCTTGGAAGTGCCCAATACATCATGGTCAGGAAGTGTTTCCTGACCTTGGACGTACTGAGTTCGTCATGGCGATTTTGCATGCCCAGGAGTTGTGCCAATCGCCATTGGGTGATCAGCTGATATTAACAGCTGACACCTGGGTCTCACTGCCAGGAGCGGTGGCAGCACCGTTCCCTGCTGTTTAACCCACTAGTTAACCCCTTCAGTGAACACCACAAAAAATAAAAAACAGGGCAAATAAATATTCTTTTTCTTCATTCTACTGAGCAAAATGTGGAATAAAATACGATCTAATAGATGATTGTAAATAAAAATGGTATCACTGAAAATGCCATTTTGTCCTGCAAAAGATAATCTGCAATACAGCTCCATCAGTGGAAAAATTAAAAAGTTGAAGCTATCAAATAAATAATAAATCAATGCAAAAATAATATTTTTTCTCTATGAAAGTTTTCATTATGTAAAAGCACCAAAATATAAAAAAAATTAATGTGATATCGCTGTAATCTTACTGACCCAAAGAATAAAACTGCCATATCAATTTTACCACAAGCGGAACGGCATTAACAAAAAAAAACTGTTACTGGTTTTTGTTCATTCTGCCTCTCAAAAATTAGCATAGATAGCGATCAAAAATTGTCATATGCCCAAAAATGGAACCAATAAAAACGTCAGCTCGTCCCGCAAAAATCAAGCTGTCACATAACTGTATTGGCAATAATGGGGAAAAATTATAGCTCTCAAAATGTGGAGAAGAGCAATTAAAAGGGTTTTTTAGTTTAGTTTGTGACAGCAGCTAAACATAAAAAAAAGTTTAAATCTGGTATAGCTGTAATCGCACCGACCCAAAGAATAAACCTTACCTTGTATGAATACATTTTTTCACATGATTAAAATTCCTTGAGGGGTATAGTTTCCTAACTGAGGTCAGTTGTGGTGCGTTTCCACTATTTAGGCACATCAGGGACTCTAAAAGCAACATGACACTAGCAGACCATTCCATCAAAGTCTGCATTCCAAAATGTCACTCCTTCCTTTCTGAGCCCTGCCATGCGTCCAAACAGTAGTTTTCCCCCACATAAGGGATATTGGCATATTCAAGAGAAATTGTGCAACTTATTTTGTTGTCCATTTTCTTCTGTTACCTTTGTGAAAATAAAAAAATGGGGGTTAAAAGAACATTTTTGTGTGAAAACTCAGATTTTTTATTTTTACGGCTGTACATTATAAACTTCTGTGTAGCACATGGGGCTTCAAGATGCTCACTATATATCTAAATACATTACTTGAGGTATCTAGTGTCCAAAATGTGGTTACTTGTGGGGGGTTTCCACTGTTTAGACACATAGAGGGCTCTCCAAATGGGACATATTGTCAGCTAATGATTCCAGCCAATTTTGTGTTCAAAAAGTCCAATGGCGCTCCTTCCCTTCCGAGCCCTGCTGTCCGCCCAAAAAACAGTTTTCCCCACTAATGGGGCATCAGCGTGCTCAGGAGAAATTGCACGATACATATTGTGGTCTATTTTCTCCTGTTAGTTTTGTGAAAATAGAAAAAAAATGGGAATAAATTAAAAATGTTGTGAAAAAAAATTTTTTTTTCATTTTTTCACTAATTACTGTGAAGCACCTGAAGGGTTAATAAACTTCTTGAATGTGGTTTTGAATACTTTGACGGGTGTCACTTTTGGACATTTTCTGTCATATCGGCTCCTTAAAGTCATTTCAAATGTGATGTGGTCACCATTAGGGTTGAGCGAAACGGGTCGAACATTTTCAAAAGTCGCCGACTTTTGGCTAAGTCGGGGTTTCATGAAACCCGATCCGACCCCTGTGCGGGGTCGGCCATGCGGTACGCGACTTTCGCGCCAAAGTCGCGTTTCAATGACGCGAAAAGCGCCATTTCTCAGCCAATGAAGGTAAACGCAGAGTGTGGGCAGCGTGATGACATAGGTCCTGGTCCCCACCATCTTAGAGAAGGGCATTGCAGTGATTGGCTTGCTGTCTGCGACGTCACAGGGGCTATAAAGAGGCGTTCCCGCCGACCGCCATCTTACTGCTGCTGATCTGAGCTTAGGGAGAGGTTGCTGCCGCTTTGTCAGAAGCAGGGATAGCGTTAGGCAGGGTCCATTAACCACAAAACCGCTTGTGCTGCAGCGATTTGCACTGTCCAACACCACCCTCGGTGTGCAGGGACAGTGGAAGTTTTTTTTTTTTTTTTTTTCCCCTCAGCGCTGTAGCTCATTGGACTGCCCTAGAAGGCTCCCTGATAGCTGCATTGCTGTGTGTACGCCGCTGTGCAAACCAACTGCTTTTTTCAAAGCACAAATCCTCTTGTTCCTTCCTTTCTGCACAGCTATCTTTTTTGTTTGTCCACACTTTTTATTTCATTTGTGCATCAGTCCACTCCTTATTGCTGCCTGCCATACCTGGCTGAGATTACTGCAGGCAGGGAGATAGTAGCTGCCTGCCATACCTGGCTGAGATTACTGCAGGCAGGGAGATAGTAATTGTAGGACATTCCCTGTTTTTTTTTTTTTTTTTTTTTTGGTGGGAGATTAAGATTGGCAATTTGGCATTTCTGCTAGAGTGCCATCCCTGTGTGTGCCATCTCTCTCACATAGTGGGCCATAGAAAGCCTTTTCATTTTTCTGTATTTTTTTTTGTGGGGTGTATAAATTCTCCCTGATAAAAATACAGTGGGAGATTAATATTGGCCTTTGGGCTTGTGTGCCAGTCCTGAGTGTGCCATCTCTCTCACAAATAGTGGGCCATAGAAAGCCTATTTTATTTTTTTTGGGGTTTTATAAATTCTCCCTGAAAAAAAGGGAGATTAATATTGGCCTCTGGGCTTGTGTGCCAGTCCTGAGCGTGCCATCTGTGCCAGCCCTAGGCGTGCCATCTCTCTCACAAATAGTGGGCCATAGAAAGCCTATTTATTTTTTTTTTTGGTTTTATAAATTCTCCCTGAAAAAAAGGGAGATTAATATTGGCCTCTGGGCTTGTGTGCCAGTCCTGAGCGTGCCATCTGTGCCAGCCCTGAGCGTGCCATCTCTCTCACAAATAGTGGGCCATAGAAAGCCTATTTAATTTTTTTTTTTGTTTTATAAATTTTCCCTGAAAAAAGGGAGATTAATATTGGCCTCTGGGCTTGTGTGCCAGTTGTGAGCGTGCCATCTGTGCCAGTCCTGAGCGTGCCATCTCTCTCACAAATAGTGGGCCATAGAAAGCCTATTTAAATATTTTTTTGGTTTTATAAATTCTCCCAGAAAAAAAGGGAGATTAATATTGGCCTCTGGGCTTGTGTGCCAGTCCTGAGCGTGCCATCTGTGCCAGCCCTGAGCGTGCCATCTCTCTCACAAATAGTGGGCCATAGAAAGCCTATTTAATTTTTTTTTTTGTTTTATAAATTTTCCCTGAAAAAAGGGAGATTAATATTGGCCTCTGGGCTTGTGTGCCAGTTGTGAGCGTGCCATCTGTGCCAGTCCTGAGCGTGCCATCTCTCTCACAAATAGTGGGCCATAGAAAGCCTATTTAAATATTTTTTTGGTTTTATAAATTCTCCCAGAAAAAAAGGGAGATTAATATTGGCCTCTGGGCTTCTGTGCCAGTCCTGAGCGTGCCATCTGTGCCAGTCCTGAGCGTCCCATCTCTCTCACAAATAGTGGGCCATAGAAAGCCTATTTTATTTTTTTTGGGGGTTTTATAAATTCTCCCTGAAAAAAAGGGAGATTAATATTGGCCTCTGGGCTTGTGTGCCAGTCCTGAGCGTGCCATCTGTGCCAGCCCTGAGCATGCCATCTCTCTCACAAATAGTGGGCCATAGAAAGCCTATTTATTTTTTTTTTTTGTTTTATAAATTTTCCCTGAAAAAAGGGAGATTAATATTGGCCTCTGGGCTTGTGTGCCAGTTGTGAGCGTGCCATCTGTGCCAGTCCTGAGCGTGCCATCTCTCTCACAAATAGTGGGCCATAGAAAGCCTATTTAAATATTTTTTTGGTTTTATAAATTCTCCCAGAAAAAAAGGGAGATTAATATTGGCCTCTGGGCTTCTGTGCCAGTCCTGAGCGTGCCATCTGTGCCAGTCCTGAGCGTCCCATCTCTCTCACAAATAGTGGGCCATAGAAAGCCTATTTTATTTTTTTGGGGGGTTTTATAAATTCTCCCTGAAAAAAAGGGAGATTAATATTGGCCTCTGGGCTTGTGTGCCAGTCCTGAGCGTGCCATCTGTGCCAGCCCTGAGCGTGCCATCTCTCTCACAAATAGTGGGCCATAGAAAGCCTATTTATTTTTTTTTTTTGTTTTATAAATTTTCCCTGAAAAAAGGGAGATTAATATTGGCCTCTGGGCTTGTGTGCCAGTTGTGAGCGTGCCATCTGTGCCAGTCCTGAGCGTGCCATCTCTCTCACAAATAGTGGGCCATAGAAAGCCTATTTAAATATTTTTTTGGTTTTATAAATTCTCCCAGAAAAAAAGGGAGATTAATATTGGCCTCTGGGCTTCTGTGCCAGTCCTGAGCGTGCCATCTGTGCCAGTCCTGAGCGTCCCATCTCTCTCACAAATAGTGGGCCATAGAAAGCCTATTTTATTTTTTTTTTGGGTTTTAGAAATTCTCCCTGGAAAAAAAAAGGGAGATTAATATTGCCCTTTGGGCTTGTGTGCCAGTACTAAGCGTTCCATCTCTCTCTCTCTCTCAGTCAGTGGGCCATAGAACGCCTATTTTTGGTTTTATTTGTTTTCTAAATTCTCCCTGAAAAAATCATTTTATTTTATTTGGTTTCTAAATTCTTCCTGATAAAATCATATTTTTTTTATTATTTTTATTTCTAAAGTCTCCCTGAAAAAAAAAAAAAAAAAACAACCAAAAAAACAGTGGGAGATTAATATTGGCCTTTCTGCTTGTGTGCCAGTCTTGACTCCTGGGTGTGCCATCTCTCTCTCTCTCTCTCTCTCTCTCTCCAATTGTGGTCCATAGAAAGCCTATATTTTTTTTCCTTGATTTGGGTTCTAAAATCTACCAGAGAAAATAACTACATCAATCATTGGTAGAAAAATATTGGCCTCTGGGTTTGTGTGCCACTCCTGACTCCTGTGTGCGTCATCTCTCAGTCAGTGGGCCATAGAACGCCTATTTTTGGTTTTATTTGTTTTCTAAATTCTCCCTGAAAAAATCATTTTATTTTATTTGGTTTCTAAATTCTTCCTGATAAAATCATATTTTTTTTATTATTTTTTTTTCTAAAGTCTCCCTGAAAAAAAAAAAAAAAAACAGTGGGAGATTAATATTGGCCTTTCTGCTTGTGTGCCAGTCTTGACTCCTGGGTGCGTCATCTCTCAGTCAGTGGGCCATAGAACGCCTATTTTTGGTTTTATTTGTTTTCTAAATTCTCCCTGAAAAAATCATTTTATTTTATTTGGTTTCTAAATTCTTCCTGATAAAATCACATTTTTTTTATTATTTTTTTTTCTAAAGTCTCCCTGAAAAAAAAAAAAAAAAACAGTGGGAGATTAATATTGGCCTTTCTGCTTGTGTGCCAGTCTTGACTCCTGGGTGCGTCATCTCTCAGTCAGTGGGCCATAGAACGCCTATTTTTGGTTTTATTTGTTTTATAAATTCTCCCTGAAAAAATCATTTTATTTTATTTGGTTTCTAAATTCTTCCTGATAAAATCATATTTTTTTTATTATTTTTTTTTCTAAAGTCTCCCTGAAAAAAAAAAAAAAAAACAGTGGGAGATTAATATTGGCCTTTCTGCTTGTGTGCCAGTCTTGACTCCTGGGTGTGCCATCTCTCTCTCTCTCTCTCTCTCTCTCTCTCTCTCTCTCCAATTGTGGTCCATAGAAAGCCTATATTTTTTTTCCTTGATTTGGGTTCTAAAATCTACCAGAGAAAATAACTACATCAATCATTGGTAGAAAAATATTGGCCTCTGGGTTTGTGTGCCACTCCTGACTCCTGTGTGCGTCATCTCTCAGTCAGTGGGCCATAGAACGCCTATTTTTGTTTTTATTTGTTTTATAAATTCTCCCTGAAAAAATCATTTTATTTTATTTGGTTTCTAAATTCTTCCTGATAAAATCATATTTTTTTTATTATTTTTATTTCTAAAGTCTCCCTGAAAAAAAAAAAAAAAAAACAACCAAAAAAACAGTGGGAGATTAATATTGGCCTTTCTGCTTGTGTGCCAGTCTTGACTCCTGGGTGTGCCATCTCTCTCTCTCTCTCTCTCTCTCTCTCTCTCCAATTGTGGTCCATAGAAAGCCTATATTTTTTTTCCTTGATTTGGGTTCTAAAATCTACCAGAGAAAATAACTACATCAATCATTGGTAGAAAAATATTGGCCTCTGGGTTTGTGTGCCACTCCTGACTCCTGTGTGCGTCATCTCTCAGTCAGTGGGCCATAGAACGCCTATTTTTGTTTTTATTTGTTTTATAAATTCTCCCTGAAAAAATCATTTTATTTTATTTGGTTTCTAAATTCTTCCTGATAAAATCATATTTTTTTTATTATTTTTTTTTCTAAAGTCTCCCTGAAAAAAAAAAAAAAAAAAAAAAAAAAAAAAAAACAGTGGGAGATTAATATTGGCCTTTCTGCTTGTGTGCCAGTCTTGACTCCTGGGTGTGCCATCTCTCTCTCTCTCTCTCTCCAATTGTGGTCCATAGAAAGCCTACATTTTTTTTCCTTGATTTGGGTTCCAAAATCTACCAGAGAAAATAACTCCATCAATCATTGGTAGAAAAATATTGGCCTCTGGGCTTGTGTGCCACTCCTGATTCCTGTGTGCGTCATCTCTCACTCAGTGGCCCATAGAAAGCATATAGTTTGTTACATTTGTTTTCTAAATTCTCCCTGCAAAAATCTATTTTTTTTTTTTGGGGGGGTTTCTAAAGTGTTCCTGAAAAAAATAAAAATAAAAAAAAAATAATAGTGTGACATTAATATTAACATTTGTGCTTCAGTGACAGTCCTGCGTGTGGGGCATCTCTCTAATTTGCAGCCACCAAAAAAAGAGTGTGTAACATTGGGCCTGATTTTCGCTGTGGTCTCACCAACCTGTAAAGGGGTAGCTAAATCATACTGAAGTTATAGCTCACCGTGTAAGTTGTGTGACTGCAACAAATAACGTTAGTTTGGTTACGTTTTTAAAACAATGAGGAAGTCTAGTGGAAGAGGTCGTGGCCGGGGGCGTTCATTGTCAGCTGGTAATGAGGGTAGTGGTAGTGGTGGAGCATCAGGTGGTCGTGGGGGAAAAAATATTGCACCTAAGTCTGGAGCTGTGGAGCCAGGTTCGTCGTCCGGCTACACAAGGCCTCGAACGCTCCCTTTTCTGGGATTAGGAAAACCGCTTTTAAAGCCGGAGCAGCAAGAGCAAGTTTTGGCTTATCTTGCTGACTCAGCCTCTAGCTCTTTTGCCTCATCTCGTGAAACTGGTAAAAGTAAAAGCAGCGCGTCGTTAGTGGATGTTCACGGTCAGGGACAAGTCACTTCCTTGTCCTCTTCAGCAAAAACAACAACAGAGAAGAATGCAGCAGGCGACACAACGGGTTACTCCATGGAGCTCTTTACACATACCGTCCCTGGCTTAGAAAGTGAAGCAGTTAACAGTCCATGCCCATTACAAATTGAATCTGACATGGAGTGCACTGACGCACAGCCACAGCCAGACTACTATGCTGGTCCTTTGACTCAGACCACAACATTGCCCTCGCAGGGTGCTGATCAAGAATCAGACCCTGATGAGACTATGTTGCCCCATCACGAACGCTATACCACCGAACGACACGGTGACACAGACGAAGTTGCGCAGGAGGTACAAGAAGAGTTATTAGATGACCCAGTTCTTGACCCCGATTGGCAGCCATTGGGGGAACAGGGTGCAGGCGGCAGCAGTTCTGAAGCAGAGGAGGAGGAGGGGCCGCAGCAGGCATCAACATCGCCACAGGTTCCATCTGCCGGGCCCGTATCTTGCCCAAAACGCGTGGCAAAGCCAAAACCTGGTGGAGGACAGCGTGGCCATCCGGTTAAAGCTCAGTCTGCAATGCCTGAAAAGGTATCCGATGCTAGAAAGAGTGCAGTCTGGCATTTTTTTAAACAACATCCAATTGATCAGCGCAAAGTCATCTGTCAAAAATGTTCTACTTCCTTAAGCAGAGGTCAGAATCTGAAAAGTCTCAATACTAGTTGCATGCATAGACATTTAACCACCATGCATTTGAAAGCTTGGACTAACTACCAAACGTCCCTTAAGGTTGTTGCACCCTCGGCCAATGAAGCTAGTCATCAACGCAACATCCCTTCCGGCAGTGTAGGACCACCATTTAGCGCACCACCTGCTGTATCTGTGCAGGTATCTTTGCCAGGCCAAAGCAGTCAGGGTCAGGGAATCACCAGTTTCGTAGTAGGAAACACTGCATCTAGGGCACCGGCGGCAACAATACCATCTCCCACCGTCTCTCAGTCTGCCATGTCCACCGGCACCCCCGCTAGTTCCACGATCTCCAGCTCTCCAGTCCAGCTCACCCTACATGAGACTATGGTTAGAAAAAGGAAATACTTAGCCTCGCATCCGCGTACACAGGGTTTGAACGCCCACATAGCTAGACTAATCTCGTTAGAGATGATGCCCTACCGGTTAGTTGAAAGCGAAGCTTTCAAAGACCTGATGGACTACGCTGTACCACGCTACGAGCTACCCAGTCGACACTTTTTTTCCAGAAAAGCCATCCCAGCCCTCCACCAGCATGTTAAAGAGCGCATCGTCCATGCACTCAGGCAATCTGTGAGCACAAAGGTGCACCTGACAACAGATGCATGGACCAGTAGGCATGGCCAGGGACGTTACGTGTCCATCACGGCACACTGGGTAAATGTGGTGGATTCAGGGTCCACAGGGGACAGCAAGTTTGGGACAGTTCTGCCTAGCCCACGGTCTAGTAAACAGTTGTCTGTAGCCGTTCGCACCCCCTCCTCCTCCTCCTCCTCCTCCTCGTCCTCCTGCAGAAGCAAGAGCTCGTCCACAGACCGCAGTCGCACAAACACTCCATCCGCACCTGCCACTGTTGCACACCAGGTCTCCCATTATGGGGCAGCTACTGGCATACGTCAGCAGGCTGTATTGGCTATGAAGTGTTTGGGCGACAATAGACACACCGCGGAAGTTCTGTCCGAGTTCTTGCAGCAAGAAACGCAGTCGTGGCTGGGCACTGTAGATCTTGAGGCAGGCAAGGTAGTGAGTGATAACGGAAGGAATTTCATGGCTGCCATCTCCCTTTCCCAACTGAAACACATTCCTTGCCTGGCTCACACCTTAAACCTGGTGGTGCAGTGCTTCCTGAAAAGTTATCCGGGGTTATCCGACCTGCTCCTCAAAGTGCGTGGACTTTGCGCACATATCCGCCGTTCGCCTGTACACTCCAGCCGTATGCAGACCTATCAGCGTTCTTTGAACCTTCCCCAGCATCGCCTAATCATAGACGTTGCAACAAGGTGGAACTCAACACTGCACATGCTTCAGAGACTGTGCGAACAGAGGCGGGCTGTTATGTTTTTGTGGGAGGATACACATACACGGGCAGGCAGTAGGATGGCAGACATGGAGTTGTCAGGTGTGCAGTGGTCGAAGATTCAAGACATGTGTCAAGTCCTTCAGTGTTTTGAGGAATGCACACGGCTGGTTAGTGCAGACAACGCCATAATAAGCATGAGCATCCCCCTAATGCGTCTGCTGATGCAAAGTTTGACGCACATAAAGGATCAGGCGTCTGCACCAGAGGAAGAGGAAAGCCTTGATGACAGTCAGCGATTGTCTGGTCAGGGCAGTGTACATGACGAGGTACCGGGCGAAGAGGAGGTGGAGGATGAGGAGGATGATGGGGATGAGTATATTTTTAATGAGGAAGCTTTCCCGGGGGCACGGGAAATTGGTGGCGTGGCAAGGCCGGGTTCTGGTTTTTTGAGGGACACAAGTGACGTAGATTTGCCTGCAACTGCCCCTCAACCAAGCACAACCGCAGATTTGACAACGGGAACTTTGGCCCACATGGCGGATTATGCCTTGCGTATCCTCAAAAGGGACACACGCATTACAAAAATGATGAACGATGACGATTACTGGTTGGCCTGCCTCCTTGATCCTCGCTATAAAGGCAAATTGCAAAATATTATGCCACATGAGAACTTGGAACTAATATTAGCAACAAAACAATCAACTCTTGTTGACCGTTTGCTTCTGGCATTCCCTGCACACAGCGCCCGTGATCGTTCTCACACGAGCTCCAGGGGCCAGCAGACCAGAGGTGTTAGAGGGGCAGAAATCAGAAGTGGCGTTGGCCAGAGGGGTTTTCTGACCAGGTTGTGGAGTGATTTTTCTATGACCGCAGACAGGACAGGTACTGCAGCATCAATTCAAAGTGACAGGAGACAACATTTGTCCAGTATGGTTACAAACTATTTTTCATCCCTTATCGACGTTCTCCCTCAACCGTCATTCCCATTTGATTACTGGGCATCCAAATTAGACACCTGGCCAGAATTGGCAGAATATGCATTGCAGGAGCTTGCTTGCCCGGCAGCTAGTGTCCTATCAGAAAGAGTATTCAGTGCTGCAGGTTCAATACTAACAGAAAAAAGGACTCGTCTGGCTACCCAAAATGTAGATGATCTAACCTTCATTAAAATGAACCACAACTGGATTTCAAAATCTTTTGCCCCACCCTGCCCGGCTGACACCTAGCTTTCCTATGAAAAGGTCTTGCCTGTGGACTATTCTGAATGACTTTTCCAATCTCGTAATTTTCTTCACCTGATTGTCCAGCATACGACATGTTTCCACCTCACGAAATGGCCAAACTCCCCACACGGGGCCGTGCTATCGCCACTTTGCGCTTGGACCCTTGAGAGTGCTGTTTGTCTGAAGAGGTGGGTGTGGCCGCTTTTGGTCGACGGCACTGCCACTGGGTCCCTCATAGTACAATAAAGTGTCTCTGGCGGTGGTGGTGCGCACCCAACGTCAGACACACCGTTGTAATATGAGGGGCCCTGTGCCTGTACCGCCGGCCACAAGACAGTTCCCCCCCCCAGCTCAAACAGTGCTCTACCACTAGCAAAATTATCTCTCACAGCTTCACCAATGTGTAGTCTAGCCGCTGACATCCTTCAATGCCTGGCACTGACAATACCATTGTTTTGACATTTTTGTTATGTTAGGCCTTCGAAGCCTGTCTGCGGTCCCTTCTTTCTACAACTACTACACTGACCAGGCCACTGCTGGCCGTGTTACCCTGGAACCAATTTAAAAGTGCCTACAGTCAGCCCAATTTTGTTATGTTAGGCCTTCGAAGACTGTCTGCCGTCACTCCTTCCACTAGACTTCCACTGACCATACACTGCTGCCCATGTACCCCTGGAACCAATTTAAAAGTGCCTACAGCCAGCCCAAGTTTGTTATGTTAGGCCTTGGAAGCCTGTCTGCGGTCACTCCTTCCACTAGACTTCCACTGACCAGACCACTGCTGCCCGTGTACCCCTGGAACCAATTTAAAAGTGCCTACAGCCAGCCCAAGTTTGTTATGTTAGGCCTTGGAAGCCTGTCTGCGGTCACTCCTTCCACTAGACTTCCACTGACCAGACCACTGCTGCCCGTGTACCCCTGGAACCAATTTAAAAGTGCCTACAGCCAGCCCAAGTTTGTTATGTTAGGCCTTGGAAGCCTGTCTGCGGTCACTCCTTCCACTAGACTTCCACTGACCAGACCACTGCTGCCCGTGTACCCCTGGAACCAATTTAAAAGTGCCTACAGCCAGCCCAAGTTTGTTATGTTAGGCCTTCTAAGCCTGTCTGCGGTCCATTCTTTCAACTACTACTACACTGACCAGGTCACTGCTGCCCGTGTACCCCTGGAACCAATTTAAAATTGCCTACAGCCAGCCCAATTTTTTTATTTTAGGCCTTCGATGCCTGTCTGCGGTCCATTCTTTCAACTACTACTACACTGACCAGGTCACTGCTGCCCGTGTACCCCTGGAACCAATTTAAAATTGCCTACAGCCATGTGTTATTATTTTAGGCCTTCGATGCCTGTCTGCGGTCACTCCTTCCACTAGGCCTCCACTGACCACACCACTGCTGCCCGTGTACCCCTGGAACCAATTTAAAATTGCCTACAGCCATGTGTTATTATTTTAGGCATTCGATGCCTGTCTGCGGTCCATTTTTTCAACTACTACTACACTGACCAGGTCACTGCTGCCCGTGTACCCCTGGAACCAATTTAAAATTGCCTACAGCCATGTGTTATTATTTTAGGCCTTCGATGCCTGTCTGCGGTCACTCCTTCCACTAGGCCTCCACTGACCACACCACTGCTGTCCGTGTACCCCTGGAACCAATTTAAAATTGCCTACAGCCAGCCCAATTTTTTTATTTTAGGCCTTCGATGCCTGTCTGCGGTCCATTCTTTCAACTACTACTACACTGACCAGGTCACTGCTGCCCGTGTACCCCTGGAACCAATTTAAAATTGCCTACAGCCATGTGTTATTATTTTAGGCCTTCGATGCCTGTCTGCGGTCACTCCTTCCACTAGGCCTCCACTGACCACACCACTGCTGTCCGTGTACCCCTGGAACCAATTTAAAATTGCCTACAGCCATGTGTTATTATTTTAGGCCTTCGATGCCTGTCTGCGGTCCATTCTTTCAACTACTACTACACTGACCAGGGCACTGCTGGCCGTGTACCCCTGGAACCAACATCAGAAAATATAAAAATAAGTATTTTGCTTATAAAAAAGAAAATACTGGTGAGATATCAAATGCAGACATTTTAACATTAAAAACAAACACACAACTAAAATCTGGTACAGTACTAAAAATGGCCACCAGCTACAATTACTTTCTCCTGCAAGTAGTTAACTGAAAGTTTTTTTAAATTGAAAACACACATATGGCATCCACCGAGTGTTGTCCTGTCGCGTCTTCTTTATATTATTGCCGAGAAGATGCAAAATAATGAAAATAATAAAATCATTAATTACCAAAATAATAGAGAAAGTCAACACCACATTGCAAATAAACATTCATTCCAAATAAAGAAGCAGGGCGCGTCCGAGGGTGAGTATATACCTAATAAGAATCTAATCACCCTCGGACGCGCAATGCTTATTTCCAACAGCCTTCCTTCCTAAGAATCAGCCCTTCCGTCGTGTAGAGAGACGTTGTGTTACACTCCAAGGTGTTCCCCAGGTTGCCTTTCCTGAGCTTCGATCTTCCGGCTCTCGTTTAGTAGTTCTTGGAAACTACTCTGCATTAGGCCTTCAAATTGGGTATGGGGTGTAGAGAGATGGTGTGTTCCACTCCAAGGTGTTCCCCAGGTTGCCTTTCCTGAGCTTCGATCTTCCGGCTCTCGTTTAGTAGTTGTTGGAAACTACGCTGCATTAGGCCTTCAAATTGGGTATGGGGTGTAGCGAGAGGGTGTGTTACACTCCAAGGTGTTCCCCAGGTTGCCTTTCCTGAGCTTCGATCTTCCGGCTCTCGTTTAGTAGTTCTTGGAAACTACACTGCATTAGGCCTTCAAATTGGGTATGGGGTGTAGAGAGAGGGTGTGTTACACTCCAAGGTGTTCCCCAGGTTGCCTTTCCTGAGCTTCGATATTCCGGCTCTCGTTTAGTAGTTGTCGGAAACTACGCTGCATTAGGCCTACAAATTGGGTATGGGGTGTAGAGAGAGGGTGTGTTACACTCCAAGGTGTTCCCCAGGTTGCCTTTCCTGAGCTTCGATCTTCATGCTCTCGTTTAGTAGTTGTCGGAAACTACGTTGCATTAGGCCTACAAATTGGGTATGGGGTGTAGAGAGAGGGTTTGTTACACTCCAAGGTGTTCCCCAGGTTGCCTTTCCTGAGCTTCGATCTTCCGGCTCTCGTTTAGTAGTTGTTGGAAACTACGCTGCATTAGGCCTTCAAATTGGGTATGGGGTGTAGCGAGAGGGTGTGTTACACTCCAAGGTGTTCCCCAGGTTGCCTTTCCTGAGCTTCGATCTTCCGGCTCTCGTTTAGTAGTTCTTGGAAACTACACTGCATTAGACCTTCAAATTGGGTATGGGGTGTAGAGAGAGGGTGTGTTACACTCTAAGGTGTTCCCCAGGTTTCCTTGCCATTGCTTCGGTCTTCCGACTCTCGTTTAGTAGTTGTAGAAAAGTACACTGCATTAGGCCATACAAAATGGGTATGGGGTGGAGAGAGATGGTGTGTTACACTCCAAGGTGTTCCCCAGGTTGCCTTTCCTGAGCTTCTATCTTCAGGCTCTCATTAAATTGTGGTTAAATGGAACAACTGCATTTGGCGTACTAGTTGGTTTGGGGCCTACTATCGGTGTCTGCCACTCCTTGCTGTTCTCCTCCACTGAACAAAGCTGTGCCGCCTGTTTACTACGGTTGCCAATTTTGAACTGCATTTCGACTACTTACTGATTTGGCCCTACTCTCTGTGTCAGCCTCTCATTCCAGTTGTCCTCCACTGCAATGCCCCCTGGTTATTCCTGTGTTACCAATTTTGAACTGCATTTAGCCCACTTTCTTCTTTGGGCCTATATCTGTGTTTCCACTTCATCGTGCCCATTGCCCAGCCAGTGATAGATGAGTCTGCTGGTACATTGACCCATAACGCAACATTCCCCGTGCACGCTACACAACAACATTGTGACCCTGCTGAAAGTCAGGTTGCTCTTCCCGCATACCATACCACCTTACACGGGGACAAAGAGGAAGGTGCAGATGAAAGTGCAGGTTCCTTCATCAGGTGGGGGGAGGAATACTAGTTGGCGACGTCACTGGCACAGGGCCTCTCATAGTACGCAAAAGTGTTGCTGCCGGTGGGAGGCGCCCCCGCCGTGCAAACACACCGCTGTACTTTGAGGGGCCCTGTGCCAGTGCCAATGCCAACGAGTGGGCCCCCCCTGCTTGCTCAGGTTCACAGCACTTGCAAAGTTGAAATACTTACCTCTCCCTGCTCCACTGCCGTGACGTGGTCCAGATTTCCTGGGCCCACTAATTACTTGAACCAGCCCTACCCCCCACAACTTTAGCCAAATGACCCCCAATTTCAAATGCCTTCCAATTATTATAAGGTAAATTACGCTTGACAAGCTTCATTAAGAAGAATGGATGGTTTTGACATTAAAATGGCCACTCTAGGTGTTTTCCTGGCCCCCACTCACTGCCGACTATGCTGCCCCATTGACTTGCATTGGGTTTCGTGTTTCGGTCGATCCCGACTTTACGTCATAATCGGCCGATTTCACTCGACCCGACTTTGGACATAGTCGGGTTTCGCAAAACCCGGCTCGACTCTAAAAAGGTCAAGGTCGCTCAACTCTAGTCACCATCGTTGAGTCCAGCCATTCTGCCGCCGCTGAGTTATCTCTTTATTGTCTGCAGCAGTATAATCATGAGTACAATGCATATTGAGGTCTGGAAGGAAAGGAAGAAATATCCAGCTGCACAGATTAAAAGTTTTGAAACTTTATTTGATTATGCTAAAAGCCAAGGAAACATCCATTCAATTGTGTCTATTAGAAAAACATCAACGTGTTTCTGGTGCACATAGCACCCATAATAATAATGCGGTCACTGAGCTAATTGACTGGCTGTGCTGTAGTCATGCCGTCCTTGCTGCAGCCAGTAGACTAAGCCCAGAGTGTAAGCGGAGAGGCAGTGCTGGATGTGAGGAGGCCAGGAACCCATAATGGGAAACATTTCTAAGTTAAAAAAGATATATCTCCTCTACATGAATCGTTCGTCCCAACTGGTTCTGTGACATGAACAATATCATGTGACAGCTGCAAGGGACACTTTTGTTTGCCATATGAATGGCAAGGGACACAAGGCTCAGAGAGGAGGAATGGCGCACTTCATTAAACTTTATTCTTCAATGTAGCTTTTTGGCGGCATTTAAAATGAGTTGCCGAGTAGTGAACAACCTCTTGAAGGGTAAATTATACATTATTATTATATAATTGATGTTCAGTTTTCAACGTATGGTAAAAAAAAAATTGACTTAAGCACATGTTATAAAAGGTTTATAGCCATTCAACATGCAATATGTGCAGAGGTTACTATCACTTTCCGCCTGCTCCAAAGTTCTAGAACCTGTAGATCCAGAATCACACTTTTGAACAGTTGAATCTGCCACAAGGTTGTTTTGTTCTAGCTGTGATCATTGACAAATCCCAGCTGTCATCAACCCCAACCACCATTACCCCAGTTGTCACTGCACTAGGGCAATTTGGAAGAGCGAAGGCGAAGCGCCAGAATTAACACAACTAATATGATTCGACAATTTTGGAGTGGCTGCTATTTTTAGGCTGAGAAGGGCCCAATAACCAGGAACCTTCCCAGACTGATAATATAAGCACACAGCTGTCTGCTTTACATTTGCTGGTTACTAATAGTCGGGGGACCCCACATTGTTTTTATTTTTCATTTATATGGCTAAACATCCTTTAGTGCCATATGAAAGGCACTAAGGGGTGCAAGTTTATTATATGTAGGGGCTTGTGACATATATCTACAGGACATTTATGTAATATATTTATCGAATAGAAGTGGACAGAGCAGAGTTACACATTCGTGGTGTAATGGGGGAAACCGCTCTGCCGACTTCTAAGGGAGCAGTGGTGTAATGTGTGATCCCACTCTGTCTACTTCTATAGGAGTAGCAATATAGTGGACATAGTGGAGTCAAACATTACACCTCTGCTCACATAGAAAAGGACAGAGTGGGGTCACACATTACACCACTGCTCCCATAAAAGTGGACAGAGCAGGGTAACGTCTTACTTTGTATCTAATCCAATCCTATGTGAGACACTCCGCTAAGCTCAATATCTAATCCCATCATGTGATAAACTAGACTTAGCCCTGTATCTAATCCCAGCGTGTGTTACTCTAAGTATAACTAATTGTGCGCAAGATACACTAAAAGGTATCTAACCACAGCTTATGTTACGGCGAGCGGCACCAACTAGCATAATCAGTGCTGCCGTTCGTCCTCAGTGACACTGTCCACTTGTCAGTAATCACTGAAGTCAACAACAAAATGGCTCCTCACTGTGATCCTAAAATTCATCCATTCTTATCCTTTTGCAAATACCCAGAAGGGGAGGAGAGGGGTGACCACACAGACGTCCGGAGATTCAGCTCAGATTTACCGCAGTCGTAATGTGAGCTAGTTGTACACTAGGTTTTCATGGCAAATGTCAGCAGCTGCTCCCCCTAGTGTTTATAAGTGGAAATACCAAACCTTTTCAAATTATTTTTCATATTTTCTTCATTAAAAACAAATTATACTATCGATTTTTTAAATGAATACTTCATATTTTTTCAATTGTTGAAAACATATTTTTTTCCGATCGCACTTTCACTTTAATAGTAACATGTAGCACACAACTTCACAACAATGTCAGGTCTTTGCTAAATGCTTTAGATGTCACTTAGGGTAACTAATTCTTAATCCAGTCCACCTTTTCAAAGCGCTGGAATCTGCCAACGCTTCTATTTATAAGTATCCCAACAATAGACATTATGTTCATGGATTACTCCAAACAGCCGCAGGATTATTTATGGAATGGATGAACATTTGGCAACAAATCTTTCAACTTTTGCACTCTCCATTATATTGTTATAGCGAATTACCACTGATCTGTCACGGATCATATTTTGGATGATCCTTAAAATGTGAGGCCTTTAATGTTTTCTTTAGTGATTTCAAAATGGTTTGTAATGCCTTGCAGTCTTTAAATTAGACATTTCTGGTGATGTAATGCTGAACGCAAGTTCACTTAACATTCCTATAAAGGAAATAAAAATTGGGCTTCCAGGAGCACTGCCAAGGATCCAAGGAAACAATTCTAATGTTTAAAACTTTAAAATGTATTGAGCTATGTTTTACAGCCCCGGTCCAGCTCCTTCATCGGGCTCATACAGCCTGAATAATACATGCCATCATTTATACCATCCATATTGACCTCACAATCTTAGTACTTGGCTGACATCACATTTCTGATAGATTCATTCACCTGTGTTGAACATTTACATCAAATGATGATTGATGTATAGCCCTGCAGTCATATATACTGTAAATTCAATACCATCCAATAGCAATTGTACATCGCTACAGGCATTTTACCCATAAAAATAATTTTAGTTTTGTTACAGACAACAAAATATTCCCCATAGATGATTCAATATATAAAGCAAATATAGTGGGGAAAAAAATGAAAAGTCAAACATAACAATCATGCATTGATTGCAGAGGTGCACTGTCTATATGGATAAGGACATTGAAATATTCCCTATTGAAGATCCACTATAAATAAAAAAAAAAAAAAAATGTGATGAAAAAAAAAAATTATCCCGCTGTGTTGGATAGATCCCAAGCATTGCCTGGGTCTGTGATCTCCCATTCTGGACCGGCCACTGCAAGTGCTGTTCAGCAAAGACATCGGTCTCAGCATCTTGCTTAGTATTCATTTGGTTACTGCTGGCTTTCCTGTCAAGCCTATGGTAACCAGCGATATACAGGTACAGCCTGATGCTTGGGAGTCTAAGTCCTGAGATCTCCCTACTGAGCATGTCTGTGATGTTGCGCCTGCTCATTGGTGGTCAAACGGTTGTTGCACCGGTGAGTTGGCAGCTTCGGATTGGCATATGGGCGCCACCTCGGTCGATTCGGCGTGAGTATTTGGGGTGGAGCCTTGTGTATAAAAGGACCCCGGCGGGGCATGTGGGCTTGCTGGTATCACTAATGTATGGTGTGTGTGAGTGGATACTCTACCACTCTGGTTGCATGTTCGAGTGTGTCGTTCTATGTGCAGAGAGTACTATGTGGGCAGGGTTAGGACTTGGTAGTTTCCCCTTGGCTTAGTATCTGTTTTCTTCATGTGTGCGGTTAGCACAGTTGAGTTACAGAGCAAGTCCAATTCTCAGGCTGGAACTCTCTGAGAAAGTGACAGGATCTTGCATCTAGCGCCACTTGTGTTCATTTCCGTTACACCGCTTTCTGCTTCTCATGCGTGATTAGCACAATTTACTTTGCAGAGCGGTTTCTATCTTTGGGTTATTTCCCCTGTGATGTTTAATAGGGTTTAGCACACTAGTTACTACTCGCAGTACCACTCTGTGCAGTAACTGAGCTGAGTACTCTGAGTCTTGTTCATACTGTGTGACGTTTAACACAGTGCGTTTCTGGCGATTGCTCACCATTTAGTTCTGTCATTGTTCTCTAGCCATAGTTTTATATCTCTGCATGGTGGACCTCGGGTTGCGATTGCATTTCTCTATTTATTTTTATTCAGTGCAATCTGCCAACCCTAACACAAACATGATCAAAACATGATAAATAATGATTAGTGATGGGCTAACTTGTGGATGTTCAGGTCAGGCAGGTTTGGCTCGATGTGTGGCCAAAAACATCTGTTGTTTGCCATGCTGTCAGTGCTGCTTGACAGAGCAGCAAACATGGGTTCTGATCCGTGATAAGATCCATACCGCCAGTCAGACAGGTGTTGTTCCCATGCTGTTAGATAGCAGCATGGAAAACAGCAGATGTATCCAGAGGTTAAAAGGTTACTGTCGGTTACAGGTGTCGACTGATGAGAGAGCTCTACTCTCATCAGCATACGCCGGTTGTCGCTGACAGTAGGGAACATAAAACAGCTGACATCAACCCCAAACCTTTTACCCTACTTGCTAAGGCACCAGGGCAGGTGGGAAAAGTTGGACAAAGAGCTAGACTTGGTGCATCTAATCGAAGCACATTTTCAGTGGCTGCTTTTTTAGGCTGATGGGGGCTAATATCCATGGCCCCTTCCCACTGTGCGAATACCTTTCTAGCTGTCTGCTTTAGCTTGGCTAGTTGTCAAAAATGGGGGGTACCCCAAGCTGTTTTTTTAAATTATTAGTAGCCAGCCATGATAAAGCTGACAGCTGGGGGTTGCAGCCCGCAACTCTCGGTTTTGCTTGCTCTGGTTCTCAAAAATAGCAGAGGCCCTACAATTTTTTTATTTATTTATTGCACAGGAAATTGCTGATGAATACTCTCATCAGCTCTCGCTGCTATCAGTGACAGCAGGTATGCGCTGATGAGAGTAGCACTCTCTCATCAGCTGCCACCTGTGACAGCTGCTGTCTTACATCTGACAGCATGGGAACCACAGCTCTCTGACTGGCAGTAATGACCTTACTGCTGATCAGATCTCCTGGTGTTTGCTATGCTGTCACAGAGATGACTGCATGGGAAACAACTGACGTTCGGGAGTTCATGTTCAGGGTCCGTGTTCGGTAGGGACGCCGAACTTTACTGTTCGGGTTCGTCCATCACTAATAAAGATGCAATACTATCCAAACAAATCCTCAATGGACAGTATTGTCTGCACATTCATGGAAACCTTTGCGTGTCAAAGTGGATAGCTAATAAGTCCAATAGGACTCCCTGTTTACAAATGTCTGAAATCTGTTAAGTGTATTTTGAGTAATCTGTTCTGAAAGTTTAAGCTGCAGAAATTTAGGATCTTTTTTGTGATCAATGAGGAAATGTTTGGAAATACTATGTGTAATAATGCCAACACAACACATATCTGATGCCATCCAACCAAAACCAATTGCACAACGGATCCAGGTGAATAGAATACACGATAATTATTTATTGATCTGTTCAAGAAGCGCTTTCCATCTGTTTTTTCTACTTAACATTCTTGAAAATGTGGAACGAGTAATGTTTAATTCCAAGAAGACAATTGTTCCAAATACAATGAAGTCATGATTCTGTTTTTGACAAATGAAAACAGCATTGTCACCCTTCACTGTGTACATATTTTAAGGTTTGTTTAACACTAGTGTAACAATTCATTTTTGCTCTCTTATTATGGCCTCAAGTTCTGAGATGACAGCTGTTCTAGTTATCTGAACTAACTTACTGTGGAAATTGTGCAAACAGTTCATAATTTAGGTAAATCACTTCACTAGATGTGCCTGAAAAACAAAAATATGCCAAAGGAAATTAAAGAGAAATACACCCAATACACCCAAAACACCTGAGCTAAGGGTTATTTAATATGTTTTTATGCAAAGTTTAAATACAGACAAACAATGCTGTTAGGTATCAAAATAAGACATGATGATTCTGGTTGGATAATGTAGTCTGAACAGTGACTGATAAAATATACCACTCTTAATTAGGTTTAGCAACCACAAAACCGTTTTTGATGAACTTCCTGTAATAATTAGAAAAACCCCCAAACTGCTGTAATGCCTTGAGGTTATCAGGACAGACCCTATTTAACACAGCCTGCAACCTAGCGGGATCCATCCTAAACCCTGAGGTGGAAATTATGTATCCTAGAAAAGGTTTCTTGTACGGTGAAAACACACTTCTCCAGCTTAGCGTATAACTTGTTCTCCCTGAGTAATTGCAACAGCTGTTTAACATACACCAAGTGTGAATCGCGGTCACGAATAAGTGAGTTTGAAGCTCATTTAGAAGAGGTGAGCGAATACATCATTTATAAAATGCTGAAAAACTGCTGGTTCGTTGTTTAATCAAAGGGCATTACTAAATTTCTGAACTGACCCTCAGAAGTATTAAAAGCTGTCTTCAACTCATCCCCCTGATGGACTCTTATGAGGTTGTACGCCCCTCTAAGATCAAGCTTAGTAAACCAGTAAACCATTTGGCACACATCACCTGGTTAAACAGATTCGGAATAAGCGGCATAGGATACGGACCACAAACCGTAATCTGGTTAAGCTCCTTAAAGTCCAGACACGGACGTAATCTGCCAACCTTCTTCTTGACAAAGAATTAACAGGCTGCCACTGGAGATGACGATGGTCTAATGTGACCCTTAATCAATCTCTCAGCAATATATTCCTTAAGGGCTTGTCTTTCCGGGCTGGACAAATTATATATTCTGCACATAGGAAGTTTGATCCCGGTTTCAACCTTATAGCACAGTCATAGGGCTGATGCGGCGGCAGCTCCTGACACCCCTTTTCAGAGAACACATCAGAATACTCTAGTAAAGTTTCAGGGATACTAGGACTCACAGTTGAAATGCTGTGCCTAGACAGTTCTCCATGCAGAATGTGCTCCACTGGACTATGTCCTGTGTCTTCCAATCAATTACCGGATTTTGAACCGACAACCAAGGAAACCTCAAAACCACCTGTACAGGTAGTATTTTTAGCATAATGCATGCTAAGTACTCCAAATGGAGGACCCCGATGTGGAGTTCCAAATCCGGTACACACTCCATAAAAACACCTTGAGAGAGTGGAGAAGCATCAATGGTAACAATCCGTATAGGACTGGGAAGCTTGTCGACTTTTAACACAGATGTGCTGGCAAAATGTTCATCAATAATATTTGCCGCAGAACTGCTATCCAAGAAAACCTCAATAGAAACATCTTGACCCCCGATTATTGCCGTTGCGGGGAGAATACACTGAGACATCATCAAGGAGCATATACATTCAGTACAGACCAAAAGTTTGGACACACCTTCTCATTTAAAGATTTTTCTGTATTTTCCTGACTATGAAAATTGTACATTCACACTGAAGGCATCAAAACTATGAATTAACACATGTGGAATTGTATACTTAACAAAAAAGTGTGAAACAACTGAAAATATGTATTATATTCTAGGTTCTTCAAAGTAGCCACCTTTTGCTTTAATGACTGCTTTGCACACTCTTGGCATTCTCTTGATGAGCTTCAAGAGGTAGTCACCGGAAATGGTCTTACAACAATCTTGAAGGAGTTCCCAGAGATGCTTAGAACTTGCTGGCTCTTTTGACTTCCCTCTGAGGTCCAGCTCACCCCAAACCATCTCAATTGGGTTCAGGTCTAGTGACCGTGGAGGCCAGGTCATCTGGCATAGCACCCCATCACTGTCCTTCTTGGTCAAATAACCCTTACACAGCCTGTTGAAAAATAAATGATGGTCCAACTAAACTCAAACCAGATGGAATAGCATGGCGCTGCAAGATGCTGTGGTAGCCATGCTGGTTCAGTATGCCTTCAATTTTTAATAAATCCCCAACAGTGTCACCAGCAAAGCACCCCCACACCATCACACCTCCTCCTCCATGCTTCACGGCGGAAACCAGGCATGTAGAGTCCATTCGTTCATCTTTTTTTGCGTCGCACAAAGACACAGTGGTTGGAACCAAAGATCTCAAATTTGGACTCTTCAGACCAAAGCACAGATTTCCACTGGTCTAATGACTGTTCCTTGTGTTCTTTAGCCCAAACAAGTCTCTCTGGCTTGTTGCCTGTCCTTAGCAGAGGTTTCCTAGCAGTTATTTTACCATTAAGGCCTGCTGCACAAAGTCTCCTCTTAACAGTTGTTGAATAGATGTGTCTGCTGCTAGAACTCTGTGTGGCATTGACCTGGTCTCTAATCTGAGCTGCTGTTAACCTGCAATTTCTGAGGCTGGTGACTCGGATAAACTTATCCTCAGAAGCAGAGGTGACTCTTGGTCTTCCTTTCCTGGGGCGGTCCTCATTTGAGACAGTTTCTATGTAGCACTTGATGGGTTTTGCCACTGCACTCGGGGACACTTTCAAAGTTTTCCCAATTTTTCGGACTGACGGATCTTCATTTCTTAAAGTAATGATGGCCACTCGTTTTTCTTAGCTGCTTTTTTCTTGCCCTAATACAAATTCAAGCAGTCTATTCAGTAGAACTATCAGCTGAACTTCTGCACAACACAACTGATGGTCTCAACCCCATTTATAAGGCAAGAAATCCCACGTATTAAACCTGACAGGGCACACCTGTGAAGTGAAAACCATTCCCGGTGACTACCTCTTGAAGCTCATCAAGAGAATGCCAAGAGTGTGCAAAGCAGTCATCAAAGCAAAAGGTGGCTACTTTGAAGAACCTAGAATATAAGACATAATTTCAGTTGTTTCATACTTGTTTGTTAAGTATATAATTCGACATGTGTTAATTCATAGTTTTGATGCCTTCAGTGTGAATGTACAATTTTCATAGTCATGAAAATACAGAAAAATCTTTAAATGAGAAGGTGTGTCCAAACTTTTGGTCTGTACTGTAGGGTCAGACTGGGATCCTTCAAAACCCCTGAGCCTACCATTTTTTGGCCTGCGCACCTTTTTTCAGTACCATGGACAAGCATTAATATAATGTCCCTTTTTGCCTCAGAAAAAAAAGACCCCTCCTCTTTTAGGCTACGTTCACATTGGCGTTCCGCCAATGTGCGTCGCTGTTGCGCCGGCGACGCAGCGGCGACGCAGCGGCGACGCGCCCCTATGTTTAACATAGGGGACGCGTGCGTCGTTTTGGTGGCGTTTTTCGCCATGTGCGTCGTTTCCGACGCTAGCGTCGGACGCAAGGAAACGCTACATGTAGCATTTTCTGTGCGTCCGATTTTCGTCGGAAAACGACGCACGCGTCGCAAAACGCGCGCGTTTTTGCGCGCGCTTGCGTGCGTTTTAGCGTGCGTCACGCGTTGCGTCGCCGACGCACGGCGGCGCAACGCTAATGTGAACGTAGCCTTAAGGATAAAGGGCTTTTTATTCTCATGTGAAATCTGAGCAATTTGCATTGGCTCTATGGAGGTCTCCAGGGTCGCTATTGAAGTTACTGCCCCCTCCCATACTGATTAGGTCTCCTGAGACCTTAGACAGAAACGGTGGTCAATACGGATTACAAGTGCCATGGCTTCCTCCAGAGAGGCGGGAGTCTCATACATCACCAAAGCCTGCTTGACCCTCTCAGAAACCACATGCAAAAACTGACTACTAAGAGCAGGGTCATTCCACTGAGTATCCACAGACCAGCGGCGAAATTCAGCACAGAACTCTTTGGCCGGCCAACTCCTCTGAGCAGGAGAACAAATCTTGGACTTGGCCAAAGTCACTCTATCTGGTTCAGCATCGATAAGGGCAAGTGCAGAAAAAAAAGCTCACTGATTCAAAAACAGGGGAATTGGAAGGTAGAAAAAAATCCCATGCTTGTCGATCCCCACTTAGACATGAGACCACTATACCCACACGCTGAGCCTCACCCCCTGAAGAGAGAAGATGCACATGGAAATACAGTTTGCAGGATTCACGGAAAGAAAGCAACTTACTGCGATCTCCTGCAAACTGCTCTGGAGGGGCCAATTTTAGTTCAGATGACCTGGTCGATGCCTCTGACTACACCAGAGAAGCTGACAAGGTCTGTTGCTGAACAGCTCCTTTTAGTTCTGTATCCTGGATAGACAGAGCCTCCAACTGTCTAGGCAGGGAAACAATGGGATCCATGGAAGGTTAAGTTTTGGGCTGAGTATGTCATGGGGAGCAATGGGAAAATAGAAGACAAGGAGCCTGGGCCCCTGAACTGCCCCTCAGGCTAAGGGAGACCTATCTTTCCTTAATTCGGGGGTACCCTTGATGGTAGGGTGGCCTGAGTCACCGACCTGTCCTTATCTCCTGTCCAGCCCTGAGCTAGACCCTCAACCCCCACCCCAGGAGGTGAACCGTAAAGGATAACACTGATAAAGACCGACGGGGATAAAGTAAACTGCACCACAAAGCAAACTATCAGGACAACACAATATGTGTGTTGAGGGAACACAATACAAAATAGGGATATGAACAAACAACTAAGTATACTTCACCAGGCTCCAGATTTGAGTATGAACAGCTACTCCAACACAGGACCGGTAAGCAAGAAGCATGCAAATTCTATAGTCGGCATCCAGGAATGTTCTTAACCGTACTTAAAGGGAGAAGGCGTTCCCAGCAGCCTCAGCCTACAATCGACACTTATTAAAGTTAACTCTTGCAAAGCTGAACACTAGAGAACAAATCACTGCCGACACCCAAACTCAGGCTGAGCAACAGGAAGGTCTAAGACTGCACATCAGACTTCTCCGTGTGAACAGAGTCTGAAGCCAGCATGGCAACAAGTTTTGTGAGGGTTATATAGAAACTAACTCTACCCAAGAAGATGTAATACCATATGGAAGAGCAATATAAAATCGATTACATATTGATCAAATTTTTTGAGGGTTACATACCATACAAAATGTACTCCAGACCACAGATTAGTCTATGGGTGATCAATATAATACTGATACATTTTTTTACAATTTTCTTTAGGCATTTTTAGAAATGAAATGAACCCAAAAAGATGTAATACCCTACCGATGAGCAGTATAATACCATACATTTTTAAACAAGTTTTTTAAGGGTTATATACCAATTAAATTGACTCTAAACTACAGAATAGTCAATAGGTAAGCAATGTAATGGTGATTAAATTTTTAACATGTTTTTTGAGTGTTTTGTACCTAGGAAATTTACTCCAGACCACGGAACAGTCTGTGGGTGTGCGATATAATAGAGATAACATTTTGGACAAGTTTTTTAAGGGTTATATACCAACAAAATGTACCCAGAACACATAATACTGTATGGCTGAGAAATGTAACCCAGCAAAATTTGTAATAGTTTTTTTGAGTGTTACATATCACAAAAATGTACCCAACAACACGGAACAGTGTATGGGTAAGGAATGTTAACAAACAAGCAAAATTTTTAAATGCATTTTTGTACTGTTATATATCATCAAAAGGTTACAGAAAGCATGTTATATTGTATGGATGAGTAATCACATCCTGAAATATTTTTCTATGATTTTTGTAAGTTTTACATACCACCATAATGCAACAGTAACCATGTTAAATTGCATGGATGAGTCATTGCATCCATAAAAAAGTTTTGAACTAAAATATTTTGAATGTGTAGCTTATGTATTTATCAAGTTATAAAGGCTCTGCAGAAAATGCAAAGCCAGAAAAAGATTATGAGGAATGGTCTTCCATAGACCACTGAAAAGCAAAAACTGGCATGCCTCACTAACATATGGAATATTACAAACACTTTATGTGCTACTGACATGTGGTGGTGTGTAAAAGTGTGGACTAATCCAGGCTTTGCTCATTTTTATGAGCGTGAGCCAGTCTGCTTTCTCTGTTGACAGGCAAAAGTGCCAGTCTGTTATGACCAACCCCCCAACAGCGCTAAAAACCTGTTCAGACAAGACGCTAGCATAAAGGCAGCAGAACATGGGGCATAGAGGGACAGCTCATGTCAGGAGTCTAGCTTTGAGACCCAGTAGTTGAAAGTCGCATAGTAATTAGAGAGTATGCTGATGTGATTGGCCAGCTATTGTTTGACCATCTTTAAAAACTTTTCCCTCCTTGTCAAAAATACTCTGCTATCAAGCCCTGGGCCTTTAACAGTGTACCCCTACCTCTGCTGTGTATCTCCCTGGCCTCCCCCTTGGTCAGGTAAGGGAGCTTGCCCCCTGCCACTAGCATTGTCTGATGTGAATTTTTTTACATATTTTCCACAATTGCCATCTGATATAGCACCATTTTAGAAGATCTCTCAGCCTCGGGAAGAAGAGACACAAAGTTTTCCTTGCAGTGTGGTTCTAGCAGGGTGAACAACTAGAACTCTTTTGGCCAAGATGAATGTAACGTGAGGGACATGGGAAAGGCAGCAGCCAAGCTTCATTCAGCTAACACGTCATATTGCAAGACTCGTTAAAGGGTTGATTGTGATTTGTAGGATCTCTACTTCCAACAGGTGGCGCTATAGAGCTCAAGTCCTCTTTTTCTCTGAAGAGGCAATTTGCATACACCATGATGATGACTCTCCATTTCCTCCTTCTCCCTCTCTCCTCATTCCCATCCTCAGCCTATCCACACAGGAAAGACCAGACAAAGGTTATGTGGCTACTAGCCTTCTGCGGTAGCCACCAGTTACTCTTCCTCAGCATCCACCTCCTCATTGATACCCAATCTGTGCTGAGCAGATGAAATGAGGCTAGGCTGGCTACAATCTCTCTGTTTTATGTCTTTCTCCATCCCCTACTGCTCTGCATGCAAAGCTTCATGTTTAATTGTGAACAGCAACTGTTTAAGCAGGCACAAAACGGGATAGTTGATCTGACTATGGCGTCATTGCCACTCATCAACTCTGTGAAGTCTTCAAAGTCTTGGAGAGCCACACAAATGTTAGACATCCATGCCCATTCTCAATTGTTATAGGCGGAGGCTGACCAGAATGCCGACAGATGTGTTGGAGCTGGTATTTATAGTGCAGCAAATCTCTTATATTTGCAGCACTAAAAAGGTTTGAATCATAGCGTGTAGTCATCAATGTAAGTGCTGGAAGTCAACTCGACTTCTCAATACAGAACCACATATCAAACAAGAAATAGTAACAGTAAAAGGTGCTATTCTAGTAGATTGGCCCACAATCCCCTACTTACCCAATAATGCAGCAGAGTGACCAGTGTAATATTAGTAAAATACTAGATCAATAAATCGAGAAATACAATGGCAATAAATTGGTTTCTATAGGGGTTATTGATCTGTGACTCAGACCAAAAACTGACATATATTCATAACTATTTTGTGGCTCTATCTGCAAAAATGATGGATAGCACAATTACCAAAAAATCTGATGTGTGAAAGAGCACTTATCGATGGAGATGGGGGATGAGAGTTGTGGCCTTAAAGTCACCTATGGCTTTAATTTTATAGAAAGAGAAGTTTCTCTAACTCTCCACTGTTATAGAAAATGTTTGAAAAGTTCTGCTTCTACATCACCTATAAGGTTATAATAACTAATTGAGGGTCCATTGCTCATCCCACACAGCTGTAAGTAAATGTGAGTGTGTACATGTGTATACAGAGTATCAAAGCTTATACTCATGTATAATGGGTGTATATAGCTGTCAGTGTGAGTGTGGGTACCCTTATTAAGCAGTAGTAGTAGTAGGATGGGGGGCCCCAGTCACCCATAACAGATTAAAGGCTCCATCACCCCCTTCCGAATGGGGGCCCTTCTCACTTACACTGACAGTTATATACACGTTATACATGAGTATAAGAACTCATACAGTGTACACAATTAATACATATCGAATAATATACACACAGAAAACCTCACTATACAACTGAGTGGCTAAGTGCAGGTAAAAAGGCTCTACTCAATGTAGCTGTAGCCTGCAGATGTCTTTGGAATGTTTTTCTTTTTAATGCATGTCTAAAGCTAGGTTCACATTTGTGGTTGAGTCCGCAGCGTTTCATATGCAACCGCAAACGCATGGCAAAACGCATGCAAATGCATGATAACGCTGCGTTTTTAATCCACATCATCTTACGCATGATGGATAAAAAAAGCCACGTTTCCATGCGTTTGCGTTGTTTATGCACATGTGTTTGTTAGGAAAAAATGTTTCAAAGAGAATTTCCTTGACACAAGCCACGCCCAATGGGCATGTCTCATGATATTTCTGTATATAGACCCTTGTGCAAACACAAGTGAACGCATGTCCTTGCGTTCCTACGCGTTCCCATCGACTGTAATGCATTTTTTACACATTCCTTCCGCAACCGTCCGCATGCATTTGGTGGCGGAAATTTGACGCCCAAAAAATTCTAACATGGTGCTTCAGCCGTGCCCAGCCGCACACCGCCAAAATAAGCATGCACCTGGGTCTACAATGTTAAAGATAGGATATCAAGATGCATGTGGATGTTAGCGTCAGAAACCTTGCGGACACAACCGCAAATGTGAAACCAGCCTAATAAAGTGAGCTTTCTTAATCATGAAGGTTTTGCACAATTTGCACATTAAGATAACTTATCAATAAAACATTCCTAATGTGCATCATATTATTGTTTCTGAAAAATGATTTGAACTAAAAACATTATAGGCAGGTGAAACTAGTGTAGTGTACAATCAAGCAATCATAGGTTCAAGTCCACTAGCGGAACAAGGAAAATGTAAAATACAGTTTAAAAATTATTAAAACAATCACACCATTTATCCAATCATAATTTGTAAAAAAACAAATCTGTGAAGAAAAATAAAAAAAAAGATATTGCCACATCCATACTACTGTAGTGCAAACCAATAAAATATCACAATATTTATCCTGCATAATGCTTTAAATGCTGTGAAAAATGTCTATAAAATTATGATGAAGTGATATTAACCCCTTTCTGACCTCGGATGGGATAGTACGTCCGAGGTCAGATCCCCTGCTTTGATGCAGGGCTCCGCGGTGAGCCCGCATCAAAGCCGGGACATGTCAGCTGTTTTGAACAGCTGACATGTGCCCGTAATAGGCGCGGGCAGAATTGCAATCTGCCCGCACCTATTAACTAGTTAAATGCCGCTGTCAAACGCAGACAGCGGCATTTAACTACCGCTTCCGGAAATGACATCATCGCAGACCCCGTCACCTAGAGACCTCTATGGTTACTGATCGCCGGTGGCTGTGAGCGCCACCCTGTGGTCGGCGCTCACAGCACACCTCCATTTCTGCTACATAGCAGCGATCAGCAGATCGCTGCTATGTAGCAGAGCCGATCGCGTTGTGCCTGCTTTTAGCCTCTCATGGAGGCTATTAAAGCATGGCAAAAGTAAAAAAAAAAATTTAAAAAAATGTGAAAAAAAATAAAAAAAATATAAAAGTTTAAATCACCCCCCTTTCGCCCCAATCAAAATAAATCAATAAAAAAAAATCAAATCTACACATATTTGGTATCGCCGCGCTCAGAATCGCCCGATCTATCAATTAAAAAAAAGCATTAACCTGATCGCTAAACAGCGAGAAAAAAATTCGAAACGCCAAAATTACGTTTTTTAGGTCGCTGCGACATTGCATTAAAATGCAATAACGGGCGATCAAAAGAACGTATCTGCACCAAAATGCTATCATTAAAAACGTCATCTCGGTACGCAAAAAATAAGCCCTCATCACGAAAAATGGAGACGCTACGAGTATCGGAAAATGGCGCAATTTTTTTTTTTTTTTTTAGCAAAGTTTGGAATTTTTTTTCACCACTTAGATAAAAAATAACCTAGTCAAGTTAGGTGTCTATGAACTCATACTGACCTGGAGAATCATAATGTCAGGTCAGTTTTAGCATTTAGTGAACCTAGCAAAAAATCCAAACAAAAAACAAGTGTGGGATTGCACTTTTTTTGCAATTTCACCGCACTTGGAATTTTTTTCCCGCTTTCTAGTACAAGACATGCTAAAACCAATGATTTCGTTCAAAGGTACAACTCGTCCCGCAAAAAATAAGCCCTCACATGGCCAAATTGACAGAAAAATAAAAAAGTTATGGCTCTGGGAAGGAGGGGAGTGAAAAACAAACACGGAAAAACGAAAAATCCCAAGGTCATGAAGGGGTTAACCACAATACAGAATATTTACTGCTCATTCTGAAAAATAGGCCCTCATGCATGACAAATAGCAAAAATATAAAGTTATGGGACTCAGGATATGATGACACAAAGCACATTTTTATTCTGTTTTAATTCTTTTTTTTTGTAAATTACCTGTAAATTATGGAATATAACTCATCTTGGCTTTGTAGATGGCTTTTGGAAGGCTTAGATTAAAAATGAAAGCGAATAAATGGCCACTGGGAAACAGTAACTGTAATCAGCAGCCACGGAAGGGCTCTTATCATGCATTTAGATTGATGTCTTTGGTAGCAGGCCCCACACACTGCATCAACTCTGTGACTTACAGTATGCTACCGGTCACTGCCTGTCACTACTCACTCAGCTTCAGCTGTGTGTCACACAATGTGGACAGAAAAAATGGGCACATCGCATTACAAAATTACACCGAGGGCTCAGTGCACAACATACCCAATTACAATTTTCTAGAAAAGGGGTCTGTCTGCCTTGCTTACTATACTGAGCAAATGTCTTAAGAAATAGCACATCTCAAAAAATACATCCCCCTCATGACACCCGCCGTACATGTACGGCACATGTTGGGAGCAGGTGTATGGAGCGGGGTCACACAGATTGTCCGCCCCATACCCAGCAGGTGATGACTGTGTATTACAGCCAGGACCTGTCCTAAGAATCGCGAGCGGAGCAGTGCTCTGCCCGAGATTGTTAACCTGTTAAATGCCTCTATCAATCTCTGTTCGCAGCATTTAACATGTGCCATTGTGCGTTCATGTTATTATCTATGCTCATTAGCATGCCTGGGACGTGATCGATGGTCTCAGATGGGTTGTCATGACAGCCAGTGGTCGGCCTGTGGCCGAGCTTCAAACACTATGATTTCCGCTTTATGCAGCAATGCTGTGTCATCACAGTATATAGCACAAGCGATCAGAAGATCGCATCTTCAACTCCGCTGAGGAATCTAACAATAACAATAAAAAGTAAAAAAAGAGGTTTTAAAGAATCTAAAAAAAGAAATAAAATAAAAGTTCAAATCACCCTCCTTTATCTCCATTGAAAATAAACATATTAAACAAAAGAACACATGTGAAATAGCCAAGTTCAGAAAAGTACAATTTATCAAAATATAAAAACAATGAACCCCTTCGTGACAGAGCCAATTTTGTACTTAATGACCAGGCCAATTTTTACAATTCTGACCACTGTCAATTTATGAGTTTATCACTCTAAAAACGCTTCAACTTATTCCACTGATTCTGAGATAGTTTTTTCCGTCACATATTGTACTTCATGTCAGTAATAACACTTCTTTGATATGACTTGTGCTTATATCTGAAAAAAAAAAATGGAAATTTGATAAAAATGTATAACATTTTGCAATTTTCCAAGTTTTAATTTTTGTGCCCTTAAATCAGAGAGTTGTGTCACACAAAATAGTTAATAAATAACAGTTCCAACATGTCAACTTTACATCAGCACAATTTTGGAAACATTTTTTTTGTTAGGAAGTTATAAGGGTTAAAAGTCGACCAACGATTTCTCACTTTTACAACAAAATTTACAAAATAATTTTTTAGGGTCGACCTCACATTTGAAGTGAGTTTGAGGGGTCAATATGACAGGAAATACCCAAAGTGGCACCATTTTAAAACTGCACCCCTCAAGGAGCTCAAAACCACAGTCAAGATGCTTTTGGTGCATCACGAGAACTAAAGCAATGTGGAAGGAAAAAATTAACATTTTACATTTTTATTAAAAAAAAATAATTTAGACTCAAACTTTTTTTCCCCAAGGGTAACAGGAGAAAATGGACCTCAAAATTTGTTGTCCAATTTCTCCTGAGTACAACAGTAACCCCGTATGTGGGGGAAAGCCACTGTTTGGGGGCAGGGCTCAGAAGGGAGGGAGCACTGTATAACTTTTTGAACTCAAAATTGGCTGGAATCAACTGGTGGGCACCATGTTGAATTTGGAGACCCCCTGGTGTACCTAAACAGTGGAACCCCCAATTCTAACTCCAACCCTACACAGCCCTAACCCTAACACAGCCCTTAGCCCAACCCTAACACCAACACATAACCTTAAGCACAACCTTAACCCAAACACCACCCTAACCCTAACACCACAACCCTACCCCCAACACAACCATAACAAAAAACATAACCCTAACCCCAACCCTAGCCCCAACCCCAACCCTACTCTAGCCCCAACCCCAACCTTGTGATACGGCCTATCACAATGATCAAAATGAAGTAATAGGATAAATCTCCTATTGTTGCCAGGTGCTGGCAGGCCGATCTTGGTGGGCGCACTGCACATGCACTCACCATTTTCTTCCAGAGCCACAGGTATCAGGGATGCTGGAGGTACCATGGGGGCTCAGGGGACCCTATTTCTTTCTCTCTTCTAATATGCTGCATCATATCAGAGGAGAGAGAAATAAATGGGAAAATTGACTTTTTTGTTTTGGTTGCCGTTGTACGATAAATAACGGCGATCGCAACACTGGGAACGGTATAAACCGACCCGAATCATGTTCTCCGGGGTCTCAGTTTCCCCCCTGGTAGCTGAGACCCCTGAGATTTTCCAACTCTGGGAGCGCTATTCACTTACTTCTCGGCGTCGTTAAAAAGCTGCACTGAGGAATAACTACCCTTAACTGCCACCAATGAAAAGCATATCGGCGGTCATTAAGGGGTTAACCCGATCAGTAAACATCATAAATGGAAAAAATTCAAAAACAACAAAATTACATTCTTAGTCTCATCTATTCCAAAATAGTACTTATAAAAACATTTGTCTCACTCTACAAAAAATAAGCTTTTACACAGCTCCATCGGCCAAAAAATAAAAATATTACGGGACTCGGAAAATGGGAACAGAACCCAAAAAGATTTTGGTGTAAAATTTCAGATTTTTTTCCATCAATAAAACAATAAAATACTGGTTATGCTTGGTATTATTGTAATTGTATTGATGAGAAGCATCTTGCATGGTAATTTTTACCACCAAATATACTCCGTAAAAACAATTCCCAAAACACAATATCAGTTTTTCACAGTTTCACCACACTTGGAATTTTTTTTACCATTTTCCAGTACACTATGTGGTAAAATGAAAGGTTACATTCAAAAGTACAACTCATGCTGCAAAAACAAGCCCTCATATGTCAATGTGTGGAGAAAAATAAGAGTTATGGCTCTGAGAAGAAAGAGGGGAAAAACAAAAAACAGAAATTGGCTGTTGCATGAAGGATACATAAATACATACAAAAAAACTTTATGCTTGACATATTTTTTTTAGTGATCCCCTACTCCAGTAAAGAGAAAAGTGACATTATGATGGATTCAATGAAGGATACATTTAATAGCAAAGTGCAGTGATACAAAGCTAGAAAACAGTTATAACACAATTATAACTATAATGTTGAGGATTATAATTATAGCTACATTTTTAAATAAAATAATATACATACAAATTTGACACCTTTTAATGTTTGTGTGCATTTTTTCTCCCTAATCTTCTTCTAGAATTGAAAAAAAAAAGAAATCAAATAAGTTCTTCAAATAGATTTTTGGCACTTGTCAGCACGTACATGTGTTTCCATTGAGTTTATCTAAATTGTGCTTGCACAGAACAGCTGAGCAGAACATTTTCCGTTTGCTCACCTTCTACTTGTCAAAACAGTTATGTAGAAGTGTCCATATCTCTAGGAGCTGAGGGATGCGTATAAATGAAAAGCCATTCTATCCCATTTTACCGCTTCCGAACATGATATGGTAGATACACAGATCAAGCATCACTTTTGTATTACAGAAATTTCCAATCATAGATCTAACTCAATAAAACAAACAAAAATGGAATCAAGTGCAAGAAGGGGAAGCAGAAATGAAACTTATATTATTCTTTCCTGTATAGGAAAAATATAAAATAATTTTTTTCAGGAGATTTATTATGGCTGAACCATGTGCAGCATAAGGCTAGGTGCAGAAGGCTGTATGTTTTCTCATCCAAGAGAATCGGGTCGATTATGAAAATCACACTCTGATCAAATTCTGATCAGAGTTTCATTAAAGTGTGATTATCCAATTGTCTTGGATGAGAAGATGGATGAAAACATTTTTTCTATTTTCTCTATACTGTCAGTCCATGGAAATTGGACCACACTTGGATGTCGTTCCAGTACAGTCTGATGTTTTATACACACTCATTGACTAGCATGGCTGAATATGATCTGAATATCGGATCAAACTTGGGCATACTGCAATTTTTGCTCCCTAGCTTGCTCTGCGTAATAAAAAAATGAACATGTACATGGCCCAATAGAATAATATGGGGATGATCTGTCAAGGTGACAGATAGCACTTGTCCGATTCTTACGGTCCTCTGCATGAGCTTTAAATCAGGTGCATTTTGGAGGAAATCTTCTTTGGTTTTATTCTGAAATGCTGTGGTTGCTTCCAAGAAAGGGGAGACATCATCTGGATGATTCTATGTCATGCTGTCCTCATGCAGTTTGGATTGATTGACAGGTCTCTTCCTAGCATATGAGAGATTTGTCACTCAAGCCAAGTTTGCAACATGAATGTTTCGATATTGTCATTGTAGCAGTAATATAAATCAACTATGTTGGCATTTGTTTAATTATACCAAATCCAGTAAATCAAAAGTATAAAAATATAAAAAATCTTCTGTGGTGCCCCTTAGGATAAGTTACTTTTATATATGGAGATGACAACTACACATGGTTGCATGTAAATCGCAGTAACACTATTCACAACGCATTGCACTGACTCATAGTTATGGCTTAATAATAAATACGTACAATGACAATAAAAATCATCCAGTTGTTAACAACTAGAATTTACACTATTTCTACAGGTTGTTTGATACACGTTACAGCATTCGAGAAAACGGGCAACTCTTGACCATTCTAAGTGTGGAGGAAGGTGATGACGGTGTTTATTGTTGCCTGGCTAAAAATGGTGTTGGAGATCCAGCAAAAAGCTGTGGAGCTTTGCAAGTGAAAATGAGTAAGTGTCAGTGATAATAAAAATGAGTTCAGTCTGTGCCAACAGTTGTTCACTCCTTAAAACCAAATTAGCAAGCCTGTCAGTCCTTGAATGCTTTCAAAATATCTGAAATTGATCCAGCTCTGCATATGTGTGCATCGAGCTAGAATAGATTCTCTGGGTTCCAGTTATAGCTTTGTTTAATTGTTTTTAGAGAGTATTTGGCAGGATTAATTGGAGTACATCATCAATTCCATTTTAGATTCATTCATTAGATTTAAGTATGTAGAAAGGATATAATATTTTTTTTATCTTTTCCTAGCAGTGGTTATATTTGAGGCAATATAATTTCTTAGATGTCTTTTGTGTGCTTTGTCATGTGTGCTTTATGACAGCTGCAATGAATAGCAGTTAAAAAACAGAAAAGTGAATTTTAGCACCCAGTCAATAACCCCGTTGAGGCTATGTCTTATTCCCCCCCCGCAAAGCAAGATTTGGATGTATGCGGCGATGTTGCTGTAGTCTACAATGGTGCGTATAGAACTACTGGAGTTGGTCATAACAAACGAAGTAGACGTATATGCTGGAAATGATGCATGTCAGAGTGCGCGTTTGCTCTACAGCCTGTTTGCCCGACAGGGTCACTAAATGGGTGACAAGACGCAATGTGAAATCACCTTACGGCTATGTTCAGATAGGGTTTTAGCATACATTCAATTACTACTTCCAAACAGGCTTATGTCCGATGGCTTGCAAAATTCTAATGGGGCCATTGACTATTAATGATGCAGACCGAGTCAAAGTGTGCTCTGTAAGACATAATTTTTGGCAAAGTTGAGGAGAGCACCAAGACGTACCAAGACACCGTGACACTCTCTGTATAGTTATAATCAATTACCCCATCATCAGATACACCTGAATACTGCTTTGTAGGGCTTCAAGCATAAGCTCGCATGGCGCCTCTGAATGTATGTTACAATGATATGTGATCATAGCCTAAATGAAGAAACTGGCATACAGCCAGCACCCCCAAGAAGCTGGCATTGGATATATACCTGTAACCTATTCTTATATAATTGTCCTTCCAAAAAAATAACTTATCTCTCCTAAACCCACCTTCCAACTAAACACAGCAGGTGAAATAAGTATTGAACAAGTCACCAATTTTCTAAAGGTGCTATTCACATGGATTCTCACCAGATGTTGGTAATCCACACAGGCAAAGAAATCAAACCATAGATGTCCATAAATTAAATTATGCGTAATATTGAGAAATGACACAGGGAAACATGAACACGCTTACTAAAATTATTATTATTATTATTATTATTATAGCAGCACCATTTATTCCATGGCGCTTTAGATTTGAAAAGCGGTATACATAATAAAAAACAAGTACAATAATGTTAAACAATACAAGTCATGACTGGTACAGGAGGAGAGAGCACCCTGCCCACAAAGGCTCACAATCTACAAGGGATGGGTAAGGATACAATAGGCAAGGGCAGAGCTGGTCATGCAGTGGTTTGATGGATCGGTGGTTACTGCAGGATGTAGTCTTCAAATGTATTTAATACTTTGCTTAAAATTCTTTGTGGGTGATTACAGCTTTAAGATGCCTTCTGTAGGGAGAAACTAGACAAATGCATTGCTCAGGTGCAATTTTGCCACATTCTCCTGCACAATCACTGCTGAAATCCTGAATTTTCCATGAGTTTCTTCTATGAACTCTGAGCTTTAGTTCCTTACATAAATTTTCTATTGGATTCAGGTCAGGTAATTGGCTGGGCCATTCTATCATCTTTATTGTCTTTCTCTGAAACCAATTGAGAGCTTCCTTGGTTGTGTATTCGGGATCATTGTCCTTCGGAAATGTCCATCCTCATTTCAATTTCATCATACTGGTAGATGGCAGTGGATTTTTATTAATAATGTCTCAGTACATTTGTCTATTGATCTTTTATTTATATGAAGTTTGCTAGTGCAATGTGTTGAAAGACAGCCCTACACCATGGTATTCCCACCTCCAAACTTCACTGTTGTTATGGTGTTTTGGGGGTGATATGCAGTGCCTTTTGGCCTGCAAATATGGTGTGCATTATAGCATACATACAGTTAAATTTTGATCTCATGTGACCAGACTATATTCTCCCTGTATTTCATACAGTAGGCTTGTCTAAATGTTATTGAGCATACTTTAAACACACTTGAACATGCTTTTTTCATTAATGGAGTCTTGCATGGTGAGCTTGCATACAGGCCATGGAGGTTGAGTGCATTACTTATAGTTTTCTTTGAAGCAATTGTACCTGCTAGTTCCAGATATTTCTGTAGATCTCCACAGGTGGTCCTTGGCTCTTGGACAACTTTTTTGATAATGTTTTTCACTCCAATGTATGAAATCCTGCAGGGAGTGCCTTGTCATGGCTGGCTTAAGATGAAATTATTTTCTTTCCACTTGCGCATTATTGCCCCAATACTGATCACTGGAACCATCAGTAGTATAGAAATTCTACTGTAACCAATGCTATCAGCATGATTTACAGCAATAAGGTTGCAATGGACTTGAGACAGTTCACTGATTTTATCCATCATGAGATGTTTCGTGTGTGGCACCTTGGTAATGAGACACCTTGTCATGATCTAGTCCTGGGTTTGTTTCTGATTATTCTCTCCCAGGGATGGTCATGCGGGGGTTAATCTTCCTTGCCTCATTTTGGGATCTGTCTGGCTATTTCAGTCTGCTGTTACCTGCAAGCAGTGTCAGGTAAAGTTCCTGTCTCTGGCTTGAGCAGCTGACCCGTTATACACTGATTTATGCTCTGCCCATTTACCTAGGTCCCATTCCTATGTTCCCCTAAGACTTCACTTTTTGTTGTACTCACTCTCCGTATTGTGAACCCTTGGTATTTTACTCGGCTTGTTCTCTGACCTGTTTCACTGTCTTGCGTTTCTAGCTTTTCTGCTCCCGTTCGGCTCTGACTTCTTTGGCCTGTTTCTGACCACATGTACTTCTGTGACCTCTGGTACTTCATTTCATCTCTGTTGCTGACCTTGCTTTGTCTGACTACTTTTTTGCCACCTAATGGCTCCTGCCTGCTGCTCTGTGATTTCACTGTGAGTATACCTGTTTTCCTTCACTCACACCCCCTGGTGGAGGTTGGGTGCTACTGCACTGCAGCAGGCATTACAACACCTTTTTATAGGCCATGAGTTGAACCAACTGATATTATAAGTGGCATGATTGCTTTCAATTACTGATAGATTTAAGCTGGTGTAAAGACTTTCCATGGCTTTTTGCACCTCTCTTTCTTCATATGTTCTATACTTTTTCCATGTGTCATTTCTCATTGTTACACATAACTTAATTTATGGACATCTATGGTGTGATTTCTTTTCCTGTTTGGATTTGATAGGTTCTTTCCGACATCTGGTGATAATTTCATGCAAACAGCACCTTTAGAAATATATTTACTAAGAAAAATGGTGACTTGTTCAAAACTTATTTCACTTGCTGTATGTATATTGAGGTGCCAATGCTGAGCCAACTTTGTACAGCCAAGCTGAAAATTGATCTGCAAAAATCAAGAAATGCTAGCCTTTTGTCTTTTTTTTCTTGCCTGTATAAAAACTGGAATATTTCATTTTCAATACTTTCATAAAACGTAAGACATTTAAAAAAATATGTTTAGAATAAAATATACATTCACTTTGAATTTGTGCAAAATTACGCAGTTTAAACAACACACTGAGGTTTTTTTTTTATTTGTTTTATTCATTAATTCATTTATGTTTGCTGTTATTAATTTCTTTAAAATTAACAGGGTTGATGGAGTGAACACAAAAACATGTTTTGAATTTTGGGTATGGCAGTCCAATGATGTTTTGAATTTTGTAATATAAAATATTTCTCCAAATAGTTAAAGGTAACCTGCCACCAGAAAAAAATGCACAATAAACCTGCAGATATCGGGTTAATGGTCTTATTCATTGCCTGAAGCCTGCACTTGGCCAAATGCTTAGGGAAGAAAATAAACTTTTTTCACCCCAGCAGTATCCCGGTTTCAGTCACTGGGGCGGTGCAGGCTCGGGCTCAGTCAGAGAGCTAAGTGCGGGCACTGGGCAGGTTAATAACGCTAGAAACCTGCAGTTTGACCACATATCTGCAGGTCAATAGCTTTTTTTCTGATGACAGTTTCCCAGTTTTCTCATGCGATAGATCCACTTTTGGTGTTCGCCTTTGTGCTTCGGTAGTCTGCTTTTTACACTTCAACAGAAAAAATAATAATTTTTATTTCTATAGCACCAACATTTTCTGCAGCACTTTACAGTTCAAAGGTGATTTGTACAGGCCATAAAGACTTAAAGGGAACCTGTCACCCCCAAAATCGATGGTGAGGTAAGCTCACCGTCATCAGGGGCTTATCTACAGCATTCTGTAATGCTGTAGATAAGCCCCCGATGTAACCTGAAAGAGGTGAAAAAGAGGTTAGATTATACTCACCCTGGGGCGGTCCCGCTGCTGGTCTGGACGGATGGGTGTCTCAGGTACGCTCCGGCGCCTCCCATCTTCATCAGAAGAATTCCTCTTCTGGTCTTCACGCCACGGCTCCGGCGCAGGCGTACTTTGTCTGCCCTGTTGAGGGCAGACGAAAGTACTGCAGTGCACAGGAGTCGGGCCTCTCTGACCTTGCCTGCGCACTGCAGTACTTTCCTCTGCCCTCAACAGGGCAGACAAAGTACGCCTGTGCCGGAGCCGCGGTGTGAAGACCAGAAGAGGACGTCTTGTAATGAAGATGGGAGGCGCCGCAGCGGACCAGAGACACCCATTTGACCAGACCGCAGCGGGACCGCCCCTGGGTGAGTATAATCTAATTTATTTTTCTCCTCTTTCAGGTAACATCGCCGGCTTATCTATAGCATTACAGAATTCTGTAGATAAGCCCCTGATCATGGTGAGCTTACCTCACCTTCGATTTTGGGGGTGACAGGTTCCCTTTAACAGAGTAATAGATACAGTAATTCAAAAGGTGCCAAGAGGCGTGAGGGCCCTGCTCACAAGCTTACAATCTATGACCAAAATTCTTAATTTTCTGCCCTTTTTTTATAGAAGTATAAGTCAGAATAACCCATTATAGGGACAAAGATCAGCCCACAGGGTATGTTAATGAGCAATTAAATAATTATTATTATACATTTATCTTAATCCACTTCATATCTAAACAAATAAAGGGTAGAAATACGTGTAGGCATAAAGAAATGACAGTATACTTAAGTGCATTCTGCATGATAACCAGCCATATGTTACTCCAGTTCTTGGAAAGCTAGCCAACGTGTACAACCGTCCCTCGTCTTCATCAGCTGAAGTATATGTTTTAGTTCTTTTTTACAATGGTAGTAGATGTCAAATGTCTGACAACGTCTAGGCAAACAGTTGTGAGCATCTGGGCAAAAGTTTTTCAGCATTCATGGAATGACTTTAAAATAATATACTTAGAACATATAAGATTATTTTTAGACATGAACTAACTAGTTTTATATTCAACTGTTAATTAAACATATACATATGTCATTTATATAAGAAAAATGAGCATGGAGGCAACACTTTTGTATTAGTCTCATACTTTAGAACTTTATTAGTTGATTGCTGTAAGTTTAACAATTTTTTCATACTTTATGAATGATTAATACTTTTATTAATTGTTAGACTTTGAATATTCATTGTACATTCTCAGATAATCATTTATGGACCAGAGATCTCCTATCCATCACATTAAAGCTCCATATTTTATCTAATGAAGATAAAATAATTTTTGTTGGTGTTTCTATTTATTATGTTGTAGTTTTTATTTCCTAATAATCTTTATTTATATAGCACCAACATATCTTGCAGCACTTTACAATTTATTTATATTTTCAGAACCAAAAATTACCCGCCCACCAATGAATGTAAAACTTATAGAAGGAGTAAAAGCAGTCCTGCCTTGTAATAACCTGGGAAATCCCAAACCATCTGTATCATGGATTAAAGGAGAAAATGCTGTTAAGGTAAGCATTGCTATCATATTTGTAGATTGTGAGCCCTCGCGGGCAGGGTCCTCTCTCCTCCTGTACCAGTCATGACTTGTATTGTTTAAGATTACTGTACTTGTTTTTATTATGTATACCCCTCCTCACATGTAAAGTGCCATGGAATAAATGGTGTTATAATAATAATAATAATAATAATCAATGATGAATACATTTTCAGGATAAATTGTGGAGTTACTATACATTTACTGAGAAATGTTATTTATAGTATAGGTTTAGGGGGAAATGAAATTTAATGGCAATGTACGAGTTTCTTATTTCTTATTAGTGTAAATTTGCAAATATTGACTCTGTCAAAAATTAGAGTAATACCTAACATTTAGCACAATATTTTATTTTAACCTCTTCTTGACCTTAGGGTTTTCCTTTTTTGCGTTTCCCAGTTTTTGCTCCCCTTCCTCCCGGGGCCATCACTTTTTTTATTTTTTGATCAATATACCCATTTGAGGGCTTATTTTTTAAAAAACTAGTTTTTCTTTTGAACAACATCATTGGTTTTACCATATCATGCACTGGAAAACAGGAAAAAAAAATTCTAAGTGCGCTGCAATTGCAAAAAAAGTGCAATTCCAGATTTGCTTTTTTTTTCTTTAACCATATTCACTAAATGTTGACACTGAGCTGCCATTATGATTATCCAGGTTATTACAAGTTCAAAGACACCAAACATGTCTAGATTCTTTTTTATTTAACCCCTTCCCGACCCATGACGCCACGTAGGCGTCATGAAAGTCGGTGCCATTCCGACCCATGACGCCTATGCGGCGTCATGGAAAGATCGCGTCCCTGCAGATCGGGTGAAAGGGTTAACTCCCATTTCACCCGATCTGCAGGGACAGGGGGAGTGGTAGTTTAGCCCAGGGGGGGTGGCTTCACCCCCTCGTGGCTACGATCGCTCTGATTGGCTGTTGAAAGTGAAACTGCCAATCAGAGCGATTTGTAATATTTCACCCATTATAACGGGTGAAATATTACAATCCAGCCATGGCCGATGCTGAAATATCATCGGCTATGGCTGGAAATACTAGTGTGCCCCCACCCCACCCCTCCGATCGCCCCCCCAGCCCTCCGATCTGGCCGGTACACTGCTCCGGCTCCCCTCCGTCCAGTGCTCCGCTCCCCCCCGTGCTCTTGTCCGCTCCCCCCGTGCTCCAATCACCCCCCCGTGCTCCAATCACCCCCCCTGCACTCCGATCCACCCCCCCCGGTGCTCCGTTCCACCCCCCCGTGCTCCATTCCAGCCCCCCCGTGCTCCGTTCCACGCCCCCGTGCTCCGTTCCACCCCTCCCGCACTCCGATTCCCCCCCCCGTGCTCCGACCCCCCCCCCCCGTGGTCCCCCCCCACCCCATCATACTTACCGATCCAGCCGGGGTCCCGTCCGTCTTCTCCCTGGGCGCCGCCATCTTCCAAAATGGCGGGCGCATGCGCAGTGCGCCCGCCGAATCTGCCGGCCGGCAGATTCGTTCCAAAGTGCATTTTGATCACTGAGATATAATCTATCTCAGTGCTCAAAATAAAAAAAATAATAAATGACCCCCCCCCTTTGTCACCCCCATAGGTAGGGACAATAAAAAAATAAAGAAATTTTTTTTTCCACTAATGTTAGAATAGGGTTAGGGTTAGGGGTAGGGTTAGGGGTAGGGGTAGGGTTAGGGTTAGGGGTAGGGTTAGGGCTAGGGTTAGGGCTAGGGGTAGGGTTAGGGTTAGGGCTAGGGGTAGGGGTAGGGGTAGGGTTAGGGGTAGGGTTAGGGTTAGGGTTAGGGCTAGGGTTAGGGTTTCGGTATGTGCACACGTATTCTGGTCCTCTGCGGATTTTTCCGCTGCGGATTTGATAAATCCGCAGTGCTAAACCGCTGCGGATTTATGGCGGATTTACCGCGGTTTTTCTGCGCATTTCACTGCGGTTTTACAACTGCGATTTTCTATTTGAGCAGTTGTAAAACCGCTGCGGAATCCGCACAAAGAAGTGACATGCTGCGGAATGTAAACCGCTGCGTTTCCGTGCAGTTTTTCCGCAGCATGGGCACAGCGATTTTTGTTTCCCGTAGGTTTACATTGAACAGTAAACTCATGGGAAACTGCTGCGGATCCGCAGCGTTTTCCGCAGCGTGTGCACATACCTTTAGAATTAGGCTATGTGCACATGGTGCGGATTTGGCTGCGGATTCGCAGCAGTGTTCCATCAGGTTTACAGTACCATGTAAACATATGGAAACCAAATCCGCTGTGCCCATGGTGCAGAAAATACCACGCGGAAACGCTGCATGTCAATTCTTTGTGCGGATTCCGCAGCATTTTACACCTGTTCCTCAATAGGAATCCGCAGGTGAAATCCGCACAAAAAACACTGGAAATCCGCGGAAAATCCGCAGGTAAAACGCAGTGCCTTTTACCCGCGGATTTTTCAAAAATGGTGCGAAAATATCTCACACGAATCCGCAACGTGGGCACATAGCCTTAGGGTTAGGGTTGGAATTAGGGTTGTGGTTATGGTTAGGGGTGTGTTGGGGTTAGGGTTGTGGTTAGGGGTGTGTTGCGGTTAGGGTTGTGTTTAGGGTTATGGCTACAGTTGGGATTAGGGTTAGGGGTGTGTTGGGGTTAGTGCTGGAGGTAGAATTGAGGGGTTACCACTGTTTAGGCACATCAGGGGTCTCCAAACGCAACATGGCGCCACCATTGATTCCAGCCAATCTCGTATTCAAAAAGTCAAATGGTGCTCCCTCACTTCCGAGCCCTGACGTGTGCCCAAACAGTGGTTTACCCCCACATATGGGGTACCAGCATACTCAGGACAAACTGCGCAACAATTACTGGGGTCCAATTTCTCCTGTTACCCTTGTGAATCAAAAAAAATGCTTGCTAAAACATAATTTTTGAGGAAAGAAAAATGATTTTTTATTTTCACGGCTCTGCGTTGTAAACGTCTGTGAAGCACTTGGGGGTTCAAAGTGCTCACCACATATCTAGATAAGTTCCTTGGGGGGTCTAATTTCTAAAATGGGGTCACTTGTGGGGGTTTCTACTGTTTAGGCACACCAGGGGCTCTGCAAACGCAACGTGACACCCGCAGACCATTCCATCAAAGTCTGCATTTCAAAAGTCACTACTTCCCTTCTGAGCCCCGACGTGTGCCCAAACAGTGGTTTACCCCCACTCATGGGGTATCAGCGTACTCAGGAGAAACTGGACAACAACTCTTGGGGTCCAATTTCTCCTGTAACCCTTGGGAAAATAAAAAATTCTGGGCTAAATAATTATTTTTGAGGAAAGAAAACGTATTTATTATTTTCACGGCTCTGCATTATAAACTTCTATGAAGCACTTGGGGGTTCAAAGTGCTCACCACACATCTAGATAAGTTCCTTTCGGGGTCTAGTTTCCAAAATGGGGTCACTTGTGGGGGGTTTCTACTGTTTAGGCACATCAGGGGCTCTGCAAACGCAACATGACGCCCGCAGAGCATTCCATCAAAGTCTGCATTTCAAAACGTCACTACTTCAATTCCAAGCCCCGGCATGTGCCCAAACAGTAGTTTACCCCCACATATGGGGTATCACCGTACTCAGGAGAAACTGGACAACAAATATTGGGGTCAAATTTCTCATGTTAACCTTGGGAAAATAAAAAATTCTGGGCTAAATAATTATTTTTGAGGAAAGAAAACGTATTTATTATTTTCACGGCTCTGCATTATAAACTTCTATGAAGCGCTTGGGGGTTCAAAGTGCTCACCACACATCTAGATAAGTTCCTTTCGGGGTCTAGTTTCCAAAATGCGGTCACTTGTGGGGGGTTTCTACTGGTAAGCCACATCAGGGGCTCTGCAAACGCAACGTGACGCCCACAGAGCATTCCATCAAAGTCTGCATTTCAAAACGTCACTACTTCACTTCCGAGCCTCGGCATGTGCCCAAACAGTGGTTTACCCCCACATATGGGGAATCAGCGTACTCAGGAGAAACTGGACAACAACTTTTGGGGTCCAGTTTCTTCTGTAACCCTTGGGAAAATAAAAAATTCTGGGCTAAATAATTATTTTTGAGGAAAGAAAACGTATTTATTATTTTCACGGCTCTGCATTATAAACTTCTATGAAGCACTTGGGGGTTCAAAGTACTCACCACACATCTAGATTAGTTCCTTTGGGGGTCTAGTTTCCAAAATGGTGTCATTTCTGGGGGATCTCCAATGTTTAGGCACACAGGGGCTCTCCAAACGTGACATGGTGTCCGCTAATGATTGGAGCTAATTTTCCATTTAAAAAGCCAAATGGCGTGCCATCCCTTCCGAGCCCTGCCGTGCGCCCAAACAGTGGTTTACCCCCACATATTGGGTATCTGCGTACTCAGGACAAACAGGACAACAATATTTGGGGTCCAATTTCTCCTATTATCCTTGGCAAAATAGGAAATTCCAGGCTAAAAAATCATTTTTGAGGAAAGAAAAATTATTTTTTATTTTCATGGCTCTGCGTTATAAACTTCTGTGAAGCACCTGGGGGTTTAAAGTGCTCAATATGCATCTAGATAAGTTCCTTGGGGGGTCTAGTTTCCAAAATGGGGTCACTTGTGGGGGAGCTCCAATGTTTAGGCACACAGGGGCTCTCCAAACGCGACATGGTGTCCGCTAACAATTGGAGCTAATTTTCCATTCAAAAAGTCAAATGGCGCGCCTTCCCTTCTGAGCCCTGCCGAGTGCCCAAACAGTGGTTTACCCCCACATATGAGGTATCGACGTACTCGGGAGAAATTGCCCAACAAATTTTATTATCCATTTTACCCTACTGCCCATGTGAAAATGAAAAAATTGAGGCGAAAAGAATTTTTTTGTGAAAAAAAAAGTACTTTTTCATTTTTACAGATCAATTTGTGAAGCACCTGAGGGTTTAAAGTGCTCACTAGGCATCTAAATAAGTTCTTTGGGGGGTCTAGTTTCCAAAATGGGGTCACTTGTGGGGGAGCGCCAATGTTTAGGCACACAGGAGCTCTCCAAACGCGACATGGTGTCCGCTAACGATGGAAATAATTTTTCATTCAAAAAGTCAAATGGCGCTCCTTCCCTTCCGAGCCTTACCATGTGCCCAAACAGTGGTTTACCCCCACATGTGAGGTATTGGTGTACTCAGGAGAAATTGCCCAACACATTTTAGGATCCATTTTATCCTGTTGCCCATGTGAAAATGAAAAAATTGAGGCTAAAAGAATTTTTTTGTGAAAAAAAAGTACTTTTTCATTTTTACGGATTAATTTGTGAAGCACCTGGGGGTTCAAAGTGCTCACTATGCATCTAGATAAGTTCCTTGGGGCGTCTAGTTTCCAAAATGGGGTCACTTGTGGGGGAGCTCCAATTTTTAGGCACACGGGGCTCTCCAAACGTGACATGGTGTCCGCTAAAGAGTGGAGCCAATTTTTGATTCAAAAAGTCAAATGGCGCTCCTTCCCTTCCAAGCCCTGCCGTGCGCCCAAACAGTGGTTTACCCCCACATATGAGGTATCAGCGTACTCAGGACAAATTGGACAACAACTTTCGTGGTTCAGTTTCTCCTTTTACCATTGGGAAAATAAAAAAATTGTTGCTAAAAGATAATTTTTGTGACTAAAAAGTTAAATGTTCATTTTTTCCTTCCATGTTGCTTCTGCTGCTGTAAAGCACCTGAAGGGTTAATAAACTTCTTGAATGTGGTTTTGAGTACCTTGAGGGGTGCAGTTTTTAGAATGGTGTCACTTTTGGGTATTTTCAGCCATATAGACCCCTCAAACTGACTTCAAATGTGAGGTGGTCCCTAAAAAAAATGGTTTTGTAAATTTCGTTGTAAAAATGACAAATCGCTGGTCAAATTTTAACCCTTATAACTTCCTAACAAAAAAAAATTTTGTTTCCAAAATTGTGCTGATGTAAAGTAAACATGTGGGAAATGTTATTTATTAACTATTTTGTGTCACATATCTCTCTGGTTTAACAGAATAAAAATTCAAAATGTGAAAATTGCGAAATTTTCAAAATTTTCGCCAAATTTCCGTTTTTATCACAAATAAACGCAGAATTTATTGACCTAAATTTACCACTAACATGAAGCCCAATATGTCACAAAAAAACAATCTCAGAACCGCTAGGATCCGTTGAAGCGTTCCTGAGTTATTACCTCATAAAGGGACACTGGTCAGAATTGCAAAAAACGGCAAGGTCTTTAAGGTCAAAATAGGCTGGGTCATGAAGGGGTTAAGAGGTGAAAAAAATCCAAAGTTTGCAAAAAAAAAAAAAAGGCTCAATTTTCAGAGACCCGTAGCGTCTCCATTTTTCGGGATCTGGTGCTAGGTGAGAGCTTATTTTTTGCACGCAGAACTGACATTTATTGATACCATTTTGGTGTAGATATGATGTTTTAATCACCTATTGCATTTTATTGCAATGTTGGGGCAACCAAAAAATGTAATTCTGGGGTTTTGTTCTTTTTTCTCGTTATGTCGTTTACCCATCAGAATAATTGTTTTTGTATTTTGATAGATCGAGCGTTTCTGAATGCGGCAATAACAAATATGTGTATTTTTTATTATTTTTTTATTTTAAATGGGGGAAAGGGGAATTATTTGATCTTTTAGACCAATTTTCATTTTATTATATTTTTAAAAAATGGTTTCTACTTTTTATTTACTTCAATAGTTTCTATGGGACACTGGAAGCTGCAATCATCCAGTAGCATTTGCTATATATAGCATGGCTTCAGCCCTGCTATGTGGGGTAAAATTCTCCTCTGCTATGAGCATCGGCCACATAGCAATCAGGCTATGACAACCTCAGGGGTCTCCTGCACACCCTGAGTTGTCATCATGACAACCCATCGGTTCCCCGTGGTCATATGACACGGGCGCTGATAGGCAGGGTTTGTGACACGGTTCTGGCACAACCATGTTAAATGCCGATGTCGAAGATTGACAGCAGCATTTAACATGTTAACAGCATGGTGCATGAAGTCAACTGTTGTAGCTGTTTGCGTTCTGACCCAATGTCAGATATGCCAGATCCATTGACAAGCGCGCTTGGAGAAAAAGGAAGATGCACACAGCAAAGTCACTTTTATCTGATGTAGTGCAGCAGGAGGCAGTATTTTATACCATTTACAACAAATGTAACTCTCAATGTAATTCATGTAGCCCTCCCCCTGTTACGCCGGATCATGCTGACCTTTATTTCTCACATACTCAGAACATGTTGTTTGCTGATTATTGAAAACATATAAGATAAGAAGTATACAATCCTTGAAGAGGAGACTAACAGACTACAGTGTCATAAGAATATATTTTAGCAATTAAAGGCAAAAGGCAATTAAAGGCAAAACATTAACCCTTCTATATCGCAACCGACATGTGCTCAGCACCTTAGCCAGCATGGAGTGCAGGAGAACAACCAATAAGGTATATATACATCGTAGGTTGTAAAGGGGTTAAAGTGATGTTCCCAAAATGGCAAGTTATCCTCTCTACATAAGGTCCAACTGCTGGGACCCCAGTGATCCTATGAACAGTGTTCTAGAACTCTGATTGGTGCCTTGAAGAGACCTATTTGGAATGGAGAAAAGATGCACAAGCTCGGTCAATGCTCCATTTATCGGCTATGCACTCTACAGCAGCTAAAGTTCATCACTTACAAGTTGTGGCCAATAGAGAGTGTGCTTTTTCTATCACCCTATCGCCTCTGGGTCTGCCATAGACCAAGGGCTATTAATCCAGAGGCCGGATCTAATACTAAGATAATGCATTGCGCTACATAAAGAGTACAGTGTATTGTTTATTTGAACAAAGGAATGCATGCTCAATTTGCCTCATGGAAAATTAATTAGAGTAAAAAAAATTGTAGAGTGATTAAAAAAATTCTAAAAGTAAAAAATAACATTCCCACTTTTCTGAAAAAAAAAAATGGTTTAATCTAATGAATGCCCACAAAAAGACAGATATTTGGCATTGCTGATTTTGTACTGACCCATATAAAATAAACAATAACAATATTTAATTCACATAATAAACGCCGCAAAAAAAGTGACTGAATATAGCTTTTTATTTATTCTGCCTCACAAAATCTATGAAATAAAAAGTATCCAAAATTTGTGAGCATCACAACAAAATACCAAGAAATACTACATCTCATTAAACAAAAAAAAAATTAAATCTCATATGCAGTAGCTCCCTCGACAGAAAAATGAAAAGGTTAAGGCCCACAGAATATTACAATTGAAAAAAATGATTTATTTAAAAAAAAATTTTGTGCAAAAGTAGCAAAACAAAATGTAACTACATATCTCAGGTATCAATGTAATCATATTAACTTGTTCTATACAGTAGTATAATATGCTGAACATATACTGTATATAGTGAACATCATAAAAAATATAAAAAATAATAGCAAAATATTCCTGTTTTTATTCACACTCTTACTAAAAAATTAATAAAACTGATCAAAACGTAAGTAGTAGTACTCAAAATTGTCATGAGTCAAAACCAAAGCCTTTCTTTCAAAAAACAAGCCCTCATACAACTCGGAAACAATATACGGTAGATCTCAGATTATTTCAACTCAAAAAAATATTTTTTCTACAAAGGTTTTGTTTTTTTAAAGAAAAAGCATCATCATAATTGTATTGACTCCTCAGAATAAAATTATGTCAATTACACTAAGCAGTAAATAGTAGAGAGGAACAAAATCAAAGTTGCCAGGTTTAGCAATTTTTTTTTAAAACATTTGATTTGTGGCAGTGGAATTAGCTGCAAATCACACATACTACAATTGCTCTGGAAAAATATGTATAAGGCAGGGATCACACATACGCGAGATACGGCCGAGTCTCGTAGGTGAAAACCAAGCTCGGGCGCCGGCACTCCGGAGTGGAACTTGCAGCCGCACAGCAATACATGGAGCTGCACGCTCCGCTCCGGTGTGCCGGCGCCAGAGCTTGGTTTTCACCTGCGAGACTCGGCCGTATCTCGCGTATGTGTGATCCCAGCCTTACACTGAAGAGGTATTCTCAGACTGCATCTAACCCCCAAATATAGCCTTAGTAATGTCAAAGTGACCTTACCATAGAAACAGATGGTAAACTGATTATATCCAACAGCCCATTTAATAACACAGTTCACCACAGACTTCATGGTTTTAACCCCTTCGTGACGGAGGTGTTTTCGTTTTTGCGTTTTTGTTTTTTGCTCCCCTCCTTCCCAGAGCCATAGCTTTGTTAATATGGCGATTTGAGGGCTTATTTTTGGTGGGACGAATTGTCATTTTGAAAGACACCATTGGTTTAACATATCGTGTACTGGAAAATGGGAAAAAAAATTCCAAGTGCAGTAAAAATGCAAAAAATGTGCAATCCCACAGTTGTTTTTTGTTTTTCTTTTTTACTATGTTCACTAAATACTAAAACTGACCAGCTATTATGATTCTCCAGGTCAAGGCAAGTTAATAGACACCAAACAGGTCTAGCTTCTTTTTATCTAAGTGGTGGAAAAAATTCCAACCTTTCTTAAAAAAAAAAAAAAGAACCATTTTCCAATACCCATAGCGTCTCTATTTTTTGTGATCTCGGGTTGGATAAAGGCTTATTTTTTGCTCTCCGAGCTGACGTTTTTAATGATACCATTTTGGTGCAGGTACAATCTCTTGATTGCCGTTATTGCATTTTAATGCAATATTGTTGCGACCAAGAAAATGTAATTCTGGGTTTTGACTTTTTACCGCTACGCCATTTTGCGATCAGGTTAATCCTTGTTTTTCCTGATAGATCGGGCGATTTTGAATGTGGCAATACCAAATATGTGTAAGTTAGATTTTTTATATTGTTTTATTTTGAATGGGGAAAAATGTGTGGGTGATTTGAACTTTTATATTTTTTTATATTTTTAAAAACATTTTTTTTAACTTTTGGCATGCTTCAATAGTCTCCATGGAAGACTAGAAACTACCATAACCCGATTGGCTCTGCCATGTACAGGCGATGAACAGATTGCCGGTATGTAGCAGAATTACTCACTTGCTATGAGCGCCAACCACTTGGTGGCACTCATAGCAATCTGGCAGTGACAACCATAGAGGTCTGCAGGAGACCTCTGGTTGCCATGCCAACCCATCGGTGACCCGCGATCACGTGACGCGGTCACGGGTGGTCGGATTTCCGGCGCGATTGCCGGTAGCGCATGTTAAATGCCGCTGTCAGAGTTTGACAGCGGCATTTAACGAATTACTAGCCGCGGGTGGATCGAGAGTCCACCCGTGGCCGTCCCAGGCATGTGTCACCTGTTCAAAACAGCTGACTTTTGCCTTGAAAGATGTGAGCTCAACGCCAACACCCACATCAAAGGGCGGGCGTCCGACATCGGCATACTATTACGCCTGATGTCGGAAAAGGTTTAAAATAAAATACAAGTAAAAAAAGGTCCAAAAATGATCACTCTTAATCATGTGCGATTATGCAGATCATTCTTTGCAGAAATGCGACTCAGACTGATAGTGTCACTGTTAGTTTTAGGTTATTACCCGCTTTGACGGAGGCAACTGATGTGCCATGTAATCCATAGCACCCTCAACTTCCTGGCCACTTATATACTCGTCAAAGGCAAAAGAGTCCAATTGTGACCTGTATTTGGTAGTATTACTGCCCAGACAGCTGGTGTCAGTATTAGAGGTGGTGCTTCTGCTGCTAGTTGTTCCTATATGCTTACCTATAAATATATGTTATTCTTTTATTTTCTTTTACACGACGACTGTCATTGCCATAGACTTTTTTTTATTATCGTACGTTTTGTACAACAAAATCAAACCCATTCACATGTAAATGTCCAGAAAATAGGCACCTGCAACAGGGCATATGCAAATGTAAAATGTGACTTGCAAAACAGATGTGCAAAAATAATGTTCGCAACGTGACTGTCACAGTTAAATGTCAGGATTTTGGCAAATTTTAATTTGTATTATTATTGTTATTATTATTAAAAAAAATATTCCTCTATTTACAAAAAGATAGCACAAGAAATGCAGATGTTTTGGAAATTTGATTGTGACAAGTAAGCGCACACTTTGACCCTGACTTCTAAGTATTGAGACAGAGTAAGGAAGAAAAAAAGAGTATGCACACAAATAGGGATCACCTTAGATAATAATCTTTTTATTAAAATCAACAAAAAAGAACATACCACTTAAAATAACTTATACCACAATATAACCATTAAAAATGCCACAAAGGAACAAATCTGACCAAATAAGGTCCTCCCCAAGGCAGAAGAGCAAGGCAAAGTCAAATACAAGTATCTGTAATCAGAATTAATATTGCACAATCCAAATAAATCCCCACAGTGAAAAACACACACACAATATATGTGTAAATATGCCTCTAAAGCAGATAATGAATTGCTCCAAATGAATAAATAGTATGCTGCCTGCCCTATTTAAGTACCTCTATATAGTTGTCAGATATAAATAATAAGAATTTTGAGTAATAGTGACAAAAAGTGTTTCTAAATAAAGAACCAGTCGGTACAGATAAGGAAATAGTAAACAGTCTGAGGGGTATCCCAACAGAAATGGCAGAGCTGTTTCTGGCTGAGGCCAGCCAACATAAGCAAGGGGAATGCTGTACCGCAAGATTACCATTCAGGAATAAAGTGCCAAATGCAGCCTGGGGAGCAGAAGCCCCATGCGTAAGTGTCTTCCCTAGGGGTGAAGCCATGTTTGCATTCAAAGACTGCTCTTTTTATATCCCTACATAATACATTTAATCATTAACAGCTGTTAGGAGTCGGTCGTTACATGCCAATCCATTTATGTGGGGTACAGCGTTCATTAGTGTGCAAGTGTGCCTTGCGCGAATCAGAACAGATTAAGGTGGATGATGTCAATGTCCCAAGGGAACATGCTTCAATATTCCATAGAGTTCAGCGTCCATTTTAAGTCAGTGTGCGTGCGCACCACACACCAATCAGGACATATTGGACTCCGTGACTTCATCGTCGTATCGTGCATGCGACACATATCTTGTTGTGCTTAAGTCCAGAAAGTTTACCGTAGTTGTAGATGTGCACGATGTCAGCTTGATGTTCCAAGGATTAGCATTCAGGTCATTTACAAACAAGAATGCAGTCCTCTAGGGTCCCAGTCCAAAATACCAATATGTCGTCAATGTAATGTACCATTTCAGCACATGGTGCCGAAAGGGTGCCAAGTGTCGCACATGGGTGTCCTCCCACCATCCCATGAAAAGATTTGCATACGAGGGAGCACATCTGGCTCCCATGGCTGTAACAGAAGCCCGCCTATAAAAAGCGCGGTCAGATTGTTTACTATTTCCCTATCTGTACCGACTAGTTTTTTATTTAGAAACATTTTTTTGTCACTCTTACTCAAGATTTGTATTATTTATATCCGTCAACTACATAGAGGTTCTTAAATAGGGCAGGCAGCATACTATTTATTCCTTTGGAGCAATTCATTGTCTGCTTTAGAGGCATAATTACACATATATTGTGTGGTTTTTTTCACTATGGGGATTTATTGTGATTGTGCAATATTAATTCTCATTACAGATTATTGTATTTGACTTTGCCTTGTTCTTCTGCCTTGGGGAGGACCTTATTTGGTCAGATTTTTTGCCTTTGTGACATTTTAAATGGTTTTATTGTGGTATATCTCTGTTAATAATAATAATCTTTATTTTTATATAGCGTTAACATATTCCGCAGCGTTTTTTGCAGTGCAGAAACGCTGCAGATCCGCAATTGATTTACAGTACAATGTAAATCAATGAGGAAAAAAAAATGCTGTGCAAACTTTTCGGAAAATCCGCTGTGGAAACGCTGCGGTTTAAAAGAAGTAGCATGTCACTTCTATTTTGTGAATCTGCAGTGTTTTTGAACCCATTCCATTATAGAAAACCGCAGGGGTAAAAATCGCAGCAAATCCGCAAGAAAACCGCAGCAAAAACGCAGAAAAAACACTGCAGAACCGCACAAAAAATGCGACAAATCCGCAGGTGCATTTTCTGCCAGGAGAGGCAGAATCCGCACCAGAAATTCCTAAGCCTAATCCGCAACGTGTGCACATAGCCTTATGCTTGATGCTGAATGCTCCTGGAGCTCAGGCTGAAGGGGACTCTGAGACAGTAGGACCGTACATCTTTTGCATATAACGTTTGCTCTGGGAGAAATGGCTGTGCGTATCTGAGTGCTAGAATACCTACAATAACGTATATATAAAAAATACTTTATTCTTAACTGATGGCTGATATCTTGTAAAAACAAGCTCATCACCATACGACAAGAAGCACTATCATGATTTTCCAGCTATAAATATTTATATTCATTATCATATGCTACTTTAAAATTAAATTAGTTAAAAAATTCATATTAAGTTGCAGAGATGTTATATTGTTTTGTGATTTCAGTGCAGAAAAAAATTGTGCTTATAGAATAACTGTGTCATTGTTCATTTCTGTATTTGCAGGAGAATGCTCGCATCTCCATTTTAGATTCTGGAAGCCTGAGAATTCAGAAAGTACAAAGAGAAGATGTTGGCCAATACCGCTGTATAGCTAAGAATAGCCTTGGAACTGTAATTTCCAAACCTGCCCTCCTAGAAGTGGAAGGTAATATTCTCGTCATTGTATACAAAATATAGAACTACATACAAAATCTAAGACTTAAAAAATATAGCATATTCTATAGAGTTCTGTATGCCAGGAAGACTGCATAACAGTTACCGTATGCTATTACAGAAACTTTCACTTCTTAGTGAATTTCTAGTCAAGTTCCTTTCCTGATTTATTTCCTTCAAGTTATTATGGGAAACATTCAACTGTATCTAGGACTAGATTAAAGATGTCCATGGCTCTTCCATTTACTTTAATGGGAGTTGTGGTGATAGCCAAGTCAGTAACTACCCTAGATGTGACTAAGATAGCTTCATGAGTTGGTCTTCATTTCTTCTCAGCTACATGGCATTGCCAAGTATCCATCAAGGAGACCCTGTTTTCCTAAAAGTTGGAGTCCCAAAGATGAGTAGATAGACACATAGATAGATAGATAGATGGATAGATAGATAGATAGATTATTGCTATTGTGAACAGTTAAGCAAGTTGAAGATGAAATGATGTCCCAAAAGCCTAAAGTTAAAGATATATACATATTGCATTTTTTTTACATTTTAAAAATTACAAAAAGGAAAATAGTCCTATTAAAAAGTTGGGGCACACTTTGAGATTTGTGTGCTCTGATAACATTGACCAAGGTTTCAGACCTTAATTAGCCTGTTAGGGTTATGGCTTGTTCATTATCATTGTTAGCAAAGGCCAGGTGATGCAAATATCCCAGCAGCCATAGGTTCTTCTCAACAGAGCTGCTAAGCACTCTGAAAATGGTGGCAGCCTACAAAGAAGGACAAGGCTATAAGAAGATAGCAAAGCATTTTCATGTTGCCCTTTCCTCAGTTCAAAATGTAATTAAGAAATGGCAGTTAACCCCTTAACCCCCGAGGGTGGTTTGCATGTTACTGACTCAGCCAATTTTTACAATTCTGACCACTGTCCCTTTATGAGGTAACGCTTCAATGGATCCCGGTGATTCTGAGAAAGTTTTTTCATGACATATTGTTTTCCATGTTATTGGTAAAATTTGTTTGATATGACTTGTGATTATTTGTGAAAAAAATGGAAATTTGCTGAAAACGTTGAAAATTTCGCAATTTTCCAAATTTGAATTTTTATGAGCTAAAATCACAGCGATATGTCACACAAAATACTTAAAAAGTAACATTTCCCACATGTCTACTTTACATCAGCACAATTTTGGAACAAACTTTTTTTTTTTTTTTTAGGAAGTTATGAGTTACAATTTAAAGAGTGATTTCTCATTTTTACAGCACCATATTTATTTTAGGGACCACCTCACATTTGAAGGCACTTTGAGGGGTCCATATGATAGAAAATATCAAAAAGTGACACTATTCTAAAAACTGCACCTGTCAAGGTGCTCAAAACCACATTCAAGATGTTTATTTACCATTCAGGTGCTTCACAGGAATTTTTGGAATTGTTTTTCTTTAAATGAACATTTAACTTTTTTCACAAAAAATTTACTTCAGATCAAATTTTTTTCATTTTACAAAAGGTAACAGGAGAAATCGGTCCTACTATGTTGTTGGGCAAATTGTCCTGAGTACACTGATACCCCTTATGTGCAGGTAAATCACAGTTTGAGTGCATGGCAGAGCTCGGAAGGGAAGGAGCGCCATTTGACTTTTCAATGAAAATTAGCTGGAATTGAGATTGGACACCATCCTGTAGAGCCCCTGATGTGCCTAAATAGTGGAAACTAGACTCCCCAATGAACTTATCTAGATGTGTGGTGAGCACTTTGAACCCCCATGTGCTTCACAGAAGTTTATAACATAGAGCCGTAAAAATAAAAAATCATATTTTTTTCACAAAAATGATTTTTTCGCCCCCAATTTTTTTTCACAAGGGTAACAGGAGAAATTGGACCCCAAAAGCTATTGTGAAATTTGTTTTGAGTAGGCTGATACCCCATATGTGGGGGTAACCACTGTTTGGGCACACCACAGAGCTCAGAAGGGAAGGAGTGCCATTTTACTTTTTAAATGCAAAATTGGCAGGAATTGCATGTTGAATTTGGAGAGCCCCTGATGTGCCTAAACACTGGAAAAACCCCACAAGTGACACTATTTTGGAAACTAGACCCCAAGAGGAACTTATCTAGATATCTGGTGAGTAGTGTTGAGCGATACCTTCCGATATTTGAAAGTATCAGTATCGGATGGTATCGGTCGATATCCAAAAAATATCGGATATCGCCGATACACGATACCAATGCAAGTCAATGGGACACAAATATCGGAAGTGATCCTGGATGGTTCTCAGGGTCTGAAGGTGAGGAAACTCTCCTTCAGGCCCTGGGATCCATATTTATGTAAAAAATAAAGAATAAAAATAAAAAATATGGATATACTCACCCCTCCGACGAACCCTGGCTGTCACCGCTGCAAGCGTCTGCCTCCGTTCCTAAGAATGCAGAGAGTGAAGGACCTTCGATGACGTCGCGGTCAGGTGACCGGTCACCTGACCGCTCACGTGACCACGACGTCATCGAAGGTCCTTCACTCTCTGCATTCTTAGGAACAGAGGCAGACGCTAGCAGCGTTGACAGCCAGGGTTCGTCGGAGGGGTGAGTATATCCATATTTTTTATTTTTATTCTTTATTTTTTACATGAATATAGATCCCAGGGCCTGAAGGAGAGTTTCATACGCACCGCACACGCCGAAGATGACTGGGAACTTATAGAAACTTCCGATTCCGATTTCCGATATCGCACAAATATCGGAACTCGGTATCGGAATTCCGATACAGCAAATATCGGCCGATACCCGATATTTGCAGTATCGGAATGCTCAACACTAGTGGTGAGCACTTTGAACCCCCATGTGCTTTACAGAAGTTTATAACATAGAGCCGTAAAGATAAAAAATCATATTTTTTCACAAGAATGATCTTTTTGCCCCCCAATTTTTTATTTTACCCAGGGTAAAAGGATAAATTGGCCCCCAAAAGTTGTGCAAATTTTCTTGAGTGTGCCTATACCCTATATGTAGGGGAAAATACTTTTGAGGCACAGAGCAAAGCTCAGAAGGGAAAATGCACCATATTGGAGTTCAGATTTTGCTGGAATGGTTTGAGGGTGCTATGACAAGAAAAACAGAAACCCCCTTTATGTGACTCATTTTACAAGCTACATTCCCCAATTTTATACAACTGAGCGGTGAAGAAAGAATAAGTTACATTTCTACCACTAAAATGTTGTTTTAGCCCCAAGTTTTTACGTCTTCCAAGGGCTAACAGGAATTTTCTTTTACAACAAACTGAGGTCCATTTTTTCCTGAGTGTGTCAATACCATACATGTAATCGACAAATATTTTTCAGGCACAATGCAAAGCTCAGAAGCCAAGGAGCACCAGATTTTAGTGTTATGGTTTGCAGGTGCCATTATCAACTGGGAGAGCCCATGAGGTGCCAAAACAACAGAACCCTCCCATAAGTGACCCCATTTTATGAACTACACCTCTCATTGAATTCATCCAGGGCTGCAGTGATCATATTGACACCATGGATGTAACAAGAGCAAGATACACGGCACTCTATAATTTTGTGAGTAGAGGTGCTCAAGTAGGGTTTCCAGCCCCTTAAATCAACTGTATCAAAAAGCTTGGCACTCAATAATGCTTGTAGAAAATAAAGTCATTTATTTTGCATCAGGACAAACAGATCTGCCAAGCTTTTTGATACAGTTGACACCATGGATGTGTCACAGATTTTTTTTTTACCATTGGGAAGTGAAGACAAACTAACTAAATGTTTACCACCAATATATTGTTTTAGCCAAAGATTTTACATTTTCCACAAAACGTGGGCAAAAATGGCACCAAAATTTTTTCCACAATTTCTACTGAGTGTGGCAATACTCCATATGTGGCTGTACAGTAGTACTTAGCCATACGGAGGGACTGGGGAGGAACGGAGCATTATTTGCCTATTCAAGTGAATGGGTCTATGCACATGGTGTGTCCATGGGAAAAACACACTGACATGTCCATTTTTAAATTTCAGCATGGGGCAAAAAACATCCCGCTCATATGCATACGCATAACACACATGGATTTCATCTCTGTGACATGCATCGGCGCCAGGAAAGAAGCGTTACAGTAAGCGCTGTTCCCCATCGCCGGTTGCTGAACACGGCTCTCACCATTCTCCTCTGCTCTACCGGTGATCGACATTAGCATGGGAGAATGATGAGAGTTACATTTAAGCAATAAAAGAGATAACAGCAGGCAGTGGCTGATGGGACTGTTACTCCCATCAGCTTTCCCCTGCTGCTGCTAATAACAGTGACAGCAGGAGTGGCTGATGGAGTTATTTATCAGCCGCTGCCTGTGCAATAAATAAATAAATAAATAAATGAATGAATGAAAAAACGGTGTGGGTTCCCCTGTATTTTCTATAACCAGCTAGGCAAAACTCGCTGCTGGGGGCTGCAACCCTCAGCTGTGAGCATCAGCAAGGCTGGTTATCAAGAATAGAGAAGTACCCACTTTTTTTTAAATTATTTAAATAAATAATTTTCAAAAACAGTGTAGGGTTCCCCCCATTTTTGACAACCAGCCTTGCTTAAACTCACAGCTAGGGGTTGGTATTCTCAGTCTGATAAGGGGATAACTGCCCAGAAAAGGCACATCTATTAGATGCACCAATTCTAGCACTTTGCCCGGCTTTTCCCATTTGCTCTGTAGCAGTGGCAAGTGTGGTTCATACTTGTGGGGTTGACGTCACCTTTGTATTGTCAGGTGACATCAAGCCCACGGCTTAGTAATGGAGAGCTGTCTATAAGACACCTCTCAATTACTAATCCTATAGTTATATGGTAAATAAAGACACAGCCAGAATAAAGTCCTTTAATTGAAAAAATGACATAGACTCCTTTAATATTCTCAATTAAACCATACTTATGACCTTGCCTAATTCCAAGAAGCCCTTGATCTCCTGTAATAAAAGTAAAATAAAAAAACAACAATATACCATACCTGTCCCTAATTCTGTCCCATGTCATAATCCATGTCTGGGGGATAATTAGTTTTCAACCTGGATGGTGCCAAGATGTGATCATCCAGGCTGAGAACCATTGGTGGATGAGCTGCTGGGAACACAGCATCAGTGACTGGGGGTGACATTATATAGGTTACCTCCAGTCACTGTGCTGCATTCTTAGCCGGGCTGCACTGCGGTGAGATCCCCACTAGCACAGTGAGCGCTCAGTGTCCTGGGGTGATGTCATAGAGGTTGTAATGCCGCTGGGTTTATACCTTGTTTCTTCGGCGTTATTTTTGCATGTCTCTGCTTTAACCCTTGCTCCTCTCCCCCTAACTTGCAGGGATACTGTAGTCTGTTACCTGTATGGATGCAGCTCAGTTCCTTGGACTGCTGCGTAGCTGTACATGTGCTGTGATGTCTTTGCCTAGCTGCATGACCACCCACATGTGCGGTCCCTGGCTGCCGCAGTGGAAGCTATCCGCAGCTTGCAAGGTCCTCTGCAGCTGGCCCACAACTTTCCACATGTGTTCAGGCTATCAGTCACTGCCAGGTGCCCTAAGCCACAGTTCCTGTGCTATCTGTGCGGTAATAGTTTCTGTTTGTGCTTGGGGTGCGCGCGGCCACACCTACCCTGCTTTTATCAGGGTTTGAGTGTGCACCTGTGTTGCTTTCCTCAGCCTATCGCTGAGAAGCAGCTTCTATATAAACTCCCTCTTTCCTGTTGGGCGTTGCCAGGGCGTTGCATTGTGTTTCTGTGTCTTGCCTTGTGAGTTAGGTATCCATCTCCCGTTCTGTCTGCAGTGTGTTCTGGGAGAGCTGATACCTGTCTCCCGCCTGTTCTGGGGGCAGAGTACTCAGATGCCCCTATCTTGGAGGCTGCATATCCAGATCTGTTTGTGTTTTGTTTTCCGCCTAATCTGGGGGCAGAGTACCCAGACCCGCCTATCCTGGAGGCTGCATATCCAGATCCGTTTGTGTTTGTTTTTCTGCCTAATCTGGGGGCAGAGTACCCAGACCCACCTATCCTGGAGGCTGCATATCCAGTACCTGATCCTGTCTGAACTCTGTCCATTGTGTTATGTTCCTGAAGTCCTTTTGTGTCTGACACCCCACACCCAGTGACTGAACTTTCAGGGCTCATCTTTTAAAGATGGAGTCCGGTGTTCTTGCTGAGCTCTTACTATGCTGTGCTCAGCCTTCCATGCGGTGCTAACCCCATCTGGCCCAGTTCCAGTCCGGTGGTGCTTGCACCATCACGCTTGAGTTCCTTCCTTGGTCTGATGCCCGGAGCCTGACGGCCATAGCTAGGTTCCTGATGACCACCGCTACCTGGTCCTGTGCCATCCGTGTCCCAGCCGATGACCTGGGCTGCCACGCCAGTGTCCCAGATGTCTATAGGGTATTCCTGATGTCCAGCCTGTGTCTGATGTCCTGATGTCTTTCCTGTGTCCGCTGACCTTATGCCCTGTGCTGCCACGACTGTGTCCCAGCCGATGACCTGGGCTGCCACGCCAGTGTCCCAGATGTCTATCCTGTGTCTGATGACCTGATGTCATGATATTCTGCCTGTGTCCGATGTCCTGATGTCCAGCCTGTGTCTGATGTCCTGATGTCCTGCCTGTGACCCAATGTTCCACTGGTTCCCTAGGGTCCACCCTGTGATGACGTCTGTCCTGGGTCGGTGTCTGATATTCTCCTGCTGAGCCAGTGCTATGCCTGAGGTCTGAGAGAGGCCGTTCTAGTAATCCCGTGCCAGATTACCCTGGACTGCATCAACCCATGATGACCCCTGTGCCTGAGGTCTGAGAGAGAGGCTGTCCTAGTAAGCCCGTGCCAGATGACCCTGGACTGCATTAACCTGTGATGACCCTTTCTATCGTCAGAAGTCCGTCTGAGGTCGGTGTTTGATGTTCTCCTGCTGAGCCTGTGCTGTGCCTGAGGCCTGAGATAGAAGCTGTCCTAACATGCCTGTGCCAGATAACCCTGGACTTCATCAACCTGTGATGTCCTCCTGCTTTCGTCTGTTATCCTGAGACGTGCACCCTACTCTGATGTGTGGAATCAGGATTCTGACATTATGTTTTGTTATTTAGTGTTTTCATTTGAGTAAACTTTGTTTCTTCATACCTGAAGTTGTGCGGTGTAATCTAGTTATGCATATCGCCATCTTGTCCACATGCTCAGCTGCCACAGACCCTTCTCACTGCCCTTCCCTAGTCTGGGTAGGTCCAGGTAACTATGTGGTCCAGTGGGTCCACATTCCGTTCCCACTGGGGACGCTCGCACCACGTCGTTATGTCTGGCGACGTGGAGGCGTCTGTGGTCGCAGCCGTAACAGAGGTTACCTCCAATCACTGGGCTCCAATCCCAGCCACGCTGAGCTGCAGTGAGATCCGGTGAGCACTCATGGTGCTAGCCGGGATCTCTCCGGAGTTACATTTGAAAACTAATTATCCTCCAGACATGCATTACAACGTGGGACAGAACGACAGGAGATCTAATTTAATACATCAGATTTAATACAGGAGATTGAGGGCTTCGGTGAGATTAGGCAAGGTCGTAAGCATAGTTTAATTGAGAATGTTAAAGGAGTCAGTGTCATTTTTTCAATTAAAGGACTTTACTCTGGCTGTGTCATTATTTACCATGTAACTATATTCCTACATATAATGCATCAAACATAAAGATACCAAATGTAAATTTTTGGTGAAGAATCAACAAGTGGAACACAATTGTGAAGTTAAACGAAATGTATTGGTCATTTTAATTTTTTGGGGAAATTCAAAAACTGAAAAGTGGGGAGTGCAATATTATTCAGCCTCTTTACTTTCAGTGCAGCAAACTGACTCCAGAAGTTCATTGTGGATCTCTGAATGATCCAATGTTGTTCTAAATGCCTAATGATGATAAATATAATCCTCCTGTGTGTAATCAAGTCTCCGTATAAATGCACCTGCTCTGTGATAGTCTCAGGGTTCTGTTTGAAGCACAGAGAGCATCATGAAGACCAAGGAACACAACAGGCTGGTTCGTAATACTGTTGTGGAGAAGTTTAAAACTGGATTTGGATACAAAATGATTTCCAAAACTTTAAACATCCCAAGGAGCACTGTGCAAGTGATCATATTGAAATGGAAGGAGTATCATACCACTGCAAATCTACCAAGACCCGGCCATCCCTCTAAACTTTCATCTCAAACAAGGAGAAGACTGATCACAGATGAATCCAAGAGGCCCATGATCACTCTGGATGAGATCTACAGCTGAGGTAGAACAGTCTGTCCACAGGACCACAATCTGTCTTACACTGCACAAATCTGGCCTTTATGGAAGAAAGCCATTTCTCAAAGATATTCATAAAAAGTGTTGTTTAAAGTTTGCAACAAGCCACATGAGAGGCACACCAAACATATGGAAGAAGGTTCTCTGGTCAGATGAAACCAAAATCAAACTTTTTGGCAACAATGCCAAACGATCTATTTGGCGTAAAGACAACACAGCTCATCACCCTGAAAACACATCCCCACTGTCAAACATGGTGGTGGCAGCAACATGGTTTGGGATGGCTTTTCTTCAGCAGGAACAGGGAAGATGGTTAAAATTGAGTTGAAGATGGATGGAGCCAAATACAGGACCATTCTTGAAGAGAACCTGTTAGAGTCTGCAAAAGACCTGAGACTGGGATGGATATTTGTCTTCCAAGAAGACAATGATCCCAAACATAAAGCAAAATCTACAATGGAATGGTTCCCAAATAAACGTATCCAGGTGTTAGAATGGCCAAGTCAAAGTCCAGACCTCAATCCACTCGAGAATCTGTGGAAAGAGCTGAAAACTGCTGTTCACAAACGATCTCCATCAAACCTAACTGAGCTCGATCTGTTTGCCGAGGAAGAATGGGCAAGAATTTCAGTCTCTCAATGTACAAAAACTGATAGAGACATAACCCAAGCGACTTGCAGCTGTAATCGCAGCAAAAGGTGGCACAACAAAGTATTATGTTATAGGGGCCGAATAATATTGAACACCGCACTTTTTACTTTTTTTTTAAATTTCCACAAAAATTTAAAATAACCAATAATTTCATTCAACTTCACAATTGTGTTCCTCTTGTTGATTCTTCACCAACAATTTACATTTGGTATCTTTATGTTTGAAGCATGATATGTGGTAAAAGGTGGATAAGTTCCAGGGAGCCGAATGCTTTCTTAAGGCACTGTAATAAATGTGCCTTTTCTGGCAGTTGCAGGCTGCTATTTTTAGGCTGGGAGGGTCAATATTCACGGCCCCTTACCAGCCTGAGAATACTAGCACCCAGCTGTGAGCTTCAGCAAGGCTGTTTTGTCAAAAATGGGGGGAACCCCACACCATTTTAAAAAATTAATTATTTAAAGAATTTTAGAAAAACAGCGTGGGGACCCATCTGTTCTTGATAACCAGCCTTACTGAAGCTGACAGTTGAGAGTTGCAACCCCCAGCTGTGAGTTTTGCCTGGCTGGTTATAGAAAATACAGAGGAACCCACGCCATTTTTTTCACTTATTTATTTATAGTACAGGCTCCTGCTGTCACTGTTATTAGCAGCAGCAGCAGCAGCAGCAGGGATAGGCTGATGGAAGCAATAGTCCCTTCAGTCACTGCCTGTTGTCATCTCTTTTATCACTTAAATGTAACTCTCATCATTCTCCCATCCTCACGCCGATCACCGGCAGAGCAGGGGAGAATGATGAGAGCCATGTTCAGCACCCAGCGCCGGGAAACAGTGCTTACTGTAACGCTTCTTCCCTGGCGCCCATTCTTGTGGTACTGATGCCGCACACGCATGCCACACGTTTACCACACATATTACACACACAGACACTGACAAATGACAGTCTGTGGCTGCTCTGTCCTGGCACCTACTGCTGGGTGTCAGCTGTCAGAATCAGCTGACACCCAGTGTTGATTGCTTGCGCACCCCCCATGAACACAGCTGATCGCTTAGACCTAACAATCCATCCATGGTCAAATTGGCCCAGGTCACATGGACGTATCATTACGTCTGATGTCTGAAAGTGGTTAATGGGAACAGTGGAGGTCAAGATAAGATCTGGAAGACCAAGCAAAATTTCAGTTAGCACTGCTTATGGGATTGCTAGAGAGGCAAATCAGCTTGACTGCAAAAGACCTTCAGAAAAACTTAGTTGTGATGCATTGTTCTACTGTTCAGAGACACCTGCACAAATATGGCCTTCATAGAAGAATCATCAGAAGAAAATTTCTCCTGCATCCTCACCATAAAATTCAGCAGTATGCAAAATTCAGAAGTATGCAAAAGAACTTTTAAACAAGCCTGATGCATTTTGGAAAAAATTGCTGTGGACCAGTGAGACTAAAATAGAACTTTTTGGCCTCAATGATCAAAGGTATTTGTGGAGAAAAAAGGGCACAGAATTTCAGGAAAAGAACATCTTGCCAACCATTAAGCCTGGGAGTGGATCAATCATGCTTTGGGGCTGTGCTGCATCCAATGTCACGGGGAACATTTTATAGGTAGAGGAAAGAATGGATTCAATTAAATTTCAACAAATTATTTATGCAAACTTAACACAATCTATAAAAAAATTGAAGTTGAAAAAAACGTGAGGAAGTTATGGGGACATCCTACTATGTTGGGGTGACTGGGGACATCAAATTGTGTGTGGGGGCATCATATTGTGTGGGCGAGGGCTGTTGCTCAAGCTAGATCTATACTTATTATAAATACTTTTGGCTGAATAACAGTAGCAGTACAATTTACTGCTTTTTATGAATTTTTATAACAGCCAGTATATTTATAATTTTGATTAGCTTTTAGATGTAAGAATACATTTTTAATAAGCCTTATCATAGCATATATTAGCAGTAGCAGCTAGTTAATATACTTAATTTTGCTCAAGATTAAGCAACAAAGTCAATAATAATAATGACCAGAATTAAGTTCAGCCCTCCAAAAGAATCATGTGACCCTTTGGGATAATTAATTGCCCATCCCTGTTCTAGTTTCATGCTAGTCATCCAATCATCACATAGAAATGTGAGCTGTAGTCCAACTGTTGCCTGGAACAGCTTTGTTGATGGTAATATACATTGTTAGGGGTCGAGTTCCCGCTTCTGCACAGGGGGAATCTCGGGCCGCTTCTGCTGCGGTCTCACATTCTTCTCCTGCCGCAGGTAAACCTGCTCAGCGGAGACGTCGGTCCTTGCGTCTGGCTCAGTCTCACTCTGTGCTTAGGCTTGCTGTTGCTTCTCCAGCTTTTGCCATTAAAGCCAGTGCTGGGCAGCAGCGAACGGACGCTTTTGGGACTAAGTCCTCCTTTTTCCCTTCTGAGCATGCCCAGGGTGAGATCTCCCGTTGGAGATCAAGGGTCACATGCTCAGATGCTGCAGTGGTTCCCATTCGTCCTCCTGGCAGGTCCTGAAAGGGCTAACTTCTGTGGCAGCTGCCCATTGGTCCTTTATTGGAAGGTCCTGAAAGTACTACAGCTATATAAGCTTCGCATGACCGCACGGCCATGCGCTAGTGTACAATTGTATACGTGTGTTTGTTGTGAGTGCAAGTCGTTCATTAAATACTCCTACCCTATTGTATGACTGTTCGCGTATGGAGTATGGCTGCTATCTAGCGCCCGACTAACCACTCAACGTGTCACACAGGTATCAGCGTCTATTGCTGTGTCCGCCAGTGCGGCGCAACGCGCCAGTAGTGCGCTTCCAGACCCACGTCTGGGTGCTTAGTGGTGTCTGCCAGCACGGCACAGTTCGCACTTCGGTGCTCTTATTATAATAGTTACCTAACACACCCAGTTGCGGTGTTGTGTCAGCAAGTGGTCTAATCGGACTTAAATCCTGAGTCTTGGGGTTGTGTTCGCTGACTCCTTGCTTGCACTCTTTAGTGCGATATTGTGGACCTGTGGCTTTACCGGGTTCGCTTCCACCGCCATATTACGCTGCCATTTACTAGCAGCAGGTTTTCACCTGCACGGTGGACCCCGGACTGCGAACGCATCTATTACATCTTTCTTGGTGCGTTCCGCCAGTCCTAACAGAACACTAGCGCCAGGGTCTGGCTAGTAAATGGCAGACGATCAGCGTTTACAGCGGTACATCCAGCAGCTGGAGGGAAGGTTGGCGGCTCTAGAGCGTTCAACCTCAGCTGTGGATGTCACTGCTTTCGCTGTTCAGGCTGCAAGTGTAGCCGCAGCCAGTTTGTCCGCTGCCACCTCTGCCCCGACTTTATCCCGTCTCCCGCTTCCTGACAAGTTTGCTGGTGACAGTAAACAATGTTGCGGATTCGTAAGCCAGTGCTCCATACATCTCGAGCTCCTGGCGGCGCGTTTCCCTACGGAACGGGCGAAAGTGGGATTTTTTTTATCTCTCTTGTCGGGCAGGGCGTTGGAGTGGGCAACGCCACTTTGTGAGCATGATGACCGTGTGCTACAGAGTGCTCCGCTCTTTCTGGACGCTCTGAAGCAGGTCTTTTTGGGACCCCGTATTACACACGATACCGCGCTCCAGTTATTGACAATTACTCAGGGCTCGTCCGTGGTCAGCCAGTTTGCCATCCAGTTCCGGACTCTAGCCTCGGAGTTAGAGTGGTCGGATAAAGTTCTAATTCCGGTGTTCTAGAGGGGACTGGCAGACCACGTGGAGGATGCCTTAGCCACCAGGGAGATACCCGCCACACTGGAGGAGCTTATTTCTCTATCTCCCCGCATTGACCTCCGTTTTCACGAACGAAGGTTAGAGCAGACCCAGTGTAGGCAGAGGTTTAGACTGGCTCCCACCTTCGCCAGACCTCTTGAATCTTCCGTTTTGGCATCCGACTCCCATGAGGCCATGGAGGTTTCTCAAGCGGGACCTAAGTCTCAGGCCGCTCGAGTACCCATGGTTTGTAAAAATTGTCACCAACGAGGACATTACACTAATAAATGTCCACGGCGGTCGGGAAAACGATCGTGTCTAGTAACCTTAGGGGGAGGTTCACTAGACACAGCGGCTTTTTCCTCCAAACTGTCCTTTAAAGAGACAATCCTGTTTGACTCATCCACTCTAACAGTCGAGCTTTGTGTGGACTCAGGAGCAGAGGGCAATTTCATGTCCTCTGCTTTTGCTCTGCGCCACGCTGTACCACTTGTTATGCTCGCCAAACCTGTAACTGTTAGAGTTGTGAATGGGTCGACACTTCCACAACAAATCACACACCAGACTGTTCCATTCTCCATGTCCCCTTCCCACCAGGAGATTATTTCCCTTCTAGTCCTTCCCAAGGGAATGGATGAGATTTTACTGGGAATACCCTGGCTCCGTTACCACTCCCCACATATTGAGTGGTCCTCAGAGAGAATATTGGGTTGGAGTAAGTCTTGTATGGGCAGGTGTGTGAGTGAGTGTGTACAGGTGTTAGGGACTGGTGGAACGCACCAAGAATCAGATGTTATGGTATTAGGTGCGTTCGCAGTCCGAGGTCCACCGTGCAGGTAAAAGACCCTGCTGCTAGTAAGACGGACTATATGGCAGTACTAAGTATACACACATGGATTAACTTCACCCTGCGTGAAGGAAGCGATCCTGTTGCGTCACAGGACCGCAGTACCGCCCATAAAGCGCGAGCAAGAAGTCAGCGGACTCAACCCCTACACAGGATTGAAGTCCGATTAGACACTTGCTGGCACAACACCGCAACTGGGTGTGTCAGAGGAACATAAATAATAATATTAAGGCACAAGAGTGCGTGCGGTGCCGCACTGACGGACGCCACTGACCACCCAGGCTTGGGTCAGGAAAGCGCAGAGCAAGCGCACAGCGCCGTACTGGCGGACACAGCAACTGGTAGCTGTAAAGTGTGTTTCGTGCTGTTGGATAAGTCGGGCGCTAGATAGCAAACATACACCTTCCGCGAACAGACATTCAATAGGGAGGGTTATTTAAAGAGCGACTTTCACTCACAACACACACACATAATTACAAGACAATACTAGCGCATGGCCGTGCGGTCATGCGCAGTTTATATAGCTGCAGCACAGGAAACAGCTACAGAAGTTTTGCCCTTTCAGGACCTGCCAAAAGGACCAATGGGATGTGCGGCAGTACCTGAGCATGTGACCCTTGATCTCCAACGGGAGATCCTGCCCTGGGCATGCTCAGACAGAGAAAAGCAGGACTTAGATCCAGAAACGTCCACTCGCCGCTGCCCAGCACTGGCTTCAATGGCAGAAGCAGGAAAAGCAGCAGTAACTCTTCGCACAGAGTCAGACTGAGCGAGACGCTGGGATCGACGTCCCTGCTGAGCAGACTCCACTGAGGCTGGAGAAGAATGGGAGACCGCAGCGGAGACGGATCGAGATTTCCCCTGTGCAGCAGAGGAAACTCGACTCCTAACAACAGGTCTCTACTACCGAGGTACCCGCAGACCTTTCATCTCTTCCAAGGTGCTATTGGTGCTATGCAGATGTATTCTCTAAAAAGGCAGCAGAGACTCTACCGCCTCTTCGCCCCTATGACTGTCCTATTGACCTCTTGCCTGGAGCTGAACCTCCTCGGGGAAGGGTATATCCCCTCTCTCTCCCTGAGACGGAGGCTATGTCTCAATACATCCAGGAGAATTTGGCAAGAGGGTTCATTAGGAAGTCAGTGTCTCCTGCAGGGGCGGGATTCTTCTTCGTACAGAAGAAGAACGGTGAATTACATCCTTGCATTGATTACAGGGGTCTCAATGCTATCACCATTAAAAATAAGTACCCGTTACCCCTGATATCGGAGCTCTTTGACAGGCTAAGGGGAGCTAAGATATTCACCAAACTAGATCTGCGGGGTGCCTACAACCTGATTCGCATCCGTGAGGGGGACGAATGGAAAATGGCTTTCAACACCAGGGATGGGCACTATGAGTACCTGGTGATGCCCTTCGGGCTCTGTAATGCCCCAGCCGTTTTTCAGGACTTTGTCAACGATATCTTCCGGGATATGCTTTCCACCTCGGTTGTAGTCTATCTGGATGATATTCTCATCTTCTGTCCAGATATTGACTCCCACCGGAGAGATGTTGGCAGAGTCTTCGAACTCTTACGGGTGAATTCTCATTATGCAAAGTTGGAGAAGTGTGTGTTTGAGCAGGAGTCTTTACCTTTCCTGGGCTATATCATCTCGGCTCAGGGATTGGCTATGGATCCTGCCAAACTACAGGCTGTGATGGACTGGCAAGAAGCCCATTCTCTTAAAGCGGTGCAGCGCTATATGGGGTTCATAAATTACTATCGCCAGTTCATCCCCCACTTCTCCACTTTGGTAGCTCCCTTGGTATCCCTCACCAAGAAGGGAGCGAATCCCAAATTGTGGTCGGAAGAGGTCTCCAAAGGCCTTCACTTCTATAAAGTCCCATTTTGCTAGCGCTCCCATCTTACATCGTCCCGATGTGGATAAGCCATTCCTTATGGAGGTGGATGCCTCATCCGTTGGTGCTGGAGCAGTTCTCTATCAAAAGGATGCTCAAGGTCGGAAGCATCCATGCTTCTTCTCAAAGACCTTCACACCAGCGGAGAGAAATTACTCCATCGGGGATAGGGAGTTGCTAGCATTGAAGTTGGCCTTTTCGGAGTGGAGACATCTTTTGGAGGGTGCTCGGTTTCCATTCCAAGTCTTCACGGACTACAAAAATCTGGTCTATTTGCGTACAGCCCAGCGGCTGAATTCTCGTCAGGCCAGATGGTCCTTGTTTTTCTCCCGGTTCCACTTCACTCTACATTATCTCGCCGGGGAGAAAAACATTCGTGCTGATGCTCTCTCTCGCTCCCTTGTGTCAACTGAGGAGGAGGAGGAGGAGCCTCGGCTTATTGTCCCTTCGGAGAGTCTGAGAACTATAGCTCCGGTTTCGCTTGAGTCTGTGCCTCCGGGCAAGACTTTTGTTCCCATCAATTTGCGACCGGAGGTTCTCTCTTGGGCTCATTCGTCCAGAGTGGGTGGACACTTTGGGGCAAAGAGGACATCTGAGTTGCTGGCGAGTATGTACTGGTGGCCACATATGGTTCGTGACGTCGGAGACTACGTTCGGGCATGTGTCTCTTGTGCCAAAAATAAGTCTCTCCGTCAACGGCCAGCTGGTTTGTTATACCCTCTGCCGGTGGCAGACAGGCCCTGGGAGATGGTCGGGATGGACTTTGTGGTGGGTTTGCCCAAGTCTCGTGGCTGTACCATCATTTGGGTAATCACCGACCATTTTTCTAAAATGGTGCATTTGGTGCCGCTTCCTCGGCTACCTTCTGCACGAGCCTTGGCAGCGTTGTTTATTAAACACATCTTCCGCCTTCACGGTATGCCAGACAAAATTGTCAGTGACCGGGGTCCCCAGTTTGCGTCTCGGTTCTGGAGAGAGCTTTGTCATCTTCTCAGTATTGAATTAAATCTCTCTTCGGCATATCATCCCGAGACGAATGGGTTGGTGGAGAGAGCCAACCAGACCTTGGTCACATATCTGCGACATTTTGTCTCTGCTAGGCAAGATGACTGGGCATCTTTGCTACCGTGGGCGGAGTTTGCTCTTAACAATGCTGTAGCTGACTCCACTGGACAGACCCCATTCCTCCTTAACTATGGTCAGCATCCGCGGGTACCTGTGCCCATGCCCGTGTCTTCCGCCGATTCCAGGGTGGCAGACTGGGCTGTGGAGGCACGGGACATTTGGGATCGCACTCAGGATGCCATTCGGGCTTCCAAGGAGAGAATGAGGTCCTCCGCCGACGCACATCGGCGCCCCGCTCCAACCTTTGCTCCTGGCGACTTAGTGTGGCTCTCCGCCCGTAACATCAGGCTGCGAGTTGAGTCTACCAAGTTTGCACCTCGCTACTTAGGTCCTTTTAAGGTCCTTGAACAGGTTAATCCTGTGGTTTACCGTCTAGCCCTTCCTCCACGCCTAGGTATCACCGACACCTTTCATGTGTCCCTCCTTAAGCCTGTGTACATGTCCCGTTTTCTGAGTCATCTACTGGGACGTCGGGTTCGTCTACGGACGATTACGAGGTGAACGCTATCTTGGGGTACAAGGTGGTTCGTGGCAAAAAATTTTATTTGGTGGACTGGAGGGGTTACGGTACTGAGGATAGACCCTGGGAGCCTGCTGAGCACATTCGGGCTCCGCAGCTCATTGCTGCCTTCGAACGTAGCGAGGCCCAAGGAGGGGGGGCCCTAGGAGGGGGGGTAATGTTAGGGGTCGAGTTCCCGCTTCTGCACAGGGGGAATCTCGGGCCGCTTCTGCTGCGGTCTCCCATTCTTCTCCTGCCGCAGGTAAACCTGCTCAGCGGAGACGTCGGTCCTTGCGTCTGGCTCAGTCTCACTCTGTGCTTAGGCTTGCTGTTGCTTCTCCAGCTTTTGCCATTAAAGCCAGTGCTGGGCAGCAGTGAGCGGACGCTTTTGGGACTAAGTCCTCCTTTTTCCCTTCTGAGCATGCCCAGGGTGAGATCTCCCGTTGGAGATCAAGGGTCACATGCTCAAATGCTGCAGTGGTTCCCATTGGTCCTCCTGGCAGGTCCTGAAAGGGCTAACTTCTGTGGCAGCTGCCCATTGGTCCTTTATTGGAAGGTCCTGAAAGTACTACAGCTATATAAGCTTCGCATGACCGCACGGCCATGCGCTAGTGTACAATTGTATACGTGTGTTTGTTGTGAGTGCAAGTCGTTCATTAAATACCCCTACCCTATTGTATGACTGTTCGCGTATGGAGTATGGCTGCTATCTAGCGCCCGACTAACCACTCAACGTGTCACACACGTATCAGCGTCTATTGCTGTGTCCGCCAGTGTGGCGCCACGCGCCAGTAGTGCGCTTCCAGACCCACATCTGGGTGCTTAGTGGTGTCTGCCAGCACGGCACAGTTCGCACTTCGGTGCTCTTATTATAATAGTTACCTAACACACCCAGTTGCGGTGTTGTGTCAGCAAGTGGTCTAATCGGACTTCAATCCTGAGTCTTGGGGTTGTGTTCGCTGACTCCTTGCTTACACTCTTTAGTGCGGTATTGCGGACCTGTGGCTTTACCGGGTTCGCTTCCACCGCCATATTACGCTGCCATTTACTAGCAGCAGGTTTTCACCTGCACGGTGGACCCCGGACTGCGAACGCATCTATTACATCTTTCTTGGTGCGTTCCGCCAGTCCTAACATACATTGTTAGGGTTTCTAAGCTAATCTCTTTCCCAAGCAACTTATTTTGCTCCATTCCCCACAGGAATTTACTGATCACAGTGATACTATGTTCTGTCTTATGTAAGCTTTAAAACTATGTAAATAAATGCAGAGTGGCATCTGCTGATATAGCGAAAAAATCAGTATATTCATTTACTTGCTGAAATTGTCAGCATTATATAGCACTTTTCTGATTTCATGTAATCAGCTTCGGGACTGAAAAAAGAGGTCAAGTGGTGTGCTGATATTCACAGACAAAATCAGTACATTGAGAGTTTGACATTTCATGGGAGAATAAAGTTTCACTAAAGGTAGAACGGAAGGAGACAGGAGATGTCACACTGTCCTGGAATGACATGACCTTCCGTTTTGCTTTGGAATGTTAGTTTGCTCAATATAGCCCATAGGCCAGTATTGGTTCTAAATATAGAGATGATTTCGACTAGAAATGGTTTCATACTATGCCTCCGGATGCAAACTATCTACTTACACTTTTCTCAGAGCTGATTCATAAAAGAAAAAAAAAAGCTATTTCTAGAATAGTGCATTGGAGATGATTTAATGGCTAATGCCATCACTTTCAGACAAATTATATTACTCTACTGAATCACTATTACTATATAATCTTTGTGGACAGTGCAGGATTTACATCTCAGGAGCTTACACTTTATCCATACACTCATAAACTAAGCTACAGCTTAAAACATTCTTGGGCAAAGTTCTTACAACTAGAAGTGAATGAAACTTTTGAAATTCAAATTTGCCAGGTTCCATTGAAAAAAATCAATATGTAGTGAACACATTTGCTGTGAATTGCAGGCATTTCATTTTCACTGAAAAAATGAATATAAAACCTATGAGTATGAACTGTGTGCAAACCCTTGCAAACTCATTACTACAAAGACAGACTTCTTAATGTCCAAGTGATCTCAACACATCATGGTAATATGGTAGGAATCAACAGCCCATTTAATAACACAGCATACTCACAGACTTTTCATGCTTTTTTTAAATTAAAGAAGGTCTAAAAATTATCCATCTTAGTAATTTCTGATCAGGCAGACTGCTCTTTGCAGAACACCAACTCAAACTGATGGTGTTGCTGCTAGAGGCAACATCATCGTGTTGTGACTAGGATGACTGATGAGACATTTATTTCATAGTACCCTCCACTTCCTCTCAACTATTACACTGGCTGGAGGCAAAGGAAGCCAATCGTGGTAGTACTACAGGAGCAGAGAGAGGCACTGAGAAAGGCAGAGAAATAGGTTGATTACAAAGCTTCTTTAGCAAGAGCTGGATTCACAGCTTCTCAGTACTACTGTATAATTTATCCCATGCTGATTGTACTCTCTATTTTCTACCAAGAGAAAAACACAGTTGTAGTCCATTTATATGCATGTTTAGTGTATGGAAGACATCATGTCGCCTAGCCTCCACCTACTAGCTGAGAGTCAAATGAAAATTAGAAATAGAGCTTTCAGAGAGGAAAACTGATGCATTTTGTCTTAAAATAAAACAAAATTACACTGTACTCACCTTTCCTCGGTTGACCAGCAAATATGCAACACTGCTCCCAGTGTCTTACTTTGGCTCTGGCCTGATGTCACGTTAATGGTGTAACAGTCAATGAGTGAGCTTAGCAGATTGCAACTGGGCTTTTCACTGAAGCAGGTAGAATATCAAAATTTCTTTTATCCATTAACTCTTAAAGAGAACCAGTAACTTGCTCAGAAAAAAAAATGCTATGTTACTCCACTGCTGAATTATTTACAGTTGTAGCTTTTGGAGGACATTATGTGAAATCTCTGCTTGCAGGTCAAGGCAGGCATTTCTTCAGAGTTTTCTCGGCACTATCACCACTCCCACACAAATGCTGTAAATCACGGCTTGTTAACTGATTTAGCAGTCTAGTAGTCTCAGACGCTGCTTAATGGTGATTGACGGTGTCTGAGATAGAGGGCTGAAAGCCAAGACTGAAGAAGCATCCAGTTGAACTACAAACAGAGATTGCACATATTACTCCCCAAAAACAGAAAATGTAAATATATCTGCAATGGGGTTAATCAACGCAAAACCGCATAAAAAGCGGCAGAATCAGAATAGATGAGGGTTTTTTACACAGTATCTAGATCAATTTGTTTAAGCAAGAGTCAAGTCCTGTTTAAAAATGTATTATTTGGATGGTACAAAGAATGTCTTCAGTTTGTCAGCTGTTTTACCCAGATCCCTATAGACTTTAAAGGCTGAATCTGATAAGCAAAACAGAGAATATTCTCTGAGTTTCAGTGACTGGAGATACAGATCCATTTTTAAAACTGATGTCAATCAATGAAACTGTATGAGTCAGCATGCCGTCTGCAGAAAAAATAGACTGCACTAGGATGTGTCACATGGATGTGTGAATGAAGGCTAAATGGCAAAGGACAGAGGAAAAAATGTATATGATGGTTTGTCACGATTGTCCATTAACAGAGCTGGCAATCGGCCCAAATTAAATATCTAGCAGGAGTGGATGCCTAATGGGAGAAAAAAACATATATGCAGTCCTAAATGGTGAACCACCATCACAGAAACCAGAATCAAACTAAAAATAGAATTAAAATATGACATTCAAAGCAAAATGAAACACCAAACCAAAAGCAAAAGGTGGCTACTTTGAAGAACCTAGAATATAAAACATAACTTCAGTTGTTTCACTCTTTTTTGTTAAGTTTATAATTCCACATGTGTTAATTCATAGTTTTGATGCCTTCAGTGTGAATTTACAATTTTCATAGTCATGAAAATACAGAAAAATCTTTAAATGAGAAGGTGTGTCCAAACTTTTGGTCTGTACAGTACCTGCACAAACACTAAGGGCTCATTCAGACGTCCATTTTTTATGTATGAGAAAACAAATGGATCACTTTTCATCAGTGTGCTGGATTCAATTTACTCCAATTTTGCTCAATGTGTCAGTTCTTACCACAAATGTGCCTTCTGTTTTTCTCATATGCCATATATAAATATTAAAAAAAACGTCAAGCTTCTGCATAATAAGCAGTAAAAAAAGATAGCACTCAGATGAAGCAAGGATGACATGAAAGTGCTGTCCATATTTTTTCGAAGACCCATTGATTTAAATGGGCAAATTTGATCCATGACTCAAACCATAAGCCGACATTTCCATTTTCTTTTTTGTGGACACTCGGTCGGAAGGTTATATTCTTTATGGCTCACTGAGCAAGACATAGGGGTTTCTGCTGGAATCTCTGAAAAACATTTTTGTGATGTTAACCCCAACAGAGTCCCAATGGAGATATTCACTTCAAAGAAGCTGATGAAGTCACTGGACAGTCTATGGCCTTTGTTCTTGCACCATTTGTGTTGTTAAATATATATATGTATATGGTGTGCCTCGTTTTTGTGACTCGGTTAGCTTTGTTCAAGTTAATGGCTATGTCGGGATTTCAATCAGAATACTGTTTTCAGAGATTCAGACAGAAACCCAGACATAGTGCTTGGCAGAGAGCACTGCATTAATGTGAACCTAGCCTAAGGTGTGCAAGGTTGAAAAGTTACTACAATTCAGTCATATTTATTGATCATTTCGAGTAGCCAGATTAGTAGGAATAAAATCTAATTTGACTATCAGACACACAGTCCCAAAACAACAGATGATAGTTATCATAATGGAGGATTATGACCTAAAACAATCATTACCTGCTATGAAACAGTAGATAAAAGAAATAGGTAATATATATAGCAAAAAAACAAAACACAGAACACATTCCTGCAGGGATTCAACTTTTGTAACACTGCCACTATAGCACTGGTCCAATGAAACCTTTCCAGATATTCCTGACTACTCGGCTGTAAACCTTGAATGAACCCCTGTCTGTCATAATTATCTCAATCATCCAAAGATAACATTTTCCATCAAGCTTGAAAAAAGCTTAAGTAAATTATGGAAAATGTTGTAATCTCATAACAAAAGCATGTGGCAACCTCAAAGCGCATTAATATGTCTATACTATTGCTTAACAGCTGTTTTTTATTGTAGCTGCAAGTTTTCCGATACGTCCAATGATCTTACTAATCCTGTCATGCATATTAATATTTAAACAGATAAATGTTATGCTCTACAAAATGGTTTTCATCATTAGTCATCAAGTTATTACACAATAAATATTTCGTATTTGACTGAAGACAACATAAAACATTGCTTCTGAGCGTGAAGTTTAGTAAATAATCCAATTTCATATGCTGTAGTAGGCAACATAAATGCCATAATTTTGTACATTTTCTTAGATACTTTTTAATTTTTTTTTATATTTCCGATTGAATATCACTCTCTTTAGTCACATACACGCACACATGCACATAAACATATACATATGCACGTGTGAGATGTGTGTCGGCTCACCAGGGCAGTATAATTGAAGATAAAATGTAATTGTACTCACTCATGAATAATCTTTGTACTTGTTGTCAATAGATTTGTATCTTTATAATTAACTAGCTATTGAACCCGTTCTACGCCCGGGTGGCTAGCATCTATATTGGTATATGGTCTCCATCCTGGTATGTGCTGCTCCATCCTGCGTCCCCATCCTGTCATGAGCTGCTCCATCCTGCGTCCCCATCCTGACATGTGCTGCACCCATCCTGCACTCCCATTCTGACATGTGCTGCTCCCATCCTGCACCCCCATTCTGACATGTGCTGCTCCATCCTGCGTCCCCATCCTGTCATGTGCTGCACCCATCCTGTGCCCCCATCCTGCCATGTGTTGCACCAATCTTGCACCCCCATTCTGTCATGTGTTGCACCCATCATGCGCCCCCATTCTGTCATGTGCGGCTTCCATCCTGCTCCCCCATTGTGAGATGTGCTGCTCCCATCCTGCACCTCCATTCTGACATGTTCTGCACCCATCTTGCGCCCCCATTCTGTCATGTGTTGCACCCATCCTGCGCCCCCATTCTGTCATGTGCTGCTCTCATTCTGCGCCCCCATTGTGACATGTGCTGCACCCATCCTGCGCCTCCATTTTGACATGTTCTGCACCCATCCTGCGCCTCCATTCTGTCATTTGCTGCTCCCATCCTGTCATGTGCTGCTCCCATCCTGCGCCCCCGTTCTGACATGTGCTGCTCCATCCTGCGTCCCCATCCTGTCATGTGCTGCACCCATCCTGCACCCCCATTCTGACATGTGCTGCTCCCATCCTGCACCCCCATTCTGACATGTGCTGCTCCATCCTGCGTCCCCATCCTGTCATGTGCTGCACCCATCCTGCGCCCCCATCCTGCCATGTGTTGCACCCATCTTGCGCCCCCATTCTGTCATGTGTTGCACCCATCCTGCGCCCCCATTCTGTCATGTGCTGCTTCCATCCTGCTCCCCCATTGTGACATGTGCTGCTCCCATCCTGCGCCTCCATTCTGACATGTTCTGCACCCATGTTGCGCCCCCATTCTGTCATGTGTTGCACCCATCCTGCGTCCCCATTCTGTCATGTGCTGCTCTCATCCTGCACCCCCATTGTGACATGTGCTGCACCCATCCTGCGCCTCCATTCTGACATGTTCTGCACCCATCCTGTGCCTCCATTCTGTCATTTGCTGCTCCCATCCTGTCATGTGCTGCTCCCATCCTGTGCCCCCGTTCTGTCATGTGCTGCTCCCATCCTGTGCCCCCGTTCTTTCATGTGCTGCTCCCATCCTGCGCCCCTGTTTTGTCATGTGCTGCTCCCATCCTGCGCCCGTTCTGTCATGTGCTGCTGCCATCCTGCGCCCCCGTTCTGTCATGTGCTGCTCCCATCCTGCGCCCCCGTTCTGTCATGTGCTGCTCCCATCCTGCGCCCGTTCTGTCATGTGCTGCTGCCATCCTGCGCCCCCGTTCTGTCATGTGATGCTCCCATCCTGCGCCCATTTTGTCATGTGCTGCTGCCATCGTGCGCCCATTCTGTCATGTGCTGTTCCCATCCTGGGCCCCCGTTCTGTCAGGTGCTGCTCCCATCCTGTGCCCCCGTTCTTTCATGTGCTGCTCCCATCCTGCGCCCCTGTCCTGTCATGTGCTGCTCCCATCCTGCGCCCGTTCTGTCATGTGCTGCTGCCATCCTGCGCCCCCATTCTGTCATGTGCTGCTGCCATCCTGCTCCCCTGTTCTGTCATGTGCTGCTGCCATCCTGCGCCCCCGTTCTGTCATGGGCTGCTCCCATCCTGCGCCCGTTCTGTCATGTGCTGCTGCCATCCTGCGCCCGTTCTGTCATGTGCTGCTCCCATCCTGCGCCCCCGTTCTGTCATGTGCTGCTGCCATCCTGCGCCCCCGTTCTGTCATGTGCTGCTACCATCCTGCGCCCGTTCTGTCATGTGCTGCTGCCATCCTGCGCCAGTTCTGTCATGTGCTGCTCCCATCCTGCGCACCCGTTCTGTCATGTGCTGCTACCATCCTGCGCCCGTTCTGTCATGTGCTGCTGCCATCCTGCGCCCGTTCTGTCATGTGCTGCTGCCATTCTGCGCCCGTTCTGTCATGTGCTGCTGCCATCCTGCGCCCCCGTTCTGTCATGTGCTGCTCTCATCCTGCGCCACCATTGTATTATATGCCCCCCATAAGATGCTCCATTATATATGCCCCGTATGCTGCTGCCATATATATAAAAATTATCATACTCACCTATCGTCGCTGGGCACCGAGTGCTGGGGGCCTGAGCAGGCGGGGACACCGGCACGCTGTGGGGGTCAGGTGCCGGAGTCACCGCTAGCTCAGGCCCCCAGCACTTGCTATACTCACCTGTCTGTCCCGTTCCAGCGCTGCACGCCGCCATCTTCCGGCTCCTCTGGCTGTGACTGTTCAGTCAGAGGGCGGCGCCGACGCGCATTAAGCACGTCATCGCGCCTTCTGAACTGGGAACGTCACAGCAGAAGACCCAGGAGACGGAGCCGCATGCAGCACTGGAACGGGGGACAGGTGAATAAACTTACCCTCCTGGCGGTCCCTGACTCTCCGGTGGAGATCGCGGTGTGCGCTCAGTGTTTACGCATACCGCGATCTCCTGGGAGCGTCACTCTGTGAGGCCCAGACTGCGCCGGCGCTTGCGCTTGCGCAGTCTATAAAGGCTTTCGACAGAGTGACGCCCCCAGCGTTATATTATAGATGTTGTTAACTGGCCGCAAGATATGTGATATGTCTGTAAGATGTGAAAGGGAGGGTTTTTATAACAGTGAAAGACAGAAAGATGAAGCACAGCCATCTTGAGCAGAGTATGCAAGAATGAGGAGTGTATGAGGCTGTGCTGGAGTGGGATACGGTGTCATCCCCATGCACCATGTTCCAAGTTAACCAGCAATCGCTGCATACATTATTGGAGGTCTATTTATTTCAACTGTTTCTCATATATTTTGCTACAGCAAACCAATGGTTAATTCTTTTTGGTTCCAGGCTGTGCTAATTGGCACTTTGGAAGATTTCGTCAAAGACAGCTAAATATTTAAAGAGCACCTACGACCAATCTGGAGCTGCCCTTTTTATGTTATAGAAGAGTAAGCAGCCTCAGGATCATGATTTTTCTAAATATCATCCAACAAAAGCATTTAGAAGGGTCCCTAATATCCCTCAAAAGGGCCCAACTTTTTCTACATAGTCAGACGCTCTAGCAGAGCAGAGAATGAGCCCATTATAGTCTGCTGTCACTCTCATAGTTAGGGCTCATACTCATCTGCGTGAAAAACTGATGAATGCAATCCGATAAAAAATTTGATTGCACTCTGGCTAGTGTTATTCTATGATTCCATGCTAATCTATGATTTTTTTCCCACCTCAGTTCGGACTGAAAAAATAATTCCTTCATGCAGGAGTGGAACTTACAGAGAAAAACTATAATTGAAAGATTGATTTCTGTTCTGTGTTTTGGAGACACTCCCAGCATACAAATACTGATGAAATAGTGACAAAAATGTACTGAAGTTTAACCCCTTTATGACGTATGATGTGCTATGTCCGTAATGAGCCAGTGATTTTCCATTACATGAAAGCTGATCTGATTAGCTGTCATGTGCCCTTAACAGCTGAGGGTGGAATCACGATCCACCCACAGCTGTTAGCCAGCTAAGTGCAGCTGTCAATCTCTAACAGAGGCATTTAACTCTTGCAAACCGGATGTGCATCTTAGCTCCACCCACTGCCCCCATGTCACATGACAGCAGGTCGCAGATGGGTTGGCATGACAACACGGTGTTAGGGTTGGTGGATCGCACTAAATGTAAATTATGATGAAATGCAATCACAACCCGGGGTCCCCCATGCAGAGATGGAAAATCGCAGCTAGTAAACAATGGCCGAAGAGTGCGGCAAGCGATCTCCAAAACACACGGGGTTAAATGTCACGCTGTGTGAATTGAAATGAATTACCCAACTCTGTTAGCTTTACAGAGGGGTATAGATGGAGATACAGCTGTCCCTAGACAGTATGGCGCAGCTAGATGCCACACTAATGACAATGGCGCTACATGAAATCCCCTGTTGCTTCACAGGTGAACGTAACCCTCACTGGGGCAAGGGAACAGGTAGTGGGCGCAATCTCAGCGCATGCAAGTACACAAACTCCTCTCCAGAGGTGCCAGAATTTTAAAGGCTATACGCCTGCCCTGAGCACACACAGACAAGTCCACACTACTGTAATGTTCCACACACGTATGACAAAAGTAATCTTAGTGCACCGGAGTTGCATTCAAAAGAACCTTTTATAAGTTCTGTTTAACTCCAGTCAGACAGGACCTTGCTCGAGGACTAATTCGGAACTGCCACATCACCCAAGCAGCTAACGACCGATCACCAATGAGAAGTCGCCACCTCACGAGCATGCTCAGAATAGTGATTTCTGGACTTAGCCTCTGGTGCATCTGTTTGCCGGTGCTTATTGTTGATTATCATAGCTTTGGCTTGGAATGCAGTAACCAAGTGAACAGCCCTAGTCTGAGCAAGATGCTGAGACCAACATCTTTGCTGAGCAGCCCCTAGTGCGGCCAGAAAAGAGTGGGAGACTGCAGAGGCAGACAAGGCTTGGGATCTACCCTGTGCAGTGGAAGAATCCCAGCGTAAATATTACCTCCCGCTTGGCCCCCTATGGTGACGTTCGTCATGCTCGAAAGGCGCAATGAACTGAGGGGCACAACTGTGCTCAATCGGCTCCCAGGTCCTATCCTCTGGCCCATGACCCTTCCAGTCCACCAAAAAATGTTTTTGTCATGCACCACCTTGGACCCGACAATGGCATTGGCCTCAAAATCATCCGAGGAAGTATTCGAGCCCCTGGCAGGAATCCCAGATGACCGGGTCATGAATATGGGTTTCAAGAGAGAGTCATGGAAGCATGTAAAAATAAAAACTTCAAATCACCCTCCTTTTGCCCCATTCAAAATAAAACATGTAAAAAAAATAAAAAATACACATATTTGGTATCAACGTGCTCAGAATCACCCGATCTATCAAGCTTTAAAAATAATGAACCCAATAAGTAAATAGTGTAATAAAAAAAAAATCAAAATGCCGGATATAAGTTTTTTTGGTAGCTGCAACATTGCAATAAAATGCAATAACAGGAGATCAAAACATAGTTTCTATCCCAAAATGATGCCAATTAAAATGTCTGCTTGGAGCACAAAAAATAAGCCCTCACTCAGCCCCACATCCCGAAAAATGAAGATGCTACAGGTCTTGGAAATTACCGCTATTTTTTTTTTTTTGTTTACAAACTTTTGATTTTTTTTCACCACCTAAATAAAAAAGTATTGTATCGTATTGACCTGAAGAATCATAACAGCAGGTCAGATTTAGCATTTAGTGAACATGGTAAAAAAAAAAAATAGTTGTTGAATTGCACTTTTATTCCTGTTTTCAAGTATACGATATGGTAAAAACAATGGTGTCATTCAAAAGAAAAAATCATCCCACAAAAAAACAGCCCTCACATGGCCATGTTTATGTAAAAATAACAAAGTTATGTCTCTCAGAAGAATAGGAGGAAAAATCGAAGCGCAAAAACGGAAATACACCTGGTCCTTAAGGAGTTAAATGAGGCCTTTGGTTGATGGGAGGACTGTGCCTTCAGATAAGAACCATATCCAATTGTATACTGCAAAAAAAATAACAGCACTATTTAAATACATAAATATATACATACACACATACACAACCTTGGGAGTTACTGTGTATATAAAAATATACTTTGTGTAAAAAATATGTGCACGGTGGTTTGTGAATGTATTCACCCTTCCTCTTTGGCATTTTTCATGTTTTGCTACCTGGAATTGCACTGTTTTTTGAGAGTTGTCATTAGTTCATGTACATGAACATGCCTACAACTGTGAAAAATTGTTTTGTTCTTTTTTTATAGCGAAACAAACAACAAATAGCGCAAAATAACGCATTGTGCATAACTATTCACCCCTCTAAATTCAGTACTTTGTAGAGCCTCCTTTTGGCAATTATAGCTGAAAGTGGCTTTGAATAAGTCTCTATGAGCTTTCCACATCTTGCCAATGGGATTTTTGCCCATTCATCAAGGAGAAATTGCTCCAGCTTCTTCAAGTTAGATGGTTTACTCTGGTGAAGAGCAATCTTCAAGTCTGACAACAGATTCCTAATTAGATTAAGGTCTGGGCTTTGACTAGGTCACTCCAAAATATTTACATTTTTCCCCTTAACCCCTTCGCCCCGAAGCCTGTTTTCACCTTCCTGACCAGGCCAATTTTTACAATTCTGACCACCATGGGTTTATGAGAAATCGCTCCAGTCAAACCAATCTAATCAGTTTTTATGAAGAGGTAAGCTATAGGCTGGACCACGGTGAGTCATTGGACGTGGTATATCTCGATTTTTCCAAAGCGTTTGATACCATGCCGCACAAGAGGTTGGTACACAAAATGAGAATGCTTGGTCTGGGGGAAAATGTGTGTAAATGGGTTAGTAACTGGCTTAGTGATAGAAAGCAGAGGGTGGTTATAAATGGTATAGTCTCTAACTGGGTCGCTGTGACCAGTGGGGTACCGCAGGGGTCGGTATTGGGACCTGTTCTCTTCAACATATTCATTAATGATCTGGTAGAAGGTTTACACAGTAAAATATCGATATTTGCAGATGATACAAAACTATGTAAAGCAGTTAATACAAGAGAAGATAGTATTCTGCTACAAATGGATCTGGATAAGTTGGAAACTTGGGCTGAAAGGTGGCAGATGAGGTTTAACAATGATAAATGTAAGGTTATACACATGGGAAGAAGGAATCAATATCACCTTTACACACTGAACGGGAAACCACTGGGTAAATCTGACAGGGAGAAGGACTTGGGGATCCTAGTTAATGATAAACTTACCTGGAGCAGCCAGTGCCAGGCAGCAGCTGCCAAGGCAAACAGGATCATGGGGTGCTTTAAAAGAGGTCTGGATACACATGATGAGTGCATTATACTGCCTCTGTACAAATCACTAGTTAGACCGCACATGGAGTACTGTGTCCAGTTTTGGGCACCGGTGTTCAGGAAGGATATAATGGAACTAGAGAGAGTACAAGGGAGGGCAACAAAATTAATAAAGGGGATGGGAGAACTACAATACCCAGATAGATTAGCGAAATTAGGATTATTTAGTCTAGAAAAAAGACGACTGAGGGGCGATCTAATAACCATGTATAAGTATATAAGGGGACAATACAAATATCTCGCTGAGGATCTGTTTATACCAAGGAAGGTGACGGGCACAAGGGGGCATTCTTTGCGTCTGGAGGAGAGAAGGTTTTTCCACCAACATAGAAGAGGATTCTTTACTGTTAGGGCAGTGAGAATCTGGAATTGCTTGCCTGAGGAGGTGGTGATGGCGAACTCAGTTGAGGGGTTCAAGAGAAGCCTGGATGTCTTCCTGGAGCAGAACAATATTGTATCATACAATTAGGTTCTGTAGAAGGACGTAGATCTGGGGATTTATTATGATGGAATATAGGCTGAACTGGATGGACAAATGTCTTTTTTCGGCCTTACTAACTATGTTACTATGTTACTATGTTACTATCAATTTATGAAGTCATGACTTTGGAATGCTTCAGTGGTTCCCACTGATTCTGAGGCTGTTTTCTCGTGACATATTGTACTTCATGATAGTGGTAAAACATTTTTTACATGACTTTTGTTTATTTGGGAAAAAAATGGAAATTTGGTGAAAATAATGAAAAATTCACAATTTTCAAAGTTTTAATTTTTATGCCCTTAAATCAGAGAATCATATTGCACAAAATAGTTAATAAATAACATTTCGCGTGTGTCTACTTTACATGAGTACAATTTTTGAAACATAATTTTTTTGTTAGGAAGTTATAAGGGTTAAAATTTGACCAGCGATTTCTCATTTTTTCAACAAAATTTGCAAAACCATTTTTTTTAGGGACCACCTCACATTCAAAGAGACTTTGAGGGGTCTATATGACAGAAAATACCGAATAGTGACACCATTCTAAAAACTGCACCCCTCAAGGTACTGAAAACCGCATTCAAGAAGTTTTTTAACCCTTCAAGTGCTTCACAGGAATTTTTAGAGACCATCAGGACAACAAGATCTAGAGCGCGCAGGGAACGCATTCCCTGCGCATTTCTCCTCTATGTCACTGTCACTACTGACAGCAGCATCAGAGGGGTTACATGCCTGCAATTGTGTGTATGTGAAAGCTTTTTTTGTACCCACTCTTGTATAAAGGCCAGCTCTATGGAGTCTATGGCTTATTGTGGTTGTATGGACTGATACTCTAGTCTCTGCTTGAGAACTCTGCAGCTCCTAAAGGGTTACCTCTGGTCTCTCTGGTGCCTCTCTGACTAATAACCTCTTTGAAAAATAAATCTTGCCAAATCAGACAAGTTGATTTTCTGGATTTGTTTTCCCATTTTGACTCTCTAGTTTATCAGTGGGGGCCTGCTGCACCCTGCTAGGGCATTTGTCATTTGACAAGGTTTTAGTGAGTCTGCTTTTCATGATGTGTGTTTTTTTTCAGTTTTTCTATGTTAGCTGTTTTTGATATTAGCGTAGGACTCGCAAGTTAATGAGGACCCTTGGCGTTGGGTTGCGATCTTATCCATTTTGGCCAAAATAGTAACCAATACCTCATTTAATGCATTATATGCATTACAATTTTTTCATCTTTTCATTGCACTTTTTATAATTTTTTTTCAGGGTGCTGCAGGGCCCCTTCATGTTGGCTTGTTTTATGTATGGTGCATTTATAAATAGTGCTGGATGCCCCCTGGGCGTGATCAATAGGTTGTCCAGACACTGTGCATCCCACCTATCTGTGTGAATAGTGTCTTATGTAAGCCTTACCTGTGTGCATTTTTGCTACTAGGCAGCCAACCCCCCTAATGTTTTGGCGAGTGGGTGGTTGCTCTCATCAGTAGCTATGTGCCTTTCTGATCAAGTCCTATCAGTTTAATTAAGCACAGCTGGACTACAATAAAGGAGTAGAACCATCTCAAAGAGGATCACAAGGAAATAGACGACATGTGACTTAAATATGAGTGTCTAACAAAGGGTCTGAATGCTTATGACCAAATGAACTTTTTTGAATTTACCAAATGGCTGCAATGAAACAAAGAGTGAAAAATGTAAAGGGGTCTGAATACTTTCCATACCCACTGCATGACTACAGGCCTCTCTCAACTTTTTAAGTGGGAGAGCTTGCACAATTGGTGGCTGGCTAAATGCTTTTTCCCCCCACTGTATCTGAAAAGCCTTAAGTTAAAGATGATAAATTACCATTTTATTGTAGGCAATATATATCTACTATATAATTGTTCAAGGGGTACTTCCATCTGTCCTTCTGTCTGTCTGTAACGGTTATTCGTTCGCTGATTGGTCTCGGCAGCTGCCTGTCATGGCTGCCGCGACCAATCAGCAACGGGCACAGTCCGGAAGAAAATGGCCGCTCCTTACTCCCTGCACTCACTGCCCGGCGTCCGCATACACCCCTCCAGTCTGCCCTCACACAGGGTTAATGGCAGCGGTAATGGACCGCGTTATGCCGAGGTGCAATGCAGTCCGTTACCGCTGCTATTAACCCTGTGTGACCAAGTTTTTTACTATTGACGCAGCCTATGCATCGCCAATAGTAAAAACATTGAATGTTAAAAATAATTAAAAAAAATAAAAAATGATTATATACTCACCTACGCCGCCTTTCCCGCTCCTCGCGATGCAACCGACACGTTCCGGTCGCACGGATGGTCTGGCAGAAGGATCTGCCATGACGTCACAGTCATGTGACCGCGACATCATCACAAGTCCGGCGCGCCTGCGCGGAAAGGACCTGCCATGACGTCACGGTCATGTGACCGCTACACGGTCATGTGACCGCGACGTCAGCACTCCCTGGGACCGGAAGATGCCGCCTGCACCCCACACAGGCGACAGTGCTACAACGCGCCTGCGGACGGTGAGTATGTGTTTATTTTTTATTTTTTTAACCTGTGTCATACATGGTTGGGCAATATACTGCATAGCTGGGCAATATACTACATGGGCTGTGCAATATGCTACGTGGCTCTGTACTGTATACTACGTAACTGGGCAATATACTACGTCACTGGGCAATATACTATGTGGCTCTGTGCTGTATACTATGTCACTGGGCAATATACTACGTCACTGGGCAATATACTATGTAATTGGGCAATATACTATGTGGCTCTGCTGCATACTATGTCACTGGGCAATATACAATGTAACTGGGCAATATACTACGTCACTTGGCAATACAATGTAACTGGGCAATCTACTACGTGGCTGGACAATATACTACGTGGCTGGGAAATATACTACGTCACTGGGCAATATACTACGTCACTGGGCAACATACTACGTGACTGGGCAATATACTACGTGGCTGGGCAATATACTACGTGACTGGGCAATATACTACGTGGCTGGGCAATATACTACGTGGCTGTGCAATCTACTACGTGGCCGGGCAATATACTATGTGGACATACATATTCTAGAATACCCGATGCGTTAGAATCGGGCAACCATCTAGTATATATATATATATATTTATATACACTGCTAAAAAAATATAAAGGGAACACTTAAACAAAAGACCTTCAAAAATATATAGTAGACTCTGGAGTTGTGGCATATTGTTCTACTGTTCAGAAATACCAGCACAGATATGGCCTTAATGGATGAGTCATCAGAAGTAAACTTCTCTTGCATCCTCACTATAAAATTCAGCATCAGAAGTATGCAAAAGAGAATCTAAACAAGTCTGAATCAATCTGAAAACAAGTGGACCAATGAGGTTAAAATAGAACTCTTTGGCCCCAATGATCAAAGATATGTGTGGAGAAAATAGGGCACAGTATTTCGGGAACAGAACATCTCACCAGCCATTAATCATGGGGGTGGATCAATCATGCTTTGGGTTGTGCCGCAGCCAATGGCACGAAGAACATATACTACGTCACTGGGCAATATACTACGTCACTGGGCAACATACTACGTGACTGGGCAATATACTACGTGGCTGGGCAATATACTACGTGACTGGGCAATATACTACGTGGCTGGGCAATATACTACGTGGCTGTGCAATCTACTACGTGGCCGGGCAATATACTATGTGGACATACATATTCTAGAATACCCGATGCGTTAGAATCGGGCAACCATCTAGTATATATATATATATATATATATTTATATACACTGCTAAAAAAATATAAAGGGAACACTTAAACAAAAGACCTTCAAAAATATATAGTAGACTCTGGAGTTGTGGCATATTGTTCTACTGTTCAGAAATACCAGCACAGATATGGCCTTAATGGATGAGTCATCAGAAGTAAACTTCTCTTGCATCCTCACTATAAAATTCAGCATCAGAAGTATGCAAAAGAGAATCTAAACAAGTCTGAATCAATCTGAAAACAAGTGGACCAATGAGGTTAAAATAGAACTCTTTGGCCCCAATGATCAAAGATATGTGTGGAGAAAATAGGGCACAGTATTTCGGGAACAGAACATCTCACCAGCCATTAATCATGGGGGTGGATCAATCATGCTTTGGGTTGTGCCGCAGCCAATGGCACGAAGAACATTTAACGGGTAGAGGAAAAAAGGATTCAGTGAAATTTCAATAAATTCTTGATGCAGACATAGCACCATCTGTAAAAAAGCTGAAGTTAAAAAGAGAATGGCTTCTACAAATAGATAATGATCCTGAACTCAAGTCAAAATCCACAACAGATTACATCAAAAGGTGCAAGCTGATGGTGCTGATGGTTTTAGAATAGTCCTCACAGACCCCTTATCTAAATATGATTGAAAACCAATGGCTAGACCTCAAAATAGCAGTGCATCCAAGATGGCCGTGGAATCTCACAGAACTGGAAGAATTTTAAAATCCCTCAAACAAGAATTGAAAGACTCTTGGCTATTTTTCTCACCTCACTTCACCAGATCGGATTACAAAAACATTTGAACACAGGCTGTAATGTTGCAAAATAGGTACAAGTACTGAGAATACTTTTGCAACCCAATATATATTGGGGCTGAATACTTTCCCAAGGCACTGTACATGCAGTGCCTTGTGAAAGTATTCAGCCCCCTGGAATTTTTCAGCCTTCTCCAACATATCATGCTTCAAATATAAATATACCAAAAATAAATTTTTGGTGAAGAATAAATAACAAGTGGAACACAATTGTGATGTTGAACAAAATTTACTGGTTAAATTTTTGAGGAAATTCAAACACTAAAAAGTGGGGCGTGCAATATTATTTACTTTCAGTGCACCAAACTCACTCCAGAAGTTCATTGTGGATCTCTGAATGATCCAATGTTGTCCTAAATGCCTAATGATGATAAGTATAATCCACCTGTGTGTAGTCAAGTCTCCGTATAAATGCACCTGCTCTGTGATAGTCTCAGGGTTCTGTTTGAAGCACAGAGAGCATCATGAAGACCAAGGCACACAACGGGCAGGTCCGTGATACTGTTGTGGAGAAGTTTAAAGCCAGATTTGGATACAAAATGATTTCCAAAACTTTAAACATCGCAAGGAGCACTGTGCAAGCGATCATATTGAAATGGAAGGAGTATCATACCACTGCAAATCTACCAAGACCCGGCCATCCCTCTAAACTTTCATCTTAAACAAGGAGAAGACTGATCAGAGATGCAGCCATGAGGCCCATGATCACTCTGGATGAACTGCAGAGATCTACAGCTGAGGTGGACAGTCTGTCCATAGGACAACAATCAGTCATACACTGCACAAATCTGGCCTTTATGGAAGAGTGGCAAGAAGAAAGCCATTTTTCAAAGATATCCATAAAAAGTGTCATTTAAAGTTTGCAACAAGCCACCTGGGAGACACACCAAACATGTGGAAGAAGGTGCTCTGGTCAGATGAAACCAAAATCGAAACGGTATGTTTGGCATAAAGGCAACACAGCTCATCACCCTGAACACACCATCCCCACTGTCAAACATGGTGGTGGCATGCGTGAGGTTGGGATGTGATTAATTTATATGTGAACATGTGTATTTTATATAGATAACGAGTTCAAACAGCTGCAATTAATACATGTAATGAGTGCAGAGTAGAAGAGCTTTTCGAAGGAACACTGACAGGTCTGTGTGAGGCAGAAGTCCTATTGGTTGGTAGGTGAGCAAATCCTTATTTTACGCAAAAAAATGCAATGTATTTATTTAAAAATTGTACAGTGTGATTTTAATTTTTTTTTTAAAACTTAAGTCAGCTGCAGTAAAGGCCTGGCAGAGGAAACCCAGCATTTGGTCTTTAATTTATAATAAATCTACTTTATCCAAATACTTTTGAGCCCCCGAAATGGGGAGACTTTGTGGAAAAATGGTTGCAGTTCCTAAACATTTCACAGCATGTTTCTGGTCAACCCCTTTAATTGAACCTGAAAGTCTACACTTCAATTGCATCTCAGTTGTTTCATTTTAAATAAAAAATAATGGCATGCAGAAAACAAATCACAAAAATTTGTCCACTGTCCAAAAATTTCTGGACCTAACTCTAAAGTATATACTGTGTAATACATATACACTTGTATACCTTTACTCTATGTTACATTTTGAAAATGTGATACTTCCATTTCATTTGGCAGTGTAAGGTTATAGGAAGCACATTGTTCTTTGGGGTGGTGTAGATTTTCAGATTGGCTGGTGTGGCTGATTTTAGTTATAACGACGCTCCAGATGTTTTATTTATTTCCCTTGCAGAAAATGGCTTTTGACAGCTAGATACAACCAAGTGACCTCACAGAACAATTAGAGAATGCTTAGCTCATATTTTGCTCAGCGATATCCATGAGGTTTAATAACCGCATTACTTTCCTTTGTCTCATTAAAATGTTTAAAAAAAAGATCTGTTGCCATTTATTTTTATACATTGCATGGTCAAATTTAACAGAATAGATACACATATCCATAAAAAATAAAAATATATGAACAATTCCATTAAATAACATGACTGTGTGCCGTCTAGCTTCAAAGTGAACAACACAATGAGCTTATTCCTTTTCTTTGTCACATTAAAATATATTTGCAATGCAACTTTCCATAAAATGTAAAATGAAGTATACTTTAACATTACAGCCATCATGGAGCAAGTCAAAGGGTGTGTGGAGCAGGCTCAGGAGCAGAGCCTGCTCCACACTAGGCAGATGCTGGAAAATCTGAAAATACGTCATCTGTGTCTGACCATATAAAGGCCCCTGTCAATCTCTGACAGCGGCACTTAAGTGGATGTGACGGACAGTGTGAATTTGTCCTTATGCACATGTCCATGTAAGCACTATCAAAATTAGGTTTTAAGAGATAAGTTCCAGCTCAGAAAAAGATAAGATAAAAACAAAGCAGATCTTGCTGTGGTGACCTACATTTAGGAGTCGCTAATATTCAAGGAAAAAAAGAGTTGAACTGAAACATTGGAGATCAGCTAAGCTGACTTGCTGACTGTGTATAATGATAGCTAAAAGATTTATGAATTCAGCTCTGCCCTCTACAAGCTGTTGTCAAAACTCCTGGGAGGCAAAGGCATTCATAATACTGCTGTCAGAACGTTCCTTGGCCACCATCAGGCACCAGGGTCTGGGCGCAACTGCTATCTCTGCCCCCCTGCATCCTTGCACATTTTTCCATGACTAAAACTCAGGAACTATAGAAAATAATTAGAGTTAAACATTTTCAAAATGAATTGACTTTTTATAAAAGAATAGCTAGATATAAAATGCAAATATGTGCTTATAAATGACCATTAAATACCAGTATCGACACCGATTAAATAAAGGATTTATGAAACAAGTGACAACTGAGATATTAATCCATAAATTATTATGTATTATCCTGAATATCTTAATAACACCTGTACGTTAGTTGTGACCTTGTGAAACCATTCTTCCTTCGCAGTGCTTGCCAGGATCATAAAAGCGCCAGAATCACAGAATGTAACGTTTGGCTCAGAAGTGTCTCTGAGGTGTACAGCATCCGGTATTCCTGTCCCTTCTATCAGGTGGTTTGAAAATGGAAAATCTGTAAGTATATTTCACTGATTCTGAACTAGTACTATTGACACTTGCTCACAGCCACATACTGGTGCTTCTCGTAAAATTAGAATATCATCAAAAATTTAATTTATTTCAGTTCTTCAATAAAAAAAGTGAAACTCATATATTATACAGAGTCATTACAAACAGAGTGATCTATTTCAAGTGTTTATTTCTGTTAATGTTGATGATTATGACTTACAGCCAATGAAAACCCAAATGTCATTATCTCAGTATATTAGAATACTGTATAACACCAGCTTGAAAACTGGTTTTAAAATCCAAAATGTTGGTCTGCTGAAATGTATGTTTAGTAAATGCACTTAATACTTGATTGGGGCTCCTTTTGCTTCAATTACTGATCAATGCGGCGTGGCATGGAATCGATCAGCTTATTGCACTGCTGAGGTGTTATGGAAGCCCAGGTTGCTTTGATAGATGCCTTCAGCTTGTCTGCATTGTTGGGTCTGGTGTCTCTCATCTTCCTCTTGACAACACAGAATCTATGGGGTTAAGGTCAGGCAAGTTTGCTGGTCAATGTTTTTAAATCAGGTATTGGTACTTTGACAGTGTGGGCAGGTGCCAGATGCTGGAGAAAAAAATTTCCATGTCCAAAAAGCTTGTCGACAGAGGGAAGAATGAAGTGCTCTAAAAATTTCACGGTAGAGAGCAGCGCTGACTTTGGTCTTGATAAAACACAGTGGACCTATACCAGCAGATGACCTGGCTCCTCAAACAATCACTGATTGTAGAAACTTCACACTAGACCTCAAGCAGCTTGGATTGTGTGCCTCTGCACTCTTCCTCCAGACTCTGGGACCTTGATTTCCAAATGAAAAGCAAAATTTACTTTCAGCTGAAAATAACACATTGGCTACTGAGCAACAGTCCAGTTCTTTTTCTCCTTGGCCCAGATAAGAAGTTTCTCACATTGTCTATTGGTCATGAGTGGCTTGACACAAGGAATGCGACACTTGTATCTCCTGTTCGGGAAATGTCTGTGTGTGGTGGCTCTTGAAGCAATGAATCCAGCAGCAGTCCACTCCTTGTGAATCTGCCCAAATGTCTGAATAGCCTTTTCTTCACAATCCTTTCAAGGCTGCGGTTATCCCAGTTGCCTGTGCACCTTTTTCTACCACACTTTTTCCTTCCACTCAACTTTCCATTAATATGTTTGGACACAGCACTCTGTGAACTGCCAGCTTCTTTAGCAATGGCCTTTTGTGACTTACCCTCCTTGTCGAGTGCGTCAATGACTACCTTCCGGACATCTGTCAAGTCAGCAGTCTTCCCCATGATTGTGGAGCCTACTGAAACAGACTAAGGAACCTTTTTAAACACTTAGGAAGCTTTTGTAGGTGTTTTTGTTAATTATTCTAATTTACTGAGATAATGACTTTTGGGTTTTCATTGGCTGTAAGCCATATTCATCAACATTAACAGAAATAAACACTTGAAATAGATCACTCTGTTTGCAATGACTCTATATAATTTATGAGTTTCACTTTTTGTATTGAAGAATAGAAATATATTAACTTTTTGATGATATTCTTATTTTGTGAGAAGCACCTGTAGTTAAAAAATGAACATAAATTAAAATGTGTTGTCACATGTGTTTGCAACAATTCACGGAAAACTATAAAAAAATATGCAACTGTATGCAAAAATTTTAATAATAAATACTTTTATAAACAGTACTTAATAGGTATTCCAGATTTGTTTCTATCAGTTTTTTCAGATGTGGCTGTGGTGAGGCCCCCTTCTGCACTATTTGCACCATTGTTATGATGTACAAACTTACCCCAATAGTCTATGCATGTCACCACATGGAGTTTTTATGGTTTCATAATATAGGCCCATAGGCAGTCGTTGTTCTGACATAATAATTTATAGAGGGGAATAACTCTGCTATACTGTGGAGGACATTTATCATTGCATTTGCTTCAACTTTTTTTGTGCAAATTGTGTAATTTTATTGTTAAAAATGTGTAAGCAATGGGATTTATTAATCAGAGATCAGGAAAAAAATATTAGATGTATGTTGATGATTCTGAATTGGTCAAGGCTACACTCAAACACCTATAAAGATGAAGCTATTCATGGTGGGGAGGTCAATGCTTAAAGGGAATCTGTCATTAGGCTCAACTCTACTAAACCATTTACATGGGCATGAAGGTCATAGGAAGCTGAATACAATGACACCTTTATATCTGCAACCCAATGTCTTATTCCAGAGAAATCCACATTTTTTCTTATATGTAAATGAGCTGATCCAGGCTATGGGCCTGGCACTGGTCTGCATGAGAATCTGCTTACAGAGCTTATTGTAAATAAAGGGAGGTATTACCAGTGTGTGGCATATAAGTGACACAGAACAGTAGAACTGAACGTTGTCTCCTTACAAACACATTTGCTGCAACTCTCACTGCTCTTGAAATAATATTGTAACACTGGCTGCCTGTGAGATGGATGCTGAAGCAGTGAGAGGACACCTGCAGGTGAGTTTAAAGGGAAACTGTTAGCAGATTATTGCTATGAAACCCGGCACAAGCTTAATATAGGACAAAACACTCTGATTCCACGGTTGTAAAAACAAAAAAGTGAAAAACAAGCTGGGGCACTCACATAGAATATTTAAAAATCATATACACATACCCTATATACAGGGTGGGCCATTTATATGGATACACCTAAATAAAATGGGAATGGTTGATGATATCAATTTCCTGCTTGTGGCACATTAGTATATGGGAGGGGGAAAACTTTTCAAGATGGGTGGTGACCATGGCGGCCATTTTGAAGTCTGCCATTTAGGATCCAACTTTATTTGTTCCAGTGGGAAGAGTGTCATGTGACACATCAAACTTATTGAGAATTTCACAAGAAAAACAATGGTGTGCTTGGTTTTATCGTAACTTTATTCTTTCATAAGTTATTTAAAAGTTTATGACCACTTATAAAATGTGTTCAAAGTGCTGCCCATTTTGTTGGATTGTCAATGCAACCCTGTTCTCCCACTCTTGAAACACTGGTAGCAACACCGCAGAAGAAATGCTAGCACAGGCTTCCAGTATCTGTTGTTTCAGATGCTGCACATATCGTATCTTCATAGCATAGACAATTGCCTTCAGATGACCCCAGCATCTGAAACAACAGAGTTTTTTATCTCAGGATTTGTAAGACAAAACCAGGAGTGGGTGATAAATACAGAAGTGATGACGTGTTTCTATTATACTTTTCCTCTGATTGTTACATTCCTGGTTTTGGATTACAAACAGTGAGGTAAAAAACTGACCAAATACTCAATGTGTGCACGTGACCTACGGAAAATCTGCAGCAAAAACATAGATGTTGAGTATTTGGATGCAGAAATTTCTCCACTGGCAGGTAAAATGCAGCGTGCAATACGTTAGTTTTGGATGCATTTTTGTGTGTGTTTTTTGCTAGTGTTCTTTCAAGTTTTTTTTGTACAGCATTGAATGCTGTTTGTAGCTTAATAAAACTGGCTGAAAAAAAGGAAAAAAGGTAGTTAAAAAGCTAAATATATACTGCTCTATGTGATTAATTCATTGACTAGATGTTAGGGCTAGCGGAACGCACCAAATAATAAGACAGATAGAGTATGGTGCGTTCGCAGCCTGGGGTCCACCGTGCAGAGATGGAACCTGCTGCCAAGTAATGACGGACTATATGGCGGTACTCATAAGTATACACACGTGGATTAAACTTCACCCAGCGTGAAGGAAGCGTTCCTGTTGCGTCACAGGACCGCGGTACCGCACATAGAGCGCGAGCAAGTAGTCAGCGAACTCAACCCCAACTAGGATTGAAGTCCGATTAGACCCTTGCTGGCACAACACCGCAACTGGGTGTGTAAGGAAACTAAATAACAATATAAAGGCACAAGAGTGCATGCGGTGCCGCACTGACGAACGCCACTAACCACCCAGGCTTGGGTAAGGAAAGCACAGAGGAAGTGCACGGCGCCGTACTGGCGGTCACAGCAACTGGACGCTGTAATGTGTGATTCGTGCTGTAGGACAAGTCGGGCGCTAGATAGCAACCATACACCTTCCGCGAACAGACACTCAATAGGGTAGGGGTATCCAAGGACGACTTGCACTCACAACATACACACATTAACAATTGTACACTAGCGCATGGCTGTGCGGTCATGTGCAGTTTATATAGTTGCAGGACAGGAAGTGGCCACAGAAACTTTGCCCTTCCAAGACCTGCCAAGAGGACCAATGGAATGTGCTGCAGAGCCTGAGCACATGACCCTCGATCACCAACGGGAGATCTTGCCCTGGGCATGCTCAGTGTGTGCAGACAGACAAGGACTTAGTCCCAGAGAAGTCCGCTCGCTGCTGACCAGCACTGGCTTTAATGGCAGAAGCTGAAGAAGCAGCAGTAACTCTCTGTACAGAGTGAGAGTGAGCAAGACGCTGGGACCGACGTCCCTGCTGAGCAGACTCCACTGCGGCTGGATAAGAATGGGAGACCGCAGCGGAGATGGCTCGAGATTCCCCCTGTGCAGAAGCGGGAACTCGAGACCTAACACTAGATAAATAAATTAATTAAAAAAAATTGCTTGGGGTCCACCCTATTTTTTTTAAAAAGTGCAGGTAAAACAGACAGTTGCTGGCTTCTATTATCAGGCTGGGACGGTCCATGGTTATTGGCCAGTCCCAGTCAAAAACGTAGAAGACCGCAGCTGCCTCAGAATTGACATGCCAGAATAAGATTCTCCAATTCTGGTTCTTTACCATTCTCATCCCAATTGCCCTGGTGCGGTGGTAGTTGGGGCAATATATGTGGTTGATTACAGCTGTGATTTGTCAAAAATCACAGCTGCCATCAAGCCCAGTGGTTAGTAATGGAGAGGCATCAGTCTGACACTCCCATTACTAACCATGTGGGTAAAAAGCAATAAACACACACAGAAAAGTCCTTAATTTAAACAACAAAATGAAAACAAGACACCCTTTTTCACTAATTTATTTACTAAAAAAAATCTCACTACAAAGTTGTTGCAATACAGCAGACCGGCATGGGACGGATCCACCATAATCCACATTGATGTTGGGGATCCGCTGTAATCCACATCGTAATCCACATCGATGTCCCACATGAGCCCAGTCCAAAGTTCCAGAATATAGAGCCTCGTATAGAAAGTGGGGCTTCACAGGCTGTCTTACCAGCACACACTGCTGGATCTCGCAACACTCAGCGATAGCCGGCAGGGTCTGTGACCAGCGCTGATGTCAGTAAAATTAACACGGGTCACAGACACTGTCGGCTATTGCCGAGCACTGCCAGATATGGCAGTGTGTGCTGATGTGACAGCCTATAAAGCCCCGTTCTCTGAATAGGGCTCAATATGCTGGAATTTTAAATGGGGCTAGCCATGATACATTCATGTGGATTAAGGCAGATTCACTGAACTAAAGTGGAATTTTTGGGGGGGAAATAAATTGGTGAAACAGGGTGTCTGCTTTTTTTTATATAAAGTATTTTTCTGTGTGTGTGTTTATTGCTGTTTACTTACAGGGTGTCTGACTGACACCTCTCCATTACTAACCCCAGGGCTTGGTGTCAGGGACAGTTGCTGACATTAACCCCTAATCCCATTACATCCTCACCAGGCAATTGAGATGAGCGAACATTAAGTGCCAGAATTGGCACATCAATTATGCAGCTGCTGTGGACTTGTATTTTTAGGCTGGGGATGGGCCTCCCCAGTCTGATAATATAAGCCCACAGCTGTCTGTTTTTCCCTTAGCTAGTTATTAAATTAGGGTGAATCCAACGCTATTTATTCTTAGAAAGCTGTTGGGTATCTGCTGGCTATTTCTCTATCTCTCTGTATCATTGCTGTACAAAAAACGCAATTAAAATCACAATAAAAAAAGAGGCAAAAACACAACAAAAAAGCAACATGTGCACACAGATGGGAGACTTTCTGGCTACTGGAGTTCCCAGCTTCTGGGACACCTGGAGGCTATGAACTAAGGTTACCAGAATTCTCAGCCTCCAGATGTTCGAGGCACTCCAGGTACCTCTCCTAATCTGTCTCAGGTACGCAGAAACATATATGAACTCGGGCTCCATTCAGACTACTAGGCTCAGGATCCTCATGTAGAACTGTTACTGATTTTGACTCAGGTTTCAGGATTGTCAGGCAGAAATGTTACTGACACAAAGGGACAGCACTTATTCAGGCACAGCCGGAGCGGCTTCAGGGTTCAGGCTCCACTGATGTGGCTTCAGTGTTCGGAGACTGGTTGTAGCAACCCGGAGACATGGAATACATGTTGAGGATGGGCCGCACAAGAACTAGGGACTTTGGGTTGAAGACTGGCTGCAATAGGACCAGGGATTTTGGGTTCAGGACACTGGCCACATCAGGTGCAGGGACAATGGGTTCATGACTAGCTGCATTAGGACTGTGGACTTTTTGATTCTGGACTGGATGCACTAGGGCCAGGGACTTCAGGTTCCGGATACTGGCCACACCAGGACCAGTGGACCTTGCAACTTCACTGGTAGAACACCACAGTACCTAATGACTCAATGTGTTGCTCGGCATCTCCTTGTTGGAGAGATTGCCTTTTAAACAAGATGCCTCTCAGTTCCCAGCTATTGGCTGGGAGCCATCTTGCAGGTGAACATTTACACTAAATGACTCTCAGCTGACGGTATTTTACTTTATGCACAAGCTGCCCCTTTAAGAACAGAGGGAGTGTGCTTGTGTGCGCCATAGGTGTGCCACTGTGACTCAAAACAGGAAGGAAGCAGGGAGCATGTTGCGCACCCAGGGCAGGGAGTATGTCGACATTCCTGCATGGAGAAGGAAGGGGAGTGATGTAGGTGTGCTGGCAATAGCATTACAATGTACATGTAGCAGAGGTAAGTCTTCTGCTCTGAGCATAACCTCAACAAAACTCCTGACTGGCAGCTTCTAGTGTACACTGTACATAATCAGAAAGCTTCTGATCAGTAATGGAGGCAAGGTTACAGATTCGTCTTACTACCTGGCAGATTTCAGACTATACAGTAAATAGAGTAAACTTTTCATGTTGTTTAATGAGGGGGATCATTTAGATCTAGACAGGTTAGGGGCATAGATTTCAACCTCAACAATAAAATGTTTCCGAATTTAAATAGTTAAAGTTAGAATAGGTTGGACCCCACACCATTTTTCGGGGGATCTATTTTTCATAAGCAACAAAACAAAGCAGACAGCTGGGGGCTGATATTAATAGACTAGGAAGGTCCATAGATATTGGCCCCTTTCCAGCATAAGAACAGCTCACAGCTGTCTGCTTTCCCTTTGCTGGTTATTAAAAAGAGGGAGGACCCCACATCATTTTTGTCATTTATTTATTAACAAGAACAGTAAACCACTCAGGCATGGAACTGCTCCACTCCTCACTTGGACTTCTGCCTCCTGGTTCCAGTTTATTATTTTAAATATTTCTTTTATAATTCAATGTAAATTTAAATAATTTCCTTATCCACATTCGTTTGCAGGCCAATTGTCCTTTTCTTACCTCCATTTTGCTTCCTTTTGCATCCCCCTTACTGCGACCTTTTTAAAGCCATTTTACCACACCAAAGTTCGGGTCCCCGTTGACTTATATGGGGTTTGGGGTCAATATCGGGTCAAATTCTTTGTACCCAAACTGAATTTTTTTACTAAAGTTCAGTCAAACCCGACAAACCTAAATATCCACAGGTCCTTTTATGCCTAGTCAACTTATTTGCTTGAATTTGATTAACCCCTTTAGGAATGAGCAATTTTTCACTTTTGCGCTTTTGTTTATTCTTCCCCTTATTCCAAGAGTCATGACTTTTTTATTTTTATGTCAACATAGCCGTGTGAGGGCTCTTTTTTTTTTTTGGGGGGGGGGGAGTTGTACTTTCGAACATTAGCATCCATTTTATTATATGATGTACTGGAAAGTTGGAAGAAAATCCAAAGTGTGGTGAAATAATAAAAAATAAAAAAAGTGCAATTCTGCAATTGTCTTTTGTTTTATTTTATTTACAGCATTTAGTTTACAGTGAAAATCCTGGAAATACTGTATGTTTATCTAGGTCAGTACAATTACGGAGATACCAAACATGCATATTGAAAAACACCAGCACCTCTGATCGGTGGTAAAATTATTACCACCAGTCAAAGAACTGTGGTTACCACATAGTCAAATGTGTGAGCCAGTATCTGTGACCAGCAGTTAAAAGTTTGCCGCCAGTCACAGACATTGGCTGATGACAGAGTATTACTCTCATCAGCCTATGCCTGCTGTCACTGATAACAGGAAGAGCAGGCACCGCTAATGGGAGTATTCATCAGCCGGGACCAGTACTATAAAGAAATAAATAAAAACAAAAAAAATGACGTGGGTCTCTTCTATTTTTGATAACCTGTGCAGGCAAAACTGACAGCTGTAAGCTGCATTCCTCAGCTGTCAGCTTTATCATGGCTGGTTATCAAGTATAAAGGGGTCCCAATGCCATTTTTTGAAATTATTTTCATGAATAATTTTTAAAAAGCAGAACGGGATTCCCCATCTTTTTTACAACCATCCAAGCTAAAGCAAGACAGCTGGGGGCTGGTATTCTCTGGCTGGTATGGGGCCATGGATATCACCTATTAGATGAGCCAATTCTGGCACTTTTCCCAGCTCTTCCCACTTGCCCTGGTGTGGTGGCAAGTGGGGTAATGGTTATGGGGTTGATGTCAGCTGTTTAATGGCTGGATGCTTATTTGCAGCAAGTAAGGCCTTCAATAATGTCCTATTTCTAATATGTAAACAAATATAGGTTTACTTGTTATGTCTCATTTTCTACCTAATATAATGGCTCAACCACTGTTAGTATTGAGAAATCAAAGTTACAAATTATTGTATTTCCCATTGTCTAGGTTTCGTCAGAATCTGTTGAAGAAAACATCAAAGATGGAATCATCTTCTCCAAATTGCACATTGTAGCGAACAGACCTGGCCTGTTTACTTGTATGGCCGATAACAAGCACAGTGGGAGCTTTGGTACAGCAAAAGCGGCAGCCACAATTAGCATATCAGGTATGTACCGTATATCTACTGGTCCTAGGGTTAGAGTTATGTTTGCACACATTGTTCATGCTGGGTTTTTTTAGCTAAAGCCAAACGTGGATACAAGAGGATAGAAAAGTAATAAAGGATACTGCTCACTTCTTCTATCTAGGATGTTGGGTTAAAAAAAAATTCTGCTTCAAACCTGTACTGCATTGTCTATGGTGTCTTGTGAGTATGACATGCTGAGCATGACATGCTTAGAGTGAGGGTTCTTTGGTGGGTTTGATTTGATTAAATGGGTTTTTTTCCAGGCTTGAGCTACATTTTTGTGATGTGACTGCAGATTGTCAAATCCTGACACTTTGCATTAAACGCATCCTCATGCGTGCATGTGCACATGTGCATGTAGTAAGTAGAGTTGAGCGAATTTCTCCGCTTATTCGGCAAGCTATAGCTTTATCCAAAAAGCTGCAGAGGGAACCCTGGGTACATGGATCGTGCCAGCTGATCAGCTAATTGGCGCTGTAGCTGTATGTGTCGCGTCTGTGTGACAGTCACGACACATGTATGGAGTCTGTGTATTGCGACACATGCAGCCTCAGCACTCTACAGGTATCCGGGTTCCCTCTGGTAAGCGCTATTGCTTGCCGAATAAGAGGAGACCAGAAGAAATTTGCTCGTCATCTCTACAAGTTGTCAGAATTTTCCAATCTACAGTAATACCACTGTGCCCTGTTAATGCCAGTATAAATCATTCGAAGTGCCTGAAGGACTCATCGCCCGTAGCGTTAGAGCAGGAGAACATAGAACGCCGTAGAAAGAAAATAAAATCCTAATTGATGAATAGATGTGCAGTAGCAGACCTTTACTTTCAGCACATACTGTATGTAGCTAATGGAAAAGTACTGTAGTTCCTATACTGACCACTAGATGGTACCATTTAATTATAACATTTTTACTATATGTGGATTATAGCGGGCACACTACCAAGACAGATTGGTATCCAATTATTATTATTATTATTTTCAGCTTTGTCCATGAATAAAATAATTTTCACCTCCACAGAAGTTCACATTATTGTCGATGATGGTTATATTAGCACCGTAGTCCTCACTTTATATATCACACTATGGCATTACACTATTTTTTTTATTTCACACATTGTGGCATTTCCACAGTTTCGCACAATAAATATGAAAATTAGCCCATCTAAATTATCATCTTCATCATCCTTTACCAAAAAATAGGGAACAAATGGACTTCAGCTTCAGGACTAATGGAGCCTTTCATTTATATGTTGCTGACCTTGTCTTTTCTCTTTCTCCTAATGTCATTTTTCTGCATCTGGATAATAATCGCTTCCTGAAGAATGGAGGTAGGACTTTAAGGAATTCATTTATTTTTGCTTATTAATACAAGACACATTTCATTGACTATTATCAATGGATTGTAGCTTGCTAGAGTCGGCATTTTTCTGCCACAGATAGAAATACTGCATGTATGGGAAGTTTGGGATGTTTTATATAGGTCCATAGCTATTGGGGGTGCAGAAGTGGTACCCTACCCCTGTAGCCCCTTTTCCACTAATGTAGACTGCATACTTAAGATTTTACATAGAGGTCAAGGACCTTCAGCTTTAACATCTGCATTTATATCTTGAATATTTCTTCTTGTGCGACTGATACAGAAATGTTTCTAAATACATAACTGTATGAGGTTTCTACTAGTTAGTCTCGTCTATTCTGTTACCCCAGTGGCTTTGAATATAATATTCATGTGGTTACTGCAACTCTCAGTTTCCAGAGCAAATATTTTGCCTCAATGGCTGGAGATTTATCAGAGCAAAATGATCAAAAATGTAGTTTTAGAAGTTAATAATTTACATACTAATGGACACAATGACGGACATACTGATGGACATACTGACGGACATACTGTCGGACATACTGTCGGACATACTGTCGGACATACTGACGGACATACTGACGGACATACTGACGGACATACTGACGGACATACTAATGGACATAATGATGATGGATATACTGTCGGACATACTGACTGACATACTGTCGGACATACTGACTGACATACTGACGGACATACCGTTGGACATACCGACAGACATACTGTCGGACATACTGACAGACATACTGACGGACATACTAATGGACATAATGATGATGGACATACTGTCGGACATACTGACTGACAAACTGACGGACATACTAATGGACATAATGATGATGGACATACTGTCGGACATACTGACTGACAAACTGACGGACATACCGTTGGACATACCGACAGACATACTGTCGGACATACTGACGGACATACTGACGGATATACTGTCGGACATACTAATGGACATAATGATGGACATACTGTCGGACATACTGACAGACATACTGACAGACATACTAATGGACATAATGATGGACATACTGTCGGACATACTGACAGACATACTGACGGACATACTAATGGACATAATGATGGACATGGACATACTGTCGGACATACTGACGGACATACTGTCAGAAATACAGTCGGACATACTAATGGACATACTGACGGACATAGTGACGGACATACTGACGGACATACTGATGGACATAGTGACGGACATAGTGACGGACATAGTGACGGACATAGTGACATAATGATGGACATACTGTCGGACATACTGATGGACACACTGACGGACATACTGTCAGACATACTGACGGACATACTAATGGACATAATGATGGACATACTGTCGAACATACTGACGGACACACTGTCGGACATACTAATGGACATACTGACGGACATACTGATGCACATACTAATGGACATACTGACGGACATACTTATGGATATTCTGATGGACATACTGACAGACATACTGACAGACAGACTGTCCAACATACTGACGGACATACTGTCAGACATACTGACGGACATACTAATGGACATACTAATGGATATACTGTCGGACATACTGACGGACATACTGTCGGACATACTGACGAACATACTGACGAACATACTGACCGTCATACTGATGGACATACTGATGGACACACTGACAGACACACTGTCAGACATACTGATGGACATACTAATGGACATAATGATGGACATACTGTCGAACATACTGACGGACATACTGTTGGACATACTAATGGACATACTGACGGACATACTGACGGACGTACTGACGAACATACTGTCAGACATACTGACGGACATACTGTCGGACATACTGACGGACATACTGATGCACATACTAATGGACATACTGACGGACATACAGCCAGAAGACCTTATTTCCAGTGGTTTCCAAAGCCAAACCCAGGCAATCAGTAGTAGCCACAAATTTTATATAAAAAAAATAGATGTTAGCATGAGTCATCAGCTTTAAAAAGTAACCATCAATTAGGAAACAAAATAATAGTATACATAAAAATAAGAAACTTTTTAGTATATCATATCAGAGAAATCTGACCATTTATTCTAAAAAGTCTAAATTCATGGGTAAAATCTGTCTTCAGTAAAAACAGATTTTTTTCCAATACAGAGATAAGTGGCAGTTAGTGCTCATAACGTTCTATGGAACTTGCAGTAGAATGTCCGTGTCCACCTCTAGCTGCTCCCTCCCCTTTTCTTCTATGAATTCAGATTTTACTGATTTTACCCCTGAATTGAGAGTGAATGATCAGTCCTGGCAGGGAAAGAAGCACATTTCTCTGATAAGATATATTATAAAGTTGCTTATTTTCATGTGTCTTATTGATTTATGAAATTAAAATTACAGTTACTCCTTAAGGAAAATGTATAGATTATTGTATTTGCCAACCTTTGCTACATCTGTATGTTACTACTTAGTGTCTGTGAATATGACAACTTCTCTGTCACTTTGTTCTTAGGCTTTATAGGGGTGATGTAGGCTACTGCAGCACCTACAGAGGAGACATATGTCATGCTTTGATCTCAAAGGACTCCTTGGTTTTCTTCAATGCAACTAATGCTGAACCAGAAGAAAGTCAGGAGATGCTGGCTCAAATAGCTTGGACCGAACTGAAAACTGTAAGCCCTTTCTGTCGACCAGCAGCTGAAGCTTTGCTCTGCAACCACTTTTTCCAGGAGTGCAACCCAACTGGAGATGGTCCATCTCCAAAACCATTATGCAGGTACCATGTAAAAATCAATGTCCATCCTAGAATTTAAATGATGTAAGTCCAAGGTGCTTAACTTGAATATATGCTATATACTGGAGTAAAACACTGTCACAGACACACTTCTCTGCGTGTGACATGGGGTGTGCCTGCAAGGGTTAATTTATCTCCTCTCACTCAATCAAGCTCTCAACCTCAATTTTTTGGCTTTAAAGTGAGCATAAATCACACCCCGACCCATTCCACACACCCCGATTATTTAATGTGGTGTCACCACTCAAACACACGGATGATGAGTCCCTAAAATATGTTATTGTCATACAATCAAAAGGTCACACAGTCTCTCAAAGGCTATGGATTCTTTTAGGGCATACAAGAATCAAACATATTAAAGATTTGAAGGTTTAATATAAAAATATACAGTGCTTACAATAAAAGATAAAAAGATATCAAAAGGTAGAAGTAAAACGACACACAGATATGCAAAACAGTTAAAAAATAAAAAGGGAGAAATAACAGATATACCTAAATGTTTCCATCTACAGTTATATTCTGTTTTCCTTGAGGGAAGGAGAAGTGATTTATGGATCACATGACAATGGTATTGTCGAGCCCTGGGTATACCGGGTGACCCCCTTACCTCGGATCACCTCCATTTTATCCGATACCTTCCCCCAAACCCATTCCCAAAAAACACAAGACAAGAATTATCTTTTGGAATAATTTGGCCACAGCAGCCTTTTATTTAACACATAAATAAATAAATAACAAACAATTAACCACAATGTAAATATTATCCTGAACTAGGAGGAGTCCTTGAAGCTACAAAGGATCTGGCGAATATCCCAAACATAACTGTGAACATAACCGTAAACACATAATTACTCCCAGTGAACGAACGAGTGACCGAAGATCCACACCAAAACCGGTGAAGACCCTGAAACAACAAAAAACAACACTTAAACAAACCATCACATCAAGCCAATACCCCCAATCATGAGGCCTCACTGCTCCTCGATAACCCGGTGCGGCCTAACATAACTGCGATACCTATTGGACTGCCACCGCCCAATACGGCAAATTTCCTCACTACCCAGAAAGGTCACAGAAGGTGCAAAAAGTGTCAGAGAACCTCCAAAAGCAGATGAGTGGAAGCATGTGACCAAAAGAAGCAAGAAGACCATGGAGAAATCACCAACCACTAGTGTTGAGCGATACCTTCCGATATCGGAAAGTATCGGTATCGGTTTGGATCGGCCGATATTCAAAAAATATCGGATATCGCCGATACCGATACCCGATCCCAATGCAAGTCAATGGGACCAAAATATCGGAATTAAAATAAACCCTTTCTTTCCTTGTAGGTTCATTCTACATGAAGGAAAACAACTAAGAATAATGCCGGATGTATTTGGGGAGGTGGCGGAGACATTAAAGTCATAGAGGTTTATCCCAATCAAATAGAATAGCATGTTTTTTGTTTTTTTTTAAGACGTTCGGAGTGACAAAGATATTGACTATGTAAATTTTTTTTTTATTTTGTCAGATATTGATGTTTCACTATTCCACGCCCTTCCCCTTCTTTTTTTTCTTTTTTTTTTTCTTTTCCCACACTTTCATCTTCATCATCATCAGCATCTTTGACATCAACTTCTTCACCTTATTCATCTTCTTCTTCATCTTCTACCTATTTTTTTTTTTTTATTACATTCTTCATATTCATTTTATTCAACTATTATTATTCTTCTTATTCTACATATTCTTTTTATTCCACTGTTATTATTCTTCCTATTCTACTTCTTCATCATATTCTCATTTGTGACAGGCATTCCCGTAGTTGTTATCTATAAAAGTTTGAAGATTACACCTTCCGTTCTGCCAGTCACAAAAGTTACATTTGTCCGCGTTCAGTTTGGCCTGCAGCATCAGGCTTTATCCAGGGGCACCACGAGGAGGAACGGACTCACCCCCATACACTGCTTAGTCTTCTTCTGCATATAATTTAGATAATATCTTTTGCTCTGATATTAAGTCTTATGCTTAATGTTCTTCTGCTCTTTGTTCTGCAGCCTCTTGTTCTTCTGCTTCTCGGTCTTCCATGTTGTCGTCTCCAGGGTCGTCGTCTCCAGTGTCGTCATCTCCGCCGTCGTCGTCTCCGCCGTCGTCGTCGTCGTCATCGGGGTGGTCTTCCGTGTCGTCGTCATCGTGGTGGTCTTCCGGGTCGTCGACGTTAGGGTCTTCAACTTGGAAATGTAGCAGAAGGTACAAGAAGGCTGAGAAAATGCCAAGAACCAGCTGATGGAACTGGAACTCGGATGGCTACCCGAAGGTTCAAGAGCCTATGGAACTACCGAGGACCAGCTGACGTTACTGGAACCCGGTTACTAAGCAGGAGGTACCCGTGCTAAAAAGCACTACCAAGGACCGCCTGACGTTGACGGAACTCGGATACCCAGAAGGAGGCACCTAAGCCAAAGGCTCTGCCCGGAACCAGCTGACGTTACTGGAACCAGGATGGGGAGCAGAAGGTACAAGAGCAAAAGACACTGCCGAGAACCAGCTGACGGTACTGGAACCCGGATGGGTAGCCGAAGGTCCAAGAGCCAATGGAACTACCGAGGACCAGCTGACGTTACTGGAACCCGGTTACTAAGCAGGAGGTACCCGTGCCTGAAAGCACTACCAAGGACCACCTGACGTTGGTGGAACTTGGATACCCAGAAGGAGGCACCTAAGCCAAAGGCTCTGCCCGGAACCAGCTGACGGTACTGGAACCAGGATGGGGAGCAGAAGGTACAAGAGCAAAAGACACTGCCGAGAACCAGCTGACGGTGCTGGAACCAGGTGGTGGACCCGAAGGCCCACAGGAGAGGAGAGAACAGCTAGGCCGCGAGGCAGCCGCAGTTACCGAACCCCAACAGTCCTACAGGGGGAGCTGGGCCTACTGGCACTACAGAACCAGCCTTGACTACCAGTTCACGCAGCCCACATAGGAAGCTCCTAAACTGGAGGCACCCTGGAGTTGGCTAACCCGACCGCACCACGACGAGGCAAGCATAGGTGTCTCAGTGAGCTTGACACAACCCGGAAACAGCTGACGGTGCTGAAACCAGGCTTGGCACGAGGGAGTACCTGTGACAAAAACACTGCCGAGAACCAGCTGGCGGTGCTGGAACCCGGATGCGTTGCCCCAGTGTGCAAGAGCCAATGGCACGACCGAGGACCAGCTGACGGTGCTGGAACCCGGTTACTAAGCTGTAGGTGCCCGCGCTTAAAAGCACTACCAAGGACCGCCTGGCGTTGGCGGAACTCGGATACCCAGGAGGAGGCACCTAAGCCAAAGGCTCGGCCCGGAACCAGCTGACGGTGCTGGAACCAGGTGGTGGACCCCAAGGCCCACAGGAGAGGAGAGAACAGCTAGGCCGCGAGGCAGCCGCAGTTACCGAACCCCAACAGTCCTACAGGGGGAGCTGGGCCTACTGGCACTACAGAACCAGCCTTGACTACCAGTTCACGCAGCCCACATAGGAAGCTCCTAAACTGGAGGCACCCTGGAGTTGGCTAACCCGACCGCACCACGACGAGGCAAGCATAGGTGTCTCAGTGAGCTTGACACAACCCGGAAACAGCTGACGGTGCTGAAACCAGGCTTGGCACGAGGGAGTACCTGTGACAAAAACACTGCCGAGAACCAGCTGGCGGTGCTGGAACCCGGATGCGTTGCCCCAGTGTGCAAGAGCCAATGGCACGACCGAGGACCAGCTGACGGTGCTGGAACCCGGTTACTAAGCTGTAGGTGCCCGCGCTTAAAAGCACTACCAAGGACCGCCTGGCGTTGGCGGAACTCGGATACCCAGGAGGAGGCACCTAAGCCAAAGGCTCGGCCCGGAACCAGCTGACGGTGCTGGAACCAGGTGGTGGACCCGAAGGTCCACAGGAGAGGAGAGAACAGCTAGGCCGCGAGGCAGCCGCAGTTACCGAACCCCAACAGTCCTACAGGGGGAGCTGGGCCTACTGGCACTACAGAACCAGCCTTGACTACCAGTTCACGCAGCCCACATAGGAAGCTCCTAAACTGGAGGCACCCTGGAGTTGGCTAACCCGACCGCACCACGACGAGGCAAGCATAGGTGTCTCAGTGAGCTTGACACAACCCGGAAACAGCTGACGGTGCTGAAACCAGGCTTGGCACGAGGGAGTACCTGTGACAAAAACACTGCCGAGAACCAGCTGGCGGTGCTGGAACCCGGATGCGTTGCCCCAGTGTGCAAGAGCCAATGGCACGACCGAGGACCAGCTGACGGTGCTGGAACCCGGTTACTAAGCTGTAGGTGCCCGCGCTTAAAAGCACTACCAAGGACCGCCTGGCGTTGGCGGAACTCGGATACCCAGGAGGAGGCACCTAAGCCAAAGGCTCGGCCCGGAACCAGCTGACGGTGCTGGAACCAGGTGGTGGACCCCAAGGCCCACAGGAGAGGAGAGAACAGCTAGGCCGCGAGGCAGCCGCAGTTACCGAACCCCAACAGTCCTACAGGGGGAGCTGGGCCTACTGGCACTACAGAACCAGCCTTGACTACCAGTTCACGCAGCCCACATAGGAAGCTCCTAAACTGGAGGCACCCTGGAGTTGGCTAACCCGACCGCACCACGACGAGGCAAGCATAGGTGTCTCAGTGAGCTTGACACAACCCGGAAACAGCTGACGGTGCTGAAACCAGGCTTGGCACGAGGGAGTACCTGTGACAAAAACACTGCCGAGAACCAGCTGGCGGTGCTGGAACCCGGATGCGTTGCCCCAGTGTGCAAGAGCCAATGGCACGACCGAGGACCAGCTGACGGTGCTGGAATCCGGTTACTAAGCTGTAGGTGCCCGCGCTTAAAAGCACTACCAAGGACCGCCTGGCGTTGGCGGAACTCGGATACCCAGGAGGAGGCACCTAAGCCAAAGGCTCGGCCCGGAACCAGCTGACGGTGCTGGAACCAGGTGGTGGACCCGAAGGTCCACAGGAGAGGAGAGAACAGCTAGGCCGCGAGGCAGCCGCAGTTACCGAACCCCAACAGTCCTACAGGGGGAGCTGGGCCTACTGGCACTACAGAACCAGCCTTGACTACCAGTTCACGCAGCCCACATAGGAAGCTCCTAAACTGGAGGCACCCTGGAGTTGGCTAACCCGACCGCACCACGACGAGGCAAGCATAGGTGTCTCAGTGAGCTTGACACAACCCGGAAACAGCTGACGGTGCTGAAACCAGGCTTGGCACGAGGGAGTACCTGTGACAAAAACACTGCCGAGAACCAGCTGGCGGTGCTGGAACCCGGATGCGTTGCCCCAGTGTGCAAGAGCCAATGGCACGACCGAGGACCAGCTGACGGTGCTGGAACCCGGTTACTAAGCTGTAGGTGCCCGCGCTTAAAAGCACTACCAAGGACCGCCTGGCGTTGGCGGAACTCGGATACCCAGGAGGAGGCACCTAAGCCAAAGGCTCGGCCCGGAACCAGCTGACGGTGCTGGAACCAGGTGGTGGACCCCAAGGCCCACAGGAGAGGAGAGAACAGCTAGGCCGCGAGGCAGCCGCAGTTACCGAACCCCAACAGTCCTACAGGGGGAGCTGGGCCTACTGGCACTACAGAACCAGCCTTGACTACCAGTTCACGCAGCCCACATAGGAAGCTCCTAAACTGGAGGCACCCTGGAGTTGGCTAACCCGACCGCACCACGACGAGGCAAGCATAGGTGTCTCAGTGAGCTTGACACAACCCGGAAACAGCTGACGGTGCTGAAACCAGGCTTGGCACGAGGGAGTACCTGTGACAAAAACACTGCCGAGAACCAGCTGGCGGTGCTGGAACCCGGATGCGTTGCCCCAGTGTGCAAGAGCCAATGGCACGACCGAGGACCAGCTGACGGTGCTGGAACCCGGTTACTAAGCTGTAGGTGCCCGCGCTTAAAAGCACTACCAAGGACCGCCTGGCGTTGGCGGAACTCGGATACCCAGGAGGAGGCACCTAAGCCAAAGGCTCGGCCCGGAACCAGCTGACGGTGCTGGAACCAGGTGGTGGACCCCAAGGCCCACAGGAGAGGAGAGAACAGCTAGGCCGCGAGGCAGCCGCAGTTACCGAACCCCAACAGTCCTACAGGGGGAGCTGGGCCTACTGGCACTACAGAACCAGCCTTGACTACCAGTTCACGCAGCCCACATAGGAAGCTCCTAAACTGGAGGCACCCTGGAGTTGGCTAACCCGACCGCACCACGACGAGGCAAGCATAGGTGTCTCAGTGAGCTTGACACAACCCGGAAACAGCTGACGGTGCTGAAACCAGGCTTGGCACGAGGGAGTACCTGTGACAAAAACACTGCCGAGAACCAGCTGGCGGTGCTGGAACCCGGATGCGTTGCCCCAGTGTGCAAGAGCCAATGGCACGACCGAGGACCAGCTGACGGTGCTGGAACCCGGTTACTAAGCTGTAGGTGCCCGCGCTTAAAAGCACTACCAAGGACCGCCTGGCGTTGGCGGAACTCGGATACCCAGGAGGAGGCACCTAAGCCAAAGGCTCGGCCCGGAACCAGCTGACGGTGCTGGAACCAGGTGGTGGACCCCAAGGCCCACAGGAGAGGAGAGAACAGCTAGGCCGCGAGGCAGCCGCAGTTACCGAACCCCAACAGTCCTACAGGGGGAGCTGGGCCTACTGGCACTACAGAACCAGCCTTGACTACCAGTTCACGCAGCCCACATAGGAAGCTCCTAAACTGGAGGCACCCTGGAGTTGGCTAACCCGACCGCACCACGACGAGGCAAGCATAGGTGTCTCAGTGAGCTTGACACAACCCGGAAACAGCTGACGGTGCTGAAACCAGGCTTGGCACGAGGGAGTACCTGTGACAAAAACACTGCCGAGAACCAGCTGGCGGTGCTGGAACCCGGATGCGTTGCCCCAGTGTGCAAGAGCCAATGGCACGACCGAGGACCAGCTGACGGTGCTGGAACCCGGTTACTAAGCTGTAGGTGCCCGCGCTTAAAAGCACTACCAAGGACCGCCTGGCGTTGGCGGAACTCGGATACCCAGGAGGAGGCACCTAAGCCAAAGGCTCGGCCCGGAACCAGCTGACGGTGCTGGAACCAGGTGGTGGACCCCAAGGCCCACAGGAGAGGAGAGAACAGCTAGGCCGCGAGGCAGCCGCAGTTACCGAACCCCAACAGTCCTACAGGGGGAGCTGGGCCTACTGGCACTACAGAACCAGCCTTGACTACCAGTTCACGCAGCCCACATAGGAAGCTCCTAAACTGGAGGCACCCTGGAGTTGGCTAACCCGACCGCACCACGACGAGGCAAGCATAGGTGTCTCAGTGAGCTTGACACAACCCGGAAACAGCTGACGGTGCTGAAACCAGGCTTGGCACGAGGGAGTACCTGTGACAAAAACACTGCCGAGAACCAGCTGGCGGTGCTGGAACCCGGATGCGTTGCCCCAGTGTGCAAGAGCCAATGGCACGACCGAGGACCAGCTGACGGTGCTGGAACCCGGTTACTAAGCTGTAGGTGCCCGCGCTTAAAAGCACTACCAAGGACCGCCTGGCGTTGGCGGAACTCGGATACCCAGGAGGAGGCACCTAAGCCAAAGGCTCGGCCCGGAACCAGCTGACGGTGCTGGAACCAGGTGGTGGACCCCAAGGCCCACAGGAGAGGAGAGAACAGCTAGGCCGCGAGGCAGCCGCAGTTACCGAACCCCAACAGTCCTACAGGGGGAGCTGGGCCTACTGGCACTACAGAACCAGCCTTGACTACCAGTTCACGCAGCCCACATAGGAAGCTCCTAAACTGGAGGCACCCTGGAGTTGGCTAACCCGACCGCACCACGACGAGGCAAGCATAGGTGTCTCAGTGAGCTTGACACAACCCGGAAACAGCTGACGGTGCTGAAACCAGGCTTGGCACGAGGGAGTACCTGTGACAAGAACACTGCCGAGAACCAGCTGGCGGTGCTGGAACCCGGATGCGTTGCCTTGCCTATTAAAGATTGTCTTCCTAGAGCCCCAACTAGCGGTGTTGGAGCAAAGGGTAAGCAGGGGGAGATGAGTGTAGGCCGAAGCCTGCACTGGAGGCAGCTTTGTGTCTGCGTTGCGTTTGCAGGACACTTTGCCGGCTACACACTGGGGGAACAGCTGGCGTTGCTGAACCCCACTAACACAATGGCGTGTGTTTTTCTCTGTGCAGCTAGCACTTGCGGGCAAAAACTAGCGATGTTAGAGCCCGTGTTGAAGCAGGAGGAGGAGGAGAGGAGCAGAGTGTAGGCCGAAGCTTAGTTGAACCAATTTCAAAGGAAACCTTTAACCCCCCCCTCAGGTGTTACAAAGTACAAGAGACACACCTTGTGCAGTATTAATGCTGCACAAGTGAAAGGTTGCTCTATTAATTTGTCTACTTGCACACGCTGAATGAAAGACATACACAATTTACCCCATTCTACAGTCAAACTGTAGTGGATGCGTGACTTGGTTTTTTGATGAGACGCAGCACAGGTGTCCAAAATAACGCCTTGGTGCTTGGAGCAGCTTCCTGAGCGTTGTTATTTGCTGTACAGGAGTCTGCGCTCTTGTGTTATCCCTTGGCAATGCCCTGTTAGCGCTGCCCATCTTATGACATCATTTCATGTTGGCCGGTGCGGTTAACGATGGCCATAAATCCCAGACCCACAGTGTCTTTTCATAAAGCCACACTGCGGTGCTGGGATTCGTGGCCTTGAGCAGTAAATATTTTGGCCGCTCACACACGTCCTTACACCTGCTTCAGACTGGGCGGCCTCTGCTGATCCCTTCTCGCATGCCGCGGCCATGAGGCTGCACAGTCTGAAGAAGGCTGAAGGAGATGAGTTAAGACAGGCGAAGATATGCACTGCTCGTGCCCATCAATCACACCCTCGCAGTCAAAATAATTAAGACAACGAGGAGCATTTTATTCAGGCAGGGCGGACGAACAGGCGCAAGTAGCCAACCAATGATGTCAGAAGACGGGAAGCGCTACCAAGGGGGGTGCTGCGTATCATTAGAAAGGAAAGTCACACCTCAGGGACAGTGGAATGGTCTCAAAGAGACACATTTTGTACGTGTTGAGTTCCACGTGGGCAAGGAGAAAACATCAGCCACCTTGTACAAATGCAGCAGTACTGCTGTACAAGGTGGCTGTTATACATAGAAACACCTGGGGGTGGGGGCCAGGCTCCCTTCAATTTCAGTTCATGTGCCTGCGTGGCGTTTGCAGGTCACGTTGCAAGCTGCACAGCAGGGGAACAGCTGGCGGTGCTGAACCCCACTAACACATTGGCTGGTGTTTTTCTCTGTGCAGCTAGCATTTCCGGGCAAAAACTAGCGGTGTTTGAGCCCAGGGTCAGCAGGAGGAGGAGGAGAGGAGCAAAGTGTAGGCCGAAGCCTGCACTGGTGGCAGCTTTTGGTCGGTTGTGCCAGCGTGGCTTGTGCTGGACACGATGCCGGCTACACAGCGGGGGAACAGCTGGCGTTGCTGAACCCCACTAACACATTGGCTGGTGTTTTTCTCTGTGCAGCTAGCATTTCCGGGCAAAAACTAGCGTTGTTAGAGCCCAGGGTCAGCAGGAGGAGGAGAGGAGCAGAGTGTAGGCCGAAGCCTAGTTGAACCAATTTCAAAGGTTACCTTTAACCCCCCCTCAGGTGTTACAAAGAACAAGAGCCACTCCTTCTACAGCATTAATGCTGCACAAGTAAAAGGTTGCTCTATTAATTTGTCTACTTGCACAAGCTGAATGCAACACGTAGACTATTTAGCCCATTATACTGTTTAACAGTAGTGGAGGCGTGACTTGTCTTTTTAAAGAAAAGCAGCACAGGTGTCGAAAACAACACCTTTTTGCATGGGCGCAGCTTCCTGAGCGTTGTTAGTTGCTGTACAGGAGTCTGCGCTCTTGTGATCCTTTGGCCATGCGCTGTGAGCGCTTCCTGTCTTATGACCTCATTTCATGTTGGCCGTTGCGGTTAGCGATGGACATGAATCCCAGACCCACAGTGTGTTTTTAAAAAATCACACTGCGGTGCTGGGATTCGTGCCCTGGTGCAGTAAATATGTTTGCCGCTCACACATGTCCTTACACCTGCTTCAGACTGGACGGCCTCATCTGATCCCTTATCGCCTGCCGAGGCCATGAGGACACCCAGTCTGAAGAAGGCGGAAGGAGATGAGTGAACACAGGCAAACATATGCACTGCACATGCCCATCAATCACACCCTCGCTGTCCAAAAAAATAAGACACCGAGGGCCGTTGTTTCGAGCAGGGGAGATGCACAGGCGCAGCCAGCTAACCAATGATGTCAAAAGACGGGCAGCGCTAACAAGGGTGGTGCTGCGTGTCATTACAAAGGAAAGTCACACCTCAGGGACATTGTAATGGTCTCTAATGAGACACATTTTGTACGTGTTGAGTTCCACGTGGGCAAGGAGAAAAAGTCAGCCACCTCGTACAAATGCAGCAGTACTGCTGTACAAGGTGGCTGTTATACATAGAAACACCTGTGGGTGGGGGGCAGGCTCCCTTCAATTTCAGTTCATGTGCCTGCGTGGCGTTTGCAGGTCACGTTGCAAGCTACACAGCAGGGGAACAGCTGGCGTTGCTGAACCCCACTGACACATTGACTGGTGTTTTTCTCTGTGCAGATTGCATGTCCGGGCAAAAACTAGCGGTGTTAGAGCCCAGGGTCAGCAGGAGGAGGAGGAGAGGAGCAAAGTGTAGGCCGAAGCCTGCACTGGTGGCAGCTTTTGGTCGGTTGTGCCAGCGTGGCTTGTGCTGGACACGATGCCGGCTACACAGCGGGGGAACAGCTGGCGGTGCTGAACCCCACTAACACATTGGCTGGTGTTTTTCTCTGTGCAGCTAGCATTTCCGGGCAAAAACTAGCGGTGTTTGAGCCCAGGGTCAGCAGGAGGAGTAGAGGAGCAGAGTGTAGGCCGAAGCCTAGTTGAACCAATTTCAAAGGTTACCTTTAACCCCCCCCCTCAGGTGTTGCAAGGTACAAGAGCCACACCTTGAACAGCATTAATGATGCACAAGTCAAAGGTTGCTCTATTTAATTTTGCTCCTTGCACACGCTGAATTAAACACGTACACTATTTAGCCCATTATACTGTCAAACAGTTGTGGAGGCGTGACTTGTCTTTTTAACGAGACGCAGCACAGGTGTCAAAATTTGCACCTAGGTACTGGGCGCAGATTCCTGAGCGTTGTTATTTGCTGTACAGGAGTCTGCGCTATTGTGTTATCCCTTGGCAATACCCTGTTAGTGCAGGCCGTCTCATGACCTCATTTCATGTTGGCCGGTGCGGTTAACGATGGCCATAAATCCCAGACCCATAGTGGCTTTTCCTAAAGTCACACTGCGGTGCTGGGATTCGTGGCCTTGTGCAGTAAATATGTTCGCCGCTCACACATGTCCTTACACCTGCTTCAGACTGGGCGGCCTCAGCTGATCCCTTATCGCATGCCGCGGCCATGAGGCCGCACAGTCAGAAGAAGGCGGAAGGAGGGGAGTGAAAACAGGGGAACATATGCACTGCTCGTGCCCATCAATCACACCCTCGCAGTCAAAATATATGAGACAACGGGGGGCGTTGTGTCGGACAGGGGGGACGCACAGGCACAGCCAGCCAACCAATGATGTCAGGAGACGGGCAGCGCTAACAATGGGGGTGCTGCGTGTCATTAAAAAGTAAAGTCACACCTCAGGGACATTGTAATGGTCTGTAATGAGACACATTTTGTACTTGTTGAGTTCCACGTGTGCAAGGAGAAAAAGTCAGCCACCTTGTACAAATGCAGCAGTACTGCTGTACAAGGTGGCTGTTATACATAGAAACACCTGTGGGTGGGGGGCAGGCTCCCTTCAATTTCAGTTCATGTGCCTGCGTGGCGTTTGCAGGTCACGTTGCAAGCTACACAGCAGGGGAACAGCTGGCGTTGCTGAACCCCACTGACACATTGACTGGTGTTTTTCTCTGTGCACATTGCATGTCCGGGCAAAAACTAGCGGTGTTAGAGCCCAGGGTCAGCAGGAGGAGGAGGAGAGGAGCAAAGTGTAGGCCGCAGCCTGCACTGGTGGCAGCTTTTGTTCTGTTGTGCCAGCGTGGCTTGTGCTGGACACGTTGCCGACTACACAGCAGGGGAACAGCTGGCGGTGCTGAACCCCACTAACACATTGGCTGGTGTTTTTCTCTGTGCAGCTAGCATTTCCGGGCAGAAACTGGCGTTGTTTGAGCCCAGGGTCAGCAGGAGGAGTAGAGGAGCAGAGTGTAGGCCGAAGCCTAGTTGAACCAATTTCAAAGGTTACCTTTAACCCCCCCCTCAGGTGTTGCAAGGTACAAGAGCCACACCTTGAACAGCATTAATGATGCACAAGTCAAAGGTTGCTCTATTTAATTTTGCTCCTTGCACACGCTGAATTAAACACGTACACTATTTAGCCCATTATACTGTCAAACAGTTGTGGAGGCGTGACTTGTCTTTTTAACGAGACGCAGCACAGGTGTCAAAATTTGCACCTAGGTACTGGGCGCAGATTCCTGAGCGTTGTTATTTGCTGTACAGGAGTCTGCGCTCTTGTGTTATCCCTTGGCAATACCCTGTTAGTGCAGGCCGTCTCATGACCTCATTTCATGTTGGCCGGTGCGGTTAACGATGGCCATAAATCCCAGACCCACAGTGGCTTTTCCTAAAGTCACACTGCGGTGCTGGGATTCGTGGCCTTGTGCAGTAAATATGTTCGCCGCTCACACATGTCCTTACACCTGCTTCAGACTGGGCGGCCTCAGCTGATCCCTTATCGCATGCCGCGGCCATGAGGCCGCACAGTCAGAAGAAGGCGGAAGGAGGGGAGTGAAAACAGGGGAACATATGCACTGCTCGTGCCCATCAATCACACCCTCGCAGTCAAAATATATGAGACAACGGGGGGCGTTGTGTCGGGCAGGGGGGACGCACAGGCACAGCCAGCCAACCAATGATGTCAGGAGACGGGCAGCGCTAACAATGGGGGTGCTGCGTGTCATTACAAAGGAAAGTCACACCTCAGGGACATTGTAATGGTCTCTAATGAGACACATTTTGTACGTGTTGAGTTCCACGTGGGCAAGGAGAAAAAGTCAGCCACCTCGTACAAATGCAGCAGTACTGCTGTACAAGGTGGCTGATATACATAGAAACACCTGTGAGTGGGGGGCAGGCTCCCTTCAATTTCAGTTCATGTGCCTGCGTGGCGTTTGCAGGTCACGTTGCAAGCTACACAGCAGGGGAACAGCTGGCGTTGCTGAACCCCACTAACACATTGGCTGGTGTTTTTCTCTGTGCAGCTAGCATGTCCGGGCAGAAACTGGCGTTGTTTGAGCCCAGGGTCAGCAGGAGGAGGAGAGGAGCAAAGTGTAGGCCGAAGCCTGCACTGGTGGCAGCTTTTGGTCGGTTGTGCCAGCGTGGCTTGTGCTGGACACGTTGCCGACTACACAGCAGGGGAACAGCTGGCGGTGCTGAACCCCACTAACACATTGGCTGGTGTTTTTCTCTGTGCAGCTAGCATGTCCGGGCAGAAACTGGCGTTGTTTGAGCCCAGGGTCAGCAGGAGGAGGAGAGGAGCAAAGTGTAGGCCGAAGCCTGCACTGGTGGCAGCTTTTGGTCGGTTGTGCCAGCGTGGCTTGTGCTGGACACGTTGCCGACTACACAGCAGGGGAACAGCTGGCGGTGCTGAACCCCACTAACACATTGGCTGGTGTTTTTCTCTGTGCAGCTAGCATGTCCGGGCAGAAACTGGCGTTGTTTGAGCCCAGGGTCAGCAGGAGGAGGAGAGGAGCAAAGTGTAGGCCGAAGCCTGCACTGGTGGCAGCTTTTGGTCGGTTGTGCCAGCGTGGCTTGTGCTGGACACGTTGCCGACTACACAGCAGGGGAACAGCTGGCGGTGCTGAACCCCACTAACACATTGGCTGGTGTTTTTCTCTGTGCAGCTAGCATGTCCGGGCAGAAACTGGCGTTGTTTGAGCCCAGGGTCAGCAGGAGGAGGAGAGGAGCAAAGTGTAGGCCGAAGCCTGCACTGGTGGCAGCTTTTGGTCGGTTGTGCCAGCGTGGCTTGTGCTGGACACGTTGCCGACTACACAGCAGGGGAACAGCTGGCGGTGCTGAACCCCACTAACACATTGGCTGGTGTTTTTCTCTGTGCAGCTAGCATTTCCGGGCAAAAACTAGCGGTGTTTGAGCCCAGGGTCAGCAGGAGGAGTAGAGGAGCAGAGTGTAGGCCGAAGCCTAGTTGAACCAATTTCAAAGGTTACCTTTAACCCCCCCCTCAGGTGTTGCAAGGTACAAGAGCCACACCTTGTGCAGCATTAATGCTGCACAAGTAAAAGGTTGCTCTATTTGTTTTGCTCCTTGCACACGCTGACTAAAACACGTACACTATTTAGCCCATTATACTGTCAAACAGTTGTGGAGGCGTGACTTGTCTTTTTAACGAGACGCAGCACAGGTGTCAAAATTTGCACCTAGGTACTGGGCGCAGATTCCTGAGCGTTGTTATTTGCTGTACAGGAGTCTGCGCTATTGTGATCCCTTGGCCATGCGCTGTGAGCGCTTCCTGTCTTCTGACCTCATTTCATGTCGGCCGTTGCGGTTAGCGATGGACATGAATCCCAGACCCACAGTGTGTTTTTAAAAAATCACACTGCGGTGCTGGGATTCGTGCCCTGGTGCACTAAATATGTTTGCCGCTCACACATGTCCTTACACCTGCTTCAGACTGGGCGGCCTCATCTGATCCCTTATCGCCTGCCGCGGCCATGAGGACACCCAGTCTGAAGAAGGCGGAAGGAGATGAGTGAACACAGGCAAACATATGCACTGCACATGCCCATCAATCACACCCTCGCTGTCCAAAAAAATAAGACACCGAGGGCCGTTGTTTCGAGCAGGGGAGATGCACAGGCGCAGCCAGCTAACCAATGATGTCAAAAGACGGGCAGCGCTAACAAGGGTGGTGCTGCGTGTCATTACAAAGGAAAGTCACACCTCAGGGACATTGTAATGGTCTCTAATGAGACACATTTTGTACGTGTTGAGTTCCACGTGGGCAAGGAGAAACAGTCAGCCACCTCGTACAAATGCAGCAGTACTGCTGTACAAGGTGGCTGATATACATAGAAACACCTGTGGGTGGGGGGCAGGCTCCCTTCAATTTCAGTTCATGTGCCTGCGTGGCGTTTGCAGGTCACGTTGCAAGCTACACAGCAGGGGAACAGCTGGCGTTGCTGAACCCCACTGACACATTGACTGGTGTTTTTCTCTGTGCAGATTGCATGTCCGGGCAAAAACTAGCGGTGTTAGAGCCCAGGGTCAGCAGGAGGAGGAGGAGAGGAGCAAAGTGTAGGCCGAAGCCTGCACTGGTGGCAGCTTTTGGTCGGTTGTGCCAGCGTGGCTTGTGCTGGACACGATGCCGGCTACACAGCGGGGGAACAGCAGGCGGTGCTGAACCCCACTAACACATTGGCTGGTGTTTTTCTCTGTGCAGCTAGCATGTCCGGGCAGAAACTGGCGTTGTTTGAGCCCAGGGTCAGCAGGAGGAGGAGAGGAGCAAAGTGTAGGCCGAAGCCTGCACTGGTGGCAGCTTTTGGTCGGTTGTGCCAGCGTGGCTTGTGCTGGACACGTTGCCGACTACACAGCAGGGGAACAGCTGGCGGTGCTGAACCCCACTAACACATTGGCTGGTGTTTTTCTCTGTGCAGCTAGCATTTCCGGGCAAAAACTAGCGGTGTTTGAGCCCAGGGTCAGCAGGAGGAGTAGAGGAGCAGAGTGTAGGCCGAAGCCTAGTTGAACCAATTTCAAAGGTTACCTTTAACCCCCCCCTCAGGTGTTGCAAGGTACAAGAGCCACACCTTGTGCAGCATTAATGCTGCACAAGTAAAAGGTTGCTCTATTTGTTTTGCTCCTTGCACACGCTGACTAAAACACGTACACTATTTAGCCCATTATACTGTCAAACAGTTGTGGAGGCGTGACTTGTCTTTTTAACGAGACGCAGCACAGGTGTCAAAATTTGCACCTAGGTACTGGGCGCAGATTCCTGAGCGTTCTTATTTGCTGTACAGGAGTCTGCGCTATTGTGATCCCTTGGCCATGCGCTGTGAGCGCTTCCTGTCTTCTGACCTCATTTCATGTCGGCCGTTGCGGTTAGCGATGGACATGAATCCCAGACCCACAGTGTGTTTTCAAAAAATCACACTGCGTGGCTGGGATTCGTGGCCTTGTGCAGTAAATAGGTTGGCCGCTTACACATGTCCTTACACCTGCTCCAGACTGGGCGGCCTCAGCTGATCCCTTATCGCCTACCACGGCCAGGAGGCCGCACAGTCTGAAGAAGGCGGAAGGAGATGAGTTAAGACAGGCGAACATATGCACTGCTCGTGCCCATAAACCACACCCTCGCTGACAAAATAAATATGACAACGAGGGGCGTTGTTTCTAGCAGGGCGGATGCACAGGCGCAGCCAGCTAACCATGATGACAAAAGACGGGAAACGCTACCAAGGGGGGTGCTGCGTATCATTACAAAGGAAAGTCACACCTCAGGGACAGTGGAATGGTCTCAATGAGACACATTTTGTACGTGTTGAGTTCCACGTGGGCAAGGAGAAAAAGTCAGCCACCTTGTACAAATGCAGCAGTACTGCTGTACTAGGTGGCTGTTATACATAGAAACACCTGGGGGGGTGGGGCCAGGTTCCCTTTTAATTTCAGTTCCTGTGCCTGCATGGCGTTTGCAGGTCACGTTGCCGGCTACACAGCAGGGGAACAGCTGGCGTTGCTGAACCCCACTAACACATTGGCTGGTGTTTTTCTCTGTGCAGCTAGCACTTCCGGGCAAAAACTAGCGGTGTTTGAGCCCAGGGTCAGCAGGAGGAGGAGAGGAGCAGAGTGTAGGCCGAAGCCTGCACTGGTGGCAGCTTTTGTTCTGTTGTGCCAGCGTGGCTTGTGCTGGACACGTTGCCGACTACACAGCAGGGGAACAGCTGGCGGTGCTGAACCCCACTGACACATCACCTAGTGTTTTTTTCTGTGTAGACAACACTTCCAGGTGGCAACTGACAGTGTTGAAACCCAGGGAATCAAAGAGGAGCAGAGTGTAGGCCGAAGCCTGCAGTGGAGCAAGTTGAAAGGGAACCTTTAACCCCCCCCCCCAGGCATTTGTTGCTGAAAGAGCCATCTTGTACAGCAGTAATACTGCACATGGAAAATGGTGGCTCCGAAAATTATGCTCCTTGCAAACGCTGAAGTACACACTCATATAATGTGTCCCCTCACACCGTCAAACCATCCCGGAAGTGGGACTTTCCTTTGTAATGTGACACAGCACAGCCGTCATTCCAACCCCCTTGGTGCCGGGCACCACCTCCTCAACGTTGTTTGGTTCTGTCACGGAGCCCGCACTGTAATGTTATCCCTTGGCCATGCACAGTTAGCGGTGCCCGTCTTCTGACATCATGTAGGTGTCAGGCTGGCAGTGCCTGTGCGTCCAAGCTGCCCGAGATCCAACCTTGCAGTGTCATCTAATGTAGTCCCACTGCGGGCCAGGGATCCATGGGCATGCGCAGTGCATATCATCGCCTCTCACTCACCTCCTTCCTGCTTCTTCAGACTGTGCGGCGTCACGGCCGTGGCATGCTATTAGGGATCAGCTGACGCCGCCTAGTCTGAAGAAGCGTGAAGAAGGGGAGTGAGAGGCTAGTATATGCACTGCGCATGGCCATGGATACCAGGCCCACTGTGGGATCACATTAGACGACACTGCGAGGTGTGATTTCGGGCAGCGTGGACGCACAGGCGCAGCCAGGACGACAACAAATGATGTCAGAGGACGGGCAGCGCAAACTGTGCATGGCCAAGGGATAACATAACAGCGCAGGGTCCATGACGGAATCAAACAACGCTAAGGAGGCAGCGCACGGTGCCAAGGGGGTAGCAATGACGGCTGTGCTGTGTCACATTACAAAGGAAAGTCCCACCTCCGGGACGGTTGGACGGTGTGAGGGGACACATTACATGAGTGTGTAGTTCAGCGTTTGCAAGGAGCATAATTTCAAGAGCGACCTTTCCCTTGTGCAGTATTAGTGCTGCACATGGTGGCTCTTTCAGTAACAAACGCCTAGGGGGGGGGGGGGACAGGTCCCCTTACATTTTAGTTGTGCCAGCGTGGCGGTCGCATGACACGTTGCCGGATACACAGCTGGGGATCAGCTGACGTTACTGAACCCCAATAACAGAGGAGCGACTGTTGACTGTGCACACAGCACTTCCAGGCACCAACTGGCGGTGTTAGAGCCCAGGGACAGCAGGAGGAGCAGATTGGAGGTATTGCCGCACACACAGCTGGGGATCAGCTGACGTTACTGAACCCCAATAACAGAGGAGCGACTGTTGACTGTGCACACAGCACTTCCAGGCACCAACTGGCGGTGTTAGAGCCCAGGGACAGCAGGAGGAGCAGAGGAACAGAGTGTAGGCCGAAGCCTGATTGGAGCAAGTTGAAAGGAAACCTTTAACCCCCCCCCCCAAGACGTTTGTAGCTGAAAGAGCCATGTTGTGCAGCACTAAGGATGCAAAAGGAAAAGGTTGCTCTTTTAATTATGCTCCTTGCAAACACCGAAGTAAACACTAAAAATGTGTCCCTTTATACCGTTAAACCGTTCCGGAGGTGCGAATTTCCTTCGTAATGGGACACAGCACAGCTGTCATTCCTATCCCCTTGATGCCGTGCGCTGCCTCCTCAGCGTTGTTTTAAGCTGCCACGGAGCCTGCGCTGTTCTGTTAGCCCTTGGCCATGCCCAATTAGCGCTGCCTGTCTTCTGACATAATTTGGTGTCAGGCTGTCAGTGCCTGTGCGTCCACGCTGCTCCAGATCCCACCTCGCAGTCTCATCTAACGTAATCCCACTGCGGGCCTTGGAACCATGGGCATGCACAGTGCATAACCTCGACTCTCACTCCCCTCCTTCCCTCTTCTTCAGACTGTGCGGTGTCACGGCCGTGGCATGCTAGGGATCAGCTGACGGCGCACAGTCTAAAGAAGGCGGAGGGAAATGAGCGAGAGCCCGAGGGGAAGATATGCACTGCGCATGCCCATGGATCCCAGGCCCGCAGTGTGACTCAATCAGAAGACACTGCGAGGCGGGATCTCGGGCAGCGCGGCCGCACAGGCGCAGCCAGCCTGACACCAAATTATGTCAGAAGACAGGCAGCGCAAATAGGGCATGCCCAAGGGATAACAGAACAGCGCAGGCTCCGTGACAGCTTAAAACAACGCTGAGGAGGCAGCGCATGGCACCAAGGGGGTAGGAATGACGGCTGTGCTGCGTCACATTACGAAGGAAAGTCCCAGCTCCGGGACGGTATAACGGTATCAGTGAACACATTTTATAAGTGTTAAGTTCTGCGTGTGCAAAGAGCTAAAAAAAAAGAGCTACCTTTTCCTTGTGCAGCATTACTGCTGCACAAGATGGCTCTTTCAGTAACAAACGACGGGGGGGGGGGGGGACAGGTTCCCTTACATTTAGGTTGTTGTGCCAGCGTGGCGGTCGCAGGACACATTGCCGGCTACACAGCTGGGGATCAGCTGACGTTACTGAAACCCAATAACACTGGGTCGTATGTTTTTACTGTGCAGCCTGCACTTCTGAGCCGCAACTGGCGGTGTTGGAGCCCAGGAATAGCAGTTCAGGTGGTAGAAAGATGAACACAGCAGGAGACCTGGATGACACCCAATTACTTAATCAGGCAGAGGAGTGGCAAATTCCTGCGAGATCCAGGCCTGGTTCATTTTCAGGAAAGTAAGCCGGTCAACGTTATCGGAGGATAGTCGCATGCGACGGTCTGTTAGTACACCACCTGCGGCACTAAAGACACGTTCCGATAAGACACTAGCCGCAGGGCAAGCCAGCACCTCCAATGCATACTGGCTTAGCTCTGGCCATGTATCCAGCTTAGAGACCCAAAACTTGAACGGGGAAGAGCCGTCTGGGAGTACAGTAAGAGGGCAAGCCATGTAGTCTGTCACCATCTGACGGAACCGTTGCCTCCTGCTGACTGGAGCCGCCGGTGATGGTGTAGACATTTGGGGCGGGCACACAAAAGTGTGCCAGAGTTGTGCCATACTGGGCTTGCCTTGGGCAGAGGCACTGCTTCTGCTCCCTCTTTGGGCAGAGCCTCCCCCACTGCCTCGACGCACTGAGCTGCTTTGTAAAGCACTAGCAGCACTCCTCTCAGTTGGACAGGAGAAGATGATGGAATTCACCAGTGTGTCGTGGTACTCCCGCAATTTACGCTCCCGGGTCAACGCAGGGATGAGGTTTTGGACGTTGTCCCGGTAGCGAGGATCGAGGAGGGTGAACACCCAATAATCAGGCATGTTGAGAATGTGGTCGATGCGGCGGTCGTTTCTCAGGCACTGCAGCATGAAATCCACCATGTGCTGCAGAGTGCCAACCGGCCCAGAAACGCTGTCCCCTGCTTGAGACATGATCTCTGCCCGCTCGTCATCACCCCACCCTCGCTGTACACACTGACCACTGGACAATTGTGTCGCTCCCTCCTCTGGACGGAGCTCTTCCTCCTCCATTGACTCCTCCTCATCCTCCTCACAAATTGGCCCCTGCGTACCCCTTTGTGAGGAACCACGTGGCGCTGACTCTCCAGAAGCTGATGGAAAAGGTGACTCCTCATCCTCCACCTCTTCCACCACATCATCCCTTAACCCTTGCAAAGTTTGCTGAAGCAGGCAGATAAGGGGGACAGTCATGCTGACTAGTGCATCATCTGCACTTGCCATCCGCGTGGAATAATCAAAAGGACGCAAAACCTGGCAGACGTCCTTCATAGTGGCCCACTCTGTGGTTGTGAAGTCTGATCGGCGCTGACTGCGACTTCTTTGCGCCTGATGCAGCTGGTACTCCATAACTGCTTGCTGCTGCTCACACAACCGCTCCAACATATGTAACGTGGAATTCCACCGGGTAGGTAGGTCACATATGATGCGGTGTTCCGGAAGGCGGAATCGGCGCTGCAGAGCAGCAATGCGGGATCTGGCCAAGCTGGAACGCCGCAAGTGAGCACACTCTAGGCGGACCTTGTGCAGCAGGGCATCAAGATCCGGATAGTCCCTCAGAAAACTCTGCACAACCAAATTGAGCACATGTGCCAGACATGGGATGTGAGTGAGGTTGCCAAGGGCCAAAGCTGCCACCAGATTTCGGCCATTGTCACACACTACCATGCCTGGCTGGAGATTCGCTGGCAGTAACCACACATCGCTCTCCTGCTTTATGGCATTCCAGAGCTCCTGCGCTGTGTGGCTTCGATGCCCCAATGAAACTAGTTTCAAGACGGCCTGCTGACGTTTGGCCACGGCTGTGCTCATGTCGGTCATAGGTAAACGTTCACGGGTCCATGTGGGGGTGGACTGTGACGGATCCTGCAGAGAGGAATCAGAGGAACTGGTGTAAGAGGAGGAGTCGATGCGTACAGACTGGATTCCTGCAATCCTTGGAGTGGGCAGGACACGTCCTGCGCCACTCGCACGATCTGTACCTGGCTCAACAACATTAACCCAATGGGCAGTGAGGGAAACATATCGCCCCTGTCCATGCTGACTGGTCCACGCATCGGTGGTGAGGTGGACCTTGCTACTGACGGCGTTCAGTAGCGCATGTTTTATGTTTGCCTCAACATGCCTGTGCAGGGCAGGGACAGCCTGCCTGCTGAAGTAAAAGCGGCTGGGCACCTTGTACTGTGGGACTGCCAATGCCATCAAGTCACGGAAGCTGTCAGTCTCCACCAGCCTGAACGAGAGCATTTCCAGGGACAACAGTTTGGCAATGCCTGCATTCAGAGCCTGTGCTCGGGGGTGGTTGGCCGAGAATGCCCGCCTTTTCTCCCATGCCTGTACTACCGATGGCTGTAGAGTAGACTGGGAGTGTGAGGATGACTGGGAAGGTGGTGCTGTGGGTGGAATTACACAAGGTCTCTGGGAGGAAGCCAAACCAGCTGTGCGTGAGCTGGAGGAAGAGGCAACACGAGCTGAAGAGGTGGTAGCTGCCGCTGTTGGTTGGCCTACATCTTCAGTGTGTTTCTGTAACTCCACCGCGTGCCTGGTCCGCACATGTTTCCACATATTTGTGGTATTGAGGTTGCTGACATTTTTCCCTCTTTTTACTTTATGATGACACAGCTTGCATTTGACAAAACAAATGTCATCTGCAACTGTGTCAAAAAAGGACCAGGCACTGCAAGTCTTGGGAGCGCCCTTTTTGGCTTTGGAAAGAGACAGGCTCCTAACGGGTGCCAAAGTGGAGGCTACAGGCTCCGCAGTCTTCCCCCTCCCTCTCCCTCTTTGGCCCGTAAGAGGAAGCTCTTCCTCTGAGCTGCTCCCACCACCTTCCTGTTCCTCACGCCACGATGGGTCAAGGACCTCATCATCTCCACTACCCTCTGCCACCAACTGCTCCTCCTGGGTAGTCTCAGCAGCACAGTACGCACGAGAAAGCGGCACCTGAGTTTCATCATCAGATGCGTACTGCGCTGTGGTCACCGGAGGCACTGGCCCACCTGCCTCTTCAGAGTCAGAGAGATAAAGCTTTTGGGCATCACTGCACACTGCCTCTTCTTCCATTTCTCCAATGCTGCTTGGCTGGCCCCCTGTTTCCAAGCCAAGAGATTCAGAGAACAGAAGTAGAGACGGCTCCTGTCCTGGGCTCTCTGACTGCCTGGCCAATTTGGCAGGTGGTGAAGAGACAGATGGCTGCTCTCCAGTGCTCTGTGCCTGAGAGGATGTGGCACTAACTGAAGTCGATGCCGAGGCGTTAGCTGCCATCCACCCGACAACGGCTTCAATTTGGTCTTCACGCAGCAGCGGTGCACGGCGCTCTCCGACAAAGCTGCGCATGAAGGACTGTTCCCTGCTGAAACTGAGTGACGACGAGTCACCGGCGCCCGCAGCAGGCACAGAATCACCACGTCCTCTCCCTGCTCCTCTCCCTGCTCCGCGCCCACGCCCACGTGCCTTACTCCCTGCCCTCTTCATCTTGGTTGACAGATAAAGATAAGCAGAAAAGTACTAAGGCCTTAGTGTGCTTATTCCTGTAATGCTCCTCCTAACAGGTGTAAGAAACACTAATGTTGTAAATTGTGGACTAAACTTTATTATTTTTCAAATGTGGCCTACACAAGTGTAAGTTGTGTTTGGTGAACTTAACCTTTTTTTTGGTGCAGATCGGGCTACAGAGCTAGTTTAAATCACACGGAGACCGTGCAGACAGCCGTAAACGGCGCTGCAAGGCCAAGAAACCCTCCTCTAGGTTATCCTATATAGTGTTTTTCCACTATTTAGCTGGATACAAGTGGAAAGACACTAATAGGAATTTTTTTTTTCAAATTTTAAACTGGCTGCACTATTTGAAAAAAAGGAAATTGTTTTTCAAGGTATGAGGCAGTAACGCACCCTGAGCTGAATCCAACCGGCTATGGCTGCACACAGACTACAGGGCGAGCTGGGCTCACACGGAGACCGTGCAGACAGCCGTAAACGGCGCTGCAAGGCCAAAAAACCCTCCTCTAGGTTATCCTATATAGTGTTTTTCCACTATTTAGCTGGATACGAGTGGAAAGACACTAATAGGAATTTTTTTTTTCAAATTTTAAACAGGCTGCACTATTTGAAAAAAAGGAAAATTTTTCTCAAGGTATGAGCCAGTAACGAACCCTGAGCTGAATCCAACCGGCTATGGCTGCACACAGACTACAGGGCGAGCTGGGCTCACACGGAGACCGTGCAGACAGCCGTAAACGGCGCTGCAAGGCCAAAAAACCCTCCTCTAGGTTATCCTATATAGTGTTTTTCCACTATTTAGCTGGATACGAGTGGAAAGACACTAATAGGAATTTTTTTTTTCAAATTTTAAACAGGCTGCACTATTTGAAAAAAAGGAAAATTTTTCTCAAGGTATGAGCCAGTAACGAACCCTGAGCTGAATCCAACCGGCTATGGCTGCACACAGACTACAGGGCGAGCTGGGCTCACACGGAGACCGTGCAGACAGCCGTAAACGGCGCTGCAAGGCCAAAAAACCCTCCTCTAGGTTATCCTATATAGTGTTTTTCCACTATTTAGCTGGATACGAGTGGAAAGACACTAATAGGAATTTTTTTTTTCAAATTTTAAACAGGCTGCACTATTTGAAAAAAAGGAAAATTTTTCTCAAGGTATGAGCCAGTAACGAACCCTGAGCTGAATCCAACCGGCTATGGCTGCACACAGACTACAGGGCGAGCTGGGCTCACACGGAGACCGTGCAGACAGCCGTAAACGGCGCTGCAAGGCCCAAAAACCCCCCTCTAGGTTATCCTATGTAGTGTTTTTCCACAATAGAGCTGGAGACTGGTGGAAAAACACTAATAGGAAATTTGAGAAAAAATGTGCAGCAGGCTGCACTAAGAGCAAAAAAGAACAACTGTGTGAGGCAGTGTGAACCCCCCCTGAGCTGAATACAACCGGGTATATGGCTGCACACAGACTACAGAGTGAGCTGCACACACACACACACAGAGACCTTGCAGAACGCTGTTAAAACAGCGCTGCAAGGCAAGAGCAAGGTGAACAGTGAAGAACACACAGCGTTTTGCTAAATTAGCCTTTGGAAAGGAAAATAAAGCAATTAGCTAGCTCAACTGGCCCTCAGTTAGAACACAGCGTCCTGTCCCTAACTGAAATCACAGCAGAGTGAGCGCAAAATGGCGGCAGCGCTTTTTTATAGTGCAGAGTGACATCATTTCAGCAGCCAATCCAAGCCTTGCCAGTACTTACATGCCCACCATGCTAAACAGGATGTGCCCACACTTTCATTCATTCCTCATTGGCTGCTGCGTTCAATTTGAATTCTGGGAACTTCCGATTCCGGTATCCGATACGCGGGAAGTATCGGAATTCAGTATCGGAATTCCGATACCGCAAATATCGGCCGATACCCGATACTTGCGGTATCGGAATGCTCAACACTACCAACCACACAACTGAAGAACCGATATCAAATCTTTGTAGAGGATGAAGATGGCACACCTAAGGATGAAGCAATACCAGCAAGCAAAAAAGAAAAGGGCACACAGCAACAAGTGACAGCAAAAAGTACAGCCAAGAAGCAACGAAGAGTGGTGGTGGTGGGAGACTCACTACTGAGAGGCACAGAAGCAGCCATCTGCAGACCGGACATAACTGCAAGAGAAGTATGCTGTCTTCCAGGTGCGATGATCAAGGATGTGACCGATAGGATACCAAAGCTCTTCAGCTCCAAGGACGTCCACCCATTTCTTCTGATACATGTTGGCACCAATGACACGGCAAGGAAGGACCTACCGACAATCTGCAAGGACTTTGAAGAGTTGGGGAAGAAAGTAAAGGAACTGGATGCACAGGTAGTTTTTTCTTCTATCCTTCCAGTAGACGGGCATGGCACCAGGAGATGGAACAGGATCCTTGATGCAAACAACTGGCTAAGACGATGGTGCAGACAACAAGGATTTGGATTCCTGGACCACGGTGTGAATTACTGGTATGATGGACTCCTCGCCAGAGACGGACTACACCTCAACAAACCTGGGAAACACACATTCGCCAGAAGACTCGCTACACTCATCAGGAGGGCGTTAAACTAGAAGAAGAGGGGACGGGAAGAAAAACATTAGACTCGAACAAAGACGACCCAGGAAAACATACTCAGAAGGGAGGTAAGAACATTTCTAAAACAATCCACAGTGAGGAGATTGGAACAAAACAAAATCCTCTAAACTGCATGCTCGCAAACGCCAGAAACCTGACAAACAAGATGGAAGAACTAGAAGCAGAAATATCTACAGGTAACTTTGACATAGTGGGAATAACCGAGACATGGTTAGATGAAAGCTATGACTGGGCAGTTAACTTACAGGGTTACAGTCTGTTTAGAAAGGATCGTAAAAATCGGAGAGGAGGAGGGGTTTGTCTCTATGTAAAGTCTTGTCTAAAGTCCACTTTAAGGGAGGATATTAGCGAAGGGAATGAGGATGTCGAGTCCATATGGGTTGAAATTCATGGAGGGAAAAATGGTAACAAAATTCTCATTGGGGTCTGTTACAAACCCCCAAATATAACAGAAAGCATGGAAAGTCTACTTCTAAAGCAGATAGATGAAGCTGCAACCCATAATGAGGTCCTGGTTATGGGGGACTTTAACTACCCGGATATTAACTGGGAAACAGAAACCTGTGAAACCCATAAAGGCAACAGGTTTCTGCTAATAACCAAGAAAAATTATCTTTCACAATTGGTGCAGAATCCAACCAGAGGAGCAGCACTTTTAGACCTAATACTATCTAATAGACCTGACAGAATAACAAATCTGCAGGTGGTTGGGCATTTAGGAAATAGCGACCACAATATTGTGCAGTTTCACCTGTCTTTCACTAGGGGGACTTGTCAGGGAGTCACAAAAACATTGAACTTTAGGAAGGCAAAGTTTGAACAGCTTAGAGATGCCCTTAATCTGGTAGACTGGGACAATATCCTCAGAAATGAGAATACAGATAATAAATGGGAAATGTTTAAGAACATCCTAAATAGGCAGTGTAAGCGGTTTATACCTTGTGGGAATAAAAGGACTAGAAATAGGAAAAACCCAATGTGGCTAAACAAAGAAGTAAGACAGGCAATTAACAGTAAAAAGAAAGCATTTGCACTACTAAAGCAGGATGGCACCATTGAAGCTCTAAAAAACTATAGGGAGAAAAATACTTTATCTAAAAAACTAATTAAAGCTGCCAAAAAGGAAACAGAGAAGCACATTGCTAAGGAGAGTAAAACTAATCCCAAACTGTTCTTCAACTATATCAATAGTAAAAGAATAAAAACTGAAAATGTAGGCCCCTTAAAAAATAGTGAGGAAAGAATGGTTGTAGATGACGAGGAAAAAGCTAACATATTAAACACCTTCTTCTCCACGGTATTCACGGTGGAAAATGAAATGCTAGGTGAAATCCCAAGAAACAATGAAAACCCTATATTAAGGGTCACCAATCTAACCCAAGAAGAGGTGCGAAACCGGCTAAATAAGATTAAAATAGATAAATCTCCGGGTCCGGATGGCATACACCCACGAGTACTAAGAGAACTAAGTAATGTAATAGATAAACCATTATTTCTTATTTTTAGTGACTCTATAGCGACAGGGTCTGTTCCGCAGGACTGGTGCATAGCAAATGTGGTGCCAATATTCAAAAAGGGCTCTAAAAGTGAACCTGGAAATTATAGGCCAGTAAGTCTAACCTCTATTGTTGGTAAAATATTTGAAGGGTTTCTGAGGGATGTTATTCTGGATTATCTCAATGAGAATAACTGTTTAACTCCATATCAGCATGGGTTTATGAGAAATCGCTCCTGTCAAACCAATCTAATCAGTTTTTATGAAGAGGTAAGCTATAGGCTGGACCACGGTGAGTCATTGGACGTGGTATATCTCGATTTTTCCAAAGCGTTTGATACCGTGCCGCACAAGAGGTTGGTACACAAAATGAGAATGCTTGGTCTGGCGGAAAATGTGTGCAAATGGGTTAGTAACTGGCTTAGTGATAGAAAGCAGAGGGTGGTTATAAATGGTATAGTCTCTAACTGGGTCGCTGTGACCAGTGGGGTACCGCAGGGGTCAGTATTGGGACCTGTTCTCTTCAACATATTCATTAATGATCTGGTAGAAGGTTTACACAGTAAAATATCGATATTTGCAGATGATACAAAACTATGTAAAGCAGTTAATACAAGAGAAGATAGTATTCTGCTACAGATGGATCTGGATAAGTTGGAAACTTGGGCTGAAAGGTGGCAGATGAGGTTTAACAATGATAAATGTAAGGTTATACACATGGGAAGAGGGAATCAATATCACCATTACACACTGAACGGGAAACCACTGGGTAAATCTGACAGGGAGAAGGACTTGGGGATCCTAGTTAATGATAAACTTACCTGGAGCAGCCAGTGCCAGGCAGCAGCTGCCAAGGCAAACAGGATCATGGGGTGCATTAAAAGAGGTCTGGATACACATGATGAGAGCATTATACTGCCTCTGTACAAATCCCTAGTTAGACCGCACATGGAGTACTGTGTCCAGTTTTGGGCACCGGTGCTCAGGAAGGATATAATGGAACTAGAGAGAGTACAAAGGAGGGCAACAAAATTAATAAAGGGGATGGGAGAACTACAATACCCAGATAGATTAGCGAAATTAGGATTATTTAGTCTAGAAAAAAGACGACTGAGGGGCGATCTAATAACCATGTATAAGTATATAAGGGGACAATACAAATATCTCGCTGAGGATCTGTTTATACCAAGGAAGGTGACGGGCACAAGGGGGCATTCTTTGCGTCTGGAGGAGAGAAGGTTTTTCCACCAACATAGAAGAGGATTCTTTACAGTTAGGGCAGTGAGAATCTGGAATTGCTTGCCTGAGGAGGTGGTGATGGCGAACTCAGTCGAGGGGTTCAAGAGAGGCCTGGATGTCTTCCTGGAGCAGAACAATATTGTATCATACAATTATTAGGTTCTGTAGAAGGACGTAGATCTGGGTATTTATTATAATGGAATATAGGCTGAACTGGATGGACAAATGTCTTTTTTCGGCCTTACTAACTATGTTACTATGTTACTATGTTACCCAAACCACCCAAAGCGGCCTCCGTTGCCGCCCCGATACGAAAAGAGTGAGGAGCGAAGCACGCACTGTCCAACCCCAAAAACCTCAACGCCTTCCTGAAAACCACCGTAAATTGATGTCTGGACAGAAATGTACCATCGGCATGGCACAGTAGAACCCCATCTCCCGCCGGCCTGCAGCTGCAAAAATTAGCTAAACAATTAACCGGACACATAACCGAACTCGCAACCTTTCCCAATACCACTCTCTGACCCCAGCCTTCCTGATCCGTTTTTGACCTACGTATCCAAAACTCAACTCTATCAGAAAAACAATAGCACGTCCCTTGCTAAAATGCCCCCCATAACATGTTTACTGGGAGCCACCAACTCCCCCAGTCTAAGCGCCCAAAAAAATGCAAGCGAAAAGGCCAACCTAAAGAGATTGCATTCAAAAACCGACGAGCATACGGAGGGCAAAATCTCCCCCAAACGTTCCAACAAACTAAAAGAAACTGGGCGCCTAGTATCACCCTGACCCCGACGCCTACGAAAACCCTTAACTGCCTGCTTCACCAGAAAGACCTTAGACAGATCTTTTTGCCCCCTTAATTTAAAACCAAAAGCTAGCGCCGCCAAAGTACGCGACACCTTAGCAGCGGACCGACCTTCACCTGCCCACACACTTAGCCAGGATAACAATGCCCCCACCTGCTCGTCTAAGCTCGCCCCGTAATGCCCCGCCCCCAAAAACCCCTCCCATGAAACCCAAACCGCCTGATAAGTCTCCCAAGTCTTAGGCGCCAATGACGACCTAATTAAACCTTCAGCGTCTCGAATACCACCTGCCAAAGCTCCGGCGGGCATCTCAAGCCGACGACATCCGCCTCCGGGGCCAACAATCGGAAACGGTCGAACTGCGAACGAGAAAGAGAATCAGCAATGGCATTGTAAGCACCTGGCACATGGGATGCCGTCACTTGCGCATTCAACGCTAAGCATGACAAAACCAACTGTCTTAACACACGAACCACAGGAGGCGATGACGCAAAAAGCCCATTGATAGAACAAACGACACCCATATTGTCACAATTAAAGCGCACCCGCCTATTTAGGAAATCTTTTGGCCATAAATGGACCGCCACCAGGATGGGAAAAATCTCCAACAAAGCAATATTCTTGACCAGGCCGGCACCAATCCAAGCCTCAGGCCAAAGTTCCGCACACCACTGCCCCCGAAAATATGCTCCAAAGCCAATGCCACCAGCGGCGTCCGTAAACAACTCCAGAGTGTCACTATCCGTCACCTCATCAATGATCAAGGAACGTCCGTTATAGTCCATCAAGAACCTGTTCCAAACCACCAAATCCTCACTCACTTCTGCCGACAATCTGATAAAATGATGAGGGGCACGCACTCCAGCCGTAGCACTCGCTAATCTTCTGGAAAAAACTCTATCCATGGGCAAAACCCGACAGGCAAAATTAAGCTTCCCCAGCAATGACTGCACCTCGTGCAGCGACAACTTCTTTAAACGACAGGCCCTGGCCACCTCAGCCCGAAGACCCTCCACCTTCTCAATCGGCAAACGAAACTCCCACCTCACCATGTCAATCACAATGCCCAAAAACGAAAGACACGTGTCTGGGCCTTCAGTCTTTCCAGGCGCCAACGGGACTCCGAAAAGATCAGCCACCCACTGAACCGCACTCAGCAACCTCCGGCAACGATCAGACCCAGCTGGGCCGACGCACAAAAAATCGTCCAGGTAGTGTATAACAGAATCACAACCGGACACATCGCGAACCACCCACTCCAAAAATGAACTGAACGATTCAAATAGAGCACAGGACAAGGAACAACCCATCGGTAAACACCTGTCCACGAATAACCCCCCATCCCAAAAACAACCTAACAGCCTAACACTGGAGGGGTGAACAGGCAACAATGGAAAAGCTGATTCGATGTCAGTTTTTGCCAACAGCGCCCCTTTTCCCGCCTTGCGCACCCAAGCCACCGCTTCATCAAAAGATACATATTCCACCGAGCAAAGCTCCGGTGCTATACCATCGTTGACGGACAACCCCCGCGGGTAAGACAAATGGTGGATCAGACGAAATTTTCCTGGCTCTTTTTTGGGCACGACCCCCAGCGGTGACACGACTAAATCCGGCAACAGAGATGCCTCAAACGGGCCCACCATAGGACCCAAAAACACCTCCTTTTCCAACTTTTCAGTGACCACTGAACTGTGCAACAAGGCAGAATGCAAATTTTTAACCCCTTGTGGCACCTCAAAACTAGGAGCTGGTATCACGAAACCATCCTTAAAACCTGAAAAAATTAATTCGGCCTTTTCCTTATCCGGGTATCTATTTAGATAAGGGGCCATCTTTACCAGACTCACTAGAGTCGCCCCCTTGGGAATTACCAGCCCTTGACCTGGGCTTACCTTTTTAAAACATTTAACGGCCCCATGCGAGGAACCGCTACAATGGGAGCAGAGATGCTTAAATTTGCAGCTGGCCCCAAACTTGCATTGCCCCTCGTTGAACTGCCAACACAATCCCGACTTCCGCTCTCCCAAACTCCCCGACTGGGCCCCGGAACCTGAACCACTGGCCTGGTTAGCCTGACCCGAGGATCCGGATCTCCCATGAAAGGAACGCCCAAATTTGTACTGTGCCATGACCCTCAGCCATAAACCAATATCCTTCTGATCCCACCTTATAGCAGGCCGGATAGCCTTCCGCTGCCGGAACTGCTCATCATACCTGAGCCAAGCCTGTCCCCCGTAAACCCGATAAGCCTCACCGATGGAATCCATATAACAAAACAACCCACTGGTGTTCTCCGGGGACTTTTCAGCAATTACACTGGCTAAAATCGCAAACGCCTGCAGCCAGTTTGAAAATGTTTGTGGTATCAGACGCCATCTCCGTTTCTCCTCATCCTCTTTCATACTTTCCTCTTTTTTGCTTTTATCCAAATTAAACTTCTCTAACGGAAGCAACGAGAAAATTTCAACATATTCATCTTTACCTATTTTTTCTTTCAGTTCCTTTTTAAGATGGGCCCCCAAAGGGCCTTCAAAACAAACGTAGACTTCGCCGTGAGCCCTGTCATCAAGATGCACCCTGCATTCTTTTTCCTTTTCCGTCTGCACCGACACCGAAACAGGCGGCACCTGCACTTGAGTTGTCGCCACAACACCAACCGGTGGCCCACAAGGGGCTACCCAAGCCGCTAGCTGCCTCTGCTCCACTAAACCCCTATCCAACCTAGACAACAGCGCCTGTACGCTATGTAACAACTCTTGTACCCCTGCCCCCCCGCAACGGCAGCCCCATTCGCCACATCCGCAGCAGCCATACTACCCAGCGTACCACCAGCCACCGGTACGGAAAACATCTTGCATAATTGGACTAGACATGGACACGTACTCACCAGGCTGCGAGGAGGCTGTGACCCCTCCAGCCGAAGTGCCGGTCTCCAGACGTCCCTGCTGCCCGATCTCCTGACTCGACCTCTGCTGCACTCGCTGTGCATCCTGCGTGCAATCCACTGCCGCCGTTGGGGAATGGGGTGGAATGCTGCCTCCGGACAATCCTGAGCCACTGGCCGAGGCCCACTGTGCTCCAGCCACACGAACCGGCACCGCTGCTGAGCTGCCGCCATTGTCCCGCTGGGCCGGATAATGCCCAGCTACCGGCGACAGAACCGGCGTGTCACTGGGCTGACACAGGCCGTCCGCCCCCCCGCTGGCTCCGTCGCCGCTATACTGCCTAGGGACAGGCCGTGCGACAGGAGCATCGCCGCTGCGGCCCCCTGCACTGCTGCGCCTTCCCCGCTGTCCGGCGCACGCTGGCTCCACCCCCCTACTGCCGCGAGGCTGAGGCCCAGTCACCACCGCAAAGGCCCGCCCGGCAATAGGATTCCTCCCAGGCCGGGACCTGCTGGCACCGCTACTCACCGGCGCCCGGCCTGGAGGGTCCCTGGAGGGGCTCCTGCGCCTGCGTGGGCCTCTGGGAGCCATATCCGGGGAGAGTCTCTCTGGGGGCCTACATCTCCGGGCCGGCCGCTCGGGCGGGGACGCTGCTGCTGCCGCCGCTTGACTCCCGCCGATGATCGCTGCTACCTGCGACTCCAGCCAGCCATCAGGGTGCGAAGCAGACACAGCCCTGAGGCTCTCCAAGACCCGGTCCACCGCAGACATGGTAGGTGATGTCTGCTCCAGAGTCTTGAAGAGCGGGAACTGACAGGCTCCACCCCCACCTCTCCCATATTACCCCCCATACATAGGCCCTCCTCTCAATCACCCTAAACCCACCTCCAACCCCTTGTCATGCTGGCCTCCGCTCAGGCCTTGCTGTGGGGGTTGGGCGGCCCTACTCCAGCCATTACTTCAGCCTCTTAGGCAGCCCTCACATGTGAACTCCTTCTCTTTGTGCCACCAAGCTCTTCATAGTCCCGGCCATATGCTCATATCTCCAGGATGACCAGGATTAGCCCCTTTAAAAGATGCTGTTTGTAATGGACGATGGGCTAAGCTTTGTTATTAAAAATAACCTGTGACTCCCTATCTGTCTATACAGACAATTTGAAGCTGCCATACTTGACACCTCTAGCATTCCGCCAGGAGACACTCCCTCTGGTTGGTCTCACCAAGTTGTTCTACTGACATTATAGTCTACAATTATATAATTTCTTCGCAAACACCTTAATAAGTCATAATATTTTTTGCTTCCACAGAAGCAATTCTGGAGGAGTGAACAAAAGGCAAGAGAATACTGGGTAGAGAGGGAGGGAGAGGGGGAGAGGACAACTTAGGACATTAACCCCTCTCTGACATGCGACGTACTATCCGGTCAATGTGCCCTGGGCTCCATGACCATGGACGGGATAGTATGTCTCAGCGATAGGCCATGCACACGGGTGGTGTGCGGCCAATCACAGCCGAGTGTCAGCTGATTCTCACAGCTGACACCTGGCACTAAGTGCCAGGAGCAGTCACAGACTGCTCCCGGCACTTTAACCCCTGGAATACTGCGATTGAACATGATCGCAGCATTCTGGGAGCAGGCAGAGGGCTGACAGCCCCTCTACCTTTGGATCGTAGACCCCGCGGCATGGCATGGGGTCGCGATCGCGCTGTCATGGTAACCCAATGTCGTCATGGCAACAGAGCTGAGAAACTTCCCGATCATGCACAGTTCATGATCAGGAAGTCTCTCAGGTCAGTGTGCAGTAAGTGGAGCGCTGACAGCTTCTATAGCATGCAGATGCCGCTTCACCTGCATGCTATAGAAGCAATCAGCCGACCAAAAATGATTGTCCCATTGTGCGACAAAGTGTAAAAGGTAGAATAAAGTAAAAACACATTTTTTAAATAATTGTAAAACTATTTTTAAAAAATAATAATAAAAAAATCTATATTTATTCTATAACTGAATAAATATTTGAATGAAAAAACAATCTAAACAATAAAAGTAAACATATTTGGTATCGCCACGTCCGTAATGACTCGACCTATAAAACTGTTAACCCCTTAAAACAGTGCTTTATCATCATACCGCCGAACAAAAAGTGTAATAACACGCGATCAATAAGACGGATATAAATAACCATGGTACCGCTGAAAACGTCATCTTGTCCCACAAAAAACAAGTTGCCATACAGTGTTCTCAGCTAAAAAATATAAAAGTTATAGCTGTCAGAATAAAGTGATGCAAAAACAATTATTTTTTCTATAAAATAATTTTCATTATATAAATGTGCCAAAACTTAAAAAAATATAAATGCGGTATTGCTGTAATCACACTGACCCGAAGAAAAAAACTGCCTTATCAATTTTACCACACATGGAACAGTATAAATGCCCCCCCTCCCCCCCGAAAAAAGAAATTTATGAATTGCTGTTTTTTGCTCATTCTGTCTCCAAAAAAACTGAATAAAAAGTGATCAAAAAATGTCATGCGCCAGAAAATTATACCAATAAAAACGTTAGCTCGTCCTGCTTAAAACAAGACCTCACATGACTCTGTGGGCCAAAACATGGAAAAATTATAGCTCTCAAAATGTGGTGATGCGAAAACAATTTTTTGCAATAAAACGCATCTTTTAGCATGTGACATCTGGCAAACATAAAAACCCGCTATAACGCCTATTTCCAGTACTGCATATGTCAATGTCCGTGTGTGTATTACTTGTGAGCTGTGGCACATGTGTGGCATGTCTGTGCCGCATCAGTGCCACACGGACGGGCGCCAGGGAAGAAACATTGCAGTAAGCGTTGTTCCCCGGCGCCGGGTGCCGAACACGGCTCTCATCATTCTCCCCTGCTCTGCTGGCGATCAGCGCAAGCAGGGGAGAATGATGAGTCACATTTAACCCGTTAACGACCACCGAAACGCCTTTTAATGGCGGCAGTTAAGAGTACCTTAACCACATTGTCACTTTTTAATGGCTCTGAGGTTTAAGATTATAGTGCCCCCCAGCGTCAGAATTTCTCTGGAGTCTCAGCTGCCAGGGGTAGCCGAGACCCCAGAGAGCATGATTTGGGTTGGTTTTTTACCAACCCCGGTGTTGCGATTGCCGTTATTAATGGTATAACGGCAACCGCAAGAAAAAAACTTGTTTATTTCCATTAGGGTTAGAGTTGGGCTAAAGTGAGTTAGGCTAAAGTCAGGGTGAGGGTTGGGGCTAAAGTTAGGGTAACGCTAAAGTTATGGTTAGGGTAATGCTAAAGTTAGGGTTAGGGTTGGGGCTAGAGTTGGGGTTAGGGTTTGGGGTTTGGATTATGGTTATGGTTGGGATCTGTCACGCTCATGCCCTGACTGGTGGGCATGAGCTCGGGGGGGTTTGTGGCTCCACTGAGCCACAAACCAGACTACCCTGGAAGGGGCGTGAATATGACAGCTGCCTTGGTCTTCACTGGAGCCTCTGATGGTGAGGTCAGGCTTCTGCAGCAGGCAGCTGCCAGGTGCTATTCCAGGGTGGTGCCTGGCTGTGGCTGCTGATACTACTTGTAGAATATTAAAACTAGGACAGGTGCGGGCATCAGGCAGGACTGGCAGAAGAGCATGGCGGAAACTCAGATGAGTAGGCTGGCACGGCTGAGACACAGGGCTGCAGGTACAGCAGAGACACCGGACTGACAGGTACGGCAGAGACACAGGGCTGGCAGGTATGGCAGAAACACAGGGCTGGCAGGTACGGCAGAGACACAGAGCTGGCAGGCACAGCAGATACACAGGGCTGGCAGGCATGGGAGAGACCCAGGGCTGGCAGGAACGGCAGAGCCACAGAGCTGGCAGGAACGGCAGAGCCACATGGCTGACAGGAATGGCAGAGCCACAGGGCTGGCAGGAACGGCAGAGACACAGGGCTGGCAGGAATGGCAGAGACACAGGGCTGGCAGGAACAGCAGAGACACAGGGCTGGCAGGAACAGCAGAGACACAGGGCTGGCAGGAACGGCAGAGACACAGGGCTGGTTGGTGTGATGTATGAAGGAACAGGTAGGAGCATGTTCACACAGGAGGTGCAGGTAGGGATATGTAGTATGAAGGAACAGGTAGGAGCCTGTTCACACTGGAGGTGCAGGTAAGGAAATAAGCAGAAAGGAATGAAGTATGAAGGAACAGGTTGGGACCTGTTCACACAGGAGATGCAGGTACAGAAACAAGCAGGAAGGAAAGGTGAATGAAGGAACAGATAGGAACCTGTTCACACAGGAAGAGAACTGCAAGGCTGTGGATAAGAATGGTAGAGCAGCAGGAGATGGAGCAGCAACAGAAGCTAAGCAGAGCGGAACCGCAAGGAATGCGGAGAGGAGCTGCAGCAAGGCATTACTGCAGCAGCAGAAGCTAGTGGAAAAGAAATTTCTTCGAGCTGTAGTTGTCCCTTTGGCACTGAACTGTTCATAAGTAGGGCTTGGCAATCACCAAACACCTTCACAGGATTCCGGAGCAGTGGAACAGGAACCACACTTAGACTCCGTCTGGTTAGCAGCTTGAATACATCTGCAGGGCCGAAGCTCCCACAAGGCACTGGAACAGACGCAGACTTGAACGGAAGGGAGTAATTCTCACCAAGAGCATCCTCTCCTATTGACCCAAGGTTTTGGAGCTTTAGATCCCCTGGACAGAGGCCATCCAGGCGTTCCTCACAAATGCAGCAACACCGTATGCCCTTCTTATGGCTGATTTCAGGCTGCTGCTTTGCCATCCCACTCTCATCAACCTTCTTAGGCTTCACTTGGGTAGCTGCTTTAACGAGTAGAGGAACTGGAGGAACACAGACGATCATGGCCTGACGTGGAGGTTTCTTCACGGGTTTCGCTCATCTGGAGCACCTCTCGGATCTAGATGGGGAAGACTTCACAGGAGCAGCAGGATGAGGTATGTCAAAGACTCTACGGAAGGCCACCAGGAAAGCTCCTAGGTTCATGACGATAGGATCCCCTACTTCCCAGGGGGTAGTGATCCATATTAGAGCATCTTCGGACACGTAGGACATGATGTAACCCACCTTGACCTGGTCAGAGGGGAAACAAGCTGCATTCTGCAGGATGTAGTGCAAGCACTGTTTCAGGAACCTTTGGCATTCTTCAGGAATCCCATAGAACATAGGTGGGTCAGCTGGGTCGTGCTCCTCCTCATAGGACTGAAGTTGCTTGAAAAGAGCATTAGAGACAATGATTGGGTCAGAAGTCTCCTCAATCTGAACCACCCTTGGTGGAACAAATGTTTCAGGTTGCTCATATAGGTAGAGAGAAAGTTCATCATGGTCTGCGAGCGATAGGACATGGGATACAGCGGAGGCCATGGCCTGTGCAAACTGTCACGCTCATGCCCTGACTGGTGGGAGTGAGCTCGGGGGGTTTGTGGACCTACTGAGCCACAAACCAGACTACCCTGGAAGGGGTGTGACTATGACAGCTGCCTTGGTCTTCACTGGAGCCTCTGATGGTGAGGTCAGGCTTGTGCGGCAGGCAGCTGCCAGGTGCTACTCCAGGGTGGTGTCTGGCTGTGGCTGCTGATCCCACTTGGAGAACAGGAACACTAGGACAGGTGCGGGCATCAGGCAGGACTGGCAGAAGAGCACGACTGAAACTCAGACGAGTAGGCTGGCATGGCTGAGACACAGGGCTGGCAGAGACACAGGGCTGGCAGGTACGGCAGAGACACAGGACTAGCAGGCACGGTAGAGACACAGGGCTGGCAGGTATGGCAGAGACACAGGGCTGGCAGGCACGGCAGAGACACAGGGCTGGCAGGCACAGAAGAGACACAGGGCTGGCAGGAACAGCAGAGAAACAGGGGTGCCAGGAACAGCAGAGGCACAGGGCTGGCAGAAATGGCAGAGACACAGGGCTGGTTGGTGTGGTGTATGAAGGAACAGGTAGGGACCTGTTGACACAGGAGGTGCAGGTAAGGAAACAAGCAGAAAGGAATGAAGTATGAAGGAACAGATTGGGACCTGTTCACACAGAAGATGCAGGTACGGAAACAAGCAGGAAGGAAAGGAGAATGATGGAACAGGTAGGGACCTGTTCACACAGGAAGAGAACCGCAAGGCTGCGGATAAGAATGGTAGAGCAGGAGGAGATGGAGCAGCAACAGAAGCTAAGCAGAACGGAACCGCAAGGAATGCGGAGAGGAGCTGCAGCAAGAGATTAGTGCAGCAGCAGAAGCTAAACTGAGCGGAACCACAAGGAATGTGGAGAGGAGCTGCAGCAAGAGGTTTATGCAGCAGCAAAACAGAGCAAAACCACAAGGAGTGCAGAGAGGAGCTGCAGCAAGGGATTACTGCAGCAGCAAATCTAAGCAGAGCGGAACCACAAGGAATGTGGAGAGGAGCTGCAGCAAGGAGTGCAGAGCAGAGGTAAAGCCACAAAGGTACAGAGCAGGCAGAGCCGCAAGAGTGCGAAGCGTAAGCAGACTGGAAACACAAGGAAAGACACAGCAGGGAAGGAAGCCACAGACAAGGAGACCGAGATAAGACTAAGTTCAGACAAGGTAATGGAACAAGAAAAAGAACAAGAACAAAGACACAGGGACCAGGATATTCTGCTTCCTGGAGGGCGGACAACAAGACCAAGGCAAGAACACTGAAAAAAAGCTTCTAGAGAGGAAGTAACACAGAGCAAGACCTGGTAAGCTCAGAAGTTAAACACAAACTGAGTTAACACATTGCACAGACCCAGTCCACTGGGTGGAGCTGCACTAAATACTGGAGGCCTTCTGGCAATTGGTCAGGAACAGATGAGGTAGGTGCACCTGATTCCTATCAGAACCAGAGAGTTCAGGCACCGCCCCCCTATGCACACAGCCAGGAAGCATGCAGAGGGCAGAGGCACAGAATATGGAGCTGGCAAGAAACAGAAACCACATCATGACCTGGGGCAGTGGGTAAGATAGTGTGAGAGATAAGAGGCCATGCCGTGATGCCATCAGAATTGATACAGAGTTAGGGTTAGGGGTGTTTGGGGTTAGATTTGTGGTTATGGATAGAGTTAGGATTAGGGTTAGGGGTGTGTTGGAGTTAGAATTGGAGGTTTCCACTGTTTAGGCACATCAGGGGCTCTCCACGCACAACATTTTCGCAAATTTCTATTTTTTTCACAAATAAACACAAGTCAAATCAAATAAATGTTACCACTATCATGAAGTACAATATGTCTCAAGAAAACAGTGTCATAATCACCAGGATCCATGGAAGCGTTCCAGAGTTATTACCTCATAAAGGGACAGTGGTCAGAATTGTAAAAATTGGCCTGGTCATTAATATTCAAACCACCCTTGGGGGTAAAGTGGTTAACAGGAGCATAGTAAGGTCAGAGACTCAGGCTTCTCTACCTTTAAAAGTACTCCTGGGACAGAGATAGTTAAGGTTCCAGGGACAGGTTGAGGCCCTCCCTTCCTTACTGAAGACATCACAGTTTGACACACTGATGCAGATAACACTATGCAACCATGGGCTGAGCATGGGCGGGACAGGGTGCGGCTTAGCCAGCTTGTCAAATTCATGACAAGTTAGGCGTAACTCACTCTATACCAGTGAAAAAAGTGCTGCCATGAAGATTTTTTTTGTTAATAAATCTGTGTATATCCATGTAATGTACTGTGTGTGTATTAATATACTCACCTACTGCCACTTAAGTATTTCTAAGTGACATAGCCGTTCTTCAGACTCTCCAGGTTGCAGTGCACTTTACATGTCCTGAAAGTGGCTTTTTAAAGTGTAAGCCTATGGAGCATTACAGCAAGACTCCATAGACTTACATTGTAAAAGAGATTTCCAGCTCATGCATAGAGCATAGAGTGACATAGAGCATAGAGTGACAGGTGAGCCTGAATAGTGGAGACGTCACTCAGAAGAGGAGTAGAACAGCGCTGAATCCTGGAGAAGGCGGTGGTAGGTGAGTATATTAACACATATAAACATAATAGACACAGATTTATAAAAATATATAAAATATAAAAAATAAAAATCTTCATGGAAGGGATCCTTTAAGAGATGCGTCTAATTCATTTAGTGCTGTGCACCTCTTATTGAATTTGATGCATCGCACTCCAGACAGCCCTTCATTAAGGATTGACGTGAGCAACTCCAGTCAATGGATCAGCCCCAAAATCGCTTCCGACCTCTGCCACCCTTCATACCTATAAGCTACAGCTTAAGTGCACCAGAGCCTTCTTTTGAAACTATCCACGTGCCTGTGTCGATTGATTGGTTGGAACTGATTTGATTCAAATTTTATTTTCATTCACTGAAAAGCCTAATAAAATGAAGCATAACGTAGCAGGAAGTATACTGAAATATGAAGCATATTAAAAAGCTATGCATCTTTTCATCAGACAGTTTTTAATAGAACATGAAAAGTGCTTGAATTAAAAAACGTGGTCAGTGTATTCAATGTATAGTTACAATAAAAAAAGAATATATCATACGATGCAGTAATTTGTGGAACCAGTTTATTCCTAAATAATAATATTCTATGTCGATAATTTGCATATAGAGTGAATAATCACAATTTACACTGATTAGACACGGTAGACAATTCTGGCCCTAAATCTCCTATTAATGTTCTCATGACATCAGCAATGGTGAGTCCTTGGTGCCTTCACAAATGGCTCTGTAGTACTTGGCCACAATTGAAGCCAAAGCTCATCTATCTATTTGGCACTAAAATTCTCCCCAGTGACTGCAATGAGAAGAAAATGCTAAATAGCTGGAGCAGACACTTCAGAAATGAGCAGTGATGCCTCATGTCAGCACTATTCTGTGGTTTCAGAGTTGCCAGGACTCCTTCTCTAAAGGTCATGACATGACTCTATAGAGACAGTGATGAGGCTCCAAGAATGTGTTAGTTCCCCTACTATAGATTGAAACTTAGAAATAAAACTAGCATGAAGTCTTCAGATAAATATCCAACTATAACGCTGAACCTTCTCTCCAGGTCCCTCTGAGACTCTTCCCTTTTCATCAGCTCTGAAACTTCTCCTTATGGCATTGAATAAGCTTCAGTATTTGAAATATCAAGAGTAGCCAAAACAAGAAGCCTTAGATTAATGTGATGGGGAGGGCATTTATATTTTAATGTTGACAGCTGCTGTTTGACCTTCATGAAACGAAGTGTTGATGTCAGTCAATTGACCAGCGGGCAGAGTTCCACAACTGCATAAGCTGGAAATTCAGACCCAAGTGGTTCCAGCATGTTCAACATATGTTAAAGGTAGTCTGTCAGCACAAAAAGACTGTCCAAACCACACATAGGCGCTCGGAACATCCTTGGCATGGTCAAACATTACAGTACACCTTCCATCCTACTTCTTTTTCATAGTTTTGATTCCCCTCTTCCTTGATTGAAAGTTCTGGCTTTACAGGGGAAAAAAGAGAAGGGCAGCGATAAATGCAAAACAAATAGGTGAACTGTTTGGACTGTTTTCTTGCCTTGAACAGTCATTTTGTGCTGACAGATTCTCTTTAAAGGGAACCTGTTACATATAAAAACATTATTAATCTGCAGATATGGGGCAAATCTACAGGTTAATAGCTGGAAGGAAATTAACTTTATTTCTCTCGGCAGCCTCCAGCTTTGGGCTCATACTCACATGTGAGAAACTTGGATGAGTCTCGCACGTCAATACCTGGCACTGCACCCGGCACTCAGGAGTGGAGTGTGTGGCTGCATGTATTGCTACGCGGCTGCATGCTCCGCTCCTGAGTGCTGGCTGCAGTGTTGGGTATTGACGTGCAAGACTCATCCGAGTTTCTCACATGTGAGAATGAGCCCTTTCAGTCATACTCAGTGCATAGTGAGTGGAGGGTATAACCGCATCCCGGTACTGACCAATAGCTGGCACTAAAGCCACTCACTGTGTACTGAGCGCTGACTCATGCCACGTTGACCCACCCCTATGACCAAAGTCCAAGAGTGCCTTGAAGAATAAACTGTATTTCCTTCTGGCAGCGGGCAGCTTCAGAATACTATTAACTTGCAGATTAACCCCTTTATCTTCAGGTATATATATTTTTTTTACATTACAGGTTCCCTTTAAGCAAGTTTTGACATTTTTTTTTTACCTTGTTGATATATGACTTCCCATTGCTCATATTTTGCTCATTTGCTGGGTGGACACATAAAGAGACATCTATTTATATAATTGTCTAAGGTCCACTTCTGTCTGTTTGTCTGTCTTTCTGTCTGTCTGTCACGGATATCCCACGTCACTGATTGGTCGCGGCCGCCGGCGATGGGCACAGTCCGGCCGCGAATTGGCCCCTCCCTACTCCCCTGCAGTCAATGCCCCCTCCATACTCCCCCCCAGTCAGCGCCCACATAGCGTTAAAAGGACTGCCTTACACCGTGGCATAACACGGTGTAAGGCAGTCTGTTAACACTGCCATTAACCCTCTGTGTGACCAACTTTTTACTATTGATGCTGCACAGGCAACATATAATGTTAAAAATAATAATAATAAAAAAAAAATCATTATATACTCACCCTTCGACGGCCCCCGGATACAGCCCAGGCCTTTCCCGCTCCTCGCGCGCCGCTCCGGTCCCCAGAATGCATTGCGGCAATGACCGGAGATGACGTAGCAGTCTCGCAAGACCACTACATCATCATGTGTTGATGCCGCTTGGGACCGGAGCAGCGCGGGAGGAGCGGGAAAGACCTGGGCTGGATCCGGGGGCTGTCGGAGGGTGAGTATATAACCATTTTTTATTTTAATTCTTTTTTTAACAGGGATATAGTGCCCACATTGCTACATACTGCGTGGGCTGTATTATATACTACATGGGCAGTGTTATATACTGCGTGGGCTGTGCTATATACTACGTCTGCTGTGCAATTTAATACGTGGCTGTGCTATATACTACATGGGCTATGTAATATACTACGTGGGCTGTGCTATATACTGCTTGGGCTGTGTTATATACTGCGTAGGCTGTGCAATATACTACGTGGCTGTGCTATATACTACATGGACTGTGCAATATACTGCATGGCTGTGCAATATACTTCGTGGCTGTGCAATATACTACTTGGCTGTGCTATATACTACATGGGACTATGTGGACTGTGTTATTTAGTGCATGGGCTGTGTTATATACTACATTGCTGTGCTATATACTACGTCGGCATTGCAATATACTACGTGGGCTGTGTAGTACTGTATATTACGTGGCTGTAATATAATGCGTGGGCTGTGTTATATACTGTGCTGGCTGTGCAATATACTATGTGGCTGTGCTATATACTACGTGGGCTGTGTAATATACTACGTGGCTGTGTTATATACTATGTGGGCTGTGCTATATTTTACGTGGACTGTGCAATATTCTACGTGGACTGTGCAATATACTATGTGGCTGTGAAGTATACTACGTGGCTGTGCTATATACTACTTGGCTGTGCTATATACTATGTGGAACTACATGGGCTGTGTTATATACTGCATGGGCTGTGCTATATACTACGTCGCTGTGCTATATACTATATGGGCTGTGTAATATACTACGTGGCTGTGTAATATACTGCATGGGCTGTGCTATATAATATGTGGCTGTGCTATATACTACGTGGGCTGTGCAATATACTACGTGGCTGTGCAATATACTGCGTGGCTGTGCAATATACTAAGTGGCTGTGCAATATACTATGTGGGCTGTGCAATATACTACGTGGGCTGTGCTACATACTACGTGGCTGTGCAATATACTACGTGGCTGTGTTATACACTACGTGGGCTGTGTTATACACTACGTGGGCTGTGTTATATACTACGTGGCTGTGTTATATGCTATGTGGGCTGCTATATACTATGTGGCTGTGCTATATACTATGTGGCTGTGCTATATACTACATGGCTGGCCGCGAATAATCAGCGACAGGTGCACTCCGGCCGCGAATTGGTGCAGGATTTAAACCACGCTTCGCTAATTGGTAGCGCCCGGCCAGCCGAATTCTGTGTATTATTCTAAAATCTTCATAAATAAACTACATACATATTCTAGAATACCCGATGCGTTAGAATCGAGCCACCATCTAGTATAGCATTAACATCTCCCAACAAAGTACCTGGAAATTATATTTTAGTTTTTTTTTTTGCATCGGTCGTCCGTTAATTTAGAGAAACATAACGTGCACCCCACAAGACAGATGCCCCAATTCACCCAATGTCATGTCTGAATCCTTGCAATAGTGTGTTCTTGGACACTTTAAAAAGATGACTATTTATTATTAGCGGCTCATGTCATTAGATTTCTTAATGTATTCCAGCCATGTACTATATACAAATTATCTGTTTCTTCCAAATACTCAGATTTTATGAAGTTATTGGTAACTTTTAAATCGTGATCCAAGTCTTTAGCTCGATTCTACTTTTAAAGTGCATGGTCACATTAGAGTCAGACCGCAGGAATTGTAATAGTGTTTTGTCCCGAGAAGCCTGACACAGTGGGCAAGCTTGGCATCAGAGTCTTCCTCTGCAGAAACCACAATTATGAAAGAGGAATTGAAAACAGGACAGATGATATCCATCACAAAATATATAGCAAACACTGGCAGAATTAATGTTTTGTCCTGGTTATTCCATATTGCAAGCATTCAGTGTCTGTAGTCTAATGTTGGCGCTCACCCGCAGTCTGAATATAATGCTGCTTGCCACGGAAGCTGGCACAGTACAGTGGGCACATTAATAAGATCAACAAATCTTCATGTAACAGTTTATTCCGGTCAGGATTATGATCCCGGTTTACTGCTGTCACTCTGGGCAGGTCTCGGAGTGTGATAAATGGCCTCTTGGGCGTGAATAATGTATGAGTGCCGCTTGTTCTGCGCAAGATTAACAGGTCGTACAGTAGTTTCTTCCTAAACTTTGTTACATAGGAAAAAAGAAAAAAGTCTTTGCTTGAAATGATGGTAATAAAGTAGTTATCCTTATGGTACTCCTAAAGAGCAACTGTCGATTTAATTATTATTATTTATTAAATATTTTTTGCCACAAATCAATAGTATTTTGTAAATGTTGTAATATACCTTAGCAGAGAAATCTGCTTCTTTCTCCTACAGAACTGATCATTCATTGTTAAAATTCTCATTTCCAAGGTAAAATCTGTCTTCAGTGAATAAAGATTTTCCCATTGCTGAGACAGAAGATGGCAGCTGGGGCTCATAAAGTTCTATGGAAAGGGAGTGGACGGAGTAGGGAGGAGCTAGAAAAGACTGGGAACCTGGACTCTGATTCATGCTGCCCAAACTAAGAAGAGACTGGATGCACTATTGCAGCCAGATATGTTTCTCTCGGAAGCAATTTACAGTTTTAGGCTGCCGTCACACTAGCAGTATTTGGTCAGTATTTTACCTCAGTATTTGTAAGCCAAAACCAGGAGTGGAACAACATATAATAGAAACATATGCACCACTTCTGTATTTATCAGCCACTCCTGGTTTTGGCTTACAGATATTGAGGTAAAAAAAATTATCCAAATACTGCTAGTGTGACGGCAGCCTTAGAAAAAACATAGTAAGAAGATCTAGCTGTAGACCACTGCCAGAGATCAGGGCTAGTCCAGCTCTACTCTCAGATGGCTTTTCCAGCACTGCCGGAGGGTTAGAGGCTATTGACTGGTCTCTCCTTGAGTACACATGAGGGAAATCTTGTCCATTTCCCGCAGCAGCACTGGGATATGCCGGCCAAGGATGGAGCAGGACCAGTTTGGATTGCAGCTATGATCCTTGGCTGAATCTTTTAAGTATATTCTCTCAGAACGTCAAGAACATATCAGAGAAAAATATACATGGCTGTAATTGTGCAGCCAGACTCTGATTACTGCTGGCCATGATTTGGACACCATGGATCAGATGAAAGGTTACCTTTGCTAATATAGCTCCATCATGTTCCACAGCGCTTTACGTACATTATCATCCTCACTGGGACTAACAATCTAGATTCCCTATCAGTATGTCTTTGGAGTGTGGGAGGAAACCAGAGAACCTGAAGGAAACCCACGCAAACACGAGGAGAACATACAGACTCCTTGCAGATGTTGTCCTTGGTGGGACAGGACTCCAATGTTGCAATGCAACACTGCTAACCTCTGAGCCACTGTGCAGTCCAGAATGAGTTGACCTACCAAAGTGTCTTGCTGACTGGCTAATCAAGGAAACAATCAGTGGCCCATCACAGAATTGGTTTTGGGACTGTTGAGCTTTTGTCACTTGGCTCTAACATATACCAGCAATTGTATGTTTGCTTTTACGCCTGATGAGAATTTTTGAAGAATACTCTTGTGTTCCAGTTTGACATATTCTTGATTACTCTTCTGGATTAATGCTTTAATTGAATGCTCTGTCCCATTTGACTTTGGCCTACTATACTGTGGGGATTGTTTGAAGACGGGTCAATGAAAATGTATAAAAATGCATAAACGGCCTGTGTTGGTGAAATAACCCTTTTAGTATATCCAAGGCCATTATATCCTGACCTAAGTATGTTGAAAATGTAATATTTTTTATCACATTTGCTTAAGTTTATGAACTTCATCCATCATATGCCTTATTTTCCAGGGAGCACTGCTTTGCAGTGAAGGATCTATACTGCTTTAAAGAGTGGCTGTCAATCGAGGAAAATTCTCAGAAAGGAATCTATAAACCAGGATTAATGCTATTGACAGTCCCTGATTGTGAAAAGCTCCCGAGCCTGCAATCAAGTCCTGGGGCCTGCATTAAGATTCCATACTTTGGTAAGCTATAGTCCAATTATTTGGAAATTACCTTATATATACTTGTGTATAAGCTGACCCGAGTATAAGCCGAGACACCTAATTTTGTCACGAAAAACTGGGAAAAAGTATTGACTTGAGTTTAAGCTGGATATGCATTGTCCCCTCATCCCCATCCTTGTCTGCATGGCTCCTCATCACCATCATTCTTTGCATGGCTCCTTTCCCCATCCTTGTCTGAATGACTCCTTTTGCCATCCTTGTATGCATGGCTCCTTATTCCTATCCTTCTCTAGATGGCTCCTTATTCCCATCCTTGTATGCATGGCTCCTTATTCCCATCCTTGTCTGCATGGCTCCTTATTCCCATCCTTGTCTGCATGGCTCCTTATTCCCATCCTTGTCTGCTTGGCTCCTTAATCCCATCCTTGTCTGCGTGGCTCCTTATCCCCATCCTTGTCTGCTTGGCTCCTTATTCCAATCCTTGTCTGCATGGCTCCTTATCCCCATCCTTGTCTGCATGGCTCCTTATCCCCATCCTTGTCTGCATGGCTCCTTATCCCTGTCCTTGAATGTATAGCCTCGTTATACCCATCCTTGTCTGCATGGCTCCTTATCCCTGTCCTTGAATGCATAGCCTCCTTATCCCTATCCTTGTCTGCGTGGCTCCTTATTCCCATCCTTGCCTGCATGACTCCTTATCCCATCCTTGTATGCATAGCCTCCTTATCCCTATCCTTGTCTGCGTGGCTCCTTATCCCCATCCTTGTCTGCTTGGCTCCTTTCCCCATCCTTGTATATGTGGCTCATTATCCCCATTCTTGTCTGCATGGCTCCTTATCCCCATCCTTGTCTGCATGGCTCCTTATCCCCATCCTTGTCTGCATGGCTCCTTATCCCCATCCTTGTCTGCATGGCTCCTTATCCCCATCCTTGTATGCATAGCCTCCTCATCCCCATCCTTGTCTGCATGGCTCCTTAACCCCGTCCTTGTATGCATAGCCTCCTCATCCCCATCCTTGTCTGCATGGCTCCTTATCCCTATCCTTGTATGCATGGTTCCTCATCCTATCCTTGTATGCATGGTTCCTCATCCTTATCCTTGTATGCATGGTTCCTCATCCCTATCCTTGTATGCATGGTTCCTCATCCATATACTTGTATGCATGGACCATGAGAAAAGCATAAAAAAATCCTACTTACCTTCCCTGCGTGCCCTCGCTGTGTCTTGTTCTGGTGCCCACAGCTCCAGCTGCTGGGCAGTCACGCGTCCCCGCTCATTAAGGTAATGAATATTCACTCCACTCCACGCCTATGGGAGTGGAGAGAGGTGAATATTCATAAGTCTTAAGTAGTTTAGCAACAGCCTCGGGCTCTTACCTCCTGTGACCCGCTGCTCCACCTCTCCCCCTCCCCCGCCGTCTTCTGGGATTTACTCGAGTATAAGCCAAGGGGGGAATTTTCAGCCCCCAAAAAATGTGCTGAAAAACTCGGCTTATACTTGAGTATATACGATAACTTGACTTTTTGATCCTCTTTAAAGTCATTAGATTAGATTTACAGTAAGGTCATACACATATTTCAGATGTCGGCCATGTATGTTTTTTTAAAATGCAGCTCATCAGTAAGCAAAGAAAGAAACGTTAATAGCTGTGTAGAATATAATGGATCAGTGTACTGATGGTGCAAAACACTGACATTAAATGTTCATGAAAAATTAATGTGTGAATGAGCCTTAACAGTTTCAGTAAAAATGGTATCAATAAAACAAAAAACAATATTTTTTGACATGGGCACATTTTTTTTTTACCTAATTGAATGTTCTTTTGGATATATTTTTTAATATTTTTGCATTTGAGTCTTATTATTTGCGAAACCGAAAAATCATCTTTACCACATCTGTAGGTAAATGTTTAACCCCTTACCAGCACAGTTATTTTCAATTTTTCAGTTTTCATTTTTTCCTCTCCCTTCTGCTAAGAGCCATAACTTTCATTTTTTTCATCAACATAGTCATGGGAGGGCTTGTTTTTTACTGGGCAAGTTGTATTTTTCAATGGCATCATTCATTTTATCAGGGGATGAAACTCTTACTGGCTAAAGAAACCTTTAATGGTTAAAGTAAACATGTCACCAGTTTCTTCATGTCTGAACTAAGACTAGCAACTTAATCATTCCATAAAGGGGTATATAACTCCCTGACACCCCCTGTATAACCCCCAATAAATATATATATATATCATTATGTATGTCTGTTGTGTGTACTGGGATCATATAGATTCCGGGTTATATGATCATGTCTTTTAATGTTTTCTCTTTTTCTGCTTTTTTTTTTCAGATTTACATAAGGAAAATATTACGAGTAAGTTGCAATAATGTACAGTACACATTATTTCAAAATCTACAATGTTATTTAGTTATATTATATGACTTATTTGTATAAAACTTTATAAATGTATGCCCCAGTGAGCTTGTCATTTACAAGAATGAGTACTCAGTGGACCTCCAAAGAGGGTCTTAATCCTTGGCCCCTCATTCTAAAATCCTTGGCCCCTCATTTTATTATATAAGTATATATACACATATATATATATATATATATATATATATATATACTACATTGTGGCCCGATTCTAACGCATCGGGTATTCTAGAATATGCATGTCCCCGTAGTATATGGACAATGATGATTCCAGAATTCGCGGCAGACTGTGCCCGTCGCTAGGGTTGAGCGACCTTGACCTTTTTAGAGTCGAGTCGTGTTTCGCAAAACCCGACTATCTTAGAAGTCGAGTCGAGTGGAATCGGCCGATTATGGCGAAAAGTCGGGTATCGCCCGAAACACGAAACCCAATGCAAGTCAATGGGGGAGCATAGTCGGCAGTGAGTGGAGGCCAGGAAAACACCTACACTGCCCATTTTAATGGCAAAAACATCCATTCTTGTTACAGAAGCTTGTCAATCGTAATTTAGCTTATAATAGATGGAAGGCATTTGAAATTGGGGGTCATTTGGCTAAAGTTGTGGGGGGTAGGGCTGGTTCAAGTAATTAGTGGGCCCAGTAAATCTGGACCACGTCACGGCAGTGGAGCAGGGAGAGGTAAGTATTTCAACTTTGCAAGTGCTGTGATCCTGAGCAAGCAGGGGGGGCCCACTCGTTGGCATTGGCACTGGCACAGGGCCCCTCAAAGTACAGCGGTGTGTTTGCACGGCGGGGGCGCCTCCCACCGGCAGCAACACTTTTGCGTACTATGAGAGGCCCTGTGCCAGTGACGTCGCCAACTAGTATTCCTCCCCCCACCTGATGAAGGAACCTGCACTTTCATCTGCACCTTCCTCTTTGTCCCCGTGTAAGGTGGTATGGTATGCGGGAAGAGGAACCTGACTTTCAGCAGGGTCACAATCTTGCTGTGTAGCGTGCACGGGGAATTTTGCGTTATGGGTCAATGTACCAGCAGACTCATCTATCACTGGCTGGGCAATGGGCAGGATGAGGAGGAAACACAGATATAGGCCCAAAGAATAAAGTTGGCTAAATGCAGTTCAAAATTGGTAACACAGGACTAACCAGGGGGCATTGCAGTGGAGGACAACTGGAATGAGAGGCTGACACAGAGAGTAGGCCCAAATCAGTAAGTAGTCGAAATGCAGTTCAAAATTGGCAACCGAAGTAAACAGGCAGCACAGCTTTGTTCAGTGGAGGAGAACAGCAAGGAGTGGCAGACACCGATAGTAGGCCCCGACCCAACTAGTAGGCCAAATGCAGTCTAACATTAACAACTACTTAACGAGAGCCTGAAAATGGAATTTCAGGTCAGGAAACCAGGAGAACAGCAAGGAGTGGCAGACACCGATAGTAGGCCCCAAACCAACTAGTACGCCAAATGCAGTTGTTCCATTTAACCACAATTTAATGAGAGCCTGAAGATAGAAGCTCAGGAAAGGCAACCTGGAGAACACCTTGGAGTGTAACACACCATCTCTCTACACCCCATACCCAATTTGTAGGCCTAATGCAGTGTAGTTTCCAACAACTACTAAACTAGGGCATTAAGATCGAAGCAATGGCGAGGAAACCTGGGGAACACCTTGGAGTGTAACACACCGTCTCTCTACACCCCATACCCAATTTGTAGGCCTAATGCAGTGTAGTTTCCAACAACTACTAAACGAGAGCCAGAAGATCGAAGCAATGGAGAGGAAACCTGGGGAACACCTTGGAGTGTAACACACCGTCTCTCTACACCCCATACCCAATTTGTAGGCCTAATGCAGTGTAGTTTCCAACAACTACTAAACGAGAGCATTAAGATCGCAGCAATGGCGAGGAAACCTGGGGAACACCTTGGAGTGGAACACACCATCTCTCTACACCCCATACCCAATTTGTAGGCCTAATGCAGTGTAGTTTCCAACAACTACTAAACGAGAGCATTAAGATCGCAGCAATGGCGAGGAAACCTGGGGAAAACCTTGGAGTGGAACACACCATCTCTACACCCCAGACCCAACTTGTAGGCCGAATGCAGTGTTGTTTTCAACAACTACTTGAGAAGAGCCTGAAGATCAAAGCTCAGAAAAGGCAACCCGGGGAACACCTTGGAGCGGCAGACACTGGTAGTAGGCTGTAAACCCCAAATTTTGGTCAATGGAGTTTATGAAATGTTCCAGGGGTACACAGGCAGCATTGGTGTGGTAAGCGGAGGACAATTTATATTTGGGACTGCAGACAGACTTTGTAGGCTGTCCCCTGTGGACCATGCATCCACAACATTAACCCAGTGCGCCGTAATGGACATCTAACCTTTCGTGGACATGCCTACTGGTCCATGCATCTGTTGTCAGGTGCACCTTTCTACTATTAGATAGCCAGAGAGCATGGACAATGCGAATTTTTACATGATGCTGGAGTGCTGGGATGGCTTTTCTCGCAAAAGAAGTGACGACTGGGTAGCTCTTACCGTGGTACAGCGTAGTCCATCTGGGCTTTATAATTGTAAAATAGAGAAAAAAAATTGGCTGTATGCACTTTAAAATAGGTTACAGGGGTACACGGGCGGCAGTGGTCTGGTCAGTGTAGTAGTAGTAGAAAGAAGGGACCGCAGACAGGCTTCGAAGGCCTAACATAAAAAATTGGACAGGCTGTAGGCACTTTTACATTGGTTCCAGGGGTACACAGGTCAGTGGAGGCCTAGTGGAAGGAGGGACCGCAGACAGGCTTCGAAGGCCTAACATAACAAAAATAGGGCTGTTGGCAATTTAAAATTGGTTCCAGGGGTACAAGGGCAGCAGTACAATGGTCAGTGGAGGCCTAGTGGAAGGAGGGACCGCAGACAGGCTTCGAAGGCCTAACATAACAAAAATAGGGCTGTTGGCAATTTAAAATTGGTTCCAGGGGTACAAGGGCAGCAGTACAATGGTCAGTGGAGGCCTAGTGGAAGGAGGGACCGCAGACAGGCTTCGAAGGCCTAACATAAAAAAATAGGGCTGTTGGCAATTTAAAATTGGTTCCAGGGGTACACGGGCAGCAGTACAATGGTCAGTGGAGGCCTAGTGGAAGGAGGGACCGCAGACAGGCTTCGAAGGCCTAGCATAAAAAAATAGGGCTGTTGGCAATTTAAAATTGGTTCCAGGGGTACACGGGCAGCACTACAATGGTCAGTGGAGGCCTAGTGGAAGGAGGGACCGCAGACAGGCTTCGAAGGCCTAACATAAGAAAAATGTCAATACAATGGTATTGTCAGTGCCAGGCATTGAAGGATGTCAGCGCATAGACTAAACATTGGTGGAGCTGTGAGAGATAATTTTGCAAGTGGTAGAGCACTGTTTGAGCTGGGGTGGGAACTGTCTTGTGGCCGGCGGTACAGGCCCAGGGCCCCTCATATTACAACGGTGTGTCTGACGTTGGGTGCGCACCACCACCGCCAGAGACACTTTATTGTACTATGAGGAACCCAGTGGCAGTGCCGTCGACCAAAAGCGGGCACACCCACCTCTTCAGACAAACAGCACTCTCACGGGTGCTGGCGCCAAGTGGCGATACCACGGCCCCGTGTGGGGAGTTTGGCCATTTAGTGAGGTGTAAACATGTCGTATGCTGGACAATCAGGTGCAGAAAATTACGAGATTGGAAAAGTCATTCAGAATAGTCCACAGGCAAGACCTTTTCATAGGAAAGCTAGGTGTCAGCCGGGCAAGGTGGGGCAAAAGATTTCGAAATCCAGTTGTGGTTCATTTTAATGAAGGTTAGATCATCTACATTTTGGGTAGCCAGACGAGTCCTTTTTTCTGTTAGTATTGAACCTGCAGCACTGAATACTCTTTCTGATAGGACACTAGCTGCCGGGCAAGCAAGCTCCTGCAATGCATATTCTGCCAATTCTGGCCAGGTGTCTAATTTGGATGCCCAGTAATCAAATGGGAATGATGGTTGAGGGAGAACGTCGATAAGGGATGAAAAATAGTTTGTAACCATACTGGACAAATGTTGTCTCCTGTCACTTTGAATTGATGCTGCAGTACCTGTCCTGTCTGCGGTCATAGCAAAATCACTCCACAACCTGGTCAGAAAACCCCTCTGGCCAACGCCACTTCTGATTTCTGCCCCTCTAACACCTCTGGTCTGCTGGCCCCTGCAGCTCGTGTGAGAACGATCACAGGCGCTGTGTGCAGGGAATGCCAGAAGCAAACGGTCAACAAGAGTTGATTGTTTGGTTGCTAATATTAGTTCCAAGTTCTCATGTGGCATTATATTTTGCAATTTGCCTTTATAGCGAGGATCAAGGAGGCAGGCCAACCAGTAATCGTCATCGTTCATCATTTTAGTAATGCGTGTGTCCCTTTTGAGGATACGTAAGGCATAATCCGCCATGTGGGCCAAAGTTCCAGTTCTCAAATCTGCGGTTGTGCTTGGTTGAGGGGCAGTTTCAGGCAAATCCACGTCACTTGTGTCCCTCAAAAAACCAGAACCCGGCCTTGCCGCGCCACCAATTTCCAGTGGCCCCGGAAAAGCTTCCTCATTAAAAATATAATCATCCCCATCATCCTCCTCGTCCTCCTCCTCCTCTTCACCCGCTACCTCGTCCTGTACACTGCCCTGGCCAGACAATGGCTGACTGTCATCAAGGCTTTCCTCTTCCTCAGCTGCAGACGCCTGATCCTTTATGTGCGTCAAACTTTGCATCAGCAGACGCATTAGGGGGATGCTCATGCTTATTATGGCGTTGTCTGCACTAACCAGCCGTGTGCATTCCTCAAAACACTGAAGGGCTTGACACATGTCTTGAATCTTCGACCACTGCACACCTGACAACTCCATGTCTGCCATCCTACTGCCTGCCCGTGTATGTGTATCCTCCCACAAAAACATAACAGCCCGCCTCTGTTCGCACAGTCTCTGAAGCATGTGCAGTGTTGAGTTCCACCTTTTTGCAACATCTATGATTAGGCGATGCTGGGGAAGGTTCAAAGAACGCTGATAGGTCTGCATACGGCTGGAGTGTACGGGCGAACGGCGGATATGTGAGCAAAGTCCACGCACTTTGAGGAGCAGGTCGGATAACCCCGGATAACTTTTCAGGAAGCACTGCACCACCAGGTTTAAGGTGTGAGCCAGGCAAGGAATGTGTTTCAGTTGGGAAAGGGAGATGGCAGCCATGAAATTCCTTCCGTTATCACTCACTACTTTGCCTGCCTCAAGATCTACAGTGCCCAGCCACGACTGCGTTTCTTTCTGCAAGAACTCGGACAGAACTTCCGCGGTGTGTCTGTTGTCGCCCAAACACTTCAAAGCCAATACAGCCTGCTGACGGTTGCCAGTAGCTGCCCCATAATGGGAGACCTGGTGTGCAGCAGTGGCAGCTGCGGATGGAGTGGTTGTGCGACTGCGGTCTGTGGACGAGCTCTCGCTTCTGCAGGAGGACGAGGAGGAGGAGGAGGGGGTGCGAACGGCTACAGCCAACTGTTTCCTAGACCGTGGGCTAGGCAGAACTGTCCCAAAATTGCTGTCACCTGTGGACCCTGCATCCACAACATTCACCCAGTGTGCCGTGATGGACACGTAATGTCCCTGGCCATGCCTACTGGTCCATGCATCTGTTGTCAGGTGCACCTTTGTGCTCACAGATTGCCTGAGTGCATGGACGATGCGCTCTTTCACATGCTGGTGGAGGGCTGGGATGGCTTTTCTGGAAAAGAAGTTCGACTCGGTAGCTCGTAGCGTGGTACAGCGTAGTCCATCAGGGCTTTGAAAGCTTCGCTTTCAACTAACCGGTAGGGCATCATCTCTAACGAGATTAGTCTAGCTATGTGGGCGTTCAAACCCTGTGTACGCGGATGCGAGGCTAAGTACTTCCTTTTTCTAACCATAGTCTCATGTAGGGTGAGCTGGACTGGAGAGCTGGAGATCGTGGAACTAGCGGGGGTGCCGGTGGACATGGCAGACTGAGAGACGGTGGGAGATGGTATTGTTGCCGCCGGTGCCCTAGATACAGTGTTTCCTTCTACGAAACTGGTGATATCCTGACCCTGACTGCTTTGGCCTGGCAAAGAAACCTGCACAGATACTGCAGGTGGTGCGGAAAATGGTGGCCCTACACTGCCGGAAGGGATGTTGCGTTGATGACTAGCTTCATTGGCCGAGGGTGCTACAACCTTAAGGGACGTTCGGTAGTTAGTCCAAGCTTGCAAATGCATGGTGGTTAAATGTCTATGCATGCAACTTGTATTGAGACTTTTCAGATTCTGCCCTCTGCTTAAGGTAGTTGAACATTTTTGACAGATGACTTTGCGCTGATCAATTGGATGTTGTTTAAAAAAATGCCAGACTGCACTCTTTCTAGCATCGGATCCCTTTTCAGGCATTGCAGACTGAGCTTTAACCGGATGGCCACGCTGTCCTCCAACAGGTTTTGGCTTTGCCACGCGTTTTGGGCCAGATACGGGCCCGGCAGATGGAACCTGTTGCGATGTTGATGCCTGCTGCGGCCCCTCCTCCTCCGCTTCAGAACTGCTGCCGCCTGCACCCTGTTCCCCCAATGGCTGCCAATCGGGGTCAACAACTGGGTCATCTATGACCTCCTCTTCTAGCTCATGCGCAACTCCGTCTGTGTCACCGTGTAAGTTGGTGGGAGAGCATTCGTGACGGGGCAACATAGTCTCATCAGGGTCTGATTCTTGATCATTACCCTGCGAGGGCAATGTTGTGGTCTGAGTCAAAGGACCAGCATAGTAGTCTGGCTGTGGCTGTGCATCAGTGCACTCCATGTCAGATTCAACTTGTAATGGGCATGGACTGTTAACTGCTTCACTTTCTAAGCCAGGGACGGTATGTGTAAAGAGCTCCATGGAGTAACCCGTTGTGTCGCCTGCTGCATTCTTCTCTGTTGTTGTTTTTGCTGAAGAGGACAAGGAAGCGACTTGTCCCTGACCGTGAACATCCACTAACGACGCGCTGCTTTGACATTTACCAGTTTCACGAGAGGAGGCAAAAGAGCTAGAGGCTGAGTCAGCAAGATAAGCCAAAACTTGCTCTTGCTGCTCCGGCTTTAAAAGCGGTTTTCCTACTCCCAGAAAAGGGAGCGTTCGAGGCCTTGTGTAGCCAGACGACGAACCTGGCTCCACAGCTCCAGACTTAGGTGCAATATTTTTTTTCCCACGACCACCTGATGCTCCACCACTACCACTACCCTAATTACCAGCTGACAATGAACGCCCCCGGCCACGACCTCTTCCACCAGACTTCCTCATTGTTTTAAAAACGTAACCAAACTAACGGTATTTGTTGCTGTCACACAACTTACACGGTGAGCTATAACTTCAGTAGGATTTAGCTACCCCTTTACAGGTGGGTGAGACCACAACGAAAATCAGGCACAATGTTACACACTCTGTTTTTGGTGGCACCAAATAAGAGAGATGCCACACACGCAGGACTGTCACTGAAGCACAAATGTAAATATTAATCTCCCACTGTTTTTTTTTTTTTTTCAGGGAGACTTTAGAAACAAAATAAAATAAAATGATTTTTTCTGGAAGAATTTAGAAACCAAATAACATAAAATTATTTTTCCAATGACAATTTAGAAACCAAATAAAAAAAAAAAAAGGCTTTCTATGCCCCACTGAGTGAGAGATGCCACACACAGGAGTCAGGAGTGGCACACAAGCCCAGAGGCCAATATTTTTCTCCCAATGATTGATGTAGTGATTTTGTCAGGTAGATTTTGGAACCCAAATCAAGCAAAAAAAATAATAGGCTTTCTATGGCCCACAATTGGAGAGAGAGAGAGAGATGGCACACCCAGGAGTCAAGACTGGCACACAAGCAGAAAGGGCAATATTAATCTCCCACTGATTTTTTTTTTTTTTTTCAGGGAGACTTTAGAAACAAAACAAAATAAAATAAAATGATTTTTTCAGGAAGAATTTAGAAACCAAATAAAATAAAATGATTTTTTCAGGGAGAATTTAGAAAACAAATAAAACAAAAAATAGGCTTTCTATGGCCCACTGAGTGAGAGATGACGCACACAGGAGTCAGGAGTGGCACACAAGCCCAGAGGCCAATATTTATCTCCCACTGATTGATTTATTGATTTTTTCAGGTAGAATTTAGAACCCAAATCAACCAAAAAAATAAATAGGCTTTCTATGGCCCACTATCTGAGAGACAGAGATGGCACACTCAGGAGTCAAGACTGGCACACAAGCAGAAAGGGCAATATTAATCTCCCACTGATTTTTTTTTTTTTTTTCAGGGAGACTTTAGAAACAAAACAAAATAAAATAAAATGATTTTTTCAGGAAGAATTTAGAAACCAAATAAAATAAAATGATTTTTTCAGGGAGAATTTAGAAAACAAATAAAACAAAAAATAGGCTTTCTATGGCCCACTGAGTGAGAGATGACGCACACAGGAGTCAGGAGTGGCACACAAGCCCAGAGGCCAATATTTATCTCCCACTGATTGATTTATTGATTTTTTCAGGTAGAATTTAGAACCCAAATCAACCAAAAAAATTAATAGGCTTTCTATGGCCCACTATCTGAGAGAGAGAGATGGCACACCCAGGAGTCAAGACTGGCACACAAGCAGAAAGGGCAATATTAATCTCCCACTGATTTTTTTTTTTTTTCAGGGAGACTTTAGAAACAAAACAAAACAAAATAAAATGATTTTTTCAGGAAGAATTTAGAAACCAAATAAAATAAAATGATTTTTTCAGGGAGAATTTAGAAAACAAATAAAACAAAAAATAGGTTTTCTATGGCCCACTGAGTGAGAGATGACGCACACAGGAGTCAGGAGTGGCACACAAGCCCAGAGGCCAATATTTATCTCCCACTGATTGATTTATTGATTTTTTCAGGTAGAATTTAGAACCCAAATCAACCAAAAAAATAAATAGGCTTTCTATGGCCCACTATCTGAGAGAGAGAGATGGCACACCCAGGAGTCAAGACTGGCACACAAGCAGAAAGGGCAATATTAATCTCCCACTGATTTTTTTTTTTCAGGGAGACTTTAGAAACAAAACAAAATAAAATAAAATGATTTTTTTCAGGAAGAATTTAGAAACCAAATAAAATAAAATGATTTTTTCAGGGAGAATTTAGAAAACAAATTAAACAAAAATAGGCTTTCTATGGCCCACTGAGTGAGAGATGACGCACACAGGAGTCAGGAGTGGCACACAAGCCCAGAGGCCAATATTTATCTCCCACTGATTGATTTATTGATTTTTTCAGGTAGAATTTAGAACCCAAATCAACCAAAAAAATAAATAGGCTTTCTATGGCTCACTATCTCAGAGAGAGAGATGGCACGCTTAGGACTGGCACACAAGCCCAAAGGCCAATATTAATCTACCTTTTTTTTTTTTCAGAGAGAATTTATAAAACCAAAAAAAAATAAAATAAATAGGCTTTCTATGGCCCACTATTTGTGAGAGAGATGGCACGCTCAGGACTGGCACACAAGCCCAGAGGCCAATATTAATCTCCCACTTTTTTTTTTTTTTTTCAGGGAAAATTTATAAACCCAATAAAAAAATAAATAAATAGGCTTTCTATGGCCCACTATCTGAGAGAGAGAGATGGTACGCTTAGGACTGGCACACAAGCCCAAAGGCCAATATTAATCTCCCTTTTTTTTTTCAGGGAGAATTTATAAAACCAAAAAAAAAATAAATAAATAGGCTTTCTATGGCCCACTATTTGTGAGAGAGATGGCACGCTCAGGACTGGAACACAAGCCCAGAGGCCAATATTAATCTCCCACTTTTTTTTTTTTTTTTTTCAGGGAAAATTTATAAACCCAATAAAAAAATAAATAAATAGGCTTTCTATGGCCCACTATCTGAGAGAGAGAGATGGTACGCTTAGGACTGGCACACAAGCCCAAAGGCCAATATTAATCTCCCTTTTTTTTTCAGGGAGATATTATAAAACCAAAAAAAAATAAATAAATAGGCTTTCTATGGCCCACTAATTGTGAGAGAGATGGCACGCTCAGGACTGGCACACAAGCCCAGAGGCCAATATTAATCTCCCACTTTTTTTTTTTTTTTTCAAGGGAAAATTTATAAACCCAATAAAAAAAAAAAATACATAGGCTTTCTATGGCCCACTATTTGAGAGACAGATGGCACGCTTAGGACTGGCACACAAGCCAAAAGGCCAATATTAATCTTCCACTGATTGATTTAGTGATTTTTTCAGGTACAATTTAGAACCCAAATCAACCAAAAAAATAAATAGGCTTTCTATGGCCCACTGAGTGAGTGATGATGCACACAGGAGTCAGGAGTGGCACACAAGCCCTGAGGCCAATATTTTTCTCCCACTGATTGATGTAGTGATTTTTTCAGGTAGATTTTAGAACCCAAATCAAGCAAAAAAATAAATAGGCTTTCTATGGCCCACTGAGTGAGAGATGGCACAGACAGGAATGGCACTCTAGCAGAAATGCCAATCTTAATCTCCCACAAAAAAAAAAAAAAGGAACTGTCCTACAATTACTATCTCCCTGCAGTAATCTCAGCCAGGTATGGCAGGCAGAAATAAGGAGTGGACTGATGCACAAATTAAATAAAAAGTGTGGACAAACAAACAAGATAGCTGTGCAGAAAGGAAGGAACAAGAGGATTTGTGCTTTGAAAAAAGCAGTTGGTTTGCACAGCGGCGTAAACACAGCAATGCAGCTATCAGGGAGCCTTCTAGGACAGCCCAATGAGCTACAGCACTGAGAAAAAAAAAAAAATGTAGCTTCCACTATCCCTGCACACCGAAGGTGGTGTTGGACAGTGGAAATCGCTACAGCACAAGCGGTTTGGTGGTTAATGGACCCTGCCTAACGCTATCCCTGCTTCTGACGAAGCGGCAGCAACCTCTCCCTAAGCTCAGATCAGCAGCAGTAAGATGGCGGTCGGCAGGAACGCCCCTTTATAGCTCCTGTGACGCCGCAGACAGCAAGCCAATCACTGCAATGCCCTTCTCTAAGATGGTGGCGACCAGGACCTATGTCATCACGCTGCCCACACTCTGCGTTTACCTTCATTGGCTGAGAAATGGCGCTTTTCGCATCATTGAAACGCGACTTTGGTGTGAAAGTCGCGTACCGCATGGCCGACCCCACACAGGGGTCGGATCGGGTTTCATGAAACCCGACTTTGCTAAAAGTCGGCGACTTTTGAAAATAAACGACCCGTTTCGCTCAACCCTACCCGTCGCTGATTGGTCGAGGCAACCTTTATGACATCATCGTCGCCATTGCAACCATTATGACATCTGCGTCGATACTGTGCCCGTCGATGATTGGTCGAGGCGAATTCGCGGCAGACTGTGCCCGTCGCTGATTGGTCGAGGCAACCTTTATGACATCATCGTCGCCATGCTGTGCCCGTCGCTGATTGGTCGAGGCCTGGCGGCCTCGACCAATCAGAGACGCGGGATTTCCTGGACAGACAGACAGACAGACAGAAAGACAGACAGATGGAAAAACCCTTAGACAATTATATATATAGATATATCTATATATCTATATATATATATATATATATATATATATATATATATATACAGTGGGGCAAAAAAGTATTTAGTCAGTCAGCAATAGTGCAAGTTCCACCACTTAAAAAGATGAGAGGCGTCTGTAATTTACATCATAGGTAGACCTCAACTATGGGAGACAAACTGAGAAAAAAAAATCCAGAAAATCACATTGTCTGTTTTTTTAACATTTTATTTGCATATTATGGTGGAAAATAAGTATTTGGTCAGAAACAAACAATCAAGATTTCTGGCTCTCACAGACCTGTAACTTCTTCTTTAAGAGTCTCCTCTTTCCTCCACTCATTACCTGTAGTAATGGCACCTGTTTAAACTTGTTATCAGTATAAAAAGACACCTGTGTACACCCTCAAACAGTCTGACTCCAAACTCCACTATGGTGAAGACCAAAGAGCTGTCAAAGGACCCCAGAAACAAAATTGTAGCCCTGCACCAGGCTGGGAAAACTGAATCTGCAATAGCCAACCAGCTTGGAGTGAAGAAATCAACAGTGGGAGCAATAATTAGAAAATGGAAGACATACAAGACCACTGATAATCTCCCTCGATCTGGGGCTCCACACAAAATCCCACCCCGTGGGGTCAGAATGATCACAAGAACGGTGAGCAAAAATCCCAGAACCACGCGGGGGGACCTAGTGAATGAACTGCAGAGAGCTGGGACCAATGTAACAAGGCCTACCATAAGTAACACACTACGCCACCATGGACTCAGATCCTGCAGTGCCAGACGTGTCCCACTGCTTAAGCCAGTACATGTCCGGGCCCGTCTGAAGTTTGCTAGAGAGCATTTGGATGATCCAGAGGAGTTTTGGGAGAATGTCCTATGGTCTGATGAAACCAAACTGGAACTGTTTGGTAGAAACACAACTTGTCGTGTTTGGAGGAAAAAGAATACTGAGTTGCATCCATCAAACACCATACCTACTGTAAAGCATGGTGGTGGAAACATCATGCTTTGGGGCTGTTTCTCTGCAAAGGGGCCAGGACGACTGATCCGGGTACATGAAAGAATGAATGGGGCCATGTATCGTGAGATTTTGAGTGCAAACCTCCTTCCATCAGCAAGGGCATTGAAGATAAAACGTGGCTGGGTCTTTCAACATGACAATGATCCAAAGCACACCGCCAGGGCAACGAAGGAGTGGCTTCGTAAGAAGCATTTCAAGGTCCTGGAGTGGCCTAGCCAGTCTCCAGATCTCAACCCTATAGAAAACCTTTGGAGGGAGTTGAAAGTCCGTGTTGCCAAGTGAAAAGCCAAAAACATCACTGCTCTAGAGGAGATCTGCATGGAGGAATGGGCCAACATACCAACAACAGTGTGTGGCAACCTTGTGAAGACTTACAGAAAACGTTTGACCTCTGTCATTGCCAACAAAGGATATATTACAAAGTATTGAGATGAAATTTTGTTTCTGACCAAATACTTATTTTCCACCATAATATGCAAATAAAATGTTAAAAAAACAGACAATGTGATTTTCTGGATTTTTTTTCTCAGTTTGTCTCCCATAGTTGAGGTCTACCTATGATGTAAATTACAGACGCCTCTCATCTTTTTAAGTGGTGGAACTTGCACTATTGCTGACTGACTAAATACTTTTTTGCCCCACTGTATACTGCTCAAAAAAATAAAGTGGACACTAAAATACCACATCCTAGATATCTCTGAATGAAATATTCCAGTTGCAAATTTTTATTCATTGCATAGTGGAATCTGTTCAGAACAATAAAACATAACAGTTATCAATGTAAATCAAAATAAATATCCCATGGAGGTCTGTATTTGGAATGATACTCAAAATCAAAGTGGAAAATCAAATTATAGGCTGATCCAACTTCAGTGGAAATGCCTCATGACAAGGAAAAGATGCTCAGTATTGTGTGTGGCCTCCACGTGCCTGTATGACCTCCCTACTGTACAATGCCTGGGCATGCTCCTGATGAGGCGGCGGATGGTCTCCTGAGGGACTCCTCCCAGACTTGGACTAAAGCATCCGCCAACTCCTGGACAGGCTGTGGTGCAACGTGACATTGGTGGATGGAGCGAGACATAATGTCTCAGATTTGCTCAATCGGATTCAGGTCTGGGGATCGGACAGGCCAGTCCATAGCTTCAATGCCTTCATCTTGCAGGAACTGCTGACACACTCCAGCCATATGAGGTCTGGCATTGTCCTGCATTAGGAGGAACCCATGGCCAACCGGATCAGCATATGGTCTCACAAGGGGTCTGAGGATCTCATCTCGGTACCTAATCGCAGTCAGGCTACCTCTGGCGAGCACATGGAGGGCTGTGTGGCCCTCCAAAGAAATGCCACCCCACACCATTACTGACCCACTGCCAAAGCGGTCATGCTGAAGGATGTTGCAGGCAGCAGATCACTCTTCATGGCATCTCCAGACTCGGTCACATCTGTCACATGTGCTCAGTGGGAACCTGCTTTCATCTGTGAAGAGCACAGGGCACCAGTGGCGAATTTGCCAATCGTGGTGTTCTGTGGCAAATGCCAAGCGTCCTGCACAGTGTTGGGCTGTGAGCATCTGTGGATGTCGGGCACTCAGACCATCCTCATGGAGTCAGCTTCTAACCATTTGTGCAGGCACATTTGCAACATCCCAGGTAACTGGTTGTTACAGTGATGTTGCCTTCCTTTCGGGGAGGGCGATATCATGCTTGGAGGCAAGGAGGATTATCTTTACCAGGTAAGCACCTATGCACAACACATTCTAAATCCAGGCCAGAAGGGGGAGCTCAGGACCCAGATTCAGGGGAGCTTCCCTCAGCTTTAAATATTCTGGTGTGGAGGAGGAGTTAGGTTAGTTGGAGAGAGACACGGAGGCGAAAGGAAGTCTGGAGCAGAGTGCAGACTATGGAGTCGTGCAGCTAGGACTAAGCTGCAGCTCCAGGAAAGGACTAGAACCCGAGGGGTTGTTGTGTGCAATGGAGCAATTGAGGGGAGAAGCACAGAAGTGGAAAAGCGCTCAGAGGGTTACTGTGACCGGGCACCCTCAGAGCCAAAGTGCAGAGACCGGACACCGGGAGCCCGAGGCTTTTAGTGGGACTCTAGGACACTTAGCAGAAATGGAGGGCTTTGAACTGTATGTGATTTGGCCACACCACACCTGAAGACAAGCAGCACCTGAAGAACCCGGGTTGTGATAGAGACCCTGTAAAATGGCTCAAGCTGCCCGCCATACAGGTACCTGTCCCAGAACAGGAGAAGGAAGGGGTAGTTTGCCAGCAATCTTCAGGCAGCAGGGACCTTGCACATCAGAGCAAGTAGAAAAGGCTTACGGACCTCACCTGGGAGAGGGATCACCTTTGCCTCCAAGCCAGCTGGAACACATCACCACCCGTGCCTGGTATCCTGGACTGTGGACTGGTCCTTCCAGTAAACTAGGCAAAGACTTAACAACTCTGTGCCCTCCACTTATTTGCCGGCATGCACCATCTTTGTCATATACTTTGGGAGCTCTGGGGACCCCGCTTCATCTGTGGGAAGCGTCACCATCTTGCAGCAACAACATCACCCCGGAAGACCCCTTTAAGCAGCATCGGTCCTACTGACCAAGAACCACAGGTGGCGTCACGAATAGACTTTATTACCAAATTCCCTTTAAAGTCCTTTCCTCTTTCATTGAGTGCCCTGGGCCACGGACTGGGTCGCAGCCACTGTGACATCACCTTTAAGAGTACATATAACAAAAACCTGGCACTCAACTTTATATAGGTGATATTTTATTATTCCAAGCAGAGGTGCAGTGACAGCAAACGTTTCGGTCATGAACACATGACCTTCATCAGTTACGTAAAGTGATTGCTTGTGAAGTAAGTGTTAGCTCTGTTTAACAGACTATAGTGCTAATTGCCCTTTAAGGGAAGGCACTGGTTAGAATACTCAGGTATGGGCACAGCCCTGCTGTGGTGCTGCAGACGCATAGTCTCTCATCAGCTGGAGCCTGCTGACCTGCGTTAAGCTTTTTACCACAGGTCACTGCTGCAGGTCACAATATATCTGCACAGTCACGCTGATATCTGACAGCATGACTCTGGAGTGCTTTGATGACGGTAACTTTTTTAACTTTGAGCACGGGCCCTGGCTGACAATGGACTATTTATCCTACCAGCGGCACCCGCTGCTACTATTGTCACAGTGACAGCAGATGTACGCTGATGGGAGTAGTCTCTCATCAGCCGGCACCTACTGACCTGCTTTATACCGCAGGTCACCGCATCTCTGTGCAGTCACGCCGTCTTTTGACAACATTTCCCCGCAGGACTCTGACGGCAGTAACGATCTACCAGCGGTAACATTAACACCAATCAAACAAACAATAACACACCCAACCCTTTGCTGCAGTTTTTTTCAAATGGAATCTGTGGCCATGGACCACTTGTAAAACCTGGCACTGAGGGAGCGAATTGCCGCACTTCCATCCTGTAGTTTGTTCCAAAGAAAAAAGCCCTTAATGGGTTTTCCTAAACATTGCCTTGGTCAAATAACTTGACCAGGTCCACACTTACTTTTATTTTGCACTGTAGCCACCGCTATGCCTGTGACTGCAATGCACTCCAGTGGGTTTAATACTATTCTATGCACATCCTGGAAGATACATAGCAACCCTCGTGTATAATACCTGTTACTGCCTCACAGCAGGAAGTATTAAAGTGTAGGGGCAAAGAAGGAGCACCTGTTATTGTGTGAGGCACTAAAGAAGAATATAATTACTGGGCATGACAGCGAAGGAGTATTAATATTGTCCAGGGCACAAGATATAGCAGAATGTGGTTTGTTTAAAGGTGTGGGAATATGAAGCGGTTGGTACATTCTGCAGCCAGCAGTCAATTATGGTAGAAGTGATCATGGTGGTCTGGGCCGAATAGGAATGAAAAAAGAAAGAGAATGACTATGATCATCGAGAGGGAGTCACTGGCCCTATCCGTTCAATATACATATACTGTATGGACTGCACCACACTGGTATAAAACTGATATCCACCAATATATGTTCAATAATATGTCAAACATACTGGGTACGGAAAGTGTAAACACCCCGTTAAATTTTTCACTCTTTGTTTCATTGCAGCCATTTGGTAAATTCAAAAAAGTTCATTTTTTTCTCATTAATGTACACTCTGCACCCCATCTTGACTGAAAAAAAGCAGAAATGTAGTAATTTTTGCAAATTTATTAAAAAAGAAAAACTGAAATATCACATGGTCATAAGTATTCATATCCTTTGCTCAGATACTCCTATTCAAGTCACATGCTGTCAATTTCAATTTTTAAGTGATTCTCCTTAAGATGGTTCTACTTCTTCATTGGAGTCCAGCTGTGTTTAATCAAACTGATAGGACTTGATTTGGAAAGGCACACAACTGTCTATATAAGAGCTCACAGCTCACGCTGCATGTCAGACCAAATGAGAATCATGAGGTCAAAGGAACTGGCCAAGGTGCCCGAGACAGAATTGGGAAACAGCAATTTTTGTTTAAGGTGGTAGATGATGATGAAACACAGTTGCCGATAATTAAGGTTGTTGTTAAGTCAGATGCCACAATCAAGAAATTATATTATAAAAATCTCCTCTGAGTGTCCTAATGTAGAATCACTGGTCTCCTGGGACTCAACAAGGTGGGAGGAAGGAGGATCAGGATGAGAATTAAGTGATTCAGACTTGTCCACAGGACCATGTGGAAGACAGGGTGGTTCTGGCAAGCATGCTGGAAGCATTACCTGCTCTTCAACTGACCACTTGTTCGCAATGGTGTGGCTTCAGAAGTATTGTCCCGTTTCTCCCTTCAAAGTGGGACTGTAAGCTCTGTGTCATGGATGCATGGATGGGCGTGTTGCTTATGCTCCAGCAATTGGTGCAGCCACACCTGCCCCATGTCCTTGCTGTCTGCGTGCATCATCATCATCACTTCCACTTTCTCATCCCTTACTGCATATCATATGCATTTTGTAATTGCTAAGTCTCTGGAAGTTTCATTGACTAATTTAAAAAAAAATATAATAAGAAAAAATTGGTCAACTGTAGCAGGCCAAGTGGTTTTTAAAAATTTCAAACCAATGTAATTTCACACAAAGCACTTTAAACTGCATTGATGACAATAGTCAATTTTTGAAACAAAAACATTCGGTCACCCGTAGGAGGCCAGGCAGTTTTAAAAATATAAAACCACCATAATTTCACACAAAGCGCATTAAGCTGTATGGATGACACCAATAGTACATTTTTGGAATAAAAAAATGTGGTCACCTTTAACAGGCCAAGCGGTTTTAAAAAAATTCAAATGATTCTAATTTCACATAAAGCAGGTTAAACTATGACTGGAGGTTTTTAAAAATTTCAAACCACCGTAATTTCACACAAAGCAGGTGTATGGATGACAGTAGTCAATTTTTGGAACAAAAGAATTTGGTCATGTGTAGCAGGCCAAGCGGTTTTTAAAAATTTCAAACCACTGTAATTTCACAGAAAGCCAATTAAATTGTATGGATGACAAGAGTCAGTATTTGGAACAAAATAAAATGTGGTCACCTGATGCAGACTAAGTCATTTTAAAAAAATTTAAACCACCGTTATTTCATACAAGGCAGATTAAACTGTATGGATGAAAATAGTCAAGTTTGGGAACAAGAAAATGTGATCAACTGTAGCAGGCCAAGTGATTTTTAAAAATTTCAAACCACTGCAATTACACACAAGCACGTTAAACTGCATGAATAACAATAGATAATTTTAGGAACAAAAAATGTGGTCATTTGTTTCAGGCAAAGCCACGTTTAATAATTTGAAACCTCTGAAATTTCACACAATCCATGTTAAACTGCATGAAGGACAATAATCAATTTTTGGAACAAAAAAATTTAGTCGAATGTAACAGGCCAAGCGATTATTAAAAATTCAAACCACCATTATTTCATGCAAAGCAGAATAAACTGTATGGATGGCAATAGTCAATATTTGGAACAAAAAATTTGGTCAACTACAGCAGGCCAATGGATTGTTAAAAATTTCAAATTAATGTAATTTAACACAAAGCACGTTAAACTGTATGAATGACAAAACACAAATTTTGGAACAAAAAAATGTGATCACCTATAGCAAGTGAAGCCATTTTTAAAAATTTCAAACCATTGTTATTTCATACAAAGCATGTTAAACTGTATGGATGACAATACAGTCAATTTTTTCACAAAATGATGTAGTCACCTTCTGCAACTATATATTTAGCAATGAACTGCAAAGCCCTAAGCCCTGCCTAGAGGCTGTATTCAGTCTCTCTCTCTGCTTCAGCTGTCCCTAGGCAAAATGCAGAAACAGCAAGATAAGCCCTAAGAAGGACTTTTAGTATGATGGTTCAACAAAAAAATCACCACTAGAGGACAAAGAAACTACAAAATCTCTTGACCCAGAATGTTCCTTCAGCTTTGAACAATGACCAAAATACTTCAAAATTGTGTCATTACTATGATTACCCCCTCCCTCCAAAATGCTACACAAACTGTGTGCCAGATTGATAATGCACCTGAAAATATGTGTCACATAGAAAATATTTCTGCCAACCCTGTGCTACTTACTAGGAGTAATTAGGCCCTGTATGTTCGTTTGAAGGTTATAATGTCCCAAGTGCCTCCTCCAAGCATTAATAACCCTTGCTTGTCCACTTAATATAATAATGCCACCCAAAATAGCAATAATGGCCCCTGAATGCCTGACAAAAACTAATAATGTCCCCATTTAAAACAGATAATGTCTTCTGAATTCCCACACAGCTCTGTACATGCTTAATGATGGCCCCACAGCTACCTATAAATAGTATGATGCCTCCACAGCTCCAAATTTACATTATTAAGCCCCCAGAGACACCTATATGCAATATTATGGACCTAACAACTCCCTATGTATAGTATGATGGTAAACACAGCCTCCTAATATGTAGTATGATGGGGCCTCCCTATATATTGTTGGACGGTCTCCACAGCCTTCATATCTTTAGGGTGATGTTCCCACATCCTCCCTATATGTAGTATAATGTTCCCACAGCCTCCCTTTATGTAGAATAATGTCCCCACAGCCTCCCTATATGAAGTATAATGTCCCCACAGCCTCCCTGTATGTAGTATAATATCTTCACAACGTCCCTAATGTGTAGTATAATGTCCTCATGGCCTCCCTTATGGTATATGAAGTATAAGGAGCCCCACAGATGTGTCTATCTGTAGGTCCGCTGCTCACGATACAGACAGTGATTGATCAGTGTGATATGGCTCCCTGCTATATCAAAGAATTCAATTGTGTCAGCATTATGTTGATGCTGACATACTTCAATGTGGCGGTTGCCTGAGATCCAGGGCCCCGGTCAAGAAGTTCAATGCTGGAGCCCCAAATCTTTGATGCTAGAAATGACCATGGTGATATTGGTCTTGATATAGTTGTGTTGGTAATAATCAGTATAATGGCATTATTCTGTCATTATATGGAGGTATTGTGTGGTTATAGTGGGGCAGTATTTTTTAACCTTATGTAATATTATTACTGGTTATACTGTTCTTGCAGTGAATCTTTATTTCCTCCAAGGTCAGTCATGCTTGTGCCAGAAACAGAGGAGCAGCATGGGCCTGTGTACTTTCATATACCATTGCTGAATTTCAGTCCCAGTTTGGCCCTCCCAGTTTCTATACCAGGTGCACCCCTAATAAGACTAGCAGAACTCTGCTTATGCACATGATAGGGGTTAAAGGGAATTTGTCAGCAGTTTTTTGCTACCTCATCTGAGAGCAGCACAATGTAGGAAAAGAAAATGTACATTTTCTATTGACAGTGAGCTGCTTATCACAGAAGGAGACATCTCTACATGTGTGATGGCATACAGTAAGAGTACAGGCAGGAGGAACAGAGCATGCTGGATTTGTCAGTGAAGAACTGCTATAGGATGTGTACAGTAGTAAGAAAAGGTAAAACATAGCAGGAATGGGGTGAGTGGCAAGGTGAAAAGTAAAAATTAATGATAGGTATAGAATACACTGAGCCACCAATGTGATCTTGGGAATATCCCATTATTCAGAATATCATACTTACACTTTAATGGGAACCTGTCACCAGGCTTTCCCAATATAAAGTACCGCCACTATCTTTACCGATTGTTTCACAGTATTCTAATAAAATGTATATGAGTCTCCAAGCCCCCCTGAATAACCCCCAAAATATTTTTTTTTATAATGTCCCCATGCAAAGCGGTCCGGTTTGATGTGCATCTCTGGTCTTGATCCGATGCCTCCTCTGTGGTTCCAAACACCATTGCTTCTGTAGATAACGCATCCTTCATCATCCTCACAGTGTGCCCCAATTGCACCCTTGCTGAGGGCATAGCAAAGTTCTGTAATGAGCATGCTCCGGCTTTGGTTCCGGGTCAACTGCGGTCAGCAGAAGAATGCCTGGCGGGATGCGTGGATGACTAAGGATGTGTCATCCACATGAAGCAGGGAAGGAGGAAGGCGTTTGCGACTAGAGAGGAGGCGCCAGTTTAAGATAAGAGATGTCCATCAAATTGGACCAGTCTATATGGGGGCATTATAAAACATATTTTGGGTCTATGCAGTGGGGATTGGAGACACATATACATCTCCCTAGAATTCTGTACTTCAGGCAGTAAATGTGGTGGCAGTACTTTATGTTTGGAAAATCTGGTGACAGTTTCCCGTTAAAGAATTGATATTTGCAAGTGTTATTATATCAGATTTAACATCAATCATTTTTGCAACCTACAAGACTGATGACAAGCTGCAAGTATGTATTGATCAAGGTCGTTCTATTGCATTGACCTCTGTTAATTATGTATGGAATTAAATATTTTTAATTTATAAAACAAGATGAGTAATTTTAGCTATTTGAAGCAGTATTTAATAAAGAATTCCCTGTCTCTCCTAGAAATATGCTACAAAGGCAACGGCAGACATTACCAGGGGACAGACAACATGACAGCATCAGGAATCCCTTGTCAGAAATGGAGTCAACAGGTAATGTATCTGACATTGTAATAAATATCATATTATACAGTCTAGGCGGCTAAAAGAACTCATCAAGAAGAGGTCAGACGAACTAGTGATATGAACATTTGTTGCATTTTTCCCTTGCTGCTCTCAGGAGAAATGTCAGGTTTCAAACGTGTTATCTTAATATGGGAAAAGAGCTAATAAAATAAATTCTTATTCAGCCGAGACCTTTGAAAAGTATTTACTATTCCATTCAGGCACCTGTATTTTCTTCTGCCAAGCCAGAGCCAGATTTCCAAACTCTTTATTTGGTTTTAAAATGAGAAACTTGAGATATAAACAAAATCTCTTCAAGAGCTGGGAGAAGGAGAAATGTGCAGGCCCGGCTTTGGTTTCCTAAAACAGTTCTTTAAGGAAATATCATAAATTTGATATTTTAAGATGATAACTTTTGTTTTAGTTTACTTAAAGGGGTTTTCCAGGGTTAGGGTGCTTTCACGCTGCGTTCAGGCTCCTGTTCAGTGGCTCTGTCGGGGCTTACTCCTGAATTCCATCGTAAAACGGGATTCTGGCATATGACTATAATGGTGACGACAGGGCGAATGCCACATGCATAATTTTCGGAATTATGTGCTAGCTGGAGGCGGTCGGACGTCCTTAGAAAATGAATGTGCTTTTATTCTAGAAAGAGCACCACTCTTGTACGTTCTGGGATGGTCTCCGGGCATCATGTCGCATTTGGAGAACCCCTGATGTGCTTAAACAGTGGAAATCTCCCACAAGTAACCACATTTTGGTAACTAGACCCCCCAAGGAACTTATCTAGATGTCTATTGAGCACTTTGAACCTCCAAGTGCTTCACAAAAGTTTATAACGTAGAGCCGTGAAAATGAAAAATCATATTTTTCCCCAAAAATGATATTTTAGCAATATTTTTTTTATTTTCACAAGGGTAAAAAAGAAAAAGGATGGCTAAAGTTGTTCTGCAATTTCTCCTGAGTACACTGATACCCCATATGTGGGAGAAAACCATCGGCTTTACTGTACGGAATGCATCTGCTGGTTACAGCAACAATTGGAGTCTGCTCCAATCACTTCTGTTCTGTTTAAAGGGATTTCACATCTCCAAGATCCTATCCCAATATGTAGTAGGTGTAGTAATAATAATAATATTAGAAATGTAGAATAGTTCTTCTGATTCGCTATGTCGCTTTCTTCATGTGCAGGCATTGCATGACTTCAGGTATCCATGGTTGTGAACACTCTCTAGTGACAGTTAGATGTTAGTGGTCTTAATGAACAGTTGTACGTACACAGCGCTATATAATATAATTGCAATATATTAAGGGGACAAAAACTTTGATGGGAGGCGGAGTGCTTCTTTAACCCCTTCACGATAAGTTTACATCATGCTCGGGAAGGGGTTCCAGCAAGATGACATGAGTTTACATCATGGCGATCATAAAACAGCTTATATTAATCTAGGTGCATGTTTAACCGTAGGTTGAGGGAAGTGCTCTATTAGAAGATTGGTTGTTTTTTTTAATTATTTTATTAATTACATGTTAAAAAATTTAACATTTACAAAAGGTAACAAGAACTAGATGGAGGTGGCATGAGACTCAAACATTATTGTTGCTAAACATGAGGAAAACTTCATAAATTGAACTCTGAAAAGATACAAACCAGGTATGATGCTAGAATATAGCTGTGTAGACAAACTGCAGATAGGCATGAGATGTCTGTGCATCAATGAGTATTAAGGTGTATTTCCATGGTCAGGAAACGCCGCGTGTTTGATGCTGCGTACTGCGTCAAACACGCAGCATCCAGATGTTATAGCATAGTGGACGGGATTTCCTGAAATCCCGTCTCCACTGTGCGGTAAAACACGCGTAGCGTGCAGCGCGTCTTTTCACAATGCAGCATGTCTGTTTACAATGTGTCGCCGCTCCGACGCCGCACCATAAATTTCTCATAGACTATCATTAGATGCGGTAAAATCACATCTAATGATTTGTCACATGCGTAGTAACTGCATAAATGCAGCTTATTATGCATGTCTCCTAATTTACATGCGGGCTTACCTGTCCCACCACTGGAAGTTCGCGTCCACTGCAGTTCTCGCGATAACTTATCTTATCGCGAGAACTGCTGTGCACGTGACCGGTGGTTATCTCCGGTCACTAATCTGGTTCTCACGGTCAAAGGTGACATTAACCCCTTATTACCCAATATCCCACCGCTACAGGGGAGTGGGAAGAGATAGGCTAAGCGCATGAATTGGCGCATCTTACAGGGGCTGTGGTCATACTTGCGAGAAAGTCACATGAGTCTCTCGCCTCAATACCCGTCACTGCCACCGGCACTTGGACCGGAGCGTTCAGCTACATAGAAATACATGCAGCCGCACAGTCCGGTCCTGAGTGCCAGTGGCAGTGCCAGGTATTGAGATCCGAGACTCGTGGGAGTTTCTTGCAAGTGTGACCCCTGCCTAACGCAGATTTCGTGTGTGTGTCTTTATTTAAGGCCAGGATCACACATGCGAGAAACTCGAACGAGTCTTGCATCTCAATACCCGACACTGCCACCGGCACACAGGAGCGGAGCATGCGGCTGCACAAAAATACATGCAACAGCACGCTCTGCTCCCGAATGCCGTCGTCAGTGCCAGGTATTAAGATGCGAGACTCGTCCGAGTTTCTCGCATATGTGATCCCGGCCAACTCTTTATGTACCATTTTATTATATTTATTACTAAACATCATGCTTGGTATTATCTATCTATCTATCTATCTATCTATCTATCTATCTATCTATCTATTGTAGCTATCTATTTATCTGTCTATTATCTATCATCTGTCTGTCGTATCTATCTATCTAATCTATCTATCGTAGCTATCGATTATCTATCTATCTATTATCTATCTATCTATTCTATCTATCGTAGCTATAGATTATCTAACTATTATCTATCTATCGTATCTATCATTTTATCTATCTATTATCTATCATCTATCTATCTGTCTATCTGTCTGTCTGTCTATCGTATCTAACTATATATTTATCTACCGTATCTATCTATCTATTATCTATCATATCTATCTATTTATCTATCTATTATCTATCATCTATCTATTATCTATCTAACGATATATCTATCTAGCTATCAATAGACATATCGATCGATAGATATATTTATAGATAAATAATAGATAGATAGATACAACAGATAGATACGATAGACCTATTATCTATCTATCTATCTATCTATCTATCTATCTATCTATCTATCTATCTATCTATCTATCTATCTATCTATCTATCCCATATCTATCTATTTATCATCTATCTATCATCTATCAGTCTGTGTGTGTAAACATTATTCTTCAATGGAGTATGTAAATGAAGAGGTTGGACAAGAAATTACATCACAATTCTTTTTTTATTCTATATCTTTATTTAGCTTACAAAAACACACACAAGTCCGCATGAAAAGCGCATAAGAAAAAATGCATGTAAAAACGCATCAAAAACGCAGGTGACCTGCCAGTGACCTCTGGTGCAGATTTGGTGCAGATTTTACCTGCGTCAAATTCTGAGCAAATCCTGATGCAATACTGACCGTGAAAACATGCCCTTAACCCCCTTTTGACATATGACGTACTATCCCGTCGAGGTGGGGTGGGCCCGTATGACCACTGATGGGATAGTACGTCATATGTGATCGGCCGCACTCAAGGGGGAGAGAGCGGCCGAGCGCGGCCAGGTGTCAGCTGACTATCCGGCACTATGTGCCAGGAGCAGTCACGGACCGCCCCCGGCATATTAACCCCCGGAACACCGCGATCAAACATGATTGCAGTGTTTGGGCGGTATAGGGAAGCATCGCGCAGGGAGGGGGCTCCCTGCGGGCTTCCCTGAGACCCTCGGAACAACACGATGTGCTCACGTTGCTCCGAGGGTCTCCTACCTCCTTCTCCCTGCAGGCCCGGATCCAAAATGGCCACGTGGCTGCTTCCGGGTCCTGCAGTGAGGTGGCTTACCAGCGCCTGCTCAGAGCAGGTGCTGGTAAGCCTGCAGCCCTACCTGTCAGATCGCTGATCTGACAGTGCACAGCAAAGTGTCAGATCAGCGATCTGACCCTATAACATGATGTCCCCCCCGGGACAATGTGATAAAGTAAAAAAAAAAATATTCAGATGTGTAAAAAAAAAAATTCTAAATAAAGAAAAAATATATATTGTTCCCATAAATAAATTTTTTTATCTATAAAACTGTCCCGCTAGTTAACCCCTTCAGTGGACACCATAAAACAAAACAAAAAGAATGAGGCAAAAAACAACGCTTTATTATCATACCGCCAAACAAAAAGTGGAATAACACATGATCAAAAATATGGATATAAATAACCATGGTACCGCTGAAGACTTCATCTTGTACGACAAAAAAACTAGCTGCCATACAGCATCATCAGCAAAAAAATAAAAAAGTTATAGTCCTCAGAATAAAACGATGCAAAAATAATTATTTTTTATATAAAATAGTTTTTATCGTATAAAAGCACCAAAACATAAAAAATATATAAATGATGGATGGCTATAATCGTACTAACCCGAAGAATAAAACTGCTTTATCCATTTTACCAAACGTGGAATGGTATAAACGTCCCCCCAAAAAGAAATTCATGAATAGCTGTTTTTTGGTCATACTGCCTCACCAAAATCGGAATTAAAAGTGATCAAAAAATTTCACGTGCCCGAAAATGGTACCAATAAAAACATCAACTCATCCCGCAAAAAACAAGACCTCATATGACTCTGTGGACCAAAGTATGGAAAAATTATAGCTCTCAAAATGTGGAGACGTAAAACTATATTTTGCAATAAAAAGCGTCTTTTAGTGTGTGACAGCTGCCAATCATAAAAATTTGCTAAAAAACCCGCTATAAAAGTAAATCAAACCCCCCCTTCATCACCCCCTTAGTTAGTGAAAAATAATAAAATTTAAAAAATGTATATATTTCCATTTTCCCATTAGGGTTAGGGTTAGTGCTATGGTTAGGGTTAGGGCTAGAGTTAGGGTTAGGGTTGGGGCTGAGGTTAGGGTTGGGGCTAGGGTTAGGGTGGAGGCTAGGGATGGGGCTGGGGTTATGGCTAGGGTTGGGGCTATGGTAAGGACTAGGGTTAGGGTTGGGGCTGGGATTAGGGTTAGTACTAGGGTTAGGGCTAGGTTTAGGGTTGGGGCTAGGGTTAGGGTTAGGGTTGGGGTTAGGGTTGGGGCTAGGGTTAGGGTTGGGGTTAGGGCTACAGTTAGATTTGGGGCTAAAGTTAGGGTTGGGGCTAAATGTAAGGTTAGGATTAGGGCTAAAGTTAGGGTTAGGGTTGGGGCTAAAGTTAGGGTTAGGGTTTGGATTACATTTACGGTTGGGATTAGGGTTAGGGGTGTGTCAGGGTTAGGGGTGTGGTTAGAGTTATGGTTGGGATTAGTGTTAGGGGTGTTTTGGATTTAGGGGTTTGGTTAGGGTTGAGATTAAGGTTATGGGTGTTTTGGAGTTAGGGCTGTGGATGGGATTAGGGTTAGGTGCATGTTCGGGTTAGGTGTGTTTGGGTTAGGGGTGTGTTTGGGTTAGGGTTTCAGTTAGAATTTGAGGTTTCCACTGTTTAGGCACATCAGGGGCTCTCCAAACACGACATGGCATCCGATCTCAATACCAGGCAATTCAGAGTTGAAAAAGTAAAACAGTGCTCCTTCCCTTCCGAGCTCTACCGTGCGTCCAGGACAAATTGGACAACAACTTTTGGGGTCCAATTTCTCCTGTTACCCTTGGGAAAATAAAAATTTAGGAGACTAAAAAACCCTTTTTGTAGGAAAAAATTATTTTTTATTTTCACGGCTCTGCATTATAAACTGCAGTTCTCACAACACATCTAGATAAGTTCATTGGGGGGGTCTAATTTCCAATATGAGGTCACTTGTGGGGGGCTTCTACTGTTTAGGTATATCAGGGGCTCTGCAAATGCAATGTGACACCTGCAGACCAATCAATCTAAGTCTGCATTCCAAATGTCGCTCCTTCCCTTTCGAGCTCTGCCATGTGCCAAAACGGTGGTCCCCCCCCCACATATGGGGTATTATCGTACTCAGGACAAATTGGACAACAACTTTTGGGGTCCAGTTTCTCCTGTTACCCTTGGGGGCTAAAAATAATTTTTGAGAAAAAAAAATATTTTCACGGCTCTGCGTTATAAACTGTAGTGAAACACTTGGGGGTTAAAAGCTCTCACAACACATCTAGATAAGTTCCTTGGGGGTCTAGTTTTCCAATATGGGGTCACTTTTGGGGGATTTCTACTGTTTAGGTACATTAGGTGGTCTGCAAACGCAATGTGACGCCTGCAGACCATTCCATCTAAGGCCGGCGTCACACTAGGCGTAAGTAAATACGGTCCGTTTTTTATGGCCATAATACACAGTAATTGTCCCAAAACACTGTTCCGTATTCAATGCGATGATGCGATTTTTACACACAAATTTATCCGTGTGTCATCCGTATGGCATCCGTATGGCTTCCGTACGGCGATTATTTTTCTTGCAGGCTTGCAAAATGGACATATCATGGATCCATAGGCTCAAATATTCTTAAAAACATATATACAGTCTATATATATTTATATATATATATATATATATGTCAGTGAGACACACACACATATATATATATATATATATTTATTTAATTCAGCACTAGATAGCAGAAAAGCCGGTAATTCAATTGCGGGCTTTTCCTATCTCCTTCACAAACCCGACAGGATATGAGACATGGTTTACATACAGTAAACTATCTCATATCCCTTCTTTTAATACTTATTCCTCTTTAGCAATGTAAGAAATGTCTTTTGTGTCAAATTTGGGGTCTCTAACTATTAAATTAAAGTGTTAAATCCTGGAAAAAATTGTTGTTGGCTCCCACGCAATTTTCTGCGCCAGAGTGGGAAAGCCAGTGACTGAGGGCAGATATTAATAGCCTAGAGAGGGACCATGGTTATAGGACCCCCCTGGGCTAAAAACATCTGCCCCCGGCCACCCCAGAAAAGGCACATCTGTAAGATGCGCCTATTCTGGCACTTAGCCTCTTTCTTCCCACTCCCTTGTAGTGGTGGGATATGGGGTAATGATGGGTTAATGTCACCTTGCTATTGTAAGGTTACATTAAGCCAGGTTAATAATAATGTCAATTATGACACCTATCCATTATTAATCCAATAGTACGAAATGGTTAATAACACACACACATTATTAAAAAGTATTTTAATGAAATAAAGACACAGGGTGTTTTAATATTTTATTATACTCTTAATCCACCTTGTCACCTGAAACAAAGTTAAAAAAACAAACAACAATATTCCATACCTTCCGTCGTTACAGTCTTGTCCCACGCTGTAAATCCATCTGAAGGGGTTAAATCATTTTACACCCAGGAGCTCTGCTAATGCAGCTGTGCTCCTGACTGTAAAACTTGATGAATGAATGGAATGCAGGGCAATGTACTGTAGTTACCTCGAGTCGCGGTGATACGCCCTCTTCTGGATGAACTCATATGAACTCGAGCGTGGGAAAATGCTCTGAAAAGTTTCCTTCCGAGCTCTGCCATGTGCCCAAACAGTGGTTTACCCCCACATATCAGGTATCAGCATACTCAGGACAAATTGCACAACAACTTTTGGGGTCCAATTTCTTCTCTTACCCTTGGGAAAATAAAAAATTGGGGGCAAAGAGATCATTTTTGTGAAAAAATATGATTTTTCTTTTCTGCGGCTCTGCATTATAAACTTATGTGAAGCACTTGGTGGGTCAAAGTGCTCACGACACATCTAGATAAGTTCCTTAGGGGGTGAACTTTCCAAAATGGTGTCACTTGTGAGGAGTTTCAATGTTTCGGCACATCAGGGGCTCTTCAAACGCAACATGGCGTCCCATCTCAATTCTACTCAATTTTGCATTGAAAAGTCAAACAGCGCTCCTTCCCTTCCGAGCTCAGCCATGCGCCCAAACAGTGGTTTACCCCCACATATGGGGTATCGGCATCCTCAGGACAAATTGTACAACAGCTTTCGGGGTCCATTTTCTCCTGTTACCCTTGGTAGAATAAAACAAATTGGAAATTGGAGCTGAAGTAAATTTTTTGTGAAAAAAAGTTAAATGTTCTTTTTTTTTTTAAACATTCCAAAAATTTCTGTGAAACACCTGAAGGGTTAATAAACTTCTTGAATGTGGTTTTGAGCACCTTGAGGTGTGCAGTTTTTAGAATGGTGTCACACTTGGGTATTTTCTATCATATAGAGCCCTCAAAATTACTTCAAATGTGATGTGGTCCCTAAAATTTGGGTTCCAAAATTGTGCTGATGTAAAGTAGACATGTGGGAAATGTTACTTATTAAGTATTTTGTGTGTCATATCTCTGTGATTTAACCCCTTCCCGACCTTTGACGCATACGCTGCGTCATGAAAGTCGGTGCCATTCCGACCCATGACGCAGCATATGCGTCATGGAAAGATCGCGTCCCTGCAGATCGGGTGAAAGGGTTAACTCCCATTTCACCCGATCTGCAGGGACAGGGGGAGTGGTAGTTTAGCCCAGGGGGGGTGGCTTCACCCCCTCGTGGCTACGATCGCTCTGATTGGCTGTTGAAAGTGAAACTGCCAATCAGAGCGATTTGTAATATTTCACCTAAAAAAATGGTGAAATATTACAATCCAGCCATGGCCGATGCTGCAATATCATCGGCCATGGCTGGACACACTAATGTGCACCCACCCCACCCCTCCGATCGCCCCCCCAGCCCCCCGATCTGTGGTCCGCTCCCCTCGGTCCTGTGCTCCGCTCCCCCGTCCTACTGCCCGCTCCCCCCGTGCTCCAATCACACCCCCCGTGCTCCAAACAAACCCCCTGCACTCCGATCCCCCCCGCACAGCGATCCCCCCCCCCCGCACAGCGATCCCCCCCCCGTGCTCCGATCCACCCGCCCGCACAGCGATCCCCCACTTCGTGCTCCAATCCACACCCCCGTGTTCCGATCCACCCCCCCGTGCTCCGACACCCCCCCCCCGTGCCCTGATCTCCCCCCCCTTATACTTACCTGGCCTCCCGGGGACCGTCCGTCTTCTTCCCTGGGCGCTGCCATCTTCCAAAATGGCGGGCGCATATGCAGTGCGCCCGCCGAATCTGCCGGCCGGCAGATTCGTTCCAGAGTGAATTTTGATCACTGAGATAGGTTATATCTCAGTGATCAAAATAAAAAAAAAAGTAAATGACCCCCCCCCCCCTTTGTCACCCCCATAGGTAGGGACAATAAAAAAAATATATATATTCTTTTTCCACTAAGGTTGGGGTAAGAACTAGGGTTAGGGTTAGGGGTAGGGTTAGGGTTAGGGGTAGGGTTAGGGGTAGGGTTAGGGGTAGGGCTAGGGTTAGGGCTAGGGTTAGGGCTAGGGGTAGGGTTAGGGGTAGGGTTAGGGGTAGGGTTAGGGTTTCGGTATGTGCACACGTATTCTGGTCCTCTGCGGATTTTTCCGCTGCGGATTTGATATATCCGCAGTGCTAAACCGCTGCGGAATTATGGCGGATTTACCGCGTTTTTTCTGCGCATTTCAATGCGGTTTTACAACAGCGATTTTCTATTTGAGCAGTTGTAAAACCGCTGCGGAATCTGCAGAAAGAAGTGACATGCTGCGGAATGTAAACCGCTGCGTTTCCGTGCAGTTTTTCTGCAGCATGTGTACAGCGATTTTTGTTTCCCATAGGTTTGCATTGAACTGTAAACTCATGGGAAACTGCTGCGGATCCGCAGCGTTTTCCGCAGCGTGTGCACATACCTTTAGAATTAGGCTATATGCACACGGTGCAGATTGGCCGCTGCGGATCCGCAGCAGAGTTCCATCAGGTTTACAGTACCATGTAAACATATGGAAAGCCAAATCCGCTGTGCCCATGGTGCGGAAAATACCGCGCGGGAACGCTGCGTTGTATTTTCCGCAGCATGTCAATTCTTTGTGCGGATTCCGCAGAGTTTTACACCTGTTCCTCAATAGGAATCCGCAGGTGAAATCCGGACAAAAAACACTGGCAATCCGCGGTAAATCCGCAGGTAAAACGCAGTGCCTTTTACCCGTGGATTTTTCAAAAATGGTGCTGAAAAATCTCATACGAATCCGCAACGTGGGCACATAGCCTTAGGGCTAGGGTTGGGTTGGAATTAGGGTTGTGGTTAGGGTTAGGGGTGTGTTGGGGTTAGGGGTGTGTTGGGATTACGGGTGTGTTGGGGTTAGAGTTGTGATTAGCGTTATGGCTACAGTTGGGATTAGAGTTAGGGGTGTGTTGGGGTTAGTGTTGGAGTTAGAATTGAGGGGTTTCCACTGTTTAGGCACATCAAGGGGTCTCCAAACGCAACATGGCGCCACCATTGATTCCAGCCAATCTTGTATTCAAAAAGTCAAATGGTGCTCCCTCACTTCCGAGCCCCGACGTGTGCCCAAACAGTGGTTTACCCCCACATATGGGGTACCAGCATACTCAGCACAAACTGCGCAACAATTACTGGAGTCCAATTTCTCCTGTTACCCTTGAGAAAATAAAAAATTGCTTGCTAAAACATCATTTTTGAGGAAAGAAAAATGATTTTTTATTTTCACGGCTCTGCGTTGTAAACGTCTGTGAAGCACTTGGGGGTTCAAAGTGCTCACCACATATCTAGATAAGTTCCTTTGGGTGTCTAGTTTCCAAAATGGGGTCACTTGTGGGGGGTTTCTACTGTTTAGGCACACCAGGGGCTCTGCAAACGCAACGTGACGCCCGCAGACCATTCCATCAAAGTCTGCATTTCAAAAGTCACTACTTCCCTTCTGAGCCCCCACGTGTGCCCAAACAGTGGTTTACCCCCACACATGGGGTATCAGCGTACTCAGGAGAAACTGGACAACAAATTTTGGGGTCCAATTTCTCCTGTAACCCTTGGTAAAATAAAAAATTCTGGGCTAAAAAATTATTTTTGAGGAAAGAAAACGTATTTATTATTTTCACGGCTCTGTGTTATAAACTTCTGTAATGCACTTGGGGGTTGAAAGTGCTCACCACATATCTAGATAAGTTCCTTTGGGGGTCTAGTTTCCAAAATGGGGTCACTTGTGGGGGGTTTCTACTGTTTAGGCACACCAGGGGCTCTGCAAACGCAACGTGACGCCCGCAGACCATTCCATCAAAGTCTGCATTTCAAAAGTCACTACTTCCCTTCTGAGCCCCCACGTGTGCCCAAACAGTGGTTTACCTCCACACATGGGGTATCAGCGTACTCAGGAGAAACTGGACAACAACTTTTGGGGTCCAATTTCTCCTGTAACCCTTGGGAAAATAAAAAATTCTGGGCTAAAAAATAATTTTTCAGGAAAGAAAACGTATTATTTTCACTGCTCTGTGTTATGAACTTCTGTGAAGCACTTGGGGGTTCAAAGTGCTCACCTCACATCTAGATAAGTTCCTTTCGGGGTCTAGTTTCCAAAATGGGGTCACTTGTGGGGGGTTTCTACTGTTTAGCCACATCAGGGGCTCTGCAAACGCAACGTGACGCCCGCAGTGCATTCCATCAAAGTCTGCATTTCAAAACGTCACTACTTCACTTCCGAGCCCCAGCATGTGCCTAAACAGTGGTTTACCCCCACATATTGGGTATCAGCGTACTTATGAGAAACTGGACAACAACTTTTGGGGTCAAATTTCTCCTGTTACCCTTGGGAAAATAAAAAATTGCGGGCTAAAAAATCATTTTTGAGAAAAGAATTTTTCTTTTTTTTTTTCATGGCTCTGCGTTATAAACTTCTGTGAAGCACTTGAGGGTTCAAAGTGCTCACCACACATCTAGATTAGTTCCTTTGGGGGTCTAGTTTCCAAAATGGGGTCATTTGTGGGGGATCTCTAATGTTTAGGCACACAGGGGCTCTTCAAACGCGACATGGTGTCCGCTAATGATTGGAGCTAATTTTCCATTTAAAAAGCCAAATGGCGTGCCTTCCCTTGTGAGCCCTGCCGTGCGCCCAAACAGTGGTTTACCCCCACATATGGGGTATCAGCGTACTCAGGACAAACTGGACAACAATATTTGGGGTCCAATTTCTCCTATTACCATTGGCAAAATAGGAAATTCCAGGCTAAAAAATCATTTTTGAGAAAAGAAAAATTATTTTTTATTTTCATGGCCCTGCATTATAAACTTCTGTGAAGCACCTGGGGGTTTGAAGTGCTCAGTATGCATCTAGATAAGTTCCTTGGGGGGTCTAGTTTCCAAAATGGGGTCACTTGTGGGGGAGCTCCATTGCATAGGCACACAGGGGCTCTCCAAACGCGACATGGTGTCCGCTAACGATGGAGATAATTTTCCATTCAAAAAGTCAAATGGCGCTCCTTCCCTTCCGAGCCTTACCATGTGCCCAAACAGTGGTTTACCCCCACATGTGAGGTATCGGTGTGCTCAGGAGAAATTGCTAAACAAATTTTAGGATCCATTTTATCCTGTTGTCCATGTGAAAATGAAAACATTGAGGCTAAAAGAATTTTTTTTGTGAAAAAATAGTACTTTTTCATTTTTACGGATCAATTTGTGAAGCAGCTGGGGGTTTAAAGGGCTCACTATGCATCTAGATAAGTTCCTTGGGGCGTCTAGTTTCCAAAATGGGGTCACTTGTGGGGGAGCTCCAATTTTTAGGCACACGGGGGCTCTCCAAACTTGACATGGTGTCCGCTAAAGAGTGCAGCCAATTTTTCATTCAAAAAGTCAAATGGCGCTCCTTCCCTTCCAAGCCCTGCCGTGAGCCCAAACAGTGGTTTACCCCCACATATGAGGTATCAGCGTACTCAGGACAAATTGGACAACAACTTTCGTGGTTCAGTTTCTCCTTTTACCATTGGGAAAATACAAAAATTGTTGCTGAAAAATCATTTTTGTGACTAAAAAGTTAAATGTTCATTTTTTCCTTCCATGTTGCTTCTGCTGCTGTGAAGCACCTGAAGGGTTAATAAACTTCTTGAATGTGGTTTTGAGTACCTTGAGGGGTGCAGTTTTTAGAATGTGTCACTTTTGGGTATTTTCAGCCATATAGACCCCTCAAACTGACTTCAAATGTGAGGTGGTCCTTAAAAAAAATGGTTTTGTAAATTTTGTTGTAAAAATGAGAAATCGCTGGTCAAATTTTAACCCTTATAACTTCCTAGCAAAAAAAAATTTTGTTTCCAAAATTGTGCTGATGTAAAGTAGACGTGTGGGAAATGTTATTTATAAACTATTTTGTGTCACATACCTCTCTGGTTTAACAGAATAAAAATTCAAAATGTGAAAATTGCGAAATTTTCAAAATTTTTGCCAAATTTCCGTTTTTATCACAAATAAACACAGAATTTATTGACCTAAATTTACCACTAACATGAAGCCCAATATGTCACGAAAAAACAATCTCAGAACCGCTAGGATCCATTGAAGCGTTCCTGAGTTATTACCTCATAAAGGGACACTGGTCAGAATTGCAAAAAACGGCAAGGTCTTTAAGGTCAAAATAGGCTGGGTCATGAAGGGGTTAAGGGCATAAAAATTTAAAGTTGGAAAATTGCAAAATTTTCGCCAAATTTCCATTTTTTTAATCACAAATAAATGCAGGTAATATCAAGGAAATTTTAGCACTATTATGAAGTACAATGTGTCACGAGAAAACAGTGTCAGAATCATCAGGATCCAATGAAGCGTTCCAGAGTTATAACCTCATAAATGGACAGTGGTCAGAATTGTAAAAATTGTCCCGGTCATTAACGTGCAAGCCACCCTTGGAGGTAAAAGGGTTAAAGTGCAAGGTGCAGATAACAACCTGGAAAAAAGGCTTGCATAAAAATATTGCTATTAGAGAGTATGAACTAGGGTGAGTTCAACACAACAGCCATGGCTTAATATTCATTCATATAAAACAGTGGTTTACAAAGGTAATATAAAAAGGCACATATACCGGTAATTAAAATACAGCTGAGTCAAGCAATGAGAAAAAATCCATAGTACAATATAAGATTTGTAAGTGGTGCACAGGATAAAGTAATTTCCTATAGCGCCATAGCTAATAGAAACAATATATTCAGGCATGTACAAGTTTAAGGCTACTTTCACACTTGCGTCGGAACGTACACACGGAAAAAATGTAAATACCTTCCGTTGCCGTTTTCACCTGTGAGCGGTGCTATGCTGGCGGCTGAGTCCGGATCACGTGACCCCCAGGCTGCAGCCGCCGCTAACTTCCGCCGACGTCACATCAAATTCCAGATTCTGGAATTTGATGTGATGTCGTGAGCAGGCATGATCAGCCCCCACAGACAGCAGTCACTCATCAAGAGTGACTGGGCTGTGGGCGGTGCTGGGGGCTGCAGGCGGGGCTAGGCTGGGCTGGGATGGGCGGGCGCGGGGGTCTGCATGCCGGCGCTGGGATGTGCGGGCGCTGGGAGTCTGCGTGCCGGCGCCAGGGGCCTGAGTGATGGCGCCGGGATGTGCGGGTGCCGGGGGTCTGCGTGCCGTTGCCGGGATGTGCGAGCGGTGCTGGGGTCTGCGGGTGTGTGCGGTGGGTCTGCTGGCCATGCTGGGGTCTCCTGCAGGGGGTGGTCATTGATGTGTGTGTCGCTGTGTGCAGGCATTGTCCGATGGGACTACAAGTCCCATCGAGCTATGCCTGCTACAGTGACAGTGAGTGACACATTAGCCAATGATGGGACAGTAGTAGTCCCATCATCTGGCTAATGTGTTGAATGTGAAAAAAAAAACACATACACACATATACAGTACATACAACATACATACATACAGTACTTACAGACATACAACATACACCATACACCATGTGACATGCAACATGTGACATGTAACATGCGACATGCAACATGTGATGACATGCAACATGCAACATGTGACATCATGCGACATCCAACATGTGACGACATGCAACATAGGACATCATGCAACATACGACATGCAACATGTGACGACATGCAACATGTGACATCATGCAACATGTGACATCATGCAACATGTGACATGCAACATGCAACATGTGACATGCAACATGCAACAACATGTGACAACATTCGACATGCAACATGTGACATGCAGCATGCGACATGTGACAACATGTGACATGCTACAACATGTGACATGCAGCATGTGACATGTGACAACATGCGACATGCGATATGTGACAACATGCGACATGCAACATGTGACATGCGATGACATGCGACACGCAGCATGCGACATGCGATGACATGTGACAACATGTGACATGCAACATGCAAAGTGGGGCAAAATGCGACGACATGCGATGACATGTCAATATGCGACATGCCGCATGCAACATGTGACAACGTGCGACTACATGGAGCATGCGACATGCAGCATGCGACATGCGTCAACATGCAACAACATGCGACGTGTGACAGCATGTGACATGCAGCGACATGCGACAACATGCAACATGTGGCAACAAGCAGCATGCGGAATGCGACATGCAACATACAACATGCAACATACGACATGCAACATACCACATACTGTACATAAATACAACATGCATGTAGACATACAGTACATATAACATAGAGTACATACTCACCATCACTTGTCACTTTGATTCCCGAAGGCAGTGTCACCTGTAAAAAATATTAAAATAATAAGCAAACACTATACTCCCTGATCCGCAGATATCCAATTAAAATGAGTGTCCCACGACGATCTCCGGTGGAGAGCAGCAGCATCAGCTGATGCGACCGCTCTCCAGGGGCTCCAGGAATGCAATGATGGAAGGTATCCTTCCACAATGTATTCCCCACAATGTATTCCTATGCCCCTGTGAGTAAATAGTCCCTAGTCTCACTTTTGGCACTGCTGTGTGAGAAAGTTCCCATGCAGCAAATGCCATAAAGTGAGACCAGTGAACTATAGTAACCTCTCAGTGATGCACTGCAGGAGCCATTGTCTCCTGTCAGTGTGTTACTGAGAGAACTATAGAGCAGTGACATCACCCGATGTCACTGTTCTATAGGGAAGATCGTCGTGGGACCCTCGTTATTAATTGGACTACGGCGGAAAGTGAGTATACGGTTTATTATTTTACGTTTTTTTTGCAGGCGCTGAAGTATGGTAAGTATGGTTAAATGAAGAATATTAAAATAAATTTTTCCTAATGTGTGTGTGTTTTATTAACACTTTACTAGTATTGATTTAATAATGGATAGGCGTCTTATTGATGCTTCTCCGTAATTAACCCGGTTTAATGTCACATTACAATAGCAAGGTGACATTAACCCCATATTACCTAATATCCCACCACTACATGGGAGTGGGAAGACAGGGGCTAAGTGCCGGAATTGGCGCATCTTACACATGCGCCATTTCTGGGGCGGCTGCGGATTGGTATTTGTAGCCAGGGGGGCCAATATCCATGGCCCCTCTCTAGGCTATGAATATTAGCCCACAGTTGTCTGCGTAGCCTTTCTGGCTATAAAATATAGAGGAACCGCACATCATTTTTTTGGGGGGTCCCCCTATTTTAATAGCTAGTAAAGGCTACGCAGACAGCTGCGGGCTGATATTCATAGCATGGGAGGGGCCATGGGTATTACCCCCCCTCGCAGGCTACAAATATTGGCCCCCTGGACGTCGGCTTTCCCCCTCTGGCGCAGAAAATTGCGCGGGAGCCAACGCCATTTTTTTTTCATTTGTTTAAACTGAAACATATTGTTCATTAACCCCTTTCTGCCAGCTGACGGAATAGTACGTCAGCTGGCAGTATCCCCCACTTTGAGGTGGGCTTCAGCGGTGAGCCCACTTCAAAGCCGCAACATGTCAGCTGTTTTCAATACAACAAAAAAAATTTACATGATCGCTAAACAGCGTAGCGAGAAAAAAAAATCAAAAGCCAAAATTATGTTTTTTTGGGTCGCCGCGACATTGCATTAAAATGCAATAACGGGCGATCAAAAGAACGTATCTGCACAAAAGTGGTATCATTATAAACGTCAGCTCGGCACACAAAAAATTAGCCCTCACCCAACCCGATATCTCAGAAAATATAGATGCTACGGGTATCGCAAAATGGCACAATTATTTTATTTCTTTTTAGCAAAGTTTGGAATTTGTTTTCACCACTTAGATAAAAAAATAACCTAGACATGTTTGGTGTCTATGAACTCGAAATGACCTAGAGAATCATAATGGTAGGTCAGTTTTATGCTGTGTGGACACATTGCAGATTTGGGTTCAGAATTTTCTGTACAAAATCTGCATCTCCTTGCAGAAAACGCAGCTGTGTTTTTAATGCATTTTTTCATGTTTTTTTCACGGTTTTTGCGTGGTTTTGATGCAGATTTTTTGTTCGGTTTTGATTCAGTTTTTTCTGCAGTATTTGGTGCTTTTTTGCATGGTTTTGATTCAGGTTTTTGATGCTTTTTTATGCAGTTTTTGGTGAAGTTTTGATGCAGTTTTTGGTGCAGTTTTGATGCGTTTTTGGTGCGGTTTTCATGCAGTATTTGGTGCGGTTTTGATGCAGTTTTTGGTGTGGTTTTGATGCAGTTTTTGGTGCGGTTTTCATGCTTTTTTGATGCAGTTTTTGCTGTGGTTTTGATGCAGTTTTTGGTGCAGTTTTGATGCATTTTTGATGCAGTTTTTATGCATTTTTTGTGCAGGTTTTGGTGCATTTTTTGCGCAGTTTTGATGCACTTTGTAATTTTTTTTGGCACAGTTTTTGCACGGTTTTTGCTTGTTTTTGTATGCGTTTTTGAAAGCTAAATAAAGATGTATTATTGAACAAATAAAAAGATTTGTGATGTCATTATTGTCCAACCTACTCTGTTGCATTTGTCCAACCCACACTCAATTACACACAGATAGACTTATAGATGATAGATGAAATGGATAGACAGATCTACATATAGACAGATCTATAGATGCATACATCTATCTATTCATATATCTATCTTTAGATATATCAGGATAGGTATATCTATTGATTGATGTATGGATAGTGTAGGGTGCATGTACACTGTCCGGATTACATCCGAATTAGCTGCAGATTGGATGCTGCGTACTTGTAGTCCCATCAGATGATGCCTGCACACACACCCCAAAAGACACCCCGCACAGCCCCGCACACACCCAATCAATCCCGCACACACCCAAACAGTCCCGAACAGACCCGAACAGCCCCGCACGGCGCCGCACACATCCGAACAGTCCTGCACACACACGAACAGCCAGGCACACACCCGCACAGCCCCGCACACACCCAAACAGTCCCGCACACACCCGAACAGCCAGGCACACACCCGCACAGCCCTGCACACACCCGAACAGTCCTTCAAACACCCAAACAGTCCCGCACAGCATCACACACATCCGAAAAAGTCCCGCACACACCCGAACAGCCCGCAGACCCTGCACACACCTGAAGAGTTCCGCACAGCGCCGCACACATCCAAACAGCCCACAGACCCCACCCGCACACATACACGCACACAGTCACTGCCCACACACTTCCCTCCTCCCAAACTGCAGCGTTTCTCGGACCCACATCAGCAGCAAAACTGAACATCTTTTTTCATCTGCGGTTTTGCGGCGGATGTGCCAGATTCAATGAAAGTCTAAGGGTGCAGAAACACTGCAGTTCGGCACAAAAGAAGTGGCATGCTGCTGAAAAAAAGCTGTGTTTCGGTGCGGCTTTTTCTGCAGCATGTGCACAACAAGTCTGCAGCTCCCATAGACTTACATTGGTTGTGCACTACACTGCAGATTTGAATCAATTCTGTGTAGCAAAAAACCCTGTGGATCTGCAATCAAATCTGCAACGTGTGCACACAACCTTAGCATTTAGTGAACCTAGCAATTTCATCACACTTTGAATTTTTTTCACATTTTCTGTTACACGACATGGTAAAACCAATGGTGTCGTTCAAAAGTAGAACTTGTCCCACAAAAGATAAGCCCTCACATGGCCATATTGACGGAAATATTATGGCTCTGGAAAGAAGGGGAGCGATAAACGAAAAAAGGTCCAGGGGTGAAGGGGTTTAGAAACATGGATATGGACATATCTATGGAAATAGACATAGATATATAGATACATATCTATCTATCTATCCATCCATCCATCCATCCATCCATCCATCTATCTGTGTGTAATGGAGTGTGGGTTGGACAAATGTACAAAAGGAGGTTGGACAGAAATGACATCACAAATCTTTTGGAAGATAGAGGAGGGAGAGGAGGGAGGGGTTTGGGTGTGTTTTTTTTAGTGGGTGTGGTAGGTTCGGGCTTGGTGGCCAGGGCAATGCATCATGGAACTTGTAGTATTAGAGCACAATAACTCAAGAGAAAGGAAGTTGTCGATTAACCCCATGAGAGCTGAATCCAGCACTGAAGATGTACTGCTGCAGCATGATAAAAGGTAATATTGCCAAAATAAACACAGTGGATGTTTTCAGTGGCACATAATAGCAAGATTTATGAAAAAAAAAATATTTATTGTAGTGGACAACGTCTTTAACTATGCTGTGTGATATAACTGTCAAGTTTAACCCCTTCCCGACCCATGACGCCACGTAGGCGTCATGAAAGTCGGTGCCAATCCGACCCATGACGCCTATGTGGCGTCATGGAAAGATCGCGTCCCTGCAGGCCGGGTGAAAGGGTTAACTCCCATTTCACCCGATCTGCAGGGACAGGGGGAGTGGTAGTTTAGCCCAGGGGGGGTGGCTTCACCCCCTCGTGGCTACGATCGCTCTGATTGGCTGTTGAAAGTGAAACTGCCAATCAGAGCGATTTGTAATATTTCACCTATTATAACGGGTGAAATATTACAATCCAGCCATGGCCGATGCTGCAATATCATCGGCCATGGCTGGAAATACTAATGTGCCCCCACCCCACCCCACCGATCGCCCCCCCAGCCCCCCGATCTGGCCGGTACACTGCTCCGGCTCCCCTCCGTCCAGTGCTCCGCTCCCCCCGTGCTCTTGTCCGCTCCCCCCGTGCTCCAATCACCCCCCCTGCACTCCGATCCACCCCCCCCCGGTGCTCCGTTCCACTCCCCCGTGCTCCGTTCCAGCCCCCCCGTGCTCCGTTCCACGCCCCCCGTGCTCCGTTCCACCCCTCCCGCGCTCTGATTCCCCCCCCGTGCTCCGATCCCCCCCACCGTGGTCCCCCCCCACCCCATCATACTTACCGATCCAGCCGGGTCCCGTCCGTCTTCTCCCTGGGCGCCGCCATCTTCCAAAATGGCGGGCGCATGCGCAGTGCGCCCGCCGAATCTGCCGGCCGGCAGATTCGTTCCAAAGTGCATTTTGATCACTGAGATAGATTATATCTCAGTGATCAAAATAAAAAAAATAATAAATGACCCCCCCACTTTGTCACCCCCATAGGTAGGGACAATAAAAAAATAAAGAAATTTTTTTTTTTCCACTAATGTTAGAATAGGGTTAGGGGTAGGGTTAGGGTTAGGGGTAGGGTTAGGGGTAGGGTTAGGGGTAGGGTTAGGGTTAGGGGTAGGGTTAGGGGTAGGGTTAGGGTTAGGGGTAGGGTTAGGGTTAGGGTTAGGGGTAGGGTTAGGGTTAGGGTTTCGGTATGTGCACACGTATTCTGTTCCTCTGCGGATTTTTCCGCTGCGGATTTGATAAATCCCCAGTGCTAAACCGCTGCGGATTTATGGCGGATTTACCGCGTTTTTTTCTGCGCATTTCACTGCGGTTTTACAACTGCGATTTTCTATTTGAGCAGTTGTAAAACCGCTGCGGAATCCGCACAAAGAAGTGACATGCTGCGGAATGTAAACCGCTGCGTTTCCGTGCAGTTTTTCCGCAGCATGTGTACAGCGATTTTTGTTTCCCGTAGGTTTACATTGAACTGTAAACTCATGGGAAACTGCTGCGGATCCGCAGCGTTTTCCGCAGCGTGTGCACATACCTTTAGAATTAGGCTATGTGCACACTGTGCGGATTTGGCTGCGGATTGGCCGCTGCGGATTCGCAGCAGTGTTCCATCAGGTGTACAGTACCATGTAAACATATGAAAAACCAAATCCGCTGTGCCCATGGTGCGGAAAATACCGCGCGGAAACGCTGCGTTGTATTTTCCGCAGCATGTCAATTCTTTGTGCGGATTCCGCAGCGTTTTACACCTGTTCCTCAATAGGAATCCGCAGGTGAAATCCGCACAAAAAACACTGGAAATCCGCGGAAAATCCGCAGGTAAAACGCAGTGCCTTTTACCCGCGGATTTTTCAAAAATGGTGCGGAAATATCTCACACGAATCCGCAACGTGGGCACATAGCCTTAGGGTTAGGGTTGGAATTAGGGTTGTGGTTAGGGTTGTGATTAGGGTTATGGCTACAGTTGGGATTAGGGTTAGGGGTGTGGGGGGGTTAGTGTTGGAGTTAGAATTGAGGGGTTACCACTGTTTAGGCACATCAGGGGTCTCCAAACGCAACATGGCGCCACCATTGATTCCAGCCAATCTCGTATTCAAAAAGTCAAATGGTGCTCCCTCACTTCCGAGCCCCGACGTGTGCCCAAACAGTGGTTTACCCCCACATATGGGGTACCAGCATACTCAGGACAAACTGCGCAACAATTACTGGGGTCCAATTTCTCCTGTCTTGTGAATCTAAAAAAATGCTTGCTAAAACATAATTTTTGAGGAAAGAAAAATGATTTTTTATTTTCACGGCTCTGCGTTGTAAACGTCTGTGAAGCACTTGGGGGTTCAAAGTGCTCACCACATATCTAGATAAGTTCCTTGGGGGGTCTAGTTTCTAAAATGGGGTCACTTGTGGGGGTTTCTACTGTTTAGGCACACCAGGGGCTCTGCAAACGCAACGTGACACCCGCAGACCATTCCATCAAAGTCTGCATTTCAAAAGTCACTACTTCCCTTCTGAGCCCCGACGTGTGCCCAAACAGTGGTTTACCCCCACTCATGGGGTATCAGCGTACTCAGGAGAAACTGGACAACAACTTTTGAGGTCCAATTTCTCCTGTAACCCTTGGGAAAATAAAAAATTCTGGGCTAAATAATTATTTTTGAGGAAAGAAAACGTATTTATTATTTTCACGGCTCTGCATTATAAACTTCTATGAAGCACTTGGGGGTTCAAAGTGCTCACCACACATCTAGATAAGTTCCTTTCGGGGTCTAGTTTCCAAAATGGGGTCACTTGTGGGGGGTTTCTACTGTTTAGGCACATCAGGGGCTCTGCAAACGCAACGTGACGCCCGCAGAGCATTCCATCAAAGTCTGCATTTCAAAACGTCACTACTTCAATTCCAAGCCCCGGCATGTGCCCAAACAGTAGTTTACCCCCACATATGGGGTATCACCGTACTCAGGAGAAACTGGACAACAAATATTGGGGTCAAATTTCTCCTGTTACCCTTGGAAAAATTAAAAAATTCTGGGCTAAATAATTATTTTTGAGGAAAGATAACGTATTTATTATTTTCACGGCTCTGCATTATAAACTTCTATGAAGCGCTTGGGGGTTCAAAGTGCTCACCACACATCTAGATAAGTTCCTTTCGGGGTCTAGTTTCCAAAACGGGGTCACTTGTGGGGGGTTTCTACTGTTAAGCCACATCAGGGGCTCTGCAAACGCAACGTGACGCCCACAGAGCATTCCATCAATGTCTGCATTTCAAAACGTCACTACTTCACTTCCGAGCCTCGGCATGTGCCCAAACAGTGGTTTACCCCCACATATGGGGTATCAGCGTACTCAGGAGAAACTGGACAACAACTTTTGGGGTCCAATTTCTCCTGTAACCCTTGGGAAAATAAAAAATTCTGGGCTAAATAATTATTTTTGAGGAAAGAAAACGTATTTTTTATTTTCACGGCTCTGCATTATAAACTTCTATGAAGCACTTGGGGGTTCAAAGTGCTCACCACACATCTAGATAAGTTCCTTTGGGGGTCTAGTTTCCAAAATGGGGTCACTTGTGCGGGGTTTCTACTGTTAAGCCACATCAGGGGCTCTGCAAACGCAACGTGACGCCCACAGAGCATTCCATCAAAGTCTGCATTTCAAAACGTCACTACTTCACTTCCGAGCCCCGGCATGTGCCCAAACAGTGATTTACCCCCACATATGGGGTATCAGCGTACTCAGGAGAAACTGGACAACAACTTTTGGGGTCAAATTTCTCCTGTTACCCTTGGGAAAATAAAAAATTGCAGGCTAAAAGATCATTTTTAAGAAAATAATTTTTTTTTTTTATTTTCATGGCTCTGCGTTATAAACTTCTGTGAAGCACTTGGGGGTTCAAAGTCCTCACCACACATCTAGATTAGTTCCTTTGGGGGTCTAGTTTCCAAAATGGTGTCATTTCTGGGGGATCTCCAATGTTTAGGCACACAGGGGCTCTCCAAACGTGACATGGTATCCGCTAATGATTGGAGCTAATTTTCCATTTAAAAAGCCAAATGGCGTGCCATCCCTTCCGAGCCCTGCCGTGCGCCCAAACAGTGGTTTACCCTCACATATGGGGTATCAGCGTACTCAGGACAAACTGGACAACAATATTTGGGGTCCAATTTCTCCTATTATCCTTGGCAAAATAGGAAATTCTAGGCTAAAAAATCATTTTTGAGGAAAGAAAAATTATTTTGTATTTTCATGGCTCTGCGTTATAAACTTCTGTGAAGCACCTGGGGGTTTAAAGTGCTCAATATGCATCAAGATAAGTTCCTTGGGGGGTCTAGTTTCCAAAATGGGGTCACTTGTGGGGGAGCTCCAATGTTTAGGCACACAGGGGCTCTCCAAACGCGACATGGTGTCCGCTAACAATTGGAGCTAATTTTCCATTCAAAAAGTCAAATGGCGCGCCTTCCCTTCCGAGCCCTGCCGAGTGCCCAAACAGTGGTTTACCCCCACATATGAGGTATCGACGTACTCGGGAGAAATTGCCCAATAAATTTTATGATCCATTTTCTCCTACTGCCCATGAGAAAATGAAAAAATTGAGGCGAAAAGAATTTTTTTGTGAAAAAAAAAGTACTTTTTCATTTTTACAGATCAATTTGTGAAGCACCTGAGGGTTTAAAGTGCTCAATATGCATCTAGATAAGTTCCTTGGGGGGTCTAGTTTCCAAAATGGGGTCACTTGTGGGGGAGCGCCAATGTTTAGGCATACAGGAGCTATCCAAACGCGACATGGTGTCCGCTAACGATGGAAATAATTTTTCATTCAAAAAGTCAAATGGCGCTCCTTCCCTTCAGAGCCTTACCATGTGCCCAAACAGTGGTTTACCCCCACATATGAGGTATCAGCGTACTCAGGAGAAATTGCCCAACACATTTTAGGATCCATTTTATCCTGTTGCCCATGTGAAAATGAAAAAATTGAGGCTAAAAGAATTTTTTTGTGAAAAAAAAGTACTTTTTCATTTTTACGGATCAATTTGTGAAGCACGTGGGGGTTCAAAGTGCTCACTATGCATCTAGATAAGTTCCTTGGGGCGTCTAGTTTCCAAAATGGGGTCACTTGTGGGGGAGATCCAATTTTTAGGCACACGGGGGCTCTCCAAACGTGACATGGTGTCCGCTAAAGAGTGGAGCCAATTTTTGATTCAAAAAGTCAAATGGCGCTCCTTCCCTTCCAAGCCCTGCCGTGCGCCCAAACAGTGGTTTACCCCCACATATGAGGTATCAGCGTACTCAGGACAAATTGGACAACAACTTTCGTGGTTCAGTTTCTCCTTTTACCATTGGGAAAATAAAAAAATTGTTGCTAAAAGATAATTTTTGTGACTAAAAAGTTAAATGTTCATTTTTTCCTTCCATGTTGCTTCTGCTGCTGTGAAGCACCTGAAGGGTTAATAAACTTCTTGAATGTGGTTTTGAGTACCTTGAGGGGTGCAGTTTTTAGAATGGTGTCACTTTTGGGTATTTTCAGCCATATAGACCCCTCAAACTGACTTCAAATGTGAGGTGGTCCCTAAAAAAAATGGTTTTGTAAATTTCGTTGTAAAAATGACAAATCGCTGGTGAAATTTTAACCCTTATAACTTCCTAACAAAAAAAAAATTTGTTTCCAAAATTGTGCTGATGTAAAGTATACATGTGGAAAAATGTTATTTATTAACTATTTTGTGTCACATATCTCTCTGGTTTAACAGAATAAAAATTCAAAATGTGAAAATTGCGAAATTTTCAAAATTTTCGCCAAATTTCCGTTTTTATCACAAATAAACGCAGAATTTATTGACCTAAATTTACCACTAACATGAAGCCCAATATGTCACGAAAAAACAATCTCAGGACCGCTAGGATCCGTTGAAGCGTTCCTGAGTTATTACCTCATAAAGGGACACTGGTCAGAATTGCAAAAAACGGCAAGGTCTTTAAGGTCAAAATAGGCTGGGTCATGAAGGGGTTAAGGGCATAAAAATTAATTGTGAAATTTTCAAAATTTTCACCAAAATTCCGATATTTTTTACAAATAGATGCCAAAAATATTGGCATAAATATATCATTAACATGAAGTTAAATGTGTCTTGCAAAAACATTCTTAGAATCAGTTGGATCCATTGAAGCGGTCCACAATTGTTACCACATAAAATGACAGAAGTCGGAATTTTAAAATTTGGCCTGGTCTGGTAGGTGAAAACAGGCTCAGGGGTGAAGGGGCTAAGATTGTTCCTAATCACGGTCCATAAATGGTAGATTGGTAGGCCCAGACCTCTGGTTTGCATATGTCTCTAAGTAGTTATGATATGAATTGGGAAAATTGAATGTAAATTCTTCCCTTTACAGCACAATATTTTGATAATATATGTATATATCACATGACAACAGACAACAGAGCACATGTGTGCACAATCTATACACGGACCCCTTCTTATCCCATGGCTCATCATAAAGCACCTACTATATATGTTCGAGTATAAGCAGACTCACCTAATTTTACCACAAAAAAATTGGAAAACACTTTGGTTTGAGTATAAGCCCAGTATGCATTGTCCCCTCATGCCCATCCTGGTAAGCATGGCTCTTCATCCCTATCCTGATCTGCATGGCTCCTCATCCCTATCCTGGTACGCATGGCCTGAGGCCTCCTCATCCCTATCCAGGTATGCATGGCTCCTCATCCCTATCCTGGTATGCATGGCTCCTCATCCCTATCCTGGTAAGCATGGCTCCTCATCCCTACCATGGTATTCATATGCATGTAGAAAAGCCGCGGAGACACCATCACGTGTTTCTCAACGCTAGCAGTAAATAGCCAGGTCTTTCACCGGGAAGGAACAACCACGGGAAGGGCAGCATCCATAAAGGAAAACCACCTATGCCAAAACATGGTATCCATCCACAGACAGCTGTTTTGGGATATTTGCCCCTCATCAGTGTGGAGTAGGAAACTGGCTATTAGGAGCAGTGCCTAGTAAAAGGACTATAAACATAAGGATGAATGACCTCGGGGAGATCAAAACATCCAACACCGCGGAGCCACCATCACGTGTTTCTCAATGCAGTGATCCAGAACACTGCCCCCATCCCTTATGGGAAATATGCAAATGCATGTAGAAAAGCCGCGGAGACACCATCACGTGTTTCTCAACACAAGCAGTAAATAGCCTGGCCCACACTGATGAGGGGCAAATATCCCGAAACAGCTGTCTGTGGATGGATACCATGTTTTGGCATAGGTGGTTTTCCTTTATGGATGCTGCCCTTCCCGTGGTTGTTCCTTCCCAAAGAAAGACCTGGCTCTTTACTGCTTGCATTGAGAAACACGTGATGGTGTCTCCGTGGCTTTTCTACATGCATTTGCATATTTCCCACAAGGGATGCGGGCAGTGTTCTGGATCACTGCGTTGAGAAACACGTGATGGTGTCTCCGCGGTGTTTGATGTTTTGATCTCCCCGAGGTCATTCATCCTTATGTTTATATACCATGGTATTCATGGCTCCTCATCCCTATACTGGTATGCATGGCTCCACATCCCCATCCTGGTATACATGGCTCCTCGTCCCTATCGTTGTATGCATGGCCTCCTCATCCCTATCCTGGTATGCATGTCCTCCTCATCCCCATCCTGGTATGCATGGCCTCCTCATCCCTATCCTTTTATGCATGGCCTCCATCATAAAAACATTTTTTGTTTAAATCCTTCCTACTTACCATCCCCGCGTTCCCTTGCAGTGTCTTGTTCCAGTGCCAGCACCTACGGGCATGGATGGCAGTGAATATTCATTCCCTTAAGTAGCGGGTACACGTGATCGCAGAAGGCGGCGGCTGCGACTACTGTGCTCGCTATTAAAGATAAATAAATATTCACTGCCAGCACAGTGAATAATCATTTCTCTTTAGTAGTGGGCACAGGCTTTTAACCACTGCACCTGGCTCCTGCCTCCTGTGACCTGCTGCTCCGCCGCTGACGCTCCCCCTCCGTCTTCTGGGACCATCACTCCAGTATAAGCCGAGGGGAGCATTTTCAGCACAAAATAATGTGCTGAATAACTCGGCTTTTACTCGAGTATATAACGTAATTTTTTATCTCTAATTATTCACCCGTAATTGGGAGCTCTGGCGTTTATTAGCTCCAGCCCTTATGTGCAATCTTTAAGAATGACAGAGGCCCCCAACCTATTGGGCAGCTGCAGAGGTTGCACCAATGTCTCTCTGCATATGAGTTTTTCCAGAAACATGAAGCGTTCAGACACTTATATTGTTCATGGAAATGTTTTTTTTTTCAGCTACCTCACCTACACAGAAAGATGCCTAGTGTTTTCCAAGAGCTGTATAACGCAGAAAATTATTGTAGGAACCCTGGAGGAGAATATGAGCGTCCATGGTGTTTTACAACAGATCCTAATGTTAGATGGGAATATTGCAACATTCCACTGTGCAGGGCAGGTAACGCAAAGCAGTTCATTGTCTTATACGAATAGAATTGTAAAGTGTGATATTAGTAATTTTATTCCAGTTCATCATACCGTAGTAAATTTGATTGTTAAATTGACACTGCAAAACTTTTATACAGTTAGGTCCATATACATTTGGACAGAGACAACATTTTTCTAATTTTGGTTGTAGACATTACCACAATGAATTTTAAACAAAACAATTCAGATGCAGTTGAAGTTCAGACTTTCAGCTTCTATTTGAGGGTATCCACATTAAAATTGGATGAAGGGTTTAGGAGTTTCAGCTCCTTAACATGTGCCACCCTTTTTTTAAAGGGACCAAAAGTAATTGGACAGATTCAATAATTTAATATAAAATGTTCATTTTTAGTACTTGGGTGAAAACCCTTTGTTGGCAATGACTGCCTGAAGTCTTGAACTCATGGACATCACCAGATGCTGTGTTTCCTCTTTTGATGCTCTGCCAGGCCTTCACTACGGTGGTTTTCAGTTGATGTTTGTTTGTGGGCCTTTCTGTCTGAAGTTTAGTCTTTAACAAGTGAAATGCATGCTCAATTGGGCTGCGATCAGGTGACTGACTTGGCCATTCAAGAATATTCCACTTCTTTTCTTTAATAAACTCCTGGGTTGCTTTGGCTTTCTGTTTTGGGTCATTGTCCATCTGTAGTTTGAAACGATGACCAATCAGTTTGGCTGCATTTGGCTGGATCTGAGCACACAGTATGTCTCTGAATACCTCAGAATTCATTCGGCTGCTTCTGTCCTGTGTCACATCATCAATAAACACTAGTGACCCAGTGCCACTGGCAGCCATGCATGCCCAAGCCATCACACTGCCTCCGCCGTGTTTTACAGATGATGTGGTATGCTTTGGATCATGAGCTGTACCACGCCTTCACCATACTTTTCTCCTTCCATCATTCTGGTAGAGGTTGATCTTGGTTTCATCTGTCCAAAAAATGTTCTTCCAGAACTGTGCTGGCTTTTTTAGATGTTTTTAGCAAAGTCCAGTCTAGCCTTTTTGTTCTTGATGCTTATGAGTGGCTTGCACCGTGCAGTGAACCCTCTGTATTCACTTTCATGCAGTCTCCTCTTTATGGTAGATTTGGATATTGATACGCCTACCTCCTGGAGAGTGTTGTTCACTTGGTTGGCTGTTGTGAAGGGGTTTCTCTTCACCATGGAGATTATTCTGCGATCATCCACCACTGTTGTCTTCCGCGGGCGCCCAGGTGTTTTTGCATTGATGAGTTCACCACTGCTTTCTTTCTTTCTCAGGATGTACCAAACTGTAGATTTTGCCATTCCTAATATTGTAGCAAGTTCTTGGATGGGTTTTTTCTGTTTTCACAGCTTAACCCCTTCATGACCGGGGGATTTTTCGTTTTTCCGTGTTCGTTTTTCGCTCCTCTCCTTCCCAGAGCCATAACTTTTTTATTTTTCCATCAATTTGGCCATATGAGGGCTTATTTTTTGCGGGACGAGTTGTACTTTTGAACGACATCATTGGTTTTAGCATGTCGTGTACTAGAAAACGGGAAAAAAAATCCAAGTGCGGTGAAATTGCAAAAAAAGTGCAATCCCACATTGGTTTTTTGTTTGGCTTTTTTGCTAGATTCACTAAATGCTAAAAATGACCTGCCATTATGATTCTCCAGGTCATTACGAGTTCATAGACACCAAACATGACTAGGTTATTTTTTATCTAAGTGGCGAAAAAAAATTCCAAACTTTGCTAAAAAAAAAAAAATTGCGCCATTTTCCGATACTCGTAGCGTCTCCATTTTTCATCATCTGGGGTCGGTTGAGGGCTTATTTCTTGCGTGCCGAGATGACGTTTTTAATGATAGCATTTCGGTGCAGATACGTTCTTTTGATCGCCCGTTATTGCATTTTAATGCAATGTCGCGGCGACCAAAAAAACGTAATTCTGGCGTTTCGAGTTTTTTTCCCGCTACGCTGTTTAGCGATCAGGTTAATACTTTTTTTTATTTGATAGATCGGGCGATTCTGAGCGCGGCGATACCAAATATGCGTAGATTTGATATTTTTTTTATTGATTTATTTTGATTGGGGCAAAAGGGGGGTGATTTAAACTTTTATGTTTTTTTTATTCTTTTCACATTTTTTTAAACTTTTTTTTTTTACTTTTGCCATGCTTCAATAGCCTCCATGAGAGGCTAGAAGCAGGCACAACCCGATCGGCTCTGCTACATAGCAGCGATCTGCTGATCGCTGCTATGTAGCAGAATTGCACGTGTGCTGTGAGCGCCGACCACAGGGTGGCGCTCACAGCGACGGGCAATCAGTAACCATAGAGGTCTCAAGGACCTCTATGGTTACCATTCACAAGCATCGCCGACCCCCGATCATGTGACGGGGGTCGGCGATGACGTCATTTCCGGCCGCCCGGCCGAAAGCGGTAGTTAAATGCCGCTGTCTGCGTTTGACAGCGGCATTTAACCAGTTAATAGGTGCGGGCAGATCGCGATTCTGCCCGCGCCTATTACGGGCACATGTCAGCTGTTCAAAACAGCTGACATGTCCCGGCTTTGGTGCGGGCTCACCACGGAGCCCTGCATCAAAGCAGGGGAGCCGGCATCGGACGGTATAGTACGTCCGATGCCGGTAAGGGGTTAACGATGGCTTGTTTCACCTGCATGGAGAGCGCCTTTGACCACATGTTTACTTCACAGCAAAACCTTTCAAATGCAAGCACCACACCTCAAATCAACTCCAGGCCTTTTATCTGCTTAATTGAAAATGACATAATGAAGGGATTGCCCACACCTGTCCATGAAATAGCCTTGGAGTCAATTGTCCAATTACTTTTGGTCCCTTTAAAAACAGGGTGGCACGTGTTAAGGAGCTGAGACTCCTAAGCCCTTCATCCAGTTTTAATGTGCATACCCTCAAATGAAAGCTGAAAGTCGGAACTAAAACTGCATCTAAATTGTTTGGTTTAAAATTCATAACCAAAATTAGAAAAATGTTGTCTCTGTCCAAATATATATGGACTTAACTGTATACTATTTTCAGGGGAGATGACATGCAGGTATATACTATATACAGGAAATGACATACAGGTGTATACTATATATAAGGGAGATGACAAACATGTATATACTGGGGTGAAAATGAGGGGTGTGAAGTGAAAATGAAAAGGTGTGAGTGCAAAATGAGAGGAGTGAGGCAAAATAGTGGAGTGATCGGAAAATGACAGATGTGAGGTCAAAATGACAAGTGTTAGGGGGGAATGAGAGAAGTGAGGGGGAAAATAAGAGGAGTGAGGGGGAAAATAAGAGGAGTGAGGGGGAAAATGAGAGGTGTAAGGGAGAAAATGAGAGATGTGAGGGGGAAATTGAGAGGCGTGATGGGAAAATAAGAGAAGTGAGGTGCTATAACTAATCACAGATCTTTACTATGCCCAGGCAATGCCGCGCTCTTCAGCTAGTCTAATATATAAAGCTGAATGTGTGTGTGTGTATGTGTGTATGTCCGGGATTGGCATCTGCACCGTCACAGCTACAGCCACAAAATTTTGCAGAGTCACACGTCTGGACCCTGAGAGCATCATAGGCTATGTTGTGAGGCAAAATTTTAACCCTACATGTTCCAATTCACCAAACAATTTTGCCCCTATCCACATAATGGGGAAAAAGTGAAAGGAAAAGTGTTGGAGGCAAATTGACAGCTGCCAGATGTGAAGAAGGGGGACGTAAAGAGTGAGAGCGATGGCGCCAAAGAGTATGTACCATACAGATGCTAAGGTGAGGCCACGTCATGGGATACTCACCACACACAGGGATATGAACACACGCAAAATGCACCACACACTACCACATGCTTGAACACATATCACCCTCAGCAAACATTACACCACACATACACCCACCTCGCCATATAAAAGTTGAAACACAAAAGTCGCTGCTCAAAACTCGCCATGTGCAAAACTCACCACATGCAAAACTAGGCTCACACAAAACTCGCCACACGTGCAAAATTCACCTCATGGAAAACTCGCCACATGCAAAATTTGCACACGCGGAAAAATTGCCAAATGCACAAAAGTTGCAACACATGCAAAAGTTGCCTCGCACAAAACTTGCACATACTCAAAATGCACTACACATAAATATCGCCACGCGCAAAACTCGCCATGCACAAAACTTGCTGCTCATAACTTGCTACACTAACCTGTCACATGAAACTTGACACAAAAAGTTGCTACACGCATGTCGCCACACAAAACTCATCTCACAAAAGTCGCTACATGCATTTCGCCACACGCAACTCAACACACACAACTTGACACATGAAACTCGCCCTAAAACACACACAAGTCTGGTATTATCCTTCAAAAATTAAAATCTGATTAATAAGCAGACAAACTACAAGAGCAACAAATGTACCATATAGGAAATACGGCAGCTGTCAGTCACATGACCTGTCTATTATGTGTATGTGTGAGCTAATATATACTGCCAGGGGGGAGGGCGTCCTGTTGGCTGGGGATTTATCAGGCTGCCAATTTAGCTTACAAATACTGAGGTAAAAATACTGAGCAAATAATGTGTGAACGAGGTCTAATACAGGAGGAGATGACACACAGATATATACTATATACAGGAGGAGATGACACACAGGTATATACTATATACAGGGGAGATGACATACAGGTATATACTATATACAGGAGGAGATGACATACAGGTATATACTATATACAGGAGGAGATGACACATACATATATACTATATGCAGGGGAGATGACACACAGGTATATACTATATACAGGAGGAGATGACACACTGGTATATACTATATACAAGGGAGATGACATACAGGTACATACTATTTACAGGGGAGATGACAGACAGGTATATCCTATATACAGGGGAGATGACACACAGGTATATACTATATACAGGGGAGATGACACACAGGTATATACTATATACAGGAGGAGATGACATACAGGTATATACTATATACAGGAGGAGATGACATACAGGTACATACTATATACAGGGGAGTTGACACACAGATATATACTATATACAGGAGGAGATGACACACCGGTATATTCTATATACAGAGGAGATAACACACAGGTATATACTATATACAGGGGAGATGACACACGTATATACTATATACAGGGGAGATGACACACAGGTATATACTATATACAGGAGGAGATGACATACAGGTACATACTATATAAAGAAGGAGATGACATACAGGTACATACTATATACAGGGGAGTTGACACACAGATATATACTATATACAGGAGGAGATGACACACCGGTATATAGTATATACAGAGGAGATAACACACAGGTATATACTATATACAGGAGGAGATGACACACAGGTATATACTATATACAGGAGCAGATGACACACAGGTATATACTATATAGAGGAGGAGATGACATACAGGTACATACTATATACAGGAGGAGAAGACACACAGGTATATACTATATACAGGAGCAGATTACACACAGGTATATACTATATACAGGAGGAGATGACTTACAGGTATAAACTATATACAGGAGGAGATGGCACACATATATACTATATACAGGAGGAGATGACATACAGGTATATACTATATAAAAGAGGAGATGACGTATAGGTATATAGAGGAGGAGATGACATACAGCAAGTATATACTATATACAGGGGAGATGACATACAGGTATATACTATATACAGGAGATGACATACAGGTATATACAGTTAGGCCCAGAAATATTTGGACAGTGACACAAGTTTTGTTATTTTAGCTGTTTACAAAAACATGTTCAGAAATACAATTATATATATAATATGGGCTGAAAGTGCACACTCCCAGCTGCAATATGATAGTTTCCACATCCAAATCGGAGAAAGGGTTTAGGAATCATAGCTCTGTAATGCATAGCGTCCTCTTTTTCAAGGGACCAAAAGTAATTGGACAATGGACTCTAAGGGCTGCAATTAATTCTGAAGGCGTCTCCCTCGTTAACCTGTAATCAATGAAGTAGTTAAAAGGTCAGGGGTGGATTCCAGGTGTGTGGTTTTGCATTTGGAAGCTGTTGCTGTGAGCAGACAACATGCAGTCAAAGGAACTCTCAATTGAGGTGAAGCAGAACATCCTGAGGCTGAAAAAAAAGAAAAAATCCATCAGAGAGATAGCAGACATGCTTGGAGTAGCAAAATCAAGAGTTGGGTACATTCTGAGAAAAAAGGAATTGACTGGTGAGCTTGGGAACTCAAAAAGGCCTGGGCGTCCACGGATGACAACAGTGGTGGATGATCGCCGCATACTTAATTTGGTGAAGAAGAACCCGTTCACAACATCAACTGAAGTCCAGAACACTCTCAGTGAAGTAGGTGTATCTGTCTCTAAGTCAACAGTAAAGAGAAGACTCCATGACAGTAAATACAAAGGGTTCACATCTAGATGAAAACCATTCATCAATACCAAAAATAGACAGGCCAGAGTTAAATTTGCAGAAAAACACCTGAAGAAGCCAGCTCAGTTCTGGAAAAGTATTCTATGGACAGATGAGACAAAGATCAACCTGTACCAGAATGATGGGAAGAAAAAAGTTTGGAGAAGAAAGGGAACGGCACATGATCCAAGGCACACCACATCCTCTGTAAAACATGGTGGAGGCAACGTGATGGCATGGGCATGCATGGCTTTCAATGGCACTGGGTCACTTGTGTTTATTGATGACATAAGAGCAGACAAGAGTAGCCGGATGAATTCTGAAGTGTACCGGGATATACTTTCAGCCCAGATTCAGCCAAATGCTGCAAAGTTGATTGGACGGCGCTTCATAGTACAGATGGACAATGACCCCAAGCATACAGCCAAAGCTACCCAGGAGTTCATGAGTGCCAAAAAGTGGCACATTCTGCAATGGCCAAGTCAATCTCCAGATCTAAACCCAATTGAGCATGCATTTCACTTGCTCAAATCCAGACTTAAGACGGAAAGACCCACAAACAAGCAAGACCTGAAGGCTGCGGCTGTAAAGGCCTGGCAAAGCATTAAGAAGGAGGAAACCCAGCGTTTGGTGATGTCCATGGGTTCCAGACTTAAGGCAGTGATTGCCTCCAAAGGATTTGCAACTAAATATTGAAAATAAAAATATTTTGTTTGGGTTATGTTTATTTGTCCAATTACTTTTGACCTCCTAAAATGTGGAGTGTTTGTAAAGAAATGTGTACAATTCCTACATTTTCTATCAGATATTTTTGTTCAACCCTTCAAATTAAACGTTACAATCTGCACTTGAATTCTGTTGTAGAGGTTTCATTTCAAATTCAATGTGGTGGCATGCAGAGCCCAACTCGCGAAAATTGTGTCACTGTCCAAATATTTCTGGCCCTAACTGTACTATATATTGGAGGAGATGACATACAGCTATATAGTATATACAGAAGAGATGACATACAGGTATATACTATATACAGGAGGAGATGACACATAGGTATATACAATATACAGGAGCAGATGACATACAGCATAAACAGAATAAATGACACTATAATAATAAATAATAATAATAATAATAATGTGTGCTTCATAAAAAACATGATTTTAGCTATGTAGCGCAATATAATGCAGAGGCGTAGCTAGGCCTTCATCTGGGGGTGAGGTGGGCTGGAAAAATCAGAGTGGGTCCCTCTCTGATGTGTCACTTGTCAAAGTGCTGTTGTTTACTAACTGTGAAGTATTTATCATGAAGAGATTATCATTGCCAGACAACCCCCTCCTGTGATGGGCACCTCACTGTCTATGGACTTTGTACACTGAGAGACTGATGTAGGTGTGGTTAGCTTCCTTAGCTCTGCTTCATCCTAAATCTAAAAGCTCTGAATGTGTGAGAAGGGCTGCACCCAGGAAACTAAGTGATACATTGTTGGATTCAGCTTCTCTTTGCCTACATTATGCTGCTCTCAGATAAGGTAGCAAAAACCTGCTAACAAATCCCTTTAAGTGTCCATTTAACATTTAATAATGTTTCCTGAGTCCTCCTACAGGTGCTTCTCACAAAATTAGAATATCATCAGAAAGTTAATTTATTTCAGTTCTTCAATACAAAAAGTGAAACTCACATATTATATAGAGTCATTAAAAACAGAGTGATCTATTTCAAGCGTTTATTTCTCGCTGCTTATATTCACGCTACTACACGGCGGCACCTTTGGCCGAGGCTGACCGCCGGATCTTGCAGATGGGGACACAGGAGCCATTTCTGTGTAACCGGAGGATGCTCCCCAACTGTGGACTCAATTCAGCTAGCCGCATTTCCAGGAACTTCAGGCACAAACAAGTAAGTGCCGCTTTATTAACTTCGGAACTTGTAGTGACTACAGGCATACAGTCACTAAGTTTGTGCATTGGCACACTGGTATTAGCGCGGCAGCCCCTTTTCCATTATCCTTGAGCCATAGCTTTCTTGGGCAGATTTGCACATCCCATCTGCCAGGGTGCCAGCGGCTTATAAACCACAGTGGACTAAGACAGCGCCAGTGTTTTTGATTTACACATGTGTTTATTTCTGTTAATATTGAGGATTATGACTTACAGCTAAAGAAAACCAAAAAGGCATTATCTCAGTAAATTAGAACAATTAACAAAAAACACCTGCAAAGTCTTCCTAAGCATTTAAAAAGGTTCCTTAGTCTGTTTCTGTATGCTCCACAATCATGGGGAAAACTTCTGCCTTGACAGATGTCCAAAAGGCAGTCAATGACACTCCACAAGGAGGGTAAGCCTCAAAAGGTCATTGCTAAAGAAGCTGGCTGTTCAGAGTCCTGTATCCAATCATATTAATGGAAAGTTGAGTGGAAGGAAAAAGTGTGGTAGAAGAAGGTGCACAAGTAACCGGGATAACCGCAGCCTTGAAAGGATTGTTAAGAAATGGCCATTCAAAAATTTGGGGGAGATTCACAAGGAGTGGACTGCTGCTGGAGTCATTGCTTCAAGAACCACCACACACAGAGGTATCCAGGACATGGGCTACATGTGTTGCATTCCTTGTATCACTCCACTCAATGACAAATAGACAACGCCAAAAGCCTCTTACTTGGGCCAAGGAGAAAAAGAGCTGGACTGTTGATCAGTGGTCCAAGGTATTGTTTTCAGATGAAAGTAAATTTTGCATTTCATTTAGAAATCAAGGTCCCAGAGTCTAGAGGAAGAGTGGAGAGGAACACAATCCAAGCTGCTTGAGTTCTAGTGTGAGGTTTCCAAAATCAGTGATAGTTTGAGGCACCATGCCATCTGCTGGTGTAGGTCCACTGTTTTTTATCAAGACCAAAGTCAGTGCAGCCGTCTTTCAGGACATTTTAGAGCACTTTATGATCCTTTCTGCAGACAAGCTTTTTGGAGATGGAAATTTCATTCTCCAGCAGAATTACCACCTGTCCACACTTTCAAAAGTACCAATACCTGGTTTAAAAACAACAGTTTCACTGTGCTTGATTGGCCAGCAAACACGTCTAACATTAACCACATAGAGAATTTATGGGATAATGTCAAGAGGAAGGTGAGACACCAGACCCAACAATGCAGACAATCTGAAGTTTGCTAAAGCAACCTGGGCTTCCATAACACCTCAGTAGTGCCACAGGCTGATCGCCTCCATGCCACGCCTCTTTGATGCAATAATTGATGCAAAAAGAACCCTGACCAAGTATTGAGTGCATTTACTGAACATACATTTCAGTAGGCCAACATTTAGAATTTTAAAATCATTTTTCGAGCTAAGTATTGTAAAGTATTCTAATTTACTGAGATAATGACTTTTGAGTTTTCATTGGCTGTAAGTCATAATAATCAATATTAACAGAAATAAACACTTGAAATTGATCACTCTGTTTGTAATAACTCTATATAAGATGTGAGTTTCACTTTTTGCATTGAAGAACTGAAATAAATTAACTTTTTGATGATATAATTTTGTGAGAAGCACATGTGTATATAGACCCTTTCTACTCAGCATTACGCCTCCCACTGCTCACACATACACAGCATAATGGACCCACAGCTTTCTTTATACAGAATGATAGGCCCCACTGTAGCCTCCTCCCATTGTATGATGGCCCTCAGTAGCCCCTCCACTGTATGCCAGCTCTCAGTAGCCCCCCACTGTGTGATTTTCTTTAGTAGCCTCCAAACTGTGTGGTGGCATTTAGCAACCCTCAAACTGTGTGATGATCTTTAATATCTCTCGCATTGTATTATGGCCCTCAGTAGCCCCCCACATTATATGATGACCCCCAGTTGTGCTCTCACACTGGTTAATGCCTGTCAGTAGCCCCCACACTGTATTATGGGCCTCATAGTGCCCTCACACTGTGTGACAGCCCTCAGTAAGTGCTCACACTATTTTATGGTCCTCAGTGGACCACCACACTGTATGATGGCCCCCAGTAGCCTCCCCCATTCTGAATGATGGCTCCAAGTAGTACTCCACCCATTGAATTATGTATCCCCCCCAAAACAGTTTGATGTATCCTTCCCTCACATTGTATGATGGCCCCAGTATCCTCTTCACACTGCAAGATGGTCCCCAGTATTCCCCTTATACTGCATGATAGCCCACAGTATTCCCCACACAATGTATGGTGGCTCGCAGTAGCCTCTCAACGTTGTATTATGGCTCCCAGTTTTCCTCCAACACTGAATGAAGCCCCCAGTAGTCTACCCACAATGTATGATGGCCCACAGTAGTCCGCCGTCACTAATTGATGGACCCAATAGTCCACCCACACTGAATTGCCCCCAGTGGGCATCCCAATTACATATGATGGTCCTTGTATTTCTCCACACTTTATGATGGCCCCAATTATTCACCCACACTGAATTATGGCTCCAGATAGTCCCCACCCACGAACACTATTAAAATAAGTTTAATAGAAAACATCTTTAACTTACCTAACCCTGGATCCTGAGGAGTCCATTCTCAGACAGGACCTAAAAAAATTCTTAAAAACTTTTAGAGTAGCCTGGTTCAAACAAAGGTTTTAGGGGCTTGTTTGTACTATCCTTTTTTCCTGCTGGTTGATTTTTTTTAAATAAAGGTTATTATTGCTTGTTTAATTATGATGTGATTTCCATTTATACTTGATATACCTTAATTGGTGGTATTGGTCTGAATTAATACCTATTGTGGTTACCACCATATGATTTTATTTTTTTATTTACTATGGGTCTGCAAATCCTTTCCATTATATTATATCAACCTACATTCTACTCAACGGAAAGCAATAGTGCAGGGAGACCATGTGTCCCTGCTCCACAGTAGAGTTTAACTGCATTAGCGCTCTGCGTACTCTGATTTAGTTTATAGTAGCAACGGCTCTAAGAGGACCACGCTGAGTGAGGGGCCCACGTCCTCTGCTCCCCTGAATCTATGCTACTGATATCGTGGTATTGCAGTATATAGAACAAGCAATACTTACATAAAAAAAGACAATGAAAAAAAAAAAAAAGTTTTTAAAAGTACAAAAAATAGAATCAACCCACTTTTCCCCCTTTAAAAATAAAAAATAAACCTTTTCAGCATCTTCACATCTGTATTAGTCAATCAATCAAAATTGTAAATTATTTAATTCAACCATAAGGCAGCAAATCTGTACTGCCATAATTCTCCTTTTTTTGTCAGTTAGCACAAATTTTCCAGAAAATAAAATAAAAAGTAATTACGTTTAACTTAATAATTTAATAATTATAATCAAAATATTCTATATACCCCAAAATTGAATGAATAAAAACATTAGCTCACCTCATACAGCTCAATCGATAGAAAACTGTTATAAATCTTAGAAAATGGCTATATAAACAACAACTTTTTTGTAAATTTCTGATTTTTTTCACCACTAAACAAAAAAAAAACCTAACTATTCAAATTTAGGATTATATAATTATACTGACCTGAAGAATTATATTTCTGGGTCATTTTTACCACACAATGAAAGCCATAAAAGCAAACCTAAAAAACAAAGAATGAATTGCGTTTTTTTTTTTGCTATTTCTCCAAACTTAAATAGTACATTTTATGGTAAAATGAATGGTGTCTCTGAAAACTACAGAGATAGATAAATAAAAGTTATGACTCCTAGAAGAGTGAGTGGAAAGGACACGCAGAAAAAAAAATTGTCCACGGCAGGAAGGGGATATATACCACTACTTTACAAGAATAACTCTTTGTTTTCTTTAAAGGCACACCAAATTTCCCAACAACAATAAAAACAGCTAATGAGCAGCCTGTTATGCCTTCAACGTCGTCATCGTTTTCTCCAACACACTCCATGACGGTCATCATATCCACAATCTGCGGTTTTGCAGGCTTAACGCTACTGATAATTACTGCCCTTATTTGCTGCCGAAGACAGAAGAAAGTGAAAAACGTGAACAGGTTAGTATTCTAATTTGCCTATAACTGTGGAAAAACAGACTTTGACCTCATATCCAAATGTTATATAATGATCTACTGAGGCTAGGCAAAATTTACAATACTCAAAGCCAGGTTCCTAATGTTTTGACCCAGAGCTGTGGAGGGTTTTGATTGACATCATGAGTAATGTGGGGCATGGGGGTCTCTCCCTCCGCTGGCGCATAATCGCTACGCCAAACAGGTTAGGGATCCACTAAGATTTTCCATAACAGGGCAGTGGGCTCATACATTCTGATCCAAATGTTCATGAAGAACTTCACGTTCAGTTTTGAAAATTTTTCTTAGTCGCATTTGACCAATGTACAATATTTGGTTTAGCAGTCTGTGTCTTTTTCTACTGTTATAGTATTCTGTTTGTCCCACTCTACCAATTTCTATGATTCATTTTACAGCTGGGAGCAGACAGGTAATAAATGGACAATGGACAATGATGACTGAGGGAATTATATTCTTCTGTGAATGCTTGTCAGTTTTTCATATTTCTACTAGTCTAGTATTGTAGCAAACTTCGCACAGCAATATTCGGGTTACTATTCACCCAAAGAAAAAAAAACTTTGTAATTGAAAGATGTTTAACTTTTGTAGTGGCCTAAGACACATACTGTAACTATATACAGTGGGAACAGAAATAATTCATACCCCTTAAACTGTTCACTCGTTATTTCATTGCAGCCATTAGGAAAATTCAATAAAGTTTTTTTTTTTCTCATTAATGTACGCTCTGCACACCATCTTGACTGAAAAAACAAATTCAATAATGTTCACAAATTATTAAAAAAGAAAAACTGAAATCTCACATGGTCATAAGTATTCAGACCCTTTCCTCAGTATTGTGTAGAAGCACCTTTTTGAGCTAGTACAGCCATGAGTCTTCTTGGGAATGATGTAACAAGTAGGGTTGAGCGAAACGGATCGTTCATTTTCAAAAGTCGCCGACTTTTGGCAAAGTCGGGTTTCATGAAACCCGACCCGATCCCTGTGTGAGGTCGGGCATGCGGTACGCGACTTTCGCGCCAAAGTCGCGTTTCGTATGACGCGCTTGGCGCCATTTTTTTCAGCCAATGAAGGGGCGTGGGCAGAGTGATGACATAGGTCTTAGGGGCGTGAGAGAGAGAGAGAGAGAGAGAGAGAGAGAGAGAGAGAGAGAGAAAAAAAAAAAAAATTCCCATTGGCTTTGCATTGGGTTTCGTGTTTCGGTCGATCCTCGACTTTTCGCCATAATCGGCCGATTTCACTCGACTCGACTTTTGAGATAGTCGGGTTTCGCGAAACCCGGCTCGACCCTAAAAAAGTCAAGGTCGCTCAACCCTAGTAACAAGTTATTCAAACCTGGATTTGGGGATCCTCTGCCATTCTTCCGTGCAGATCCTCTCCAGTTCCATCAGGTTGGATGGTGAACGATGGTGGACAGCCATTTTCAGGTCTCTCCAGAAATGCTCAATTGAGTTGAGGTCAGGGCTCTGGCAGGGCCAGTCAAAAATGGTCACAGAGTTGTTCTGAAGCCACTCCTTTGTTATTTAAGCTGTGTGCTTAGGGTCATTGTCTTGTTGGAAGGTGAACCTTTGGCCAAGTCTGAGGTCCAGAGCACTCTAGAAGAGGTTTTCATCCAGGATATGTCTGTACTTGGCCGCATTCATGTTTCCTTTAATGACAACTAGTCATCCTGTCCCTACAGCTGAAAAACACCCCCATAGCATGATGCTGCCACCACCATGTCTCATTGTATTGGGCAAGTGATGAGCAGTGCCTGGTTTTCTCCACACATACCACTTAAAATTATCACCCAAAAGATCTATCTTCGTCTCATCAGACCAGAGAACCTTGTTTCTCATAGTCTGGGAGTCCTTCATGTGTTTTTTTAGCAAACTCTATGCGAGCTTTCATATGTCTTGCACTGAGGAGAGGCTTCTTTTGGGCCACTCTGCCATACAGACCCAACTGGTGGAGGGCTGCAGTGATAGTTGACTGTGTGAAACTTTCTTGCATCTCCCTATTGCATCTCTGGAGCTAAGCCACAGCGATGTTGAGGTTCTTTGTTACCTCTCTCATCAAGGCTCTTCTTCCACGATTGCTCAGTTTGGCTGGATGGCCAGGTCTAGGAAGACTTCTTATGGTCTCAAACTTCTTCCATTTAAGGATTATGGAGGCCACTGTGCTCTTAGGAACCTTGAGTACTGCAGAAATCCTTTTGTAACCTTGGCAAGATCTGTGCCTTGCCACAATTCTGTCTCTGAGCTCCTTGGCCAGCTCCGTTGACCTCATGATTCTCATTTGGTCTGACATGCACTGTGAGGTGTGAGGTGTTAAATAGACAGGTTTGTGTCTTTCCAAATCAAGTCCTATCAGTTTAATTAAACACAGCTGGACTCCAATGAAGGAGTAGAACCATCTCAAGGAGGGTCACATGGAAATGGACAGCATGTGATTTAAATATGAGGGTCTGAGCAAAGGGTCTGAATACTTATGACTATGTAATATTTCCTGTTTTTCTTTTCTGTAAAATTGGCATAAAATAAAACATTTCAATTTTTTTCAGTCAAGATGGGGTGCAGAGTGTATATTAATGTGAAAAAAAATAACCTTTTTGAATTTACCAAATGGCTGCAATGAAACAAAGAGTGAAACATTTAAAAGTTCTGACTACTTTCTGTACCCACTGTATATATAAAACTAAATTCAAATCTGTAGACATAATGTTTTGAAATTGGATTTTTTTTCCAATCACTCTTTCAAATACATAATATTTTTTGCAAATTGCCTCGTCTGAGAAAAAGAGGACTTAAACTCTATAGCGCCACCTGTTGGAAGTAGCGATCCTACAAGTCACAATCAACCCTTTAACGAGACGTGCAAGCCAGAGATGGTATGTCACTCTCCATAAGGAGAAACGTTACCCCTTAGATCCTAATTTATTTTTGGAAATTGCATTACATTTATGACATTAAACACAGTTTGGTGTAAGAAATTAAAAAATAGCCTTACTCGTCCTCCCTCGGTCCGGCACTGCATATCTGTTACTGTCCTGTTCTCAAACCAATGGCTCTGCAGCCACAAAGTGAGTTTAGACGCTCTGCCTGTTTCGATGGCAGTGGCCGCAGAGCTTACTGATTGGGGTGTAGCGCTGTTGATGTAACATCAGCTTTGGTGGCAACAATGTACACCTGGAGTAGAGTTGGAGGCTCAGTGTTGGACCTGGGGAGGGTGAGGAAGGAATTGTTAGCTTTTTTTTAGAATTAACTGTACCTGTTGTTGGGTGTCGAGTTCCCGCCTCTGCACAGGGGGAATCTCGAGCCATCTCTGCTGCGGTCTCCCATTCTTCTCCAGCCGCAGTGGAACCTGCTCAGCGGAGACGTCGGTCCCAGCATCTTGCTCAGTCTCACTCTGTGCATAGGGTTACTGCTGCCTTTCCTGCTTCTGCCATTGAAGCCAGTGCTTGGCAGCAGCGAGCAGACGCTTTTGGGACTAAGTCCTGCTTTTTCCCTTCTGAGCATGCCCAGGGTGAGATCTCCCATTGGAGATTGAGGGTCACATGCTCAGATGCTGCAGCGGTTCTCATTGGTCCTCCAGGAAGGTCCTGAAGGTGCTAAACTTCTGTGGCAGCTTCCTATTGGTCCTTTATTGGAAGGACGATACATGCTGCAGCTATATAAGCTTCGCATGACCGCACGGCCATGCGCTAGTGTACAATTGTAATCGTGTGTGTGTTGATGAGTGCAAGTCGTTCCTTAAAAAACCCATCCATTGTGTATGACTGTTCGCGTAAGGTGTATGGCTGCAATCTAGCGCCTGGCTGAACTCTCAGCATTTACACATGAAACAGCGCCTACTGCTGTGACCGCCAGTACGGTGCCATGCGCCATTAGAGCGCTTCTTTAACCCAAGTCAGGGTGGTTAGTGGCATCCGCCAGTACGGCACAGTTCGCACTCTCGTGTTAATTAATTATTAGTTTTGTTATGTGCTGTACTGCGGCCCTGTGACGCAACAGGGTTCGCTTCCTTCACACAGGGTGAAGTTAACCCGTGTGTGTATTCACATTGTACTACCATATAGTCCGTCATTACTTGGCAGCAGGTTCCATCTCTGCACGGTAGACCCCGGGCTGCGAATGCACCTTATTCTATCTTAATATTTGGTGCGTTCCGCTAGCCCTAACATTACACTAGTGCCAGGGTCTGGCTAGTAATGACGGACAAACAGCAATCCTTGCGGTATATCCAGCAGCTGGAGGGTAGGTTGGCGGCTCTCGAGAGCTCAACCTCAGCTGTGGATGTTACCGCAGTTGCTGTACAGGCTGCTAGTGTGGCTGCAGCAACCTTATCCACTGCCACCCCTGTTCCGACATTATCTCGCCTCCCGCTGCCAGAAAAATTTTCTGGAGATAGCAAATCTTGTAGGGGATTCGTAAGTCAGTGCTCTATTCACCTCGAGCTCCTGGCTGCACGTTTTCCCACAGAGCGGGCTAAGGTGGGATTAATTGTGTCTCTCTTGTCAGACAGGGCGTTGGAATGGGCTATGCTGCTGTGAGAGCGTGGCGATCATGTGCAGAGTGCTCCGCTGTTCCTGAGCACTCTGAAACAGGTCTTTTTAGGACCTCAAGTCACCCATGATACTGCGCTCCAACTGCTGGCATTAACTCAGGGTGAGTCCTTGGTCAGCCATTTTGCCGTCCACTTCCGCACTTTAGCTTCTGAGCTGGAGTGGTTGGATAAATCCCTTATCCCCATATTTTGGAGGGGGCTGGCTGATCACGTGAAGCACGCTCTAGCCACTAGGGAGATTCCTGCCACACTGGAGGAGTTAATAACTGTCTCTACTCATATTGACCTCCGTTTTAACGAGCGGTGGTTAGAGCGAGCCCAGTGTAGGCAGAGGTTTCGGCTGGCTCCCACCTTCGCCAAACCTCCGGAATCTCCGGTCCTGGTTCCGGAGTCACATGAGGCCATGGAAGTGTCACGAGCGGGATCTAAGTCCCAGACCGCTTGTGCACTTAAGGTCTGTCATGTTTGCCAGCAGTCAGGACATTTTGCCACCAGATGTCCCCAGCGGTCGAGGAAACGTCAGCGTCTAGTGGTAGTAGGTGGAGGTACACTAGACACGGCGACGTTTACCTCCAAATTGTCCTTTAAGGGGACAATTATTATAGGCTCATCCTCCCACTCGGTAGAGCTCTGCGTGGATTCTGGGGCGCAGGGCAATTTTATGTCTTCTGCCTTTGCCCAACGTCACGCAATACCCCTGGTTATGCTAGCTCAACCAGTAACAGTACGAGTGGTGAATGGGTCGACACTGCCCTCACAGATAACACACCAGACCATCCCTTTTACTCTGTCCATGTCACCATCTCATCAGGAGATTATATCTCTGCTTGTCAGTCCTGAGGGAATTGATGAGGTCCTGTTGGGGATACCTTGGCTATGGTACCACTCTCCTTATATCCAGTGGTCCTCAGGCAGAATTCTGGGATGGGGGGAATCTTGTGGGGGTAGGTGTCAGAGGGAGTGCGTTCAGGTTGCTACTACAGAGGTACCCGCAGATCTATCCTCTCTCCCCAAGCAATATTGGTCTTATGCAGACGTGTTATCCAAAAAGGCGGCGGAGACCCTTCCGCCCCATCGCCCCTATGACTGTCCTATTGATCTCTTGCCTGGTGCTGAGCCTCCCCGGGGTCGAGTCTATCCGTTATCACTCCCGGAGATGGAGGCAATGTCACAGTACATCCAGGAAAATCTGGCAAGAGGATTCATTAGGAAGTCAGTGTCACCTGCCAGGGGCAGGGTTCTTCTTCGTGCAGAAGAAGAATGGGGAATTGCGTCCATGCATAGACTACAGGGGTCTTAACGCCATCACCGTTAAGAATAAGTATCCTTTGCCCTTGATATCTGAGCTCTTCGATAGGCTTCGGTGAGCAAGGGTATTTACTAAATTAGATCTGCGGGGTGCTTACAACCTGATTCGCATCCGTGAGTGGGACGAAAGGAAGACGGCTTTTAACACCAGGGATGGGCACTATGAATATCTGGTGATGCCCTTCGGGCTCTGTAACGCCCCAGCCGTTTTCCAAGACTTTGTGAACGACGTCTTCCGGGATATGCTCTCCACCTCGGTCTTAGTCTATCTGGATGATATTCTCATCTACTCTCCAGATATTGACTCCCACCGGAGAGATGTTTGCAAAGTCTTCAACCTCCTACGGGCAAACTCCCTCTATGCCAAGTTGGAGAAGTATATGTTCGAGCAGGAGTCCTTACCTTTCCTAGGCTATATCATCTCCGCCCAGGGATTGGCTATGGATCCTGCCAAACTACAGGCTGTGATGGACTGGCAGGAACCCCATTCTCTTAAAGCGGTGCAGCGCTTTATGGGGTTCATTAATTATTATCGCCAGTTCATTCCGCACTTCTCAACTTTGGTAGCTCCCTTGGTTGCCCTCACCATGAAGGGGGCAAATCCCAAATTGTGGTCTGAGGAGGTCTCCAAGGCCTTTAACTCCATAAAGTCACACATCGCTAGCGCTCCCATCCTACATCGTCCCGATGTAGATAAGCCATTTATCATGGAGGTGGATGCCTCATCTGTTGGTGCTGGAGCAGTCCTCTTTCAAAAGGATGCTCAAGGTCGGAAGCATCCTTGCTTCTTCTTTTCTAAGACCTTCTCACCAGCAGAGAGGAATTATTCCATCGGGGACAGGGAGTTGCTAGCCATGAAGTTGGCTTTCTCGGAATGGAGACATCTGTTGGAGGGAGCTCGTTTTCCCTTCCAAGTCTTCACAGATCATAAAAATTTGGTGTACCTGCAGACAGCCCAGTGGTTAAATTTTCGCCAGGCCAGATGGTCCTTGTTCTTCTCCTGGTTTCATTTCACCCTCCATTTTCATTCTGGGGTGAAGAACATTTGGGCCGACGCTCTCTCTCGCTCTGTTGTGTCATCTGTGGAGGAGGAAGAGGAGCCTCGGCTTATTGTCCCCACCGAGAGCTTGAGAACTGTGGCCCCGGTTTCGCTAGAGTCTGTGCCTCCGGGCAAGACTTTTGTACCATCCAGTTTGCGACCGGAGGTTCTCTCTTGGGCACACTCGTCCATGGTGGGTGGACATTTTGGTTCCAAAAGGACATCTGAGTTACTGGCGAGGCGTGTGTCTCATGCGCCAAGAACAAGTCCCCTCGGCCACGGCCAGCTGGTTTGCTTTACCCTCTGCCGGTGGGAGACAGGCCCTGGGAGATGGTCGGGATGGACTTTGTGGTGGGCTTACCCAAGTTTCGTAGCTGCACCATTATCTGGGTGATCACCGACCATTTTGCCAAAATGGTGCACTTGGTGCCTCTTCCACGGCTACCTTCTGCACGGGCTCTGGCTGTGTTGTTCATCAAACATATCTTTCGCCTACACGGTATGCCAGACAAAATTGTTAGTGACCGGGGTCCCCAGTTTGCATCTCGATTCTGGAGAGAGCTTTGTCGTCTACTCAGTATTGAATTGAATCTCTCTTCGGCATATCATCCCGAGATGAATGGGTTGGTAGAGAGGGCCAACCAGACCTTGGTCACATATTTACGACATTTTGTTTCTGCCAGGCAGGATGACTGGGCATCCTTGCTACCGTGGGCAGAGTTTGCGCTTAACAATGCCATAGCCGACTCCACCGGTCAGACTCCATTCCTTCTAAATTACGGCCAGCATCCGCGTGTTCTTGTGCCCATGCCTGTGTCTTCCGCCTACTCCAGGGTGGCACACTGGGTTGTGGAGGCACGGGACATTTGGGACCACACTCAGGATGCCATTCGGGCCTCCAAGGAGAGATTGAGGTCCTCCGCCGATGCTCATCGGCGCCCCACTCCGACCTTTGCTCCTGGCAACTTAGTGTGGCTCTCCGCCCGTAACATCTGGCTGGGTATTGAGTACACTAAGTTTGCACCTCGCTACTTGGGTCCTTTCAAGGTCCTCGAACAGGTTAACCCTGTGGTCTACCATCTGGCTCTTCCTCCACGCTTGGGTATCACCGACACCTTTCATGTGTCCCTCTTGAAACCCGTATACATGTCCCGGTTTTCCGAGTCATCTGCCGGGACATCGGGTTCGTCTACGGATGATTACGAGGTGAACGCTATTTTGGGGTGCAAGGTGGTACGTAGCAAAAAATCCTATTTGGTGGATTGGAAGGGTTATGGCCCAGAGGACAGGTCATGGGAGCCTGCTGAACACATTCGAGCTCCATAGCTCATTGCTGCCTTCGAGTGTAGCAAGGTCCAAGGAGGGGGGGGGCCCTAGGGGGGTAATGTTAGGTGCCGAGTTCCCGCCTCTGCACAGGGGGAATCTCGAGCCGTCTCTGCTGCAGTCTCCCATTCTTCTCCAGCTGCAGTGGAGTCTGCTCAGCGGAGACGTCGGTCCCAGCCTCTTGCTCGGTCTCACTATGTGCATAGGGTTACTGCTGCTTTTCCTTCTTCTGCCATTGAAGCCAGTGCTGGGCAGCGGCGAGCAGACGCTTTTGGGACTAAGTCCTACTTTTTTCCCTTCTGAGCATGCCCAGGATGAGATCTCCCGTTGGAGATCGAGGGTCACATGCTCAGATGCTGCAGCGGTTCCCATTGGTCCTCCAGGGAAGGTCCTGAAGGTGCTAAACTTCTGTGGCAGCTTCCTATTGGTCCTTTATTGGAAGGTCCTATACATGCTGCAGCTATATAAGCTTCACATGACCGCACGGCCATGCGCTAGTGTACAATTGTAATCGTGTGTGTGTTGATGAGTGCAAGTCGTTCCTTAAAAAACCCATCCCTTGTGTATGACTGTTTGCGTAAGGTGTATGGCTGCAATCCCGTCTGAACTCACAGCGTTTACACACGAAACAGCGCCTACTGCTGTGACCGCCAGTACGGTGCCACGCACCATTAGAGCGCTTCTTTAACCCAAGTCAGGGTGGTTAGTGGCATCCGCCAGTACAGCACAGTTCGCACTCTCGTGCTAATTAATTATTAGTTTTGTTATGTGCGGTACTGCGGCCCTGTGACGCAACAGGGTTTGCTTCCTTCACACAGGGTGAAGTTAACCCGTGTGTGTATTCACATTGTACCACCATATATTCCGTCATTACTTGGCAGCAGGTTCCATCTCTGCACGGTGGACCCCGGGCTGCGAATGCACCTTATTCTATCTTATTATTTGGTGCGTTCTGCTAGCCCTAACATTATACTAGCGCCAGGGTTTGGCTAGTAATGACAGACAAACAGCAATCCTTGCGGTATATCCAGCAGCTGGAGGGTAGGTTGGCGGCTCTCGAGAGCTCAACCTCAGCTGTTAACCCGTGTGTGTATTCACATTGTACCGCCATATAGTCCGTCATTACTTGGCAGCAGGTTCCATCTCTGCACGGTGGATCCGGGGCTGCGAATGCACCTTATTCTATCTTATTATTTGGTGCATTCCGCTAGCCCTAACACCTGTGGATACAACTTACCAGAAAATAGAAGATTTAGTGCTATAGGGGAAAAATTCTTTTTAGTAGTTCTCCTATTTGAAAAGTATTACACATAGTATGTCATAACAAATAGGATATGAATACAAGTCTATCACTATCCTAATTTATGTAACTCATTAAATTATCTCACTTCTTATCATGTATAGATGTAATTCTACACCTTCCACGTAGAAAATGAATTCTGAAAGAATTTAGTAGTTGAATATTGGCATTATTTTTTTTCCAGAGAAACTACTGCTCCACTTACAGCCCTTCCATCAGAGCTGGTATTGGACAGGTTACATCCAAACCCCATGTATCAGAGAATGCCACTCCTTCTCAACCCTAAACTCATAAGCCTTGAATATCCCCGGAATAATATTGAGTATGTCAGGGACATTGGAGAAGGAGCCTTTGGACGGGTCTTTCAAGCCAGGTAAACAAATGCAATTTTTCTCCAGATTGGTGTTACTCCAAGCACATGTTACATGCTCTTTACATCCCCATCAGTCATTTCCTATTGGAACGGAAGAATGACATAAATCCGCCATCCTGTGCACACTGTTTATTACTGAGCCTTGGATTTATATTGTATCACTACTCAACCATATGTTCATCTCGCTGAAACGTGACATTTATCAACACAAGCTGAACCATCACCTTCTGCTCTCATTAAAATGTTTGTCTTGTCGTATGTTAAACACATGCCTGTTCCTAAACTTAGCAACCTCCTTCTCTCCCTTAGCGCCATATTTCAGCTCTTGAGACATAATTCTCTGTTTAGTGCCAATAACATGTCAACTAACAGCATTCTGTTTATTCTTTATAAGTTTTAGGCCTGCATGCAATGAAAAAGATTGCCAATGCAGGAAATGGAAGTCATGCAACTTACTAGGCTTTTGGAGGGGGGGTTGTGATTTATTGTATGCTGTATTTTTCTATAAGGGCTTGTAAAGATGACCGTAAGAATCAGACGAGCGCTATCCGCCATTTTGACAAATATCACTCGTCCCCATGTTATTCTATGAGGCTGTGCACATGTCCAAATTTTTCCAAATTTTTCCTTGCAGCATGAATAAGTTGAATCAGATTATGGGATCACACTTGGCCATTCATGTTTATGGGTCCTTGGAAAAAAATCCAACTGCACTCAGATTAAACAGACTGAATAGAGAAGACGAAGATTTTTTTTATTATTATCTTCAAATCAGAGTCTGATTGGAGCGTGATTAGCATAATTCTCTGATGAGTGCAAAAAACAGTTTGGTGACCCTAGCTTAAGGGATTAGCTACGATTGTGCTTAAAAGTTTACAAACCCTGGCAGAATTTTTGCTTTCTTGGCCTTTTTTTCAGAGAATATGAACGATAACACCAAAAATTTCGGTCCACTCATGGTTAGTGGTTGGATGAAACCATTTATTGTCAAACTACTGTGTTTTCTCTTTTTAAATCATAATGACAACCCAAAATATCCAAATGACTCTGATCAAAAGTTCACATACCCTGGTGATTTGGCCTGAAAACATACACAGAAGTTTGAATGACACAAATGGGTTTGAATAGCTACTAAAGGTAACATCCTCACGTGTTACCTGTTTGCTTGTAATCAGTGTGTGCATAAAAGTAGAGTGAGTTTCTGGGATACAGACAGACTCTAGCTTCTTTCATCCAGCCAATGACGTTTCTGGATTGTGAGTCATAGGGAAAACAAAAGAATTGTCAACAGATCTACGGGAAAAGGTAGTTTAACTGTATAAAACAGGGATACAAAAAGATATCCAAGTAATTAATAATGCCAGTCAGCAGCGTTCAAACTATGATTAACAGATGGAAAATGAGGGGCTCTGTAAAAACAAAACCACGGTCACGTAGACCAATAAAAATGTTGTCCACAACTGCCAGAAAAATTGTTTGGGGTCCAAAGGAAAAAGAAAAACCCACAAATAACATCAGCTGAAATACAGGACTCTAAGAAAACTAGCGGTGTGGCTGCTTCAAGATGCACAATAAGGAGGCACTTGAAGAAAAATATGCTGCATGGTCGAGTGGCCAGAGGAAAGCCAATACTGCGCAAATGCCACAAAGTATCTTGCCTACAATATGCAAAACAGCACAGAGACAAATCTCAAAACTTCTGAAACAAAGTAATTTGGAGTGATGAGACCATAATTGAACTTTTCGGCCCAAAACCATAAACGTTACATTTGGAGCGAGGTCAAGAAGGCCTATGAGGAAAGCAATACCATTCCTACTGTAAAGCACGGAGGTAGATCGCTACACAGGTCCAGGAAACTTGGTCATATTTGAAGGAAAGATGAATGCAGCACATTATCAGCAAATACTGGATGCAAATTTGCACTCATCAGCCCGGAAGCTGCGCATGGGACGTACTTGGACGTTCCAACATGACAACGATCCAAAACACAAGGCCAAGTCGACCTGTCATTGACTACAGCAGAACGAAGTGAAGGTTCTGGAGTGGTCATCTCAGTCCCCTGACCTCAATATCATTGAGCCACTCTATGGAGATCTCAAGCATGCAGTTTATGCTAGACAGCTCAGGAATTTACAGTAACTGGAGGCTTTTTGCCAAGAAGAGTGGGCAGCTTTACCATGTGAGAAAATAAAGAATCTCATCCACAATTAACACAAAAGACTTCAAGCTGTCTTTGATGTTAGAGGGGCATACACGGTATTAAGAAATGGGGTATGTGAACTTTTGATAAGGGTCATTTGGATATTTTGGGTTGTCATTATGATTTAAAAAGAGAAAACACAGTAGTTTGACAATAAATGGCTTCACCCAACCATTGACTGTCTTGTCAAAACTTATATCACCTATTACTTGCATTTTTTGGCGCTTAGTATTACCTGTTAGGCCACTATTTTGATAAACCATTCCTCATTTCAGTGAAGCTATGGCCCCTTGTTAGACAAGACACAGAAAAGGCCTAAAGCACATATTAAATACTAGATGGTGGCCCGATTCTAATGCATCGGGTATTCTAGAATATGCATGTCCATGTAGTATATTGCACAGCCCACATAGTATATTGGCCAGCCATGTAGTATATTGCCCATCCACGTACTATATTGCCCAGCCACGTAGTATATTGCCCAGCTACATAGTATATTGCCCAGTGACGTAGTATATTGCCCAGCCACGTAGTATATTGCCCAGCTACGTAGTATATTGCCCAGTGATGTAGCATATTGCCCAGCCGCGTAGTATATTGCCCAGCCACGTAGTATATTGCCCAGCCACGTAGTATATTGCCCAGCCACATAGTATATTGCCCAGCCACATAGTATATTGCCCAGTCACGTAGTATATTGCCCAGTCACGTAGTATATTGCCCAGCCACGTAGTATACTGCACAGCGACGTAGTATACAGCACAGAGCCACGTAGTATACAGCACAGACACGTAGTATACTGCCCAGTCACGTAGTATATTGGCCAGTTATGTAGTATATTGACATCATGGCAGGTCCTTCTTGCATAGCATCCTTAGCACCGGAACCTGCCACTTGCACTGCCGAGGACAGGATGCAACGTCGGAGGGTGAGAATAACTTTTTTTTAATTATTATTCTTATATGTAACATTAGATCTTTTTACTATGCATATGCAGCATCAATAGTAAAAAGTTGGTCACACAAGGTTAATAGCTGCGTAACCGGAGTGCGTTACACCGCGCTCCGGTAACGCTGGCATTAACCCTGTGTGAGGGATGACTGGAGGGGAGTATGGAGCGGGCACTGACTGCGGGGAGGAAAGAGTGGCCATATTGCCGCCGGACTGTGGCCGTTGCTGATTGGTCGTGGCAATGGTCATGGGCGTTTTGCCACGACCAATCAGCGACTTGGATTCCATGACAGACAGCGGCCGCGACCAATGAATATCCATGACAGACAGACAGACACAAAGACAGACAGAAAGACAGACAGAAAGACGGAAGTGACCCTTAGACAATTATATAGTAGATGATGCAAGTAATGAAAGACAGTTTTGGCACAAATTTTGCCACAATTCTGATGTGTTTATTTAGTATGCCCCACTGCCTTTACTTAATATTAGAAGTCGCATAAGAAACAGGCGACTGAGTGATAAAGGTAATTCTGCATTTATCTGCAAAAGAGAGAACAATAAGTACAGCCATAGTGGTTAAATGGCTATATAAGCCATTGTCATACATGACAAACACTTTTTTATAAAAGTCTTGAAAATGGCCAGATGTAAAAACAAGTACTACTTCATCTTCATGGTGAGAGGTAAAATAATTATTTTGTGGCTTTTTAGGGCACCGGGGTTGCTTCCATATGAACCTTTCACAATGATAGCAGTGAAGATGCTGAAAGAAGAAGCCTCTGCTGACATGCAGGCCGACTTCCAAAGAGAAGCTGCACTTATGGCGGAATTTGATCACCCCAATATTGTAAAGCTTCTGGGTAAGTTTGTTGTAGTTTAGAATGAAACGCCAAAAGTAAAAACCAGAAGCCACAGTGGTTGGTTTATTTTATCTGAGGTCATTTATGTGGTAGTTTCTGTGATTTTCTTGAAACAAGCCAGATGGCAATGTTAGTAAATCGACCTGTCATGAGGCTACTGCGACAGAGTGTGGTCAGATGATCGCAGTGTCTGGTGACACATACATCCAAAGGTAGTTAGAAAGGCTTCACCATTCTATTATCACGGCTCAGCTGTTGGGTGGGTGACCCAGGACCCTTCCCTGTCCCTACCATTAGGGGACGCCCTAGCTCACCCTATTCCCCAGGATACTTCTGAAGGTGAAGATGCTGGGGCTGCCTCCGTTACCTTATCTCCTAAATCAGCCCTCCATCTGTTGTCTTCCCCCACCCAGGGAAGAGGGGCATTACTGTGCACCACAGTACACCAAAGCAATGAACAAGGCAACACAAACAAGGGTAAACTGAAATACCAAGCATACAAATATTCTCTTACATATAACAGAGGAATACACCGGGGAGTGGAGGATGGGGCAATAATCAAAGTAAGAGAAAGGAAGGGAATTATCACACTTACAAACCACACAACAGACACAGATATCTCCTTTAAAACTCCCTCTCTTATAAACACATCTCCACCAAGCCATGCAGCAAAAGCTAGCTCTGACATGGGTTTGAATCAGGACCCAGATTATAAAGGGGATGGGAGTGGCTAACCAAGCCCAGCTGAGAGCTTATACTACCACAGTCTCAAAAATGGCCGATTAACCTCTGTTCTGAAAAAATAAACACCATTTAAAAAGTAGTGCTTATTTTCAGAGCAGGAGTAGGAGCAATCAGACTCTGCGGTCTTCTGATTCTCTCTGTTGCGGTAACCCCATGACACCTACTAGTAATTCTGTCTTTCATTGCTCTGTTGCTGCAAGGCTTAAACTACTTACAGTGGGTATGGAAAGTATTCAGACCCCTTTAAATTTGTCACTCTTTGTTTCATTGCAGCCATTTATGTACACTCTGCACCCCATCTTGACTGAAAAAAAAACAAAAATGTAGAAAATTTTGCAATTTTAATAAAAATGAAAAACTGAATATCACATGGTCATGAGTATTCAGACCCTTTGCTCAAACACTCATATTTAAGTCACATGCTGTCCATTTCCTTGTGATCCTCCTTGAGATGGTTCTACTCCTTCATTGGAGTCCAGCTGTGTTTAATTAAACTGATAGGACTTGATTTGGAAAGGCACACACCTGACCATATAAGACCTCACAGCTCACAGCGTATGTCAGACCAAATGAGAATCATGAGGTCAAAGGAACCTGTAGCCTGACGGAAGCCTCTCCTCAGTGCAAGACATATGAAAGCCCACATAGTTTGCTAAAAAAAACACATGAACGACTCCCAGACTATGAGAAATAAGATTCGCTGGTCTGATGAGAGGATGATAGACCTTTCTGGTGATAATTCTAAGCGTTATGCGTGGAGAAAACCAAGCACTGCCCATCACCTGCCCAATACAATCCCAACAGTGAAACGTGGTGGCAGCATCATGCTATGGGGGTTTTTTTCAGCTGCAGGAACAGCATGACTCGTTGTCATTGATGAAATATGAATGCGGCCAAGTACAGAGATATCCTGGATGAAAATCTCTTCCAGAGTGCTCTGGACCTCAGAAGGTTCATCTTTCAACAAGACAATGACCCTAAGCACACAGCTAAAATAAGAAAGGAGTGGCTTCAGAACAACTCTGTGACCATTCTTGACTGGCCCAGCCAGAGCCCTTACCTCAACCCAATTGAGCATCTCTGGAGAGATCTGAAAATAGCTATCCACCAACATTTACCATCCAACCTGACGGAACTGGAGAGGACCTGCACGGAAGTATGGCAGAGGATCCCCCAAATCCAGGTTTGAAAAACTTGTTGCATCATTCCCAAGAAGACTCATGGCTGTACTAGCACAAAAGGGCGCTTCTACTCAATACTGAGCAAAGGGTCTAAATACTTATGACCATGTGATATTTGAAGTTTTCTTTTTTAATAAGTTTGCAAAAATTTCCACATTTTGTTTTTTTCAGTCAAGTTGGGGTGCAGAGTGTACATTAATGAGAGAAAAATGAACTTTTTTGAATTTACCAAATGGCTGCAATGAAACAAAGAGTTAAAAATTTAAAAGGGTATGAATTCTTTCTGTACCCACTGTAGTTGGACTCCTGGAGTTCTCTACTTTTATTGTATCAGCTGTTCTGAGTTTGTTACTCCATGCAGATTTAAGAAATTACCTCCTGGCTTCCTTTTCCAGTGATAGTTTTCCACTTTCTGGATTGGAGTTGAAGGATCAGTTCAGTGTTAGATGCAGGCATTTGGAGTGATTTTCAGGAGATTTCTGTTTGAAGTTGGTTTGTGTGTTTTTTTTCTCTGTCCTTTCCCATTTGGTTTGTGCCAACTACTGTACACCTCCCCTGTTTCCCAATCAGTTGTTTTGTGAGTGCATTTGTATGATTTTAGTTTTCTTTTTTTCCTGTCTGTTTTCCCCTATCTGTCTGGTTTGTGTTATCCTATACACTTTTGTCCTATACCTTCCTGGATGGAGGAGGAAACAGATAAGTGTTATTATAGAAGCATAGCAAGGTATGAGACCCTGGCATCTCCACCATCAGGAGTAATCTGTGGGACAGGGATAGCCTAGGGTTTTCCCTAGTTCGAGGGACAGGGTAGGTGGCCATTGTTTCTGGCAATAACATGAAATTACCTATCTTAACAATTGTGCACGTGTGTCTAGTTAAATATATGGCTTTGAACCAAAGTGTCAAATTTTAGTGAGAAGCAACTAAATCATTAGGACAAACTTACAAAAAAATTGATTTTGTTTCTATGAATTGTCTTATAGGAATTACATCAGCTAGTGCTATTGAGTTTGCCCAGAATTCTCTTCAAAGCTTAAAATGTGAGCCCAATTTATCGTTAAGACTCTCCCAAGGGATTTTCCAGCTGCATGGGAAAAATAAATATACAATATTCACTATCAAATATCTTTCACATTTTTTCACTTTGTCACTTTGTGTGAACCAGGGCATAGGGTATGTAGATCCACTTGAGGTATTAACAATTCTAGAAGATAAAATCTCAGATGTCTGTATATATTGGATTGTTATTTTTTTGACACTCATTTTCAATCATAAAATTGCAATTGCTTCTTTACACCAGTCAATCTGTTCTAGTTCACTAAATATTTGTCTTTTCACTATCCATTCCGCAGATTGGAGAAATAAAAAATTAATAAAATGAAACTTATTCAGGAATAATTTCAGTCTAATAACACAAGTTAAATAATACAGAACTCTGGTTGCCCAATGACAATGCTGTTATCTTGGAGTATTTGGCCTCATTAAGTGCTGGTAATATCTGAGATATTTATGTAGTTTCTACCTGTAGTTGCTGATTGTACTTCAGCTAAGAACAAACATGAACATTTTTAATGATGGTTTTTTCATTTTGTTTTTAAAATGGATGATCTTTTATGACTACATTCTCTTTGAGATGACATTGTACTGTATTCCTCAGTGTATTGCTCAGAAGAATCTGTTCAGAATACTTCACTTGGCAGGATGGACTTTGGTCCTATTGCTAAATCAAGAAAATGTGCCAAAGTTTAGTGTTTCTAAATCCCTTTATTCTCCACTTAAGACATATTTTGCTTGGTTTACATTTGTTCTTGTATTTGAAGCCTCAAGCCGAACTCCACTGCACCAACTGCAGCTCCACTTTAGGGCATTCTGTAGCTGAATTAGCCCAGCAACCCCGTGCACAAGTCAGAGCGACCATCTTTAATAGGAAGCTATTATCAGAAAATGTCCTGTTGCTTTCATCAGGTTCTTGTGTTAAATAAATGTATTTTTCTCTAAATTTGTCCAATTTTTAAACTGTCTACTTAGGCGTTTTTATAAATCCTAGCATCCTGTTTTTTTAGGAAATTCACATGTACATTTGCAGCAATTATTTATTTTACTCACTTAAATAGCGCCATTAAATCCAAAGTAATTTACAGACAATATCATCACTGTCTCCATTGGTGCTTACAATCTAAATTTTTATCAGTAAGTGGGTTTTTTGAGTGTTGGTGAAAACGGGAGTACCAGAAGAAAATCCATGCAAACACCTTGCAGATGTTGTCCATTTGGAAACTAGAACCTAGGACCCCAGTGACACAACACAACAATGCTAACCCTTGAGCCACCATGACCCTTTCTTTTTATTGAAGAATCTGATGAGCATGTGCAAAAGTCACTGTGAAGGAAGGGGAGCAGGGTCAGCTGTTACATTGCTTATTATGATTGGTGCAACCCATTATCAGCTGTTCTTTGAAATGTTACTTGTCATTGTAATCCTGCCTCTAATGATAGGGAGCCTGCTGAAAACTCTTCCTGAAAGGAAATAAAGTATGAGACCACAAAAGCCTAAGTGACAAGTGTACAAATTGAACTGGAGCAAGTTTCAGAAAAGAGCGACCAGAATGGTGACCGGTCGGCAAACCATGTCCTATGAGGAAAGTTTACAGGATCTGGGAATGTTTAGCTTGCATAAGAGAAGACTAAGATAATAACTGTCTACCAATATCTGAAGGGTTGTCACAGTATAGAGGGATCATCCTTATTCTCATGTTTTGCACATGGAAACAAGAGAAGTAATGGAATGAAAGTGAAAGGAGAAGATACAGATTAGATATTAGAAAAAACTTTTTGACAGTGAGAGTGATCAATGAATGGAACAGGCACCACGAGAGAGATGGTGAGTTCTCCTTCAATGGAAGTCTTCAGAGTCTGGACAGACATCTGTCTGGGATGGTTTAGTGAATCCTGCATTGAGCATGGGGTTCGACGCAGTGACCCTGGGAGTCCCTTCCAACTCTAACATTCTATGATTCTATGAAAATTATAAGACTACTAATGTTTTGTATTTTTTTTTTTAATTAAGATTGGGAAAACCTGGGCCACTAAGATATAAACTCAATTGTAAGTGTCATTTAGGTTCTTTTTGTGATCCAAAAACTTTTCTTTCTTTAAAGGGACATTGTCACCTGAATTTGGAGGGAACAATCTTCAGCCATGGAGGCGGGGTTTGGGGTTATTTGATTCACCCTTTCCTTACCCGCTGGCTGCATGCTGGCTGCAATATTGGATTGAAGTTCATTCTCTGTCCTCCATAGTACATGCCTGCACAAGGCAATCTTGCGGCTCCGCAATCTTGCCTTGTGCAGGCATGTACTCTGGAGGACAGAGAATGAACTTCAATCCAATATTGCAGCCAGCATGCAGCCAGCGGGTTAGGAAAGGGTGAATCAAAAAACCCCAAACCCCGCCTCCATGGCTGAAGATTGTTCCCTCCAAATTCAGGTGACAATGTCCCTTTAAAGACATTCTTCTTCATTCTAATCCTGTATTCTCTTGCTCCCTTCAAAATACAAACCTGAAATCTAGTAGTTGGAGTTTTCCTAATACAGTTATCTCAGGATGAATTTGTTCACCCCATTCCCTTTCTTACAATTAATTTAGACTTAATTAATATTGCCAATATACGGTATGCACAAGCCAAACTATATCAAAATATGTGTAATAGACAGACAGAATACATTTCAATGTCCTGGTTTGTCATTTCCAACTTTTGGTGATTAAAAACAAATGTAAAAAGTCCCAGTTGACCTTGACAAATCCTCAGCTGCCACCTTTATCCTGATAACTCATCACAAAACATCAGCGCTTTGTACTACTCCACAACTTGATCATGCACATTCCATTGTTTGCGCTCAGCTCTTTTAGTAATCACATTTTTGCTGTTGTCATTTCCCTGAAGACCTGTAAACCACAGCTGGACAGGCATGTCATGTTATTACACCAGCTGTGAGAATTTCATAAAACGAGGGTTCGAACAAACTGCTTTTACTCATACTATTGGAGAAAAAGATGGACATTTGTATATAAGGAGTGGATGTTTGCAAATTAGAAAATTGGTGCAGAGTAGAGATGAGCTGATCGCTTGGCACAACCCCTGTTCATGGTCCAGATCTATGGTCTCTGGCCATGGACCGGCGCTTCGTGAGTTTTCTTACCGACTAGGATTCAAAGCTTGGTCTATGATTAGCCGGGCTGGTGAGACGTCACCTGCGAGCTACAGGGAGAACAAATTATATCACTCAGGCCAGAGAATCTAAAGCCACAAGATGAGGAAATTTGTGCAGCTCGTGTCTACAGACAGAAAGCTTTGACCTGGACTGTGGACCGGGGTTGTATGAAGAGCAATCTCTAGTGCTGAGCTAAAACTTTAATCCTGCATTCATGACCATCTTTCCAGTGTGATACTCTTACAAGTGTGTCTGTATTATAAGAAGCCATTTTTATCGTAAAATTATGAGGTGTACTATATATACATATAAGCATATGGAAGCAGAATTCATAATGTATCATTAACACTAAATTTGTTTCCTTGCTTTCAGGCGTGTGTGCGGTTGGAAAACCAATGTGTCTTCTTTTTGAATATATGGCCCATGGAGACCTAAATGAATATCTGCGACACAGATCACCACGAGCTTTAAGCAGCTTAAGCCACAGTAGTCTTGCTACCAAAGTCAGACTCTCAGATCTGAATCCATCACCACTGTCTTGCACCGATCAGCTCCACATTGCCCGACAGGTGTCAGCAGGGATGGCCTATCTCTCTGAGCGAAAGTTTGTGCATCGGGACCTGGCTACCAGGAATTGTTTGGTGGGTGAAAACATGGTGGTAAAAATAGCTGATTTTGGCCTTTCTAGGAACATATACTCAGCAGATTACTACAAGGCAAATGAAAATGACGCAATACCAATTCGCTGGATGCCACCAGAGTCCATATTCTATAATCGTTACACAACAGAGTCTGACGTTTGGGCTTATGGCGTTGTCTTGTGGGAAATATTCTCTTACGGCATGCAACCTTACTATGGCATGGCTCATGAAGAAGTCATATATTTTGTAAGAGATGGTAACATTTTGTCATGCCCTGAAAACTGCCCACTGGAATTATATAATCTTATGCGTCTGTGCTGGAGCAAAATGCCCACTGATCGTCCAAGTTTTGCATGTATCCATCGCATTTTGGAGCGCATGTATGACAGAGCCATCTCTGCTCAAGTTTAAGGGATATATGTTTCAGTGTGACATTGAAACCCTGATAAATCCTTTGAAGATATACCTAGCTTTTCCACAAATCATGCATTATGTTATATGGAAGCATGGAACGGCGCAAGACAAATCCATGGTCGGGATAATGGACCCACTGCACCACCAGTGAAAAAGGAATGGTTCATAAAGTTTTGCTAGAGTGGAGAAAAAAACTATTTCTGAAACATGTAATTAATTTAAAAACTGAATGAAAATGAGCGCAAAGCAGCTTTTCACAGAGTTCTAAAAATATAAATGACTGATTACGCTGTTCTGAACTTCCAGACATTTACATGAATCAATACATTTTATTAGAGATACATAAAGGAGGTCCAGAATAGTGGTAGCAAAATATAGTGCAGGTTTGCCATGTATTTCACCACTAAAGGTTTACAGGAACAGAAATAAGTTGTTTTTCAGACAGATACATCTTTAAAAGCTAACCGTTCATTCCTAGTATTGTAATTACATGGACTAATAGGACCTTGAAAGGTTATGGTCAGATCACGTTTTACCCTCACGTCAGAGGCTCTGTTGGAGCTTACTTCGGAAGCCATGAAAAACAGGATTTGGGCGTATGTCCTAACTGGGACATTGACTGTAAAGATGCAGGCGGAGTCACTGTGTGTTGTGTCAGACATTATTTTCGGCCTTATCTGCTTGATGTGGGCTCTAAGACATGGTCATTGGTGTAGTCAAAATCATCTCAAATAGGCCGATACGTCAGAAAATTATGACCAATAGAGCACACAGTGCATTATTACAGTCAATGGCACAGTCACCGCATATGCCTGAATCCCATTTTCCTGGGCTTCATATGTAAGCCCTAATGGAGCCACTGACATGAAGGTAAAACACATGTGGACCAGGCCTTAAATAAAACAGTGTGTTGTTCACAAAAGAGTATAGAGATCAGCTAACCTTTTTTTATGCTTCAGAATTACAGATTATTGATTACAACCTAATATTATATTTCAAGCTATGTAGGATGCTTTCCACAATTGTAGCACATTGTATGTTTAACCATGTGCTCCTTCTCTACAACTCTTCTGCACCTTTGTGTTCACATTTGAAAGTCTGTCACCAATATTTTGGGTGTAATTGGTTTATTTCCTTTGTTGGAATTCAGTTAGTTGATATATTCTACCTTTTTTGGCTGTTTGGGCTATTTTTCAGTAACATTTAATGTAAAGTGAGTAAGTCTGAATGGTTGACATGTATTATTATTATTATTATATCTGAAATCTAAATGCTGGAGCTGTAATGAAAACTCTGACCAATGTTATTTATAAGAGTATGTCGGTTTACATGATCAACCAACTAGCTTCTAAAATCTGCATTCTAGCACTGAACAAAGAAGGAAGCCCTTTTAAAAAATTTTAACGAAAATTAAAAGCAAAGCCACGAAAAGACTCATTCAAATTCCCTTCAAAATGCAAAAATTAATGCAACCAAAGAGGGCAACAGTATTTACCTACCAACAGTGCCCAGATCTCAGAACTAATGTATCAGGATGCTGCAAACCAACTTAATAAAGATGGAGTCAACTTAGGTGCAAAATACTGATGAGACAACCACTCACAACCTACCAATTCATGGCTTTATGTACGGTTCTCGTCACACACAAGTGTATATGTGTGCAGCCATGGTCATCAATATTGGGCTTGTAAACTAGGGTGTATATCCTCATGGGGTGCATTTAGATAGTTTTGGGCAATCGGCATAATCTAATAGTATGGGCATCACTATTAGGCTGTAAGCCAGACACTGTGCAATGCCTGTGCCCAGGGCCAGTTTTAGACAAAGTGGGGCTCTGCGCAAAAGTTTAACCCCTTCATGACCAGGGGATTTTTCGTTTTTCCGTGTTCGTTTTTCGCTCCCCTCCTTCCCAGAGCCATAACTTTTTTATTTTTCCGTCAATTTGGCCATGTGAGGGCTTATTTTTTGCGGGACGAGTTGTACTTTTGAACGACATCATTGGTTTTAGCATGTCGTGTACTAGAAAACGGGAACAAAATTCCAAGTGCTGTGAAATTGCAAAAAAAGTGCAATCCCACATTGGTTTTTTGTTTGGCTTTTTTGCTAGGTTAAATAAATGCTAAAAATTACCTGCCATTATGATTCTCCAGGTCATTACGAGTTCATAGACACCAAACATGACTAGGTTATTTTTTATCTAAGTGGTGAAAAAAAATTTCAAACTTTGCTAAAAAAAAAAAAAAAAAAAAAAATTGTGCCATTTTCCGATACTCGTAGCGTCTCCATTTTTCGTGATATGGGGTCGTTTGAGGGCTTATTTTTTGCGTGCCGAGATGACGTTTTTAATGATAGCATTTCAGTGCAGATACGTTCTTTTGATCGCCCGTTATTGCATTTTAATGCAATGTCGCGGCGACCAAAAAAACGTAATTCTGGCGTTTCGAGTTTTTTTCCCGCTACGCTGTTTAGCGATCAGGTTAATACTTTTTTTTATTTGATAGATCGGGCAATTCTGAGCGCGGCGATACCAAATATGCGTAGATTTGATATTTTTTTTATTGATTTATTTTGATTGGGGCGAAAGGGGGGTGATTTAAACTTTTATGTTTTTTTTATTTTTTTCACATTTTTTTAAACTTTTTTTTTTAACTTTTGCCATGCTTCAATAGCCTCCATGGGAGGCAAGAAGCAGGGACAGCACGATCGGCTCTGCTACATAGCAGCGATCTGCTGATCGCTGCTATGTAGCAGAATTGCACGTGTGCTGTGAGCGCCGACCACAGGGTGGCGCTCACAGCGACGGGCAATCAGTAACCATAGAGGTCTCAAGGACCTCTATGGCTACAATGGAGACGCATCGCCGACCCCCGGACATGTGACGGGGGTCGGCGATGACGTCATTTCCGGCCGTCCGGCCGGAAGCGGTAGTTAAATGCCGCTGTCTGCGTTTGACAGCGGCATTTAACTAGTTAATAGGTGCGGGCAGATCGCGATTCTGCCCGCGCCTATTACGGGCACATGTCAGCTGTTCAAAACAGCTGACATGTCCCGGCTTTGGTGCGGGCTCACCGCGGAGCCCTGCATCAAAGCAGGGGAGCCGGCATCGGACGGTATAGTACGTCCGATGCCGGTAAGGGGTTAAAGTGGGACCTCAAATGCTAACATATTGCACCATCACACAGAAATGTTTTGGTTGTATTTACATGTGCTGAGTTCAGGCTGTTAAACGAGTGTGATCGACGATATTGAAGTCGTTAGACGCTTGTTTCCAAGCCTCTTTATACCGGCTGAAGAAGAATGATGAGCACAGAACAATCACTAGTAGATCAGTCTGTCCCCACACAGTATCATGTTATCAGCAGCATATCTGCAGCATTCACTGGATGATGTGCTGCTGACAACAATTATTTTTGTTTCAGCATAAATAATTCAATCACTTGATGAATCGGCAGCATTTTGCTTGTTTACTATAATACACCCCATGGTCCTCCACATAGTATAATGCACCCTATAGTCCTCTGCATTGCATAATGCACACCCCATAGTCCTTTATATAATATAATATGCCCCATAGGCCTCCTTATAGTACAATGTGCCCCATATCCATCCATATATTTTAATACACTCCCCATAGTCCTTCATACAGTATAATACACTCCACATAGTCCTCCGTATAGTATAATAATCTCCCCATATCCTCCCTGTAATATAATGCTCTCCTCCATGTAGTATAATGCATCCCATAGCCCTCCATATTGTATAATGCACAGCCATAGTCCTCCATAAAGTACAATGCACTCCTCATAGTATAATGTACCCTATAGTCCTAAATATAGTAGAATGTATTCCTTATAGTCCTCAGTACAGTATAATGCAGGTCCCATATAGTACTTATAGTATAATGCACTCCCCATGGTCCTTGATAGAGTATAATGCAACCCCAAAATAGTATAATGCAGCCCCTGTATAGTACATATAGTATAACGCAGCCTATAGTCCTCAATACTATATAATGTATCCTTCCTCAGAGCATAATGCAGCCCCCCTTGTAGAGTATAATGCAGGCCCCTCATAGAGTATAATCCAGCCCCCTCATAGAGTATAATGCAACACACCCCATAGTATATTACAGGCTCCTCAGAGTATAATGCAGACACCTAAGAGTATAATGCAGCCATCCCATAGAGTATAATGCAGCCCCCTCATAGAATATATGTAGCCCCTCATAGTGTATAATGCAGCCCCCTCATATTGTATAATACAGCCCCTTAGAGTATAATGCAGCCCCCTAGAATATAATGCAGCCTCCCCACACACACAGTATAATGCAGTCCCCGTACAGTATAAAGCAGCCTCTCTCATAGTGTATAATGCATCCCACATATATTATAACGAAGCCAGTATAATGAAGCCACCCAAGAGAGTATAATGCAGCCACCTCACAGTATAATGCAACCACCCAATAAAGTATATTGCATCCACCCTATAGAGTTTAATGCAGCCCCTTCATAGAATATAATGCAGCCACCCTATAGAGTATGATGCAGCCACCCCATAAAGTATAAGGCAGCCACCTCATAGAGCATAATGCAGCACCTCATAGATTGTATTGTAGCCCCCAAAAAAGTTTCATGCAGTCCCCACACACAGTATAATGCAGCTCCCCCACACTCACACAGCATAATACAGCCCCCATAGAGCATATTGCAGCCCCTTCATAGAGTTATATTGCAGCCCCCATATAGTATAATACAGCCACCACATATAGCATAATGCAGCCACCCCAGAGTATAATGCAACCACCACAGAGTATGATGCAGCCACATCAGAGTAAATTGCAGCGACCCTATAGAGTATAATGCAGCCTCCTCATAGAATATAATGCAGCCACCTCAGAGTATAATGCAGCTGCCTCAGAGTATAATGCATCCCCCTCATAGACTATAATCCAGGCATCTCAGAGTATAATGCAGCCACATCAGAGTATAATGCACCCTTCCCATAGAGTATAATGCAGGCCCCCCACAGTATAATGCAGACACACAGTATCGTGAAGCCCAGACACATAGTATAATGCAGCCACCACACACGAGCGCACACACGCACGCATACACACACACTGTATAATGCAACCCCACACACACACACAGTATACTACACAAACACATTATAATGCAGCCGTCACACACACATATGCACAGTATAATGCAGCCACACATATACAGTATAATGCAGACACATACACGGTATAATGCACCCACATAGCACAATGTAAACCCACAGTCCAGCAGTATTATAAAAAATAAATACAATACATACCTCTCCCCTTTTCCCCACTGCTCTGGCTTCTGCAGCATGTTTCATCAGCTCCACTGCTGGCACAGCATGGCACACAATGAAGTGATGTCATCACGTGCCCGCTGCATCAGACGCAGAGGGGGAGTGATAAGAAAGGGAGCGTGATCTGACTCTCTCTCCTCCATCATGGCTTTCAACTGCATTGCCATCCAAGAAGCCGATAAGTTGAATACGCAATGTGGGGGGCGACACCGGCCCCCCTTACTCACGGTCCCCATAGCAGCGGTAGCGGTGGTCCTAGGCGGATGCCTATTCTGCCTACCACTATAGCTGGCCCTGTTTGTGTGTGACCAACACCCTATACAAGCCATTTTATGTGCAATTTTAATACTAGGAAATCACCCCCTCCATGAATTGGTAGGGTGTAAGTGGTTGTCTCATTAGTATTTTGCACCTGTGTTGCCTCCATCTTTATTAAATGAGTTTTTTGCTTCATGCATTATTTTCTGAGACCTGGAAAAATAAATACTGTTGCTCTTTTTTGCTGTGTCAATTTTTTTAACCAGCCATTTTGTAAAGATACATAGCATAGCTGCAGTGGAAGTTACTAGAATATATTGATGCCATAATTGTACAGTGATTATTATTATTATTATTATTATTATTTATTTATATAGCACCATTAGTTCCATGGTGCTGTACATGAGAAAATGATCCAAACATCCAGATAAACAGCATTTTATTGACATATGGTATGCATGGTAATGGATATAAAAACGGGAAGTAATGATCTTAAAGGAAGATGGTTTCCAAGAGGTAAGTTTCAATATGAGTTATTAATGAACATGCCAATTAAAGAGTAACCATAGTTTTAATTTTTTTTAAAAAAAAATTAATGTACACATGAAAATACTGTAATACTTTGGGTGATATCTTATTAAAGACATATTCTTCTATTCTCTTCCTGAAATTATATTTGACTCTCAATATTTTCAATTTGAGGGTAAAATCTGTCATCAGCAAATGCAGACTGACATAGGAGGTGACAGTTGCTGCTTAGATATTTCTATGGAAAGGGGAGAGAATAAGAGGGAGAAATAAGAGGCAGATATTCATTTTGCTGCAAGTTCTCCTGAAATGAGAACTTGCAGTACAATGTGTGTCTGCCTCTAGCTCATTTCTCTTCCTTCCCCTCCCTATAGGAGATGACAGATGGGTCTGAAAATCTTTGGTAGAGAGTGGTGAGAAGGAAGAGTTAGGAGCTTGAGGCAGATACATTCATTCTGCTGCAAGTTCTCCTGAAATGACAGGTACACTATAAAGTTTAACTGTCATTTCAGGTGAACTTGTAGCAGAATGTATGTCTGCACCTAGTTCCTTCCTCCTGTTTTCCTTCCCTTCTCGACAGAATGTTATGACGTATGAGCACCATTATTTCCTATCTCAGTAGTTAGCAAAATCTGTCTTCCCTGATTAAGGATGTTACCACTGAATACAGAGTTTACAGTGTGAAAGATCATTCCTGGAGGAGAAGGAAGCAGATTTCTCTCCATGTTTCTTGTCATGTGTACTATTGATTTATGAGATAAAACTTAAAATGACAGTTGCTATTTAAGTTCTTTTCAAAAGTATCTATTGAAAGCCCGTGGTCCAAAACTTCAATGCATAAGTTATTTTAGTGTGTTCTGTTCCAATGTAACAGTTTCCATCCCATAACCAGAATATCATTTTATAGACAGTACTATAGTTCTATTTTAACACCAACATTATTACCATTTATTGTATTTTGTTTTAATTTTTGTAATTTTTATTTCAGCTCATTTGAAACTTTGTCACTTTTAACAATTATTTTTTAATAAACCGCGGTTATATAATGAAATGTATTGTCCAATTATTACCATTTTTTTCTGTTAGTATTTAAGCTTTAAAAAACTACCATAGCAATAATGTTTTTGCTGCATGTAACAAGTTACAATAATAAAAAATATAAAAAGCATACTGAAACCACAAGAGTAAAATGTTTAAAGAGGATTTGTCAGCTTTCCTTTCATGTCCGTTTTGGTATGCACATGTATTCCCTAAAGTAATAAAAATGTAGGGGAGGCTTTTTTATTAGAGCTCTGTATTGTGTAATAATAATAATACAAATTTTTATTTATATAGTGCCAACATATTCCACAGAGCTTTACAATTAAACAGGGACTTGTACAGACAATGAAAACAATACAATAGAACACATTTCACCAGTTACATGAGGAGTGAGGGTCTTGCTCGCAAACTACAATTTATAAGGAAATAGGGAGGACACAATAGGTAGAACGTGCTGCCATGTATGGTCTAGCCATCATTATAATAAATAATTGTTTTCATATTAAGCTGCATGATCCAGTCATCAGCCAGGATGTGTCTGAGTGCAATTACCATGTGCTATTGGGTGCATGGAGGATGTGGAGTCAGATGAATAGGCAGAATCAGATTATGATTAACATTTAGGAGAGAACGGGATAGTTAGGTTAGTGAGTTGAGGTGATAGGCTTGCCTAAAGAGATATGTTTTTAAAGCACGCGGAAAAACATGGGGGCTAGATATTAGTTGGATGATTTGGAGTAGTGCATTCCAGTAGACTGGCGCAGCACTAGAGGTCTTGGAGACAGATGTGTGAGGTTTCAATTATGGAGGATGTGGAGTCTTGCTGAAGGACCCGTTGAAGCGCTGTTTGGCGAGAAATGTCCATCATCCTCCATGTATTCAGTTCACCCCTGCAATCTGATGCTTTATCTTTTCAATAGAATGAAGACATTTTAAAGGGAAAGCGAGTATGACTTTTTTCCTTCTACTTCTGGTTAGAGTTAGATATAATAGTGGAAGGAGTGTCGGGGCTGGGATAGATGTCACCAGCGACTGGTAGAATGAGAAAAAAGAGAAAATGCAGGTGGTTCAATGATTTGTGCTGTATGGTGGTAATGGATGGTTTTGCATGATTTAGAAATTTAAATAGGGTCTCAGTGTTGTACATGTGAGACGAGAGGAGAGAGGGGTTGGTGTATGGAGACTGTGTAGAATATGTCTAAGGTTGGTAGAGGTGGAAGGAAACAGCAGTTAGAACATATATGAAGCAAAGAGATATGTGTCACATTGCTGCAATGTAAGTGGCTGCAGGCTCCACTAGAGAGCAGTAGAGTGGAAGCAGGACTGTATCTAAACAGAGCTGGACAGCAGTGCAGCAGTGAGGCTACCACAAGTGGCAGCAGAATAGTCAAACTAGCTGGGTCAAATCCTAGACTGTAGCGTCATACCAAAGGAACAAGCAAATTCATGGTCAGAGACAAGCCAGGGAGTAAGAAGCGGTAAGGTGCAGATAAGACAAAAGACAGAAGCAGGTCAGGATATAAGCCAATTCAAAACCAGAGAGTCAGCATACTGAAGGGAAACACATCAAGACGAGAATAGGGGAAAACAGAGAAGCGGGTTCAGACAGCAACGCAGCAGGACAAATCAGAGCAATCAGTCAGCCACAGCAGCACTAAGCAAAAACTATAACTGACATCGGCTGCATGAAGCAGAGGTGATAAATAGCCAACCTGAACTCAAACAGAGGCTGAGAAAGGTTAACTCTTGACTAGTGTTGAGCGATACCGTCCGATACTTGAAAGTATCGGTATCGGATAGTATCAGCCGATACCCGAAAAATATCGGATATCTCCGATACCGATATCCGATACCAATACAAGTCAATGGGACATCAAGTATCGGAATGTATCCTGATGGTTCCCAGGGTCTGAAGGAGAGGAAACTCTCCTTCAGGCCCTGGGATCCATAGTGAGGTGTAAAATAAAGAATTAAAATAAAAAATATTGATATGCTCACCTCTCCGGCGGCCCCTGGACATCACGCTGGTAACCGGCCGGCTTCTTTGTTTAAAATGAGCGCCTTTAGGACCTGCGAATGACATCGCGGCTTCTGATTGGTCGCGTGCCGCTCATGTGACCGCCACGCGACCAATCAGAAGCCGCGACGTCATTCGCAGGTCCTCAATTCCTAGAATTAGGAGTTTAGTGAATGAGAATGATGTCGCGGCTTCTGATTGGTCGCGTGGCGGTCACATGGGCGGCACGCGACCAATCAGAAGCCGCGACGTCATTCTCAGGTCCTAAAGGCGCTCATTTTAAACAAAGAAGCCGGCCGGTTACCAGCGTGATGTCCAGGGGCCGCCGGAGAGGTGAATATGTCAATATTTTTTATTTTAATTCTTTATTTTACACATCCCTATGGATCCGATACCGATACCCGAAACCACAAAAGTATCGGATCTCGGTATCGGAATTCCGATACCGCAAGTATCGGCCGATACCCGATACTTGCGGTATCGGAATGCTCAACACTACTCTTGACATGACCAGACCGGGAAAAAGGGAAAACTGGACTCAAAGCTGGATCATGACATTATGGAAATTAGGCGGTGTACTGCAAATGAACGAGAAATATGTTGGCTTGACTATCTGGCATAGCTTACCTGTCGACTGCCTTGTTTAGGGTTGAGCGACTTTTACTTTTATAGGATCGGGTCAGGTTTCACGAAACCCAACTTTTTCAAAAGTCGGGTCGAGTGAAATCGGCCGATCCTATAAAAAAGTCGGGGTCGGCCGAAACACGAAACCCAATGCAGTGCATTGGGTTTCCAATGGTTCCCAGGGTCTGAAGGAGAGGAAACTCTCCTTCAGGCCCTGGGATCCATATTTAAGTGTAAAATAAAGAATTACAATAAAAAATATTGCTATACTCACCCTCGGACGCGCCCTGGTACTAACCGGCAGCCTTCCTTCCTTAGAATCAGCGCGTGAAGGGCCTTAGATGACGTCGCGGCTTGTGATTGGTCGCGCGACCGCCCATGTGACTGCTCGGGCGACTAATCACAAGCCGCGACGTCACCGAAGGTCCTTCAAGCGCTGATTCTTAGGAAGGAAGGCTGCCGGAAAGAAGCAGGGCGCGTCCGAGGGTGAGAATATTCCTATTAGGTATATACTCACCCTCGGACGCGCCCTGCTTCTTTCCGGCAGCCTTCCTTCCTAAGAATCAGCGCTTGAAGGACATTCGGTGACGTCGCGGCTTGTGATTGGCCGCGCGAGCGGTCACATGGGCGGTCGCGCGACCAATCACAAGCCGCGACGTCATCTAAGGCCCTTCACGCGCTGATTCTAAGGAAGGAAGGCTGCCGGTTAGTACCAGGGCGCGTCAGAGGGTAAGTATAGCAATATTTTTTATTTTAATTCTTTATTTTACACTTAAATATGGATTCCGATACCGATTTCCGATATTGCAAACATATCGGAACTCGGGATCGGAATTCCGATACCAGATTCAGAAGATCGCCGACCTCATGGCCAACCCCACACAGGGGTCGGGTCGGGTTTCATAAAACCCGACTTTGCCAAAAGTCGGCGACTTCTGAAAATGGCCGACCCGTTTCGCTCAACCCTAGCCTTGTTCACTTGCCATGTTTAACTGGGGAGACACTTTGAAATTTTTTCACTTAGAAATGAATTTCACATGTGTCGCAGCACACATACTCTTTTTAAGCTCTCTTTATGCCAGATCTGGATATATTGGAAGTGTGTGCTTGGATGTGGGACCAGTTTGCGTTGTTGAGTAAGCAATTAGCAAGAGACCACAGCAGTAGTTACTCTCCTATTTCATCTACAAATGTATAAATACAATTATAAATAGGAGACACTTTTCCTGCGAGTGTATATAAAATGGAAAGCTTTCCAATCAGACCTGATATTGCCAAAAGTGTGTGTAGATTGCCTATAGAGTGGAAAAAAGTGTCAAGAGTAGTGTTGAGTGATACCTTCCGATATCAAGAAGTATCGGTATCGGATTTGATCGGCCGATATCCAAAAAATATCGGATATCGCCGATACCGATACCCGATACCAGTGCAAGTCAATGGGACACAAATATCGGAATGTAAATAAGCCCTTTCTGTCCTTCTACATCCTGTTCTGGAGGAAGGAAGAGTGTCGGCGGTGCGTGGGCGGACACTGTGCGTGTCTGTGTGTGCGGGCGGGGTCTGTGCGGGCCTGCCGAGGATCTGTACGGGCGTCTCGGGGCTCTGTGCAGCCTGCCTGGGCTCTGTGCAGGCTTGCAGGGGCTCTGTGCGGGCTTGTCGGGGCTCTGTGCAGGCTTGCCGGGGCTCTGTGCTGCTTGCGGGGGCTCTGTGCGGGCTTACCGGGGCTCTGTATGGCTTGCCGGGGCTCTGTGCGGGTTTGCCAGGGCTCTGGGCGGGCTTGCCGGGGCTCTGTGCGGCTTGCGGGGGCTCTGTGCTGGCTTGCCGGGGCTCTGTGCGGCTTGCGGGGGCTCTGTGCAGGCTTTCTGAGGCTCTGTGCAGCTTGCGGGGGCTCTGTGCAGGCTTGCCAGGGCTCTGTGCGGCTTGCGGGGGCTCTGTGCGGGCTTGCCGGGGCTCTGTGCGGGCTTGCCGGGGCTCTGTGCAGTTTGTGAGGGCTCTGTGCGGGCTTGCCAGGGCTCTGTGCGGCTTGCAGGGGCTCTATGCAGGCTTGCCGGGCTTTGTGCGGGCTTGCCGGGATCTGTGCGGGCTTGCTGGGGCTCTGTGCGGCTTGCGGGGCTCTGTGCGCACTTGCCAGGGCTCTCTGTAGGCTGCCGGAGGTCTGTGCAGGCATCGTCCGATGGGACTACAAGTCCCATCGGACGATGCCTGCAACAGTGACAGTGATTGACACACTAGCCAATGATGGGAGAGTAGTAGTCCCATCATCCGGCTAATGTGTTGAATGTAAAAAAAAAAAATACTACATACATACTACATAAATACTACATGCAAACTACATCCAATACATTCATACATTACATACAATACATACATGCAGACATACAGTACATTAAAAATAGAGTTTATACTCACCATTACTTGTCACTTTGATCCCCGAAGCCAGTGTCATCTGTAAAAAAGATTACAATAACAAACAACCAATGTACTCCCTGTCCACAGAAATCCACGAGTGTCCCACGACGATCTCCCGTGGAGAACGGCAGCATCATCTGTATGACCGCTCTCTAGGGGCTCCAGGAACACAATGATGGGAGGAAGGTATCCTTCCACACTGTATTCCTCCGCCGCTGTAAAAAAAATAGTCCCTAGTCTCACTTTTGTCATTGCTGTATGAGAAATTTTCCCACGCAGCAATTGCCATAAAGTGAGACTTTGTCCTAAGGTAACCTCTCAGTGATGCACTGCAGAAGCCATTGTCTCCTATCAGTGTGTCACTGAGGGTCCTATAGAGCAGTGACATCACCCTATGTCACTGTTCTATAGGGGAGATCATCGTGGGACACTCGTTATTATTGGACTACGGTGGACAGGTAGTATATGGTTTATTATTTTACGATTTTTGCAGGCGTTGAAGTATGGTAAGTATGGTTAAATGAAGAATATTAAAATACTTTTTTCCTAATGTGTGTGTTTTATTAACCCTTTATTACTATTGGATTAATAATGGATTGGCATCTTATTGACGCCTCTCCATTATTAACCCGGCTTAATTGTTGTGAATTCTGTTGTCAAGCTCCCTCCTGTGGTCATGAATGGTACTTCGGCTGGTTCTGTCCATGGGCTTCCTCTGGTGGTTGTGAGTGGGGCTGTGGCTTCTGAGTTTCCTTCCACAGGTGACGAGGTTAATTCGTTAGCTGGCTGCTCTATTTAACTCCACTTAGATCATTGCTCCATGCCACCTGTCAATGTTCCAGTATTGGTCTAGTTCGCTCCTGGATCGTTCTTGTGACCTGTCTTTCCAGCAGAAGCTAAGTTCCTGCTTGTTTTTCTCTGGTTTGCTATTTTTCTGTCCAGCTTGCTATTTTGATTTTTGTCTTGCTTGCTGGAAGCTCTGGGACGCAGAGGGAGCGCCTCCGCACCGTGAGTCGGTGCGGAGGGTCTTTTTGCGCCCTCTGCGTGGTCTTTTTGTAGTTTTTTGTGCTGACCGCAAAGTTACCTTTCCTATCCTCAGTCTGTTCAGTAAGTCGGGCCTCACTTTGCTAAATCTATTTCATCTCTGTGTTTGTAATTTTCATCTTTACTCACAGTCATTATATGTGGGGGGCTGCCTTTTCCTTTGGGGAATTTCTCTGAGGCAAGGTAGGCTTTATTTTTCTATCTTCAGGGCTAGCTAGTTCCTTAGGCTGTGACGAGTTGCATAGGGAGCGTTAGGAGCAATCCACGGCTATTTCTAGTGTGTGTGATAGGATTAGGGATTGCGGTCAGCAGAGTTCCCACGTCTCAGAGCTTGTCCTATATTATTAGTAACTATCAGGTCATTCCATGTGCTCTTAACCACCAGGTCCATTATTGTGCTAACCACCAGGTCATAACACTTAATGTCACCTTACAATAGCAAGGTGACATTAACCCCTTATTACCCCGTATCCCACCGCTACACGGGAGTGGGAAAAGAGGGGCTAAGTGCCAGAATTGGCACATCTTACAGCTGTGCCATTTCTGGGGTGGCTGCGGACTGGTATTTGTAGCAGGGGAGGGGCCAATATCCATGGCCCCTCTCTAGGCTATGAATGTCAGCCTGCAGCTGTCTGCGTAGCCTTTCTGGCTATAAAATATAGGGGGACCTCACGTCATTTTTTTGGAGGTCCCCCTATTTTAATAGCCAGTAAAGGCTACACAGACAGCTGCGGGCTGATATTCATAGCATGCTATAAATATTGGCCCCCGGCTGCCGGCTTTCACCCTCTGGCGCAGAAAATTGCATGGGAGCCCATGCGTTTTTTTTCCGTTTTTTTTAAATATTTAATGCTCAGTAAGGCCTCTTTCACAATTGCGGCGGTATGGGTCCGTCGCAATGCGTCAGGCCGATGTACCGACGCACGTGAAATTTGTGCACGACGTGGGCAGCGGATGCAGTTTTTCAACGCATCTGCTGCCCATTCTGAAGTCCGGGGAGGAGGGGGTGGAGTTTCGGCAGCACATGCGCGGTAGAAAATGGCGGACGCGACGGACAAAAAAACGCTCACTTGAACGTTTTTTCGTGCCGACGGTCTGCCAAAACACGACGGATCCGTTGCCTGAAGGACGCGACATGTGGCCATCCGTCACTAATACAAGTCTATGGGTAAAAAATGCATCCTGCAAGCACATTTGCAGGATACGTTTTTTTCCCCAAATGACGGATTGCGACAGATTGCTAAAAACGCAAGTGTGAAAGTAGCCTTAGAAACATCGGCCGTTCTATTATATATCTATGGATAGATCTATCTATAGATATATTTATAGATAGATATATCTATAGGTACATAGATGTATCTATCCATATATCTGGCTGCTTTCACGCATCAGGTTTTTGCCGACAGGCACAATCCGGCGAGTTTTGAAAAAAACGGATCCGTTTTTTTCCACCGGATCCATTTTTTCCACCGGATCCATTTTTTCCACCGCATCCGCTTTTTTCCACCACATTCATTTTTTCCACAGAATCCGCTTTTTTCCGCAGGATCCGTTTTTTTCAGCTGGATCGTTTTTTTCAAAAACAGCATTAAAAAAGCATAAAAAACCACACCAAAAACCTGCACCAAAACCTGCACCAAAAACTGCATCAAAAAAGCATAAGGCCACATTCACACGTTCCTTTTTATTCTGCGGGTTCTCCCGCAGCGGATTTGATAAATCTGCAGGGCAAACCCACTGCGGTTATCCCTGCAGATTTATCGCGGTTTGTCCTGCGGGTTCCGCTGCGGGATTTACCCCTACTATTGATGCTGCATAAGCAGCAATATGCAGCATCAATAGTAGTGTTAAAAATAATAAAATCATGATGATATACTCACCCTCTGACGTCCCGATCTCCTGGGCGCTGCAGGCGGCGGTCCGGTTCCAAAGATGCTGTGCGACCAGGACCTTCGGTGACGTCACGGTCATGTGACCGCGACGTCACCAAAGGTCCTGGTCGCATAGCAAACCTGAGACCGGACGGCCGCGTGCAGCGCTGAGACTTCCGAGGGTGAGTATACATGATTTTTTATTTTTATTCTTTTTTTTAATACAAATATGGTTCCCGGGGCCTGGAGGAGAGTCTCCTCTCCTCCACCCCGGGTATAACCCGCACATTATCCGCATTACTTGGTGGGCACAGCCCCATGCGGGAATTAAGCGGATCAATGCATTTCTATGGGTGCAGAATCACTGCGATTCTGCACAAAGAAGTTACATGGTCCTTCTTTTTTTCCGCAGCAATTCTGCGCGTTTTTTTTTCGGGTTTTTCGGCATCATGTGCACTGCGGTTTCTGTTTTCCATAGGGTAACATTGCACTGTACCCTGCATGGAAAACAGCTGCGAACCCGCAGCGGCAAAATCGCCGCGGTTCCGCAGTAAAAACGACATAGTGTGAACATGGCCTAAAAACCACACCAAAAACCTGCACCAAAAACTGCATCAAAAATAGCATCAAAAACCACGCCAAAAATCTGCATCAAAAACCACACCAAAAACCTGCATCAAAAACTGCACCAAAAAAGCATCAAAAACCACACCAAAAACCTGCATAAAAAACTGCACCAAAAACTGCATCAAAAACAGCATCAAAAACCACACCAAAAACTTGCATCAAAAACTGCACCAAAACCTGCATCAAAACTGCACCAAAAACTGCATCAAAAACCATACCAAAAACCTTCATCAAAAACTGCACCAAAAACTGCACCAAAAATCGCATCAAAACTGCACCATTTTTTGATGCAGGTTTTGATGCTGTTTTTGGTGCAGTTTTTTGGTGCAGTATTTGATGCAGTTTTTTATGCAGTTTTTGGTGCAGTTTTGATGCAGTTTTTGGTGCAGTTTTTGATGCAGTTTTTTGGTGCGGTATTTGATGTAGGTTTTGGTGTGGTTTTTGATGTGGTTTATTATGCAGTTTTTGGTGCAGTTTTCATGCAGTTTTTGGTGCAGTTTTTGATGCAGGTTTTGATGCAGTTTTTGGTGCGGTTTGTTATGCGGTTTTTGATGCAGTTTTGGGAAATTAATAAATAAATAAACGGAAAATGTGCATGATTTGAATGGAAACATGCATGAAAAAATGGATTCGGAGGCCGGATTCATCATTTCACATCTCAGTTTCATCTGTTTTTGCCGGATCCGTCGCTGTGTGTTTTTTCGCCGGACAGAAAAACTGTTCCTCTGTGTGTGTTTTCCGTCCGGCGGAAACAGCTTTTTTGACGGATCCAGCAAAAAACGGATGAGACATGTTGCCATCAGGCGCAATCCGGCGCTAATACAACTCTTTGAGAAAAAAACAAATCCAGCAGAAAAAAACGGATCCTGCAAATGAGCTCGCAGGATGCGTTTTTTACCCATAGACTTGTATTATCGTGCAACGGATCCATCGTGTTTTGGCGGACTGTCGGCGTGAAAAAATGTTCAAGTGAGCTTTTTTTTGTCCATCGCGTCCGCCATTTTCTACCGAGCATGCGCCGCTGAAACTCTGCCCCCTCCTCCCTGGACTTCAGAATGGGTAGCGAATGCGTTGAAAAACTGCATCTGCTGCCCACGTCATGCACAAATTTCACAACGTGCGTCGGTACGTCGGCCCTACACATAGCGACTGACCCATACCGACGCAAGTGTGGAAGAGGCCTTCAAGTGTGGAAGAGGCCTTAATGAGTGTTGAATTTAAAAAAAAAAAAAAAGGAAAAAATTGGCATGGGCTCCTGCGCAATTTTCTGCGCCAGAGGGGGAAAGCCGATGGCCGGGGGTCAATATTTGTAGTCTGCTGGGAAGATCAGCCCGCAGCTGTCTGCGTAACCTTTTCTGGCTATTAAAATAGGGGAACCCCCCCAAAAAATGACGTGGGACCCCCTATATTTTATAGCCAGAAAGGCTAAGCAAACAGCTGCGGGCTGATATTCATAGCCTAGAGAGGGGCCATGGATATTGGCCCCCCGCCTACAAATACCAGTCTGCAGCCGACCCAGAAATGGCGCATCTGTAAGATGCACCAATTCCGCACTTAGCCCCTCTCTTCCCACTCCCGTGTAGCGGTGGGATATGGGGTAATAAGGGGTTAATGTCACCTTGTATTGTAAGGTGACATTAAGCCGAGTTAATAACGGAGAGGCGTCAATAAGACGCCTATCCATTATTAACCCCTTCCCGACCTTTGACGCCACGTAGGCGTCATGAAAGTCGGTGCCAATCCGACCCATGATGCCTATGTGGCGTCATGGAAAGATCGCGTCCCTGCAGATCGGGTGAAAGGGTTAACTCCAATTTCACCCGATCTGCGGGGACAGGGGGAGTGGTAGTTTAGCCCAGGGGGGTGGCTTCATCCCTTCGTGGCTACGATTGCTCTGATTGGCTGTTGAAAGTGAAACTGCCAATCAGAGCGATTTGTAATATTTCACCTATTATAACTGGTGAAATATTACAATCCAGCCATGGCCGATGCTGCAATATCATCGGCCATGGCTGCAAACACTAATGTGCCCCCACCCCACCCCACCGATCGCCCCCCCCCCCCAGCCCCCCGATCTGTCCTGTACACTGCTCCGGCTCCCCTCCGTTCTGTGCTCCGCTCCCCCCGTGCTCTTGTCCGCTCCCCCATGCTCCAATCACCTCCCGTGCTCCAAACACCCCCCCTGCACTCCGATCCACCCCCCCGTGCTCCGTTCCACCCCCCCCGTGCTCCGTTCCACCCCCCGTGCTCCGTTCCACCCCTCCCGCGCTCCGATCCACCCCCCATGCTCCGATCCCCCCCCCCCGTGCTCCCCCCACCCCATCATACTTATTATTATTATTATTATTATTTATTTATATAGCACCATTGATTCCATGGTGCTGTACATGAGAAGGGGTTACATACAAGTTACAAATATCACATACAGTAAACAAACTAACAATGACGGACTGATACAGAGGGGCGAGGACCCTGCCCTTGCGGGCTTACATTCTACACTTACCGATCCTGCCGGGGTCCGTCCGTCTTCTCCCTGGGCGCCGCCATCTTCCAAAATGGCAGGCGCATGCGCAGTGCGCCCGCCGAATCTGCCGGCCGGCAGATTTGTTCCAAAGTGCATTTTGATCACTAAGATAGATTATATCTCAGTGATCAAAATAAAAAAAATAGTAAATGACCCCCCCCCCCCTTTGTCACCCCCATAGGTAGGGACAATAAAAAAATAAAGAATTTTTTTTTTCCACTAATGTTAGAATAGGGTTAGGGTTAGGGCTAGGGTTAGGGTAGGGTTAGGGGTAGGGTTAGGGGTAGGGGTAGGGTTAGGGCTAGGGGTAGGGTTAGGGTTAGGGGTAGGGGTAGGGTTAGGGCTAGGGGTAGGGTTAGGGTTAGGGGTAGGGTTAGGGGTAGGGTTAGGGTTAGGGGTAGGGTTAGGGTTAGGGGTGGGGTTAGGGCTAGGGTTAGGGCTAGTGGTAGGGTTAGGGGTAGGGCTAGGGGTAGGGTTAGGGCTAGGGTTAGCGGTAGGGTTAGGGGTAGGGTTAGGGGTAGGGTTAGGGGTAGGGGTAGGGCTAGGGGTAGGGTTAGGGCTAGGGGTAGGGTTAGGGCTAGAGGTAGGGTTTCGGTATGTGCACACGTATTCTGGTCCTCTGCGGATGTTTCCGCTGCGGATTTGATAAATCCACAGTGCTAAACCGCTGCGGATTTATGGCGGATTTACCGCGTTTTTTCTGCGCATTTCACTGCTGTTTTACAACTGCGATTTTCTATTTGAGCAGTTGTAAAACCGCTGCGGAATCCGCACAAAGAAGTGACATGCTGCGGAATGTAAACCGCTGCGTTTCCGTGCAGTTTTTCTGCAGCATGTGTTCAGCGATTTTTGTTTCCCATAGGTTTACATTGAACTGTAAACTCATGGGAAACTGCTGCGGATCCGCAGTGTTTTCCGCAGCGTGTGCACATACCTTTAGAATTAAGCTATGTGCACACGGTGCGGATTTGGCTGCGGATCTGCAGCGGATTGGCCGCTGCGGATCGGCAGCAGTGTTCCATCAGGTTTACAGTACCATGTAAACCTATAGAAAACCAAATCCGCTGTGCCTATGGTGCGGAAAATACCGCGCGGAAATGCTGCGTTGTATTTTCCGCAGCATGTCAATTCTTTGTGCGGATTCCGCAGCGTTTTACACCTGTTCCTCAATAGGAATCCGCAGGTGAAATCCGCACAAAAAACACTGGAAATCCGCGGAAAATCCGCAGGTAAAACGCAGTGCCTTTTACCCACGGATTTTTCAAAAATGATGCTGAACAATCTCACACGAATCCGCAATGTGGGCACATAGCCTTAGGGTAAGGGTTGGAATTAGGGTTGTGGTTAGGGTTAGGGGTGTGTTGGGGTTAGGGTTGTGGTTAGGGTTATGGCTACAGTTGGGATTAGGGTTAGGGGTATGGGGGGGGTTAGTGTTGGAGGTAGAATTGAGGGGGTTACCACTGTTTAGGCACATCAGGGGTCTCCAAACGCAACATGGCGCCACCATTGATTCCAGCCAATCTCGTATTCAAAAAGTCAAATGGTGCTCCCTCAATTCCGAGCCCCGACATGCGCCCAAACAGTGGTTTACCCCCACATATGGGGTACCAGCATACTCAGGATAAACTGCGCAACAATTACTGGGGTCCAATTTCTCCTGTTACCCTTGTGAAAATAAAAAAATGCTTGCTAAAACATCATTTTTGAGGAAAGAAAAATGATTTTTTATTTTCACGACTCTGCGTTGTAAACGTCTGTGAAGCACTTGGGGGTTCAAAGTGCTCATCACATATCTAGATAAGTTCCTTGGGGGGTCTAGTTTCTAAAATGGGGTCACTTGTGGGGGGTTTCTACTGTTTAGGCACACCAGGGGCTCTGCAAACGCAACGTGATGCCCGCAGACCATTCCATCAAAGTCTGCATTTCAAAAGTCACTACTTCCCTTCTGAGCCCCGACATGTGCCCAAACAGTGGTTTACCCCCACATATGGGGTATCGGCGTACTCAGGAGAAACTGGACAACAACTTTTGGGGTCCAATTTCTCCTGTAACCCTTGGGAAAATAAAAAATTCTGGGCTAAAAAATTATTTTTGAGGAAAGAAAACGTATTTATTATTTTCACGGCTCTGCATTATAAACTTCTATGAAGCACTTGGGGGTTCAAAGTGCTCACCACACATCTAGATAAGTTCCTCTCGGGGTCTAGTTTCCAAAATGGGGTCACGTGTGGGGAGTTTCTACTGTTTAGCTACATCAGGGGCTCTGCAAACGCAACGTGACGCCCGCAGAGCATTCCATCAAAGTCTGCATTTCAAAACGTCACTACTTCAATTCCGAGCCCCGGCATGTGCCCAAACAGTAGTTTACCCCCACATATGGGGTATCACCGTACTCAGGAGAAACTGGACAACAAATATTGGGGTCAAATTTCTCCTGTTACCCTTGGGAAAATTAAAAAATTCTGGGCTAAATAATTATTTTTATGGAAAGAAAACGTATTTATTATTTTCACGGCTCTGCATTATAAACTTCTGTGAAGCACTTGGGGGTTCAAAGTGCTCACCACACATCTAGATAAGTTCCGTTCAGGGTCTAGTTTCCAAAATGAGGTCACTTGTGGGGGGTTTCTACTGTTAAGCCACATCAGGGGCTCTGCAAACGCAACGTGACGCCCACAGAGCATTCCATCAAAGTCTGCATTTCAAAACGTCACAAACAGTGGTTTACCCCCACATATGGGGTATCAGCGTACTCAGGAGAAACTGGACAACAACTTTTGGGGTCCAATTTCTCCTGTAACCCTTGGGAAAATAAAAAATTCTGGGCTAAAAAATTATTTTTGAGGAAAGAAAACGTATTTATTATTTTCACGGCTCTGCATTATAAACTTCTATGAAGCACTTGGGGGTTCAAAGTGCTCACCACACATCTAGATAAGTTCCTCTCGGGGTCTAGTTTCCAAAATGGGGTCACGTGTGGGGAGTTTCTACTGTTTAGCTACATCAGGGGCTCTGCAAACGCAACGTGACGCCCGCAGAGCATTCCATCAAAGTCTGCATTTCAAAACGTCACTACTTCAATTCCGAGCCCCGGCATGTGCCCAAACAGTAGTTTACCCCCACATATGGGGTATCACCGTACTCAGGAGAAACTGGACAACAACTTTTGGGGTCCAATTTCTCCTGTAACCCTTGGGAAAATAAAAAATTCTGGGCTAAAAAATTATTTTTGAGGAAAGAAAACGTATTTATTATTTTCACGGCTCTGCATTATAAACTTCTATGAAGCACTTGGGGGTTCAAAGTGCTCACCACACATCTAGATAAGTTCCTCTCGGGGTCTAGTTTCCAAAATGGGGTCACGTGTGGGGAGTTTCTACTGTTTAGCTACATCAGGGGCTCTGCAAACGCAACGTGACGCCCGCAGAGCATTCCATCAAAGTCTGCATTTCAAAACGTCACTACTTCAATTCCGAGCCCCGGCATGTGCCCAAACAGTAGTTTACCCCCACATATGGGGTATCACCGTACTCAGGAGAAACTGGACAACAAATATTGGGGTCAAATTTCTCCTGTTACCCTTGGGAAAATTAAAAAATTCTGGGCTAAATAATTATTTTTATGGAAAGAAAACGTATTTATTATTTTCACGGCTCTGCATTATAAACTTCTGTGAAGCACTTGGGGGTTCAAAGTGCTCACCACACATCTAGATAAGTTCCGTTCAGGGTCTAGTTTCCAAAATGAGGTCACTTGTGGGGGGTTTCTACTGTTAAGCCACATCAGGGGCTCTGCAAACGCAACGTGACGCCCACAGAGCATTCCATCAAAGTCTGCATTTCAAAACATCACAAACAGTGGTTTACCCCCACATATGGGGTATCAGCGTACTCAGGAGAAACTGGACAACAACTTTTGGGGTCAAATTTCTCCAGTTACCCTTGGGAAAATAAAAAATTGCAGGCTAAAAGATCATTTTTGAGAAAATAATTTTTTTTTTTTATTTTCATGGCTCTGCGTTATAAACTTCTGTGAAGCACTTGGGGGTTCAAAGTCCTCACCACACATCTAGATTAGTTCCTTTGGGGGTCTAGTTTCCAAAATGGGGTCATTTCTGGGGGAACTCCAATGTTTAGGCACACAGGGGCTCTCCAAACGTGACATGGTGTCCGCTAATGATTGGAGCTAATTTTCCATTTAAAAAGCCAAATGGCGTGCCTTCCCTTCCGAGTCCTGCCGTGCACCCAAACAGTGGTTTACCCCCACATATGGGGTATCAGCGTACTCAGGACAAACTGGACAACAACATTTGGGGTCCAATTTCTCCTATTACCCTTGGCAAAATAGGAAATTCCAGGCTAAAAAATCATTTTTGAGGAAAGAAAAATTATTTTTAATTTTCATGGCTCTGCGTTATAAACTTCTGTGAAGCACCTGGGGGTTTAAAATGCTCAATATGCATCTAGATAAGTTCCTTGGGCAGTCTAGTTTCCAAAATGGGGTCACTTGTGGGGGAGCTCCAATGCTTAGGCACACAGGGGCTCTCCAAACGCGACATGGTGTCCGCTAACAATTGGAGCTAATTTTCCATTCAAAAAGTCAAATGGCGCGCCTTCCCTTCCGAGCCCTGCCGAGTGCCCAAACAGTGGTTTACCCCCACATATGAGGTATCGGCGTACTCGGGAGAAATTGTCCAACAAATTTTATGATCCATTTTATCCTATTGCCCATGTGAAAATGAAAAAATTGAGGCGAAAAAAATTTTTTGTGAAAAAAAAGTACTTTTTCATTTTTACAGATCAATTTGTGAAGCACCTGAGGGTTTAAAGTGCTCACTAGGCATCTAGATAAGTTCCTTGGGGGGTCTAGTTTCCAAAATGGGGTCACTTGTGGGGGAGCGCCAATGTTTAGGCACACAGGAGCTCTCCAAATGCGACATGGTGTCCGCTAACGATGGAGATAATTTTTCATTCAAAAAGTCAAATGGCGCTCCTTCCCTTCCGAGCCTTACTATGTACCCAAACAGTGGTTTACCCCCACATGTAAGGTATCAGTGTACTCAGGAGAAATTGCCCAACAAATTTTAGGATCCATTTTATCCTGTTGCCCATGTGAAAATGAAAAAATTGAGGCTAAAAGAATTTTTTTGTGAAAAAAAAGTACTTTTTCATTTTTACGGATCAATTTGTGAAGCACCTGGGGGTTCAAAGTGCTCACTATGTATCTAGATAAGTTCCTTGGGGTGTCTAGTTTCCAAAATGGGGTCACTTGTGGGGGAGCTCCAATTTTTAGGCACACGGGGGCTCTCCAAACGTGACATGGAGTCCGCTAAAGAGTGGAGCCAATTTTTCATTCAAAAAGTCAAATGGCGCTCCTTCCCTTCCAAGCCCTGCTGTGCGTCCAAACAGTGGTTTACCCCCACATATGAGGTATCAGCGTACTCAGGACAAATTGGACAACAACTTTCGTGGTTCAGTTTCTCCTTTTACCATTGGGAAAATAAAAAAATTGTTGCTAAAAGATAATTTTTATGACTAAAAAGTTAAATGTTCATTTTTTCCTTCCATGTTGCTTCTGCTGCTGTGAAGCACCTGAAGGGTTAATAAACTTCTTGAATGTGGTTTTGAGTACGTTGAGGGGTGCAGTTTTTAGAATGGTGTCACTTTTGGGTATTTTCAGCCAAATAGACCCCTCAAACTGACTTCAAATGTGAGGTGGTCCCTAAAAAAAATGGTTTTGTAAATTTCGTTGTAAAAATGAGAAATCGCTGGTCAAATTTTAACCCTTATAACTTCCTAGCAAAAAAAAATTTTGTTTCCAAAATTGTGCTGATGTAAAGTATACATGTGGGAAATGTTATTTATTAACTATTTTGTGTCACATAACTCTCTGGTTTAACAGAATAAAGATTCAAAATATGAAAATTGCGAAATTTTCAAAATTTTCGCCAAATTTCCATTTTTATCACAAATAAACGCAGAATTTATTGACCTAAATTTACCACTAACATGAAGCCCAATATGTCACGAAAAAACAATCTCAGAACCGCTAGGATCCGTTGAAGCGTTCCTGAGTTATTACCTCATAAAGGGACACTGGTCAGAATTGCAAAAAACGGCAAGGTCTTTAAGGTCAAAATAGGCTGGGTCATGAAGGGGTTAATCCAATAGTAATAAAGGGTTAATAAAACACGCACACATTAGGAAAAAAGTATTTTAATATTCTTCATTTAACCATACTTACCATACTTCAGCGCCTGCAAAAAATGTAAAATAATAAACTGTATACTACCTGTCCGCCGTAGTCCAATTAATAACGAGTGTCCCACGACAATCTCCCTTATAGAACAGTGACATTCGGTGATGTCACTGCTCCATAGGACCCTCAGTGACACACTGACAGGAGACAATAGCTCCTGCAGTGCATCACTGAGAGGTTACCTTAGGACAAAGTCTCACTTTATGGCAATTGCTGTGTGGGAAAATTTCTCATACAGCAATGACAAAAGTGAGACTAGGGACTATTTTTTTTACAGCGGCGGAGGAATACAGTGCGGAAGGATACCTTCCTCCCGTCATTGTGTTTCTGGAGCCCCTAAAGAGCGGTCGCAACAGCTGATGCTGCCATTCTCCACGGGAGATCGTCGTGGGATACTCGTGGATTTCTGCGGATCAGGGAGTATATTGGTGGTTTGTTATTAATATCTTTTTACAGATGACACTGGCTTCGGGGATCAAAGTGACAAGTAATGGTGAGTATGAACTCTATGTTTAATGTACTGTATGTTTGTATGTATGTATTGTATGTAATGTATGAATGTATTGTATGCAGTATGAAGTATGTATGTAGTATGTATGTATTGTGTATGTAGTATGTATGTAGTATGTATGTAGTATGTATGTATGAAGTATTTTTTTTTTTACATTCAACACATTAGCTGGATGATGGGACTACTACTGTCCCATCATTGGCTAATGTGTCAATCACTGTCACTGTTGCAGGCATCGTCCGATGGGACTTGTAGTCCCATCGGACGATGCCTGCACAGACCCCCGGCAGCCCGCAGAGAGCCCCGGCAAGCTCACACAGAGCCCCCGCAAGCCACATAGAGCCCCGGCAAGCCCGCACAGAGCCCAGGCAAGCCCGCACAGAGCCCCCGCAAGCCACACAGAACCCCGGCAAGCCCGCACAGAGCCCCGGCAAGCCTGCACAGAGCCCCCACAAGCCACACAGAGCCCCGGCAAGCCCGCACAGAGCCCCGGCAAGCCCGCACAGAGCCCTCGCAAGCCGCACAGAGCCCCGGCAAGCCCGCACAGAGCCCCCACAAGCTGTAAAGAGCCCCGGCAAGCCCACAGAGAGCCATGGCAGGCCCGCATAGAGCCCCGGCAAGCCCACACAGAGCCCCCGCAAGCCGCACAGAGCCCCGGCAAGCCCGCACACAGCCCCAGCAAGCCCGCACACAGCCCCGGCAAGCCCACACAGAGCCCCCCGCAAGCCCGCACACAGCCCCAGCAAGCCCGCACAGAGCCCCCGCAAGCCGCACAGAGCCCCGGCAAGCCCGCAGAGCCTCCATAAGCCACACAGAGCCCCGGCAAGCCCGCACAGAGCCCCGGCAAGCCCGCACAGAGGCCCTGCAAGCCTCACAGAGCCCCGCCAAGCTCGCACAGAGCCCCCGCAAGCCGCACAGAGCCCCGGCAAGGCCACACAGAGCCCCCGGCAAACCCGCACAGAGCCCCGGCAAGCCTGCACAGAGGCCGGGCAAGCCCGCACAGAGCACCCGCAAGCCGCACAGAGCCCCCATAAGCTGCACAGAGCACTGGCAAGCCTGCAAAGAGCCCCGCAAGCCGCACAGAGCTTCGGCAAGCCCGCACAGAGCCCCAGCAAGCCAGCACAGAGCCCCAGCAATCCTGCACAGAGCCCCCGCAAACCGCACAGAGCCCCGGCCAGCCCGCACAGAGCCCCCGCAAGCCGCACAGAGCCCCGGCAAGCCGCACAGAGCCCCGGCAAGCTGCACAGAGCACCGGCAAGCCCACACAGAGCCCCCGCAAGCCGCACAGAGCCCCGGAAGTCCACACAGAGCCGGGGCAAGCTTGCGCAGAGCCCCGGCAAGCCCGCACAGAGCCCCTGCAAGCCACACAGAGCCCCGGCAAGCCCGCACAGAGCCCCAGCAAGCCCGCACAGAGCCCCCGCAAGCCGCACAGAGCCCCGGCAAGCCCGCACAGAGCCCCGACAAGCCCGCACAGAGTCCCGGCAAGCCCGCACAGAGCACCAGCAAGCCTGCACAGAGCCCCGGCAAGCCCACACAGAGCCCCGCAAGCCACACAAAGCCCTGGAAAGCCCGCACAGAGCCCCTGCAAGCCGCACAGAGCCCCCATGGTCACACACAGACCCCACCCACACACACACAAACGCAGTTTCTGCCCACGCACCGCCCACACTCCATTATAGTGCATCATTGCACTATGGGAACTTCCGATTCTGGTATCCAATATCACAAAAATATCGGAACTCAGTATCAGAATTCCGATACAGCGAATATCGGCCGATACCCGATATTTGCAGTATCGGAATTCTCAACACTAGTCAAGAGAGCTATGTAGTCATCTGTAAGTGTTCACAAAAAGCTACTGATTGCCAACCTCACAGCACCACCAAAAAAAAATAACAGATCAAACTGATCTGTGATAGAATTCTGCATTGTGAATCAAATACATTGTTAAATAGACTCCTAGACTTGATTAAGCTGGTTTCCTTACTTTAAAAATGTATGTCAAAATAACTTTATAGTCAAGTTTAAAAGTTTTCTTGCATAATATTAAAATGTTCATTATACAGCCATTATGCCATGGATTTTCTTTAGTGCATCAACTTCATCTAGTCTAATAGATCTTTTTAAAAATGTATGCAGTTTGTTGACATGAGCAAATCAATCCAAGCAGGATTGAATTTGAATCAAATTCGAATTTGAATTCAAACATTTTGATGTTTGCTTCGCAGTTGTTTTGCCGAGTATTTAAAGGAGTCGGATAAGGCTTTACAGAAGGCGATTTATTTTATTATAATAATTAAATGAATACAGAAAATAGGAAATAGCGTGATATTGCACACACTTTTGCATAATATAAATTACAAAGGTAAAGTACTTATATTGCACACTACACATGAAAAACTTCACCAGTAATAGCACATCATCTGTCCTGGAACATCAGCTGTAAGAAGCAGAACAGCGAAGACAGAGAAATTACTGGGATGCACACTGTGGAGCCACAGGCATCCCTTTTTAGTCCACAGGTTAACAGGGCTTATGTCTTTGCTGAAGTCTTCCCCAGCTTATGTATTGTTTAGAAACAAATGCTTGTGTAACCAAGTATTACACAAGCCCTAACAAGTTCTATTTGTCCGACATAGCATCCCTCTGGCTGAGTGGCCAACTCCTCATCCATCAATCAACATCGGACAAAAACATCACCGGAAAAGACATGCCAAAGGCTCTCCTGGTTTCGAATGTTCTATTATACTGTAAACATGACATTTTCCACTAAACATTAATAACGAAACTATGCAGTAATTGAATGATACCATAAACTATGCTTTCCCACTATACATTGATAAAGGAGCTATGCGGTCCAAGTGTTGGGAAAAGTACAGAAAATACAAGGCTAATATGAGCTGAACTGTTACTGTCTAATATCTTAAAGGTTCCTTTATAATAAAAATAATAATAATAATTTTATTTATATAGCGCCAACATATTCCGCAGCGCTTTGCAAATTATAGAGGGGATTTGTACAGACAATAAACATTACAGCATAACAAAAATTACAGTTCAAAATAGATACCAATAGGAGTGAGGGCACTGCTCGCAAGCTTACAATCTATAGAAATCACAGGCTACCAATATGGGTTCCTGATGGCCATTAATATCTTAGCACTACAGCAGTTTGAAAAAAAATAATTTCCCCATCACTATTTCCCACATTGCTTAAGCATCAGGATGTAAGCTAACATCGTTTTGCATTGCGACACAGGCTTCCCCATAAAGTCCAGCAGCTTTAACATGTAGTGGATTATCATACAGGGTTGTCATTACCTGGGCCATCCATAGATCAGCAGTTCCCAGTGGAACACAATGTGTATGACAAAGTCATTTTCCATCTGCAGAGTCACTGGGGTTAATATCTTTCTAGCGTAGAGTGTAAGCTGTTATGGTCAGCAAAAACCTCTTTATCTCCTGTAGAGTGTAAGCTTTTATGATCAGCAAGGTCCTGATCATCTCCTGTAGAGTGTAAGCACTTACAGTCAATGCCCAAACCCCATAACATCCCAATCCAACATTACTGAAGAGGGGCTTAATTGTCTCCTCTCCAAATCGCACCTCACCGCCTGTGCACTCGACCCCATCCCATCCCACCTTGTCCCCAACCTCACCAACACACTTATACCATCCCTAACCCACCTCTTCAACCTATCACTAACTTCTGGAACCTTCCCTTCTGCTTTCAAACATGCCACAATCATGCCTATCCATAAAAAGCCAACCCTCGATCCAACAGCTATGTCCGGCTATCGCCCAATATCGCTGCTCCAATTTGCGTACAAACTTCTGGAGCTGCACGCCCATGCTGAACTTTCCTCCAACTGTTGTGGATTCTGTTTTTGGGCTCCCTCTGGTGGTTACAGATGGTACTGGGTGACTTGTGTTTTCTGCGGTCTCTGGTGTCCACCTGTTCTATCAGGATATGGGAGTTTCCTATTTAACCTGGCTTTCTTGTCATTTCCTCGCCGGCTATCAATGTAATCAGTGTGTCTTGTTACCTCTGCTTCCCGCTTCTGTAATCTTCAGGACAAGCTAAGTTTTTGATTTTCCTGTTCCACGTTTTGCTTAATTTTTGTCTTAGTCCAGCTTGCAGATATGTGATTCCTTTTTGCTGGTTGCTCTAGTGGGCTGATATTACTCCTCATGTTCCATGAGTTGGCACATGAGTTCAAGTAATTTCAGGATGGTTTTTTTGTAGGGTTTTTCGCTGACCGCGCAGTTCACTTTTGTATCCTCTGCTATCTAGCTTTAGCGGGCCTCATTTTGCTGAATCTGTTTTCATAACTACGTATGTGCTTTCCTCTCATTTCACCGTCATTACATGTGGGGGGCTGCTATTTCTGTGGGGTGTTTCTCTGGAGGCAAGAGAGGTCTGTGTTTCTTCTAATAGGGGAAGTTAGTCCTTCGGCTGGCGCGAGACGTCTAGGAATCATCGTAGGCACGTTCCCCGGCTACAGCTAGTTGTGTGTTAGGTTCAGGATCGCGGTCAGCTCAGTTTCCATCACCCTAGAGCTTGTTTTGTTTTTTGTGCTTGTCCTTTTGTGATCCCCTGCCATTGGGATCATGACAGAATAGCCGGCCAAAAAGTGGTAATCGTATTGGCTGAAGTAGGAGGAAAAGTAGTCTGAGGAAGTTTTTTTTTTTTTTCCCCTCAGAGTTTGCTGCCTAGCCTTAATTGCAGCCTGGCTGCGTCTTACCTCCTCTTAATCCCTGAATGGCTCTGACCTCAGCTGTTTATCATGGACGTCCAGAGTTTGGCTTCCAGCCTGAATAATCTTGCTGCTAAGGTTCAAAATATACAAGATTTTGTTGTACATGCTCCTATGTCTGAACCTAGAATTCCTATCCCAGAGTTTTTTTCTGGAGATAGATCTAGTTTTCTGAGTTTTAGGAACAATTGCAGGTTGTTTCTTTCTTTAAAATCTCGCTCCTCTGGAGACCCTGCTCAGCAAGTCAAAATTGTTATATCTTTCCTGCGGGGTGACCCTCAGAATTGGGCATTTGCATTGGCACCAGGGGATCCTGCGTTGCTCAATGTGGATGCGTTTTTTCTGGCATTGGGTTTGCTCTATGAGGAACCTAACCTAGAGATTCAGGCTGAAAAAGCTTTATTGGCTCTCTCTCAGGGGCAAGATGAAGCAGAAATATATTGTCAGAAATTTCGGAAATGGTCGGTGCTTACTCAGTGGAATGAGTGCGCCCTGGCTGCAAGATTCAGAGATGGCCTTTCTGAGGCCATTAAAGATGTTATGGTGGGGTTCCCTGCGCCTACAGGTCTGAATGAGTCTATGACTATGGCTATTCAGATTGATCGGCGTTTACGGGAGCGCAAACCTGTGCACCATTTGGCGGTGTCTTCTGAACAGGCACCTGAGACAATGCAATGTGATAGAATTCAGTCCAGAAGTGAACGGCAAAACTATAGGCGGAAAAATGGGTTGTGTTTTTATTGTGGTGATTCAGCTCATGTTATATCAGCATGCTCTAAACGCACAAAAAAGGTTGATAAGTCTGTTGCCATTAGTACTTTACAGTCTAAGTTCATTCTGTCTGTGACTCTGATTTGTTCATTATCAGCCATTTCGGTCGATGCCTATGTGGATTCAGGCGCTGCCCTGAGTCTTATGGATTGGTCATTTTCCAACCGCTGTGGGTTTAGTCTGGAGCCTCTGGAAGTCCCTATTCCTTTGAAAGGAATTGACTCTACACCTTTGGCTATGAACAAACCTCAGTACTGGACACAAGTGACCATGCGTATGACTCCCGTTCATCAGGAGGTGATTCGCTTCCTGGTACTGTATAATTTACATGATGTCTTAGTGCTTGGTCTGCCATGGTTACAAACTCATAACCCAGTCTTCGACTGGAAAACGATGTCTGTGTTAAGCTTGGGATGTCAGGGGGTTCATGATGATGCACCTCCGATTTCTATCGCTTCATCTACTCCTTCTGAGGTTCCTGTATTTTTGTCTGATTATCGGGATGTTTTTGAGGAGCCTAAGCTCAATTCGCTTCCTCCTCACAGGGATTGCGATTGTGCTATAGATTTGATTCCTGGCAGTAAATTTCCTAAAGGACGTTTGTTCAATCTGTCAGTGCAAGAGCATACTGCTATGCGGGATTATGTTAAGGAGTCCTTGGAAAAGGGACATATCCGTCCATCTTCGTCCCCTTTGGGAGCAGGTTTTTTTTTCGTGGCCAAAAAAGATGGTTCCTTGAGGCCTTGTATAGATTACCGTCTTTTGAATAAGATTACAGTCAAATATCAGTATCCTTTGCCATTGTTTACTGATTTGTTCGCTCGCATTAAGGGGGCTAAATGGTTCACTAAGATTGATCTTCGGGGTGCGTATAATCTTGTGCGGATAAAGCAGGGTGATGAGTGGAAAACCGCATTTAATACGCCTGAGGGCCATTTTGAGTATTTGGTGATGCCTTTTGGACTTTCTAATGCTCCTTCTGTTTTCCAGTCCTTTATGCACGATATTTTCCGTGAATATCTGGATAAATTTATGATTGTGTATTTGGATGATGTTTTGGTTTTTTCTGATGACTGGGAGTCCCATGTTCAGCAGGTCAGGAAGGTGTTTCAGGTCCTGCGGGCCAATTCTTTGTTTGTAAAAGGTTCAAAGTGTCTCTTTGGAGTCCAGAAGATTTCTTTTTTGGGGTATATTTTTTCCCCTTCTACTATTGAGATGGATCCCGTCAAGGTTCAGGCTATTTGTGACTGGACGCAGCCTACATCTCTTAAGAGTCTACAGAAGTTCTTGGGCTTTGCTAATTTTTATCGTTGTTTCATAACTAATTTTTCTAGTGTTGTTAAGCCTTTGACGGATTTGACTAAGAAGGGTGCTGATGTTGCTGATTGGTCTCCTGCGGCTGTGGAGGCCTTTCGGGAACTTAAGCGCCGGTTTTCTTCTGCTCCTGTGTTGCGTCAGCCAGATGTTTCGCTTCCTTTTCAGGTTGAGGTTGATGCTTCCGAGATTGGAGCGGGGGCGGTTTTGTCGCAGAGAAGCTCCGATTGCTCAGTGATGAAGCCATGTGCGTTCTTTTCTAGAAAGTTTTCGCCCACTGAGCGGAATTATGATGTTGGTAATCGGGAGCTTTTGGCCATGAAGTGGGCATTTGAGGAGTGGCGTCATTGGCTTGAGGGTGCTAGACATCGTGTGGTGGTCTTGACTGATCACAAAAATCTGATTTACCTTGAGTCTGCCAAGCGTCTGAATCCTAGACAGGCTCGTTGGTCACTGTTTTTCTCCCATTTCGATTTTGTGGTTTCATACCTGCCAGGTTCGAAGAATGTGAAGGCGGATGCTCTTTCTAGGAGTTTTGTGCCTGACTCCCCTGGAAATTCTGAGCCCACTGGTATCCTTAGGGATGGGGTGATTTTGTCGGCTGTCTCCCCAGACTTGCGACGTGCTTTGCAGGAGTTTCAGGCGGATAAACCTGATCGTTGTCCGCCTGAAAGACTGTTTGTTCCGGATAATTGGACCAGTAGAGTCATCTCCGAGGTCCATTCTTCTGTGTTGGCAGGTCATCCTGGAATATTTGGTACTAGAGACTTGGTGGCCAGGTCTTTTTGGTGGCCTTCCTTGTCGAGGGATGTGCGTTCTTTTGTGCAGTCTTGTGAAGTCTGCGCTCGGGCTAAGCCTTGCTGTTCTCGGGCCAGTGGATTGTTGTCACCTTTGCCTATCCCGAAGAGGCCTTGGACGCACATTTCCATGGACTTTATTTCGGATCTCCCTGTCTCTCAAAAAATGTCCGTCATCTGGGTTGTGTGTGACCGCTTTTCTAAGATGGTTCATCTGGTACCCTTGCCTAAGTTACCTTCCTCCTCTGAGTTGGTCCCTCTGTTTTTTCAGAACGTGGTTCGTTTGCATGGGATTCCGGAGAACATCGTTTCTGACAGGGGATCCCAGTTTGTGTCTAGATTTTGGCGGACGTTCTGTGCTAAGATGGGCATTGATTTGTCCTTTTCGTCTGCATTCCATCCTCAGACGAATGGCCAGACGGAACGAACTAATCAGACCTTGGAAACTTATTTAAGGTGTTTTGTTTCTGCTGATCAAGATGACTGGGTTACCTTTTTGCCGCTTGCCGAATTTGCCCTTAATAATTGGGCTAGTTCTGCTACCTTGGTTTCTCCTTTCTTTTGTAATTCGGGGTTTCATCCTCGTTTTTCCTCTGGTCAGGTGGAGCCTTCTGATTGTCCTGGAGTGGACATGGTGGTGGATAGGTTGCATCAGATTTGGAGTCATGTGGTGGACAATTTGAAGTTGTCCCAGGAGAGGGCTCAGCAGTTTGCTAATCGCCGTCGCCGCGTGGGTCCTCGACTTCATGTTGGGGACTTGGTGTGGTTGTCTTCTCGTTTTGTTCCTATGAAGGTCTCTTCTCCTAAGTTCAAGCCTCGGTTCATCGGTCCCTATAGGATCTTGGAAATTCTTAACCCTGTGTCGTTTTGTTTGGATCTCCCGGCATCGTTTGCTATTCATAATGTGTTCCATCGGTCGTTGTTGCGGAGGTATGAGGTACCTGTTGTTCCTTCGCTTGAACCTCCTGCTCCGGTGCTGGTGGAGGGAGAATTGGAGTATGTTGTGGAAAAGATCTTGGATTCTCGTGTTTCCAGACGGAAACTCCAATATTTGGTCAAGTGGAAGGGTTATGGTCAGGAGGATAATTCTTGGGTGGTTGCCTCTGATGTTCATGCTGCTGATTTGGTCCGTGCATTTCATAGGTCTCATCCTGGTCGCCCTGGTGGTTCTCGTGAGGGTTTGGTGACCCCTCCTCAAGGGGGGGGTACTGTTGTGGATTCTGTTTTTGGGCTCCCTCTGGTGGTTACAGATGGTACTGGGTGACTTGTGTTTTCTGCGGTCTCTGGTGTCCACCTGTTCTATCAGGATATGGGAGTTTCCTATTTAACCTGGCTTTCTTGTCATTTCCTCGCCTGCTATCAATGTAATCAGTGTGTCTTGTTACCTCTGCTTCCCGCTTCTGTAATCTTCAGGACAAGCTAAGTTTTTGATTTTCCTGTTCCACATTTTGCTTAATTTTTGTCTTAGTCCAGCTTGCAGATATGTGATTCCTTTTTGCTGGTTGCTCTAGTGGGCTGATATTACTCCTCATGTTCCATGAGTTGGCACATGAGTTCAAGTAATTTCAGGATGTTTTTTTGTAGGGTTTTTCGCTGACCGCGCAGTTCACTTTTGTATCCTCTGCTATCTAGCTTTAGCGGGCCTCATTTTGCTGAATCTGTTTTCATAACTACGTATGTGCTTTCCTCTCATTTCACCGTCATTACATGTGGGGGGCTGCTATTTCTGTGGGGTGTTTCTCTGGAGGCAAGAGGTCTGTGTTTCTTCTAATAGGGGAAGTTAGTCCTTCGGCTGGCGCGAGACGTCTAGGAATCATCGTAGGCACGATCCCCGGCTACAGCTAGTTGTGTGTTAGGTTCAGGATCGCGGTCAGCTCAGTATCCATCACCCTAGAGCTTGTTTTGTTTTTTGTGCTTGTCCTTTTGTGATCCCCTGCCATTGGGATCATGACATCCAACCTCTCATTTAACTTGCTCTTCGACAATCTACGATCTAGTTTCCGCCCCATCACTTAACTGAGACAGCCCTGACCAAAATTACTAATGACCTACTTACAGCCAAAGCTAACGGACAATACTCTGTACTCCTCTTTCTAGACCTGTCCTTTGCTTTTGACACAGTTGACCACTGCCTCCTACTACAGATCCTCTCCTCCTTTGGCATCAAAGACCTCACCCTATCCTGGATCTCCTCATACCTTTCCAACTGCACATTCAGCATCTCCCACTCCCACACTACCTCCTCATCCCATCCTCTCTCTGTTGGAGTCCCCAAGGCTCTGTTTTAGGACCCCTACTCTTCTCAATCTATACACTTGGCCTGGGACAACTCAAAAAGTCTCATGGATTCCAGTATCACCTTTATACTGATGACACTCAGATCTTCCTTTCTGGCCCAGACATCACCTCCCTGCTGTCTCAGAATCCCAGAGTGTCTATCAGCCATATCCTCCTCCTTCTCTTCTCGCTTCCTCAAACTCAATGTGGACAAATCTGAACTCATCATCTTTCCTCCATCTCATAGATCTTCCTTAACTGACCTATCTATTGCAATTAACGACATCACGCTTTTCCCCGTAACGGAAGTCCGCTGCCTCGGAGTAACCCTTGACTCTGCCCTGTCCTTCAAACCTCACATCCAAGCTCTTTCCACCTCCTGTGGCCTGCAGCTCAAAAATATCTACAGAGTCCATCCTTTCCTCAACCCTCAATCTACTAAAATGCTTGTGCATGCCCTCATCATCTCTCGCCTCGACTACTACAACATCCTTTTCTGCTAACATCCTTGCACCTCTCCAGTCCATCCTTAACTCTCCTGCCTAATTCATCTCTCTCCTCGCTACTTCTCTGCTTCCCCTGTTGTGAATTCTGTGGCAGAGCTCCCTCCTGTGGTCACAAGTGGTACTTCGGCTGATTCTGTCTGTGAGCTTCCGTTGGTGGAGGAGAGTGGTACTGCGGCTTCTGAGTTTCCTTCCTCAGGTGATGTGGGGAAGTCGTTAGGTGCTGCTCTATTTAACTCCACCTGGTGCTCTGATCCTGGCCTCCAGTCAATGTTCTAGTATTGGACTTGCTTCCTCCTGGATCGTTCCTGTGGCCTGCTGCTCTGCATAGCTAAGTTCCGCTTTTGTTATTTTGTTTGCTGTTTTTTTCTGTCCAGCTTGCTTATTTGGTTTTTCTTGCTTGCTGGAAGCTCTGGGACGCAGAGGGTGTACCTCCGTGCCGTTAGTCGGTACGGAGGGTCTTTTTGCCCCCTTTGCGTGGTTGTTTGTAGGGTTTTGTGTTGACCGCAAAGTTACCTTTCCTATCCTCGCTCTGTTCAGAAAGTCGGGCCTCACTTTGCTAATTCTATTTCATCTCTACGTTTGTCTTTTCATCTTAACTCACAGTCATTATATGTGGGGGGCTGCCTTTTCCTTTGGGGTATTTCTCTGAGGCAAGGTAGGCTTATTTTCTATCTTCAGGCTAGCTAGTTTCTCAGGCTGTGCCGAGTTGCATAGGGAGCGTTAGGCGCAATCCACGGCTGCCTCTAGTGTGGTTGGAGAGGATTAGGGATTGCGGTCAGCAGAGTTCCCACGTCTCAGAGCTCGTTCTATGTTTTCGGGTTATTGTCAGATCACTGTATGTGCTCTGACTTCTATGTCCATTTTGGTACTGAATTACCTAAATCAGAACATTCCCCCCTCTGTAAATCTCTTCACTGGCTCCTATTCCCTCAGTGTGTCCAGTTCAAATTACTAATACTGACCTACAAAGCCATCCATAACCTGTCTCCTCCATATATCTCTGAACTAATCTCCCGTTATATCTTCCCTCACGTAATCTCCCGTCCTCCCTATACCTCCTTCTCTACTCCACACTTATTTGCTCCTCACCCAACCACCTTCAAGACTTCTCCCGAATATCCCCCATCCTCTGGAATTCTTTGCCCCAACACGTCCGATTATCAACCACATTCGGATCCTTGAGACGGAACCTGAAAACTCAACTCTTCAAGAAAGCCTGCAGCCTGCACTGACCCTGCTGCTTCCTGACCACTACCGAAGCTACCGCCTCACCAACAACGGAACTCCTGCAACCCTCGACCTACTGTCTCCTTTTACCACCTCTGTATCAGTCTGTAATTGTTAGTTTGCTTACTGTAGTGATATCTGTAAATTTTTATGTAACCCTTTCTCATGTACAGCACCATGGGATCAATGGTGCTATATAAATACATAATAATAATAATAATAATAGTTAGTAGGGTCCTCCCTTTCTCATCCTCTAGAGCAGTGTTCTCCAACTTCTGTTCTCAATAGTCACCAATAGGTCATGTTTTCAGGATTTCCTTAGTATTGTACAGATGATAATTCCATTACCTGGAAAGGTAAGAATTCCATCACCTGTGCAATACTAAGGAAATCCTGAACACATGACCTGTTGGTGGTTCTTGAGGACCTGAGTTGGGGAGCACTGCTATAGAGTGTAAGCTCTTATGGTCAGCAGGATACTCTCTATCTCATGTAGAGTGTAAACTCTTATGGTCAGTGGGGTCCTCTCTCTCTCCTGTAGAATGTAAGCTCTTGTAGTCAGCAAGGTCCTCTTTCTCTCTCCTTTAGAATGTAAGCTCTTGTGGTCAGCAGGGTCCTCTCTATCTCCTGTAGAGTGTGAACTCTTGTGGTCAGTGAGGTCCACACTCTCTCCTGTAGAATACAAGCTCTTACGGTGAGCAGGGTCCTCTCTCTCTCCTGTAGAGTGTAAGCTCTTATGGTCAGTAGAGTCCTCTCTATCTACTGTAGAGTATGAGCTTTTATGTTCAGTGGGGTCCTCTCTTTCTCCTGTAGAGTGTAAGCTCTTATAGTCACAGAGTGCTCATTATCTACTGTAGAGTATGAACTATTGTTGTCAGTGGGGTCCTCTCTCTCTCCTGCAGAATGCATGCAAGCTCTTATGGTCATAAGGGGCCTCTCCCTCTCTTGCCTGTAAGCTTTTATGATCATTGGAATGTTCTCTCTCTCCCGTCCCCACATGTATTTTCTGAGCAATTACAAGTTTTTCATTATTGAGATTTGCTCGAATTTAGTATCACCAAATCAACTTGTGTGGGGGGGGGGGAATTCATTGAAGTCAGCAAATTTTAAAACATCCTTTCATCTCTAGAAGTTTATATTCTGGAATCTGGTGACATCCACTTTAAATAAAAAATATGCACATAATTAGTGTTGAGCATTCCGATACCGCAAGTATCGGGTATCGGCCGATACTTGCGGTATCGGAATTCCGATACCGAGATCCGATACTTTTGTGGTATCGGGTATCGGTATCGGATCCATAGTGAGGTGTAAAATAAAGAATTTAAATAAAAAATATTGATATATTCACCTCTCCAGCGGCCCCTGGACATCACCGCGGGTAACCGGCAGGCTTCTTTGTTTAAAATGAGCGCGTTTAGGACCTGAGGAATGACGTCGCGGCTTCTGATTGGTCGCGTGCCGCCCATGTGACCGCCACGCGACCAATCAGAAGCCGCGACGTCATTCCTCAGGTCCTAATTTCCTAGAATGAGGAGTTTAGTTCCTGAGAATGACGTCGCGGCTTCTGATTGGTCGCGTGCCGCCCATGTGACCGCTACGCGACCAATCAGAAGCTGCGACGTCATTCTCAGGCACTAAACTCCTCATTCTAGGAATTTAGGACCTGAGGAATGACATTGGTCGCGTGGCGGTCACATGGGCCGCACGCGACCAATCAGAAGCCGCGACGTCATTCCTCAGGTCCTAAACGCGCTCATTTTAAACAAAGAAGCCTGCCGGTTACCCGCGGTGATGTCCAGGGGCCGCCGGAGAGGTGAATATATCAATATTTTTTATTTTAATTCTTTATTTTACACATTAATATGGATCCCAGGGCCTGAAGGAGAGTTTCCTCTCCTTCAGACCCTGGGAACCATCAGGATACCTTCCGATACTTGGTGTCCCATTGACTTGTATTGGTATCGGATATCGGTATCGGCGATATCCGATACTTTTCGGGTATCGGCCGATACTATCCGATACTGATACTTTCAAGTATCGGACGGTATCGCTCAACACTACACATAATATATTAGCCTCTGTTCAATGTGTCTGACATTATTGAATGAACCTCTAATATTTTGATTCTTGTTCACATGCTCTGCTACTAAGTTCAAAATATAGGCTATGGTGGGAAACATTATGGCTAAAAACTTGTTGTATAGTGAGTCATAAAGACTACTCAATGAATATTTGCAACTTTTATTTTCTCTTTTTTTAACCAGAATTTTTAAATAATATTTTCTTTTTAGTAGTAGCAAATATCTGCTCTGGTTTTGAAGGTGCAAATATGCATTTAATCTCCAAGCCAAATTAATTATTAAGCTCTTCAGCTAAAACTGCTGATTTAAAATGTGTTTTAATAATGTATTCTTCTTCTATATAAAAGACATGTTGCAAATATTCACAGTTGTAAAATCTTATAGCTGTAGACTATAACTGTTTGATTTCTTTGGCAGGATAGTTATGTAGTCTGGTGTTTTATAGTTTTTAGAAAAGTTCTAACATCAGTCTGCTCTGCCTGCTACTACAATTTCTATAGAAAAATCAGTTTTTATAAGGTTCCTGGTGTATATTACTATTTAGGTATCCACAGAAAAAGTCTTTGGTATGAAGTTTTTAATTACATTTCAGTAAGCATGTTCAATACTTTTTCTCTGTCTCATTTCTCATTATTGCATATAACTTAATTTATGAACAACTATGGCTTGATTTATTTGCCTGTGAAGATTGAATTGGTTGTTATCGACATCTGATAATTGTTTCCATTTAGTGCTGTTGCTACTAAGTGAAGAGTAGAGATGAGCAAACCACTGGATGTTTGGATTCAGTGAACAATTAAAAAAAGGTTCGATTTCGAGGGGCCATAACATCCAGTTTTTGCCACACTGTCATGTGCATGACAGCACGGCAAACACTGCCTCTGATTGGCGGAGATAGCCATGGTTCCCATGCTGTCAAATCACAGCGTGAGCACACAGCTGTAATTGGAGGTAAAAAGTTTACCTCAGGTCACTGGCGTCAGCTGATGGAACTACTGCTCCCATCAGCCGATGCCTGTTGCCGCTAATAACAGCGAGAGAGGGAACGGCTAATGGGAGTATTCATAAGCCGACACCTGCGCTCTAAATAAATAATTTAAAATAAAAATGGCGTGGGTTCCCCTGTATTTATGATAACCTACTAGACAAAACTGACAGCTGCAGGCTTTTTTATTTCAAATAAAGGACTTTATTCTTGCTGTTTGTTTGTTTACAATATAACTAAAGGATTAATAATGGAGAATTGTCTTATAGACTGATCTCCAATACTAAGCCATGAGCTTGATGTCACCGGGCAATACAGAGGTGTATCAACCCCACAAATATGAACCCCACTTGCTACCACCACAGTGCAAGTGGGAAGAGCTGGACAAAGTGCCAGAATTGACACATGTAGTAGATTTACCTTTTGTGGGTAGCTGCATGATGCTATTTTTAGGCTGGATGGGCCAATATCCATAGCCCCTTACCAGCCTGAGAATACCAGCCCCCAGCTGCCTGCTTTAACTTGGCTGATTGTCAAAAAAGTTTGAGGCGGACCCCACTCTGTTTTTTAAAATTATTTATTAAAATAAATTAAAAAAATGGCATGGGGCAACTCTTTTCTTGATAACCAGCCTTGATAAAGCTGACAGCTGGGGGATGCAGCCCACAGCTGTCAGTTTTGCCTGGCAGGTTATCAAAATTACACAGGAACCCAAGCTGTTTTATTTAAATATATATTTATTTAGAGCACAGGCGCTGGTTAATGAATACTTCCATTAGCTGTGCCTGCTCTGGCTGTCATTAGCAGCTGCAGGCATCGGCTGATGGGGAAATTAGTCCCATCAGTTGACGCCAGTGTCCGGAGGTAAACTTTTTACCTCCGATCACAGCAGTGTGCTCACGCTGTGATTTTTTCCAGCATAGGAACTGCAGATCCCTGACCGACGGTAATGATTTACCGTAGTAGTCTCTCATCAGCCAAGGCCTGCTGACCTGTGGGAAAGCTTTTACCGCGGGTCACAGTCACTGTGGGGTCACGCTGACATCTCACAGCGTGTCTCCGCAGCTCTCTGACTGACAGTAACAATCTTACCAGCGTGAACGTTACCGCCGATCAGAGCCACAGGTAAGATCACAGCCTTAGTGTAAACTTGATCATTTATTGAATTTTGTAGAAGTTGCTTGGGAATCCGAACACTAATCCAAATGTGCAACGTTCGTGCCGACTTTGAGATTGCCGGACGTTTTCGCTAATCTCTAGTGATGAGTAATAAAGAAATCTTGCATAAAATAAGTTTTCATAATTAATAAATATATATATAGTACAGGCCAAAAGTTTGGACATACCTTCTCATTTAAAGATTTTTCTGTATTTTCATGACTATGAATATTGTACATTCACACTGAAGGCATCAAAACTATGAATTAACACATGTGGAATTATATACTTAACAAAAAAGTGTGAAACAACTGAAAATATGTCTTATATTCTAGGTTCCTCAAAGTAGCCACCTTTTGCTTTGATGATTGCTTTGCACACTCTTTGCATTCTCTTGATGAGCTTCAAGAGGTAGTCATCTGGAATGGTCTTCCAACAATCTTGAAGGAGTTCCCAGAGATGCTTAGCACTTGTTGGCCCTTTTGCCTTCACTCTGCGGTCCAGCTCACCCCAAACCATCTTGATTGGGTTCAGTTCTGGTGACTGTGGAGGAAAGGTCATCTGGTGTAGCACCCCATCGCTCTCCTTCTTGTTCAAATAGCCCTTACACAGCCTGGAGGTGTGTTTAGGGTCATTGTCCTGTTGAAAAATAAATGATGGTCCAACTAAACGCAAACCGGATGGAATAGCATGCCGCTGCAAGATGCTGTGGTAGCCTTGCTGGTTCAGTATGCCTTCAATTTTGAATAAATCCCCAACAGTGTCACCAGCAAAGCACCCCCCACACCATCACACCTCCTCGTCCATGCTTCACGGTGGGAACCAGGCATGTAGAGTCCATCCGTTTATCTTATCTGCATTGCACAAAGACATGGTGGTTGGAACCAAAGATCTCAAATTTGGACTCATCAGATCAAAGCACAGATTTCCACTCTTCTAATGTCCATTCCTTGTGTTCTTTAGCCCAAACAAGTCTCTTCTGCTTGTTGCCTGTCCTTAGCAGTGATTTCCTAGCAGCTATTTTACCATGAAGGCCTGCTGCACAAAGTCTCCTCTTAACAGTTGTTGTAGAGATGTGTCTGCTGCTAGAACTCTGTGTGGCATTGACCTGGCCTCTAATCTGAGCTGCTGTTAACCTGCGATTTCTGAGGCTGGTGACTTGGATAAACTTATCCTCAGATGCAGAGGTGACTCTTGGTCTTCCTTTCCTGGGGCGATCCTCATGTGAGCCAGTTTCTTTGTAGCGCTTGATGGCTTTTGCCACTGCACTTGGGGGCACTTTCAAAGTTTTCCCATTTTTTTGGACTGACTGACCTTCATTTCTTAAAGTAATGATGCCCACTCGTTTTTCTTTACTTAGCTGCTTTTTTCTTGCCATAATAAAAATGCTAACAGTCTATTCAGTAGGACTATCACCTGTGTATTCACCAGTAGTGTTGAGCATTCCGATACTGCAAATATCGGGTATCGGCCGATATTGGCGGTATCGGAATTCCGATACTGAGTTCTGATACTTTTCACAATATCGGATACCGGAATTTGAAGTTCCCATAATTCAATGAGCCAGTTTGATTTAATTCAGCCAATGAGGAATCCTAAGAAGTGTGGGCACATCCTGTTATGAATGTTAGTCATGTAACTACTGGCATGGCTGTGATTGGCTGCTGAAATGATGTCATGACGCACTATAAATGTCGCCGCCGCCATTTTGGGTTCACTCTGCTGTGAATTCAGTTAGGGACAGGACACTGTGTTCTGACTGAGGGCCAGTTTGAGATAGCGATATGCTTCATTGTGCTTTATCCAGGCTAATTTAGCAACCGCTGTGTGAGAACCTTGTTTTTGCTGTGCAGCGCTATTCATGGCTGTCTGCAAGGTCTCAGTGTGAGTGCAGCTCACTCTGTAGTCTGTTCTGCAGCCACAGCCAGTTGTAGACAGCTCTATGTGCGTCACTGCCTCATACTGTTCCATTGTCCTTTTTTCAATTAGTGCTGCCTGCTGCACATTTTGTCCTGATTTATCCCATTAGTGGGTTTCCAGCCGTATCCTGCTAGATTGTGGAAACACACTATATCGGAGCACAAAGAGAAGCTTTTTTAGGCCTTGCAGCGCCGTTCATGGCTGTCTGCAAGGTCTCTGTGTGAGTGCAGCTCACTCTGTAGTCTGTTCTGCAGCCACAGCTAGTTGTAGTCAGCTCAGCGTGCACATTTTGTCCTTATTTATCCTATTAGTGGGTTTCTATCCGTATCCTGCTAGATTGTGGAAAAACACTATATAGGAGTACATAGAGGAGCTTTTTTGGACTTGCAGTGCCGTTCTCGGCTGTCTGCAAGGTCTCTGTGTGAGTTCAGCTCATGCTGTAGTCTGTTCTGCGAAAAAAACAAAAAGTTAATAAAGTTCACCAAACACTTCACTTTACAGTTGTGTAGGCCACATTAGCTCATATTGAAGTCTAGTTCACACTTTATGAAATTAATGTTTCATATACCTGTTAGCAGCTGTTCAGGAATAAGCACACTAAGCCCTTAGTACTTTTCTGCCTGTCTTTATCAGTCTACCAAGATGAAGAAGGCAGGGAGTAAGGCACTTGGTCGTGGGCGTGGAGTTTCGGCAGGGAGAGGATGTGGGGATTCTGTGCCTGCTGCGGGCACTGGTGACTTATCATCCCTCAGTTTTAGAAAGGAACAGTCCTTCATGTGCAGCTTTGTAGGAGCTCGCCGTACCCCACTGCTGCGGGACAAACAAATTGAAGCCGTTGTCGGATGGATGGCAGCTAATGCATAGACTTCAATTAGTGCCACATCCTCTCAGGTCCGGAGCGCTGAAGAGCACCCATCTGTCTTTTCACCACCTGCCAAATTGCCCAGGTAGTTAGAGAGCCCAGGACAGGAGCCATCTCTACTTCTGTTCTCTAAATCTCTTGGCTTGGAAAGAGGGGGCCAGCCAAGCAGCATTCTAGAATCTGAAGAGGTAGTATACAGTGATGCGCAACAGCTTAGTCTCTCTGAATCTGAAGAGGCGAGTGGGCCAGTGCCTACGGTCAGCACACCTCAGTACGCATCTGATGATGAGACTCAGGTGCCACTTTCTGGTGTGTACTATGCTGCTGAGACTACCCAGGAGAAGCAGTTGTTGGAAGAGGGTAATGTAGATGATGAGGTCCTTGACCCATCATGGCGTAAGGTACAGGAAGGTGGTGGGAGCAGCTCTGAGGAAGAGATTCCCTGAACGGCCCAAAGAGGGAGAGGGAGGGGGCAGACTGGGTTGCCTGTAGCCTCCACTTCGGCATTAGGAGCATGCCTCTTCCAAAGCCCAAAATGGGCGCTCCCAAGACTTGCAGTGCCTGGTCCTTTTTTGACACAGTTGCAGATGACATTTGCTTTGTGAAATGCAAGCTGTGTAATCAGAAAGTCAAAAGAGGGAAAAGTGTCAGCAACCTCAATACCACAAATATGTGGAAACATGTGCGGACCAAGCACATTTTGCAGTTACAAAAACACACTGAAGACCTAGAGTGGCACCTACAACCTCTTCAGCTCGTGTTGTAGCCTCTACCTCTAGCTCACACACAGTTGGTCCATCTTCCTCACAGGATCTCCATGGAAGAACCTCTGGCACTGTTGTACAGAGACTCAGTATAATTACACCCACAGCACCACGTTCCCTGTCATCCTCACACTCCCAACCCAGTCTACAGCCATCGGTAGCGCAGGCATGGGAGAAAAGGCGGCCATTCTCGGTAAACCACCCCCGAGCACAGGCTCTGAATGCTGGCATTGCAAAACTACTGTCCCTTGAAATGCTGTCATTCAGGCTGGTGGAGACTGACACCTTCCGTAACTTGATGGCATTGGCAGTCCCACAATACAACGTGCCCAGCCGCTTTTATTTCAGCAGTCAAGCCGTCCCTGCCCTGCAAAAGCATGTGGAGTGAAACATTAAACATGCGCTACCTAACGCCGTCAGTAGCAAGGTCCACCTCACCACCGATGAATGGACCAGTCACCATGGACAGGGACGATACCTTTCCCTCACTGCCCATTGGGTAAATGTTGTGGAGCCAGGTACAGATCTTGAGAGTGGCGCTGTACATGTTCTGCCAACTCCAAGGATTGCAGGAATCCGATCTGTACACATTCACTCCTCCTCATACTCCAGTTCCTCTGAATCATCGCTGCAGGAGCCGTCACAGTCCACCTCCACATGGACCCGTGAACGCTTACCTGTTATGACCGATATGAGCACAGCCATGGCCAAACGTCAACAGGCCATATTGAAATTAATTTCTTTGGGGAATCGAAGCCACACAGCGCAGGAGCTCTGGAATGCCATCAAGCAGGAGAGCGACATGTGGTTTGTGCCAATGAATCTAAAGCCAGGCTTGGCAGTGTGTGACTATAATGGGGTCTACCAAGCTGGGGTACCTCTTTCAGTACCACCCCGTGTTTCAGGAGGTCCACTCTGCTTTGGCTGGAGTCTGAATGAAGGATGCTGGCTGGAATTGCTTGGTTACATGGGCGCATATAAAAGATCACTGTGTCTCCACGTATTTCCAGTCTGACAACACTTTACTCACAGGACACAGAATATATCACACAGATACAGAGGGAAGGCCAATAGAAAAGCGGCAGGCCAGACTTACAATAGCCGCAGGTGGCCGGAGCCTGCTGATATTTACTGTGGGAATTACAAAGGTGGGGGGCGGACAAAAGGGGAATATCGTGTCCCCTCTGACGAGGGGCGCAGCCTGTGGGCTGATGCGTTAGGGACATGCATCTCACATGGAACCTATAATACATACATATAACTGCACAACATATTCTGGGTGCTGAGTGGTTCCGTAACACGTAACAGTGACAAATCTGGTGGCAGCTCTGGGACTAGGCAACCTCACTTACATCCCATGTCTGGTACATGTGCTCAACTTGGTCGTGCAGAGATTTTTGAGGGACTATCCGGATCTTGATGCACTGCTGCACAAGGTCCGCCTAGAGTGTGCTCACTTGCGGCGTTCCAGCATGGCAAGATCGCGCAATGCAGCTCTGCAGCACCAATTCCGCCTTCCAGAACATCGCATCATATGTGACCTACCCACCAGGTGGAATTCAACATTACATATGTTGGAGCGGTTGTGTGAGCAGCACCCAGCAGTAATGGAGTACCAGCTGCATCAGGTGCAAAAAAGTCGCACTGCGCGCCGTTCAGACTTCACAACCACTGAGTGGGCCACTATGAAGGACATCTGCCAGGTTTTGTGTGCCTTCGATGATTCCACGCGGATGGTGAGTGCAGATGATGCACTAGTGAGCATGACTATCCCCCTTATCTGCCTGCTTGAAAGAACACTGCAAGTGCTAAGGGAGGAGGTTGTGGAAGAGGAGGAGAATGAGGAGTCACAAATGCCATCTGTTTCTGGACAGTCTGCGCAACGTGGGTCCTCACAAAGGCCTAGGCAGGGGACACTTTGTGAAGAGGATGAGAAGGAGTCAATGGAGGAGGAAGACATCTGTCCAGAGGAGGGAGTTACACAATGCTCTAGTAGTCAGTATGTAGAGTGACGGTGGGGTGATGCAGAGCAGGCAGAGATCATGCCTCAAGCAGGGGACAGCATTTCTTGGCCAGTTGGCAGTCTGCAGCACATGGTTGATTTCATGCTGCAGTGCCTGAAAAACGACAGCCGCATCGCCCACATTCTCAACACGACTGATTATTGGGTGTACACCCTCCTAGATCCTTGCTCCCGGGACAACTTACAAAGCCTCATAACACGGTTGAACTGGGAGCGTAAAATGCGGGAGTACCAAGACACACTGGTGCATTCCATCATCTTCTCCAGTACAACCGAGAGCAGTGCTGCTAGTGCTTTACAAAGCAGCTCATTGCGTCGAGGCAGTGAAGGAAGCTCTGCAAATAGAGGGAGCAGAAGCAGTGCCTCAGCATAAGGCAAGGCCAGTGTGGCCCAAATGTGGCAAACTTTTGTGTGCCTGCCACAAATGTCTACTCCTTCACAGACAGCTCCAGTCAGCAGGAGGCAACGTTTCTGTCAGATGGTGACAGACTACATGTCTTGCCCGCTCAGGGTACTCCCAGACGGCTCTTCCCCCTTCAAGTTTTGGGTTTCTAAGCTGAATACATGGCCAGAGCTTAGCCAGTATGCATTGGAGGTGCTGGCTTGCCCTGATGCTAGTGTATTATCTGAACGCGTCTTTAGTGCCGCAGGTGAATGTCAGCCGTAATATCGGTATTATATGTGTTATTAGGCATATGGATTGTTATCTTTTTGCCATATATGCCTATTAGCGGGGAGTCACATCAGTCTTCGGCTCTGTTATGATCCTGTACTTGTCTGTTATAATATCTCACCTAGTTATAATATTTTGTGTGTTGGTTTTAAACTTTTTGAAACAAAATATGTGGTTTTATTGACTATATTTGTGATCCAGCCTCTTCATAGTTCTCTATTGGTGTCTATATATTTTCTGATGAAGGGATCTGAGTAATTAGCAATGAGAGCATTGTTTCTTTGCTGGTTACATATTATCGGAATGCGTATTTAGTGCCGCAGGTGGTGTACTAACAGACCGTCGCATGCAACTACCCTCCGATAACCTTGACTGGCTTACTTTTCTGAAAATGAACAAGGCCTGGATCTCACAGGAATTTGCCACTCCTGTTTCAGATTAAATAATTGGTTGGCAACAGTATCCAGGTCTCCTGTTGTGTTCATGTTTCTACCAACTGAACTGTATATGTAGCTATGTATCCGGCAATTTCTCCTGCTCTGTCCACACTCACACTACAACAGATATTAAATTTGCTCCAATTAGGCCTCAGCCTACACTCTGCTTCTCCTGGATTCCCTGGGCTCCAATACCACCAGTTACTGCTCGGAAGTGCTGTCTGCACAGTCAACACTTGCTCCTCTGTTATTGGGGTTCAGTAACGTCAGCTGATCCCCAGCTGTGTATCCGGCAATGTCTCCTGCTCCCTCCACATTCACATTACATCAGATATTAAACTTGCTACAATTAGGCCTCGGCCTACACCCTGATTGACCTGTTGTGAAAGGTAATTCAGTACCACAATGGACATAGAGGTCAGCGCACATACAGTGACCTGGCAATAACCCAAAAAAAAAGAACGAGCTCTGAGACGTGGGAACTCTGTTGACCGCAATCCCTAATCCTCTCCAACAACACTAAAGGCAGCCGTGGATTGCGCCTAACGCTCCCTATGCAACTCGGCACGGCCTGAGAAACTAGCTAGCCTGAAGATAGAAAAATAAGCCTACCTTGCCTCAGAGAAATACCCCAAAGGAAAAGGCAGCCCCCCACATATAATGACTGTGAGTTAAGATGAAAAGACAAACTTAGAGATGAAATAGATTTAGCAAAGTGAGGCCCAACTTTCTGAACAGAGCGAGGATAGGAAAGGTAACTTTGCGGTCAACACAAAACCCTACAAAAACCACGCAAAGGGGGCAGAAAGACCCTCCGTACTGAACTAATGGCACGGAGGTACACCCTCTGCGTCCCAGAGCTTCCTGCAAGCAGGAAAAAACAAATAGACAAGCTGGACAGAAAAACAGCAAACAAAATAGCAAAAGTGGAACTTAGCTATGCAGAGCAGCAGGCCACAGGAACGATCCAGGAGGAAACAGGTCCAATACTAGAACATTGACTGGAGGCCAGGATCAAAGCACTAGGTGGAGTTAAATAGAGCAGCACCTAACGACTTCCCCACATCACCTGAGGAAGGAAACTCAGAAGCCGCAGTACCACTTTCCTCCACCAACGGAAGCTCACAGAGAGAATCAGCCGAAGTACCACTTGTGACCACAGGAGGGAGCTCTGCCACAGAATTCACAACAGTACCCCCCCTTGAGGAAGGGTCACCGAACCCTCACCAGAGCTCCCAGGACGACCAGGATGAGCCATATGAAAGGCACGAACAAGATCGGGAGCATGGACATCAGAGGCAAAGACCCAGGAATTATCTTCCTGAGCATAACCCTTCCACTTAACCAGATACTGGAGTTTCCGCCTTGAAACACGAGAATCCAAAATCTTCTCCACAATATACTCCAACTCCCCCTCCACCAAAACCGGGGCAGGAGGATCAACAGATGGAACCATAGGTGCCACGTATCTCCGCAACAATGACCTATGGAATACGTTATGTATGGAAAAAGAATCTGGAAGGGTCAGACGAAAAGACACAGGATTAAGAACCTCAGAAATCCTATACGGACCAATAAAACGAAGTTTAAACTTAGGAGAGGAAACCTTCATAGGAATATGACGAGAAGATAACCAAACCAAGTCCCCAACCCGAAGTCGGGGACCCACACAGCGTCTGCGATTAGCGAAACGTTGAGCCTTCTCCTGGGACAAAGTCAAATTGTCCACCACATGAGTCCAAATCTGCTGCAACCTGTCCACCACAGTATCCACACCAGGACAGTCCGAAGACTCAACCTGCCCTGAAGAGAAACGAGGATGGAACCCAGAGTTGCAGAAAAACGGTGAAACCAAGGTAGCCGAGCTGGCCCGATTATTAAGGGCGAACTCAGCCAAAGGCAAAAAGGACACCCAGTCATCCTGACCAGCAGAAACAAAGCATCTCAGATATGTTTCCAAGGTCTGATTGGTTCGTTCGGTCTGGCCATTAGTCTGAGGATGGAAAGCCGAGGAAAAAGACAAGTCAATGCCCATCCTACCACAAAAGGCTCGCCAAAACCTCGAAACAAACTGGGAACCTCTGTCAGAAACGATATTCTCTGGAATGCCATGTAAACGAACCACATGCTGGAAAAACAATGGCACCAAATCAGAGGAGGAAGGCAATTTAGACAAGGGTACCAAATGGACCATCTTAGAGAAGCGATCACAGACCACCCAAATGACTGACATCTTTTGAGAGACGGGAAGATCTGAAATAAAATCCATAGAGATATGTGTCCAAGGCCTCTTCGGGACCGGCAAGGGCAAAAGCAACCCACTAGCACGAGAACAGCAGGGCTTAGCCCGAGCACAAATCCCACAGGACTGCACAAAAGTACGCACATCCCGCGACAGAGATGGCCACCTTCTAAATTTCTGACAATATACCTCTATTTCATCCTGACCCTGACACAGAGCCAGCAAATTCTTCTCTGCCTGATCCACAGAATTAGGCTCATCGTACAGCAATCCGAGCGCCAGGAAAAACGCATCGATATTACTTAATGCAGGATCTCCTGATGCAAGAGAAAATGCCCAGTCCTGAGGGTCGCCACGCAAAAAAGAAATAACGATCCTAACTTGTTGAACTGGGTCACCAGAGGAGCGAGGTTTCAAAGCCAGAAATAGTTTACAATTATTTTTGAAACTCAGAAATTTAGTTCTATCTCCAAAAAACAAATCAGGAATAGGAATTCTCGGTTCTAACATAGAATTCTGAACCACAAAGTCTTGAATACTTTGTACTCTTGCCGTGAGCTGATCCACACATGAAGACAGACCTTTAATGTCCATTGCTACACCTGTGTCCTGAACCACCCAAATGTCTAGGGGGAAAAAAAGGCAAAACACAGTGCAAAGAAAAAAAAATGGTCTCAGAACTTCTTTTTTCCCTCTATTGAGAATCATTAGTACTTTCGGCCTCCAGTACTGTTGTGAAAGGTAATTCAGTACCACAATGGACATAGAGGTCAGCGCACATACAGTGACCTGGCAATAACCCAAAAAACAAGAACGAGCTCTGAGACATGGGAACTCTGTTGACCGCAATCCCTAATCCTCTCCAACAACACTAAAGGCAGCCGTGGATTGCGCCTAACGCTCCCTATGCAACTCGGCACGGCCTGAGAAACTAGCTAGCCTGAAGATAGAAAAATAAGCCTACCTTGCCTCAGAGAAATACCCCAAAGGAAAAGGCAGCCCCCACATATAATGACTGTGAGTTAAGATGAAAAGACAAACGTAGAGATGAAATAGATTTAGCAAAGTGAGGCCCAACTTTCTGAACAGAGCGAGGATAGGAAAGGTAACTTTGCGGTCAACACAAAACCCTACAAAAACCACACAAAGGGGGCAAAAAGACCCTCCGTACCGAACTAATGGCACAGAGGTACACCCTCTGCGTCCCAGAGCTTCCAGCAAGCAGGAAAAAACAAATAGACAAGCTGGACAGAAAAAACAGCAAACAAAATAGCAAAAGTGGAACTTAGCTATGCAGAGCAGCAGGCCACGGGAACGATCCAGGAGGAAACAGGTCCAATACTAGAACATTGACTGGAGTCCAGGATCAAAGCACTAGGTGGAGTTAAATAGAGCAGCACCTAACGACTTCCCCACATCACCTGAGGAAGGAAACTCAGAAGCCGCAGTACCACTTTCCTCCACCAATGGAAGCTCACAGAGAAAATCAGCCGAAGTACCACTTGTGACCACAGGAGGGAGCTCTGCCACAGAATTCACAACATTGACCCTCACCTGCTGTGTGCGCGGCAATTTCTCCACTCAGTTTCTAGCATTGACCCTGGGCTCCAACACCACCAGTTGCTGCCCGGAAGTGCTGTCTGCACAGTCAACAGTTGCTCCTCTGCTATTGGGGTTCAGTAACGCTAGCTGCTCCCCTGCTGTGTGTGTGACAATTTCTCCACTCAGTTTCTAGCATTGACCCTAGGCTCCAAAACTGCCAGTTGCTGCCCAGAATTGCCGTCTGCACAGTCAACAGTTGCTCCTCTGTTATTGGGGTTCAGTAACGCCAGCTACTCTCCTGCTGTGTGTGCGGCAATTTCTCCACTCAGTTTTTAGCATTGACCCTGGGCTCCAACACCGCCAGTTGCTGCCCGGATGTGCTGTCTGCACAGTCAACAGTTGCTCCTCTGTTATTGGGGTTCAGTAACGCCAGCTGCTCCCCTGCTGTGTGTGTGGCAATTTCTCCACTCAGTTTCTAGCATTGACCCTGGGCTCCAACATGGCCAGTTGCTGCCTGGAAGTGCTGTCTGCACAGTCAACAGTTGCTCCTCTGTTATTGGGGTTCAGTAACGCCAGCTGCTCCCCTGCTGTGTGTGCGGCAATTTCTCCACTCAGTTTCTAGCATTGACCTTGGGCTCCAACACCGCCAGTTGCTGCTCGGAAGTGCCGTCTGCACAGTCAACATATGCTCCAGTGTTTTAGGGTTCAGTAACGTCAGCTGATCCCCAGCTGTGTGTGCGACAATTTCTCCTGCTCCCTCCACATTGACACCACTACAGATTTTAAACTTGCTCCAATTAGGCCTCAGCCTACACTCTGTTTCTCATGTAATTCCTGGGCTCCAACACAGCCAGTTGCTACTCAGAAATGTCTTTGGCATGGGTACTCCCACCTGCCCAGCCTGCTTCGAGTACGCCAGCTGTTTCCGGGTAGTGTCAAGGTCACTTTGCCTCCAATACGTTGTCCTGTCGGGTTGCAGTCGGGTTAGCCAACTCTATGGTGCCTGCAGTTTAGGTGCTTCCTATGTGGGCTGCGGAACTGGCAATCAAGGCTGGTTCCGTAGTGCCAATAGGACAAGCGCCCCCTGAAGGACTGTGGGCTTTCAGTAACTACGGCCGGCTTGAGGCATAGCAATTTTTTTTTCCTATGGACCTTCTGCTGCCTGAGTTCCAGCACCATTAGCTGGTTCTTTGGAAGACAATATTGAATAGGTCCCCTTGGTTCCAGTACCGTCAGCTGGTTCCAGGCAGAGTCTTTGGCTTAGGTGCCTACTTCTGGGTATCCGAGTTCCACCAATGTCTGGTGGTCCTTGGTAGTGCTTTCTGGCACGGGTACCTCCTGCTTAGTAACCGGGTTCCAGTACCGTCAGCTGGTCCTCGGTAGTTCCATTGGCTCTTGTACCTTCGAGTAGCCATCCGGGTTCCAGTACTGTCAGCTGGTTCTCGACTGTTCCTCAGCCATCTTGTACCTTCTGCTACATTTCCAAGTTCAAGCTTTTGGAAATGGTTTTTGCTAATCACGCTGGAACTCCTTGACGACGACCCTAAAGACGACGAACCTGAAGACCACCTCGAAGAAGACAACGACCCCGGAGACGACGACCCCGGAGACGATGATCCTGGAGGCGATGACCCTGAAGACCACCCCGAAGAAGATGACGACCCCAGAGACAACGACCCTGGAGATGACAACCCTGGAGACGACGACCCTGAAGACCATGAAGCAGGAGAACAAGAAGCTGCAGAACAAAAAGCAGAAGAACATTAAGCATCAGACTAAAAATCAGAGCAAAAGATATTATCTAAATTATAAGCAGAAGAAGATTAAGCGGTGTATGGGGGTGAGTCTGTTCCTCCTCGTGGTGCCCCTGGAAAAAAACCTGCTGCTGCAGGCCAAACTGAATGCGGACAAATCCTGTTGTAAATCTTTTGTGACAGGCAGAACGGAAGGTGTAATCTTCAAACTTTTATAGATAACAACTACAGGAATGCATGTCACAAATAAGAATATGATGAAGAAGAATAATATGAAGAAGATGAATAAGTAGAATATGAAGAAGAATAATAGTTGATTAAAAAGAATATGAAGAATGTAAAAAAAAAGAATAATAGGAAGAAGGTCAAGAAGAAGAAGATGAATAAGGTGAAGGATAAGTTGATGAAAAAGATGCTGCTGTTGAGGATGATGAAGAAGAATGTGTGGGAGAAGTAAAAAAGAAGGTGAAGAGCATGGAAGTAGTGAAACATAAATATCTGACAAAATATAAAACATCTTAACATAGTCAATATCTTTGTAACTCCGAACGTCTAAATTAATTCCTGCTATTTCATTTGATTGGGCTAAACCTCTATGCCTTTAATGTCTCCTCCAGCTCCCCCAATACATCCTACATTATTCTTAGTTGTTTTCATTCATGTAGAATTAATGTAAAAGGAAATAAAGGGTTTATTTTCATTCCGATATTTTTGTCCCGTTGACTTGCATTGGTATCGGGTATCGGTATCGGCGATATCCGATATTTTTTGGATATCGGCCGATCCAATCCGATACCGATATTTCCGAATATAGGAAGGTATCGCTCAACACTATCCACCAGACTTCTGCACAATACAACTGATGGTCCCAACCCCATTTATAAGGCAAGAAATCCCACCTATTAAACCTGACAGGGCATACCTGTAAAGTGAAAACCATTCCCGGTGACTACCTCTTGAAGCTCATCAAGAGAATGCCAAGAGTGTGCAAAGCAGTCATCAAAGCAAAAGGTGGCAACTTTAAGGAACCTAGAATATAAGACATATTTTCAGTTGTTTCACACTTTTTTGTTAAGCATATAATTCCACATGTGTTAATTCATAGTTTTGATGCCTTCAGTGTGAATGTACAATTTTCATAGTCATGAAAATACAGAAAAATCTTTAAATGAGAAGGTGTGTCCAAACTTTTGGTCTGTACTGTATATATACGCATACACACACAGTATCAGTGTACATATGAATATTTCTCTAAGTACCGCTTTGTGGAATGTCTTTATATTTAAATTAACATGGAAAATGTCTATTGCGTAAAGGTTCTGTGTCACTCATCACTGAAGGCAAATAATTAGAAAAGACAGGGAGGCCCTGTGACCCTGTTCCTCAAAATGCATAAGCAGAGACATTCACACTTAATCACTTATGTGCATTTGACTTCTTTAAGATGTTTTTTCCATTAACTCAGTGACTGGTGGTTTGGTTTTTTATGCTCAGGGAGGTGGAAGGAACAACTCAGTTTTCATAAATACAGCCAAATATGCTCAAGATCAGAAAACATATAATGGTTTTTATGACCTCCCTTGGTATGAATTATTTGCTGCAAAACCTTATGATTCATCAACAGATGGAAAAAGTTATTGGACAGGGACAACAATTTATCTTTAACTCTTTAGTACACTGTTGTAAATAAATAAGAATTTATTAAATGAGAAAAACTACTTTCTGTATTTTAGAGTTGCATGCATAAAGGGCATAAATTGAGCAGAAAAAAAAATCCACATTGACATACTGAGAAATCCAATACATTTCCATGACGAATTTTCATGAATTTCGCTATGAATTTGATTACCGATTTGACCATCTGTTTTGCAACGGTTGAAATCAGCGATACCTCAGTTAAGAATAATTGATTGATCACCTTAGTCAATTTACTATTCTCTTCCTTATATTTTACAGCTACTTACAATAATTAGAGGGATTTTCATTTTCCAGGACTTTGATATTTACCCCTTTAACTCCTGGCGATTTTCCTTTTTTCGTTTTTATTTTTACCTCCTCTTCTTCCAAGAGTCATAACTTTTTTATTTTTCTGTCCACATAACCGTATGTGGGATTGTTTTTTGTGGGATAATTTGTACTTTTGAAAGACACTATTCACAATCATGTGATGCATTTGAAAGTGGGAAAAGTGTTTAAGTGTGTTGAAATTGCAAAAAAAAAGTGTAATTCCATAATTGTTTTTGGATTTTTTTATTTAACATGCTCACTATATAGTAAAACTGACCTGGCAATATAATTTTTCAAGTCTGTATGACTATATAAATACCAAAAATATATGTATTTTTTTATTTTTAGTACTGAAAAATGTTTAAAAAAATGTAAAATTTTTTAGCTTTTTTGCCCTTTTCCAAGACCCATAATAGTTTTTTCAGGATATGGTGCTGTGTAAGGGCCAGGGGTGGATTAAGGATAGCCAGGGCCCCGGGCTGTTCAGACGCTGTGGGCCCCCCGGTCATGTGACGGGGGTCATGTGATGGGAGTCATGTGACGGGGTCATGATATAATACCTGAACTAGATTATTCCGGAAAAATAGCCGGGCCCTACTCTACTGTAACCTATTAAATATTTGTTAAAATATGCAATACAATTTAGGTATATTTTGATTTATTTTTCAATTTTTAAAATGACCAATATCACATACAAGGAACAAATACCACCGCACCATGACCAGACCACAAATTACAACCACAGTGATCGAATAATATCACATACAAGGAACAAATACCACCGCACCATGTCAAGACCACATATTACCATTACTAGGGTTGAGCGAAACGGGTCGAACATTTTCAAAAGTCGCCGACTTTTGGCTAAGTCGGGGTTTCATGAAACCCGATCCGACCCCTGTGCGGGGTCGGCCATGCGGTACGCGACTTTCGCGCCAAAGTCGCGTTTCAATGACGCGAAAAGCGCCATTTCTCAGCCAATGAAGGTAAACGCAGAGTGTGGGCAGCGTGATGACATAGGTCCTGGTCCCCACCATCTTAGAGAAGGGCATTGCAGTGATTGGCTTGCTGTCTGCAACGTCACAGGGGCTATAAAGAGGCGTTCCCGCCGACCGCCATCTTACTGCTGCTGATCTGAGCTTAGGGAGAGGTTGCTGCCGCTTTGTCAGAAGCAGGGATAGCGTTAGGCAGGGTCCATTAACCACAAAACCGCTTGTGCTGCAGCGATTTGCACTGTCCAACACCACCCTCGGTGTGCAGGGACAGTGGAAGTTTTTTTTTTTCCCCTCAGCGCTGTAGCTCATTGGGCTGCCCTAGAAGGCTCCCTGATAGCTGCATTGCTGTGTGTACGCCGCTGTGCAAACCAACTGCTTTTTTCAAAGCACAAATCCTCTTGTTCCTTCCTTTCTGCACAGCTATCTTTTTTGTTTGTCCACACTTTTTATTTCATTTGTGCATCAGTCCACTCCTTATTGCTGCCTGCCATACCTGGCTGAGATTACTGCAGGCAGGGAGATAGTAGCTGCCTGCCATACCTGGCTGAGATTACTGCAGGCAGGGAGATAGTAATTGTAGGACATTCCCTGTTTTTTTTTTTTTTTGGTGGGAGATTAAGATTGGCAATTTGGCATTTCTGCTAGAGTGCCATCCCTGTGTGTGCCATCTCTCTCACATAGTGGGCCATAGAAAGCCTTTTCATTTTTCTGTATTTTTTTTTGTGGGGTGTATAAATTCTCCCTGATAAAAATACAGTGGGAGATTAATATTGGCCTTTGGGCTTGTGTGCCAGTCCTGAGTGTGCCATCTCTCTCACAAATAGTGGGCCATAGAAAGCCTATTTTATTTTTTTTTGGGTTTTATAAATTCTCCCTGAAAAAAAGGGAGATTAATATTGGCCTCTGGGCTTCTGTGCCAGTCCTGAGCGTGCCATCTGTGCCAGTCCTGAGCGTCCCATCTCTCTCACAAATAGTGGGCCATAGAAAGCCTATTTAATTTTTTTTTTGGTTTTATAAATTTTCCCTGAAAAAAGGGAGATTAATATTGGCCTCTGGGCTTGTGTGCCAGTTGTGAGCGTGCCATCTGTGCCAGTCCTGAGCGTGCCATCTCTCTCACAAATAGTGGGCCATAGAAAGCCTATTTAATTTTTTTTTTGGTTTTATAAATTTTCCCTGAAAAAAGGGAGATTAATATTGGCCTCTGGGCTTGTGTGCCAGTTGTGAGCGTGCCATCTGTGCCAGTCCTGAGCGTGCCATCTCTCTCACAAATAGTGGGCCATAGAAAGCCTATTTAAATATTTTTTTGGTTTTATAAATTCTCCCAGAAAAAAAGGGAGATTAATATTGGCCTCTGGGCTTCTGTGCCAGTCCTGAGCGTGCCATCTGTGCCAGTCCTGAGCGTCCCATCTCTCTCACAAATAGTGGGCCATAGAAAGCCTATTTAATTTTTTTTTTGGTTTTATAAATTTTCCCTGAAAAAAGGGAGATTAATATTGGCCTCTGGGCTTGTGTGCCAGTTGTGAGCGTGCCATCTGTGCCAGTCCTGAGCGTGCCATCTCTCTCACAAATAGTGGGCCATAGAAAGCCTATTTAAATATTTTTTTGGTTTTATAAATTCTCCCAGAAAAAAAGGGAGATTAATATTGGCCTCTGGGCTTCTGTGCCAGTCCTGAGCGTGCCATCTGTGCCAGTCCTGAGCGTCCCATCTCTCTCACAAATAGTGGGCCATAGAAAGCCTATTTAATTTTTTTTTTGGTTTTATAAATTTTCCCTGAAAAAAGGGAGATTAATATTGGCCTCTGGGCTTGTGTGCCAGTTGTGAGCGTGCCATCTGTGCCAGTCCTGAGCGTGCCATCTCTCTCACAAATAGTGGGCCATAGAAAGCCTATTTAATTTTTTTTTTGGTTTTATAAATTTTCCCTGAAAAAAGGGAGATTAATATTGGCCTCTGGGCTTGTGTGCCAGTTGTGAGCGTGCCATCTGTGCCAGTCCTGAGCGTGCCATCTCTCTCACAAATAGTGGGCCATAGAAAGCCTATTTAAATATTTTTTTGGTTTTATAAATTCTCCCAGAAAAAAAGGGAGATTAATATTGGCCTCTGGGCTTCTGTGCCAGTCCTGAGCGTGCCATCTGTGCCAGTCCTGAGCGTCCCATCTCTCTCACAAATAGTGGGCCATAGAAAGCCTATTTAATTTTTTTTTTGGTTTTATAAATTTTCCCTGAAAAAAGGGAGATTAATATTGGCCTCTGGGCTTGTGTGCCAGTTGTGAGCGTGCCATCTGTGCCAGTCCTGAGCGTGCCATCTCTCTCACAAATAGTGGGCCATAGAAAGCCTATTTAATTTTTTTTTTGGTTTTATAAATTTTCCCTGAAAAAAGGGAGATTAATATTGGCCTCTGGGCTTGTGTGCCAGTTGTGAGCGTGCCATCTGTGCCAGTCCTGAGCGTGCCATCTCTCTCACAAATAGTGGGCCATAGAAAGCCTATTTAAATATTTTTTTGGTTTTATAAATTCTCCCAGAAAAAAAGGGAGATTAATATTGGCCTCTGGGCTTCTGTGCCAGTCCTGAGTGTGCCATCTGTGCCAGTCCTGAGCGTCCCATCTCTCTCACAAATAGTGGGCCATAGAAAGCCTATTTTTTTTTTGGGGGGGGTTTTAGAAATTCTCCCTGGAAAAAAAAAGGGAGATTAATATTGCCCTTTGGGCTTGTGTGCCAGTACTAAGCGTTCCATCTCTCTCTCTCTCTTAGTCAGTGGGCCATAGAACGCCTATTTTTGGTTTTATTTGTTTTCTAAATTCTCCCTGAAAAAATCATTTTATTTTATTTGGTTTCTAAATTCTTCCTGATAAAATCATATTTTTTTTATTATTTTTTTTTCTAAAGTCTCCCTGAAAAAAAAAAAAAAAAAAAAAAAACAGTGGGAGATTAATATTGGCCTTTCTGCTTGTGTGCCAGTCTTGACTCCTGGGTGTGCCATCTCTCTCTCTCTCTCTCTCTCTCTCTCTCTCTCTCTCTCTCTCTCTCTCCAATTGTGGTCCATAGAAAGCCTATATTTTTTTTCCTTGATTTGGGTTCCAAAATCTACCAGAGAAAATAACTCCATCAATCATTGGTAGAAAAATATTGGCCTCTGGGCTTGTGTGCCACTCCTGATTCCTGTGTGCGTCATCTCTCAGTCAGTGGGCCATAGAACGCCTATTTTTGGTTTTATTTGTTTTCTAAATTCTCCCTGAAAAAATCATTTTATTTTATTTGGTTTCTAAATTCTTCCTGATAAAATCATATTTTTTTTATTTTTTTTTTTTCTAAAGTCTCCCTGAAAAAAAAAAAAAAAAAAAAAAAACAGTGGGAGATTAATATTGGCCTTTCTGCTTGTGTGCCAGTCTTGACTCCTGGGTGTGCCATCTCTCTCTCTCTCTCTCTCTCTCTCTCTCTCTCCAATTGTGGTCCATAGAAAGCCTATATTTTTTTTCCTTGATTTGGGTTCCAAAATCTACCAGAGAAAATAACTCCATCAATCATTGGTAGAAAAATATTGGCCTCTGGGCTTGTGTGCCACTCCTGATTCCTGTGTGCGTCATCTCTCACTCAGTGGCCCATAGAAAGCATATAGTTTGTTACATTTGTTTTCTAAATTCTCCCTGCAAAAATAAATTTTTTTTTTGGGGGGGGGTTTCTAAAGTGTTCCTGAAAAAAATAAAAATAAAAAACAAATAATAGTGTGACATTAATATTAACATTTGTGCTTCAGTGACAGTCCTGCGTGTGGGGCATCTCTCTAATTTGCAGCCACCAAAAAAAGAGTGTGTAACATTGTGCCTGATTTTCGCGGTGGTCTCACCAACCTGTAAAGGGGTAGCTAAATCATACTGAAGTTATAGCTCACCGTGTAAGTTGTGTGACTGCAACAAATAACGTTAGTTTGGTTACGTTTTTAAAACAATGAGGAAGTCTAGTGGAAGAGGTCGTGGCCGGGGGCGTTCATTGTCAGCTGGTAATGAGGGTAGTGGTAGTGGTGGAGCATCAGGTGGTCGTGGGGAAAAAAATATTGCACCTAAGTCTGGAGCTGTGGAGCCAGGTTCGTCGTCCGGCTACACAAGGCCTCGAACGCTCCCTTTTCTGGGATTAGGAAAACCGCTTTTAAAGCCGGAGCAGCAAGAGCAAGTTTTGGCTTATCTTGCTGACTCAGCCTCTAGCTCTTTTGCCTCCTCTCGTGAAACTGGTAAAAGTAAAAGCAGCGCGTCGTTAGTGGATGTTCACGGTCAGGGACAAGTCACTTCCTTGTCCTCTTCAGCAAAAACAACAACAGAGAAGAATGCAGCAGGCGACACAACGGGTTACTCCATGGAGCTCTTTACACATACCGTCCCTGGCTTAGAAAGTGAAGCAGTTAACAGTCCATGCCCATTACAAATTGAATCTGACATGGAGTGCACTGACGCACAGCCACAGCCAGACTACTATGCTGGTCCTTTGACTCAGACCACAACATTGCCCTCGCAGGGTGCTGATCAAGAATCAGACCCTGATGAGACTATGTTGCCCCATCACGAACGCTATACCACCGAACGACACGGTGACACAGACGAAGTTGCGCAGGAGGTACAAGAAGAGTTATTAGATGACCCAGTTCTTGACCCCGATTGGCAGCCATTGGGGGAACAGGGTGCAGGCGGCAGCAGTTCTGAAGCAGAGGAGGAGGAGGGGCCGCAGCAGGCATCAACATCGCCACAGGTTCCATCTGCCGGGCCCGTATCTTGCCCAAAACGCGTGGCAAAGCCAAAACCTGGTGGAGGACAGCGTGGCCATCCGGTTAAAGCTCAGTCTGCAATGCCTGAAAAGGTATCCGATGCTAGAAAGAGTGCAGTCTGGCATTTTTTTAAACAACATCCAATTGATCAGCGCAAAGTCATCTGTCAAAAATGTTCTACTTCCTTAAGCAGAGGTCAGAATCTGAAAAGTCTCAATACTAGTTGCATGCATAGACATTTAACCACCATGCATTTGAAAGCTTGGACTAACTACCAAACGTCCCTTAAGGTTGTTGCACCCTCGGCCAATGAAGCTAGTCATCAACGCAACATCCCTTCCGGCAGTGTAGGACCACCATTTAGCGCACCACCTGCTGTATCTGTGCAGGTATCTTTGCCAGGCCAAAGCAGTCAGGGTCAGGGAATCACCAGTTTCGTAGTAGGAAACACTGCATCTAGGGCACCGGCGGCAACAATACCATCTCCCACCGTCTCTCAGTCTGCCATGTCCACCGGCACCCCCGCTAGTTCCACGATCTCCATCTCTCCAGTCCAGCTCACCCTACATGAGACTATGGTTAGAAAAAGGAAGTACTTAGCCTCGCATCCGCGTACACAGGGTTTGAACGCCCACATAGCTAGACTAATCTCGTTAGAGATGATGCCCTACCGGTTAGTTGAAAGCGAAGCTTTCAAAGACCTGATGGACTACGCTGTACCACGCTACGAGCTACCCAGTCGACACTTTTTTTCCAGAAAAGCCATCCCAGCCCTCCACCAGCATGTTAAAGAGCGCATCGTCCATGCACTCAGGCAATCTGTGAGCACAAAGGTGCACCTGACAACAGATGCATGGACCAGTAGGCATGGCCAGGGACGTTACGTGTCCATCACGGCACACTGGGTAAATTGTTATGGCTGGCAATCAGGCAACACAGCGTGCAGTAATCAGCGCACATACAGAGATCTGGCCAAAACCCAAAACAATAGGACGAGCTCTGAGACGTGGAATCTCTGTAGACTGCAGTACCTGAACTGTCCTCACACAACTGGAAGCAGCAGTGGATTGCGCCTATCACTACCTATGCAACTCGGCACTGCCTGAGGAGCTGACTAGCCTGAAGATAGAAATACAAGCCTGACTTACCTCAGAGAAATACCCCAAAGGAATAGGCAGCCCCCACATATAATGACTGTTAGCAAGATGAAAAGACAAACGTAGGAATGAAATAGATTCAGCAAAGTGAGGCCCGATATTCTAGACAGAGCGAGGATAGCAAAGAGAACTATGCAGTCTACAAAAAACCCTAAAACGAAAACCACGCAAAGGGGCAAAAAAGACCCACCGTGCCGAACTAACAGCACGGCGGTGCACCCCTTTGCTTCTCAGAGCTTCCAGCAAAAGATAATAACAAGCTGGACAGAAAAAACAGAAAACAAACTAGAAGCACTTATCTAGCAGAGCAGCAGGCCCAAGGAAAGATGCAGTAGCTCAGATCCAACACTGGAACATTGACAAGGAGCAAGGAAGACAGACTCAGGTGGAGCTAAATAGCAAGGCAGCCAACGAGCTCACCAAAACACCTGAGGGAGGACGCCCAGAGACTGCAATACCACTTGTGACCACAGAATTCACAACAGTACCCCCCCCTTGAGGAGGGGTCACCGAACCCTCACCAGAACCCCCAGGCCGACCAGGATGAGCCACATGAAAGGCACGAACAAGATCTGGGGCATGGACATCAGAGGCAAAAACCCAGGAATTATCTTCCTGAGCATAACCCTTCCATTTGACCAGATACTGGAGTTTCCGTCTAGAGACACGAGAATCCAAAATCTTCTCCACAATATACTCCAATTCCCCCTCCACCAAAACAGGGGCAGGAGGCTCCACAGATGGAACCATAGGTGCCACGTATCTCCTCAACAACGACCTATGGAATACATTATGTATGGAAAAGGAGTCTGGGAGGGTCAGACGAAAAGACACCGGATTGAGAATCTCAGAAATCCTATACGGACCAATAAAACGAGGTTTAAATTTAGGAGAGGAAACCTTCATAGGTATATGACGAGAAGATAACCAAACCAAATCCCCAACACGAAGTCGGGGTCCCACACGGCGTCTGCGATTAGCGAAAAGCTGAGCCTTCTCCTGGGACAAGGTCAAATTGTCCACTACCTGAGTCCAGATCTGCTGCAACCTGTCCACCACATAATCCACACCAGGACAGTCCGAAGACTCAACCTGTCCTGAAGAGAAACGAGGATGGAACCCAGAATTGCAGAAAAATGGAGAGACCAAGGTAGCCGAGCTGGCCCGATTATTAAGGGCGAACTCAGCCAACGGCAAAAATGACACCCAATCATCCTGGTCAGCGGAAACAAAACATCTCAGATATGTTTCCAAGGTCTGATTGGTTCGTTCGGTCTGGCCATTAGTCTGAGGATGGAAGGCCGAGGAAAAAGATAGGTCAATGCCCATCCTACCACAAAAGGCTCGCCAGAACCTTGAGACAAACTGGGAACCTCTGTCAGAAACAATATTCTCAGGAATGCCATGCAAACGAACCACATGCTGGAAGAACAAAGGCACCAAATCAGAGGAGGAAGGCAATTTAACCAAGGGCACCAGATGGACCATTTTAGAAAAGCGATCACAGACCACCCAAATGACTGACATCTTTTGAGAAACGGGAAGGTCAGAAATGAAATCCATCGAAATATGTGTCCAAGGCCTCTTCGGGACCGGCAAGGGCAAAAGCAACCCACTGGCACGTGAACAGCAGGGCTTAGCCCTAGCACAAATTCCACAGGACTGCACAAAAGCACGCACATCCCGCGACAGAGACGGCCACCAAAAGGATCTAGCAACCAACTCCCTGGTACCAAAGATTCCTGGATGACCGGCCAGCACCGAACAATGAAGTTCAGAGATAACTTTACTAGTCCACCTATCAGGGACGAACAGTTTCTCGGCCGGACAACGATCAGGTTTATTAGCCTGAAATTTCTGCAACACTCTCCGCAAATCAGGGGAGATGGCAGACACAATGACTCCTTCCTTGAGGATACTCGCCGGCTCAGATAACCCCGGAGAGTCGGGCACAAAACTCCTAGACAGAGCATCCGCCTTCACATTTTTAGAGCCCGGAAGGTATGAAATCACAAAATCAAAACGAGCAAAAAATAACGACCAACGGGCCTGTCTAGGATTCAAGCGCTTGGCAGACTCAAGATAAGTAAGGTTCTTATGATCAGTCAAAACCACCACGCGATGCTTAGCACCCTCAAGCCAATGACGCCACTCCTCGAATGCCCACTTCATGGCCAGCAACTCTCGGTTGCCCACATCATAATTACGCTCAGCAGCAGAAAATTTCCTGGAAAAGAAAGCACATGGTTTGAACACTGAGCAACCAGAACCTCTCTGTGACAAAACCGCCCCTGCACCAATCTCAGAAGCATCAACCTCGACCTGGAACGGAAGAGAAACATCAGGTTGACACAACACAGGGGCACAGCAAAAACGACGCTTCAACTCCTGAAAAGCTTCCACAGCAGCAGAAGACCAATTATCCAAATCAGCACCCTTCTTGGTCAAATCGGTCAATGGTCTGGCAATGCTAGAAAAATTACAGATGAAGCGACGATAAAAATTAGCAAAGCCCAGGAATTTCTGCAAACTTTTTAGAGATGTCGGCTGAGTCCAATCCTGGATGGCCTGAACCTTAACCGGATCCATCTCGATAGTAGAAGGGGAAAAGATGAACCCCAAAAATGAAACTTTCTGCACACCGAAGAGACACTTTGATCCCTTCACAAACAAGGAATTAGCACGCAGTACCTGGAAAACCATTCTGACTTGCTTTACATGAGACTCCCAATCATCTGAGAAGATCAAAATGTCATCCAAGTAAACAATCAAGAATTTATCCAGATACTCACGAAAAATGTCATGCATAAAAGACTGAAAAACAGATGGAGCATTGGCAAGTCCGAACGGCATCACCAGATACTCAAAATGACCCTCGGGCGTATTAAATGCCGTTTTCCATTCATCTCCCTGCCTGATTCTCACCAGATTATACGCACCACGAAGATCAATCTTAGTAAACCAACTAGCCCCCTTAATCCGAGCAAACAAGTCAGAAATCAATGGCAAGGGATACTGAAACTTAACAGTGATCTTATTAAGAAGGCGGTAATCAATACACGGTCTTAGCGAACCATCCTTCTTGGCCACAAAAAAGAACCCTGCTCCCAATGGTGACGACGATGGGCGAATATGTCCCTTCTCCAGGGACTCCTTCACATAACTGCGCATAGCGGTGTGTTCAGGTACGGACAAATTAAATAAACGACCCTTAGGGAATTTACTACCAGGAATCAAATCGATAGCACAATCACAATTCCTATGCGGAGGAAGGGCATCAGACTTGGACTCTTCAAATACATCCTGAAAGTCCGACAAGAACTCTGGGATGTCAGAAGGAATGGATGACGAAATAGACAAAAATGGAACATCACCATGTACTCCCTGACAACCCCAGCTGGTTACCGACATAGAGTTCCAATCCAATACTGGATTATGGGTTTGTAGCCATGGCAACCCCAACACGACCACATCATGCAAATTATGCAGTACCAAAAAGCGAATAACTTCCTGATGTGCAGGAGCCATGCACATGGTCAGCTGGGCCCAGTACTGAGGCTTATTCTTGGCCAGAGGTGTAGCATCAATTCCTCTCAACGGAATAGGACACCGCAAAGGCTCCAAGAAAAATCCACAACGTTTAGCATAATCCAAATCCATCAGATTCAGGGCAGCGCCTGAATCCACAAACGCCATGACAGAATATGATGACAAAGAGCACATTAAGGTAATGGACAAAAGGAATTTGGACTGTACAGTACCAATAACGGCAGAGCTATCGAACCGCCTAGTGCGTTTAGGACAATTAGAAATAGCATGAGTAGAATCACCACAATAGAAACACAGTCTGTTCAGACGTCTGTGTTCGTGCCGTTCTACTTTAGTCATAGTCCTTTTGCACTGCATAGGCTCAGGCTTACTCTCAGACAATACCGCCAGATGGTGCACAGATTTACGCTCGCGCAAGCGACGACCGATCTGAATGGCCAAGGACATAGACTCATTCAAACCAGCAGGCATAGGAAATCCCACCATTACATCCTTAAGAGCTTCAGAGAGACCCTTTCTGAACAAAGCCGCTAGTGCAGATTCATTCCACAGAGTGAGTACTGACCATTTTCTAAATTTCTGACAATATAGTTCTACATCATCCTGACCCTGGCATAAAGCCAGCAGATTTTTCTCAGCTTGATCCACTGAATTAGGCTCATCGTAAAGCAATCCCAGCGCCTGGAAAAATGCATCAATATTACTCAATGCAGAATCTCCTGGTGCAAGAGAAAACGCCCAGTCCTGTGGGTCGCCGCGCAAAAAAGAAATAATAATCAAAACCTGTTGAATAGGATTACCAGAAGAATGAGGTTTCAAGGCCAAAAATAGCTTACAATTATTTCTGAAGCTCAGGAACTTAGTTCTGTCACCAAAAAACAAATCAGGAATCGGAATTCTTGGTTCTAGCATCGATTTCTGATCAATAGTATCTTGAATCTTTTGTACATTTACAACGAGATTATCCATTGAGGAGCACAGAGCCTGAATATCCATGTCCACAGCTGTGTCCTGAAGCACTCTAATGTCTAGGGGAAAAAAAAGACTGAAGACAGAGCTAAGAAAAAAAAATGATGTCAGGATTTCTTTTTTCCCTCTATTGGAAATCATTGAATTGGCTCCTTGTACTGTTGTGGCTGGCAATCAGGCAACACAGCGTGCAGTAATCAGCGCACATACAGAGATCTGGCCAAAACCCAAAACAATAGGACGAGCTCTGAGACGTGGAATCTCTGTAGACTGCAGTACCTGAACTGTCCTCACACAACTGGAAGCAGCAGTGGATTGCGCCTATCACTACCTATGCAACTCGGCACTGCCTGAGGAGCTGACTAGCCTGAAGATAGAAATACAAGCCTGACTTACCTCAGAGAAATACCCCAAAGGAATAGGCAGCCCCCACATATAATGACTGTTAGCAAGATGAAAAGACAAACGTAGGAATGAAATAGATTCAGCAAAGTGAGGCCCGATATTCTAGACAGAGCGAGGATAGCAAAGAGAACTATGCAGTCTACAAAAAACCCTAAAACGAAAACCACGCAAAGGGGCAAAAAAGACCCACCGTGCCGAACTAACAGCACGGCGGTGCACCCCTTTGCTTCTCAGAGCTTCCAGCAAAAGATAATAACAAGCTGGACAGAAAAAACAGAAAACAAACTAGAAGCACTTATCTAGCAGAGCAGCAGGCCCAAGGAAAGATGCAGTAGCTCAGATCCAACACTGGAACATTGACAAGGAGCAAGGAAGACAGACTCAGGTGGAGCTAAATAGCAAGGCAGCCAACGAGCTCACCAAAACACCTGAGGGAGGACGCCCAGAGACTGCAATACCACTTGTGACCACAGAATTCACAACAGTAAATGTGGTGGATTCAGGGTCCACAGGGGACAGCAAGTTTGGGACAGTTCTGCCTAGCCCACGGTCTAGTAAACAGTTGTCTGTAGCCGTTCGCACCCCCTCCTCCTCCTCCTCCTCCTCGTCCTCCTGCAGAAGCAAGAGCTCGTCCACAGACCGCAGTCGCACAAACACTCCATCCGCACCTGCCACTGTTGCACACCAGGTCTCCCATTATGGGGCAGCTACTGGCATACGTCAGCAGGCTGTATTGGCTATGAAGTGTTTGGGCGACAATAGACACACCGCGGAAGTTCTGTCCGAGTTCTTGCAGCAAGAAACGCAGTCGTGGCTGGGCACTGTAGATCTTGAGGCAGGCAAGGTAGTGAGTGATAACGGAAGGAATTTCATGGCTGCCATTTCCCTTTCCCAACTGAAACACATTCCTTGCCTGGCTCACACCTTAAACCTGGTGGTGCAGTGCTTCCTGAAAAGTTATCCGGGGTTATCCGACCTGCTCCTCAAAGTGCGTGGACTTTGCGCACATATCCGCCGTTCGCCTGTACACTCCAGCCGTATGCAGACCTATCAGCGTTCTTTGAACCTTCCCCAGCATCGCCTAATCATAGACGTTGCAACAAGGTGGAACTCAACACTGCACATGCTTCAGAGACTGTGCGAACAGAGGCGGGCTGTTATGTTTTTGTGGGAGGATACACATACACGGGCAGGCAGTAGGATGGCAGACATGGAGTTGTCAGGTGTGCAGTGGTCGAAGATTCAAGACATGTGTCAAGTCCTTCAGTGTTTTGAGGAATGCACACGGCTGGTTAGTGCAGACAACGCCATAATAAGCATGAGCATCCCCCTAATGCGTCTGCTGATGCAAAGTTTGACGCACATAAAGGATCAGGCGTCTGCACCAGAGGAAGAGGAAAGCCTTGATGACAGTCAGCGATTGTCTGGTCAGGGCAGTGTACATGACGAGGTACCGGGCGAAGAGGAGGTGGAGGATGAGGAGGATGATGGGGATGAGTATATTTTTAATGAGGAAGCTTTCCCGGGGGCACGGGAAATTGGTGGCGTGGCAAGGCCGGGTTCTGGTTTTTTGAGGGACACAAGTGACGTAGATTTGCCTGCAACTGCCCCTCAACCAAGCACAACCGCAGATTTGACAATGGGAACTTTGGCCCACATGGCGGATTATGCCTTGCGTATCCTCAAAAGGGACACACGCATTACAAAAATGATGAACGATGACGATTACTGGTTGGCCTGCCTCCTTGATCCTCGCTATAAAGGCAAATTGCAAAATATTATGCCACATGAGAACTTGGAACTAATATTAGCAACAAAACAATCAACTCTTGTTGACCGTTTGCTTCTGGCATTCCCTGCACACAGCGCCCATGATCGTTCTCACACGAGCTCCAGGGGCCAGCAGACCAGAGGTGTTAGAGGGGCAGAAATCAGAAGTGGCGTTGGCCAGAGGGGTTTTCTGACCAGGTTGTGGAGTGATTTTTCTATGACCGCAGACAGGACAGGTACTGCAGCATCAATTCAAAGTGACAGGAGACAACATTTGTCCAGTATGGTTACAAACTATTTTTCATCCCTTATCGACGTTCTCCCTCAACCGTCATTCCCATTTGATTACTGGGCATCCAAATTAGACACCTGGCCAGAATTGGCAGAATATGCATTGCAGGAGCTTGCTTGCCCGGCAGCTAGTGTCCTATCAGAAAGAGTATTCAGTGCTGCAGGTTCAATACTAACAGAAAAAAGGACTCGTCTGGCTACCCAAAATGTAGATGATCTAACCTTCATTAAAATGAACCACAACTGGATTTCAAAATCTTTTGCCCCACCCTGCCCGGCTGACACCTAGCTTTCCTATGAAAAGGTCTTGCCTGTGGACTATTCTGAATGACTTTTCCAATCTCGTAATTTTCTTCACCTGATTGTCCAGCATACGACATGTTTCCACCTCACGAAATGGCCAAACTCCCCACACGGGGTCGTGCTATCGCCACTTTGCGCTTGGACCCTTGAGAGTGCTGTTTGTCTGAAGAGGTGGGTGTGGCCGCTTTTGGTCGACGGCACTGCCACTGGGTCCCTCATAGTACAATAAAGTGTCTCTGGCGGTGGTGGTGCGCACCCAACGTCAGACTCACCGTTGTAATATGAGGGGCCCTGTGCCTGTACCGCCGGCCACAAGCCAGTTCCCCCCCCCCCAGCTCAAACAGTGCTCTACCACTAGCAAAATTATCTCTCACAGCTTCACCAATGTGTAGTCTAGGCGCTGACATCCTTCAATGCCTGGCACTGACAATACCATTGTTTTGACATTTTTGTTATGTTAGGCCTTCGAAGCCTGTCTGCGGTCACTCCTTCCACTAGACTTCCACTGACCATACACTGCTGCCCATGTACCCCTGGAACCAATTTAAAGTGCCTACAGCCAGCCCAATTTTGTTATGTTAGGCCTTCGAAGACTGTCTGCCGTCACTCCTTCCACTAGACTTCCACTGACCATACACTGCTGCCCATGTACCCCTGGAACCAATTTAAAGTGCCTACAGCCAGCCCAATTTTGTTATGTTAGGCCTTGGAAGCCTGTCTGCGGTCACTCCTTCCACTAGACTTCCACTGACCAGACCACTGCTGCCCATGTACCCCTGGAACCAATTTAAAGTGCCTACAGCCAGCCCAATTTTGTTATGTTAGGCCTTGGAAGCCTGTCTGCGGTCACTCCTTCCACTAGACTTCCACTGACCAGACCACTGCTGCCCGTGTACCCCTGGAACCAATTTAAAATTGCCTACAGCCATGTGTTAATATTTTAGGCCTTCGATGCCTGTCTGTGGTCACTCCTTCCACTAGGCCTCCACTGACCACACCACTGCTGCCCGTGTACCCCTGGAACCAATTTAAAATTGCCTACAGCCATGTGTGATTATTTTAGGCCTTCGATGCCTGTCTGCGGTCACTCCTTCCACTAGGCCTCCACTGACCACACCACTGCTGCCCGTGTACCCCTGGAACCAATTTAAAATTGCCTACAGCCAGCCCAATTTTTTTATTTTAGGCCTTCGATGCCTGTCTGCGGTCCATTCTTTCAACTACTACTACACTGACCAGGGCACTGCTGCCCAAGTACCCCTGGAACCAATTTAAAATTGCCTACAGCCATGTGTTAATATTTTAGGCCTTCGATGCCTGTCTGTGGTCACTCCTTCCACTAGGCCTCCACTGACCACACCACTGCTGCCCGTGTACCCCTGGAACCAATTTAAAATTGCCTACAGCCATGTGTGATTATTTTAGGCCTTCGATGCCTGTCTGCGGTCACTCCTTCCACTAGGCCTCCACTGACCACACCACTGCTGCCCGTGTAACCCTGGAACCAATTTAAAATTGCCTACAGCCATGTGTTATTATTTTAGGCCTTCGATGCCTGTCTGCGGTCACTCCTTCCACTAGGCCTCCACTGACCACACCACTGCTGCCCGTGTACCCCTGGAACCAATTTAAAATTGCCTACAGCCAGCCCAATTTTTTTATTTTAGGCCTTCGATGCCTGTCTGCGGTCCATTCTTTCAACTACTACTACACTGACCAGGGCACTGCTGCCCAAGTACCCCTGGAACCAATTTAAAATTGCCTACAGCCATGTGTTAATATTTTAGGCCTTCGATGCCTGTCTGTGGTCACTCCTTCCACTAGGCCTCCACTGACCACACCACTGCTGCCCGTGTACCCCTGGAACCAATTTAAAATTGCCTACAGCCATGTGTGATTATTTTAGGCCTTCGATGCCTGTCTGCGGTCACTCCTTCCACTAGGCCTCCACTGACCACACCACTGCTGCCCGTGTAACCCTGGAACCAATTTAAAATTGCCTACAGCCATGTGTTATTATTTTAGGCCTTCGATGCCTGTCTGCGGTCACTCCTTCCACTAGGCCTCCACTGACCACACCACTGCTGCCCGTGTACCCCTGGAACCAATTTAAAATTGCCTACAGCCAGCCCAATTTTTTTATTTTAGGCCTTCGATGCCTGTCTGCGGTCCATTCTTTCAACTACTACTACACTGACCAGGGCACTGCTGCCCAAGTACCCCTGGAACCAATTTAAAATTGCCTACAGCCATGTGTTAATATTTTAGGCCTTCGATGCCTGTCTGTGGTCACTCCTTCCACTAGGCCTCCACTGACCACACCACTGCTGCCCGTGTACCCCTGGAACCAATTTAAAATTGCCTACAGCCATGTGTGATTATTTTAGGCCTTCGATGCCTGTCTGCGGTCACTCCTTCCACTAGGCCTCCACTGACCACACCACTGCTGCCCGTGTAACCCTGGAACCAATTTAAAATTGCCTACAGCCAGCCCAATTTTTTTATTTTAGGCCTTCGATGCCTGTCTGCGGTCCATTCTTTCAACTACTACTACACTGACCAGGGCACTGCTGCCCAAGTACCCCTGGAACCAATTTAAAATTGCCTACAGCCATGTGTTAATATTTTAGGCCTTCGATGCCTGTCTGTGGTCACTCCTTCCACTAGGCCTCCACTGACCACACCACTGCTGCCCGTGTACCCCTGGAACCAATTTAAAATTGCCTACAGCCATGTGTGATTATTTTAGGCCTTCGATGCCTGTCTGCGGTCCCTCCTTCCACTAGGCCTCCACTGACCTGTCTACTGCGGCCCGTGTACCCCTTGAACCAACCTAATAAAATATTTAAAAAATTAATTTGATTATAAAAAATAAGATCGTGTTGAGATCTCAAATGCAGACATTTTAACAATCAAAACAAACACACAACAAATATCTGGAACTGTACTACAAAGGTCCAACAGCTACAATTTCTTTCTCCTGCAAGAAGTTAACTGAAAGTTTTTTGGAGTTGTTAACACAGATATGGCATCCACCGAGTGTTGTCCTGTCGCGTCTCCTTTAAATTATTTCCAATAAGATGTTAAACTATTAATTTAATAAAATCAATAATTAAAAAAATAATTGAGTAAGTCAAAAGCACATTGCAAATAAACATTAATTACAAATCAAGAAGCATGGCGCGTCCGAGGGTGAGTAGATACCGAATAAGAATATAATCACCCTCGGGCGCGCAATGCTTATTTACAACAGCCTTCCTTCCTAAGAATCAGCCCTTCCGTGGTGTAGAGAGAGGTTGTTGTTACACTCCAAGGTGTTCCCCAGGTTGCCTTTCCTGAGCTTCGATCTTCCGGCTCTCGTTTAGTAGCTGTTGGAAACTACGCTGCATTAGGCCTACTAATTGTGTATGGGTGAAACAGTGGCGCATCTGCGGTCCCTCCTTCCACTAGGCCTCCACTGACCTGTCTACTGCGGCCCGTGTACCCCTTGAACCAACCTAATAAAATATTTAAAAAATTAATTTGATTATAAAAAATAAGATCGTGTTGAGATCTCAAATGCAGACATTTTAACAATCAAAACAAACACACAACAAATATCTGGAACTGTACTACAAAGGTCCAACAGCTACAATTTCTTTCTCCTGCAAGAAGTTAACTGAAAGTTTTTTGGAGTTGTTAACACAGATATGGCATCCACCGAGTGTTGTCCTGTCGCGTCTCCTTTAAATTATTTCCAATAAGATGTTAAACTATTAATTTAATAAAATCAATAATTAAAAAAATAATTGAGTAAGTCAAAAGCACATTGCAAATAAACATTAATTACAAATCAAGAAGCATGGCGCGTCCGAGGGTGAGTAGATACCGAATAAGAATATAATCACCCTCGGACGCGCAATGCTTATTTACAACAGCCTTCCTTCCTAAGAATCAGCCCTTCCGTGGTGTAGAGAGAGGTTGTTGTTACACTCCAAGGTGTTCCCCAGGTTGCCTTTCCTGAGCTTCGATCTTCCGGCTCTCGTTTAGTAGCTGTTGGAAACTACGCTGCATTAGGCCTACTAATTGTGTATGGGTGAAACAGTGGCGCATCTGCGGTCCCTCCTTCCACTAGGCCTCCACTGACCTGTCTACTGCGGCCCGTGTACCCCTTGAACCAACCTAATAAAATATTTAAAAAATTAATTTGATTATAAAAAATAAGATCGTGTTGAGATCTCAAATGCAGACATTTTAACAATCAAAACAAACACACAACAAATATCTGGAACTGTACTACAAAGGTCCAACAGCTACAATTTCTTTCTCCTGCAAGAAGTTAACTGAAAGTTTTTTGGAGTTGTTAACACAGATATGGCATCCACCGAGTGTTGTCCTGTCGCGTCTCCTTTAAATTATTTCCAATAAGATGTTAAACTATTAATTTAATAAAATCAATAATTAAAAAAATAATTGAGTAAGTCAAAAGCACATTGCAAATAAACATTAATTACAAATCAAGAAGCATGGCGCGTCCGAGGGTGAGTAGATACCGAATAAGAATATAATCACCCTCGGACGCGCAATGCTTATTTACAACAGCCTTCCTTCCTAAGAATCAGCCCTTCCGTGGTGTAGAGAGAGGTTGTTGTTACACTCCAAGGTGTTCCCCAGGTTGCCTTTCCTGAGCTTCGATCTTCATGCTCTCGTTTAGTAGGTGTCGGAAAGTAGGCTGCATTAGGCCTAAAAAATGGGGAATGGGGTGGAGAGAGATGGTGTGTTACACTCCAAGGTGTTCTCCAGGTTTCCTCGCCATTGCTTCGATCTTCCGACTCTCGTTTAGTAGTTGTAGAAAACTACACTGCATTAGGCCTACAAAATGGGTATCGGGTGGAGAGAGATGGTGTGTTACACTCCAAGGTGTTCCCCAGGTTGCCTTTCCTGAGCTTCTATCTTCAGGCTCTCATTAAATTGTGGTTAAATGGAACAACTGCATTTGGCGTACTAGTTGGTTTGGGGCCTACTATCGGTGTCTGCCACTCCTTGCTGTTCTCCTGGTTTCCTGTCCTGAAATTCCATTTTCAGCCTCTCGTTAAGTAGTTGTTAATGTTAGACTGCATTTGGCCTACTAGTTGGGTTGGGGCCTACTATCGGTGTCTGCCACTCCTTGCTGTTCTCCTCCACTGAACAAAGCTGTGCCGCCTGTTTACTACGGTTGCCAATTTTGAACTGCATTTCGACTACTTACTGATTTGGCCCTACTCTCTGTGTCAGCCTCTCATTCCAGTTGTCCTCCACTGCAATGCCCCCTGGTTATTCCTGTGTTACCAATTTTGAACTGCATTTAGCCCACTTTATTCTTTGGGCCTATATCTGTGTTTCCACTTCATCGTGCCCATTGCCCAGCCAGTGATAGATGAGTCTGCTGGTACATTGACCCATAACGCAACATTCCCCGTGCACGCTACACAACAACATTGTGACCCTGCTGAAAGTCAGGTTGCTCTTCCCGCATACCATACCACCTTACACGGGGACAAAGAGGAAGGTGCAGATGAAAGTGCAGGTTCCTTCATCAGGTGGGGGGAGGAATACTAGTTGGCGACGTCACTGGCACAGGGCCTCTCATAGTACGCAAAAGTGTTGCTGCCGGTGGGAGGCGCCCCCGCCGTGCAAACACACCGCTGTACTTTGAGGGGCCCTGTGCCAGTGCCAATGCCAACGAGTGGGCCCCCCCTGCTTGCTCAGGATCACAGCACTTGCAAAGTTGAAATACTTACCTCTCCCTGCTCCACTGCCGTGACGTGGTCCAGATTTACTGGGCCCACTAATTACTTGAACCAGCCCTACCCCCCACAACTTTAGCCAAATGACCCCCAATTTCAAATGCCTTCCAATTATTTTAAGGTAAATTACGCTTGACAAGCTTCATTAAGAAGAATGGATGGTTTTGACATTAAAATGGGCACTCTAGGTGTTTTCCTGGCCCCCACTCACTGCCGACTATGCTGCCCCATTGACTTGCATTGGGTTTCGTGTTTCGGTCGATCCCGACTTTACGTCATAATCGGCCGATTTCACTCGACCCGACTTTGGACATAGTCGGGTTTCGCAAAACCCGGCTCGACTCTAAAAAGGTCAAGGTCGCTCAACTCTAACCATTACCACCACTTGGTGACCAAATAGCACATACAAGGGACAAATACTGCAACACCATTTCCAGACCACATATTACCACCACATAGTGACTGAATACTACAATACTGATCAGTAATAAAAAAAAACACAATACTATCACCATAAGGGCCAGTATTCACAGGAGATCTGTACTTAGTATGCAGTGTCTGTGTAGAGGTAATACAGAGATCACTAGTGGTATTATACACAGGAGCTCTGTATATAATGTATAGGTAATTCAGTGATCACTGGTGACATTGTACACAGGACCACTGTATATAGTATACAGTGTATAATGTCAGTGTATAGGTAACACTGACTCACCAGTGACGTCTCTAGGTGAAGTCCTTCATCTTTCATCCAGCACTGACCGCCATCATTTCTTCCAGCCAGGACTCGTTTCTGCAGGAAATAACATAGTTATCTCAAGCTCCATTTGCAGAACACATTACTTAATTTTTCACAACTTCTACATTACACCACAACACCACATGAAGAAAAAAAGGCGATATAGTGTAACTCTGCACAGTAACAGGACCGCCCCCCTATTTAAAACAGTATACTCAAAAAACAAAATAACTGCATCACTGCAGTAATAATATCCCTTAATTAGCCCCTATGGTAATAAAATTCCCCATCCTGGCCCCATTTATCTCATTCCTGGCTCCAGCCATATGTTCTCGCATTCTACCCCATATGATCTCCCCATCCTGCCCCATCTGTCTCCATCGTATCCATCCTGCCCCAAGATCCAAACCTGCCCCATGTCTTTCATTCTGCCCCGTGTCTCCAATCATGCCCTATATCTACAGTCTGCCCATGCCTCCAGTCCTGCCCCCAGTGTGTCCAGCAATCTGCCCCAGTGTGTCCAGCATATTACCCTCAGTGTGTCCAGCAATCTGCCCTAGTATGTCCAGCATTGCCCCCAGACAGTGTGTCCAGCAATCTGCTCCAGTGTGTCCAGCATTGCCCCAGTGTGTCCAGCAATCTGCCCCAGTGTGTCCAGCATTGCCCCCAGACAGTGTGTCCAGCAATCTGCCCCAGTTTCTGACTCCAGCATATTGCCCCCAATGTGTCCAGCAATCTGCCCCAGTGTGTCCAGCATTGCTCCCAGACAGTGTGTCCAGCAATCTGCCTCAGTGTGTCCAGCATATTACCCCCAGTGTGTCCAGCATATTACCCCCAGTGTGTCCAGCAATCTGCCCCAGTATGTTCAGCACATTGCCCCAGTATGCATCATATTACCCCCAGTGTGTCCAGCAATCTGCCCCAGTGTGTCCAGCATTGCCGCCAGACAGTGTGTCCAGCAATCTGCCCCAGTGTGTCCAGCATATTACCCCCGGCCCCAGTGTGTCCAGCATTGCCCCAAACAGTGTGTCCAGCAATCTGCCTCAGTGTCTCCAGCATTGCCCCAGACAGTGTGTCCACCAGCAATCTGCCCCAGTGTGTCCAGCATATTGCCCATAGACAGTGTCCAGCATTCTGGCCCGCCCAGGCCCCCTGGATTGCCGTTAGCAAAAAAAAAAAAAAGAGTTCTCCTCACCAGACCTGTGCGCTCCAGCGGCGAGCTCCCTCCAGCAGCGCGCACTCGCCAGCGACTGACAATGACGACAGACGCCGGTGACGTGTGCACTGCGACTGCGGCCGACTTCAGCTGCCAGCCTTTTAATTGGCTGGCGGCTGTTATTAACTATTGACGTGCGAGCATGGGCCCGCACGTCAATAGGTGAAACTGCCGCAGTGCCGGTAGGGGCCCAGTGAGCAGATAAGACGGGGCCCGATGCGAGCCCCCTCTGCCCACTGGGCCAATACGCCAGTCGGGGCAGTAATGCCCTGATGGTGGAGGGCAATCTGAGCAATAGCACAGGGCCCCCCCACACCACTGGGCCCTGGGCTACCGCCCAGATTGACCCTATTATAATCCACCCCTGGTAAGGGCTTATTGTTTGCTCCCTGAACTGACATCTTTATTGATACCATGTTAAGGTACATATGATGATTTGATTGCCTCTTATTGGATTTTATTGCAACGTTGTGGCAGCCAATAAAATTGAATTGTATCTTACAGTTATTAGGTTCTTTAGAAGGACGTGGATCTGGGGATTTATTCTGATGGAATATAGGCTGAACTGGATGGACAAATGTCTTTTTCGGCCTTGCTAACTATGTTACTATGTTACTATGATTTCTGCATTTTGATTTATTTTTCGTTGCACCATTTACCGATCAAATTAATTTGTGTTAGATTTTGATGGATCTGACTTTTAAGAACACAATGATACCAAAGCTGTGTATTTTTAATTTCTTTTTTAATTGTTTTATTATTACTGGGGAAAAGTGGGGTAATTTGAACTTTTGTGTTTTTTTTATTTTTTCATATTTTTAAAAACTTTTTTTTCACTTTTTTATTGCATTTAACCCTCCGTCACATACAATATTCGGACTAACAAGTTCACATACAATGTGCCTGTCAGGCGCCTGCTGGAAAAATACCTATAATATCTAATGTTTGCAATTTCAGTGCTCTAAAAGTGATCAGTGACCTTCATAGGGATGTAATAAAAGAGACTACACATAATCAGTTGCAAAAAAAAACATTTACTTAACATAAAACTAATAACTATGAAATACAAACTTTTCAAAACTCCCGCCAAATAGTCCCCAGTTCGAGGCTCTCAAAAAAATGTACAAAGAAAATTTTTGAACACAAACTTAATTTTAAGGTACCTTAAGTACTATTAAAAACATATTCAATCAGAAGTAGATGCTGAGGTTTCCCCAGAAAAGTCACACTTGCAGAGCAAATAGCAAGAATTACACACCATTTTTGCATGTGTCAGGCAAATTGCTTTATGACATTTGAGACATTCATAATTTGAAAGCCTTCTGGTTCCGCTTTCCGTTTGGCAGGTGGTGCATCTCCTTCTTTTGTGAGGTGGTGCAGATGGTGACTTTTCACCATCATCTTCTGGGCGGAACCTTTTGAGCTGAACTTGAAGGCGAGAGGGGATACCGATTGTTTTCACGCTTCTCCTGCGTAGCTCTCCAAGTACTAGTTCTTTTCCAATATAATATGATCCAACTTCTTCATCCTCACCACTGTCACCATCTTGCTTTGTTTCAGAATCCAGGACACATTCTTCCACCTCATCATGAGAATCAATCTCACTTTCCTCTCCTAAATCCTCATTCAGTGTGAGGTCTCTATCATCTAACAGCATGTTTGTTACTTCCTCAACATCAAGTTGTATGGATAAATTGTACATTTTCCTCTCCATTTCAGCAGATAATCTGAAGCAAGAGAAGGAATATGTTAGGGAACTACTGTATATGCCTGAGCAGCACACTTTCTTTTATAAAATCTCCCTTATTTCTATGAAATATCCTCACATTTTGTGCTATACATTCATAAAACAAGCTAAATAAACTATTGTGATGAATAAAAACATAAAATACCAACCTTACTGAATGTGACGTATTCACATACAATGAGCCTGAGAGATCTGTGCAGCTATATCCTCTCCCCTGAAGCTCTGAAATCCAACTGTGATATCAGGTTTCACAGACCTTCAAGAGACAGGAGACTACCTGGAGGGAGGGGGTTTCCTCACAATCTGGTGAGGAAGGAGAAATGAAAGTAAAAGAGAAGCGCCTGTCAGATCAGTTGTATGTGACGGAGGGTTAGTCTACTTAGGGGATTTGAAGCTGCTATCATCTGATCACTTGAGCTGCATGCACTGTTATCTATAGAAAAAAACATGATTTCCTATGAACATGGGGTGGCTTTCATAGTAGCATTGTAATGACAGGGTCAGTGGTCATTAGCAGACCCCCGGCTGTCAAGGCAACCCATAAGCGTCTCACGATCACGTCACGAACACACCTATGGGATACCTGTTGGCACATGATAACTGTCGATGTCAGAGCAGGATGCAAAAGTTTATCAGCCATGGGCAAAGCTCCACTCCACCCATGACTGTTAGAGGCACATGATGGCTGAATAAATCAGCCATCTTGTGAGGTAAAGTCAGGGACACGACTTTTGACGTATATGTGCGTTGAAAGTCGTGAAAAGGTTAATGACTTATTTTTAAGATGGGCAATCAGTATCTGATTGGTGGGGTTCCAATTCCAAGAATGTCTCAACAATCAGCTTATTAACCCCTTTGAGACGAAGCCAGTTTTCACCTTAATGACCAGGCCAATTTTTGCAATTCTGACCACTGTCCCTTTATGGCCATGGTCACACTTGTGAGTACAACGCGAGAAACTCGCATGATTCTCTCGCATCAATACCCGGTACTGCCGCCAACACTCGGAAATGGAGTGTTCAGATGCATAGAAATACATGCAGCCACACGCTCTGGTCTCGAGTGCCGGCGGCAGTTCTGGGTATTGATGCAAGAGACTTGTGCGAGTTTCTCGCATTGCACACGTAAGTGTGACACCGGCCTATGAGGCAATAACTCTGGAACGCATCAATGGATCCCTGTGATTCTGAGATTATTTTCTCGTGACATATTGTACTTTATGATAGCGGTAAATTTTTTTTGATATGACTTGCACTTATTTGTAAAAAAACATAAATTTGGCAACAACTTGGAAAATTTCACAATTTTCAAAATTTTAATTTTTATACCATTAAATCAGAGAGTTATGTCACACAAAATAGTTAAAAAATAACATTTCCCACATTTCTGCTTTACATCAGCACAATTTTGGAAACATAATTTTTTTGTTAGGAAGTTATAAGGGTTAAAAGTTGACCAGCGATTTCTAATTTTTACAGCAAAATTTGCAAAATTATTTTTTCAGGGACCACCTCACACTTGAAGTGAATTTGAGGTGCCTATATGACAGAAAATGCCCCAAAATGACATCATTCTAGAAACCACACTCCTCAAGGTGCTCAAAACCTCATTCAAGAAGTTTATTAACCATTCAGGTGCTTCACAGAAATTTTTGGAATGTGGAAGGAAAAAATAAAGATTTACTTTTCTTTCGCAAAAATTTTCATTTTGAAATTTTTTCTTTACTTTTGCAATGGTAACAGAAGAAAATGGACCATACATTTTGTTGTGCAATTTCTCATGAGCATGCCGATACCCCATATGTGGGGGAAATCTAATGTTTGGGCACACGACAGGGCTTGGAAGGGAAGGAGTGCCGTTTGATTTTTTTTTAATGTAAAATATACTGGAATAATTAGCGGTTGCCATGTCACGTTTGAAGAGGCCCTGATGTGCTTAAACAGTGGAAACCCACAACAAGTGACATCATTTTCGAAACTAGACCCCTTAGGGAACTTGTCTAGATGTGTATTGATCACCTTAAACCCACAGGTGATTCACAGAAGTTTATAGCGTAGAGCCATGGAAATAAAAAAATCTAATTTTTCCCATAATAAATTGTTTTTAGCTCCATATTTTGCATTTTCATAAGGTAAACAGGAGAAATTGCTCATAAAATTTATTGTGTCATTTTTACTGTGTACGTCAATACCCCATATGTGGGGACAAACCACCGTTTGATCGCACGACAGTGCTTGGAAGGGAAGGAGCACCATTTGACTTTTTGAATGCAAAATTTGATGGAGCAATTAGTGGACACCATGTCCCGTTTGAATAGCCCCTGATGTGCCTAACAGTGGAAACCCCCACAAGTGACACCATTTTGGAAACTAAACCCCTTTGGGACCTAATCTAGATGTGTATTGAGCACCTTGAACCCCCTGGCGCTTCACTGAAGTTTATATCGTAGAGCCGTAAAAATTAAAAAAATCACATTTTCCCCACAAAAAATGTTATTTTAGGCCATTCTTTTATTTTTACAAGGGTAGCAAGAGAAATTGCACCATACAATTTGTTGTACAATTTCTCCTGCGTATGCCGAATCCCCATTCTGTTCAACATATTTATTAACTATCTGGTAGAAGGTTTACACAGTAAAATATACATATCTGCAGATGATGCAAAACTATGTAAGGCTGGTTTCACATTTTTCCCACAAAAATCTTTTTTATCTACAAATTTTGTGTTTTCACAAGGGCAAAAGGAGAAAATGGACTGAAAAGTTTGTTGTGCAATTTTCTCCTGAGTTCACCGATACCCATATACAGTATAGTTGAAAACTACTTTTGATGCACAGTGCAAAGCTCAGAAGGGAAGTAGCGCCATATTACAGTGCAGATGTACCCCCCATAAGGGACCCAATTTTGGAAATGATAACCCTTTGGGAATTTATCTACAGATGTCGTTACTGCATGGGTGTTTTGCAGAATCAGGCAGCAGTGGATGTTGCTGAGTGAAAATTGCAAACTGCCATTGTAGTGACCAGTATGCTGTAGTGACCAGTATGCTGTAGTGACCAGTACATTATGCCCAGCTCATTCTTCTGGAGACACGCACCTGTAAATTAGGTGGGCTCTCATCACTATGAAAACGCCAAACATGTGGACGCTACATGTGGCTTAGGCACACTGGGGTTCAGAAGGGAGGGGGGCATTTGGATTTGGGAGCGGAGAATTTGCTGACTTTTTTTTGGTGGGTGAGGAGCCATTTTGCTTTTCCAGAGCCTAAGTACTACCAGTAACATGGAAGCCCGCTATATTTCCGTTAACAGATGATAGATCTTAGTGAGGGCTTGCTTTTTTTGTGGATCAAGTGGAAACTTTTATTGGGAACATTTTACATAATGTTTGGGATCACATTTATCCAGCACTCTACACTAAGCACTTTGCGTTTTCCATTTAAATCTCTGATTGACGTGATTCAGATGAAACCACCAATGAATCCATTCACTATAATCAGGCAGCAGAGTTACTTTGGACTATATCTGGCCTCTGTTCCACGGTTTCCTTTTTTTCAGAAGTGCAGAAAACTGTGGCTGATGGCACTTTTATGCAATCCTAAAAAGATGGACACCGCCAGATCACAGGTCCTATGGTGCCCACAGTGCCCCCATCTGCCTTATTATAGGGAATCTTCCGCCAGAGTTTCTGTCTGATTCAAGTATTTCAGTGATTTACATGGAAACCCCAGTGTAAGCGCTCAGCACAGAGCGCAGGATAAATGTGCGCCAAGCTGTACTGCGATCTTTGGGAGGCAGAATGAAAAAATCAACAACATGTGAAGAATTGGTTTTATTTATTTTTTATTCAGTTCCTCGTGTGGTATAAGTGATTAGGCGATTTTATTCTTTGGTTAGGTGCGATTACAGCGATACCAGATTTATGTCGGGTTCTTATTTTTTGCTGCTGTCACACACTAAAATATGCTTTTTATTGCAGAAACTAGCCTTTGCATCACCATATTTTGAGAGCTATAATTTATTTATATTTCGGCCGACAGAGTCACGTGAAGGCTTGTTTTTTGCAGTGTAAGCTAAGGTTTTTATAGGTACCATTTTCTTGCACATGTCATTTTTTGATCACTTTCTAGTTCAACTTTTGGGAGACAGAATGAACAAAAACCAACAATTCAAGAATTTCTTTTCTTCTTTTTTTGTACTGTTCGTGTAGAAAAATTGATAAGGCAACTTTATTCTTTAGTCCAGTACGATTACAGTGATACCTCATTTATATTTTTTAAGTTTTGCCACTTTTTCACAATAAAAACTATTTTATAGAAAAGAATAATTATTTTTCTCCGCTTTATTCTGAGAGCTATAACTTTTTTATTTTTCTGCTGATGGCACTGTTTGGTGTCTTGTTTTCTGCGGGACAGGATGACATTTTCAGCGGTACCATTTTTATTTACATTCGTCTTTTTTATTGTGTTTTATTGCACTCTTTGTTCGGCGGTATGATGATAAAGCATTGTTTTTTGCCTCGTTTTTTATATTTTATTTTTTACGGTGTTCACTGAAGGGGTTATCTAGTGGGACAGATTTATAGAGCAGATTGTTACGGACGTGGTGATAGCAAATATGTGTACTTTGTTTTTTTTAATTTACATAAATAAATGTATTGGAATTTTTTTTTCTTTATTTGGGGATTTTGTAAAAAAAATATTTATACACATTATAATATTTTTTTTAAGTTTATTACATTGTCCCAGTATGGGAGATTACTATATAATGTCACATCGCTGATCTGGAACTTTGCACAGCACAGTGTCAGATCAGCAATCTAACAGACAGGGAAGGAGGCATGGCAGTGCCTGGTCTCAGCAGATGCTCGCAAGCCACCTCCCTGCATCTTGGTGCTGGGGGTCTCCATGGAGACCATCAGAATAACGTGATCACATAGCTTTATTCTGATGGAAGCCCCCTCCCTGTGCGATGTTTCTCTATACCGCTGTCAGTACTGTCTGCTTTACATCAGCACCATTTGTAAAATGTTATTTTATTTTGTTAGCATTTTAGGAGGTTTAAAAATGAAGCGGTAATTTTTTATTTTTTCAAGGAAATTTTTTTAGGGGCCTATCCACATTTGAACTGACTTTGGGGGTCCTATATATTGGAAAAACCCCAAAAGTGATAATATTTTAAAAAAAAAGCACACCTCAACATATTGAAAACTGCTTTCAGGTAGTTTATTAACCCTTCAGGTGCTTTTCAGGAATTAATGCAAAGTGGCATGACAGAAATTAAAAATTGAATTTTTACCACCTAAATGCCGCTACCTTCTGAACAGGCTACAAAAGCCGACAGACTCTAAGACCGCTATTTGGTTGTAATTTGCCATGACAAATATCAGGACCACACATTCATGATCTCAGGGTGCCAATGGGGTAAAGAGGGAGAAGCCACACTCTGTTACCCATTTATATGATATAGTCACTATTGACAGCAGCATCTATGGAGTTAAACAGATATGGACGGTGCCAACACTGATCGTGGCTGATGCAGCAAGTTGTCAGCTATAGTGTACAGCCGACAGCTGCCGGATTGTCACCCACCTGTTTGGGGATGCTAGTCTATTATATCTCAGGTCAGTAAACAGGCAGTCAGTAAGGGGTTAAAACTGTGATTACTTCTGTTTGGTTGCTGTGATGCCATTTTACTGGTGATGAACTGAAAGTGCATGAACTTGTCTTCATGCAAGACTTTAATTTTAACCAAAATGCTTTAGAATATAGGTATTGTCATTTAATAACAGAAAACTGACTGACAAAAGTTTATATATACTATTACATAGAGAGTAATTTATCGTTTACAATGCCATAACTTAGTATTTTGTAGCATAACCTCTTGCTTTAAACACTGCATCACACCGATGAGGCATTAAAGCCACTTGGGTATTCAAGACGTCCTGAGTAGGGTTGAGCGAAACGGATCTGACATTTTCATAAATCGCCGACTTTTGGCAAAATCGGGTTTCGTGAAACCCGACCCGATCCCACTGTGGGATCAGCCATGAGGTCAACGATCTGCGCGCCAAAGTGGCGTTTCGTATGACGCTTTAAGCGCCATTTCTCAGCCAATGAAGGAGGACGCAGAGTGTGGGCAGCGTGATGACATAGGTCTCGGTCCCCACCATCTTAGAGAAGGGCATGACAGTGATTGGCTTGCTTTCTGCGGCGTCACAGGGGCTATAAAGGGGCGTGCACGCCGACCGCCATCTTACTTTTGCCGATAGTAGCATAGGGAGAGGTTGCTGCAGCTTCATCAGAAGAAGGGATATAGTTAGGGAGGGAATATTAACCCCCAAACCGCTGGTGCTGTAGCAATTTCCACTGTCCAACACCACCTTTTCTTTGCAGGGACAGTGTTTTTTTTTTAGGTGCATTAGCTCTGTAGCTTATTAGGCTGCATTCTAAGGCTCCCTGATAGCTGCATTGCTGTGTGTACGCCGCTGTGCAAACCAACTGCTTTTTTCAAAGCAAAAATCCTGTTGCTTCTTTCTGCACAGTTCTCTTGTTTCTTTGTCCACAGTCTTTTGTGTGCAGCAGTCCTTTTTATTGCTGCCATACTTGTCCTTTGATCATTGTAGGGAGATTGAAATTCTACTACAGCCCTTATATTTTTTGATATATCTGCCAGCCACATTCTGCCTTCTACATAGTGTGGTGTCATACACTGGACTTGTTTTTTCTTGCAGTCTCCCACAAAAGCAAAAAAAAGGGTGCTTTAAATTGCCACTAAGTGGATCAACGTGAGTTCTGTTTGGCGTATATCTGCCACCCACGTTCTGCTTTGTACATTATGTGTAGTTTAACACACAGGGCCTGTTTTTTCCTGCAGTCTCCCACAAAAAAAGGAAAAAAAGGCTGCTTTAAATTGCCACTAAGTGGATTAACGTGAGTTCTGTTTGGCGTATATCTGCCACCCACGTTCTGCCTTGTACATAGTGTGGTGTGACACACTGGGCCTGTTTTTTCCTGCAGTCTCCCACAAAAAAAATAAAAAAGGGCGCTTTAAATTGCCACTAAGTGGATTTAGGTGAGTTCTGTTTGGCGTATATCTGCCACCCACGTTCTGCCTTGTACATTGTGTGTAGTTTAATACACAGGGCCTGTTTTTTCCTGCAGTCTCCCCCCAACAAAATAAAAAGGGAGCTTTAAATTGCCACTAAGTGGATCTACGTGAGTTCTGTTTGGCGTATATCTGCCAGCCATGTTCTGCCTTGTCCATTGTGTGGTGTAATACACAGGGCCTTTCTTTTCCTGCAGTCTCCCCTCAACAAAATAAAAATGAAGCTTTAAATAGCCACTAAGTGGATCTACGTGAGTTCTGTTTGGCGTATATCTGGCAGCCACGTTCTGCCTCGTCCATTGTGTGGTGTAATACACAGGGCCTGTTTTCTCCTGCTGTCTTCCCGCCAAAAAAAGGGAGATATAAATTCTCCAATAGTTAATATACACCTTCTACCTTGTGTAACAGTAGCATATAACGCTTGTTATTTTGGTAACATTTCCGCAAAAATGAGAAAGTCTGGTGGAAGAGGCCGTGGGCGGTCATTGCCAGCTGGTACTGATGGTGGTGGTGGTAGTGGAGCATCTGGTGGTACTGGGAAAAGCAAGATAGCACCAAATGCTCGAGGTGTAGAGGCAGCATCATCGTCTGGCTACACAAGGCCTCGAAGGCTCCCTTATCTGGGAGTAGGAAAACAGCTTTTAAAGCCGGAGCAGCAGGAACAAGTTTTGGCTTTCCTTGCTGACTCAGCCTCCAGCTCTTTCACCTCCTCTTCAGAAGCTTCGAAATCTAAAACCAGCGAGTCGTCAGTGGCTGCTCCAGGTCATAAACTTGCTTCCTTGTGTCCTTCACCCAAAACAAAAGTGAAGGATGCGGCAGGCAACACTACACTTTACTCCATGGAGCTCTTTACACATACCGTGCCTGGGTTAGAGAGGGAAATCGTTAAAAGCCCATTACAGGAAGAATCAGACATGGAGTGCACAGATGCACAGCTACAGCTTGATTATTATGCTCTTCCATTGACTCAGATCACAACTTTGCCCTCGCAGTGTACTGAGCCCGAATCTGACCCTGATGAGACTATGGTGCCCAGTACCGAACGCTATAGCACCTTACACGGTGACACAGAGGATGGTGCACATGACATTGAACAGGAGGTGATAGATGACCCAGTTGTTGACCCAGATTGGCAGCCATTGGGGGAAGAGGGTGCTGCAGCCTGGAGCATGTGCATCAGCTCCGTAGCTTATTAGGCTGCCTTATAAGGCTCCCTGATAGCTGCATTGCTGTTTGTACGCCGCTGTGCAAACCAACTGCTTTTTTCAAAGCACAAATCCTGTTGCGCCTTCCTTGCTGCACAGCTATCTTGTTTGTTTGTCCACACTTTTGTGTGCAGCAGTCCTTTTTATTGCTGCCTGCCATACTTTTCTGAGATTACTGTCGGGAGATAGTAATTGTAGTACAGTCCCTTTTTTTATATATCTTCAAGCCACTTTCTGCCCCTGAAACTGTGTAGTGTGAAACAGTGGGCCTGTATTTTTCTGCACTGTCCCACACCTAAAAAGGGTGATTTATGTTGCCAATCAGTGCATCTCTGCCGGTCCAGTCTGTGGTATCTGTCTGTCAGTCATTTTCTGCCACAGAAACAATACTGTAAATCAGTGGGCCAGATTTATTCACTAGTCTTCCATATAAAAACAAAAGGGGAGATTAATATTGGCAAATCTGTACATCTGTGCCAGTCCAGTCTGTGGTATCTGTCTGTCATTTTCTGCCACAGAAACAATACTGTAAAACAGTGGGCCAGATTTATTCACTGGTCTTCCATATAAAAACAAAAAGGGGAGATTAATATTGGCAAATCTGTGCATCTGTGCCAGTCCAGTCTGTGGTATCTGTCAGTCATTTTCTGCCACAGAAACAATACTGTAAAACAGTGGGCCAGATTTATTCACTAGTCTTCCATATAAAAACAAAAAGGGGAGATTAATATTGGCAAATCTGGGCATCTGTGCCAGTCCAGTCTGTGGTATCTGTCTGTCATTTTCTGCCACAGAAACAATACTGTAATACAGTGGGCCAGATTTATTCACTAGTCATTCATATAAAAAAAAAGAAGGGGAGATTTTTATTTCCAGTGTCTGCATCTGCTTCAGTCCTGTTAGTGGCATCTGTCAGCCACTGTCTGCCACTGAAACTGTGTATTGTAATACAGTGGGCCTGATTTTCCCTGCAGTTTCACACACCTTTAAAGGTGATTTAAATTCACAACAATTTTGCGTCCACCTTGTAACTGGTTTAACAGTACCAAATACCGTTTGTTAGTTTGGTTACATATTTCCAAGAATGGGGAAGTCTGGTGGAAGAGGTCGTGGCCGTGGGCGGTCATTGCCAGCTGGTAATGATGGTAGTGGTGGTGGAGCATCAGGTGGTCATGGGAAAAGCAATATAGCACCTAAGTCTCGAGTTGTTCAGCCACCGTCATCGTCTGGCTACACAAGGCCTTGAACGCTCCCTTTTCTGGGAGTAGGAAAACCGCTTTTAATACCGGAGCAGCAGGAACAAGTTTTGGCTTTCCTTGCTGACTCTGCTTCTAGCTCTTTCGCTTCCTCTTCGGAAACTGCTAAATGTAAAAGCAGCGCGTCGTCAGTGGATGTTCATGGTCAGGGACAAGTCGCTTCCTTGACTTCTTCACCAAGAGCAACAGAGAAGGATGCGCCAGGCGACACAATGGGTTACTCCATGGAGCTCTTTACACATACCGTTCCTGGGTTAGAAAGGGAAATTGTTAACAGGCTATGCCCATTACCAGATGAATCGGGCATGGAGTGCACAGATGCACAGCCACAGCCAGATTACTATGCTGTTCCTTTGACTCAGATCAGAACATTGCCCTCGCAGTGTACTGATCCAGAATCTGACCCTGATGAGACTATGGAGCCCCATCACAAATGCTATAGCACCGGCTTACACGGTGACACAGAGGAAGTTGCACACGACATAGAAGAGGAGGTCATAGATGACCCAGTTGTTGACCCCGATTGGCAGCCAGTGGGTGAACAGGGTGCAAGCGGCAGTAGATCTGAAGCGGAGAAGGAGGAGGAGCTGCAGCAGGCATCAACATTGCAACATGTTCCATCTGGCAGGCTCGTATCTGGCCAAAAACGTGTGGCAAAACCTAAACCAGTTATAGGATGGTGTGGCCATCCGGTTAAAGAAACTCAGTGTGCAATGCCTGAAAAGGTATCCAAGAGTAGGAAGAGTGCAGTCTGGCATTTTTTTAAACAAGATCCAAATGATCAGCGCAAAGTCATCTGTAAAAAATGTTCAAGGACCTTCAGCAGAGGTCAGAAAGTTAAAAGTCTAAATACAAGTTGCATGCGTAGACATTTAAACACCATGCACTTGCAAGCCTGGACTAACTACCAAACGTCCCTTAACGTTGTTGCACCCTCTCACAATGAAGCTAGTCAGCAACGCTACATCCCTTCCCTCACTTTAAGCCCACTGTTTACCACACCACCTGCACTAAATGTGGAGGTTTTGTCGCAAGGCCAAAGCAGTCAGGGAATCACCAGGTTCATGGTAGGAAACACTGTATGTAGGGCACCAGCAAGAATACCATCTCCAACCCTCTCTCAGTCTGCCATGTCCACCGGCACCCCCACTAGTTCCACCATCTGCAGCTCTCCAGTCCAGCTCACCCTACATGAGACTCTCGTTAGGAAAAGGAAGTACTAATCCTCGCATCCACGTACACAGGGTTTGAATGCCCACATTGCTAGACTAATCTCGTTAGAGATGATGCCCTACCGGTTAGTTGAAAGTGAAGCTTTGAAAGCCCTGATGGACTATGCTGTACCACGCTACGAGCTACCCAGTCGACATTTCTTTTCTAGAAAAGCCATCCCAGCCCTCCACCAGCATGTAAAAGACCGTATCGTCCATGCACTCAGGCAATCTGTGAGTACAAAGGTGCACCTGACAACAGATGCATGGACCAGTAGGCATGGCCAGGGCCGTTACGTCTCCATCACGGCACACTGGGTCAATGTGGTGGATGCAGGGTCCACAGGGGACAGCAATATTGGGACAGTTCTGCCTAGCCCACGGTCTAGGAAACAGTTGGCTGTAGGTGTTCGCCCCCCCTCCTCCTCTTCCTCCTGCAGAAGCGAGAGCTCGTCCACAGACCGCAGTCGCATGACCACTCCATCCGCATCTGCCACTGTTGCACACGAGGTGTCCCATTATTGAACAGCTATGGCAAGCATCAGCAGGCTGTATTGGCAATGAAGTGTTTGGGCGACAACAGACACACCGCGGAAGTTCTGTCCGAGTTCTTGCAGAAAGAAACTCAGTCATGGCTAGTGTTGAGCATTCCGATACCGCAAGTATCGGGTATCGGCCGATACTTGCGGTATCGGAATTCCGATACCGAGATCCGATATTTTTGTGATATCGGGTATCGGTATCGGAAGTGTAAAATAAAGAATTAAAATAAAAAATATTGTTATATTCACATCTCCGGCGGCCCCTGGACATCTGCGCGAGGAACCGGCGTCCGGCACGGCTTCTTTCTTCAAAATGCGCGCCTTTAGGACCTGTGGTATGACGTCCCGGCTTCTGATTGGTCGCGTGCCGCCCATGTGACCGCCACGCGACCAATCAGAAGCCGCGACGTCATTCCTCAGCTAAAGTCCTAGAATGAGCGCCTTTTAGGACCTGAGGAATGATGTCGCGGCTTCTGATTGGTCGCGTGGCGGTCACATGGGCGGCACGTGACCAATCAGAAGCCGGGATGTCATTCCACAGGTCCTAAAGGCGCGCATTTTGAAGAAAGAAGCCGTGCCGGACGCCGGATCCTCCCGCTGATGTCCAGGGGCCGCCGGAGAGGTGAATATAACAATATTTTTTATTTTAATTCTTTATTTTACACTTTAATATGGATCCCAGGGCCTGAAGGAGAGTTTCCTCTCCTTCAGACCCTGGGATCCATGAGGATACATTCCGATACTTGATGTCCCATTGACTTGTATTGGTATCGGATATCGGTATCGGCGATATCCGATATTTTTCGGGTATCGGCCGATACTATCCGATACCGATACTTTCAAGTATCGGACGGTATCGCTCAACACTAGTCATGGCTGGGCACTGTACATCTTGAGGCAGCCAAGGTAGTGAGTGATAACGGAAGGAATTTTATGGCTGCCATAGCCCTTTCACAACTGAAACACATTCCTTGCCTGGCTCACACCTTAAACCTGGTGGTGCAATGCTTCCTGAAAAGTTATCCGGGGTTACCCGACCTGGTCCTCAAAGTGCGCAGACTTTGCTCGCATATCCGCCGTTCGCCCATACACTCCAGCCGTATGCAGAGCCATCCGGGGTCTTTGAACCTTCCCCAGCATCACCTAATCATCGACGTTGCAACAAGGTGGAACTCCACATGCTTCAGAGACTGTGTGAACAGCGGCGTGCTGTTATGTATTTGTGGGAGGATACACATACACGGGCAGGCAGTTGGATGGCAGACATGAAGTTGTCAGGTGTGCAGTGGTCGAAGCTACAAGACCTGTGTCAAGTCCTTCAGTGTTTTGAGGAATGCACACAGCTGGTTAGTGCAGACAACGCCATAATAAGCATGAGCATCCCACTAATGCGTCTGTTGATTCAAAGTTTGACGCACATAAAGGAGCAGGATTCTGCAGCAGAGGAAGAGGGAAGCCTTGATGACAGTCAGCTATTGTCTGTTCAGGGCAGTCTACAGGACGAGGTGGCGGGCGAAGAGGAGGAGGACGAGGAGGATGATGGGGATAAGTATTGTTTGGATGAGGAAGCTTCTCAGGGGGCAATAGAAACTGGTGGCGTTGCAAGGCCGGGTTCAGGTTTTTGAGGGAGACAAGTGACGTTGATTTGCTAGAAACTGCCCCTCAACCCAGCACAAGCGCAGATTTGTCAACTGGAACATTGGTCCACATGGCAGATTATGCCTTGCGAATCCTCAAAAAGGACTCACGCATTATAAAAATGATGAACGATGACGATTACTGGTTGGCCTGCCTCCTTGATCCTCGCTATAAAGGCAAATTGCAAAATATCATGCCACATGAGAACCTCGAACAAATATTAGTAACCAAACAAGCAACTCTTGTAGACCGTTTGATTCAGGCATTCTCAGCACAGAGCACCGGTGATGGTTCTCACACGAGCTGCAGGGGGCAACAGGGCAGAGGTGTTAGAGGTGCACAAATCAGAAGTGGCATTGGACAGAGGGGTTTTCTGACCAGGTTGTGGAGTGATTTCGCAATGACCGCAGACAGGACAGGTACTGCAGCATCAATTCAAAGTGACAGGAGACAACATTTGTCCAGTATGGTTACTAACTATTTTTCATCCCTTATCGATGTTCTCCCTCAACCGTCATTCCCATTTGATTACTGGGCATCCAAAATAGACACCTGGCCTGAATTGGCAGAATATGCATTGCAGGAGCTTGCTTGCCCAGCAGCTAGTGTGCTATCAGAAAGAGTATTCAGTGCTGCTGGTTCAATATTGACCAAAAAAAGGACTCGTCTGGCTACCCATAATGTTGATGATCTAACCTTCATTAAAATGAACCACTCATAGATTTCTAATTATTTTGCCCCACCTTTCCCGGCTGACACCTAGCTTTCCTGTAAAAAGGTCTTGCTTGTGGACTGGTCTTACTGACTGTTCCAATCTCTTAATTTGCAGCTGCTGTTTGTCCAGCATACGACATGTTTACACCTCCCTAAATGGGCTAACTCACCCCACGGGGCCGTGGTCTTGCCACTTGGTGCAAGCACCCGTGAGAGTGCCGTTTGAAGAGGTGGGTGTGCCCACATTTGGTCGACGGCACTGCCACTGGGTCCCTCATAGTACAATGAAGTGTCTCTGGCGGTGGTGGCGCGCACCCAACATCAGACACACCGTTGTAACATGAGGGGCACGGGGCCTGTACCGCCGGCCACAAGAGAGTGTCCCCCCCAGGTCAAGCAGTGCTCTACCACTTGCAAAATTATCTCTCACAGCTCCACCAATGTTTAGTCTATGGGCTGAAATCATTCAATGCCTGGCACTGACAATACCAATTTGTTGACATGTATGATGCTAGTTAAAATAGTCACGGGCCGTGTCCTATATTTACACCAGTAAATACTTTGCGCCAAATTTCTATGTCTGAAAGTCAGCAGAGGAGCCCACACCTGTACCTAAGTATGCCACCCTTTTTTTTGTTTGTTTTGTTGTTTTGCGAGACATTAACATCTATTTATTTTTTTGGGAGTACTAACTGTGTCAGACACTCCTTCCAATTGTCATCCGCTGACCACACCAATGCTGCCTGTGTACCCCTACCACATAATTCTAACTGCATTGAGCCAAATTTTTTTAATTTTAGGCCTACTAAGTCTGTCTGCGATCCCTCCTTCCAATTGTCCTCCGCTGACCACACCAATGCTGCCTGCGTACCCCTACCACATAATCGAAGCTGCATTGAGCCTAATTTATTTATTTTAGGTCTACTAAGTCTGTCTGCGGTCCGTCCTTCCAATTGTCCTCCGCTGACCACAGCAATGCTGCCTGTGTACCCCTACCACATAATCGAAGCTGCATTGAGCCTAATTTATTTATTTTAGGCCTAGTAAGTCTGTCTGCGGTCCCTCCTTCCAATTGTCCTCCGCTGACCACACCAATGCTGCCTGTGTACCCCTACCACATAATCGAAGCTGCATTGAGCCTAATTTATTTATTTTAGGCCTACTAAGTCTGTCTGCGGTCCCTCCTTCAAATTGTTTTCCGCTGACCACACCAATGCTGCCTGTGTACCCCTACTACATAATCGAAGCTGAATTAAGCCTAATTTATTTATTTTAGGCCTACTAAGTTTGTCTGCGGTCCCTCCTTCCAATTGTCCTCCGCTGACCACACCAATGCTGCCTGTGTACCCCTACCACATAATCAAAGCTGCATTAAGCCTTATTTATTTATTTTAGGCCTACTAAGTCTGTCTGCGGTCCCTCCTTCCAATTGTCCTCCGCTGACCACACCAATGCTGCCTGTGTACCCCTACCACATAATCGAAGCTGCATTGAGCCTAATTTATTTATTTTAGGCCTACTAAGTCTGTCTTCGGTCTGTCCTTCCAATTGTCCTCCGCTGACCACACCAATGCGGCCTGTGTACCCATGTAACCTTTTTTAAACCTGCAGCGAGCCAACTTTGTATTGTAAGGCCTACTAGCAGTGCCTGTCTGCGCCACTCAATACAGCTGTCCTCCTCTTAAAAAAAAAAATGAGCTGCAATTGTTTGGTTTTCAGCCTGTCGGAATTTTAAAACTGCATTGGGGCCACAAGTTTCGTTGGGGTCTACAAACTGTGTCTGCAGCTCCAAGGTGTTCTCCAGGTTGCCTCTCCCTAGCTTCTATCTTCAAGCTCTAGTTAAGTAGTTGTTGAAACAACACTGCATTAGGCCTGCAAATTGGGTCTGAGTTGTAGAGACGGTGTCTTCCGCTCCAAGGTGTTCTCCAGGTTGCCTCTCCCTAGCTTCTATCTTCAAGCTCTCGTTAAGCAGTTGTTGAAACACTGCATTAGGCCTACAAGTTGGGTCTGGGTTATAGAGACGGTGCCTGCCACTCCAAGGTGTTCTCCAGGTTGCCTCTCCCTAGCTTCTATCTTCATTCTCTTGTTAAGTAGTTGTTGAAACAGCACTGCATTAGGCCTACAAGTTGGGTCTGGGTTGTAGAGACGGTGTCTGCTGCTCCAAGGTGTTCTCCAGGTTGCCTCTCCCTAGCTTCTATCTTCAAGCTCTCATTAAGTAGTTGTTGAAACAACACTGCATTAGGCCTTCAAGTTGGGTCTGGGTTGTAGAGACGGTGTCTGCCGCTGCAAGGTGTTCTCCAGGTTGCCTCTCCCTAGCTTCTATCTTCAAGCTCTCGTTAAGTAGTTGTTGAAACAACACTGCATTTGGCCTACAAGTTGGGTCTGGGTTGTAGAGACGGTGTCTGCTGCTCCAAGGTCTTCTCCAGGTTGCCTCTCCCTAGCTTCTATCTTCAAGCTCTCATTAAGTAGTTGTTGAAACAACACTGCATTAGGCCTACAAGTTGGGTCTGGGTTGTAGAGACGGTGTCTGCTGCTCCAAGGTGTTCTCCAGGTTGCCTCTCCCTAGCTTCTATCTTCAAGCTCTCGTTAAGTATTTGTTGAAACAACACTGCATTAGGCCTACAAGTTGAGTCTGGGTTGTAGAGACGGTGTCTGCTGCTCCAAGGTGTTCTCCAGGTTGCCTCTCCCTAGCTTCTATCTTCAAGCTCTCGTTAAGTAGTTGTTGAAACAACACTGCATTAGGCCTACAAGTTGGGTCTGGGTTCTACAAACGGTGTCTTCCGCTCCAAGGTGTTCTCCAGGTTGCCTCTCCCTAGCTTCTATCTTCAAGCTCTCGCTAAGTAGTTGTTGAAACAACACTGCATTAGGCCTACAAGTTGGGTCTGGGTTGTAGAGACGGTGTCTGCCACTCCAAGGTGTTCTCCAGGTTGTCTCTCCCTAGCTTCTATCTTCAAGCTCTCGTTAAGTAGTTGTTGAAACAACACTGCATTAGGCCTACAAGTTGGGTCTGGGTTCTACAAACGGTGTCTTCCGCTCCAAGGTGTTCTCCAGGTTGCCTTTCCCTAGCTTCTATCTTCAGTCTCTCGTTAAATTATTTTTAATATAACACTGCATTTGGCCTACTTGTTTTGTTGACCCTACTAACGGTGTCTGCCGCTCCTTGATGTTCTCTTACACTGAACAAACCAGTGCCGCCTGTTTACTTCTGTTACCAATTTTGAACTGCATTTAGCCTACTTACTGATTTGGGCCTACTCACTGTGTCAGCCTCTCATTACAGTTGTACTCCACTGAACAAAGCAATGCCCCCTGGTTAGTCCTGTTACCAATTTTGAACTGCATTTAGCCCACTTTATTCTTTGGGCCTATATCTGTGTTTCCTCCTCATCCTGCCCATTGCCCAGCCAGTGATAGATGAGTCTGCTGGTACATTGACCCAGAACGCTACATTCCCCGTGCACGCTACACAGCCAGAATGTGACCCTGCTGAAAGTTAGGTTCCCCTTCCCGCATACTATACCACGTTACACAGGGACAAAGAGTAAGGTGCAGATGAAAGTGCAGGTTCCTTCATCAGGTGGGGGGGAATACTCATTGGCGACGTCACTGGCACAGGGCCCCTCATAGTACGCAAAAGTGTCGCTGCCGGTGGGAGGCGCCCCCGCCATGCAAACACACCGTCGTACTTTGAGGGGCCCTGTGCCAGTGCCAATGCCAATGAGTGGGCCCCCCCTGCTTGCTCAGGATCACAGCACTTGCAAAGTTGAAAGACTTACCTCTCCCTGCTCCACTGCCGTGACGTGGTCCACATTTCCTGGGCCCACTAAATACTTGAACCAGCCCTACCCCCCACAACTTTAGCCAAATGACCCCCAATTTCCAATGCCTAACTATTATTATAAGGTAAATTAAGATTGGCAAACTTCAGTAACAAGAATGGATGTTTTTGCCATTAAAATGGGCACTGTAGGTGTTTCCCTGGCCCCCACTCACTGCCGATTATGCTTCCCCATTGACTTGCATTAGGTTTCGTGTTTCGGTCGATCCCCGACTTTTCGAGAAAATCGGCCGATTTCACTTGACTCGACTTTTGAGATAGTCAGGTTTCGTGAAACCCGACTCGACGCAAAAAAAGGAAAAGTCGCTCAACCCTAGTGACGACAAAGAGGCAATTAAAGAGCTTTTTCAAACCTTGAGATAGGTCCTCAACTGGGCCGAAACGTTGCTGTCACTATGGGCTATTACATTTTTCAAATTTTCTGCTATGGGGGTGTTGCCTTCATTTTTGTACTTACAGTTGGGTGAAAAAGTGTTTGCCCCATCCTAATTTGCTATTCTTTTGCAAGTTTGTCACACTTAAATGTTTCAGATCACAAAACAAATTTAAATATTGGACTAAGATAACACAAGTAAATACAAAATGCAGGTCTTTATTATTAAAGGAAAAAGAAATCCACACCTACAGTGTCATGTGTGAAAAAGTGATTGCCCCTAAACCTAATTCCTGGTTGGATCACTCTTAGCAGCAACAACTGCAATCAAGCATTTGCGATAACTGGCAATGAGTCTTTTACAACGCTCTGGAGGAATTTTGGCCCACTTATCTTTGCAGAATTGTTTTAATTCATTCACATTGGAGGACTTCTGCACATGAACCACCTTTTTAAGATCATGCCACAGCATCTCAATCGAATTAAGGTCTTTGACTTAAGGTACCTTCACACTAAACGACGCTGCAGCGATCCAGACATCGATCCGGATTGCTGCAGCGTCGCTGTTTGGTCGCTGGAGAGCTGTCACACAGACCGCTCTCCAGCGACCAACGATGCCGGTAACCAGGGTAAACATCGGGTTACTAAGCGCAGGGCTGCGCTTAGTAACCCGATGTTTACCCTGGTTACCATCCTAAAAGTAAAAAAAACAAACGCTACATACTTACCTACCGCTGTCTGTCCTCGGCGCTCTGCTTCTCTGCTCTGGCTGTGAGCGCCGGGCAGCCAGAAAGCAGAGCGGTGACGTCACCGCTGTGCTTTCCGGCCGCTGTGCTCACAGCCAGAGCAGAGAAGCACAGCGCCAGGGACAGACAGTGGTAGGTTAGTATGTAGCGTTTGTTTTTTTTACTTTTAGGATGGTAACCAGGGTAAACATCGGGTTACTAAGCGCGGCCCTGCGCTTAGTAACCCGATGTTTACCCTGGCTACCAGCGAAGACATCGCTGAATTGGTGTCACACACGCCGATTCAGCGATGTCAGCGGGAGAGCCAGCGACCAAAGAAAGGTCTGGCCCTCTAGCCCCGACCAACGACATCACAGCAGGATTCTGATCGCTGCTGCGTGTCAAACTAAACGATATCGCTAGCGAGGACGCTGCAACGTCACGGATTGCTAGCGATATCGTTTAGTGTGAAGGTACCATTAGGCTTCTCCAAAGTCTTACATTTGTTTTCAAGGTTTGGTATTGTTAGATTCCCCGAATGTTTAGACATTCATTGAACATCTTCGCCAAACGGTTCAACGAACATTCCCGAACCACATCAGATGAAATGGGAAGCCAAACCAAAATTTATACACAGAACCTTAAGAGGTGACAAAATGCTTCCCAAACAGCTAAAATTAGGGGTAGACAACATGAAAAGTGGCATTGACCCACAGTAGAAATTTTCAAATGGCATAGCAGCAGTCAGCCATGGGTCCTGCATGAGGTATCAGGGTCTAGGCAAGCATTTACAGCATTGAATTGTAGTTTCAATTAGAACTTGGTGGTTAAGGAAGCAGTGTAAGTCTTCTTACCTGGAAGCCCTGATACCTCACGCGACACCTCCAATTTTTTTTTATTTCAGCCACACTCAGACGGCACTAACATCAGTTTCATAGAGTACTATTGGTACAAAAATGTAAGGAAAGTAACACAGGTTGTTGACTGATCAATTGACCACAATAGAACCTTTTATAATGGCACAGAAGTAATCAGGCATGGCCCTTGCATGAGGTATCAAGGTCTGGCCCAGCATTTACAGCTTGGAATTTAAGTTTCAAAGAACACCTGGAAATTAAGGGAGTGGTGTAAGCCTTCTTGGGAGCCCTGGTACCTCCTTTTTTTTATTCCAGCGATCTTCAGATGTCACAAACATCAGTTTCATACAGTACTATTTTTGTAAAAATGTAAGGAAAGTAACACATTGTTGACAGATCAATTGATGCACAGAAGAACCTTTTATAATGGCACAGACGCAGTCAGCCATGTCCCATTCATGATGTATCATGGTCTGGTCCAGCATTTACAGCTTGGAACTGAAGTTTCAATGAGGATATCAAGGTTAAGGGAGCAGTGTAAGCTTTCTTTAGGCAAGGTTTACATTGCATCAATGGCAATGCGTGTGACGGGGTGTGCGACAGAGCAAGCAGGGACAGCAGACTGATGAATAATCTAAGAGACCTTTATTGCAACTGAGAGAATATTCAGGCAAACAGTGATCAGGTTCTTCAACTTACAATAAGGCCGCAACAAAATAACAAATCCAGGGCGACACCCGATAATCCGACTCCAGGGAAAACAAAACACTAGTTCATAGACAGACACCAGGATCTGGCCGCAGCAGCAGATCCTAGCTTCTCACACCACACAGGTCCCAGAAGAATGATAGTATATCCATGGGCTTATTGTTCCACCCTCTAGGGATCAGCCCCTTGGATGGGTGGAGGGGCTCACACCCACCCTCAAACATTTGTTACCTAGAGCTGAAAGTACAAAAGAGGCTCCAGATGTCCAGTCCCAGCCAGTCTGAGAAGCCCCCTGCAGAGAGCAACAAAGGAACACAATGCCCCCCACCAGAAGCAGGGTAGGAAATGTTAATGAAGTATGGTCTATGAAATCAGGGCGGGGGTGGTACTCCTTTACAATGCGCTGACGGCATCTGTTACACAGCGGCACTAATGCTATGTAGCAGATGCATTAGCGCACCCATTGACTGCCACTATGTAGCGCATCGCTAACGCATGTCATAATCGGCATGCGTTAGCGATGTGCCATCATTCTGTGACGGACCCTCGGACACGGGCTGCAGCATTTCTGGGTCTGTCATCGATAGCGTAGGTGGAGCATCTGTGCTATCGCGATCACATTACATGATCTTTAAAAGGCACTAGCGTTGGTGCAGTCTGTTTAGCGCATGTGTTGAATGGACTGCACCAACGCAATTTGAACCCTGCCTTAGCTGGGAGCCCTGATACATCATGCAACACCTCCATTTTTTTCCAGCCACACTCAGATGGCACAAACATCAGTTTCATACAGTAATATTGGTAGAAAAATATAAGGAAAGTAACACAGGTTGGTGACTGAAAGTAAGTTCAAGGCCTGTCTGGAAACCCTATTTACACAGGAAACCCACCAGATGGAGATCCAACTTGTTGTCTCCACATTTCAAAAAATAATCATCACACTCCACTAAAGTGGCATCCATTTCAACAGAATAGAAAAAGGATAATAGGCCTCTGACACACCTTCTACTACAGGCAACTCACCAGATGGAGACCCAACTTGGAGTCTCCACATTTCAAAAAATAATTGTCACACACCACCAAAGTGGCATCAATTTCCACTGAGTAGACACAGTATAATAGGCCTCTGACACACCTTCCTCCCACCAGATGGAGACCAAACTTGGAGTCTCCACATTTTAAAAAAAATGTTTGTAACATCAGCAGCAGTAGCAACAGCAGGTGCAGGAGACATACATACAAGATGGGACGGGGGAGCAGAGCCATACATACTAGATGGGATGGGGGAGCAGAGCCATAAATAAAAGATGGGATGGGGAGAGCAGAGCCTTACATACAAGGTGGGATGGGGGAGCAGAGCCATAGATACAAGATGGGACGGGGGAGCAGAGCCATGCATACAAGAAGGGACGGAGGAGCAGAGCCATGCATTCAAGATTGGATGGGGTGGAGCAGAGCCATACATACAAGATGGGACGGGGAAGCCGAGCCATGCATACAAGATGGGAGGGGGGGAGCCGAGCCATGCATACAAGATTGGGGGCATGTATGAAGAAACAATATGGAACAATGAGGGCGTGTATGAGGAAACAGTACAGATGAATGGGGGGCATATCTGAGGAAACAATATGGGGAATGGGGGGCATATATGTGGAAACAGTATGGGGGATGGGTGCAGACACTATGAGGAGCGAATGGGGGAATGTATGTGGACACAGTATGAGTAGCGATGTGAAAAATGCATGTGGACAGAGTTGGGGGAGTGAGGGAAATGGAATGTGTGCAGACACAGAATGTGGAGTCGGGGGGTATGTGTGACCAGGCAGTATAGAAAGTGAGGGGGTAAATATATGAGGAGACAGTATGATGAACAGGGGGATGTGAGAGGAGACAGTATGAGGAAAGAGGGGAATAGTGTGAGGAGACAGTAAGGGGGAGAAAAGTGAGTGGACACAGAATAGAAACTGTGTTGTGGGGGCATAGCATGGAGGGACAGTGTAAGGGCACAGCCAGGATGGGACAGTATACCAAGGAGGGAGAAGTGTGATGAGAGAGTACGGGGGGGGCACAGTATGAGAGGACAGTTCGAAGAGGGTGCTGGTAAGGAAAGAAGTCAGTGTGAAGAGCATGTACCATAAGAGGGACATTGTGGGGGTCATATTTTGTGCACACAATATAGTGAGGGGCAATTTTTTATACAGGAGTATTTTAATGACACCTGTGTCTTTAAGGGCATCATGTGGAAATTTTCTGCAAAACAGCGGAGAAGATGGAAATCTGCAGAGATGAGCCTGTCCAGAGACGAGACGAGGTCTGGACAAGATGAAGAAAAGAAGAACGTGTCCAGAGACAACATCATCTATAAGGTACCTGGATGTAAATGTTATTTGTGATACTAACTAACTCTCATGTTTTTATTTATGTGAGAGCATTAAAGGGGATGTCTTTGTGACTGCAGACTTCTGAATTTTCACAGTGTGCACTGCACGCTGTCAGGATTATCTCGTGCTGGTGATTTACATTCAGACGCTTTCACCCGGACGCCCACCTTACCCTGGTACCCCCACTATAGAGGTAATTATTGCCGACTTTACGGCGCTCATGTTTAGGCCCTTAGGTTATATGCTACGTGGGGGTTTATGTTATAGCTACACCAGCGGATAGTACTAGGATGGCAGGAGATTGTGTTACGCCATTGTGCTTATAGCAGCTACGGCTGGTATCAGTACATTTATTGGACTAAATACATATTTGTATATCTATATATAGCTACCGGGAGTTTGGTGTTTGTACCGGGTGTGGGTGTCAGTCACCTATGTATCACGCAGAGTGTATTGGGTGTTCTAGCTTCACCCTCTTTCCCATGTTTGGTCTGATGTTATGTTATTTGTTTTTAATTGCTATTTAATAAAGTTTATATTGATTTTCTTTATATTTGACCAGTTACATCATTTTTTTTCGATGGGTTTCATATGCTATATATGATGATGGGTCTGCTAAGTCCTAATGGACACTTGATCAAAAAATAATATGCGGCAGTTTACTGGGATCATGTGCCTTGGTCATGTTTGCTTTATATGATTTACATTCATGCGGTGACTTGCTGACAAGACATGTGTGGCCTCACTTAATGAAAATGAACAGAGTGAGGCTGGGCACTTCTAGTCAGAATGTGGTCAGAAGTATACAAATCGCATACTTGTCCTGACATGACTGTTCACCGGCCAGGGAGAATCCTAAAAGTGTGCAGTGCATTCATTGTGTGATTTCAGAAGCCTGCAATGTCATTATTCAGCTCTGCATAGTAACATAGTAACATAGTTAGTAAGGCCGAAAAAAGACATTTGTCCATCCAGTTCAGCCTATATTCCATCATAATAAATCCCCAGATCTACATCCTTCTACAGAACCTAATAATTGTATGATACAATATTGTTCTGCTCCAGGAAGACATCCAGGCCTCTCTTGAACCCCTCGACTGAGTTCGCCATCACCACCTCCTCAGGCAAGCAATTCCAGATTCTTACCGCCCTAACAGTAAAGAATCCTCTTCTATGTTGGTGGAAAAACCTTCTCTCATCCAGACGCAAAGAATGCCCTCTTGTACCCGTCACCTTCCTTGGTATAAACAGATCCCCAGCGAGATATTTGTATTGTCCCCTTATATACTTATACATGGTTATTAGATCGCCCCTCAGTCGTCTTTTTTCTAGACTAAATAATCCTAATTTCGCTAATCTATCTTGGTATTGTAGTTCTCCCATCCCCTTTATTAATTTTGTTGCCCTCCTTTGTACTCTCTCTAGTTCCATTATATCCTTCCTGAGCACCGGTGCCCAAAACTGGACACAGTACTCCATGTGCAGTCTAACTAGGGATTTGTACAGAGGCAGTATAATGCTCTCATCATGTGTATCCAGACCTCTCTTAATGCACCCCATGATCCTGTTTGCCTTGGCAGCTGCTGCCTGGCACTGGCTGCTCCAGGTAAGTTTATCATTAGCTAGGATCCCCAAGTCATTCTCCCTGTCAGATTTACCCAGTGGTTTCCCATTCAGTGTGTAATGGTGATATTGATTCCTTCTTCCCATGTGTATAACCTTACATTTATCATTGTTAAACCTCATCTGCCACCTTTCAGCCCAAGTTTCCAACTTATCCAGATCCATCTGTAGCAGAATAATATCTTTTCTTGTATTAACTGCTTTGCATAGTTTTGTATCATCTGCAAATATCGATATTTTACTGTGTAAACCTTCTACCAGATCATTAATGAATATGTTGAAGAGAACAGGTCCCAATACCGACCCCTGCGGTACCCCACTGGTCACAGCAACCCAGTTAGAGACTATACCATTTATAACCACCCTCTGCTTTCTATCACTAAGCCAGTTACTAACCCATTTACACACATTTTCCCCCAGACCAAGCATTCTCATTTTGTGTACCAACCTCTTGTGCGGAACGGTATCAAACGCATTGGAAAAATCAAGATATACCACGTCCAATGACTCACCATGGTCCAGCCTATAGCTTACCTCTTCATAAAAACTGATTAGATTGGTTTGACAGGAGCGATTTCTCATAAACCCATGCTGATATGGAGTTAAACAGTTATTCTCATTGAGATAATCCAGAATAACATCCTTCAGAAACCCTTCAAATATTTTACCAACAATAGAGGTTAGACTAACTGGCCTATAATTTCCAGGTTCACTTTTAGAGCCCTTTTTGAATATTGGCACCACATTTGCTATGCGCCAGTCCTGCGGAACAGACCCCGTCGCTATAGAGTCCCTAAAAATAAGAAATAATGGTTTATCTATTACATTACTTAGCTCTCTTAGTACTCGTGGGTGTATGCCATCCGGACCCGGAGATTTATCTATTTTAATCTTATTTAGCCGGTTTCGCACCTCTTCTTGGGTTAGATTTGTGACCCTTAATATAGGGTTTTCATTGTTTCTTGGGATTTCACCTAGCATTTCATTTTCCACCGTGAATACCGTGGAGAAGAAGGTGTTTAATATGTTAGCTTTTTCCTCGTCATCTACAACCATTCTTTCCTCACTATTTTTTAAGGGGCCTACATTTTCAGTTTTTATTCTTTTACTATTGATATAGTTGAAGAACAGTTTGGGATTAGTTTTACTCTCCTTAGCAATGTGCTTCTCTGTTTCCTTTTTGGCAGCTTTAATTAGTTTTTTAGATAAAGTATTTTTCTCCCTATAGTTTTTTAGAGCTTCAATGGTGCCATTCTGCTTTAGTAGTGCAAATGCTTTCTTTTTACTGTTAATTGCCTGTCTTACTTTTTTGTTTAGCCACATTGGGTTTTTCCTATTTCTAGTCCTTTTATTCCCACAAGGTATAAACCGCTTACAGTGCCTATTTAGGATGTTCTTAAACATTTTCCATTTATTATCTGTATTCTTAATTCTGAGGATATTGTCCCAGTCTACCAGATTAAGGGCATCTCTAAGCTGGTCAAACTTTGCCTTCCTAAAGTTCAGTGTTTTTGTGACTCCCTGACAAGTCCCCCTAGTGAAAGACAGGTGAAACGGTACAATATTGTGGTCGCTATTTCCTAGATGCCCGAACACCTGCAGATTTGTTATTCTGTCAGGTCTATTAGATAGTATTAGGTCTAAAAGTGCTGCTCCTCTGGTTGGATTCTGCACCAATTGTGAAAGATAATTTTTCTTGGTTATTAGCAGAAACCTGTTGCCTTTATGGGTTTCACAGGTTTCTGTTTCCCAGTTAATATCCGGGTAGTTAAAGTCCCCCATAACCAGGACCTCATTATGGGCTGCAGCTTCATCTATCTGCTTTAGAAGTAGACTTTCCATGATTTCTGTTATATTTGGGGGTTTGTAACAGACCCCAATGAGAATTTTGTTACCATTTTTCCCTCCATGAATTTCGACCCATATGGACTCGACATCCTCATTCCCTTCGCTAATATCCTCCCTTAAAGTGGACTTTAGACAAGACTTTACATAGAGACAAACCCCTCCTCCTCTCCGATTTTTACGATCCTTTCTAAACAGACTGTAACCCTGTAAGTTAACTGCCCAGTCATAGCTTTCATCTAACCATGTCTCGGTTATTCCCACTATGTCAAAGTTACCTGTTACCTGCATGTTCCAGTAGTCCTCACATGGACACTTCACTCATATGCAATTTCCTTACTTCTGGTCCTGTGACAACAAGCTTCTCTTCCCGCTTCTCTCAGTTTTTCGCTGAACATTGAGAGCATTAGGGAGAGGAGCTCGTGGGTGCATGACTAAGTGTGCAAATCACATATGTCCTTGGTGGGGGGGACCAAAATGAATTCTTGCCCCTGGTGCCAGAAACCCTAGGAACACCTCTGCCGGTATGCTACTGCGAGCGGCAATTACCAGGTCTGTTTGAGGGATGTCTGTGCACAGACAGTGAGGCAAAGACTGAGAGACCCGGAGACTGGCCGTCCAAGTCTACGCCGTAGCCTGGAGCTCTCATTATCATAGGAATATGTCAGTTAATACATTGTTTCTCTAAGGCTGGTTTCACATTTGCGTTTTTTGCCGCAGCGTTTGTACCGCATATAAACGCATGCGTCGTGTTTTTCTATATTTAACATTAAAAACGCATGCATTTTTTTGTTGTTTGTGTTTTGCCGCGTTTGACGATGCATGCATCTTTTTGCAGTGATAAGGAAGAAACTGTGGCAGCACTCACCATTCTTCTAAAACAGGTACTTTATTAGCCAAACTTCACGGCTCGGGGGTACCTGGGTCCGGGTTATAGGGGGTACCCGGGTCACGTTTGGCAGGATGCTTGTGACAAAATGAGAAATAGGGACCACAATATGAGTAAGACGCGGAAATCTATGGGCAAAAGATTCACATTTTGTTTTCAATACGGCCCCATGGACCGACAGATCCGGTCCGCAATAAGAAAGAACTGGCACCTGCTGGACAGGGGTAAAGAACTAGCCGAGGTGGCAGCTAGGGGCCCCCTTATCTCTAATAGGAGGAGTACTAGGTTACGAAATGTGATAGTACAAAACAGAGTGGTAGAGAGCAGGCCCGGTAACTGGTTAAGTAAGAACGTCCCGATGGGGAATTATCGGTGTGGGCACTGCATGTTCTGTGAACGGCATATTACGGATAGGGTTCTACATATTGGACCTATCGAACATAAGTGACACAATTTATCACATGCCAAACCAGAAACGTAGTATACGAAGTGTGGTGCCCTTGTGGGCGATATTATTTGGGTAAGACCATCAGATGCCTATATGTGCGATTTAGGGAACACTGCCGTTCCGTCATCACGGGTAGGGGAGTCCCTAGACTTATTAATCATCTGCGGGAGGAGCATGGGGGAGACGCGAAGGTGCTTACATTTGCAGGGGTGGAACAGGTTAAGGTCCCGAAAAGAGGAGGTGACCACCATAATGTCCTATTGAAATGTGAGGCAATGTGGATAATGCGTACAGGGGCCATGGGTCCAGCGGGACTCAACGATAAAGTCGACATGTCCATCTTTTTGTGAAAGATATTTACCGCACCTTGTGATGGAGTGGATCGCATTGGTGGTGGCAATTGGGGCGACCGTAATATGTTGTCCCAGATCACTTTATCATACTATGTTGAGCTTAGGAATAGGCAGTAGACAAGTAGGTTGCGATTATCATGTGAGGTACAGGTGGGCACACATGTTTGTATAGCCACTGTGTAAGCCGAGTCCAAAGTTATTGTACGATTTTGTAAGGTCCGTTATGTATTATGTTCTAATATGTGCATATTTGTATAATGTCCATTCTGGATACAATGTTGGTTCTGTGCCTGTTGCTAAAGGTATTGTTTTTATGTATTTTATGTTTTAACTGGATAGTGTACCGAGGGTGGGAGGGTGATGGCGAGGGAGGGGCGCTTGTGTGAGGCGCTACTTCAGGCATCACATCCGTCCTCCCATCGAACCCGTTGAAGCACCGGGAGGGCACGAAACGACCGTCGTTCGGCTGCTACATTCTCTGTACACACCCCCGAGCCATGAAGTTTGGCTAATAAAGTACCTGTTTTAGAAGAATGGTGAGTGCTGCCACAGTTTCTTCCTTATCGCTGCATCATTGATGGTCGTCTTTCTGGCTACAGCACCTCAGGTCTTCTGTCCGGCTAGAATCTGTGGGTTTCATGTTGCGAGTGGTAGTAGCGGTAGTGCGGTCAGCTGTTCTCTCCCTTGCTCGCATGCGTCTTTTTGTCGCTTGCGGCTTGGCGTGGAAATGCAACATGTAGTAATTTCTAGAGGCGTCTATTTGCCGCAAGGAAACGCATGCGTTCGATTGCGCACGGTTTGCGTAAAAAAAAGCATTGCTGTCTATGTAAACGCATGCGTTTTTAAGCACATGCGTTTGGTTGCGTTTTTGAATGCATGCGTTTCAATAGAGAAAACAAGTCTAGACACTGATAAGCCACCCCCCACCATCAAGGTGATAAAGGGATCCAAACCCTAACCCTAACCCTAAGCCACCATCAAGGTGATAAAGGGATACAAACCCTAACCCTAAGCCACCATCAAGGTGATAAAGGGATCCAAACCCTAACCCTAACCCTAGCCCTAACCATAAGCCACCATCAAGGTGATAAAGGGATCCAAACCCAAACCCTAACCCTAGCCCTAACCCTAACCCTAAGCCACCATCAAGGTGATAATGGGATCCAAACCCAAACCCTAACCCTAGCCCTAACCCTAAGCCACCATCAAGGTGATAAAGGGATCCAAACCCTAACCCTAACCCTAGCCCTAACCCTAAGCCACCATCAAGGTGATAAAGGGATCCAAACCCTAAACTTAACCCTAGCCCTAACCCTAGCCCTAACCCTAACCCTAAGCCACCATCAAGGTGATAAAGGGATCCAAACCCAAACGCTAACCCTAGCCCTAACCCTAGCCCTAACCCTAACCCTAACCCTAAGCCACCATCAAGGTGATAAAAGGATCCAAACCCTAACCCTAGCCCTAACCCTAGCCTTAACCCTAAGCCACCATCAAGGTGATAATGGGATCCAAACCCTAACCATAACCCTAGCCCTAACCCTAACCCTAGCCCTAACCCTAACCCTAAGCCACCATCAAGGTGATAAAGGGATCCAAACCCAAACTCTAACCCCAACCCTAGCCCTAACCCTAGCCCTAACCCTAAGCCACCATCAAGGTGATAAAGGGATCCAAACCCTAACCCTAACCCTAAGCCACCATCAAGTTGATAAAGGAATCCTAACCCTAACCCTAGCCCTAACCCTAACCTTAACCCTAAGCCACCATCAAGGTGATAAAGGGATCCAAACCCTAACCCTAACCCTAGCCCTAACCCTAGCCCTAACCCTAAGCCACCATCAAGGTGATAAAGGGATCCAAACCCAAACCCTAACCCTAGCCCTAACCCTAACCCTAGCCCTAACCCTAATGGGAAAATGGAAATAAATACATTTTTTTAATTTTTTAATTTTTCCCTAACTAAGGAGTTGATGAAAGGGGTTTGATTTCTATTTATAGAGGGTTTTCTAGTGGATTTTTATGATTGGCAGCTGTCACACACTGAAAGACGCTTTTTATTCCAAGAAATATTTTTTGCGTTACCACTAGTGTTGAGCATTCCAATACTGCAACTATCGGGTATTGGCCGAAATTTGCTGTATCGGAATTCCTATACCGAGTTCCGATATTTTTGTGATATCGGAAATCGGTATCGGAGTGTGCAGTGCATATGGTTCCAAGGGTCTGGAGGAGAGGAAACTCTCCTTCAGGCCCTGGGATCCATATTAATGTAAAAAATAAAGAATAAAAATAAAAAATATGGCTATACTCACCCCTCCGAAGAACTCTGGCTGTCACCGCTGCGAGCGTCCGCCTCCGTTCCTGAGAATGTAGTGAGTGAAGGACCTTCGATGCAGCGGTGACAGCCAGGGTCCTTCGGAGGGGTGAATATAGCCATATTTTTTATTTTTATTCTTTATTTTTTACATTAATATGGATCCCAGGTCCTGAAGGAGAGTTACCTCTCCTTCAGACCCTGGGAACCATCGAGGATACATTCCGATATTTGTGTCCCATTGAATTGTATTGGTATCGGTATCGGCGAGATCCGATATTTTGCTGGTATCGGCCGATACCATCCGATATTGATACTTTCAAATATCGGAAGGTATCGCTCAACACTAGTTACCACATTTTGAGAGCTACAATTTTTCCATATTTTGGTCCACAGAGTCATGTGAGGTCTTTTTTTTTTGCGGGACAAGTTGACAATTTTATTGGTAACAATTTCGGGCACGTGACATTTTTGATTGCTTTTTATTCCGATTTTTGTGAAGCAGAATGAACAAAAACCAGCTATGCATGAATTTCTTTTGGGGGGCCATTTATACTGTTCCGCGTTTCGTCATAATACACGCCCTCTGTAGTCCCATTGGCGGTGTCTGGATTTAGATTTTTCTCTTGTGAAATTTCTCATCATGCGTTCCAAAAGCTCAAACGCAGGAAAAAACGCATGTAAACACGTACAAACGCGGCGTTTTTTTAACCGCATGCGACAACGCATGCGTCTAAAAAACGCAGCGTTTGTACGCGTTTACATGCATTTTTTCACCACTTGCGGATGCGTTTTAAACGCTGCGGATTTAAACGCAAATGTGAAACCAGCCTAAAGCTTGTTAGTGTAGTTTTAGGTCAGAGAGGGATGGTTAGGCATGAGCTAGCAAGGTACCGGGACAGATAGTGATGGTTGCTTGCGGTCATGTGCAGCACTTGCGGTTTTGCACTTGCCGTGAAACAAAAAACACACTGCTAGCAGCGTTTTTTTCCATTGCTGCAAATACCGCATTTGCCGGATCGCGGCAAAACCGCAAGTGCCGCACATGTCCGCAAGTCCCATAGAGAATGAATGATGCCGAACGCAGTGTTGCCGTAAGTGATACATTATGCGGCAGTTGCGGAAAAACTGCAGGATCTGCTGCAAAGGCTACTTTCACATCAGCGATTTTTGTCAAAGTCACTGCCGATAGTGTCATATTCACCAATGGGGGAGGCAGCACTAAAAGTGCTTAGGGCAGCAGAGACTCTAAATACGGACCTGGGCTAATGCAAGTAGTTGTCAAAGTATTGTAATTTTTGCCTCCAATTTTTGTTTTTTTTTGCAAATTTTACATATAACGTGTGTTGGGTAATCCTTTGCAGTCTCAAAAAATGGCACAGGCTAGTCAACTTTTGCTGACCCTGTGAACTGCACACTTGTGACTGGTGTTGGCCACAGCCAGAATTGGAGCTGAGGAGGCAGTGATTGTCATGATTACATCAATTTGTGTCTGTGTGGGAAGCTGCAACATAACCTCCTCATCTTCCTCCTCCACCTCCTCTGCTAAGTTACTCAGCTGCGTGCCTCTGAGTTCACACCAAGTTGGATATACAACTTCATCGACATCCTCTTTGTTTTCACAGTCCTCACCCTGAGAGTCACCCTCCTCCTCTTTCTGTCCTGACAACACAATACGGTCTGCGTGCACCTCTGGTATCTACATCCGCCTCCTGGTGGGTAACATCTGTTGATGATGGTTTGCATTCTGCTCAGACCCTACTTTGTACGGCCCCAGATCCAACATGAAAAACTTTGGGCATCGGTTTAAATGCTTTCATCATCTGGATTCGGTGATTCTTTGGAGCAGTCCGCTGATGCCCCTGGAATAGAATGTGTGAACAGCTCTGCAGAATGGCCCATCTGTGATTCCCCACAGTCAGTTGGGCACTTGGAAATTTTTGACTTGAGGGGGAAACAAGTGTGATTGGGTTGCTAATTCTGGTACTTTGTGTGATGTTATGGTGGAGGAAGAGGAGAAGAGCCCACTTGATGCAGTGCTTGCCATCCACTGTAGCACATGCTTTTGCTGTGCCTCATCTACAAGTTGTATCGCTGTGCTTCTGCCAAAGAACGGGCGTTGATTAGCACTTCCAATAACAGATGTTTTCAGTGGTCTTTGGATAGGATGAAAAACAAAAAAAAAGGGAAGAAGCCAGCACTGCTTATGGTCAGAACGCAATAACTGAAGTGCAATTGCACATAAATTCTAACTGTATTTCAAATATGAGACATTTAGCAAACAATTGATCAATTCTTTGAGCTACCCCGCCACTTCACGGCAATCTCATAATGGGGCAGTCCAAATCTTCGTATTTTATTTACGTTGTGCCATTATGGCTTCCTGAATGTAATAATAATAATAATAATCTTTATTTTTATATAGCGCTAACATATTCCGCAGCGCTTTACAGTTTGCACACATTATCATCACTGTCCCCGATGGGGCTCACAATCTAGAATCCCTATCAGTATGTCTTTGGAATGTGGGAGGAAACCGGAGTGCCCGGAGGAAACCCACGCAAACACGGAGAGAACATACAAACTCTTTGCAGATGTTGTCCTGGGTGGGATTAGAACCCAGGACCCCAGCGCTGCAAGGCTGCAGTGCTAACCACTGCGCCACCGTGAATGTATAAAAAAAAAAAAAAAAAGGACCACATTAAATGCGAACTGTACCTGGAGCATTTTCAGAATCACTCCCTTGGTGCCAGGAAAGGCAAGCGCAGGTAAAGGCCGATCAGGTCCAGTGCGGACATTTCAGATCTGGCTTCCACACTGCCAAACCCGCACCAAAGATGAAGGGTGAGACAGGCTGAGACACAGGTGCACAATTAACTTGAGCCTGAGCTGAGCCTGAGCTCAAAGAATTGATCAATTGTTTGCTAAATGTCTCATATTTGAAATACAGTTAGAATTTATGTGCAATTGCACTTCAGTTATTGCGTTCTGACCATAAGCAGTGCTGGCTTCTTCCCCTTTTTTTTTGCTTTGCATTGGTATGTGGCTGACCACCACTGTTGCCGCGCACGCTGGGTTACGTGCGCCATTCTTTCTGTGTTCACTGTGATTGATAGGCTGCTGTGTACACAAATAGCAGCCCTGCCCTGCCTCAGGCTCAAGTTGATTGTGCACCTGTGTCTCAGCCTGTCTCACCCTTCATCTTTGCTGTGGGTTTGGCAGTGTGGAAGCCAGATCTGAAATGTCCGCACTGGACCTGATCGGCCTTTACCTGCGCTTGTCTTTCCTGGCACCAAGGGAGTGATTCTGAAAATGCTCCAGGTACAGTTCGCATGTTATGTGGTCCTTTTTTTTTTTTTTATACATTCAGGAGGCCATAATGGCACAACGTAAATAAAATACGTAGATTAGGACTGCCCCATTATGAGAATGCCGTGAAGTGGCGGGGTAGCTCAAAGAATTGATCAATTGTTTGCTAAATGTCTCATATTTGAAATACAGTGAGAATTTATGTGCAATTGCACTTCAGTTATTGCATTCTGACCATAAGCAGTGCTGGCTTCTTCCCCTTTTTTTTTGCTTTGCATTGGTATGTGGCTGACCACCACTGTTGCCGCGCACGCTGGGTTATGTGCGCCATTCTTTCTGTGTTCACTGTGATTGATAGGCTGCTGTGCACACACATAGCAGCCCTGCCCTGCCTCAGGCTCAAGTTAATTGTGCACCTGTGTCTCAGCCTGTCTCACCCTTCATCTTTGCTGTGGGTTTGGCAGTGTGGAAGCCAGATCTGAAATGTCCGCACTGGACCTGATCAGCCTTTACCTGCGCTTGTCTTTCCTGGCACCAAGGGAGTGATTCTGAAAATGCTCCAGGTACAGTTCGCATGTTATGTGGTCCTTTTTTTTTTTTTTATACATTCAGGAGGCCATAATGGCACAACGTAAATAAAATACGTAGATTAGGACTGCCCCATTATGAGAATGCCGTGAAGTGGCGGGGTAGCTCAAAGAATTGATCAATTGTTTGCTAAATGTCTCATATTTGAAATACAGTTAGAATTTATGTGCAATTGCACTTCAGTTATTGCGTTCTGACCATAAGCAGTGCTGGCTTCTTCCCCTTTTTTTTTTGCTTTGGATAGGATGAGACAGTGTTTGTTCAGTTAAGCTTTCATTAACATTAACACCTAACCAACGTACACGTCGAACACCAAGCCTATTCCCCCTTCCACCACAACCTCGCTTTTTCCCACTCATGTTCTAAGTAGCTTTCCCCTCTTGTAACCTGCTGATTCATAACCTTAGGACCACAGCTGTCAGTCACCCATCACCAAATGAACAATCACTATTTATTTTCTTAGATAGTGTGCCTGAACCATAATGTTATATCAAATGATTTTAAAGTGGAAATCTGTCCTTCTGATCTGTCACTGAAACACAGTTTTATCACAAACAATTTGGATCAGCTAACTGGGCCTCTTCACTGCACCCCATAATTAGGTCTAATGAGTTCCGAGTTCAAATCTGCCCTTCTGATTTTGAAAAAAGTCAAAGAGAAAAAAGCAGAGATGTTTGCCTGCTGAAGCCTCCAACCAAATGCACTGGCAGGGTACAGCGGACCCGATTAATGATGGCAAACACACAGGTGCAAAAAATACCGATGAATCAACCACTTTCAATCCAGTGTTGGCGGTTTGGTATTAGTGCAAAAAAAGATAAGAGATAATAGTCTGTATGTGGCATTATTCACACAGGCAATGCAGAGCATCTGGTTTACAGCCTATTAGTAACGCACATACACGCGGGCTGCCCAGTGCTACAAAATGCATGCTGTGCAAACAGAGGCCTACAGTTTACAGAGCCATCTTGGTCCGACTGCACCCTGCAAGATAAAGTGCAAAAAAACCACATATTAATATATGTAAGATATTAGTTTATATTGGTGCCTCAATACATAAGCCGGCAACCCACGTCAAGGGTCCTTACAATTTGCCAGTCCTAACGCTAAACATAGAATAAAAGCTCACCAACACAAAAAGAGGACTTAGAAATCCTCCAAAAAATTGAAAAAGTCACAGAGAAAAAAGCAGAGATGTTTACCTGCTGAGGCCTCCAACCAAATGCACTGGCAGGGTGCAGCGGACCCGATTAATGGGCTGCAAACCAGATGCTCTGCATTGCCTGTGTGAATAATGCCACATACAGACTATTATCTCTTATCCAAACAGCCAACACTGGATTGAAAGTGGTTGTTTCATTGGTATTTTTGCACCTGTGTATTTGGTTGGAGGTTTCAGCAGGTAAACATCTCTGCTTTTTTTCTCTGTGACTTTTTGGAGGATTTCTAAGTCCTCTTTTTGTGTCAGTGAGCTTTTATTCTTCAACATTTTTCTTGTCAGTCCATACAGTATTTTCTCAAATGTCTTAGGGATCATCAAGATGTTTTCTGGCAAAACTGAGATGAGCCTTTAGGTTCTTATTGCTCAGCAGTGGTTTTCGTCTTGGAACTCTGCCATGCAGGCCATTTTTGCCCAGTCTCTTTCTTATGCTGGATTCATGAACACTGATATTAAATGAGGCAAGTGAGGTCTGCAGTTCTTTGGATGCTATTGTGGGGTCATTTGTGACCTCTTGGATGAGTCGTCACTGTGCTCTTGAGGTAATTTTGGTTGGCCGGCCATTCCTGTGAATGTTCACCACTGTTTTGTGTTTTCGCTATTTGTGAATAATAGCTCTCACTGTGGTTCGCTGGAGTCCCAATGCTTTAGAAATGGCTTTATAACCTTTCCCAGAATGATATATCTCAAATAATTTGTTTTTCGTTTATTTGAAAATGTCCTTGGATCATGGCATGATGTCTAAGCTTTTGAGGTCTTTTGGTCTGGTTCACTTTGTCAGGCAGTTCCTATTTAAGTGATTTCTTGATTGAGAAGAGGAGTAGCAGAAATCCGGCCTTGGTGTGGCTAAAGAATTTGAACTCAGCTTCCCAAAGATATGGTAAATCACAGTTAATTTACGTTTTAAGAGGGGGGTCAATCACTTTTTCACACAGGACCCTGTAGGTTTGGATTTCTTTTTGGCTTAATAATAAAAACCTTCATTTAAAAACTGCATTTTATATTTACTTGTGTTATTTTTGTCTAATATTTAAATTTGTTTGAAACATTTAAATTAGACAAATATGCAAAAGAATAGGAAACTAGGAAGAGGGCAAAATCTTTTTCACACAACTATATATTGGAGGATTGGTTCATGCCTGGGAGGTTCTGCATTACTTTCTTTTTTACTTTTCTTTCTTTCTTTCCCCACACTCCAAAGACATGCTGATAGGGAATTTAGGTTGTGTGCCCAAATGGGGACAGTGATGATGATGTCTGTAAAGCGCTGAAGGATATGATAGAGCTATATCATAAATACGGTAAGTAAAATAGACACAGAAAAGATCTACAGCATTACGGATTTGATGCTAAAAAGAAAAAGGTGTTTTATTCATTATTTGGTCATACAGTCTTTCCTGGACTACACTAAGAACATTCCCTCCTGTACACGTCAGGGATTGCCTGTTTCGTGCTTTAGATGTGTGCTCCAAACTGTCTGGATAAAACAGAATTTCCTTATCTGTAATTCACAAGCACCTGCCCTGCACAGACGCCTCTCTGAACACGCTGCCATCTGTTTGGAATATGACTTGGATTATTGTTTTTACTAGATGGAATCATAAATCAGCCGAACTCATAACTCTCTGACCTGATTTTACTATTTTCTAAAATCTATTTTGTTATTTCTAAAATTCATTATTTAACACTAAGTTATGCCACCACTTTATGACTGGCGGGTTCCATCCTCTAAGTTTGCCATCTATCGAGAGAAAGAAGAAGTCACATTACTAATTTAGGGCTGCATCCATTTCACTATTTTTACGCGCACAACAGCTCTCCGGTCACTCGCTGTGTACGAAAATGTCACATCGTCCCTATCCAGCACCATGAACAGACTTGAGATGCTGGACAATTGCTACATGCATTCATACATGCATTCATGGCCTTTTGTTCTGGCTATCAGGAAGAGAAGTATGGACACTGGACTACAAAGAAAAATAACGACCCAAAGGAAGTCTATCAGTAACTAATTATGACTATTTATAAATTGGAGAAGAAAATACCTTAATTCCTCCTACTGATAGATTTAGTAAAATGTAACTTTCAATTTTAACCATTGATAAAACAGCCTGATAATCTCTGCATGTTATTTAAATTTGCAGCCTACATAATCGTTTCATTAATTTGTATCTAACTCCTTAATAATGCCTCATAATTGGTCATATGGCAAGGCTCGTTACAGTGTCGATATTGACTTTTAGGATTTCTACTTCCAGTAGGTGGCACTAGAGTTCTAGTCTTTTCCTCTCTGAAGAGGCTATTTACATATTTAATTTTCCAGAGGAGTATTGCACAGCCTATAAGTCTCCTTACACTGTCATGCCAGGCATTTCACTAAACACAAGGAGAAACATTGCCCCTTAGAGCCCAACGATTCAGTTTTATTAGCTGTGACAATCAGCCCAGCCAGCTACTATATACTATGACAGAATTGCTGGTGTTAGCTTATCCTTACATTAAATTGCTGGATGGCCTGAACTACAATCCAGCTGAAAAATCATTACTCAGGCTTGACTATGAAACTTGTTTTCAATCTCAGAAATATCTGCAACAAATTTGCCACATGTGAATATATCATTAGGTGTGGTGTTTTTGCGGCATTTTCTTACGCAGCTTATATTGTACACACTACTTTTCTTGCAACCTTCCTGTTTTTTTGGAGCAAAAAAAAAATGTTCCGAAACGCCACGTGTGAACTTACCCTTTTAGTTATGGGCCTGATTTACATTGCGTACACAAGTGAACTCCACTCATTATTTCTCTATTGCTTGCTCACTGTAGTTGATATTTCTTATTTTCATTATGAGTTTGTAATCCCAAGGTTTGGCAGAGATCAATTTGTTGCCTTCAGAAATGATCGTTTGTTACTCTCATTCTTTATCTCCAGTTATTTCCATTATCGTTCCAGCTTGTAAAAGAAGTGGAAAAAAACACTTTGAAAGGTAAAAGTCAGTGGAACATTTCTCGCACATCCTTGTTGAGAAGTTTAGTTTTTCCTGCAATGAATGAATAGAACTGTTACGTATTATATGTATCATTCTTTCCAGATGTTTTACTACTCGGGAAGAACTGATGATCGCACATGGAAAGAATTCATTGAATTAAGTGATACTGCTTGAGAATACACTATGTATATTCATGATTTGCTCAGTCCTCCAACACAGAAAACCTAAGGCAGACACGGATATTATGTAATTAGGCATTATTACGGTATATTAGGTACAGTTTGCAACATTCGACAAATACAGTTTTCCAACTAAATGCGGCTTTTCGAAAAGGATATTTTAGGGCTTCAATGTTGATTTCTTAGTCTTTATATAAATCATTAGTCTTTAATTGGCTAGGGTCTGATCCCTGACGCTCCAGGGCTTTGACACTGCGGCCTCATCATCCTGATGATCTCATAGGCCCCTCTTTGAAATGAAGATCATTAAAGTGTTCTGTTGGATTGTAGCCGTTGTGTCTTCTGGAGCCGCATCACCCGCTACATTTGTATGCAACTAGAATAGGGGAAAAAATTTGACTCAACTCATCGCTGACCTCTCCGGCTGCCTTGCTGCTCCTTTTATGCTATACCAGCCTTTTCTTTTTCATCGTAGTGTACCACATCGTTGGTCTCTTCACTATTGCCCAGGACTTGGGCAGCATCCACACCCTGGACATCATAAGGTAGCGATGCTGACGTTATGACCTTATGATGTGGCCGTCAGGAGGAATAAAGTTCATTACCTCCTGACAGTTGGGCTCTCAGTGCAACTTCAGGACACTATTGACTTGCAGATTAAGGCTGGAGTCACACTTAACGTGTGAAAAATCAGTCCGAGTCTCCCTGCCGAGAGTCGCACAAGTGTTCTCCGTATGGTCATCCGTGTGTAATGCATTTGCAATGCGATTATGCGATTTTCTCGCACCTATACGTCTGTATGATATGCGTATGGCTGTACATTTCTCAATGACTTTCAACATTGAATTTAATGGCTCAATAGTCTGAAAAGAGGAAAATGTGTGCGTATTTGTCACAGACTAGACGAATGGTCCGAGTGGTGTCCAAGTTTTTCTCGCACCCATAGGCTTGCATTGACGTGTCTCGGACGATGTACATGTACAATCGCAGCATGCTTCAATTTTACACGCACATTGAAAACGCCTGAGAAAAAATACGGTGATGTGAGCTGCCCCATAGATGAATACTGAGCCGAGTGCTATGCGATGTTTTCTCACACAGAAATCGTCCATATTATACGCTAGTGTGACCCCGGCCTAACACCATATCTACAGGCCAATAGAGTTTTTGTACATAACAGGATCCCTTTAATTTAATTTTAACCCCTTACTGCCATCGGACGGAATAGTACATCCGATGGTAGTATCCACCGTTTTGATGTGGGCTCCGGCAGAAAGCCCGCATCAAAGATGGGACATGTCAGCTGTTTAGAACAGCTGACATGTGCCCACAATAGGCACGGGTGAAATAGCGATCCATCTGCGCCTATCAACTAGTTAAATGCCACTGTCAAACTCTGACAGCGGCATTTAACAAGCGCAGCCAGCCAGCCGGAAATGCGCGCACTGGTGAACCTGTCACATGATTGGGGGTCATCGGTGCGTCGGCAAGACAACCAGAGGACTCCTTGAGACCTCTATGGTTGTTGATGCCGGATTACTATGAGCGCCAAACCCTGTGGTCGGCGCTCATAGCAAGTCTGTAATTCTGCTACATAGGAGCGATCTGAGCATTGCCTCCATCTGGCAGAGCCGATCAAGTTGTGCCAGCTTCTAGTCTCCCATGGAGGCTATTGAAGCATGCCAAAAGTAGAAAAAAATGTATTTAAAAATATGAAAAGAATAAAAAAATATAAAAGTTCAAATCACCCTCCTTTTGCCCCATTTCAAAATAAGAATAAGAAAAATTAAACATACACATATTTGGTATTGAAAAGTCAAAACGCAAGAATTACATTTTTTGGGGGGTTGCTGTGACATTTCATTAAAATCCAATAACGGGCGAGCAAAATATGGTATCTACACCAAGATGATATCATTAAAAACGTCAGCTCAGCACCCAAAAAATAAGCTCTCACCCAACCCTAGATCACGCAAAATGGAAACGCTACGGGTATGGGAAAACTGCGCAATTTTTTTTTATTTTTTTTTTTTCACCACTTAATTAAGAAAGAACCTAGACAAGCTCTGTGGGTTAAGGAGTTAATAAAGTGAAATTTTGGCATGCTTTGTCCTTTGGCAAGTGAAACTATTCATTTGATATTGGTGCATATCACTTGTCTACAAAGTTTCAAATGACAAAAATGGAACTGAATGTTGCTGAGCTTCAATATTAGATATACTGTATACTGTCCACAGGAGCGGCATTGTTTCTGGAAAAAAAAAGCAAACATTTTTGCAATCTAATATATAAAGCTGAATGTGTGTGTATGTGTGTGTGTATGTATGTCCGGGATTGGCGTCGCCGCTACAGCCACAAAATTTTGCACAGTCACACGTCTGGACCCCGAGAGTGTCATAAGCTATGTTGTGAGGTGAAATTTTAACCCCGTGCTTTCCAATTCACCAAAGAATTTTGCCCCTATTTACATAATAGGGAAAAAGTGAAAGGAAAAGTGTAGGAGGTGTCGCAGCTACAGCCACAAAATTTTGCACAGTCACACGTCTGTACCCCAAGAGCGTCATAGGCTATGTTGTGAGGTGAAATTTTAAACCCGTGCTTTCCAATTCACCAAACAATTTTGCCCCTATCTACATAATGGGGAAAAAGTGAAAGGAAAAGTGCTGGAGGCGTCGCAGCTACAGCCACAAAATTTTGCACAGTCACACATCTGGACCCCGAGAGCGTCATAGGCTATGTTGTGAGGTGAAATTTTAACCCCGCGCTTTCCAATTCACCAAACAATTTTGCCGCTATCTACATAATAGGGAAAAAGTGAAAGGAAAAATGTTGGAGGCAAATTGACAGCTGCCAGATGTGAACAAGGGGGACTTAAAGAAAGGGAGCGATGGCGCCAAAGAGTATATACTGTACAGTTGCTAAGGTGGGGCCCCGATATGGGATACTCACCACACACGGGTATATGAACACACACACAAAATGCGCCACACACTACCACGTGCTTGAACACATATACCACCCTCAGCACACATTTCACCACATATACACCAACACAAAAGTCGCCGCTCAAAACTCGCCACGCGCAAAACTCGCCACATGCAAAACTAGGCTCACGCAAAACTCGCCACACGTGCAAAACTCACCTCATGGAAAACTCACCACACGCAAAACTTGCACATGTGGAAAAATTGCCACATGCACAAAAGTTATAACACATGCAAAAGTTGCCTCACACAAAACTTGCACATACTCAAAACGCACCACACATAAAACTCGCCACGCACAAAACTCGCCATGCGCAAAACTTGTTGCACACAACTTGCTACACTAACCTGACACATGCAACTCGACACACAAAAAGTTGCTACAAGCATGTCGCCACACAACTCATCTCACTAAAGTCGCTACATGCATGTCGCCACACGCAACTCAACACACACAACTTGACACACGAAACTCGCCCTAAAACACACACAAGTCTGATATTATTCTTCAAAAATAAAAATCTGATTAATAAGCAGACAAACTACAAGAGCAACAACTGTACCATATAGGAAATACGGCAGCTGTCCGTCACATGACCTGTCTATTATGTGTATGTGTGAGCTAATATATACTGCCAGGGGGAGGGCTTCCTGTTGGCTGGGGATTTATCAGGCTGCCAATTTAGCTTACAAATACTGAGGTAAAAATACTGACCAAATAACGTGTGAACGAGGTCTAATACAGGAGGAGATGACATACAGATATATACTATGTACAGGGGAGATGCCACACAGGTATATACTATATACAGGAGGAGATGACACACAGGTATATACTATATACAGGAGCAGATGAGCTACAGGCATATACTATATACAGGAGGAGATGACATACAGGTATATGCTATATATAGGAGGACATGACATACAGGTATATACTATATACAGGAGGAGATGACACACAGATATATACTATATACAGGGGAGATGACACACAGGTATATACTATATACAAAAGGAGATGACATACAGGTATATACTATATACAGGAGGAGATGACATACAGGTATATACTATATAATGGAGGAGATGACATACAGGTATATACTATATACAGGGGAGATGACATACAGGTATATGCTATGTACAGGAGATGACATCTAATACATAAAACTGAATGTGTGTGTGTATGTCCGGGATTGGCATCTGCACCGTCGCAGCTACAGCCACAAAATTTTGCACAGTCACATGTCTGGACCCCGAGAGCATCATAGGCTATGTTGTGAGGCGAAATTTCAACCTCGTGCGTTCCAATTCACCAAACAATTTTGCCCCTATCAACATAATGGGGAAAAAGTGAAAGGAAAAGTGACAGCTACCAGATGTGATCAATGGGGACTTAAAGAATGAGAGCGATGGCGCCAAAGAGTATATACCGTACATTTGATAAGGTGGGGCCCCGACATACGAAAGGAAATATGGCAGCTGTCAGTCACATGACCTGTCTATTATGTGTATGTGTGAGCTAATATATACTGCCAGGGGGGAGGGCTTCATGTTGGCTGAGGATTTATCATTTGTAAGCCAATTTAGCTTACAAATACTGAGGTAAAAATACTGAGCAAATAACGTGTGAATGAGGTGTGATACAGTATATACAGGAGGAGATGACACACACATATATACTATATACAGGGGAGATGACATACAGGTATATACTATATACAGGGGAAATGACACACAGGTATATACTATATACAGAGGAGATGACACACAGGTATATACTATATACAGGAGGAGATGACACACAGGTATATACTATATACAGGAGCAGATGACACACAGGTATATACTATATACAGGAGGAGATGACTTACAGGTTTATACTATATACAGCAGGAGATGACACACATATATACTATACACAAGAGGAGATGACATACACGTATATTCTATATAAAAGAGGAGATGACACAAAGGTATATAGAGGAGGAGATGACATACAGCAGGTATATACTATATACAGGGGAGATGACATACAGGTATATACTATATACAGGAGATGACATACAGGTATATACTGTATATAGGAGGAGATGACATACATGTATATAGTATATACAGAAAGATGACATACAGGTATATACTATATACAGGAGGATATGACACATAGGTATATACAATATACAGGAGGAGATGACATACAGCAGGTATATACTATTTACAGGGGAGATGACATACAGGTATTTACTATACACAGGAGATGACATACAGGTGTATACTATATATAAGGGAGATGACAAACATGTATATAATGAGGGGAAAATGAGAGATGTGAGGTGAAAATGAGGGGTGTGAGGTGAAAATGAAAAGGTGTGAGTGCAAAATGAGAGGAGTGAGGGAAAATAGTGGAGTGATCAGAAAATGACAGATGTGAGGTCGAAATGACAAATGTTAGGGGGGAATGAGAGGAGTGAGGGGGAAAATAAGAGGCGTGAGGGGGAAAATGAGAGGTGTAAGGGAGAAAATGAGAGATGTGAGGGGGAAAATGAGAGGCGTGATGGGAAAATAAGAGAATTTAGGTGCTATAACTAACCACAGATATTTACTATGACAAGGCAACGCCGGGCTCTTCAGCTAGTTTTATATAAACCCCTTGGAATGGGAACAATTTACAGATTAAATCATCCTCAAATTTGGAAAATTTCTTTTGCAAGTCAGGATAACACTAGGAATGAAAAATTGCTGATTTTATTTGCAATGGAAGCTCGTAAAACTAAACATATGTTAATCATACTAACATCATTCATACTGACTTAAATCAGCCATAATAATTATGTAATAACATTAAAGAATAAATGAGATTGCAGTGATGATTGTTGAGAAAAAAGTTTTGCTATCCCTTCTGAAAGCAGCATGAAGTAGCAGAGACCCTGATTCCAATGATAAATTACTTTATTTACTGCTTGCTGCAGTTTTGATAAATGTTCTGTTTTATCTGCTGCAGCTCTACCAGTTCTCTGAATGCTGAGCTTCGTGTAACCTTGCCTACACCTCCGCTTTCTGTGCAAACTGTGTATAGGCAGAAAGCTGCCAATCAGTGGCCGGATGGGGTTATACAGATATCAGGATTTTGGAGGACTATGAAACCTACAAGAGAAAAAAGTAAACGAAAACCCTGAAGTAACTAAGTAAAAAAGTGTAGGACTGTCCTGATCAGAGTTACCGTGACGAGGTGGGATGTCTTTTGTGCTATTTTTTGATCAAAAAACAGTTTTACTAAAAACTCTGTGTTATTTAAATGCACTTTTGCTTTTTTACTTAGTTACATCAGGGTTTTCGTTTACTTTTTTCTCTTGTAGGTGTCAATGTTAAGTGGCCAATGTGAACATGCGTTTAACCTCTGCATGTGTACCAACTCAAGTTAAGCTCAATTTTGTGTTTTTTTATGGAGGACTATGTGGCAGCAGATTTACTGGTTTTCCAGTTATAATCTGCTGCTAATAAATCAGTGAATTAGCAAAAGTACAGCAAGCAGCCGAATAAGTGATCCATCACTGGAATAATGGTGTCTTTCCTTACCACATGTTGCTCTCAAATTATGTGTCAAAAACCTTGTAAGATGCGCAGGGCTATTCACAGTCGAGGGGCTGCGTTCCCATGCCCTGGCAGTCTACAAATAAATTGTGTTCCAGTGTGCTATACCGTGACGGGGTATTGCACTCATTTGCCTCCGCTGTCGTCAGTTCTGCATAATCAGGAACGCCGCGCACAACTCAGGAGACACCCGGTTCGTTTCCACATTTAACAGTTTACTTGAGTGTTGAAGTACATCAAACTATATAGTTTCTTCTTTCAGTACATATCCCGCTTTTCTTTCATTTCCGCCTGAACTACCCCTGCTGTAACAGTTCCTGTCAGCTCCAGGGATTTTTATTCAGGCCCCGCAGTATTACCGAAATCCACAATCTTTCCCTCACATGGTTCCAACTTCCTCTGTACGTATGGGGTGGTGGTCGTCGCCATAGGCTTGAGTTCCGGACTTTGCATGAATATCCACAGGGATTTTGAACTCCCCCAGCAACTTATTACCAACTGACTAAAACCAGAAAGTGGTTGCCTTTTACTGCCCTAATCCATCCCACTTTGAGCTGGAATAATCATTAACTGTCTCTTCACTCTGTATGCCCCAGTGGTCTGTTGCTTGGCAAACCTAACCTATGCATAGGCTTCCTATATCTAGTATGCCCACAATTGAATTTTTCCCTTCTAACGTAATCTCTAATTCCTATGCTTTGCCTAAAGGTACCGTCACACTCAGCAACTTTGCAAAGAGAACGACGTTGCAGCGTCCTGGATAGCGATCTCGTTGTGTTTGGCACGCAGCAGCGATCTGGATCACGCTGTGCTATCGCTGGTCGGAGCTAGAAGTCCAGAAGTTTATTTGGTCACCAGGTCGGCATGTATCGTCATGTTTGACATCAAAAGCAACGATGCCTGCAACATTTTACATGGAGCTAACAACCAGCTACAACGATAAGTGAGTCGCCGTTACGTCACTGGATCGCTCCTGCATCGTTCTGGAGTTGCTGTGTTTGACGTCTCTACAGCGACCTAAACAGCGACGCTCCAGCGATCGGCTCGTTGTCTATATCGCTGCAGCGTCGCTGAGTGTGATGTTACCTTTACACTCTAAACCTTACCCTAGACTTTTGATATGCACTATTGATAGTTCACTTTACACATTAATCACATTGCATTACAGTAGCTATCAATTAGTGCCTACAGAACTCAGATTCTCAAATCACATTATTCACAAAATACAATAAAATCATGTCACAACACATATTTAAACACATTCCTTGCAGACATTGTCTTTTGAGGCTGAGGCGCATGACTTCTCCTGTCACACCCCCACAACCTGGTGACAGTTTTTTTTTAGGAGTGCCAAGTAGTAAAGAAAAATGGATGCTAAGAAGTAGAAAAGGTAAAGGAAAAGTCTTCAAATTTCTTAAAAGTAATGGTATGATTAACCATTTTTAAAAGCTGCAAGCTTTTACTGTTAAGATAATCAAATTATTAATCAACTAGATGGTGGCCCGATTCTAACGCATCGGCTATTCTAGAATATGCATTTCCACGTAGTATATTGCCCAGACACGTATTGTATTGCCCAGTGACGTAGTATATTGCCCAACCACGTAGTATATTGCCCAGTGATGTAGTATATTGCCCAGTCACGTAGTATATTGCCCAGTCACGTAGTATATTGCCCAGTCACGTAGTATATTGCCCAGTCACGTAGTATATTGCCCAGTCACGTAGTATATTGCCCAGTGACGTAGTATATTGCCCAGTCACGTAGTTTACAGCACACAGCCACGTAGTATATTGCACAGCGACATAGTATACAGCACATAGCCACGTAGTATATTGGCCAGTCCTTGGCACCGGAACCTGCCACTTGCATGGAGCGGTCACCGGAGCGTCGCAAAAGGTGAGTATATAATGATTTTTTATTTTTTTAAATTATTTTTAACATTAGATGTTTTTACTATTGACGCTGCATAGGCAGCATCAATAGTAAAAACTTGGTCACACAGGGTTAATAGCGGCGATAACGGAGTGAGTTACCCGCGGCATAACGCGGTCCGTTACCGCTGGCATAAACCCTGTGTGAGCGGTGACTGCGGGAGTATGGAGCTGGCGCCGGGTGCTGACTGCAGGGGAGGGACTAATTGGACTGTGGCCGTCGCTGATTGGTCACGGCAGCCATGACAGGCAGCTGGCGAGACAAATCAGCGACTTGGATTCCATGACAGACAGAGGCCGCGACTAATGAATATCCGTGACAGACAGAAGGACAGACAGAAAGACGGAAGTGACCGTTAGACAATTTTATAGTAGATGCTTACAATTTAATTTTTACCTTAAAGGGGTTTTCAACTAGGAACAATCATTCATGGTTAAAAGGACCAATACACAATTCCCATTGAATACCAGGGGAAAAAAGGGCATGCAAAGAAAAATAAAATGTGCAAAATTTTATTAGAACAACAATAAAAGTAGTATGACCACGAAAACTACAATAAACAAGGTAAATCTCAATTAAAAACAAAGCAGCTACAGGGCAGTAATAGATGTACACATAATTTTGTGAAGCATTCTTTGAATATGGGCTTATATTCCCATGATATGAATATATACAATTATGCCAAGCAAATTAAAATGCAAGGAGTGACAGAAGGCCACAATTTTATGAAAAATGCAAAAATACCAGAGGGCAACAACCATCCATGGAACCCATATATATAATATTAACAGTAAAGTGCAAAAAGTGCTAAAGACATACGGCCATATGAAGGCCTGACAGTCACCATACATAAGGTTATATATAAATACTCCTGGGATGCAAACCTGATATATAATGCTATGTATGTGTCAGTGTGATACAAGCACATGTACACCATCTTTTGACTTTTTTTAGCGTTAATTAATGGAAAAAGAGGGAAATTGCTGTGGAGTTTTTTGCTCCATTAAAGAACTTTTTTTCTGCGTGTGTGTCTTTATTACTTTTCACTATAGGGTTGGTAACAGGGGTGTCTAATAGACGCTTCTCCATTACAAACCCTTGGTCTTGATATCAATGGATATAAAACCGCAGACATCAACCCCAAAACCATCACCCTACTGGCCAACGCACCAGGGCAAGTGGAAAGCACTAGAAATATGACATCTAATGGATATGCCATTTCTTGGGCAGCTCACGGCTGGTGTTTTTAGTCTGGGAGGAAGCCAATATCCATTGCCCCTTCCCAGCCTATTAATATCAGCCTGCAGCTGTCTGTTAAGCCTTTGCTGATTATTATTCAATTTAATAGCAAGTAACGACTATTCAGACAGCTGTGAACTGATTTTAATAGGCTGGAAACCTTTATGGATATTGTCTACTTCCCAGAATTATAACACCAGCCCCCAGTTCTCTGCTTTCCCTCGACTGGGTATTAAAATAAGGGGGGCCCCATGCAATTTTTTCTTTTATTTATTGGCTAAATATTTGTACAGTGGCTATACATGCACTGCACTAATTTTATATCAGACTGACACCTTTATTACTATGCACAGGTCCCAGCTAGTGAATACTCTCATCAGTGATGCCTGCTATCAGCTAGACAAGGCATACACTGATGTGAGTAGTACTCATCAGTCAACTCCTGACCGTCGGTAACCTTTTCATCGTTGGTCACAGCTGCTGGCTCACATACTGTCATCTGTGTGACAGCGTGGGAACTGCAGCGCTGTGGTCCGTGGTAACATCAGTAAAGTTACCACCAATTAGAGCTGGTGTTTCCTACACTGTTGACAGCATGGGAGCCGCCAGATGTTTAGGTCCCCCATTCATCTGAAAGGGGTCATGGTTCTGGATCAAGTTTGGGTACTGTTCTGGTACCGAACCCAAATTTTTTAAAATTTGGCAGAACCCAATGGACGTCAACATCCACCGGTCCACCCATCCCTAATCACAAATCCTCCATATGGAGGTAGCTGCTCCTGGTATGCACCTATTCACACTTGTTTGGTTGTGCCAGTCGTTTTTCTGTCATTTCTATGTTACCTTACTGACTAAGCACTCCTCCCTTCACCATGTGGTTTTTAATTACATCTAATCGCACTTGGTTACGGCCATCCCATATATGTAGGCTTTACTGAAAGAGGTGTCCATATTCACCCATGCATACAGACATTAGCCTTCGGTAAGTGTGGTCAGGAACCCATCAGATTAATGAGACCACATTGACGATGGTTGATGGGCTCACACTATTTGGCCAAATTATGTGCAAAGCATCTCATAAATATTTTTCCTAATGTTCAAAAAGCCATTTTGCTATTCATATTTCATGTATTTCATATTCGACATGCTTTGATACAATAGAGTGCAACTTTTCTTTGTATATTGCATATGGAGGTAGCTGCTCCTGGTATGCACCTATTCACACTTGTTTGGATGTGCCAGTCATTTTTCTGTCATTTTTCAGTTATAGATAATGACTTACAGCTGATGTTCTTTCTTATGGAATCATTCACTTTTCCCGCCTTGTCCATCTGGGCCAGACTGACATGACAACTTCTTCCAGCCAGGACTCGTCTGCAGATATTACAATAAGACACATTTGTATTCTCCCATTTCCAGCATTGTCCACATCTATTCCCAACCTGCACAAAACCCTCATCCTGCTGATATCCCGATCCTGGAACGCTGCAGCTGTATGTGTCCCAATTAATGCACATACTGTGTGGTACAATAATTAGAGATGGGCGGACACCTGGATGCTCGGGTTCGGCTGAACAGTTAGAAAAAGTTCAGGTTCGGGTACTAGAACAGTACTCAGACCCAAACCCGGACCTCATTCACTTGAATCAGGGGCCCAAACATCCAGGGTTTGCTGCTCTGTAATGTGCAAGACAACAAAGCAAATACTGCTTCTGATCGGAGATGAAATCATCCCCGACGGTCAGAGAGCAGCAGTTCCCACACTGTCAAAAGACAGTGTGAGCTCTCAGCTGTGATCGGAGGTATGAAGTTTACCTCTGGTCAATAGTGTCAGCTAATGGGACAACTGCTCCCATCATCCGACACCTGCTGCCGCTAATAGCAGCAAGAGCAGGAGCGGCGGATGGGAGTATTCATCAGCCGCACCTGCGCTGCAAATAAATAATAAAAAAAAAAAACCCGGCTTGTGTTCCCCTGTATTTTTGCTAACCAGCCAGGCAAAACTCACAGCTGGGGGCTGCAACCCTCATCTGACAGCTTCAGCAAGGTTTGTTATCAAGAATAGAGGGGTCCCCACGCCATAGTGTTTAATTATTTAAATAAATAATTTTAAAAAACAGCGTGGGGTCCCCCCATTTTTGACAACCAACCTTGCTAAAGCAGACAGCTGGGGGCTGGTATTCTCAGGCTGGTAAAGGGATAATGGATATTGCCCCCCCCCCCCAGCCTAAAAATGGCAGCCTGCAGCTGCCCAGAAAAGGCACATCTATTAGATGTGCCAATTCTGGAGCTTTGCCAGGCTCTTCCCACTTGTCCTGTAGAAGTGGGGTGGGTTAATATTTGTGCGGTTGATGTCACCTTTGTATTGTCAGGTGACATCAAGCCCACGGCTTAGTAATGGAGAGGCGTCTATAAGACATCCTATAGTTACAGTGGGGCAAAAAAGTATTTAGTCAGTCAGCAATAGTGCAAGTTCCACCACTTAAAAAGATGAGAGGCGTCTGTAATTTACATCATAGGTAGACCTCAACTATGGGAGGCAAACTGAGAAAAAAAAATCCAGAAAATCACATTGTCTGTTTTTTTATCATTTTTTTTGCATATTATGGTGGAAAATAAGTATTTGGTCAGAAACAAACAATCAAGATTTCTGGCTCTCACAGACCTGTAACTTCTTCTTTAAGAGTCTCCTCTTTCCTCCACTCATTACCTGTAGTAATGGCACCTGTTTAAACTTGTTATCAGTATAAAAAGACACCTGTGCACACCCTCAAACAGTCTGACTCCAAACTCCACTATGGTGAAGACCAAAGAGCTGTCAAAGGACACCAGAAACAAAATTGTAGCCCTGCACCAGGCTGGGAAGACTGAATCTGCAATAGCCAACCAGCTTGGAGTGAAGAAATCAACAGTGGGAGCAATAATTAGAAAATGGAAGACATACAAGACCACTGATAATCTCCCTCGATCTGGGGCTCCACGCAAAATCCCAGCTCGTGGGGTCAGAATGATCACAAGAACGGTGAGCAAAAATCCCAGAACCACGCGGGGGGACCTAGTGAATGAACTGCAGAGAGCTGGGACCAATGTAACAAGGCCTACCATAAGTAACACACTACGCCACCATGGACTCAGATCCTGCAGTGCCAGACGTGTCCCACTGCTTAAGCCAGTACATGTCCGGGCCCATCTGAAGTTTGCTAGAGAGCATTTGGATGATCCAGAGGAGTTTTGGGAGAATGTCCTATGGTCTGATGAAACCAAACTGGAACTGTTTGGTAGAAACACAACTTGTCATGTTTGGAGGAAAAAGAATGCTGAGTTGCATCCATCAAACACCATACCTTCTGTAAAGCATGGTGGTGGAAACATCATGCTTTGGGGCTGTTTCTCTGCAAAGGGGCCAGGACGACTGATCCGGGTACATGAAAGAATGAATGGGGCCATGTATCGTGAGATTTTGAGTGCAAACCTCCTTCCATCAGCAAGGGCATTGAAGATGAAACGTGGCTGGGTCTTTCAACATGACAATGATCCAAAGCAGACCGCCAGGGCAATGAAGGAGTGGTTTCGTAAGAAGCATTTCAAGGTCCTGGAGTGGCCTAGCCAGTCTCCAGATCTCAACCCTATAGAAAACCTTTGGAGGGAGTTGAAAGTCCGTGTTGCCAAGCGAAAAGCCAAAAACATCACTGCTCTAGAGGAGATCTGCATGGAGGAATGGGCCAACATACCAACAACAGTGTGTGGCAACCTTGTGAAGACTTACAGAAAACGTTTGACCTCTGTCATTATCAACAAAGGATATATTACAAAGTATTGAGATGAACTTTTGTTTCTGACTAGAGTTGAGCGACCTTGACCTTTTTAGAGTCGAGCCGGGTTTTGCGAAACCCGACTATGTCCAAAGTCGGGTCGAGTGAAATCGGCCGATTATGACGTAAAGTCGGGATCGACCGAAACACGAAACCCAATGCAAGTCAATGGGGCAGCATAGTCGGCAGTGAGTGGGGGCCAGGAAAACACCTAGAGTGCCCATTTTAATGTCAAAACCATCCATTCTTCTTAATGAAGCTTGTCAAGCGTAATTTACCTTATAATAATTGGAAGGCATTTGAAATTGGGGGTCATTTGGCTAAAGTTGTGGGGGGTAGGGCTGGTTCAAGTAATTAGTGGGCCCAGGAAATCTGGACCACGTCACGGCAGTGGAGCAGGGAGAGGTAAGTATTTCAACTTTGCAAGTGCTGTGAACCTGAGCAAGCAGGGGGGGCCCACTCGTTGGCATTGGCACTGGCACAGGGCCCCTCAAAGTACAGCGGTGTGTTTGCACGGCGGGGGCGCCTCCCACCGGCAGCAACACTTTTGCGTACTATGAGAGGCCCTGTGCCAGTGACGTCGCCAACTAGTATTCCTCCCCCCACCTGATGAAGGAACCTGCACTTTCATCTGCACCTTCCTCTTTGTCCCCGTGTAAGGTGGTATGGTATGCGGGAAGAGCAACCTGACTTTCAGCAGGGTCACAATGTTGTTGTGTAGCGTGCACGGGGAATGTTGCGTTATGGGTCAATGTACCAGCAGACTCATCTATCACTGGCTGGGCAATGGGCAGGATGAGGAGGAAACACAGATATAGACCCAAAGAATAAAGTTGGCTAAATGCAGTTCAAAATTGGTAACACAGGAATAACCAGGGGGCATTGCAGTGGAGGACAACTGGAATGAGAGGCTGACACAGAGAGTAGGGCCAAATCAGTAAGTAGTCGAAATGCAGTTCAAAATTGGCAACCGTAGTAAACAGGCGGCACAGCTTTGTTCAGTGGAGGAGAACAGCAAGGAGTGGCAGACACCGATAGTAGGCCCCAACCCAACTAGTAGGCCAAATGCAGTCTAACATTAACAACTACTTAACGAGAGGCTGAAAATGGTATTTCAGGACAGGAAACCAGGAGAACAGCAAGGAGTGGCAGACACCGATAGTAGGCCCCAAACCAACTAGTACGCCAAATGCAGTTGTTCCATTTAACCACAATTTAATGAGAGCCTGAAGATAGAAGCTCAGGAAAGGCAACCTGGGGAACACCTTGGAGTGTAACACACCATCTCTCTCCACCCCATACCCATTTTGTAGGCCTAATGCTGTGTACTTTTCTACAACTACTAAACGAGAGTCGGAAGACCGAAGCAATGGCAAGGAAACCTGGGGAACACCTTGGAGTGTAACACACCATCTCTCTCCACCCCATACCCAATTTGTAGGCCTAATGCAGCCTACTTTCCGACACCTACTAAACGAGAGCATGAAGATCGAAGCTCAGGAAAGGCAACCTGGGGAACACCTTGGAGTGTAACACACCATCTCTCTCCACCCCATACCCATTTTTTAGGCCTAATGCAGTGTACTTTTCTACAACTACTAAACGAGAGTCGGAAGACCGAAGCAATGGCAAGGAAACCTGGGGAACACCTTGGAGTGTAACACACCATCTCTCTCCACCCCATTCCCCATTTTTTAGGCCTAATGCAGCCTACTTTCCGACACCTACTAAACGAGAGCATGAAGATCGAAGCTCAGGAAAGGCAACCTGGGGAACACCTTGGAGTGTAACACACCATCTCTCTCCACCCCATACCCATTTTGTAGGCCTAATGCTGTGTACTTTTCTACAACTACTAAACGAGAGTCGGAAGACCGAAGCAATGGCAAGGAAACCTGGGGAACACCTTGGAGTGTAACACACCATCTCTCTCCACCCCATACCCAATTTGTAGGCCTAATGCAGCCTACTTTCCGACACCTACTAAACGAGAGCATGAAGATCGAAGCTCAGGAAAGGCAACCTGGTGAAAACCTTGGAGTGTAACACAACCTGTCTCTACACCCCATACACAATTAGTAGGCCTAATGCAGCGTAGTTTCCAACAGCTACTAAACGAGAGCCGGAAGATCGAAGCTCAGGAAAGGCAACCTGGGGAACACCTTGGAGTGTAACACAACCTCTCTCTACACCACGGAAGGGCTGATTCTTAGGAAGGAAGGCTGTTGTAAATAAGCATTGCGCGTCCGAGGGTGATTATATTCTTATTCGGTATCTACTCACCCTCGGACGCGCCATGCTTCTTGATTTGTAATTAATGTTTATTTGCAATGTGCTTTTGACTTACTCAATTATTTTTTTAATTATTGATTTTATTAAATTAATAGTTTAACATCTTATTGGAAATAATTTAAAGGAGACGCGACAGGACAACACTCGGTGGATGCCATATCTGTGTTAACAACTCCAAAAAACTTTCAGTTAACTTCTTGCAGGAGAAAGAAATTGTAGCTGTTGGACCTTTGTAGTACAGTTCCAGATATTTGTTGTGTGTTTGTTTTGATTGTTAAAATGTCTGCATTTGAGATCTCAACACGATCTTATTTTTTATAATCAAATTAATTTTTTAAATATTTTATTAGGTTGGTTCAAGGGGTACACGGGCCGCAGTAGACAGGTCAGTCGAGGCCTAGTGGAAGGAGGGACCGCAGATGCGCCACTGTTTCACCCATACACAATTAGTAGGCCTAATGCAGCGTAGTTTCCAACAGCTACTAAACGAGAGCCGGAAGATCGAAGCTCAGGAAAGGCAACCTGGGGAACACCTTGGAGTGTAACAACAACCTCTCTCTACACCACGGAAGGGCTGATTCTTAGGAAGGAAGGCTGTTGTAAATAAGCATTGCGCGTCCGAGGGTGATTATATTCTTATTCGGAATCTACTCACCCTCGGACGCGCCATGCTTCTTGATTTGTAATTAATGTTTATTTGCAATGTGCTTTTGACTTACTCAATTATTTTTTTAATTATTGATTTTATTAAATTAATAGTTTAACATCTTATTGGAAATAATTTAAAGGAGACGCGACAGGACAACACTCGGTGGATGCCATATCTGTGTTAACAACTCCAAAAAACTTTCAGTTAACTTCTTGCAGGAGAAAGAAATTGTAGCTGTTGGACCTTTGTAGTACAGTTCCAGATATTTGTTGTGTGTTTGTTTTGATTGTTAAAATGTCTGCATTTGAGATCTCAACACGATCTTATTTTTTATAATCAAATTAATTTTTTAAATATTTTATTAGGTTGGTTCAAGGGGTACACGGGCCGCAGTAGACAGGTCAGTGGAGGCCTAGTGGAAGGAGTGACCACAGACAGGCATCGAAGGCCTAAAATAATAACACATGGCTGTAGGCAATTTTAAATTGGTTCCAGGGGTACACGGGCAGCAGTGCCCTGGTCAGTGTAGTAGTAGTTGAAAGAATGGACCGCAGACAGGCATCGAAGGCCTAAAATAAAAAAATTGGGCTGGCTGTAGGCAATTTTAAATTGGTTCCAGGGGTACACGGGCAGCAGTGGTGTGGTCAGTGGAGGCCTAGTGGAAGGAGTGACCGCAGACAGGCATCGAAGGCCGAAAATAATAACACATGGCTGTAGGCAATTTTAAATTGGTTCCAGGGGTACACGGGCAGCAGTGGTGTGGTCAGTGGAGGCCTAGTGGAAGGAGTGACCGCAGACAGGCATCGAAGGCCTAAAATAATAACACATGGCTGTAGGCAATTTTAAATTGGTTCCAGGGGTACACGGGCAGCAGTGGTGTGGTCAGTGGAGGCCTAGTGGAAGGAGTGACCGCAGACAGGCATCGAAGGCCTAAAATAATAACACATGGCTGTAGGCAATTTTAAATTGATTCCAGGGGTACACGGGCAGCAGTGCCCTGGTCAGTGTAGTAGTAGTTGAAAGAATGGACCGCAGACAGGCATCGAAGGCCTAAAATAATAACACATGGCTGTAGGCAATTCTAAATTGGTTACAGGGGTACACGGGCAGCAGTGGTGTGGTCAGTGGAGGCCTAGTGGAAGGAGTGACCGCAGACAGGCATCGAAGGCCTAAAATAATAACACATGGCTGTAGGCAATTTTAAATTGGTTCCAGGGGTACACGGGCAGCAGTGGTGTGGTCAGTGGAGGCCTAGTGGAAGGAGTGACCGCAGACAGGCATCGAAGGCCTAAAATAATAACACATGGCTGTAGGCAATTTTAAATTGGTTCCATGGGTACACGGGCAGCAGTGCCCTGGTCAGTGTAGTAGTAGTTGAAAGAATGGACCGCAGACAGGCATCGAAGGCCTAAAACAAAAAAATTGGGCTGGCTGTATGCAATTTTAAATTGGTTCCAGGGGTACACGGGCAGCAGTGGTGTGGTCAGTGGAGGCCTAGTGGAAGGAGTGACCGCAGACAGGCATCGAAGGCCTAAAATAATAACACATGGCTGTAGGCAATTTTAAATTGGTTCCAGGGGTACACGGGCAGCAGTGGTGTGGTCAGTGGAGGCCTAGTGGAAGGAGTGACCACAGACAGGCATCGAAGGCCTAAAATATTAACACATGGCTGTAGGCAATTTTAAATTGGTTCCATGGGTACACGGGCAGCAGTGCCCTGGTCAGTGTAGTAGTAGTTGAAAGAATGGACCGCAGACAGGCATCGAAGGCCTAAAATAAAAAAATTGGGCTGGCTGTATGCAATTTTAAATTGGTTCCAGGGGTACACGGGCAGCAGTGGTGTGGTCAGTGGAGGCCTAGTGGAAGGAGTGACCGCAGACAGGCATCGAAGGCCTAAAATAATAACACATGGCTGTAGGCAATTTTAAATTGGTTCCAGGGGTACACGGGCAGCAGTGGTGTGGTCAGTGGAGGCCTAGTGGAAGGAGTGACCACAGACAGGCATCGAAGGCCTAAAATATTAACACATGGCTGTAGTCAATTTTAAATTGGTTCCAGGGGTACTTGGGCAGCAGTGCCCTGGTCAGTGTAGTAGTAGTTGAAAGAATGGACCGCAGACAGGCATCGAAGGCCTAAAATAAAAAAATTGGGCTGGCTGTAGGCAATTTTAAATTGGTTCCAGGGGTACACGGGCAGCAGTGGTGTGGTCAGTGGAGGCCTAGTGGAAGGAGTGACCACAGACAGGCATCGAAGGCCTAAAATAATAACACATGGCTGTAGGCAATTTTAAATTGGTTCCAGGGGTACACGGGCAGCAGTGCCCTGGTCAGTGTAGTAGTAGTTGAAAGAATGGACCGCAGACAGGCATCGAAGGCCTAAAATAAAAAAATTGGGCTGGCTGTAGGCAATTTTAAATTGGTTCCAGGGGTACACGGGTAGCAGTGGTGTGGTCAGTGGAGGCCTAGTGGAAGGAGTGACCGCAGACAGGCATCGAAGGCCTAAAATAATAACACATGGCTGTAGGCAATTTTAAATTGGTTCCAGGGGTACACGGGCAGCAGTGGTGTGGTCAGTGGAGGCCTAGTGGAAGGAGTGACCACAGACAGGCATCGAAGGCCTAAAATATTAACACATGGCTGTAGGCAATTTTAAATTGGTTCCATGGGTACACGGGCAGCAGTGCCCTGGTCAGTGTAGTAGTAGTTGAAAGAATGGACCGCAGACAGGCATCGAAGGCCTAAAATAAAAAAATTGGGCTGGCTGTATGCAATTTTAAATTGGTTCCAGGGGTACACGGGCAGCAGTGGTGTGGTCAGTGGAGGCCTAGTGGAAGGAGTGACCGCAGACAGGCATCGAAGGCCTAAAATAATAACACATGGCTGTAGGCAATTTTAAATTGGTTCCAGGGGTACACGGGCAGCAGTGGTGTGGTCAGTGGAGGCCTAGTGGAAGGAGTGACCGCAGACAGGCATCGAAGGCCTAAAATAATAAAACATGGCTGTAGGCAATTTTAAATTGGTTCCAGGGGTACACGGGCAGCAGTGCCCTGGTCAGTGTAGTAGTAGTTGAAAGAATGGACCGCAGACAGGCATCGAAGGCCTAAAATAAAAAAATTGGGCTGGCTGTAGGCACTTTTAAATTGGTTCCAGGGGTACACGGGCAGCAGTGTTCTGGTCAGTGGAAGTCTAGTGGAAGGAGTGACCGCAGACAGGCTTCGAAGGCCTAACATAACAAACTTGGGCTGGCTGTAGGCACTTTTAAATTGGTTCCAGGGGTACACGGGCAGCAGTGGTCTGGTCAGTGGAAGTCTAGTGGAAGGAGTGACCGCAGACAGGCTTCCAAGGCCTAACATAACAAACTTGGGCTGGCTGTAGGCACTTTTAAATTGGTTCCAGGGGTACACGGGCAGCAGTGGTCTGGTCAGTGGAAGTCTAGTGGAAGGAGTGACCGCAGACAGGCTTCGAAGGCCTAACATAACAAACTTGGGCTGGCTGTAGGCACTTTTAAATTGGTTCCAGGGGTACACGGGCAGCAGTGGTCTGGTCAGTGGAAGTCTAGTGGAAGGAGTGACCGCAGACAGGCTTCCAAGGCCTAACATAACAAAATTGGGCTGACTGTAGGCACTTTTAAATTGGTTCCAGGGTAACACGGCCAGCAGTGGCCTGGTCAGTGTAGTAGTTGTAGAAAGAAGGGACCGCAGACAGGCTTCGAAGGCCTAACATAACAAAAATGTCAAAACAATGGTATTGTCAGTGCCAGGCATTGAAGGATGTCAGCGCCTAGACTACACATTGGTGAAGCTGTGAGAGATAATTTTGCTAGTGGTAGAGCACTGTTTGAGCTGGGGGGGGGAACTGTCTTGTGGCCGGCGGTACAGGCACAGGGCCCCTCATATTACAACGGTGTGTCTGACGTTGGGTGCGCACCACCACCGCCAGAGACACTTTATTGTACTATGAGGGACCCAGTGGCAGTGCCGTCGACCAAAAGCGGCCACACCCACCTCTTCAGACAAACAGCACTCTCAAGGGTCCAAGCGCAAAGTGGCGATAGCACGGCCCCGTGTGGGGAGTTTGGCCATTTCGTGAGGTGGAAACATGTCGTATGCTGGACAATCAGGTGAAGAAAATTACGAGATTGGAAAAGTCATTCAGAATAGTCCACAGGCAAGACCTTTTCATAGGAAAGCTAGGTGTCAGCCGGGCAGGGTGGGGCAAAAGATTTTGAAATCCAGTTGTGGTTCATTTTAATGAAGGTTAGATCATCTACATTTTGGGTAGCCAGACGAGTCCTTTTTTCTGTTAGTATTGAACCTGCAGCACTGAATACTCTTTCTGATAGGACACTAGCTGCCGGGCAAGCAAGCTCCTGCAATGCATATTCTGCCAATTCTGGCCAGGTGTCTAATTTGGATGCCCAGTAATCAAATGGGAATGACGGTTGAGGGAGAACGTCGATAAGGGATGAAAAATAGTTTGTAACCATACTGGACAAATGTTGTCTCCTGTCACTTTGAATTGATGCTGCAGTACCTGTCCTGTCTGCGGTCATAGAAAAATCACTCCACAACCTGGTCAGAAAACCCCTCTGGCCAACGCCACTTCTGATTTCTGCCCCTCTAACACCTCTGGTCTGCTGGCCCCTGGAGCTCGTGTGAGAACGATCACGGGCGCTGTGTGCAGGGAATGCCAGAAGCAAACGGTCAACAAGAGTTGATTGTTTTGTTGCTAATATTAGTTCCAAGTTCTCATGTGGCATAATATTTTGCAATTTGCCTTTATAGCGAGGATCAAGGAGGCAGGCCAACCAGTAATCGTCATCGTTCATCATTTTTGTAATGCGTGTGTCCCTTTTGAGGATACGCAAGGCATAATCCGCCATGTGGGCCAAAGTTCCCATTGTCAAATCTGCGGTTGTGCTTGGTTGAGGGGCAGTTGCAGGCAAATCTACGTCACTTGTGTCCCTCAAAAAACCAGAACCCGGCCTTGCCACGCCACCAATTTCCCGTGCCCCCGGGAAAGCTTCCTCATTAAAAATATACTCATCCCCATCATCCTCCTCATCCTCCACCTCCTCTTCGCCCGGTACCTCGTCATGTACACTGCCCTGACCAGACAATCGCTGACTGTCATCAAGGCTTTCCTCTTCCTCTGGTGCAGACGCCTGATCCTTTATGTGCGTCAAACTTTGCATCAGCAGACGCATTAGGGGGATGCTCATGCTTATTATGGCGTTGTCTGCACTAACCAGCCGTGTGCATTCCTCAAAACACTGAAGGACTTGACACATGTCTTGAATCTTCGACCACTGCACACCTGACAACTCCATGTCTGCCATCCTACTGCCTGCCCGTGTATGTGTATCCTCCCACAAAAACATAACAGCCCGCCTCTGTTCGCACAGTCTCTGAAGCATGTGCAGTGTTGAGTTCCACCTTGTTGCAACGTCTATGATTAGGCGATGCTGGGGAAGGTTCAAAGAACGCTGATAGGTCTGCATACGGCTGGAGTGTACAGGCGAACGGCGGATATGTGCGCAAAGTCCACGCACTTTGAGGAGCAGGTCGGATAACCCCGGATAACTTTTCAGGAAGCACTGCACCACCAGGTTTAAGGTGTGAGCCAGGCAAGGAATGTGTTTCAGTTGGGAAAGGGAGATGGCAGCCATGAAATTCCTTCCGTTATCACTCACTACCTTGCCTGCCTCAAGATCTACAGTGCCCAGCCACGACTGCGTTTCTTGCTGCAAGAACTCGGACAGAACTTCCGCGGTGTGTCTATTGTCGCCCAAACACTTCATAGCCAATACAGCCTGCTGACGTATGCCAGTAGCTGCCCCATAATGGGAGACCTGGTGTGCAACAGTGGCAGGTGCGGATGGAGTGTTTGTGCGACTGCGGTCTGTGGACGAGCTCTTGCTTCTGCAGGAGGACGAGGAGGAGGAGGAGGAGGAGGGGGTGCGAACGGCTACAGACAACTGTTTACTAGACCGTGGGCTAGGCAGAACTGTCCCAAACTTGCTGTCCCCTGTGGACCCTGAATCCACCACATTTACCCAGTGTGCCGTGATGGACACGTAACGTCCCTGGCCATGCCTACTGGTCCATGCATCTGTTGTCAGGTGCACCTTTGTGCTCACAGATTGCCTGAGTGCATGGACGATGCGCTCTTTAACATGCTGGTGGAGGGCTGGGATGGCTTTTCTGGAAAAAAAGTGTCGACTGGGTAGCTCGTAGCGTGGTACAGCGTAGTCCATCAGGTCTTTGAAAGCTTCGCTTTCAACTAACCGGTAGGGCATCATCTCTAACGAGATTAGTCTAGCTATGTGGGCGTTCAAACCCTGTGTACGCGGATGCGAGGCTAAGTATTTCCTTTTTCTAACCATAGTCTCATGTAGGGTGAGCTGGACTGGAGAGATGGAGATCGTGGAACTAGCGGGGGTGCCGGTGGACATGGCAGACTGAGAGACGGTGGGAGATGGTATTGTTGCCGCCGGTGCCCTAGATGCAGTGTTTCCTACTACGAAACTGGTGATTCCCTGACCCTGACTGCTTTGGCCTGGCAAAGATACCTGCACAGATACAGCAGGTGGTGCGCTAAATGGTGGTCCTACACTGCCGGAAGGGATGTTGCGTTGATGACTAGCTTCATTGGCCGAGGGTGCAACAACCTTAAGGGACGTTTGGTAGTTAGTCCAAGCTTTCAAATGCATGGTGGTTAAATGTCTATGCATGCAACTAGTATTGAGACTTTTCAGATTCTGACCTCTGCTTAAGGAAGTAGAACATTTTTGACAGATGACTTTGCGCTGATCAATTGGATGTTGTTTAAAAAAATGCCAGACTGCACTCTTTCTAGCATCGGATACCTTTTCAGGCATTGCAGACTGAGCTTTAACCGGATGGCCACGCTGTCCTCCACCAGGTTTTGGCTTTGCCACGCGTTTTGGGCAAGATACGGGCCCGGCAGATGGAACCTGTGGCGATGTTGATGCCTGCTGCGGCCCCTCCTCCTCCTCTGCTTCAGAACTGCTGCCGCCTGCACCCTGTTCCCCCAATGGCTGCCAATCGGGGTCAAGAACTGGGTCATCTAATAACTCTTCTTGTACCTCCTGCGCAACTTCGTCTGTGTCACCGTGTCGTTCGGTGGTATAGCGTTCGTGATGGGGCAACATAGTCTCATCAGGGTCTGATTCTTGATCAGCACCCTGCGAGGGCAATGTTGTGGTCTGAGTCAAAGGACCAGCATAGTAGTCTGGCTGTGGCTGTGCGTCAGTGCACTCCATGTCAGATTCAATTTGTAATGGGCATGGACTGTTAACTGCTTCACTTTCTAAGCCAGGGACGGTATGTGTAAAGAGCTCCATGGAGTAACCCGTTGTGTCGCCTGCTGCATTCTTCTCTGTTGTTGTTTTTGCTGAAGAGGACAAGGAAGTGACTTGTCCCTGACCGTGAACATCCACTAACGACGCGCTGCTTTTACTTTTACCAGTTTCACGAGATGAGGCAAAAGAGCTAGAGGCTGAGTCAGCAAGATAAGCCAAAACTTGCTCTTGCTGCTCCGGCTTTAAAAGCGGTTTTCCTAATCCCAGAAAAGGGAGCGTTCGAGGCCTTGTGTAGCCGGACGACGAACCTGGCTCCACAGCTCCAGACTTAGGTGCAATATTTTTTTCCCCACGACCACCTGATGCTCCACCACTACCACTACCCTCATTACCAGCTGACAATGAACGCCCCCGGCCACGACCTCTTCCACTAGACTTCCTCATTGTTTTAAAAACGTAACCAAACTAACGTTATTTGTTGCAGTCACACAACTTACACGGTGAGCTATAACTTCAGTATGATTTAGCTACCCCTTTACAGGTTGGTGAGACCACAGCGAAAATCAGGCCCAATGTTACACACTCTTTTTTTGGTGGCTGCAAATTAGAGAGATGCCCCACACGCAGGACTGTCACTGAAGCACAAATGTTAATATTAATGTCACACTATTATTTTTTTTTTATTTTTATTTTTTTCAGGAACACTTTAGAAACCCCCCCCCAAAAAAAAAATTGATTTTTGCAGGGAGAATTTAGAAAACAAATGTAACAAACTATATGCTTTCTATGGGCCACTGAGTGAGAGATGACGCACACAGGAATCAGGAGTGGCACACAAGCCCAGAGGCCAATATTTTTCTACCAATGATTGATGGAGTTATTTTCTCTGGTAGATTTTGGAACCCAAATCAAGGGAAAAAAATATAGGCTTTCTATGGACCACAATTGGAGAGAGAGAGAGAGAGAGAGAGAGAGAGATGGCACACCCAGGAGTCAAGACTGGCACACAAGCAGAAAGGCCAATATTAATCTCCCACTGTTTTTTTTGGTTGTTTTTTTTTTTTTTTTTTCAGGGAGACTTTAGAAAAAAAAATAATAAAAAAAATATGATTTTATCAGGAAGAATTTAGAAACCAAATAAAATAAAATGATTTTTTCAGGGAGAATTTATAAATCAAATAAAAACAAAAATAGGCGTTCTATGGCCCACTGACTGAGAGATGACGCACACAGGAATCAGGAGTGGCACACAAGCCCAGAGGCCAATATTTTTCTACCAATGATTGATGGAGTTATTTTCTCTGGTAGATTTTGGAACCCAAATCAAGGAAAAAAAATATAGGCTTTCTATGGACCACAATTGGAGAGAGAGAGAGAGAGAGAGAGAGAGATGGCACACCCAGGAGTCAAGACTGGCACACAAGCAGAAAGGCCAATATTAATCTCCCACTGTTTTTTTTTTTTTTTTTTTTTCAGGGAGACTTTAGAAAAAAAAATAATAAAAAAAATATGATTTTATCAGGAAGAATTTAGAAACCAAATAAAATAAAATGATTTTTTCAGGGAGAATTTATAAAACAAATAAAAACAAAAATAGGCGTTCTATGGCCCACTGACTGAGAGATGACGCACACAGGAATCAGGAGTGGCACACAAGCCCAGAGGCCAATATTTTTCTACCAATGATTGATGGAGTTATTTTCTCTGGTAGATTTTGGAACCCAAATCAAGGAAAAAAAATATAGGCTTTCTATGGACCACAATTGGAGAGAGAGAGAGAGAGAGAGAGAGAGAGAGAGAGAGAGAGAGATGGCACACCCAGGAGTCAAGACTGGCACACAAGCAGAAAGGCCAATATTAATCTCCCACTGTTTTTTTTGGTTGTTTTTTTTTTTTTTTTTTCAGGGAGACTTTAGAAAAAAAAATAATAAAAAAAATATGATTTTATCAGGAAGAATTTAGAAACCAAATAAAATAAAATGATTTTTTCAGGGAGAATTTATAAAACAAATAAAACCAAAAATAGGCGTTCTATGGCCCACTGACTGAGAGATGACGCACCCAGGAGTCAAGACTGGCACACAAGCAGAAAGGCCAATATTAATCTCCCACTGTTTTTTTTTTTGTTTTTTTTTTTTTCAGGGAGACTTTAGAAAAAAAAATAATAAAAAAAATATGATTTTATCAGGAAGAATTTAGAAACCAAATAAAATAAAATGATTTTTTCAGGGAGAATTTATAAAACAAATAAAACCAAAAATAGGCGTTCTATGGCCCACTGACTGAGAGATGACGCACCCAGGAGTCAAGACTGGCACACAAGCAGAAAGGCCAATATTAATCTCCCACTGTTTTTTTTTTTGTTTTTTTTTTTTTCAGGGAGACTTTAGAAAAAAAAATAATAAAAAAAATATGATTTTATCAGGAAGAATTTAGAAACCAAATAAAATAAAATGATTTTTTCAGGGAGAATTTAGAAAACAAATAAAACCAAAAATAGGCGTTCTATGGCCCACTGACTGAGAGAGAGAGAGAGATGGAACGCTTAGTACTGGCACACAAGCCCAAAGGGCAATATTAATCTCCCTTTTTTTTTCCAGGGAGAATTTCTAAAACCCCCAAAAAAAAAAAAATTGGCTTTCTATGGCCCACTATTTGTGAGAGAGATGGGACGCTCAGGACTGGCACAGATGGCACGCTCAGGACTGGCACAGAAGCCCAGAGGCCAATATTAATCTCCCTTTTTTTCTGGGAGAATTTATAAAACCAAAAAAATATTTAAATAGGCTTTCTATGGCCCACTATTTGTGAGAGAGATGGCACGCTCAGGACTGGCACAGATGGCACGCTCACAACTGGCACACAAGCCCAGAGGCCAATATTAATCTCCCTTTTTTCAGGGAAAATTTATAAAACCAAAAAAAAAATTAAATAGGCTTTCTATGGCCCACTATTTGTGAGAGAGATGGCACGCTCAGGACTGGCACAGATGGCACGCTCACAACTGGCACACAAGCCCAGAGGCCAATATTAATCTCCCTTTTTTCAGGGAAAATTTATAAAACAAAAAAAAAAATTAAATAGGCTTTCTATGGCCCACTATTTGTGAGAGAGATGGCACGCTCAGGACTGGCACAGATGGCACGCTCACAACTGGCACACAAGCCCAGAGGCCAATATTAATCTCCCTTTTTTTCAGGGAGAATTTATAAAACCAAAAAAAAAATTAAATAGGCTTTCTATGGCCCACTATTTGTGAGAGAGATGGCACGCTCAGGGCTGGCACAGATGGCACGCTCAGGACTGGCACACAAGCCCAGAGGCCAATATTAATCTCCCTTTTTTTCAGGGAGAATTTATAAAACCCAAAAAAAAATAAAATAGGCTTTCTATGGCCCACTATTTGTGAGAGAGATGGCACACTCAGGACTGGCACACAAGCCCAAAGGCCAATATTAATCTCCCACTGTATTTTTATCAGGGAGAATTTATACACCCCACAAAAAAAAATACAGAAAAATGAAAAGGCTTTCTATGGCCCACTATGTGAGAGAGATGGCACACACAGGGATGGCACTCTAGCAGAAATGCCAAATTGCCAATCTTAATCTCCCACCAAAAAAAAAAAAAAAAAAAAAACAGGGAATGTCCTACAATTACTATCTCCCTGCCTGCAGTAATCTCAGCCAGGTATGGCAGGCAGCTACTATCTCCCTGCCTGCAGTAATCTCAGCCAGGTATGACAGGCAGCAATAAGGAGTGGACTGATGCACAAATGAAATAAAAAGTGTGGACAAACAAAAAAGATAGCTGTGCAGAAAGGAAGGAACAAGAGGATTTGTGCTTTGAAAAAAGCAGTTGGTTTGCACAGCGGCGTACACACAGCAATGCAGCTATCAGGGAGCCTTCTAGGGCAGCCCAATGAGCTACAGCGCTGAGGGGAAAAAAAAAAAAAAAAAAACTTCCACTGTCCCTGCACACCGAGGGTGGTGTTGGACAGTGCAAATCGCTGCAGCACAAGCGGTTTTGTGGTTAATGGACCCTGCCTAACGCTATCCCTGCTTCTGACAAAGCGGCAGCAACCTCTCCCTAAGCTCAGATCAGCAGCAGTAAGATGGCGGTCGGCGGGAACGCCTCTTTATAGCCCCTGTGACGTCGCAGACAGCAAGCCAATCACTGCAATGCCCTTCTCTAAGATGGTGGGGACCAGGACCTATGTCATCACGCTGCCCACACTCTGCGTTTACCTTCATTGGCTGAGAAATGGCGCTTTTCGCGTCATTGAAACGCGACTTTGGCGCGAAAGTCGCGTACCGCATGGCCGACCCCGCACAGGGGTCGGATCGGGTTTCATGAAACCCCGACTTAGCCAAAAGTCGGCGACTTTTGAAAATGTTCGACCCGTTTCGCTCAACCCTATTTCTGACCAAATACTTATTTTCCACCATAATATGCAAATAAAATGTTAAAAAAACAGACAATGTGATTTTCTGGATTTTTTTTTTCTCAGTTTGTCTCCCATAGTTGAGGTCTACCTATGATGTAAATTACAGACGCCTCTCATCTTTTTAAGTGGTGGAACTTGCACTATTGCTGACTGACTAAATACTTTTTTGCCCCACTGTATATGGTAAACACACAGCAATAATAAAATCCTTTAATTGAAAGAAAGACACAGAGTCCTTTAATAATCTTAATTAAACCATACTTACGACCTCACCTAATTCCACCGAAGCCCTCGATCTCCTGCAATAAAACTAAAATAAAAAAACAACAATATACCATACCTATTTTTTGTTCTGTCCCACTCGTAATCCATGTCTGTGGGATAAACAGTTTTCAATCTGGACGGTGCCAAGATGCAACCGTCTAGGATGAGAACCACTGGTGACTGAACTGCTGCGAGCGCAGCCTCAGTGACCAGTGGTGACGTCATTGAGGCTGCTGGTGGGGATCTCACCAAGGTCACCACAGTTCAGCCCAGCTGGGACAAGAGCCTCAGTGACCAGACGTAACCTCAATTATGTCACTAACGGTCACTGAGGCTGCGCTATAGGGCAAGTGGGAAGAGCCATCAAAACACCAGAATTGCCACATCTAATAAATGTGCCTTTTCTGGGCAGTTGTGGGCTGCTTTTTTTTAAATTATTTATTTGCTCCTGCTCTCGCTGTTATTAGCGGCAGCAGGTGTTGGATGATGGGATCAGTAATCCCATCAGCTGAAACCAGTGACCAGAGGTAAACTTTATAACTCTGATCATGGCTTCCTGACCGGCAGTGATGATTTCATCGCCGAAGAGAAACTGTGTTTGCCGCTCTGCCGTGCACATGACAGCGTGACAAGCAACCGGTGTTTGGGCAGCCGAACCTGAACAGTAGCACGCACTTCCTGGTGAAGTCCATGTTTGGTGTCCATGACCGAACAGTAGGTGTTCGGAACAGACACTGAACTTTACTGTTCAGGTTAGCCCATCTCTAACAATAATGGCTCAGCCTCACATAGTAATGCCACCTGTGCGCCCTTTTTTATAGTAATAATTCCTCTTTTGTGCTCTCTAGATGGTAAAATTGCTGCCTAGAAAATAATAATGCCTTGTGCTGGTGCTCTCCACAGTTTTCCCCAGAAAGTAATAGTACTCCATATGTAACCTTGATGGTCAAAATACTCTGAATGTCCCTATAACAGTAATGCTTAAAGTGGTTTTCCCACAAACAAAAGTTTATTTTAATTAATTGACCTTGGAATAATAATAATTTCCACATTTGGATATGTTTAAATAAAATGTTAATGTGCTGAGATAACCTTATAAATGTACCCATGCTAATTATGTACTGTGTAATGTCTAGAATATGGTCCGACATACCACAAACCCCAGCTCCTGGGCAGGGGAGGAAGCAAAAGAGTATACAGGTATAACAGCAAGGAATCACAATTGATTCTTTCTTTGAAATGAAACATTGGTTTACAAAACAGGCAGGGATTATCTCAGCACAGGAACATTTTTTTTAAACACATCCAATTGAGGAAGTTATTATTCCAAAACCTACTGATTACAATGAGCCCCCTTTAAGTGTTTACTTAACATTTAATAATGTCCCCTAAGTTCAATTCCCCTTTTTACGGTATTGTGCCACCATCGCTCCCTTATGCACAGCATGATGATCCCACAACTCCCCTATACACCATATGATGTCCCCACTGCTCCCTTATACCCAGTATGATCAGCTCACAGTCCCCCTATACACAGTATTATGGACCCACAGCTCACCTATACACAATAAAATCCTGACAGAGCTACACTACAGAAAGTATAATGCCCCCTCAGAACTCTCCTATAAACTGTATAATAGGTCAATAACTCCCCTATACACAGTATAATGCCCCCACAGCTTCCCTATACACATTATAGTCGGCCCATAGCTATCTTATATACATTTTGATGGCCACAGCTCCCATACATACATTATGATGTCAACCTGAGTTACCCTATACATAGAATGATGTCCTACTTCTACCCCCAAACATAGAATAATGACCCCCGCAGTAGTCATCACCCTTTATGATGGCCCTCACAATGTATATTTGCCCCAAAGGTAGCACCCACACTATATAATGGACCCCAATGTATAATGTCCCCCACAGTAGCCCCACAATATTTATTGGTCGCCTAAACTGTATAATGGCCCTCACACTTAGTCACCACAGTAGTCCCCACACTGTATGACGGCCCTAATCTGTATAATGACCTTAATATTGGCTTCCACACTGTATAATGGTGACCACATTTTATGAAGGCCCCCACACAGTAGTTCCCACACTGTATATCGACTCCCACATTGTATGATGGTCCTATCTTTAGCTCCCACTTTGCATAATGGCTCCCACACTGCATGATGGCCCCACAGTTGCTCTCACATTATACAGTGGGTATGTAAAGTATTCAGACTGCTTTAAATGTTTCACTCTTTTTTTCATTGCAGCCATTTGGTAAATTCAAAAAAGTTCATTTTTTTCACATTAATGTACACTTTGCACCCAATCTTGACTGAAAAAAACATAAATGTAAAAATGTTTGCAAATTTATTAAAAAAGAAAAACTGAAATATCACATGGTCATAAGTATTCAGACCTTTTGCTCAGTATTGAGTAGAAGCGCCCTTTTGAGCTAGTACAGCCACGAGTCTTCTTGGGAATGATGGAACAAGTTTTTCACACCTGGTTTTGGGGATCCCCTGCCATTCTTCCTTGGAGATCCTCTCCAGTTTCGTCAGGTTGGATGGTGAACGTTGGTGGACAGCCATTTTGAGGTCTCTCCAGAGATGATCAATTGGGTTTAAGTCAGGGCTCTGGCTGGGCCAGTCAAAAATGGTCACAGAGATGTTCTGAAGCCACTCCTTTGTTATTTTAGCTGTGTGATTAGGGTCATTGTCTTGTTAGAAGATGAACCTTCGGCCAAGTGTGAGGTCCAGAGCACTCTGGAAGAGGTTTTCATCCAGGATATCCGCATTCATGTTTCCTTCAATGGACAAGCTGTCGTCCTGTCCCTGCAGCTAAAAAACACCCCATAGCATGATGGTGTGGTATTGTGTTGGGCAGGTGATGAGCAGTGCCTGGTTTTCTACACACATAACACTTAGAATTATCAACAAAAAGGTCTATCTTCGACTCATCAGACCAGAGAACCTTATTTCTCATGGTGTGGGAGTCCTTCATGTGTTTTTAGCAAACTCTATGCAGGCTTTCATATGTCTTGCACTGCGGAGAGGCTTCCGTCAGGCCAATCTGCCATAAAGGCCTGACTGGTGGAGGGCTGCAGTGATAGTTGACTTTGTGGAACTTTCTCCCATCTCCCTACTGCATCTCTGGAGCTCAGCCACAGTGATCTTGGGGTTCTTCTTTACCTCTTTCACCAAGGTTCTTCTCCCATAATTGCTCAGTTTGGCTGGATGGCCAGATATAGGAAGACTTCTGGTGGTCCCAAATTTCTTCCATTTAAGGATTATGGAGGCCACTGTGCTTTTAAGAACCTTGAGTACTTCAGAAATTCTGTTGTAACCTTGGCCAGATCTGTGCCTTGCCAAAATTCTGTCTCTGAGCTCCTTGGCCAGTTTCTTTGACCTCATGATTCTCCTTTGGTCTGACATACACTGTGAGCTGTGAGATCTTATATAGACAGGTGTGTGCTTTTCCAAATCAAGTTCTATCAGTTTAATTAAACACAGCTGGACTCCAATGAATGAGTAGAACCATCTCAAGGAGGATCACAAGGAAATGGACAGCATGTGACTTAAATATGAGTGTCTGAGCAAAGTATGTGAACACTTATGACCATGTGATATTTCAGTTTTTCTTTTTTAATAAATTTGCAAAAATGTTTACATTTTTGTATTTTTTCAGCCAAGGTGGGATGCACATTAATGAGAAAAAAATGAACCTTTTTGAATTTACCAAATGGCTGTAATGAAACAAAGAGTGAAAAATGTAAAGGGGTCTGAATACTTTCCATACCCACTTTATAATGGCCACCACATTAGCTCCCAAGCTGTATAATGGACCCACTCTTTATGAGGGCCAGACATTATGAAGTCTCTACAATGTATGAGACCCCCCTCACTGTGTGATAGTCCATCATACTTTATGGTGTCTCCACAGTCACACCACAAGTATTAATTAAAACAATAAACATCATATATGTACCAATGCACTAAAATCATCGTTAAGAGTCCAAGTGCAATGATGTCTTTTGCACTGGGACACTGAAGTTTGGTGCGTCTACTGGCGCCTCAGTCACTGCATCATCCTGCCGTTCTGTAGACCACAGACTAAAGAGAACAGCTGTCTATAAAACGGAGAGAAATAGTGCAGGAGTATCATGTCCCCCTGCTCTACTGCAGGTAATTAGCATTCTCGCACTCCTCACTGCCGGAACTGAGAACCCCACTGAGAACCCCACTGCCAGAAGGAAATTATTTTTATTCCTCCCAGCAGGTTTGCTCTTCCAGTCATAGGGGTGGGCTGGCATGGTTTCAGTCACCGCTCAGTGTATAGAGAACGGTGGCTGTAACTGCTCCCCGCCACTGACAGCCAGCTCAGCACCCACTACCACCTGGTAGCTACGCTACTAGTGTCCCTATAAACAATAATGCTTAAGTGCCCACTTAATAATTAATAATGTCTCTCTTGTCCACTCCATGTACAGTAATAATGGCCGCAGTATCGCTCATGTGAGCAGGTGGTCATGTGACGACTAGACTCTCTTCTATTGGGAAAAGTCAAATCTTTCCAGTTGGTATATGCAAATAGCAAACATGTGGTCACATGACCACCTGATAAAGCCAGTGGTATTGGGGACTCATGATGACAGCGGGCACATCCTGTTATGATTTGGAAGTCTGCAGTCATATAAAGTGACTGCAGACATTTATCCAAAGCCTTTAATAGCTTTATAATTATAAAATGATTATTATGAAATTATTAAAGCACCACTTCAGAGGGTTTTTATTTCACCCCTGGAGTTGTTTTTTAAATGTAAATCCCCTGCCTCTGATCAAATACTACCCCTCTTGCATATTCACCATTTTTCGACATCGCTCGAGTCCTGCAACGCCATTTTGTGAGCACAGTTTATGATTGTCCTGAAGTTAAAAGCTATGCCACAAGCTCTCAATGCAATTCTATGAGAACCAGAAGGAGCCCTGAACAAGGCTTCCATAGACTTACATTGATTAGTGACCGCTGGCTCACTCCTTGAAACACTGGAGCAGCCAGCAGGTCACAAACTGCGGGAGACAGACCTATGCACCAGCGAAAAAAGAAGAAAACCCCAGAAGGTGAGTATCATACAGGGGGCAGGGGACTTGGATTTTAAGCATCACTCCATCAGTGAAATTAAAAAAACACTGGTGTGGTGCTTTAAATATGATGCAGCGCATGGTTACCGTATGGGGGCTTGTTATACTAATACTTATAAAAGATCCAGCTCACAAGTTTAAAAAGCCCCCTACCTCCTCATCTCCAGCCTCCACAAATAGCAACTATTACATGTAATAGAGTGCTTATAATCTCTTAGCAGAACAGTATAATAATCTGCCACCCAGTGCCCTGTCGCCTCTCCCCGAACTCCCATTCAGCCCCCACAATACCCCCATCTGCTCACATTGACCCCCCAGTGCCCTGTCACCCCTCCCTCAACTCCCCTTCAGCCCCCACAATACCCTCATCCTCTCACATTCATCCCCCCAGTGCCCTGTCCCCCCTCCACCTCCTCTGCTCCCAAAATACCCGCATCCTCTCACATTCACCCCACAGTGACCATGCCATGCCTACATTTAATTAATCTAATAAATTGCATCCCCACTTACCAATGAAGTTTGCAGGCAGGACCAGGAATTGTCTGAGTTAAATCCAAGGTTGGACACTCGGACCCAGTGTTCGTGAACAGAGCATGCACAGGGTGGAGCAAACTGCAGCCAGCTCAGCCTGCAAGAGGTTCATCAGGTCACACAGCCTGCATCGTACACTGTAAGGACTGAGACTCTGCGACTGGCCACTGTGCTAGCCAGTATGCAGAGTCTCAGTCAGACATGGAAGCAGGCATTATGAAGCCCTATCCATGACACCTCAAAATGCCGTGTTCTGCCTCATCACTTTTAGGACTGCTTCTTCCTATAGGTGGCTCTAGAATTCTAGTCCTCTTCCTTTTAGAAGAGACAATCTGCCTCATAACAGAAATGGCCATGGCTCCGGAAGGGGGCCTTCATGTAATGGGGCCCAGAGCAACAGTCCCCTTTGCCCTCTATGTAGCTACGCTTCTGTCTTTGTGACTCAACCAATATACTACGTGACTGGCTGCAATCTTCAGGTGAGTAGCTGTGGATGTACTTGCCACAGAACAGACTGGTGGAAAGCACCAAAGCGACAGCACCTGGACAATGTCAGAATTGATTTTGTACACAAAGCGTTTTTCATCATTTTATGAAATTCAGCCCCCCTTCCTTTGGCCCATATTCTGAAGTAGCCAGAAAAACCCTTAGATCATTGTCATTATATGCATAATTTTAGCCTAACAAATATGCTGATGGTTGTCTCCATTTCCCACATAAATATCTAATTTCCTCATCTAATAGTTTTCATTAGAGTTCGATCAGACAATATAACTTAATTATAAGTGTGTTCAATGTCAAAACAAAATACATCATAGAATAATAGCAATGCAAAAAAACAACCATATTTTACTGGTACTTATCGGCAAATTTGCTTGTCCTCCTCTGATGTGTAGTGAGAGTCATTAAGAACAGATCCTCTGCTGTGTTTATTTAGTGAAGGATCTTCTGATGATGGTAGAGGTCATGCTAGGTGTTAGGTGAGAGGGCAACTTGATGGCTTCAATATGGTAAGGTCCAGTGATAAATGTAACAGGATCCCATGGAGATTCCAAAGACATGGCCTCTGAGGTTAAGTATTTCCCGAGTTTGACAGGTCCAGCTGAAATACATATCTGTCTCATCCTGGAATTTCAAACATTTGGGGAAATGCATGTGTACATCACCAAGCTCCAGAAAAGATAAACCATAGGATAAACTATTTACTAGTAGCTATGGCTTATTCTTACATGAATAAGAAAGAGAGAAAGAGAATTATTATCTATGTTGTCTATTAACTATTATCAAAGTTGTCTTAGAAATACATACAAATCTGCATATATTCCAAACCCTATAAGTCCATATATAAGAGATTTTTTTACTCCGTTATTATGATAAGGCATATCATAATATGTGGTAATTTCATTAATCTTCTTAAATCTCTGAAATTTCTAGAATGGTTTTAGCTATATAAAATACAGTCTGAACAGAATGTTAATCTAAGAAAGTCATGTTCAGTTGTATATATTTTCAATGTATAATTTTTTGGGTGTGCGGTTCATGCTCTTTTTTTGGTGTAATGCATGCTCTATCCACTTTCTTAGACCAGCACTCCTCCCATTTTGGCACACTTACAACAAAAACTCACTATTCATTCTATTCTGTACAATAAGATTTGTGGATTTGAAATTCTAGGATTTTGAGCTCAATTATTATAAGTAGTAATAATGAACAGTAATTTTAATATTTTAATAAAAACTCTTTTTAGACTAAGCACAAGTTTTTAATTCAATTGCTTAGGTATTACCAACATATTCCACATAGAGAGCTAATTGTTAACATCAGTCCCGACCCCAATAAGACTCACTCTCTGATTCCCTCATCTCTGACTTACACTGGCGTCAAATTCATGAAAAACCAATTAACCTATCACTATCTGTTTGGAGTGAGGTAAGAAAGCAAAGTTGCTAGAGAATCCAACACATAAATGCAAATGTCCATGGCAGGATTCTAATCAAAGACTACAAATAAATATTTTGTTTCCAAACTGTAGTAATAAAGCAAACAATACAACTATATAATACCCTATAAACAGATGAAGAAACAGTAAAATATTAATATATTTTAATCGAGCAGCCATTTATAAGACATGCAAAAAATACCAACTGCAGATTATGCAGTCAGTAAAGCTAAAGTGGTGCCAATTTAATCATTAAGCCACACTTTGTCTGTGATCTACATCACTGAGGCCCACATCAACTGCCTCTGATATTACCTCATCCCTGATTCCCACCCACCTAATTCCTACCTCTGGTTTGTCCTGGCTCAGAGTGCTACTACCACAGCCAGTGGCCCTACCACCATGGCTATCAGAGTCAGCAACACAGCTTGGCAATAGAATTATGTCCTCCATCTCCTATGGCTTCATGTCCTCTGAGTATTAAGGCAGACTGTTCATCTCTGCAAATAAATCACTTGGAAGAAGTTGTTCTGTTGAAGTGTCTTTCTTAACCCTGCTGTTCTGTTAGGTCAAAAATGACCGTTTTTGAAATTCTATAATGTTATAAAAATTCAGGGGGTGATTCTGAGACTTGAGGCTCCCTGACTTTTCGTCATTAGGGGGGTACTCTCTGTGGGAATTTTTTTTTTTTTTAATTTTTGTTTACTTTATTTGGTACAATTTTTTTTACACTTGTACTGTTCGGTCAAAAATGACCGATAGGCCTTTATTCAGCTCTCCAGACAATTTTTGACAAAAATAAAGGTGCTATCACCTCATTTTGAACTATATATTGCATCTACTACTATTTATCAATGTATCTGACTACTTTTGGTCAGAAAAGATTTACACATACCAACATTTTCAAGTTGCGATACAGCCGACGGATTCGCTTCCAGTATAGCTATGCGCAATTTATTTCACTGGTTTTTATTTACCCTGCTGTTCATATAGATCTAGTTCCATTCAGTTGTCAACATTTCATATTGTAAATCATGATTTTCTGATTTTCCATGTGTTTGCTGGTTGTACAGTATTACACTGTGCAATGCTGTCCTAAGCAGAATTCACCTAAAGTGTTGTACTGTGAGCTTTTTCCTGCTGCAGGGTGGTGTCTGCGCTGATCTTATCTGTAGACAGATAACATAGCAGTGTAGAGTTTCAGTTCAGCTGGAGACAACACAGAGTGAGCAGAGATTCAGACGTCAGAGCTCTGAAGTCCCATTTTTACAGGTATGTTACAGATAAATTATTCTTTTATTCTAAAATTATTCAATATTCTCACTGCTGTGATAAAATGGATGATAGGGGGTTAGCATTAGGGTTGTGTAGACTCAATGTCTGCTTATGAGTACATATTCTCACTGCTGTGATAGAATGGATGATAGGGGGTTAGCATTAGGGTTGTGTAGACTCAATGTCTGCTTATGAGTACATATTGTCACTGCTGTGATAGAATGAGTGCATGCCTCATTTTTGTTTGCGACGCTCCAGCACCATAATCACAGGGCATATCTCAATGTGTGACGGGACGTTATTGTGTGTATTGTTGCGAAATTGTTTTGATTTTTTTTTTCATTCATTGTTTATGGATATATTTTATTTTTTCATTCAACAGTGATGCCTTACAGCATGAGAAGAAGACACTTCACCCAAGCTGAATTGGAGGAGTTTATAAACGACTCCGATACAGACGAGGATGTTAGGTCCGGTCAAAAATGAGCGGGAACAGTATAAGTGTATAAAAAACAACGTTTTTTGCCATTTTATAGAGAAAAAAGCTTTTTTTTTTTTTTTTGCCTTTGAAAAAAGTATATCTACATAATGTTTGATATTATTACTTATAGTTAACATTTAGATCAAGATTTTTTTTTTATCTGCAAAAATAATCAATTTTTACAAAAATCGAAAAAATACCATGTTCCCTTTTGGATATAAAAAAAATATAAAACAAGCTTTGTATTTATTTTTTTTTCTGGTATTTGAACAACCATCTTCACAAGCAATATAATAGTGCAAAAACTGTTTAAAAAAAACCACTTAGATTAGCTAAAAATTATTATTTTATAAGGACGGTCAAAAATGACCGGGAACAGTACAAGTGTATGTGAAATCTAAACAGAACAGCAGGGTTAACACCACTAGTGCTGTGGGTTAGGGGATTAAGGGGCAAAACAGAAATAGATGTCATTGATGGAATGGAAATTCCACTGTGTACAACATTAACTGATATAATGGAGGAGAAGGAGCTGTATTGAGCAAAGAAATGACTTAAGCTGATAGTGTCTCTTTCAGAGGCTATATCATCCTGTGACTAAGATGAGTGATGTGACATACACTACCTTTTAAAAGTTTAGGGTATCCTCTACGTTTAGCTGTCTCCTGATATCTCTTCTCCCTTATGCCTCAAAACTACTTGAACAGCATGTCCATCTTGAACTGTCCTCCCACCTCTCCTCCTTCTCCCTCTTTGACTGGTTACAATCTGGCTTCTGACCCCATCACTCAACTGAAACTGCCCTAACTAAAGTCACCAATGACCTACTAACCGCCAAGAGCAAGCAACACTACTCTGTCCTCCTTTTCCTGGACCTGTCTTCTGCCTTTGACACTGTGGACCACTCCCTCCTGCTACAGATTCTCTCATCTTTTGGCATCACAGACTTGGCTGTCATGATCCCAATGGCAGGGGATCACTAAAGGACAAGCACAGATACAAACAAGCTCTAGGGCGATGGAACCTGAGCTGACCGCGACCCTGAAGCTAACACACAAATAAAAGTAGCCGGGGAACGTGCCTACGATGATCCTAGACGTCTCGCTCCAGCCGAAGATCTAACTTCCCCTATTAGAAGAAACACAGACCTCTCTTGCCTCCAGAGAAATACCCCACAGAAATAGCAGCCCCCCACATATAATGACGGTGAAATGAGAGGAAAGCACATACGCAGTATGAAAACAGTTTCAGCAAAATGAGGCCCGCTAAAGCTAGATAGCAGAGGATACAAAAGTGAACTGCGCGGTCAGCGAAAAACCCTTCAAAAAACCATCCTGAAATTACTTGAACTCATGTGCCAACTCATGGTACATGAGGAGCAATTTCAGCCCACTAGAGCAACCAGCAGCAATAATCACATATCTGCAGGCTGGACTAAAAACCAAATAAAGCAAAACACCAAAACAGGAAAATCCAAACTTAGCTTGACCAGAAGATTCTAGGAGCAGGGAGCAGAGGTAACAAGACACACTGGATACATTGATAACCGGCGAGGAAATGCCAGCAAAGCCAGGTTAAATAGGAAACTCCCATATCCTGATGGAACAGGTGGAACCCAGAGACCCAGGAAAGACAAGTCACCCAGTACCATCAGTAACCACCAGAGGGAGCCCAAAAACAGAACTCACAACAGTACCCCCCCCTTGTGGAGGGGTCACCGAACCCTCACGAGAACCACCAGGGCGACCAGGATGAGCCCTATGAAAAGCGCGAACCAAATCATCAGCATGAACATCCGAGGCAACCACCCAAGAATTATCCTCCTGACCATAACCCTTCCACTTGACCAAATACTGGAGTTTCCGTCTGGAAACACGAGAATCCAAGATCTTCTCCACAACATACTCCAATTCTCCCTCCACCAGCACTGGAGCAGGAGGCTCAAGCGAAGGAACAACAGGTACCTCATACTTCCGCAACAACGACCGATGGAATACATTATGAATAGCAAACGATGCCGGGAGATCCAAACGAAACGACACAGGGTTAAGAATTTCCAAGATCCTATAGGGACCGATGAACCGAGGCTTGAACTTAGGAGAAGAGACCTTCATAGGAACAAAACGAGAAGACAACCACACCAAGTCCCCAACAAGAAGTCGAGGACCCACGCGGCGACGGCGATTAGCAAACTGCTGAGCCTTCTCCTGGGACAACTTCAAATTGTCCACCACATGACTCCAAATCCGATGCAACCTATCCACCACCATGTCCACTCCAGGACAATCAGAAGGTTCCACCTGACCAGAGGAAAAACGAGGATGAAACCCCGAATTACAAAAGAAAGGAGAAACCAAGGTAGCAGAACTAGCCCGATTATTAAGGGCAAACTCGGCCAGCGGCAAAAAGGTAACCCAGTCATCCTGATCAGCAGAAACAAAACACCTTAAATAAGTTTCCAAGGTCTGATTAGTTCGTTCAGTCTGGCCATTCGTCTGAGGATGGAATGCAGACGAAAAGGACAAATCAATGCCCATCTTAGCACAGAACGTCCGCCAAAATCTAGACACAAACTGGGATCCCCTGTCAGAAACGATGTTCTCAGGAATCCCATGCAAACGAACCACATTCTGAAAAAACAGAGGGACCAACTCAGAGGAGGAAGGTAACTTAGGCAAGGGTACCAGATGAACCATTTTAGAAAAGCGATCACACACAACCCAGATGACGGACATTTTTTGAGAGACAGGGAGATCCGAAATAAAGTCCATGGAAATGTGCGTCCAAGGCCTCTTCGGGATAGGCAAAGGTGACAACAATCCACTGGCCCGAGAACAGCAAGGCTTAGCCCGAGCACAAACCTCACAAGACTGCACAAAAGAACGCACATCCCTCGACAAGGAAGGCCACCAAAAAGACCTGGCCACCAAGTCTCTTGTACCAAATATTCCAGGATGACCTGCCAACGCAGAAGAATGGACCTCGGAGATGACTCTACTGGTCCAATTATCCGGAACAAACAGTCTCTCAGGCGGACAACGATCAGGTTTACCCGCCTGAAACTCCTGCAAAGCACGTCGCAAGTCTGGGGAGACAGCAGACAAAATCACCCCATCCCTAAGGATACCAGAGGGCTCAGAATTTCCAAGGGAGTCAGGCACAAATAGCCTGAACCTTGACGGGATCCATCTCAATAGTAGAAGGGGAAAAAATATACCCCAAGAAAGAAATCTTCTGGACTCCAAAGAGACACTTTGAGCCTTTTACAAACAAGGAATTGGCCCGCAGGACCTGAAACACCTTCCTGACCTGCTGAACATGAGACTCCCAGTCATCAGAAAAAACCAAAATATCATCCAAATACACAATCATAAATTTATCCAGATATTCACGGAAAATATCGTGCATAAAGGACTGGAAGACTGAAGGAGCATTAGAAAGTCCGAAAGGCATTACCAAATACTCAAAATGGCCCTCAGGCGTATTAAATGCGGTTTTCCACTCATCACCTTGCTTTATTCGTATAAGATTATACGCACCCCGAAGATCAATCTTAGTGAACCATTTAGCCCCCTTAATGCGAGCAAACAAATCAGTCAACAATGGCAAAGGATACTGATATTTTACGGTAATCTTATTCAAAAGACGATAATTTATACAAGGCCTCAAGGAACCATCTTTTTTGGCCGCGAAAAAAAAACCTGCTCCCAAAGGGGACAAAGATGGACGGATATGTCCCTTTTCCAAGGACTCCTTAACATAATCCCGCATAGCAGTATGCTCTGGCACTGACAGATTGAACAAACGACCTTTAGGAAATTTACTGCCTGGAATTAAATTTATAGCACAATCGCAATCCCTGTGAGGAGGAAGCGAACTGAGCTTAGGCTCCTCAAAAACATCCCGATAGTCAGACAAAAACACAGGAATCTCAGAAGGAGTAGATGAAGCGATAGAAATCGGAGGTGCATCATCATGAACCCCCTGACAACCCCAGCTTAACACAGACATCGATTTCCAGTCAAGGACTGGATTATGAGTTTGTAACCATGGCAGACCAAGCACTAGGACATCATGCAAATTATACAGTACCAGGAAGCGAATCACCTCCTGATGAACAGGAGTCATACGCATGGTCACTTGTGTCCAGTACTGAGGTTTATTCATAGCCAAAGGTGTAGAGTCAATTCCCTTCAAAGGAATAGGGACTTCCAGAGGCTCCAGACTAAACCCACAGCGATTGGCAAATGACCAATCCATAAGACTCAGGGCAGCACCTGAATCCACATAGGCATCGACGGAAATGGATGATAATGAACAAATCAGAGTCACAGACAGAATGAACTTAGACTGTAAAGTACTAATGGCAACAGACTTATCAACCTTTTTTGTGCGTTTAGAGCATGCTGATATAACAAGAGCTGAATCACCACAATAAAAGCACAACCTTTTTTTCCGCCTATAATTTTGCCGTTCACTTCTGGACTGAATTTTATCACATTGCATTATCTCAGGTGACGGTTCAAACGACACCGCCAAATGGTGCACAGGTTTGCGCTCCCGTAAACGCCGATCAATCTGAATAGCCATAGTCATAGACTCATTCAGACCAGTAGGCGCAGGGAACCCAACCATAACATCTTTAATGGCCTCAGAAAGGCCATCTCTGAACCTTGCAGCCAGGGCGCACTCATTCCACTGAGTAAGCACCGACCACTTCCGAAATTTTTGACAATAAATTTCTGCTTCATCTTGCCCCTGAGAGAGGGCCAACAAAGCTTTTTCAGCCTGAATCTCTTGGTTAGGTTCCTCATAGAGCAAACCCAATGCCAGAAAAAACGCATCCGCATTAAGCAACGCAGGGTCCCCTGGTGCCAATGCAAATGCCCAATCCTGAGGGTCACCCCGCAGGAAAGATATAATAATCTTGACTTGCTGAGCAGGGTCTCCAGAGGAGCGAGATTTCAAAGAAAGAAACAACTTGCAATTGTTCCTAAAATTCAGAAAACGAGATCTATCTCCAGAAAAAAACTCTGGGACAGGAATTCTAGGTTCAGACATAGGAGCATGTACAACAAAATCCTGTATATTTTGAACCTTAGCGGCAAGATTATTCAGGCTGGAAGCCAAACTCTGGACGTCCATGATAAACAGCTGGGATCAGAGCCATTCAAAGATTAAGAGGAGGAGGAAGTAGCCAGGCTGCAATAAGGCTAGGCAGCAAACTCTGAGGGAAAAAAAAAAAAAAAACTTCCTCAGACTACTTATCCTCCTACTTCAGCCAATACAATTAACACTTTGTGGGCCGGTTATACTGTCATGATCCCAATGGCAGGGGATCACTAAAGGACAAGCACAGATACAAACAAGCTCTAGGGCGATGGAACCTGAGCTGACCGCGACCCTGAACCTAACACACAAATAAAAGTAGCCGGGGAACGTGCCTACGATGATCCTAGACGTCTCGCTCCAGCCGAAGATCTAACTTCCCCTATTAGAAGAAACACAGACCTCTCTTGCCTCCAGAGAAATACCCCACAGAAATAGCAGCCCCCCACATATAATGACGGTGAAATGAGAGGAAAGCACATACGCAGTATGAAAACAGTTTCAGCAAAATGAGGCCCGCTAAAGCTAGATAGCAGAGGATACAAAAGTGAACTGCGCGGTCAGCGAAAAACCCTTCAAAAAACCATCCTGAAATTACTTGAACTCATGTGCCAACTCATGGTACATGAGGAGCAATTTCAGCCCACTAGAGCAACCAGCAGCAATAATCACATATCTGCAGGCTGGACTAAAAACCAAATAAAGCAAAACACCAAAACAGGAAAATCCAAACTTAGCTTGACCAGAAGATTCTAGGAGCAGGGAGCAGAGGTAACAAGACACACTGGATACATTGATAACCGGCGAGGAAATGCCAGCAAAGCCAGGTTAAATAGGAAACTCCCATATCCTGATGGAACAGGTGAAACCCAGAGACCCAGGAAAGACAAGTCACCCAGTACCATCAGTAACCACCAGAGGGAGCCCAAAAACAGAACTCACAACACTTGGCCCTATCTTGGATCTTGTCATATCTAACAGACCGAACATTCAGTGTCTCCTTCTCCCACATCACCTCCTCACCTCGCCCCTTGTCTGTCGGTGTTCCTCAAGGCTCAGTTCTAGGACCCCTACTCTTCTCTATCTACACCTTCGGCCTGGGACAGCTCATAGAATACCATGGTTAGTATCATCTCTACGCCGATGACGCGCAGGTCTACCTATCCGGACCTTACCTCACCTCCTTACTCACCAAAATCCCACACTGTCTGTCTAACTGCTATCTCAGCCTTTTTTTCTGCTCGCTTTCTAAAACTGAACATGGACAAAACAGAATTCATCATCTTTCCACCATCTCACTCTACCCCTCCACCAGACCTATCCATCAATGTCATTGGCTGCTCATTTTCTCCAGTTCCACATGCCCGGTTCCTCGGGGTGATCCTCTGCCCTCTCTTTCAAGCCACATATCCAAGCCCTTGCCTCCTCCTGCCGTCTCAAACTCAAAAATATTTCCCGGATCCACACATTCCTTGACCATGAAACCACAAAAACACTAGTGCATGCCCTTACAATCTCCTGCTTTGACTACTGCAACCTCCTACTCTCTGGCCTCACCTCTAGCACTCTGGCATCACTCCAATCCCTCCTACACTCTGCTGCCCGACTAATCTACCTGCCTCCCCACTATTCCCTAGCCTTTCCCCTATGCCAGTCCCTTCACTGGCTTCCTATCATCCAGAGACTCCAGTTCAAAACCCTTACAATGACATACAAAACCATCCACAACCTGTCTCCTCCTTACATCTGTGACATGGTCTTCCGGTACTTATCTACATGCAACTATCGATCCTCTCAAGACCTCCTTCTCTACTCCCCTCTTATCTCTTCTTTCCACAACCGCATCCAATACTTCTCCCGTGCTTCCCCATGCTCTGGAAATCTCTACCCCAACACATCACACTCTCGCCTACCATGGAAACCTTCAAAAAGAACCTGAAGACCCACCTCTTCCAACAAGCCTACAGTTGCAGTGATCCTCAACCTACTGAACCGCCGCAAAGCCAGCTCTACCCTCTCCTAGTGTATCCTCACCAATCCCCTGTAGACTGTGAGCCCTCGCGGGCATGGTCCTCTCTCTGTTAGCGCCTTGTTTTTGCTCATGTTTATTGTATTTGTCTATATTTCCCCCCTTTTCACATGTAAAGCGCCATAGAATAAACGGCGCTATAAAAATGTCAGAAATCATAAATAATAAATAAAAAGATTTTAAATAAATAAAGATTATAAATAACACCCCAAGGCCTTTACAAAAAAATTACAGGATAAGAAAAGCTAGGTAGGCTAACCTCCCAAAAGCAAGCACCTGCAAGAGACCAGTGTATTTAGGTGACATATTTGTCTACAATGCTTTTCAAATTATTTTGCAAATGATAATTTTCTCTGCATTTTCTAAATGTTCAATGCAAATAAATCAACATAATGTTCAAATCATCATTTGTTAGAGTATAAATCACTTTTTATTGGATAAACCTGCCAATGATAACAATGATAACAGTATTTTTTTCAAAACTAAAAAAACTCTAAATGAAATGTTCAACGTTATTATGCACAACCAAGTTTCCAAACATTTTATACATTAAGAACTGAAAATAGACATTTGTTGAATTTAACTTCACAACTTGAGATTCTGGTATTCCTGGATTAAATCAAAGATATATGCATAGCATACAGTCATGGCCAAAAATTCTTTGGTATTATTATCTTCATTTAATTTGTCTTAAATGAAAAAAAAACACAAAAAGAATTGTCCTAAAGCCAAATTGGATATAATTTCACACCAAACATAAAAAAGAGGGTGGACAAAAGTATTGGCACTGTTCGAAAAATCATGTGAAGCTTCTCTAATTCGTGTAATCAACAGCACCTGTAACTTACCTGTGGCACCTAACAGGTATTGGCAATAACTAAATCACACTTGCAGCCAGTTAACATGGATTAAAGTTGACTCAACCTCTGTCCTGTGTCCTTGTGTGTACCACATTGAGCATGGAGAAAAGAAAGAAGACCAAAGAACTGTCTGAGGACTTGAGAAACCAAATTGTGAGGAAGCATGAGCAATCTCAAGGCTACAAGTCCATCTCCAAAGACCTGAATGTTCCTGTGTCTACCGTGCGCAGTGTCATCATGAAGTTTAAAGCCCATGGCACTGTGGCTAACCTCCCTAGATGTGGACGGAAAAGAAAAATTGACAAGAGATTTCAACGCAAGATTGTGCGGATGTTGGATAAAGAACCCCGACTAACATCCAAACAAGTTCAAGCTGCCCTGCAATCCGAGGGTACAACAGTGTCAACCCGCACTATCCGTCAGCTTCTGAATGAAAAGGGACTGTATAGTAGGAGACCCAGAAAGACCCCACTTCTTACCCCGAGACATAAAAAAGCCAGGCTGGAGTTTGCCAAAACTTACCTGAAAAAGCCTAAAATGTTTTGGAAGAATGTTCTCTGGTCAGATGAGACAAAAGTAGAGCTTTTTGGGCAAAGGCATCAACATAGAGCTTACAGGAGAAAAAAAGAGGCATTCAAAGAAAAGAACACGGTCCCTACATTCAAACATGGCGGAGGTTCCCTGATGTTTTGGGTTTGTTTTGCTGCCTCTGGCACTGGACTGCTTGACCGTGTGCATGGCATTATGAAGTCTAAAGACTACCAACAAATTTTGCAGCATAATGTAGGGCCCAGTGTGAGAAAGCTGGGTCTCCCTCAGAGGTCATGGGTCTTCCAGCAGGACTATGACCCAAAAAACACTTCAAAAACCACTAGAAAATGGTTTGAGAGAAAGCACTGGAGACTTCTAAGGTGGCCAGCAAGGAGTCCAGACCTGAATCCCATAGAACACCTGTGGAGAGATCTAAAAATGACAGTTTGGAGAAGGCACCCTTCAAATATCAGGGACCTGGAGCAGTTTGCCAAAGAAGAATGGTCTAAAATTCCAGCAGAGCATTGAAAGAAACTCATTGATGGTTACCGGAAGCGGTTGGTCGCAGTTATTTTGGCTAAAGGTTGTGCAACCAAGTATTAGGGTGAGGGTGCCAAAACGTTTGTCTGGCCCATTTTGTGAATTTTGTGTGAAATGATCAATGTTTTGCTTTTTGCTTCATTCTCTTTTGTGTTTTTTCATTTAAGACAAATTAAATGAAGATAATAATACCAAATAATTTGTGTTTGCAATCATTTTCAGGAAGAAACTAAGTATTATCTGACAGAATTGCAGGGGTGTGAATACTTTTGGCCATGACTGTATGTTAAAATATATTTATTGTATTCAAAAATGTATAAAAGAGATGTTATTAAGTAAAATAGCAGGTAAAGGCTACATAAATACACAAATACAAACACATGGAGTTGTATGGGTGTATCATAGCACAAAGGCCCCCATTAAACATGCATTGACAGACAGTAAAAGGGGACCATTCAAATGTGAATTTGCTTAGGTATCAATTAACCCCTGTACCACCTTGGATGTATCCATACGTACCGGAGCCTGGTACTTACCGACCTGGGAAGTATAGAGACATCCACAGCAAACACTGTGCACGTGTGATCGCCGCCGGGTGTCAGCTGATTCCGACAGCTGACATCCAGCACTCTGTCCAATCACAAAATACCCCCAAATAACTAAACCCATATGCAAAGGAGGGCAAAGTACCTGCATAAATGATAATTCACACTATGAGATCCTCTACATCAAAATAAGAGTCTCAAATCTAGATACTTTTTTTTAACATAAAACTATATTGTTTTATTAATACATACATAAAAACATGATACAAAGAAGATGCTAGATTCAACAAAATGAGGGACTACAATGTCCTGGGACAGCCCAGAAACTAAACCACTGATGTAATACCACTAGTGTTGAGCGATACCGTCCGATACTTGAAAGTATCGGTATCGGATAGTATCGGCCGATACCCGAAAAGTATCGGATATCGCCGATACCGATACCCGATACCAATACAAGTCAATGGGAAACTCTCCTTCAGGCCCTGGGATCCATATTAATGTGTAAAATAAAGAATTAAAATAAAAAATATTGATATACTTACCTCTCTGGAGGCCCCTGGACATCACCGCTGGTAACCGGCAGCCTTCTTTGCTTAAAATGAGCGCGTTTAGGGCCTTCCATGACGTCACGGCTTCTGATTGGTCGCGTGCCGCTCATGTGACCGCCACGCGACCAATCACAAGCCGCGACGTCATTCTCAGGTCCTAAATTCCTAGAATGAGGAGTTTAGGGCCTGAGAAAAGTATCGGAACTCGGTATCGGAATTCCGATACCGCAAGTATCGGCCGATACCCGATACTTGCGGTATCGGAATGCTCAACACTAAATATCACCGAATATACTAATTGCAATCAAATCATGACATAAGTATACCAAAAATAAGTATACTAATAGGACAGGGTATTACTATAAATACATTTTTTAGCCGCCAAAAAGCAGTGCAATCTAATGTGCATACAAAAAAAACAATGCCCCAAATATGCCTTAATAAATCCTACACAGGTAAACATAGGTACAAGGATGTGAACCCCTTAGTAATAACATCAGCTAAAACATACCAATAGGTGGGTAGGTGGGGGTTCCCGGACGTCCCTCTGCCCCGACGTGCTTTTCGCTCTGCTTCTACGGGAGGCGTGTCAGGGCAGGGGGGAAGCCGGTTTAAATAGTGCAATGAAGGATTCCATTGGACATGCAATGAAAGTAAAGTAATGGCAGCAGCGTCACGGCGTCCAGATCCTATGCCTATGATCTACAAAAGCAAAAAATGCTTAGAACCGCGCAGGCGCCCGTAATAAGGGCAACTGCGCAACCACTACGAGTCCTAAAGCCATGTGACCAAAATGCACTACTGCGCATGTATAATGGAAGGTCCTATTTAGAAATGGTGTTTATTAAGACTGATCATGCACCCATAAATAGAAACTACTGCGCAACCGCTACAGGTCCAACAACTATTAGAGAAAAACCTGTCACATGACCGGCATATACGTGTCTGCGCACGCGCTAATGGAAGGTCTAATAATAATAAGGAGCATATATGACGCATGCACCCGCCAATATAGAAGAGAGGGACCGCAAGCGGTCATGTGCGCCGATGTACCAGGGCAATATGACCCAATACGTAAACAACACACTCTACCACCATTGATCCCTCAGGCGAGCCTATGGCTTGTTCATGCGTACTACTCCTGGGTCTAAATAAGGGTATAATGAACAATAAATGCAATATCTAAATAAGTGTAATATGCTTAAACTAACTACTAAAGTATAAATGACTACTCAAGCATACTGAGTCATTAATACTTATGCACCTGTCAAATTTTGTTTGAATGCAGAGTGCACATTTTCTGTTAGTACAATAAACCTCATTTCAAGGCAGAAACATTACTGTGTCCAACAGTTATTAGATATATGAAACTGAAATAGCTGTTGCAAAAAAAACAATTTTTATAAAACATTAAGCTTAAGATTAATAGGGGTGCCCAAACTTTTTCATATAACTGTATATATATATATATATATATATATATATAATGTACACATAAATAAATATTTTATGAGAAAAATATATAAACCACATAAAGTACATGTGTTTGGTATCGCCGCATCTTGAATGACCCTACGTAGAAAACTGTCCCACTAGGTGACCTCTTTAGTGAACACCATGAAAATAAATAAATAAGAATCATCATACCACCAAACAAAAAGAATAAAACGCTATCAAAAGACAAATATAAATAAACATACCGCTGAAAATGACAATTTGTCCTACAAGAATCAAGCCATCAAATTGCTCCATCAGCAGAAAAACAAAAAAGTTATAGCACTTAGTAAAAAGTGATGCAAAAATAAATATTTTTTCTATAAAATAGTTTTTATTGTGTAAAAGCACCAAAACATAAAAACAACTATATAAATTAGGTATTGCTGTAATCATACAGACCCTAGGAATATAGCTGCCTTATCAATTTTACCACACGCAGAACAGCATACAAAAAAATAATAATAATTGTTAAATAGCTGGTTTCTGTTCATTGTGACTCACAAAAATAGGAATAGAAAACGATTAAAAAATGTCTGCTGCCCAAAAATGGTACCAATGAAAACGTCAACTTGTCCCACAAGAAATAAGCACGTACATGCCGAAATATGGAATAACAATAGCTCCCAAAATATGGCAATGCAAAAATGTCCGTTTTTATAGGAATGCATAAAAGTGTCCACACAACCAGTAGTAGAAAAACTCTGGAAAAGCAAAATGGCTCCTCAACCTCCAAAAGAAATTCCATAAATTCTGCACTCCAAAATCCAAATGCATCCTCTCTAGTGATGAGCGAGTATACTCGTTACTTGGGTTTCCCCGAGCATGCTCGTGTGGTCTCTGAGTATTTTGGCTTGCTCAGAGATTTTGTTTTCATAGCTGCAGCTGCATTATTTGCAGCTGCTAGATAGCCTGAATAAATATGGGGGTTGCCTGTTTGTTACGAAAATTCCCACATGTATTCAGCCTGTCTAGCATCCGCAAATCATGCAGCTGCGTCAATGAAAACTAAATATCCGAGAAAGCCAAAATACTCGGAGACCACTCGAGCATGCTCGGGGAAACCCGAGTAAAACCGGCGTCACACTAGCGTATTGCATAGGATGTGAGAGCATCGGGTGCGATATGCTAATGACCCTCGGCTCCTGCTCTGCTGCGAGCAGGAGCCGAGTGCCATGCGCCTGTGCACCGAGCCTCTCGCACAGTGCGGGTCAGAGCAAAGCTAATTTCTCCTTCTCCTCCATTGCCGGGGTCTGCGTTTAGCGCACAAGACTCAGATGATATCCGAGTGATGTGCACTGTCTCATTCGCACCCATAGGCTTATATGAGTGCAAGTGAGCCGAGAGTCATCCAAGTGTCCATGACAATCGCAGCATGCTGCGATTGGCTCGGACCAATGAAAACGGCCGACAAAAATTCGGCAGCTGGGAGCTGCCCCATAGTGTAACATTGGTCCGAGTGCAATGCGATTTTTTATTGCATTGCACTCGTCCGTTTAAGTCACCAGTGTGATGCCGGCCTGAGGCTGGGACCACACATGCGAGAAACACGTCCGTGTCTCACATGTGAAATCCAAGCTCTGGCACCGGCACTATGGAGCGGAGAGTGCGGCCGCATAGCAACACGTGGAGCTGCACGCTCCGCTCCCAAGTGCCGGCGCCAGAGCTTGGATTTCACATGCGAGACACGGACGTGTTTCTCGCATGTGTTATCCCGGCCTAACTAGTATACTCTCTAATCACTAATTCTCTCTTCTGACCCCACAGTGTGCCTAAACTACGTATACAGTAGCATCCACATGTTTGGCATTTCTGTAGCAGTGAGAACCCATCTAATTTGCGGGTGCTTGTCTTCAGAAGCATGAGCTGGGCATAATGTACTGGTTACTGCAACATACTAGTCACTACAATTGCAGTTTGCAATTTTCATTTAGCAACATCCACTGCTGCCTATTTCTGGAAAACACCCATGGAGTCAAAATTGTCACTACACCTTTAGATAAATTCGCAAAGGGGTATAATTTCCAAAATGGGAAACAATTAGGGGCTCTGTATATGGAGTCCGCAAACTGTTCTATTAAAATCTGCACTCCAGGAGGCAAATAGGACTCCGCCCCACCCGAGTCTCGTCGTGTAGCTTAAAGCAGTACTGTAAAGCCACATATGAGGTATTTCAGGTTCAGTAAAAGTTGTGGGACAAATATTGGTGGCAGTGTTACCCACTTCTTATGTGAAAATGTAAAATCTGGGGCTAAAGCAACATTTTGGTGGTAAAAATTTAATTATTTTTTCTTCACAGCACAATGGTATAAAATTCGGTAGCACCCCTAGATGAATTAGATGAAAGGTGTAGTTTTTTAAAATGGGGTCACTTATGTGGGGTTCTGCTGGTCTGGCACCTCAGAGGCTCTCCCAGTGAGTCATGGTACTCGCAAACGATAACATTAAAATCTGCTGTGTACTACAGTGCTAATTCTGAGCTTTGCACTGTGCTTGAAAAGTATTTTGCCGATTACATGTAGGGTATTGGCACACTTAGGAAAAAATGAACCTCAGTTTGTTGTAAAAATATCTCCTATTAGCCCTTAGAAAAATTAATAACTTGGGGCTAAAACAACATTTTAGTGGTAAAAATTTAATTTATTCTTTCTTCACTGCTCAATGGTATAAAATTCTGTGAGACACATGTGTTGTCAATATGATCGCTGTATCCCCCAAAAGAATTCATTGGGGGGGGGGTGGTTTGTAAAATTAGTTCACGTATGGGGGGTTTCTGTTGTTCTGGCAACTCAGAGGCTCTGCCAATCTGACATGGCACCTTGAAACCATTCCAGCAAAATCTAAACTCCATTATGGCGCTCCTTCCCTTTTGAGCTTTGCACTATGCCTCAAAAGTAGTTTTCCTCCACATATAGTAACATAGTAACATAGTTAGCAAGGTCAAAAAAAGACATTTGCCCAGCCTATATTCCGTCAGAATAAACCTCCATATCTATGTCCTTCTAAAGAACCTAATAACTGTAAGATACAATATTGTTACGCTCCAGGAAGACATCCAGGCCTCTCTTGAACCCCTCTACTAAGTTCTCCATCACCAACTCCTCAGGGAAGGAATTCCAGATTCTCACTGCCCTAACATTAAAGAATTATCTTCTATGTTGGTGGAAAAACCTTCTCTCCTCTAGACGCAGAGAATGCCCCTGGGGCCAACACCTTCTTTGGTATAAACAGATCCTCGGAGAGAAATTTGTATTGTCCTTTTATATACTTACTAGCTATTGAACCCGTTCTACGCCCGGGTGGCGAACATTTATATTGGTATATGGTCTCCATCCTGGTATGTGCTGCTCCATCCTGCGTCCCCATCCTGTCATGTGCTGCACCCATCCTGCGCCCCCATCCTGTCATGTGCTGCACCCATCCTGCGTCCCATCCTGTCATGTGCTGCACCCATCCTGCGTCCCCATCCTGTCATGTGCTGCACCCATCCTGCGTCCCCATCCTGTCATGTGCTGCACCCATCCTGCGCCCCCATCCTGTCATGTGCTGCACCCATCCTGCGTCCCCATCCTGTCATGTGCTGCACCCATCCTGCGTCCCCATCCTGTCATGTGCTGCTCCCATCCTGCGTCCCCATCCTGTCATGTGCTGCACCCATCCTGCGTCCCCATCCTGTCATGTGCTGCTCCCATCCTGCGTCCCCATCCTGTCATGTGCTGCTCCCATCCTGCGTCCCCATCCTGTCATGTGCTGCACCCATCCTGCGTCCCCATCCTGTCATGTGCTGCACCCATCCTGCGTCCCCATCCTGTCATGTGCTGCTCCCATCCTGCGTCCCCATCCTGTCATGTGCTGCACACATCCTGCGCCCCCATCCTGTCATGTGCTGCACCCATCCTGGGTCCCCATCCTGGTATGTGCTGCACCCATCCTGCGTCCCCATCCTGCGTCCCCATCCTGTCATGTGCTGCACCCATCCTGCGTCCCTATCCTGTCATGTGCTGCACCCATCCTGTGCCCCCATCCTGTCATGTGCTGCACCCATCCTGCGTCCCCATCCTGTCATGTGCTGCACCCATCCTGCGTCCCCATCCTGTCATGTGCTGCTCCCATCCTGCGTCCCCATCCTGCGTCCCCATCCTGTCATGTGCTGCACCCATCCTCCGTCCCCATCCTGCATCCCCATCCTGTCATGTGCTGCACCCATCCTGCGTCCCCATCCTGGTATGTGCTGCACCCATCCTGCGTCCCCATCCTGTCATGTGCAGCACCCATCCTGCGTCCCCATCCTGGTATGTGCTGCACCCATCCTGCGTCCCCATCCTGTCATGTGCTGCACCCATCCTGCGTCCCCATCCTGTCATGTGCTGCACCCATCCTGCGCCCCCATCCTGTCATGTGCTGCACCCATCCTGCGTCCCCATCCTGCGTCCCCATCCTGTCATGTGCTGCACCCATCCTGCGTCCCCATCCTGGTATGTGCTGCACCCATCCTGCGTCCCCATCCTGTCATGTGCTGCACCCATCCTGCGTCCCCAGCCTGTCATGTGCTGCACCCATCCTGCGTCCCCATCCTGTCATGTGCTGCACCCATCCTGCGTCCCCATCCTGTCATGTGCTGCACCCATCCTGCGCCCCCATCCTGTCATGTGCTGCACCCATCGTGCGTCCCCATCCTGTCATGTGCTGCACCCATCCTGCGTCCCCATCCTGCGTCCCCATCCTGTCATGTGCTGCACCCATCCTGCGTCCCCATCCTGGTATGTGCTGCACCCATCCTGCGTCCCCATCCTGCGTCCCCATCCTGGTATGTGCTGCAACAATCCTGCGTCCCCATCCTGCGCCCCCATCCTGGTATGTGCTGCAACCATCCTGCGTCCCCATCCTGCGTCCCCATCCTGTCATGTGCTGCACCCATCCGGGGGCCTGAGCAGGCGGGGACACCGGCACGCAGTGGGGGTTAGGTGCCGGTATCGCCGCCAGCTCAGTCCCCCCAGCACTTACTATACTCACCTGTCTTTCCCGTTCCACCACTGAGCGCCGCCATCTTCCCGGTCTCCTGGCTGTGACTGTTCAGTCAGAGGGCGGCGCCGGCGCGCATTAAGCGCGTCTTCGCCGCCCTCTGAACTGAAGGTCACAGGCCGAAGACCGGGAAGATGGCGGCGCTCAGCGGTGGAACGGAGGACAGGTGAATATGGCCGATACTCACCGTCCTGGCGGTCCCTGCTTCTCTGTTGGAGATTGCGGGGTGCGTTCAGTGTGAACGCATACCGCGATCTCCCGGGAGCGTCACTCTGTGAGGCCCAGACTGCGCCGGCGCTTGCGCCTGCGCAGTCTATAACGGCTTCGGACAGAGTGACGCTCCCAGCGTTATATTATAGATACATGGTTATTAGATCACCCCTCTGTCATCTTTTTTCTAGACTAAATAATCCTAATTTTGCTAATCTCTCTGGGTATTGTAGTTCCTCCATCCCCTTTATTAATTTTGTTGCCCACCTTTATACTCGCTCTAGTTCCATTATATCCTTCCTGAGCACCGGTGCCAAAAACTGTACACAGTACTCCATGTGCTGTCTAACCAGGGATTTGTACAGAGGCAGTATAATGTTCTCATCATGTGTATCCAGACCTCTTTTAATGCACCCCATGATCCTGTTAGGCTTGGCAGCTGCTGCCTGGCACTTGCTGCTCCAGGTAAGTTTATCATTAACTAGTCCATGTCAGATTTACCCAGTGGTTTCCCGTTCAGTGTGTAATGGTGACATTGATTCCTTCTTCCCATGTGCATAACCTTACATTTATCATTGTTAAACTGCATCTGCCACCTTTCGACCCAAGTTTCCAACTTATCCAGATGCATCGGTTGTAGAATACTATCTTCTTTTGTATTTACTGCTTTAGGCTGGTTTCACATTTGCGTTCAGGAGGGCTGTGGATGGCTGGGTACTTCATCCCTTCTTCCTCCCTGAAGCTCCGCCTACTTCTGAATGCGTCCTGCATTTCCCTGCACACCTATCTTTAACATTGGGTATGCAGCGACATGCGTTGTATGTGGATGGTTCCGCATGCGATGATTTGACGTGTGCGGCGACTGCACGAAAACACAAAATATTACTTTTGTCAGATTCAATTATTTCTGTGACCATTGTGGGTTTTTCTGTCATTAAAGGAGGGGTACCAACAATTTTGACCACGTGTGTATCTGCTTAAACTTAGCCTAATAAGGAAAATACAAATTAATAATAATGCAAACTGTGCTGTGGTGCTACTGTAAATAAATCTCTATATATATCAGGAGGATAAAAATTACAAAAAGTTAGTTTCTAATGTGATAGATGAAAGTCTGCATCTATGGTATATTTGATGATCCGGTACTGCATGTAACAACAGCGTGATGTTGCAGTAAATCAATAGCTGAGTAATGGATCTGTACAGTACTAGATCAAAATCCTTGGGTAATGGATATGATCCGTCTCGAGAGCCTCCTTCACTGTGACTTCCGACCAGGGCCGGCGTCAGCACCCGGCGTACCAGGGCAAGTGCCGGGGCCCTGAACAAATGGGGGGGCCCACTCGTGGCTGGGATACCAGGGGGGCCCGGGCCGCGCCAGCAGCTTCAGCACTATTTGAGCTCAGCCGTCACTTAAATAAACATGCCGCGCACAGTGCACTCTGCAGCGATGTCTCTGCTAGTAATGACGCGGCTGGGCAGACACACAAGCAAAGTTAAAGGCACAGTGTCTGCCTGACTGCATCATTAGCAGCAGACACAGCTGCAGCGTGCACTGTGGGTGGCCATGTCTGTTTAAGTGATGGCCATCGATCAAGCAGCGCTCCCTCCACAGCCACATGCCAGAGGAGCCTGATGGGTGACAAGCCTGGGGGAGGTGAGTGAGGCTTGTGTCTGTCTGTATGTCTGTGTATGCCTGTATGATGTGCATATCTGTGTATATCAGTGTGTATGACTGTACATATTTATGTATTTTTGTGAATTTGTATTCAAATATATGTATGTAAATATCTGCGTATTGTATGCGTGCATGTCTGCATATTGTATGTGTGTGCATGTCTGCGTATTGTGTGTGTGTGTGCATGTCTGCGTATTGTGTGTGTGTGTGCATGTCTGCGTATTGTGTGTGTGTGTGTGCATGTCTGCGTATTGTGTGTGTGTGCATGTCTGAGTACTGTATGTGTGTGCATGTCTGCGTGTTGTGTGTGTGCATGTCTGCATATTGTGTGTGTGCGCATGTCTGCGTATTGTGTGTGTGCATGTCTGCGTATTGTGTGTGTGTGCATGTCTGCGTATTGTGTGTGTGCATGTCTGCGTTTTGTGTGTGTGTGTGCATGTCTGCATATTGTGTGTGTGTGTGCATGTCTGCCTATTGTGTGTGTGCATGTCTGCGTATTGTATGTGTGTGCATGTCTGCGTATTGTGTGTGTGTGCATGTCTGCGTATTGTGTGTGTATGTGCATGTCTGCATATTGTGTGTGTGTGTGCATGTCTGCATATTGTGTGTGTGTGCATGTCTGTGTATTGTGTGTGAGTGTGCATGTCTGCGTATTGTGTGTGTGCATGTCTGCGTATTGTGTGTGTGTGTGTGTGCATGTCTGTGTATTGTGTGGGTGTGTGCATGTCTGTGTATTGTGTGTGCATGTGCATGTCTGCGTATTGTGTGTGTGAGTGCGCATGTCTGCGCACTGTAGATGTGTGTGTATGTCTGCGTATTGTGTGTGTGCATATCTGCCTATGTGAAGGATGAGGGGGAAGGCTAGGCCCTATGTAGCATATCTTTATTTCTCCGCCGTATCTGTGCATCATGAATCGTGGATGTGGGCCCACTGAGACTCTTTTGCCCGGGGCCCACAAAATCCTGGAGCCGGCCCCGCTTCCGACAGTCCATGTGGAAGTTCTGCAACATCTATAAGTCTTTCCTTGCAGTACTCCATCAGGTAGCACAGTGGTCAGCAGCTTGCCGATGAGCAAGCTGTTTTGTGCACTCTGAGGTCACTTGGGTAAGGTGGGTCTGTGAAGCAAAAGAGAAAATAGCTGAGCCTACATGTTTCGAAAGTAGCCTCCTTCTTCTTCCTTGAGGAAGTTTGCATTATTTGCTTCAAATACCTGTTTTCGCTTTTGTAATGGTATTTTAGCACCTGCTCTTCTAGGCTACAGTCACACTATCAGTATTCGGGCCATATTTCACATCAGTATTTGTAAGACAAAATCAGGAATGGGTCAAATATGCAGAATTGGTGCACGTGTTTCTATTATACTTTTTTCTCTGACCTGGTTTTGGCTTTCAGATTCTGATGCAAAATACTGACCAAATACTGATAGTGTGACCGGAGCCTTAATCCGATGAATTTGTCTGGCAGAAATCATCCTCATTATGCCTTTATCTGCTTGAACCCATCTGTGTTTTGTATCAGCCATAAATCTTTCCACAGTACGATGATCAGGCTTAAGTTTTCGTGAAATATCTGAGGTCTTCACACTTTGTCACAGGCATTGCACTATTTGATGCTTTTCTGCAGCAGAGAGATTCTTTTTCTTTCCCATATTGCTTGAAACTTAATAATGTGGAATGTCCTTCTTATGTACGCTCAACTGGCAAACTAGGGGTTTGAGATTGATTTTAGTGATCCAAAGAGCCCTGAGAAATAATACCAACCATGAGATTATTTGAATAAAAACAAAGAATTACTGTACATTTTTATGACACTCAATTCCAATTTGTAAAACAATTTGGAATGGGGTATTATTGCCTAATGGGAGTATACAAGAAAAAAGAAATACAACACAGTGAAATTAAACAGAGAAAAACTAGTGTGTTTCATTTTCTGTGCTGTGGATATTATTCTTTTGTAGTAAAAAAATATAAATATCCAGAAAGCACCCTTTCTGTGACACATAAGCCTTGGTTTCAATAATTTTCTATAGTAGAAAAATTAGAAAAGAGGGGTTTTAAACTGCCATTCTTGTTTGTGGTTTGTGAAAAAGTTCTGTAATGAAGGTGCTGTTACTTCAGGATATCTCAGATCATTCAATTCACAGGTACACTTACTCTATAGGTTCAGCACCTCCCTGTCACTTAACACTTTGGATTATTATTCATAGATCGAAAATACCACTCCTATTTTCTGCTTCAGAACTTCAGTCACACACCAGAGTCATGTTAGGCCTTTTTCTATCCTTATGTGTAATGGCAGAAATAGTATTATTTTTCATGAACACAAACATGACAACTTATTCTGAAAAGTCACCTGAACGTGTAGTCACACTTTAGTTGACCTAGCAAGTGTTTGTGCTTATTTATGACCATAAAATAACAGATCTCAATTCTTGTTCTGTGTTCTTATTCAATATTGAATGCAATATTCTCCTTCTTTTCAACAATCTATTTTATTTTTTCACTCCATCTTTCAAATCATATTGTATTTCCTCTAAGGCAATAAGGCCAGATGTATGATTTTCTCATGCAATGTTGCAATCATTCTCACAGTCCTCTCAATTCCCTATTGTATATTGAATACAAAATATTTCATTCAAAATGGCTAGGAGAACAAGTGATTTTCACAGATGCCAGTAACTGTTTATGTCTAAACATTCAGATAACATCTTGGATAAAACCACATTTTGTGAATTTGAAGCATCCAAATTTTGTATATTTCCATAGTTACATAATAATACAGCATGAGGATGTTCATAATGCTAGATATAAGATTAAATCTATTCAACATGAGTATCATTTTTCCAGTAAAATGGAAAACAACCAGGAAAACAATTCTTAGTCTTCAATTTAAAATATCGTGTGGAAGATGGGGCAAAAATAAATTTTATAAAAATCTTTATGACTCCTTGAGAAAGCCAAGGTGAAACGTACATCTAAGTCTTGTGGTCTTAATAACTGTGTTGGTCCCTCTTTAACTCATGATATGTTTGCAAATTGACTTTCCTGTATTATCTATGCTACTTTCAATCCACCTGGTGAACATACAGTATATATACATAACACTCCCTATTCTTATGCTCTATTATTTCAATATCATATATTTTATATACTGTCATTTCAATTATTAGAGAATATAAAATATACTACACCCATACCTGTTGCGCTTGTCATGAACATTCTTTTGTGTATTGTCCACATATTTTTAATGTAGATTTTAATATTTGTATGTATCAATAAAATTATGTTTATGGATATATTTTTTGTGGCTATTCATTTTTTGTAGGTTTATATCTATATACAGTATGTAAAGCTGAGTGCATGTATTTTGTGTGTGTGCATGTATCAAGCTATGCCCACTCCACATAGCCCTGCCCACTCCACATAGTCACACTCATTCCACACGCAAAGCCCCATCCACACGGCCCATGTTGTTAGCCCACATGGGCGTAGACACATTCACCTCGAAAGCCACCCTGCAAAACTCATCGGCTGTGATTTGCCAGCCACTGCAATCTACAATCAGAATATCAGTACACGGCAGGCACAGGCCTCATCTAGCTCTGTCGTGTCTAGAATGGAGTTGCTCCTGTTAGGCATGAGGGAAAGGAAGAGCCTCATGGATTACATCGCTGTGTCATTACAGGAAGTTGCTGTGCACATGTGAGGGGAAGAGAGGAGTGAGGTGAAAATGAGAGGAGTGAGGTGAAAATGAGAGGAGTGATGGGAAAATGAGAGAGTGAGGGGGAAAATGAGAGGAGGGAGGGGAAAATGAAAGGTGTGAGGTGAAAATGAAAAGGTGTGAGTGGAAAATGAGAGGAGTGAGTGGAAAATAGTGGAGTGACCGGAAAATGACAGGTGTGAGGCAAAAATGACTGGTTTGAGGGGGAAAATGAGTTGTGTGAGGGGGAAAATGAGAGGTCAGTATTTTACCTCAAGATTTTAATAAGCCAAAACCAATAGTGGGAGAAAAATACAGAAGTGGTGACATGTTTCTAATATACTTTTCCTGTGATTGTTATAAGTTGTTGTAAGTTTTAGCTTACAAATATTGAGGTACAAATACTGATGTTGAGAAGGCCGAACTTTTAAATTCCTATTTTGCATCTGTTTTCTCTCAGAAAGGAAATGTAACATCAACTGATTTTAACTGTCCTATTAAGGTAATAGAAGAATACAGGATATCTATCAACAGAAAGATAGTGAGGAAACACTTAGCGAACATAAATTAATTTAAGTCTCCAGGTCCAGATGAATTACACCCCAGAGTACTGAAGGAGATAGCAGAAGGAATTTATGAACCACTCTCCGTAATCTTTGAAAATTCTTGGAGAACAGGAGAAGTCCCAGAAGACTGGAGAAGAGAAAATGTTGTTCCTATCTTCAAAAAGGGGAAGGAGGTAGACCCAGGGAACCATAGGCCGGTGAATCTGACTTCTATACCAGGAAAGATATTTGAACAAATTATTAAACAACATGTATGTAAGTACCTGGATAAGATTGAAGTGTTAAACGGAGTCAGCATGGGTTTGTAACTAATAAGCCATGTCAGACTAACTTACGTTATTTCTATGACAGAATCACTGACTGGGTGGATCAGGGAAATGCTGTAGATATAGCATATCTTGACTTCAGCAAAGCATTTGACAAAGTATCTCACACAATCCTTATTGAAAAAATGACTAAGTATGGAATGGACAAGGCAACTGTTAGGTGGATTTATAACAGGCTTAGTGATCGGACCCAAAGAGTGGTCGTAAATGGCTGCACATCCAGTTGGAAGAATGTCTCAAGTGGGGTACCACAGGGCTCTGTCCTGGGCCCTGTATTGTTCAACATCTTTATCAATGATTTAGATGAAGGAATTGAGGGTACACTGATTAAATTTCATGATGACACAAAGCTAGGAGGGATAGCTAATACTAGAGAAGAGAAAGAGAGGATTCAAAAAGATATAAATAAACTGGAGCAGTGGGCAGCAACTAATAAAATAGTTTTTAACAAGGATAAATGCAAAGTACTACATCTGGGCAATAAAAATGTAAAAAGCATATGCATATACTGTGCACAGTATATACCGTATGGGAATAAACATACTAGAAATAGGAGGAAACAAATATGGCTAAATAGAGCTGTAAGGGGCGCTATAAGTGACAAAAAGAAAGCATTTAGAGAATTAAAGGAAGTAGGTAGTGATGAGGCATTAAATAAATACAGAAAATTAAATAAATTCTGTAAAAAGCAAATCAAGGCAGCAAAGATTGAGACAGAAAGACTCATTGCCAGAGAGAGTAAAAATAATCCTAAAATATTCTTTAACTACATAAATACTAAAAAATGATAGTGTTGGCCCCCTTAAAAATAGTCTGGGTGAAATGGTGGATGAGGATGAGGAAAAAGCCAATATGCTAAATGACTTTTTTTCATCCGTATTTACACAAGAAAATCCCATGGCAGACAGAATGACTAGTGATAAAAATTCCCAATTAAATGTCACCTGCTTAACCCAGCAGGAAGTGCGGCGGCGTCTAAAAATCACTAAAATTGACAAATCTCCGGGCCCGGATGGGATACACCCTCGAGTACTGCAGGAATTAAATACAGTCATTGATAGACCATTATTTTTAATCTTTAAAGACTCCATAATAACAGGGTCTGTACCACAGGACTGGCGTATCGCAAATGTGGTGCCAATATTCAAAAACGGGACAAAAACTGAACTCGGAAATTATAGGCCAGTAAGCTTAACCTCTACTGTGGGTAAAATCCTGGAGGGCATTCTAAGGGATGCTATACTGGAGTATCTGAAGAGGAATAACCTCATGACCCAATACCAATGGGTTTACTAGGGACCGTTCATGTCAGACTAATTTGATCAGTTTCTATGAAGAGGTAAGTTCCGGATTGGACCAAGGGAACCCAGTGGATGTAGTGTATATGGACTTTTCAATTTTCAAAAGCTTTTGATACGGTGCCACACAAAAGGTTGATACATAAAATGAGAATAATGGGGATAGGGGAAAATATGTGCAAGTGGGTTGAGAGCTGGCTCAGGGATAGGAAACAAAGGGTGGTTATTAGGGTTGAGCGAAACGGGTCGAACATTTTCAAAAGTCGCCGACTTTTGGCTAAGTCGGGGTTTCATGAAACCCGATCCGACCCCTGTGCGGGGTCGGCCATGCGGTACGCGACTTTCGCGCCAAAGTCGCGTTTCAATGACGCGAAAAGCGCCATTTCTCAGCCAATGAAGGTAAACGCAGAGTGTGGGCAGCGTGATGACATAGGTCCTGGTCCCCACCATCTTAGAGAAGGGCATTGCAGTGATTGGCTTGCTGTCTGCGACGTCACAGGGGCTATAAAGAGGCGTTCCCGCCGACCGCCATCTTACTGCTGCTGATCTGAGCTTAGGGAGAGGTTGCTGCCGCTTTGTCAGAAGCAGGGATAGCGTTAGGCAGGGTCCATTAACCACAAAACCGCTTGTGCTGCAGCGATTTGCACTGTCCAACACCACCCTCGGTGTGCAGGGACAGTGGAAGTTTTTTTTTTTTTTTTTTCCCCTCAGCGCTGTAGCTCATTGGGCTGCCCTAGAAGGCTCCCTGATAGCTGCATTGCTGTGTGTACGCCGCTGTGCAAACCAACTGCTTTTTTCAAAGCACAAATCCTCTTGTTCCTTCCTTTCTGCACAGCTATCTTTTTTGTTTGTCCACACTTTTTATTTCATTTGTGCATCAGTCCACTCCTTATTGCTGCCTGCCATACCTGGCTGAGATTACTGCAGGCAGGGAGATAGTAGCTGCCTGCCATACCTGGCTGAGATTACTGCAGGCAGGGAGATAGTAATTGTAGGACATTCCCTGTTTTGTTTTTTTTTTTTTTTTTGGTGGGAGATTAAGATTGGCAATTTGGCATTTCTGCTAGAGTGCCATCCCTGTGTGTGCCATCTCTCTCACATAGTGGGCCATAGAAAGCCTTTTCATTTTTCTGTATTTTTTTTTGTGGGGTGTATAAATTCTCCCTGATAAAAATACAGTGGGAGATTAATATTGGCCTTTGGGCTTGTGTGCCAGTCCTGAGTGTGCCATCTCTCTCACAAATAGTGGGCCATAGAAAGCCTATTTTATTTTTTTTTGGGTTTTATAAATTCTCCCTGAAAAAAAGGGAGATTAATATTGGCCTCTGGGCTTGTGTGCCAGTCCTGAGCGTGCCATCTGTGCCAGCCCTGAGCGTGCCATCTCTCTCACAAATAGTGGGCCATAGAAAGCCTATTTAATTTTTTTTTTGGTTTTATAAATTCTCCCTGAAAAAAGGGAGATTAATATTGGCCTCTGGGCTTGTGTGCCAGTTGTGAGCGTGCCATCTGTGCCAGTCCTGAGCGTGCCATCTCTCTCACAAATAGTGGGCCATAGAAAGCCTATTTAATTTTTTTTTTTGTTTTATAAATTTTCCCTGAAAAAAGGGAGATTAATATTGGCCTCTGGGCTTGTGTGCCAGTTGTGAGCGTGCCATCTGTGCCAGTCCTGAGCGTGCCATCTCTCTCACAAATAGTGGGCCATAGAAAGCCTATTTAATTTTTTTTTTGGTTTTATAAATTTTCCCTGAAAAAAGGGAGATTAATATTGGCCTCTGGGCTTGTGTGCCAGTTGTGAGCGTGCCATCTGTGCCAGTCCTGAGCGTGCCATCTCTCTCACAAATAGTGGGCCATAGAAAGCCTATTTAAATATTTTTTTGGTTTTATAAATTCTCCCAGAAAAAAAGGGAGATTAATATTGGCCTCTGGGCTTCTGTGCCAGTCCTGAGCGTGCCATCTGTGCCAGTCCTGAGCGTCCCATCTCTCTCACAAATAGTGGGCCATAGAAAGCCAATTTTTTTTTTTTGGGGGGTTTTAGAAATTCTCCCTGGAAAAAAAAAGGGAGATTAATATTGCCCTTTGGGCTTGTGTGCCAGTACTAAGCGTTCCATCTCTCTCTCTCTCTCAGTCAGTGGGCCATAGAACGCCTATTTTTGGTTTTATTTGTTTTCTAAATTCTCCCTGAAAAAATCATTTTATTTTATTTGGTTTCTAAATTCTTCCTGATAAAATCATATTTTTTTTATTATTTTTTTTTCTAAAGTCTCCCTGAAAAAAAAAAAAAAAAAACAGTGGGAGATTAATATTGGCCTTTCTGCTTGTGTGCCAGTCTTGACTCCTGGGTGCGTCATCTCTCTCTCTCTCTCTCTCTCTCTCTCTCCAATTGTGGTCCATAGAAAGCCTATATTTTTTTTCCTTGATTTGGGTTCCAAAATCTACCAGAGAAAATAACTCCATCAATCATTGGTAGAAAAATATTGGCCTCTGGGCTTGTGTGCCACTCCTGATTTCTGTGTGCGTCATCTCTCAGTCAGTGGGCCATAGAAAGCATATAGTTTGTTACATTTGTTTTCTAAATTCTCCCTGCAAAAATCTATTTTTTTTTTTTGGGGGGGTTTCTAAAGTGTTCCTGAAAAAAATAAAAATAAAAAAAAAATAATAGTGTGACATTAATATTAACATTTGTGCTTCAGTGACAGTCCTGCGTGTGGGGCATCTCTCTAATTTGCAGCCACCAAAAAAAGAGTGTGTAACATTGGGCCTGATTTTCGCTGTGGTCTCACCAACCTGTAAAGGGGTAGCTAAATCATACTGAAGTTATAGCTCACCGTGTAAGTTGTGTGACTGCAACAAATAACGTTAGTTTGGTTACGTTTTTAAAACAATGAGGAAGTCTAGTGGAAGAGGTCGTGGCCGGGGGCGTTCATTGTCAGCTGGTAATGAGGGTAGTGGTAGTGGTGGAGCATCAGGTGGTCGTGGGGAAAAAAATATTGCACCTAAGTCTGGAGCTGTGGAGCCAGGTTCGTCGTCCGGCTACACAAGGCTCGAACGCTCCCTTTTCTGGGATTAGGAAAACCGCTTTTAAAGCCGGAGCAGCAAGAGCAAGTTTTGGCTTATCTTGCTGACTCAGCCTCTAGCTCTTTTGCCTCCTCTCGTGAAACTGGTAAAAGTAAAAGCAGCGCGTCGTTAGTGGATGTTCACGGTCAGGGACAAGTCACTTCCTTGTCCTCTTCAGCAAAGACAACAACAGAGAAGAATGCAGCAGGCGACACAACGGGTTACTCCATGGAGCTCTTTACACATACCGTCCCTGGCTTAGAAAGTGAAGCAGTTAACAGTCCATGCCCATTACAAATTGAATCTGACATGGAGTGCACTGACGCACAGCCACAGCCAGACTACTATGCTGGTCCTTTGACTCAGACCACAACATTGCCCTCGCAGGGTGCTGATCAAGAATCAGACCCTGATGAGACTATGTTGCCCCATCACGAACGCTATACCACCGAACGACACGGTGACACAGACGAAGTTGCGCAGGAGGTACAAGAAGAGTTATTAGATGACCCAGTTCTTGACCCCGATTGGCAGCCATTGGGGGAACAGGGTGCAGGCGGCAGCAGTTCTGAAGCAGAGGAGGAGGAGGGGCCGCAGCAGGCATCAACATCGCCACAGGTTCCATCTGCCGGGCCCGTATCTTGCCCAAAACGCGTGGCAAAGCCAAAACCTGGTGGAGGACAGCGTGGCCATCCGGTTAAAGCTCAGTCTGCAATGCCTGAAAAGGTATCCGATGCTAGAAAGAGTGCAGTCTGGCATTTTTTTAAACAACATCCAATTGATCAGCGCAAAGTCATCTGTCAAAAATGTTCTACTTCCTTAAGCAGAGGTCAGAATCTGAAAAGTCTCAATACTAGTTGCATGCATAGACATTTAACCACCATGCATTTGAAAGCTTGGACTAACTACCAAACGTCCCTTAAGGTTGTTGCACCCTCGGCCAATGAAGCTAGTCATCAACGCAACATCCCTTCCGGCAGTGTAGGACCACCATTTAGCGCACCACCTGCTGTATCTGTGCAGGTATCTTTGCCAGGCCAAAGCAGTCAGGGTCAGGGAATCACCAGTTTCGTAGTAGGAAACACTGCATCTAGGGCACCGGCGGCAACAATACCATCTCCCACCGTCTCTCAGTCTGCCATGTCCACCGGCACCCCCGCTAGTTCCACGATCTCCATCTCTCCAGTCCAGCTCACCCTACATGAGACTATGGTTAGAAAAAGGAAATACTTAGCCTCGCATCCGCGTACACAGGGTTTGAACGCCCACATAGCTAGACTAATCTCGTTAGAGATGATGCCCTACCGGTTAGTTGAAAGCGAAGCTTTCAAAGACCTGATGGACTACGCTGTACCACGCTACGAGCTACCCAGTCGACACTTTTTTTCCAGAAAAGCCATCCCAGCCCTCCACCAGCATGTTAAAGAGCGCATCGTCCATGCACTCAGGCAATCTGTGAGCACAAAGGTGCACCTGACAACAGATGCATGGACCAGTAGGCATGGCCAGGGACGTTACGTGTCCATCACGGCACACTGGGTAAATGTGGTGGATTCAGGGTCCACAGGGGACAGCAAGTTTGGGACAGTTCTGCCTAGCCCACGGTCTAGTAAACAGTTGTCTGTAGCCGTTCGCACCCCCTCCTCCTCCTCCTCCTCCTCGTCCTCCTGCAGAAGCAAGAGCTCGTCCACAGACCGCAGTCGCACAAACACTCCATCCGCACCTGCCACTGTTGCACACCAGGTCTCCCATTATGGGGCAGCTACTGGCATACGTCAGCAGGCTGTATTGGCTATGAAGTGTTTGGGCGACAATAGACACACCGCGGAAGTTCTGTCCGAGTTCTTGCAGCAAGAAACGCAGTCGTGGCTGGGCACTGTAGATCTTGAGGCAGGCAAGGTAGTGAGTGATAATGGAAGGAATTTCATGGCTGCCATCTCCCTTTCCCAACTGAAACACATTCCTTGCCTGGCTCACACCTTAAACCTGGTGGTGCAGTGCTTCCTGAAAAGTTATCCGGGGTTATCCGACCTGCTCCTCAAAGTGCGTGGACTTTGCGCACATATCCGCCGTTCGCCTGTACACTCCAGCCGTATGCAGACCTATCAGCGTTCTTTGAACCTTCCCCAGCATCGCCTAATCATAGACGTTGCAACAAGGTGGAACTCAACACTGCACATGCTTCAGAGACTGTGCGAACAGAGGCGGGCTGTTATGTTTTTGTGGGAGGATACACATACACGGGCAGGCAGTAGGATGGCAGACATGGAGTTGTCAGGTGTGCAGTGGTCGAAGATTCAAGACATGTGTCAAGTCCTTCAGTGTTTTGAGGAATGCACACGGCTGGTTAGTGCAGACAACGCCATAATAAGCATGAGCATCCCCCTAATGCGTCTGCTGATGCAAAGTTTGACGCACATAAAGGATCAGGCGTCTGCACCAGAGGAAGAGGAAAGCCTTGATGACAGTCAGCGATTGTCTGGTCAGGGCAGTGTACATGACGAGGTACCGGGCGAAGAGGAGGTGGAGGATGAGGAGGATGATGGGGATGAGTATATTTTTAATGAGGAAGCTTTCCCGGGGGCACGGGAAATTGGTGGCGTGGCAAGGCCGGGTTCTGGTTTTTTGAGGGACACAAGTGACGTAGATTTGCCTGCAACTGCCCCTCAACCAAGCACAACCGCAGATTTGACAACGGGAACTTTGGCCCACATGGCGGATTATGCCTTGCGTATCCTCAAAAGGGACACACGCATTACAAAAATGATGAACGATGACGATTACTGGTTGGCCTGCCTCCTTGATCCTCGCTATAAAGGCAAATTGCAAAATATTATGCCACATGAGAACTTGGAACTAATATTAGCAACAAAACAATCAACTCTTGTTGACCGTTTGCTTCTGGAATTCCCTGCACACAGCGCCCGTGATCGTTCTCACACGAGCTCCAGGGGCCAGCAGACCAGAGGTGTTAGAGGGGCAGAAATCAGAAGTGGTGTTGGCCAGAGGGGTTTTCTGACCAGGTTGTGGAGTGATTTTTCTATGACCGCAGACAGGACAGGTACTGCAGCATCAATTCAAAGTGACAGGAGACAACATTTGTCCAGTATGGTTACAAACTATTTTTCATCCCTTATCGACGTTCTCCCTCAACCGTCATTCCCATTTGATTACTGGGCATCCAAATTAGACACCTGGCCAGAATTGGCAGAATATGCATTGCAGGAGCTTGCTTGCCCGGCAGCTAGTGTCCTATCAGAAAGAGTATTCAGTGCTGCAGGTTCAATACTAACAGAAAAAAGGACTCGTCTGGCTACCCAAAATGTAGATGATCTAACCTTCATTAAAATGAACCACAACTGGATTTCAAAATCTTTTGCCCCACCCTGCCCGGCTGACACCTAGCTTTCCTATGAAAAGGTCTTGCCTGTGGACTATTCTGAATGACTTTTCCAATCTCGTAATTTTCTTCACCTGATTGTCCAGCATACGACATGTTTCCACCTCACGAAATGGCCAAACTCCCCACACGGGGCCGTGCTATCGCCACTTTGCGCTTGGACCCTTGAGAGTGCTGTTTGTCTGAAGAGGTGGGTGTGGCCGCTTTTGGTCGACGGCACTGCCACTGGGTCCCTCATAGTACAATAAAGTGTCTCTGGCGGTGGTGGTGCGCACCCAACGTCAGACACACCGTTGTAATATGAGGGGCCCTGTGCCTGTACCGCCGGCCACAAGACAGTTCCCCCCCCCAGCTCAAACAGTGCTCTACCACTAGCAAAATTATCTCTCACAGCTTCACCAATGTGTAGTCTAGGCGCTGACATCCTTCAATGCCTGGCACTGACAATACCATTGTTTTGACATTTTTGTTATGTTAGGCCTTCGAAGCCTGTCTGCGGTCCCTTCTTTCTACAACTACTACACTGACCAGGCCACTGCTGGCCGTGTTACCCTGGAACCAATTTAAAAGTGCCTACAGTCAGCCCAATTTTGTTATGTTAGGCCTTAGAAGACTGTCTGCCGTCACTCCTTCCACTAGACTTCCACTGACCATACACTGCTGCCCATGTACCCCTGGAACCAATTTAAAGTGCCTACAGCCAGCCCAATTTTGTTATGTTAGGCCTTGGAAGCCTGTCTGCGGTCACTCCTTCCACTAGACTTCCACTGACCAGACCACTGCTGCCCGTGTACCCCTGGAACCAATTTAAAAGTGCCTACAGCCAGCCCAAGTTTGTTATGTTAGGCCTTCGAAGCCTGTCTGCGGTCACTCCTTCCACTAGACTTCCACTGACCAGACCACTGCTGCCCGTGTACCCCTGGAACCAATTTAAAAGTGCCTACAGCCAGCCCAAGTTTGTTATGTTAGGCCTTGGAAGCCTGTCTGCGGTCACTCCTTCCACTAGACTTCCACTGACCAGACCACTGCTGCCCGTGTACCCCTGGAACCAATTTAAAAGTGCCTACAGCCAGCCCAAGTTTGTTATGTTAGGCCTTGGAAGCCTGTCTGCGGTCACTCCTTCCACTAGACTTCCACTGACCATACACTGCTGCCCATGTACCCCTGGAACCAATTTAAAAGTGCCTACAGCCAGCCCAAGTTTGTTATGTTAGGCCTTCGAAGCCTGTCTGCGGTCACTCCTTCCACTAGACTTCCACTGACCAGACCACTGCTGCCCGTGTACCCCTGGAACCAATTTAAAAGTGCCTACAGCCAGCCCTATGTTATTATGTTAGGCCTTCGAAGCCTGTCTGCGGTCACTCCTTCCACTAGACTTCCACTGACCAGACCACTGCTGCCCGTGTACCCCTGGAACCAATTTAAAAGTGCCTACAGCCAGCCCAAGTTTGTTATGTTAGGCCTTGGAAGCCTGTCTGCGGTCACTCCTTCCACTAGACTTCCACTGACCATACACTGCTGCCCATGTACCCCTGGAACCAATTTAAAAGTGCCTACAGCCATGTGTTATTATTTTAGGCCTTCGATGCCTGTCTGCGGTCACTCCTTCCACTAGGCCTCCACTGACCACACCACTGCTGCCCGTGTACCCCTGGAACCAATTTAAAATTGCCTACAGCCATGTGTGATTATTTTAGGCCTTCGATGCCTGTCTGCGGTCACTCCTTCCACTAGGCCTCCACTGACCACACCACTGCTGCCCGTGTACCCCTGGAACCAATTTAAAATTGCCTACAGCCATGTTTTATTATTTTAGGCCTTCGATGCCTGTCTGCGGTCACTCCTTCCACTAGGCCTCCACTGACCACACCACTGCTGCCCGTGTACCCCTGGAACCAATTTAAAATTGCCTACAGCCAGCCCAATTTTTTTATTTTAGGCCTTCGATGCCTGTCTGCGGTCCATTCTTTCAACTACTACTACACTGACCAGGGCACTGCTGCCCGTGTACCCCTGGAACCAATTTAAAATTGCCTACAGCCATGTTTTATTATTTTAGGCCTTCGATGCCTGTCTGCGGTCACTCCTTCCACTAGGCCTCCACTGACCACACCACTGCTGCCCGTGTACCCCTGGAACCAATTTAAAATTGCCTACAGCCAGCCCAATTTTTTTATTTTAGGCCTTCGATGCCTGTCTGCGGTCCATTCTTTCAACTACTACTACACTGACCAGGGCACTGCTGCCCGTGTACCCCTGGAACCAATTTAAAATTGCCTACAGCCATGTGTTATTATTTTAGGCCTTCGATGCCTGTCTGTGGTCACTCCTTCCACTAGGCCTCCACTGACCACACCACTGCTGCCCGTGTACCCCTGGAACCAATTTAAAATTGCCTACAGCCAGCCCAATTTTTTTATTTTAGGCCTTCGATGCCTGTCTGCGGTCCATTCTTTCAACTACTACTACACTGACCAGGGCACTGCTGCCCAAGTACCCCTGGAACCAATTTAAAATTGACTACAGCCATGTGTTAATATTTTAGGCCTTCGATGCCTGTCTGTGGTCACTCCTTCCACTAGGCCTCCACTGACCACACCACTGCTGCCCGTGTACCCCTGGAACCAATTTAAAATTGCCTACAGCCATGTGTTATTATTTTAGGCCTTCGATGCCTGTCTGCGGTCACTCCTTCCACTAGGCCTCCACTGACCACACCACTGCTGCCCGTGTACCCCTGGAACCAATTTAAAATTGCATACAGCCAGCCCAATTTTTTTATTTTAGGCCTTCGATGCCTGTCTGCGGTCCATTCTTTCAACTACTACTACACTGACCAGGGCACTGCTGCCCGTGTACCCATGGAACCAATTTAAAATTGCCTACAGCCATGTGTTAATATTTTAGGCCTTCGATGCCTGTCTGTGGTCACTCCTTCCACTAGGCCTCCACTGACCACACCACTGCTGCCCGTGTACCCCTGGAACCAATTTAAAATTGCCTACAGCCATGTGTTATTATTTTAGGCCTTCGATGCCTGTCTGCGGTCACTCCTTCCACTAGGCCTCCACTGACCACACCACTGCTGCCCGTGTACCCCTGGAACCAATTTAAAATTGCATACAGCCAGCCCAATTTTTTTATTTTAGGCCTTCGATGCCTGTCTGCGGTCCATTCTTTCAACTACTACTACACTGACCAGGGCACTGCTGCCCGTGTACCCATGGAACCAATTTAAAATTGCCTACAGCCATGTGTTATTATTTTAGGCCTTCGATGCCTGTCTGCGGTCACTCCTTCCACTAGGCCTCCACTGACCATACCACTGCTGCCCGTGTACCCCTGGAACCAATTTAAAATTGCCTACAGCCATGTGTTATTATTTTAGGCCTTCGATGCCTGTCTGCGGTCACTCCTTCCACTAGGCCTCCACTGACCACACCACTGCTGCCCGTGTACCCCTGTAACCAATTTAGAATTGCCTACAGCCATGTGTTATTATTTTAGGCCTTCGATGCCTGTCTGCGGTCCATTCTTTCAACTACTACTACACTGACCAGGGCACTGCTGCCCGTGTACCCCTGGAACCAATTTAAAATTGCCTACAGCCATGTGTTATTATTTTAGGCCTTCGATGCCTGTCTGTGGTCACTCCTTCCACTAGGCCTCCACTGACCTGTCTACTGCGGCCCGTGTACCCCTTGAACCAACCTAATAAAATATTTAAAAAATTAATTTGATTATAAAAAATAAGATCGTGTTGAGATCTCAAATGCAGACATTTTAACAATCAAAACAAACACACAACAAATATCTGGAACTGTACTACAAAGGTCCAACAGCTACAATTTCTTTCTCCTGCAAGAAGTTAACTGAAAGTTTTTTGGAGTTGTTAACACAGATATGGCATCCACCGAGTGTTGTCCTGTCGCGTCTCCTTTAAATTATTTCCAATAAGATGTTAAACTATTAATTTAATAAAATCAATAATTAAAAAAATAATTGAGTAAGTCAAAAGCACATTGCAAATAAACATTAATTACAAATCAAGACGCATGGCGCGTCCGAGGGTGAGTAGATACCGAATAAGAATATAATCACCCTCGGACGCGCAATGCTTATTTACAACAGCCTTCCTTCCTAAGAATCAGCCCTTCCGTGGTGTAGAGAGAGGTTGTTGTTACACTCCAAGGTGTTCCCCAGGTTGCCTTTCCTGAGCTTCGATCTTCCGGCTCTCGTTTAGTAGCTGTTGGAAACTACGCTGCATTAGGCCTACTAATTGTGTATGGGTGAAACAGTGGCGCATCTGCGGTCCCTCCTTCCACTAGGCCTCGACTGACCTGTCTACTGCGGCCCGTGTACCCCTTGAACCAACCTAATAAAATATTTAAAAAATTAATTTGATTATAAAAAATAAGATCGTGTTGAGATCTCAAATGCAGACATTTTAACAATCAAAACAAACACACAACAAATATCTGGAACTGTACTACAAAGGTCCAACAGCTACAATTTCTTTCTCCTGCAAGAAGTTAACTGAAAGTTTTTTGGAGTTGTTAACACAGATATGGCATCCACCGAGTGTTGTCCTGTCGCGTCTCCTTTAAATTATTTCCAATAAGATGTTAAACTATTAATTTAATAAAATCAATAATTAAAAAAATAATTGAGTAAGTCAAAAGCACATTGCAAATAAACATTAATTACAAATCAAGAAGCATGGCGCGTCCGAGGGTGAGTAGATACCGAATAAGAATATAATCACCCTCGGACGCGCAATGCTTATTTACAACAGCCTTCCTTCCTAAGAATCAGCCCTTCCGTGGTGTAGAGAGAGGTTGTGTTACACTCCAAGGTGTTCCCCAGGTTGCCTTTCCTGAGCTTCGATCTTCCGGCTCTCGTTTAGTAGCTGTTGGAAACTACGCTGCATTAGGCCTACTAATTGTGTATGGGGTGTAGAGACAGGTTGTGTTACACTCCAAGGTTTTCACCAGGTTGCCTTTCCTGAGCTTCGATCTTCATGCTCTCGTTTAGTAGGTGTCGGAAAGTAGGCTGCATTAGGCCTACAAATTGGGTATGGGGTGGAGAGAGATGGTGTGTTACACTCCAAGGTGTTCCCCAGGTTTCCTTGCCATTGCTTCGGTCTTCCGACTCTCGTTTAGTAGTTGTAGAAAAGTACACAGCATTAGGCCTACAAAATGGGTATGGGGTGGAGAGAGATGGTGTGTTACACTCCAAGGTGTTCCCCAGGTTGCCTTTCCTGAGCTTCGATCTTCATGCTCTCGTTTAGTAGGTGTCGGAAAGTAGGCTGCATTAGGCCTAAAAAATGGGGAATGGGGTGGAGAGAGATGGTGTGTTACACTCCAAGGTGTTCCCCAGGTTTCCTTGCCATTGCTTCGGTCTTCCGACTCTCGTTTAGTAGTTGTAGAAAAGTACACTGCATTAGGCCTAAAAAATGGGTATGGGGTGGAGAGAGATGGTGTGTTACACTCCAAGGTGTTCCCCAGGTTGCCTTTCCTGAGCTTCGATCTTCATGTTCTCGTTTAGTAGGTGTCGGAAAGTAGGCTGCATTAGGCCTACAAATTGGGTATGGGGTGGAGAGAGATGGTGTGTTACACTCCAAGGTGTTCCCCAGGTTTCCTTGCCATTGCTTCGGTCTTCCGACTCTCGTTTAGTAGTTGTAGAAAAGTACACAGCATTAGGCCTACAAAATGGGTATGGGGTGGAGAGAGATGGTGTGTTACACTCCAAGGTGTTCCCCAGGTTGCCTTTCCTGAGCTTCTATCTTCAGGCTCTCATTAAATTGTGGTTAAATGGAACAACTGCATTTGGCGTACTAGTTGGTTTGGGGCCTACTATCGGTGTCTGCCACTCCTTGCTGTTCTCCTGGTTTCCTGTCCTGAAATACCATTTTCAGCCTCTCGTTAAGTAGTTATTAATGTTAGACTGCATTTGGCCTACTAGTTGGGTTGGGGCCTACTATCGGTGTCTGCCACTCCTTGCTGTTCTCCTCCACTGAACAAAGCTGTGCCGCCTGTTTACTACGGTTGCCAATTTTGAACTGCATTTCGACTACTTACTGATTTGGCCCTACTCTCTGTGTCAGCCTCTCATTCCAGTTGTCCTCCACTGCAATGCCCCCTGGTTATTCCTGTGTTACCAATTTTGAACTGCATTTAGCCAACTTTATTCTTTGGGTCTATATCTGTGTTTCCTCCTCATCCTGCCCATTGCCCAGCCAGTGATAGATGAGTCTGCTGGTACATTGACCCATAACGCAACATTCCCCGTGCACGCTACACAACAACATTGTGACCCTGCTGAAAGTCAGGTTGCTCTTCCCGCATACCATACCACCTTACACGGGGACAAAGAGGAAGGTGCAGATGAAAGTGCAGGTTCCTTCATCAGGTGGGGGGAGGAATACTAGTTGGCGACGTCACTGGCACAGGGCCTCTCATAGTACGCAAAAGTGTTGCTGCCGGTGGGAGGCGCCCCCGCCGTGCAAACACACCGCTGTACTTTGAGGGGCCCTGTGCCAGTGCCAATGCCAACGAGTGGGCCCCCCTGCTTGCTCAGGTTCACAGCACTTGCAAAGTTGAAATACTTACCTCTCCCTGCTCCACTGCCGTGACGTGGTCCAGATTTCCTGGGCCCACTAATTACTTGAACCAGCCCTACCCCCCACAACTTTAGCCAAATGACCCCCAATTTCAAATGCCTTCCAATTATTATAAGGTAAATTACGCTTGACAAGCTTCATTAAGAAGAATGGATGGTTTTGACATTAAAATGGGCACTCTAGGTGTTTTCCTGGCCCCCACTCACTGCCGACTATGCTGCCCCATTGACTTGCATTGGGTTTCGTGTTTCGGTCGATCCCGACTTTACGTCATAATCGGCCGATTTCACTCGACCCGACTTTGGACATAGTCGGGTTTCGCAAAACCCGGCTCGACTCTAAAAAGGTCAAGGTCGCTCAACTCTAGTGGTTATTAATGGAGCACACTCGGACTGGGTAGCGGTTAGTAGTGGGGCCTCTTCTTTTTAACATATTTATTAATGACCTTGTAGGGGGCATTCAGAGTAGAATTTCAATATTTGCAGATGACACTAAACTCTGCAGGGTAATCAATACAGAAGAGGACAATTTTATATTACAGGATGATTTATGTAAACTAGAAGCTTGGGCTGATAAATGGCAAATGAGCTTTAATGGGGATAAATGTAAGGTCATGCACTTCTGTAGAAGTAATAAGATGTATAATTATGTGCTTAATTCTAAAACTCTGGGCAAAACCGTCAATGAAAAAGACCTGGGTGTATGGGTGGATGACAAACTCATATTCAGTGGCCAGTGTCAGGCAGCTGCTACAAAGGCAAATAAAATAATGGGATGCATTAAAAGAGGCATAGATGCTCATGAGGAGAACATAATTTTACCTCTATACAAGTCACTAGTTCGACCACACTTAGAATACTGTGCACAGTTCTGGTCTCCGGTGTATAAGAAAGACATGGCTGAACTAGAGCGGGTGCAGAGAAGAGTGACCAAGGTTATTAGATGACTCGGGGGTCTGCAATACCAAGATAGGTTATTACACTTGGGGCTGTTTAGTTTGGAAAAATGAAGACTAAGGGGTGATCTTATGTTAATGTATAAATATATGAGGGGACAGTACAAAGACCTTTCTGATGATCTTTTTAATCATAGACCTGAAACCGGGACAAGGGGGCATCCTCTGCGTTTGGAGGAAAAAAGGTTTAAGCATAATAACAGACGCGGATTCTTTACTGTAAGAGCAGTGAGACTATGGAACTCTCTGCCGTATGATGTTGTAATGAGTGATTCATTACTTAAATTTAAGAGGGGACTGGATACCTTTCTGGAAAAGTATAATGTTACAGGGTATATACACTAGATTCCTTGATAGGGCGTTGACCCAGGGAACTAGTCTGATTGCCGTAAGTGGAGTCGGGAAGGAATTTTTTTCCCCAATGTGGAGCTTACTCTTTGCTACATGGTTTTTTTTTGCCTTCCTCTGGATCAACATGTTAGGGCATGTTAGGTTAGGCTATGGGTTGAACTAGATGGACTTATAGTCTTCCTTCAACCTTAATAACTATGTAACTATGTAACTATGAATAGGGCTAAGCAACAGCACATGTGAAAAAGACTTGGGTATACTAATTGATCACAGACTGAACGTGAGTCAACAGTGTGATGTAGCAGCAAAAAAGGCAAATTCAATTCTGGGATGTATTAACAGAAGCATACAGTCTAGATCACGTGAAGACATTATTACCCTCTACTCCTCCTTGGTCAGACCTCATCTGGAATACTGTGTCTAGTTTTGGGCACCGCATTTTTAAAAAGACATCAACAAACTGGAGCAAATTAAGAGAAGAGCAAACAGAATGGTGACCGGTCTGTAAACCATGTCCTATGAGAAACGTTTACAGGATTTGGGATTGTTTAGCTTGCAAAAAAGAAGACTGAGAGGACACTTAATAGCTGTCTACAAATATCTCAAGGGCTGTCACATTCTAGAAGGATCATCTTTATTCTCATTTGCACAAGGAAAGACAAGAAGCAATGGGATGAAACTGAATGGGAGCAGACGCAGATTAGATATTAGAAAAAACTTTTTGACAGTTAGGGTGATCAATGAGTGGCAAAGGCTGCCACGAGAGGTGGTGAGTTCTCCTTCATTGGAAGTCTTCAAACAATGGCTGGACAGACATCTGTCTGCTATGATTTAGTGAATCCTGCTTTGAGCCGGGGGTTGGACCAGATGTCCCAGGAGGTCCCTTCCAACTCTACTATTCTACGATTCTATGATTCTAAATGATACTATTGGTCGCGTCTACACTATTCATCCATTATATGTAGAGTCCAAGTGTAGGACTTTGGTTCTACCTGCGCATATTACTTCATGCTGTCAAAGGTCCAACATCATTTTCTGAATTGAAGACTGACGGAGGCCATGTTTGTGAAACATACAGGGAAGCTTGCCAAATAGGAGGACTTCTGGAAAATGATTGCACACTGGCACATGACTCTCAGTGAAGCAGCAGCCACAGAACCCCCAAAGCAACTAAGGCTGGTTTCACATTTGCGTTTCGGGCGGATACATACGCATGAGTCTTGATTTCATATCTTTAACATTGTAGATGCAGGTACAAGCGTTTGCATGTGTTAGGCAGCGTTTGCTTACACATGCGTATTTTGGCGGTGTGCGGCTGACGCACCATGTTAGAATTTTTGTGGCTGCAAATTTCCGCCACCATACGCATGCGGACGCTTGCAAAAGGAATGAGTAAAAAAAATGCATTACAGTTTATGGAAACACATGCGTACGCAAGTGCTTGCGTTCGCTTGTGTTTGCGTACTCATGCGTTCTTGTGAGTAAACATGTCTAGGAACTTGTTTGATGCCACCCCCCAAAAAAACCTTATAAAAGTAGATGTGGGCAGTGGAAATCCATTACTCTCAAGACTCCTGAAGCAAGAAAGGCATTGCAGCATCAAGTGTGGAAGACTCTAGCAAAATGTAAGTATTCAATCTATATGTCTGCCTGTCTCTTTTTCTCCCTGCAGTCTGTAATCATATCTATCTTTCTTGCAGCATTCCTCGTTATGTCCTCCAGTGCAGAGCAGACTTCACAGAGTGGACAGGAAACTGACATGAGTACATTTGCTGCTTATTGGTAAGTATTCACTGTCACTATTATACACATGTGGCAAAATATTTATTTTTATTTCTACAGAACCTTTCCTGTGCAGATGAACAGGAGCAGCAGACTCAGACCCAAGCTCCGGTGGCAAGACGGCGTGTAAGTATTCTTGACTGTTTTTATTTATTTTTGACTGTTGTTGGTACTCTTGCCTTTTTTTATTTATTCTTGACTGTTATTGGAACGCTTGACTTTTTAAAATTTTTTTGACTGTTTTTGTTTTAAAGGCAAAGACTCACTGCCGTATTCCTCCTGCTATAATCGCATCACACTGCATGGACTGGCAGGCACCTCTCCTGACCCAAGCATGACAGTATGATGGATTACCATGCAGCTGTCAAGCTTAGGTCAGGAGTAGTGTTGAGCGATACCGTCCGATATTTGAAAGTATCGGTATCGGATGGTATCGGCCGATATCCGAAAAATATCGGATATCGCCGATACCGATATTCGATACCAATACAAGTCAATGGGACACAAATATCGGAAGGTATCCTCTATGGTTCCCAGGGTCTGAAGGAGAGGAAACTCTCCCTCAGGCCCTGGGATCCATATTCATGTGTAAAATAAAGAATAAAAATAAAAAATATTGATATACTTACCCTCAGACGCACCCTGGTTGTCACCGTGGCAACCGCCATGATTCCCTTCCTAAGAATGCGCACGTTAAGGACCTTCGATGACGTCGCGGCTTGTGATTGGTCATGTGAGCATCATGTGACCGCTCACGCGACCAATCACAAGCCGCGACGTCATCGATGGTCCTTAACGCGCTCATTCTTAGGAATGAGTGCGTTAAGGACGTTCGATGACGTCGCGGCTTGTGATTGGTCGCGTGAGTGGTCACATGATGCTCACGCGACCAATCACAAGCCGCGACGTCATCGAACATCCTTAACGCGCTCATTCTTAGGAACGGAAGCATGGCGGTTGCAGCGGTGACAACCAGGGCGCGTCCGAGGGTAAGTATATCAATATTTTTTATTTTTATTCTATATTTTACACATGAATCTTAATCCTGATACCGATTCCCGATATCACAAAAATATCGGAACTCGGTATCGGAATTCCGATACCGCAAATATTGGCCGATACTTGCGGTATCGGAATGCTCAACACTAGTCAGGAGTTTTACAATGCAATTATTGCACGAGAAATACGGCAGTGTGTCTCTCCCTAGTGTTTTATCTTTCTAACATTTTTTTTTCATTTCTAGGTCCCACAATGTGAGGAGGACTTTATTGACAACGACCTCCTCATCACCTTGGTGCAGGAGCGAGTTGCATTGTGGGACACCCGGAAGCAGCAGCACTCGGACACTGTAGTGATTTGGCGGCTGTGGAATGAGGTGGCCCAAGCACTGATGGATGACAGGGACAATGACACGTCAAGTGTTAGAAAGACTTTTCATAAGTATTGCAGTGTGGTCTGTTGCGACAGTAAACGTGAATGCTGGGATCACACAACCGTGTGTGATGCGATAAACTCCTGCGAGTTTGTCGCATCACACACGGTTGTTGGATCCCTGCCTAAAGTGCATTGTTTAACAATTTCTTTTTTTTCCCTGTTCACAGTGATCAAAGTCAAAACCTATTAGCATTCGATGAAGGATCGCTTCAACAAGGACCTGAGACAGGAGATCCAAGTTTGCAGTGGTGCTGCAGCAAGGATCTGGAAATACAAATAACACCTGGTGCAGGATTTCCTGAGGCCTGTCCTTGCTCAGAGAACGTAAGTATTTTTGTGTTGTTTTCCATTGTGTTGTATTCCCTAATCTGAATTTTTCTATTCGACAGGAGTTGGTGCTTTTACAATTGTTATTTTTTGGTAGCAATGTTTTTCTTTTCTTTTCACAGAACCTGTAGGAGCATCCTCGAACCTGGATCTTCCTCTGGAGCGGTCCCTTATCGAACTGCCACGGACCAGTCCCAGACATCCACCAGCGAAGCAACAAGTGGGTCAGCGTCACAGGCTGGAGAACAGGCAGTTGGTCCTTCAGGTGTTCCCCTGTCCCAGTCCTCTGACTCTCTTTTTGGGCTCTTCCCGCCAGTGGCAGAAGGCCTCGGACAGGTCACTCATGCCCGAGTTTATTCACTTGAGCTTGGACTTCCAGAATGGCTTAAAGGCGCAGGGAGATATGTTATGGACCTGGTGGTTAGGAGCACCAGGAAAGACCTGATGGTTAAACTCACAGGACAAGCTCTGGGAAGTGGGAACTCTGCTGACCGCAATCCCTAATCCTATCACACACACTATAAATAGCCGTGGAGCGTACCTAACAGGCCTAGACGCCTCGGCACAGCCTAAGGGCTAGCTACCCCTAGAGATAGAAAGTAAAGCCTACCTTGCCTCAGAGAAATTCCCCAAAGGAAAAGGCAGCCCCCCACAAATATTGACTGTGAGATAAGATGAAAGTCACAAACACAGGAATGAAAGAGTTTTCAGGAAAGGGAGGCCAGACTACCTAAACAGACAGAGGATAGAAAAGGTAACTTTGCGGTCAGCACAAAAAACTACAATAGACCACACAGAGTGTGCAAAAAGACCCCCGCACCGACTCACGGTGCGGAGGTGCCCCTCTGCCTGCCAGAGCTTCCAGCTAGCCAGACAGAATCATATTAGCAAGCTGGACAAGAAAACAAGAACAACTAAATAAACCAGCAGGGACTTAGCTTCTGCTGGAGTAGACAGGTCACCAGAAAGATCCAAGAGCGAACTGAACCAGTACTGGAACATTGAAAGGTGGCATGGAGTAACGATCTGGGTGGAGTTAAATAGAGCAGCCAGCCTAAGAATTAACCAGGTCACCTGTGGAAGGAACCTCAGAACCAGCAGCTCCACTCACAGCCACCAGAGGGAGTCCATGGACAGAACTCGCCGAAGTACCATTCATGACCACAGGAGGGAGTTCCAAAACAGAATTCACAACAGTACCCCCCCCCTTGAGGAGGGGTCACCGAACCCTCACCAGAAACCCCAGGCCGATCAGGATGAGCCAAATGAAAGGCACGAACCAGATCAGCAGCATGAACATCAGAGGCAACAACCCAGGAATTATCTTCCTGACCATAACCCTTCCACTTGACCAGGTACTGGAGTTTCCGTCTCGAAATATGAGAATCTAAAATCTTCTCCACCACATACTCCAACTCCCCCTCGACCAACACCGGGACAGGAGGGTCAGCGGAGGAAACCATAGGCGCCATGTATCTCCGCAAAAACGACCTATGGAACACATTATGGATGGCAAAAGAAGCTGGAAGGGCCAAACGAAATGACACAGGATTAAGAACTTCAGAAATCTTATAAGGACCAATGAAACGAGGCTTAAACTTAGGAGAGGAAACCTTCATAGGAACATAACGAGACGACAACCAAACTAAATCCCCAACACGAAGTCGGGGACCAACACAGAGACGGCGGTTAGCGAAACGTTGAGCCTTCTCCTGGGACAATGTCAAATTGTCCACTACGTGAGTCCAAATTTGCTGCAACCTGTCCACCACAGAATCCACACCAGGACAGTCCGAAGGCTCAACCTGCCCTGAAGAAAAACGAGGATGGAAACCAGAATTACAGAAAAAAGGCCAAACCAAAGTAGCCGAGCTGGCCCAATTATTAAGGGCGAACTAAGCCAAAGGCAAGAAAGACACGCAATCATCCTGATCAGCAGAAACAAAGCATCTCAGATATGTTTCCAAAGTCTGATTGGTTCGTTCAGTTTGGCCATTTGTCTGTGGATGGAAAGCCGAAGAAAAAGACAAATCAATGCCCATCTTAGCACAAAAGGACCGCCAAAACCTCGAAACAAACTGGGAACCTCTGTCCGAGACGATGTTCTCCGGAATGCCATGCAAACAAACCACATGCTGGAAAAATAATGGCACCAAATCGGAGGAGGAAGGCAATTTAGACAAGGGTACCAAATGGACCATCTTAGAGAAGCGATCACAAACCACCCAGATGACCGACATCCTTTGAGAGATAGGGAGGTCTGAAATAAAATCCATGGAAATATGCGTCCAGGGCCTCTACGGGACAGGCAAGGGCAAAAGCAACCCACTGGCACGAGAACAGCAGGGCTTAGCCCGAGCACAAGTCCCACAGGACTGTACAAAAGAACGCACATCCCGTGACAAGGAAGGCCACCAAAAGGATCTAGCCACCAAATCTCTGGTACCAAAGATCCCGGGATGACCAGCTAACACCGAACAATGAACCTCAGAGATAACTCTACTAGTCCATCTATCAGGAACAAACAGCTTCTCCGCTGGACAACGGTCAGGTCTATCAGCCTGAAACTTCTGCAGCACCCGCCGCAAATCAGGGGAGATGGCAGACAAAATTACCCCCTCCTTGAGAATACCATCTGGCTCAGGAACATCCGGAGAGTCAGGCACAAAACTCCTTGAAAGGGCATCAGCCTTCACATTCTTAGAGCCCGGAAGGTAAGAAACCACAAAATCGGAACGGGAGAAAAACAGCGACCATCGAGCCTGTCTAGGATTCAACCGCTTGGCAGACTCGAGATAAGTCAAATTCTTGTGATCCGTCAAGACCACCACGCGATGCTTGGCTCCTTCAAGCCAATGTCGCCACTCCTCGAATGCCCACTTCATAGCCAACAACTCTCGGTTGCCAACATCATAATTACGCTCGGCAGGCGAAAACTTTCTAGAAAAGAAAGCACATGGTTTCATCACCGAGCCATCAGAACTTCTCTGAGACAAAACAGCCCCTGCTCCAATCTCAGAAGCGTCAACCTCGACCTGAAACGGGAGCGAAACATCTGGCTGGCACAGCACAGGGGCAGAAGAAAAACGACGCTTCAATTCCTGAAAAGCCTCAACGGCCGCAGAAGACCAATTGACCACATCAGCACCTTTCTTGGTCAAATCAGTCAACGGTTTAACAACACTAGAAAAATTAGCGATGAAGCGACGGTAAAAATTAGCAAAACCCAGGAACTTCTGCAGACTCTTCACAGATGTAGGCTGAGTCCAATCATAAATGGCCTGAACTTTAACAGGGTCCATCTCGATAGTAGAAGGGGAAAAAATGAAGCCCAAAAATGAAACCTTCTGAACTCCAAAGAGACATTTAGACCCCTTCACAAACAAGGAATTAGCACAAAGGACCTGGAACACCATTCTGACCTGCTTCACATGAGACTCCCAATCATCCGAAAAGACCAAAATATCATCCAAATATACAATCATGAATCTATCCAGATACTCTCGGAAGATGTAATGCATAAAGGACTGAAACACAGATGGAGCATTAGAAAGCCCGAATTGCATCTCCAGGTACTCAAAATGGCCCTCGGGCGTATTAAATGCTGTTTTCCATTCATTGCCCCGTTTAATACGCGCAAGATTATACGCCCCTCGAAGATCTATCTTGGTGAACCAACTAGCCCCTTTAATCCGAGCAAACAAATCAGACAGTAGCGGCAAAGGGTACTGAAATTTGACCGTGATCTTATTAAGAAGGCGGTAATCGATACAAGGTCTCAAAGAACCATCCTTCTTGGCCACAAAAAAGAAGCCTGCTCCCAACGGTGACGACGACGGGCGAATATGCCCTTTCTCCAAGGACTCCTTTATATAACTCCGCATAGCGGCGTGTTCTGGCACAGATAAATTGAACAGTCGGCCCTTAGGAAACTTACTACCAGGAATCAAATCAATGGCACAATCACAATCCCTATGAGGAGGTAGGGCACCGGACTTGGGCTCATCACATACATCCCGGTTATCCGACAAAAGCTCAGGAACTTCTGAAGGAGTGGAAGACGAAATTGACAGCAATGGAACATCACCATGTACCCCTTGACAACCCCAGCTGGACACAGACATAGATTTCCAGTCCAATACTGGATTATGGACCTGTAGCCATGGCAACCCCAAAACGACCACATCATGCAGATTATGTAACACCAAAAAGCGAATATCCTCCTGATGTGCAGGAGCCATGCACATGGTCAATTGAGTCCAGTACTGAGGCTTATTCTTGGCCAAAGGCGTAGCATCAATTCCTTTCAATGGAATAGGACACTGCAAGGGCTCCAAGAAAAAAACACAGTGCCTGGCAAACTCCAAGTCCATCAAATTCAGGGCAGCGCCCGAATCCACAAACGCCATAACAGAATAGGACGACAAAGAACAAATCAGAGTAATGGACAAAAGAAATTTAGGCTGTACCGTACCAATGGTGGCGGACCTAGCGAACCGCTTAATGCGCTTAGGACAATCAGAGATAGCATGAGTGGAGTCACCACAGTAAAAACACAGCCCATTCTGACGTCTGTGTTCTTGCCGTTCAGCTCTGGTCAAAGTCCTATCACACTGCATAAGCTCAGACCTATGCTCAGAGAATACCGCCAAATGGTGCACAGCTTTGCGCTCACGCAAGCGCCGATCGATCTGAATGGCCAAGGACATAGACTCATTCAGACCAGCAGGCATGGGAAATCCCACCATAGCATCCTTAAGGGCTTCAGAAAGACCTTTTCTGAAAATTGCCGCCAGGGCACACTCATTCCACTGAGTAAGCACAGACCACTTTCTAAACTTCTGACAATATACCTCCACTTCATCCTGACCCTGACACAAAGCCAGCAAGATTTTCTCTGCCTGATCCACTGAATTTGGTTCATCATAAAGCAATCCAAGCGCCAGAAAAAACGCATCTACATCACGCAATGCAGGATCTCCTGGCGCAAGGGAAAATGCCCAGTCTTGAGGATCACCACGTAACAAAGAAATAATGATTTTTACTTGTTGAACTGAGTCACCAGAGGAGCGGAGTTTCAAAGCAAGAAACAATTACAATTATTTTTGAAATTCAGAAACTTAGATCTATCCCCAGAAAACAAATCAGGAATTGGAATTCTAGGCTCTAACATTGGATTCTGAACCACAAAATCTTGAATGTTTTGTACCCTTGCAGTGAGATGATCCACACAAGAGGACAGACCTTGAATGTCCATATCTACACCTGTGTCCTGAACCACCCAGAGGTAAAGGGGAAAAGAAAGACAAAACACACTGCAGAGAAAAAAAAATGGTCTCAGAACTTCTCTTATCCCTCTATTGAGATGCATTAACACTTTGGGCCACCTGTACTGTTATGGACCTGGTGGTTAAGAGCACCCGGAACGACCTGATGGTTAAACTCACACAGGACAAGCTCTGGGAAGTGGGAACTCTGCTGACCGCAATCCCTAATCCTATCACACACACTAGAAATAGCCGTGGAGCGTACCTAACAGGCCTAGACGCCTCGGCACAGCCTAAGGGCTAGCTACCCCTAGAGATAGAAAGTAATGCCTACCTTGCCTCAGAGAAATTCCCCAAAGGAAAAGGCAGCCCCCCTCAAATATTGACTGTGAGATTAGATGAAAGTCACAAACACAGGAATGAAAGAGTTTTCAGCAAAGGGAGGCCAGACTACCTAAACAGACAGAGGATAGAAAAGGTAACTTTGCGGTCAGCACAAAAAACTACAAAAGACCACGCAGAGTGTGCAAAAAGACCCCCGCACCGACTCACGGTGCGGAGGTGCCCCTCTGCCTCCCAGAGCTTCCAGCTAGCCAGACAGAATCATATTAGCAAGCTGGACAAGAAAACAAGAACAACAAAATAAACCAGCAGGGACTTAGCTTCTGCTGGAGTAGACAGGTCACCAGAAAGATCCAAGAGCGAACTGAACCAGTACTGGAACATTGACAGGTGGCATGGAGTAACGATCTGGGTGGAGTTAAATAGAGCAGCCAGCCTAAGAATTAACCAGGTCACCTGTGGAAGGAACCTCAGAACCAGCAGCTCCACTCACAGCCACCAGAGGGAGTCCATGGACAGAACTCGCCGAAGTACCATTCATGACCACAGGAGGGAGTTCCAAAACAGAATTCACAACAGAGATAGACCAGAAAGTGGTCTGACTTATATTTACACACTTTTCCAGGCTGTCAATCAGCGCCTTAACTGTCTGGAAGCCGACGTCCAGAGACCAGCACACCATTTTTTTTAACAAGATAGAGCAGGTCATGTCGGAAAACCTTACGCCTAAACTCCAGCTCAACGTGATGCAGGCCTGCAACGCTGCTTACATTCAGGCTATGCAGCACACTCGGTACTATCACCAGGCACAGGTGGTATCCCCACCTGTGCCTCCAAATACACACTTAACCTCTATACTGAGTTCTGCTGCATACCACTGTACGGCTACCACCATGCCCAGTCCTGATGCACACCACTACACCGACACCACCAGCCGGATGCTGCTGAAAGCTACTCCACCACCACCACCATGCCGAGTCCTGCTCCTGCATGGCCGTCCACCTCCACCACCATGCCCAGTCTAGACACTGCATGGCCGTCCACCTCCACCAACAGGTCGGGTCTAGATCCTGCATGGCTGTTCACTGCCACCACCAGGCCGGGTCCAGATCCTGCACGGCTGTCCACTCCCACCCTCCCAAGGAGAAACAAAAAAAGAGGATCTCAAAAAAAGTGGACATAAATTAAGTGTCTACTTCCATCCTTAACCTCCCAGACCCCACAAGTTTAGTTACACCTTATCCTGGAACCCCTTCTTCGTCCACCTGTAGCCAATCCTCCCAGCTCGACACACCCCAGGTCCATAACATTTCTCCCTCAGTAAGTAAAAGTTTTTTTTTTTGTAAATAAATTTGTGTTTTCCCCCAATCACTGCTTGATCTTTGTCTCTTTCATCGTCGGCAACACACACTGTGTGCCGTCAACACAGATGTCGCCGTATGCACACACTGTGTTTTTGCCACCTCATATCTCCATGACACACAATATGCAGCTCCTCTTTTTTATTTACATTACCAGCAGCATTGCTTCTTGTGCGTGTAATGGAGCTATGAGGTGGCAAAAAGACAAAGAGGAATAAAAATCCTCCAAAAATAAATATATTAATACAGTAAAAAAGGTCAGGGGTCAACAATGCTCACCTGCCCAAGTGTCAGCACTAGTGCACTCAGGATGCAGTGTTTTCTGCATCCTGAGTGCGCTAGTTCTGACACACAGGCAGGTGAGTAAAGATATGAGGTGGATTAGCTCTATCATCTCTTCAATCTGCAGTAATATATAGAAATAGAGAAAAGGCAGACTGAAGAGACGATGGAGCTAATCCAATGTCACCTACCATAGCACTGACATCAGAAAGAAGAAGTGTAGTGCAAAGCATGGGTTACATAACCCAATTTGGTTATAATCCAATGCCTGTACCATGTGATCTGCATGATAAAGCGAGTGAACTATATAAAAACTGTAGTTGTGAACTGGTGATCACCTTAATAACCTCTAATAATTAGTATTCTAATAGAGAGGACACTTGGAACAGTTGTTTAACTATAGGTGTTTTATTGTCAGCAAACAGTAATGTAAATTTAAAAAATGACAGGTACATAACATTGCACAACATTACAAGAACACTAAACCCTGTCATCTCGCCAGGACAGACGTCCACTCTCAGAAACAAAGTAGGACGCAAATGTATTCTTCATTTGGGCAACTTCAACAGTTGTCCTGAAAGGGTGATGATGGTAATCTGGCAATCGGTTATTAACAGGTTCATCAAGTTCAATGTTGGTTCGCTCTTTAGCCATTATGTAGCTGTGCAGAACCACATACGCCTTGACCACCTCATCGACTGTCTCAATTTTTAGATTCAAAAGATACGATGGCTGGCACTCAACTTCAAGATTAGAATGATGGTGCTAGTGAAAGGGGCCAGTGGTCCCATAAACAATAGTTCAAAAAACTCACTGCACACTTATGAGTTGAAAATTATGCTTTAAGTGAGAATTTATTAATAGTAATTGCTGAAGTGACAGGCAAAATGACGTTTCGGTCAGTTAATAGCCTTGATCACATAGTCACCCATTTAATGAAGCATCTTAAGGTACCTTCACACATAACGATATCGTTAACTATATCGTTGCTTTTTGTGACGTAGCAACGATATCGTTAAGGAAATCGTTATGTGTGACAGCGACCAACGATCAGGCCCCTGCTGGGAGATCGTTGGTCGCTGAACAAAGTCCAGAACTTTATTTCGTCGCTGGATCTCCCGTGGACATCGCTGGATCGGCGTGTGTGACACCGATCCAGCGATGTCTTCACTGGTAACCAGGGTAAACATCGGGTAACTAAGCGCAGGGCCGCGCTTAGTAACCCGATGTTTACCCTGGTTACCAGCGTAAAAGTAAAAAAAAACAAACACTACATACTTACCTACCGCTGTCTGTCCCCGGCGCTGTGCTCTGCACTCCTCCTGTACTGGCTGTGAGCGTCGGTCAGCCGGAAAGCAGAGTGGTGACGTCACCGCTCTGCTTTCCGGTCGCTGCGCTCACAGTCAGTGCAGAAGGAGTGCAGAGAAGCACAGCGCCGGGGACAGACAGCGGTAGGTAAGTATGTAGTGTTTTTTTTTTTACTTTTACGCTGGTAACCAGGGTAAACATCGGGTTACTAAGCACGGCCCTGCGCTTAGTTACCCAATGTTTACCCTGGTTACCCGGGGACTTCGGGATCGTTGGTCGCTGGAGAGCTGTCTGTGTGACAGCTCTCCAGCGACCAAACAGCGACGCTGCAGCGATCCGGATCATTGTCGGTATCGCTGCAGCGTCGCCTAATGTGAAGGGGCCTTTAGATCAAGGATTCAAAGATAATTATCCCTGTGGTGTGGTTGTCATGGTTATGTTCTCTCAGGGCTAATGTTGTTAGCCTCTCTTTCAAGATGGGAGAGCTATTTATACTCGCTCCTAACCTGGTATCCTTGTCAGCTTTAGATTTTCTGCAGTCTGTATGCTTGACCTCTGGAGTGTGTGCTGGCTTGCACAGTGTCTTGCTGTCACATGCTTTATTCATTTTCCTGGACCCCTGGCTTGGCTTCTGACTATTCCCTGACTCTCCCTGTTGGTATCTTGTACTCTCCTGGCTACGACCTCTGCTTGTTTCGCTATTCTTTTATGCTTATCCCTTCTCCCTTCTCTGTTTCCCTGCATCTGGCTCTGCCCCATGACCGCCTCCCACTCTGTCACATGTTCTAAGGTCCTGTTGCTTTACCTGATCACTATGTCACATGTGTAAGGTCCCATTGGTGATCAGGTTAGTACTCTACATCTAGTCCAGCTCTGTTGCTGCTGGGTGCATTTTCCCCTGCAGCAGCAATACCCGGGTATCGTGACATTATAGCTGACCTGATAGTTTTTCTCCCTGGTGTGGTGGGGGGTGTTGGTATGCCATGGACCTCGTACAAGCTCTCACGGGACAGGTTAATGAGCTTTCCCAGCTTTTGCAGAAGCTGTCTGTGGAACAGCAAGCCCTGGTGCACTCGCACCAACAGGTGAAGAGAGATATGGCAGGTGCTTTACAGATGTCTGCTCCATTTTGGACCCGGGAGGGGGGCCCCTCTAATGTATTATTAGCGGACCCCGAACCACCGGTAAAATTACCTGACACTTTTTCTGGGGATAAGAAATTGTTCAGGGTCTTTTAGGAGGGATGTAAGTTGATTTTTAAGTTGCATCCCCAGACCTCTGGAAATGAAAGGCAGGGGGTGGGGGTAGTTATGTCTTTATTAAGGGGGTCCCCGCAGGCATGGGCCTTCTCTCTCTCTCTCCCTCTGCTCCTGAACATATGTCTGTGAACCTGTTTTTTGAGTCTCTGGGGCACATTTATGATGAGCCTGATAGAGTACGTCTGACAGAGGATATGGTGATGAGTGTGACACAGGGGAAGCACTCCGCTGAATGGTTCTGCTCGGATTTTATGCGCTGGGCAGCTGAAGTTTCTTGGATTGATGCAGCCTTGAGGGGGTTGTTCCGCATGGGTCTGTCTGACCGTCTGATGGACGCTCTGGCACTTCATACGCCTCCTGATACCCTGGAGGATGCCATGACACAGGCAGTTCGAATGGACGGAGACTCCGTGCTAGAGGAATGATGCAACAGGAGACTTCCTTATTCTCTAAATTGTGTGACGCTGCACCTGTATCTGAGCCCATAGAGATTGGGTCAGTCCCAATCATGGAGAGAGAGAATCTATAAAGGCATGGATGATTGACCTCGTGGAGACCAAAACACCCAACACTGCGGAGACACCATCACGTGTTTCTCAACGCAGGGATCCAGAGCACTGCCCCCAAATATGCAAATGCATGTAGAGGAGCTGCGGAGACACCATCACGTGTTTCTCAATGCAGGCAGTGAATAGCCAGGCCTTTCCCCGGTAAGAAACAACCAAGGCAAGGGCAGCATCCAATAAAGAAAAACATCCAATAAAGGAAAACCACCTATGCCAAGCATGGTATCCATCCACAGACAGCTGTTTCGGGGTTTTTGCCCCTCATCAGTGTGGAGTAGGAAACTGGCTATCAGAAGCAGTGCCTAATAGAAAGTCTATAAAGGACGGATGATTGACCTCGTGGAGACCAAAACATCCAACACTGCGGATACACCATCACGTGTTTCTCAATGCAGGGATCCAGAACACTGCCCCCAAATATGCAAATGCATGTAGAGGAGCTGCGGAGACACCATCACGTGTTTCTCAACGCAGGCAGTGAATAGCCAGGCCTTTCCCCAGGAAGGAACAACCAAGGGAAGGGCAGCATCCAATAAAGGAAAACATCGGTCGAGACCTTTTATCTTGGAGGTCGATGCGACAGAGGTGGGGTGGAGGCAGTGTTGTCTCAGGGCCTGTCCACCCTTACTAACCTTAAACCCTGTGCCTTTTTCTCTAAAAAATGATCTTCGTCTGAGAGAAATTATGATGTCGGCAACAGAGAATTGTTGGCAATTAAATTGGCCGTCGAAGAATGGAGGCATTTTTTGGAAGGGGATGTTCATCCCATTACGGTCATCACTGATTATAAAAATTTGGCCTATATCGAGTCTGCTAAGAGATTGACCCCCAGACAGGCTCAGTGGGCACTTTTTTTTCTCAGTTTCATTTTACCATTACGTTCCGACCACAGTCTAAAAATGTAAAGGCGGATGCCTTATCCCAAAGTTTTGATTCTGTGTCCCCTCCAGAACCTCTTTCCTCCATTATTCAACCTGGAGTGGTTGTGGCTGAAATCTCATCTGAGTTACAGAGAGAGAGATTTTGGAAGCACAGTCACAAGCTCCCAAGAATAAACCCTCTGGCAAATTGTTTGTACCTGATCATTTCCGTCTCACACTTCTGCAAGAATTTCATGACTGTGTTGAGTGCACGCCCTGGGATTGCAGCTACCCGTGGGGCAGTAGCTAGGATTTTTTGGTGGCCTTCTATGGGTACTGATATTAAAAAGTTTGTGCATTCTTGTGGGGTGTGTGCTCGCTCTAAGAGCTCTCTGGTCCGGCCGGCCGGGGAATTGGTACCTTTGCCAATTCCAGATAAACCTTGGACACACCTGTCCATGGACTTTATCACTAATCTTCCTCCTTCAAAGGGCAACTCTGTAGTCTGGGTAGTGGTTGATAGGTTTTCTAAGCAAGCCCACTTTGTGCTGTTACCTGTGTTTCCTTCTGCTGAAACCTTAGCACGTTTGTTTACTCTACATATAGTTGAATATATCGTTTATAGTTTACTCAACATATAGTCCCTGTGAATGTGGTGTCTGACAGGGGTGTGCAATTTGTTGCTAGAGTTTGGAGGGCTTTTTGTAAGAAGTTGGGGGTTATGTTGTCTTTCTCCTCTGCTTATCACCCGGAATCTAATGGTCAGACTGAATGAACAGATTTTGAGATGCCTTGCCTCTTCCAGACAGGAGGACTGGTGTGAGGTATTACCCATGGCAGAATATGCATTCAACTGTCTTATTAACCAATCTACTGGCAAATCTCCTTTTCAGGTCAATTATGGGTTTGTTCCACAATTTGGAGAATTTTCCCGCATGGATTCTGGTTGCCCTGGTGCTGAGGGTCTGGTGCAACAGTTAAGAACCCTTTGGAGGGAGGTTCAGGGTAATATTTCCAAAGCTCAGAGGAGGTACAAACATTTTGCAGACAGGAGGAGGGGGTCGACTCCTACACTTACTGTGGGGGAGAAGGTGTGGTTGTCTACCCATAACATCAAACTTAAAGTACCCTCTATGAAGTTGGGCCCCAGGTCTATAGGTCCATACAAGATTATAGAGGTAATCAACCCGGTGGCCTATAGATTACAGCTGCCCGTCTCCTTCAAAATATCTAATGTCTTCCACAGGTCCCTATTAAAACCTGTGGGGAAAGTTAAAAAGATTCCTCATCCAATGTTCCGCCAGTGTTGGTAGAGGGTCAGCCGGAGTACGAGGTAGGGCACATCATTGATGCACGGTGGATGCGTTGAAGGTTTCAGTACTTAATACATTGGAAGAGATATTCTATTGAAGATTGGTCACGGGTTCCGGACAGTTCTGTGCATGCTGATCAACTGGTGTGTGCCAGGCACCCTGAGAAGCCTGGGGGTCCAGTGGCCCCCCGTTAAGGAGGGGGTAGTGTCATGGTTAGGACAAGATTAATGTCCTGTTCTCTCAGGGTTAATGTTGTTAGCCTCTCTTTCAAGATGGGAAGGCTATTTATACTTGCTCCTATCCTGGTATCCTTGTCAGCCATAGATTTTCTGCAGTCTGCATGCTTGACCTCTGGAGTCGGTGCTGGCTTGCATAGTGTCTTGCTTCACGTGCTTTATTCATTTTCCTGGATTACTGACCCCTGGCTTGGCTTCTGACTATTCCCTGACTCTCCCTGTTGATATCTTGTAATCTCCTGGCTATGACCTCTGCTTGTTTCACTATTCTTTTATGCTTATCCCTTCTCTGTTTCCCTGCGTCTGGCTCTGCCCCCTGAGTGCCTCCAACTCTCTCACATAGTCTAAGGTCCTGTTGCTTTACCTGATCACTCTGTCACATGTGTAAGGTCCCGTTGGTGATCAGGTTAGTACTAGGCATCTAGTCCAGCTCAGTTGCTGCTGGGTGCAGTTTCCCCTGCAGCAGCAATACCCGGGTATCGTGACAGTAGTATTTCATATAATATGATATGGTGTATCCCCACAAAGAGAGATACAGGCTTAGAAACTGAAGTGTCAGCATCTACCACTGTGCATCCAACAGATAGTGACAGCTCCACACCAGAACCTATTGTGTGGAACCTTCTTTTGTCAGCACCTGTAAAAAGATCCCTGTATCTCTACTTGTGGGGATACACCATATCATATTGTATGAAATATTACACCACAGGGATAATTATCTTTGAATCTTTGACCTTAGATGCTCCATTAAATGGGCAACTATGTGATCAAGGATATTAACTGGCCGAAACTTCATTTTGCCTGTCGCTTCAGCAATCACTATTAATAAATTCTCACTTGAAGCATAATTTTCAACTCGTTGTTTTTAACTATTTAATTTTTAGATTAATGGCTGTCCCTAAAATGCGCCATTTTGAGACAAGGATACCAAAGGCACACTCAACAGTTCTTCTTGCCCTGGTAAATCTGTAATCAAAAATCCTTTTAGTGTGGTTCAAGTCCCTAGTGGAGTATGGCTTCAGGAGGTTTCCACACATCTGAAAGGCCTCATCCCCAACTACAACAAATGACATTGGCGGGCCTTGAGTGTTGTGAAGAGGTTGTGGCATGGGGAAATTACAATGATTTCCATGCAACCTCTGGCCCATGTCCGAGTTTTTAAATGTCTGTGAGTCATTACCATGGCAAAAAGATCCAATGTCCACAGAGAAAAAACCTACAGTCTTCAGTTGCAATTGCCATGAGCACAAAGGAAAAATATTTTTTATAATTAAAGTACTTGGATCCAGTTCCAGCCGGTTTGGTAATCCTGATATGTTTTCAGTCCACTGCTACCAAACAGTTGGGGAAATAACAAACTTCAAAAAAATTGGTCTGCAGTTTGCTGCCAGATTTCCGTGGTGGGTAGGGGGATGAATTCCACACGGAGAACATCCCACAAAGCCCTGCAGGTGTCTGCGACAATCCCACAGAGTGTGGAAATTTCTATCTGAAACTGGAAATGGAGCGATGATTGGCTCTCTCCGGTAGCCAGGAATCTGCCGAAAAGAGAAAGAAAAATATAAATGAGAACAATAATTTTTACGACTTGGGGTTTTGAAAATAAGAGAAAGAAAGAAAGAGAAAGAAAGAAAGAAAGAAAGAAAGAAAGAAAGAAAGAAAGAAAGAATATGGCTTTTAGAACAATAATATTTAGGACAGCATTTTAGCAAAAGGGGATAATATTAAGTACATTGCAGAACAATAATAATTATGACAGGCATTAATATTTACATATTATGTACCTTAGTGTCACCAGAAGATGTTCCTCAGCAGGAATTGCTCTATGGAGCTGGGTGTCCTGCCTCCTGATGGCTCCATGTACACGGTCCTGCAATACCAGAAAGCTGTCTTGAGACATCATCATGTACTCAAAATATTTATGTGGGTTTTCACAGAGCTCAATGAATAAGGAGTGGTAGGCTCCACAGCTCTGTCATAGTTCAAGAATTGGGTGCTGCCCAAAGCCCCGACGCCGTCTTCTCTTTTGTTCTCTTTTCCGTTCTTGCTCACAAGCAAATGCAAAGGAAAGAAACAAGTTGACATCTAAATCCAGATTCCGATAGAAACTCTCCATGCAAAGATCCATCTTGACACAGGATATAGGAGCAAAATGTGAGGATTTCATCTGTACAAGGGTTTATATAGAGAAATCCCATGAGCCACGCCCATTTGGCATGGCTTGTTTCAAGGAAATTCTTCTTGAAACAATGTTTCCTTTTAAACGCATGCGCATAAAAACGCAAACGCATGCAAAAACGCATGTAAACGCATGCAAACATTGTGGTTTTTATCCATCATGCGTAAGTTATTGCAGGAAAAAAATCAAGCGGTTGCATGCGTTTTGCATTGCGTTTGCGGTTGCGCACGATACGCTGCTGACTCAACCGCAAATGTGAACCTAGCCTAAGGCACATCTTTGCTATTCTTGTAACAACCTGTAACCTTTCAAATCCCCTCTATATTTGGATAAAGATCAAAACTGATATCAGTGAGGACATGCTCATGCAGGTTAAAAAGGAAAATCCTCAGCAACTTTTCAATAGTGATGAGCGAATATAATCGTTACTCGAGATTTCCTGAGCATGCTCGGGTGTCCTCCGAGTATTTTTTAGTGCTTGGAGTTTTAATTTTTAGTGCTGCAGCTGAATGATTTACATCTGTTAGCCAGCATAAGTACATGTGTTGATTCCCTAGCAAACAGGCAACCCCCATATGTACTTATGCTGGCTAACAGATGTAAATCATTCAGCTGCGGCGCTAAAAACTAAAACTCTGAGCACTAAAAAATTCTCGGAGGACACCCGAGCATGCTCGGGAAATCTCGAGTAACGAGTATATTCGCTGATCACTAGTTATCAACTTCACTGAATAAATTTTCAACAAAAGCTTAATTCTCCTTGAGGACCACTGCATGGAAATGTCTGGAAAAGCATTACACCTACTTGGCTTGCCTACTCCAACAAGAAACCAGGAAGCTAACCAAATGTGCAGGGAGATTTTCAGAGAAACAAACTACAACATTGATGAACTCACAGCATTTGTCTCTTACAATGAGCCACCAGACCAAAGAAATGCCTACAGCCAAATTTTAAGTTTCACTGCAACCAACAAGAGTGTGATTGTCGTCTTAGTTGTTCCAGGTGGTACAGGAAAGACATTTTTAATCAACTTGCGCCTAGCAAAATTTCAGCAACAATAAAAGATTGCACTTGCAGCGGCATCTTCTGGAATTGCACCTACACTTTTAACTGGTGATGGGACTGCACATTCGACATTCAAGCTACCACTTAACCTGTCTCACAGTGACAGCCCAGTTTGCAACATTGCCAAGGGATCAGGACAGGCCAAACTGCTTCAAAAGTGAAGTGCCATCATTTGGGATGAATGCGTAATGTCACACAAGAGGCCTCTGGAAGCAGTGGACAGACTGCTGAAAGACTTGTGTGGAAACAATTCTATCATGAGAGGTGTAGTTGTTGTTTTGGCAGGTGACTTTCAACAAACTCTACCCGTTAGACCAAGCTCAAACCCTGCAGATGAACTCAATGCCTGCCTACAAGTATCATACTTTTGGAGACAAGTTAAGAAAATGTTGCTGAACACAAACATGAGGGTCCTCATGACAGCCGATGTTTCTGCTGGACTGTTCTCCAAGCAACTTTTGACTATTGGAGATGGCAAGGCACCAGTAAACTCAACCACTGGACAGATCATGTTTCCAAGCAACTTTTGCTACATTGTTACATCAAGTGAGGAGTTAAAAGAAAAGGTTTTTCCAAACATTCAATGCAACTTCAGAAAGTCTGGCGGGCTGAGTGAAAGGGTTATTCTAGCTTGGAAAAATGATAGTGTCAACAAGATCAATCTTCAAACTTTAAGTCTCCTTCCAGGTATGTTCATGCATTATTCTATCCAATAGAGTTCTTCAACTACTTGGAGCAACAAGGACTTCCTCTGCATAAACTCTTTCTATAACCTGGAGCACCTATTCTGCTATTGAGAAATATAGATCCACCAAAGCTGTATAATGGAACAAGACTCTTGATTAAGAACCTGTTAACACATGTAATTGAAGCAACCATTTTGACAGGATGTGCCAAAAGAGAGGTCACTTTCATTCCAAGATTTCCACTCATTCCATTTGAATTGCCTCCAGTTTCCAGTCAGACCGGCATTTGCAATGTTCATTAACAAGACTCAGGGACAGTCCTTGAAAGTAGAATGGATTGATTGGCAATCTCCATGCTATTCTCGTGGTCAACTTTACGTGGCCTGCTCAAGAGTTAGAACTGCCAAAAATCTATTAATTTTTGCATCGGAAGGAAAAACTAAAAATGTTATTTATCAAAAGGCTCTTGAATGAGTTGAAAATAAAATACTATCAATACTTGGATAATCATTAAGTTAATTTATGTAGCAAATCTGTAGTGTTGAGTATATGATGTGAAATGTTTTTGTGTGCAGTATAATCATTATAATTTGTTATAACTAACAACAGTTAGCTACCGTTGCCCGGGCTCTTCAGCTAGTACAATATATAGTTAAGAATATCCACTTATTCTATATATGCATTATTTATATTTTTGTGTGTATTTCTAAATTTTATAAAGTGTATAAAATTATGATAAAATTATGTTGCCAGTGCCATTTCTGTATGTAATAGCAACCTTTACGTAATCATTTGAGCTGGTAGAATATATTCCCTTAGTATACAGAATTCCCTCACATCTGCGTTTAAAATCTGCAAGTGCAATGTGAGAAAAAAATCACATTGCACTTGCAACAATGTTGTTCAATGAAGCAGTGTCCATCTGCGAGTTTTCTCTCACTGGAGTGAGGACACAATTGCAGCATGCTGACTACGGCTGAGTAAAACGGCCGAGATTCACCAATGCAAGTCAATAGATGCGAGAAAAAAATTCATATGCCGTCCAATTTTTATGCACCCATCTCAAGGGAAACCTGACATTTTAAAGATGTCAGTGAGATATATAATTAGCGCAGTGAGTGTGTAGCTTACTGTACATGCATTTAATTAATAAATAAAGAAATAAAAGAAAAAAATTGTGAGGTATCCCCTTTATTTTTAATACCCAGCTGTGGGAAAGCAGACAGCTGGGTGTTCAGTGTTATTATTCTGGGCCAATATTCATGAAGTTTCCCAGGTTATTAATATTAGCTCACAGCTGTCTATTCAATCAGAAAAGAAACCAATTGTATGTAAAATCAAATTTGTCATGCACAAATTAGCAAAGAAATCCTCCCCAAAAAATATGCAATAAAGGACAATATTTTATTAAATAATTTTATACTTTATTGAAAATAATAATAGTATTATATATTAAAAATATTATACAGCTGATAATAGAAGCAACTAAAATAAAGGTACAAAGCAGGCCCAACAATTAATAACAAATGTATCAAAATACCTTACTGGATAATGCATAAAAAAACATGAAAAAGTGAATATGAGAATAAATGAAAAAGCCTTGTGAAATAAACCAAAATGTCATCCGCCATAATACCTATTAATGTTTCAAATATCCAGTGTATAAACCTAGATAAGTGACAACATTTCATAAAAGGGATAGAAAATACTATCAAATGTGCAACAGTGCAAAAAAGTGCAAAAAGTGCTAATGCCACAATATCAGAGGAGTATAACCCAAATAAGAAAGTGCAATAGTGCTGATATTAAAAATTAAACTAGGTATATCCCAATCTAAAGATCACTTAATCCAAGCACTGCCTGCAGCAAATATATAAGGTGCCATAGTGCCAAAAATAATAATTAAACATAAACCCAGCAGGTAAAAACTGAACATAGTATACACATCCCAATCAAGAATTAGTTAATCAAAGCACTGCCTGCAGTGAATATATAAAGTGCCACAGTGCTAAAATACTAATTAAGCATAAATCCATTAGGTAGATACTAACAAATATATAAAAGGCTTCTCAAACCTAAGCGTGCTCCGGGTCACTACGCGTGTTTAGGCGCTTGCCTTCTTCTGAGGGGCGTGTACAATGTAACAAGGAGGCATGCATATTTATATAGCAGTGGGCCAATCAATACCAGGTATTGCATGCCGAGTGATGTGTAGCGGTGCATGTGCAGCCGCCCGGACCGCCAATTGCATGCACCCGGCGTCACCCTGACAACGCACAACAAGGTCCGCAACCACGCCCACATAGTCCCGTGAACAGGGAACGGCCGAGAGCATGTCCCCGGGAGACAGACGCCGGAATGGATGCAAACAGCGGCCGGGAATACCGCGTAAGCGCACCACCACCCGCATGCAAGTTAGGTCTGTCATTCATATAGAACAAAAAAACTCTAGTAAAAACAATGCCTACCATAACCTATGTAAGAAGATCAAACTAAGACGGATGGCATCAAATCAAATGGAAGAGAGAATATATAGTATAACCTATTAATACAGCAAATGTACCAAAAATTCATGTATTATTAACATATGATGTACTATCCCGTCGAGGTGGGGTGGGCCCGTATGACCACCGACAGGATAGTACGTCATACGCGATCGGCTGCGCTCACGGGGGGAGTGTGGCCGATCGCGGCCGGGTGTCAACTGACTATCGCAGCTGACAACCGGCACTATGTGCCAGGAGCGGTCACGGACTGCTCCCGGCACATTAACCCCCAGCACACCGTGATCAAACATGATCGCAATGTGCTGGCGGTACAGGGAAGCATTGCGCAGGGAGGGGGCTCCCTGCGTACTTCCCTGAAATGATTGGTACAAGGCGATGTGCTCACCTTGTACCGAGCGTCTCCTCCCTGCAGGCCCCAGATCCAAAATGGCCACGGGGCTACTTCTGGGTCCTGCAGGGTGTACTTCCGGGTCCAGAGCAGGCGCCTGTAAGCCTGCAGCAGGGCATGCCAGATCGCTGATCTGACACAGTGCTCTGCAAAGTGTCGGATCAGCGATCTGTCACTATACAGTGATGTCCCCCCTGGGGCAAAGTAAAAAAGTTTAAAAAAAATGTTCCAATTGTGTAAAAAAAAAATAAAAAAAAAATGTCCTTAATAAAGCAGAAAAAAATATATTGTTCCCATAAATACATTTCTTCATCTAAATAAAAAAACAAACAAGTACACATATTTAGTATCGCCGCGTCTGTAACGACCCAACCTATAAAACTGTCCCACTAGTTAACCCCTTCACTGAACACCGTAAAAAAGAGGCAAAAAAACACTTTACTATCATACCGCTGAACAAAAAGTGAAATAACACGCGATCAAAAAGACAGATATAAATAACCATGGTACCGCTGAAAACGTCATCTTGTCCTGCAAAAAACGAGCTGCCAAACAACATCATCAGCGAAAAAATAAAAAAGTTACAGTCCTCAGAATAAAGCGATGCAAAAATAATTATTTTTTCTATAAAATAGTTTTTATCGTATAAAAAGCACCAAAACATAAAAAAAATGTAAATGAGGTATTGCAGTAATCGTACTGACCCGAAGAATAAAACTGCTTTATCCATTTTACCAAACGCGGAACAGTATAAACGCCCCCCCAAAAGAAATTCATGAATAGCTGGTTTTTGGTCATTCTGCCTCACAAAAATCGGAATAAATAGCGATCAAAAAATGTCACGTGCCCTAAAATGTTACCAATAAAAACGTTAACTCGTCCAGCAAAAAACAAGACCTCACCTGACTCTGTGGACCAAAATATGGAAAAATTATAGCTCTAAAAATGTGGTGACGCAAAAAATATTTTTTGCAATAAAAAGCGTCTTTTAGTGTGTGACGGCTGCCAATCATGAAAATCCGCAGGAAAACCCACTATAAAAGTAAATCAAACCCCCCTTCATCACTTCCTTGTTAGGGAAACATAAAAAAATGTATTTATTTCCATTTTCCTATTAGGGTTAGGGCTAGGGTTAGGGCTAGGGTTAGGGTTAGGGCTAGGGCTAGGGTTAGGGCTAGGGTTAGGGCTAGGGTTAGGGCTAGGGTTAGGGCTAGGTTTGGGCTTAGGGTTGGGGCTAGGGTTAAGGCTAGTGTTGGGGCTAGGGTTGGGGCTAGGATTGGGGTTAGGGTTGGGGCTAGGGTTGGGGCTAGGGTTAGGATTGGGGCTAAAGTTAGGGTTGGGGCTAAAGTTAGGGTTGGGGCTAAAGTTAGGGTTGGGGCTAAAGTTAGGGTTTCAATTACATTCATGGTTGGGATTAGGGTTAGGGGTGTGTCAGGGTTAGGGGTGTGGTTAGGGCTATGGTTAGGGCTAGGGTTAGGGCTAGGGTTAGGGCTAGGGTTGGGGCTAGGGTTAGGGCTAGGGTTGGGGCTAGGTTTGGGCTTAGGGTTGGGGCTAGGGTTGGGGCTAGGTTTGGGCTTAGGGTTGGGGCTACGGTTAGGGCTAAAGTTAGGGTTGGGGCTAAAGTTAGGGTTGGGGCTAAAGTTAGGGTTTCGATTACATTTACGGTTGGGATTAGAGTTAGGGGTGTGTCAGGGTTAGGGGTGTGGTTAGGGCTATGGTTGGGATTAGGGTTAAGGGTGTGTTTGGGATAGGGTTTTAGTTAGAATTGGGGTTTCCACTGTTTAGGCACATGAGGGCTCTCCAAAAGCGACATGGCGTCCGATCTCAATTCCAGCCAATTCTGAGTTGAAAAAGTAAAACAGTGGTCCTTTCTTTCTGAGCTCTCCCGTGCGCCCAAACAGGGATTTACCCCAACATATGGGGTATCAGCATACTCAGGACAAATTGGACAACAACTATTGGGGTCCAATTTCTCTTGTTACCCTTGGGAAAATAAAAATTTGGGGGGCTAAAAAAACATTTTTGCGGGGAAAAAATTAATTTTTATTTTAATGACTCTGCTTAATAAACTGTAGTGAAACACTTGGGGGTTCAAAGCTGTCAAAACACATCTAGATAAGTTCCTTGGGGGGTCTAGTTTCATAAATGGTGTCACTTGTGGGGTGTTTCTACTCTTTAGGTGCATCAGGGGCTCTGCAAATGCAACGTGACGCCTGCAGACCAATCCATCTAAGTTTGCATTCTAAATGGCGCTTCTTCCCTTCCGAGCTCTGCCATGCGCCCAAACGGTGGTTCCCCCCACACATGGGGTATCACCGTAATCAAGACAAATTGGTTAACAACTTTTGGGGTTGAATTTCTCCTGTTATCCTTGGGAAAATACAAAACTGGGGGCTAAAAAATAATTTTTGAGAAAAAAAAATAATTTTTATTTTCACGGCTCTGCATTATAAATTGTAGTGAAACACTTGGGGGTTCAAAGCTGTCAAAACAAAACTAGATAAGTTCCTAACGGGGTCTACTTTCCAAAATCGTGTCACTTGTGGGGGGTTTCAATGTTTAGGCCCATCAGGGGCTCTCCAAACGGGACATGGTGTCCCATCTCAATTCTAGTCAATTTTGCATTGAAAAGTCAAACAGCGCTCCTTCTCTTCCAAGCTCTGCCATGCACCCAAACAGTTGTTTACCCCCACATGTGAAGTATCGGCATACTCAGAACAAATGGCACAACAACTTTTGGGGTCCAATTTCTTCTCACCCTTGGGAAAATAAAAAATTGGGGGCAAAAAGATTATATTTGTGAAAAAATATTTTTCAAAATCGTGTCACTTGTGGGGGGTTTCAATGTTTAGGCCCATCAGGGGCTCTCCAAACGGGACATGGTGTCCCATCTCAATTCTAGTCAATTTTGCATTGAAAAGTCAAACAGCGCTTCTTCCCTTCCGAGCTCTGCCGTGCGCCCAAACAGTGGATACCCCCACATGTCGGGTATCGGCATACTCAGAACAAATGGCACAACAACTTTTGGGGTCCAATTTTTTCTCTTACCCTTGGGAAAATAAAACAAATTGGAGCTGAAGTAAATTTTTTTGTGAAAAAAAGTTAAATGTTAATTTTTTTTAAACATTCCAAAATTTCCTGTAAAACACCTGAAGGGTTAATAAACTTCTTGAATGTGGTTTGGAGCACCTTGAGGGGTGCAGTTTTTAGAATGGTGTCACACTTGGTTATTTTGTATCATATAGACCCCTCAAAATTACTTCAAATATGATGTGGTCCCTAAAAAAAATGGTGCTGTAAAAATGAGAAATTGCTGGTCAAATTTTAACCCTTACAACAACCTAACAAAAAAAAAGTTTGGTTCCAAAATTGTGCTGATGTAAAGTAGACATGTGGGAAATGTTACTTATTAATTATTTTGCATGATATATCTCTGTGATTTAAGGGCATAAAAATTCAAAGTTGGAAAATTGCAAAATTTGCACCAAATTTCTGTTTTTTCACAAATAAACGCAAGTTATATCGAAGAATTTTTACCACTATCATGAAGTACAATATGTCATAAGAAAACAGTGTCAGAATCACAGAGATCCGTTGAAGCGTTCCAGAGTTATAATCTCATAAAGGGACAGTGGTCAGAATTGTAAAAATTGGCCTGGTCATTAACATGCAAACCACCCTTGGGGGTAAAGGGGTTAAATATTAAATACTACAATAAGGGTGAATCATAAAGTAATGCATGATAAATAATAATTTTAGTAAATAGTTAATGTGATATATAAGTATATATTATATTAAGACAAAAAAAATATATATATATTAAAAAATAATAATAAAGAAATACATTTGTACTAATAGTGATAATAAAGAGTGATGTGTATAAGTACATACATTAATGAATAAATAAATACTGAATATTACACAAAAAATATATGAATAATAAAACAATAATATAGGCATAATAATAATACTCAGAAAATTAAATGAAAAATTAAAAAATAATTAATAAAAAATAATAATGAATATTAATGAAATAATGATAATAGTAATAATAATAATATGTGTGACATTTAAGTACATATATAAGTTAATAATTAATTAATGTTACACAAGAAGTGAATAATAAATGTATACGCAAAGATAATAATCACGAATACATATAAATATTTCTTATTTCCTATGTGTCCATCAAATTAAAGTCCATCAAACTAAATCGACATCAAACAGATCAAATTGTTGATGTTAACATCTTCTGATTGTTTGATAGCTGAAATAGGTCTTCAAAATCTTCTTATTAGTCATAAACTAAAGATGGTCCCAGAGTGAAGAATATAGTATTATGACATGATATGCTAAAAAAATAAAATAACATAAATTCATATATGATAATAATAAGTTAAATATGCATACATAATAAAAATGGAATATAGAAATAAAATATAAAATATATAATTAATAAAATTTAACGATGATCAGAGAAATGTTGAATAACTTAGTGTCTCATTAAAACCCAGAGGTTGAAGTGTACGGAGAGTCCAAATCCATCTAGTTTCTTTTTGGGCAAGTCTGCGGCTAATAATGCCGCCATGTAAATCTGTAACGATTCTGTCAATACCAATTATTCGAAGGCCAGTTGGATCACATTTGTGATGGATCTTAAAATGTCTTGGTAATATTTTTAAATATTCAATTGTTTCTTTCTCAGCAGCAATAATTTCTCTCACATGCTCTTGTACGCGTAGTTTCAAGGATCTCGTTGTAAGACCAACATAAATTTTTCCGCACCGACACGTTGCATGATATATTACTGCTTCGGTATTGCACGTAATGGTCTGTGTAATTTTCTAAGATTTACTATCAGATCCAACAAACATAGTAGCATAGTCAATATTAGAACAGGCAATACAATTGCCGCACGGAGCACATCCCCATTTTTCAATGTGTTTTGAAATCAAAGAAGGAAACAATGTAGACTGATTATTAATGGAATAAAAACTCTTGGTTAAATGATCTTTTAAATTACGTGCCCGGCGTGCTGTTATACAAGGTTGTTCTTGTAAATACTCTTTTAATATAGGATCACTTGTAAGTATGGCCCAATGTTTGGAGAGAATATCCCGCATCACATCCCATTGGGAATGATTAATCTGATTTTAGTATCTTTGTGTGGTTTATACATTGGAAAAATTAAACTCTCACGTTCTGTCTTCATGGCACGATAGTAGGCCTTCTTTATACACCTATGGCTGTACCCTCGATCAATGAATCTCCTCTTCATGGGGATGTGCTCTGTGCGGCAATTGTATTGGGGGTTATTTAAACTTTTATATTTTTTTAATTTTTTTCACATTTTTTTTTACTTTTTTTTTAACTTTTGCCATGCTTCAATAGCCTCTATGGGAGGCTAGAAGCTGGCACCACTTGATCGGCTCTGTGACATAGCAGTGATCATCAGATTATGTGGCACTTATATTGCACACAAGTGGACTTCCTTTCTTAAACCATGTGACTTAGAAAGGTAAGGGGTAAATACATATGCACATGACAGTTTTTACATGAACGTAAATTATGCCTTTATTTTTCTCACTTCACTGTCGGTCCCTATTATACTATTTCTACTCTCGTGAAATTTATGCCACTTCTGTGGTGTAAGGCCCTCATTTGTTTAAATGTGAACACTCCTGGTTGGGTGTAGTGAAAGACCTCTCAGTCCCTATTAAACTATCTATACTGTGGTGATATTGATGCCACTTTGGTGGTGTCTGCCAATAATTTTTGGAAATGTGAACACTCCTGGTTGGGCGTCCATCTGCTGGATTGGGAGTAGTGGAAGACATGTCGGTCCCTATTATGCCATTTCTACTGTGTTGAAATTGATGCCACTTTGGTATTGTCTTCCAATAATTTTTGGAAATGTGAACACTCCTGGTTGGGTGTCCATATGCTGGATTGGGCACATTGGAAGACATGTCGGTCCCTATTATACTATTTCTACTGTGGTGAAATTGATGACACTTTAGTATTGTCTGACAATAAATTTTTGAAATGTGAACACTCTTGGTTGGGTGTTCATCTAATGGATTTGGTGTAGTGAAAGACCTGTCGGTCCCTATTCTACTCTCATGAAATTGATGCCACTTTGGCATTGTCTGCCAATAATTTTTGGAAATGTGAATACTACTGGTTGGGTGTCAATCTGCTGCATTGAGTGTAGTGGAACACCTGTCGGTCCCAATTATATTATTTCTACTCTAGTGATAATTTACGCTTCTTCTGCGGTGTAAGGCCCTCATCTGTTTAAATGTAAACACTCCTGGTTGGGTGTCCATCTGCTGGATTAGGCATAGTAAAATATCTGTCGGTCCCTATTATACTATTTCTACTGTGATGAAATTGATGCCACTTTGGTGGTGTCTGCCAATAATTTTTGGAATTTCGGGGTCTGCTTCATGCTTGTTGCCTGTAGCAGTTGGCCTCCGAGACCATCAGGCCTCCACTCCCTTGGACTCAACTACCCGTGTTACTATCCTTAAATTTGTCTGATAATGGTAATCTGCAAGACTAATATTTGTGCAACCTGAGTGTGGCATGAAAACAAGGTAGAGGTGTTTCATGTGGCATCAGGGCTCCCAGCAAAGGAGGCCTACACGGATCCCTCACCCACCTGGTCTTACTATGACATTCAATTGAAAGCTGTAAATGCTGTCCCAGACCCCGATACCTCATGCCTGGCTGATTGCTGCAGTGCCATGCTGTAATTTGTACTGTAGGTGAGTTGAGGCCACTTTCCTGGTGTCTGTCCCTCATTTGATGTGTTTTGACAGCATTTGGGGCCGTTATAAGGTGTTGTGCATGCGTTTGTTTTCGCCTCCCATTGACATGAATGGCATTCAGTTATGTTTGGCGAATATTCGATGAATTATTCATTGAATATTGCAAATTCGTCGATTGTAATCCAATCCAAATATTGAAAGGTTTGCTCATCTCTAGTTATGACAACCTTTGCTACATTTGTAGCTATAGTCTTTCTCAATTTTGTGTGTGGGCTGTGTCTTGTTTTGTGGCTATTGTGGCTATGTACTGCTTCTAGAAGTAAAATACTGTGGCCCCAATTCTCCAAGACTGCCATTTTGCATGGCCTTCTTGATAAACAATGTCCTAGAGTAAAATGTGTCCAATTCATTAATAGGTGAGCGTTGCTTGGAGAATTGTGCCACCACAACAAATGTACTGCAGTCAGAGACAGGGAATGAAGTACATTTCTGTTGTAATTTAAGCCACTTTTGTGCCATAAATTTTGATGAATTTGCCACCCACACTTGTACATGTCCTCTTGTATTGGTTGAAGCATCTTTTTATTCATCTTTACAGAATGTGTGGGAATATTTTATCTTTAACACAGTCAAACAAAATATGCTTTCTAAGGAAAAAAAATACTTTAGAAAACATTTTGTTGCCAGGTATAATGGCATGTTTGCTGAGGTTGTTTTCCTGTAAATGCTTTGCAGTAGTATGTTTGTTTGCATAAGAAGCAGCTTGAGAACTATTTGTATTAAGTACATAATCTTTAGCCTCAGTACTTAATTAAAAGATTAAAAGCAGAATATACTGGTACTGCATATAATCTACAAATATGCTGTGGTGAAATGTCAAGATCAATTCTTATTTCTAAAGAAAACAGCCAGCATTTAGATTGAGATCTCAGAAACTAGTTTACCTCCAGCATGCAAGTACTTTACTTCAATAAAATTAATGTGCATGTTAAGAGCCCATTTTGAAATAAGCACTTTTGGTGACACTTGTACCCAATTATCGGCCTACCTAAACAGGCCAGCAGACATCCCTTAAAAGAGCGAAACATTCATAGGTCAGGTGAGAATATTTTTAAGCTTATTTACAATTCAACAATCTCAGCTGCACAGCATCCTGTGCTGACATGACATGTGCTGTCGACAACATGAAATTATATGGGTACAGACAGGGTTGGACTGGGGTATCTGAGGCCCACAGGGGAAATAGGCTCTAGGGGCCCACTCTACAGCTATATGCAAATATTTGTTAGCTGTTAACCCCAATATAGTGGATGTCAACTGTAAAACACAGGCGGCTTCTGCACATCTACTGTGCGCCACCATAACTGGGATGTACAACTACAATACTTTGCATTAATGGTGATCTTTGATGAAAACAAGTTATTACAAATCCACAGGTTAGGTAGGTGACTTATTGATCAGTAGAATCTGACCATTGCAAACTGCAATGATGGGAAGAATGTGGAACTTTTATCCCTGACAGGACACTTTTATCCCCATTTTAAATTGGAGCAGCAGGTGGGATGTCTGACCTCATCTCCATTTATCATCATTGGGGGCTTCCAGAAAAAGCCAAGGGCAGCCACTTAGGGAATGAATGGATCAGTGGTGGAGTCGTACATGCCGCTCCATACTAATGGAGATAAAAGTTGTGGATTCTGCAGATTGGTGCAGGTCCCAGCAGTCGGACCCCTACCAATCTATAACTTAACACTTATCCTTTGGCCACATTCACTGTTGTGAATTCTGTGGCTGAATTCACTCCTGTGGTCACAAGTGGTACTGCAGCTTCTGAGCTTCCTTCCTCAGGTGTTCTGGTGAGCTCATTAGCTGCTTCGTTACTTAACTCCACCTGATGCTGCTATCCTTGCTCCTAGTCAATGTTCCAGTGTTGGATATGAGCTTCTCCTGATTGTTCCTGTGACCTGCTGCTCTGTATAGCTAAGTGCTTTTTGCTATTTTGTTGCCTTTTTTCTGTCCAGCTTGTCTTTTGTTTTGCTGGAAGCTCTGAGACGCAAAGGGTGTACCGCCGTGCCGTTAGTTCGGCACGGTGGGTCTTTTTTGGCCCCCTTTGCGTGGGTTTTGCTTTAGGGTTTTTTGTAGACTGCAAAGTTCGCTTTACTGTCCTCGCTCTGTCTAAGAATATCGGGCCCCACTTTGCTGAATCTATTTCATCCCTACGTTTTGTCTTTTCATCTTACTCACAGTCATTATATGTGGGGGGCTGCCTTTTCCTTTGGGGTATTTCTCTGGGGGCAAGTCAGGCCTATTTTTCTCTTGCGCCAGGAGACCCTGCATTGAGTAGTGTCGATGCGTTTTTCCTGGCACTCGGATTACTGTTATGTCTGCTAATGAAAGGTGTAATGAAGGCAATCCAGAGACACAGTGTGCCTAGCGATCAGAGCGCACACAGTGATCTGACAAATACCCAAAAACAAAAGAACGAGCTCTGAGACGTGGAAACTCTGTAGACTGCACACCTGATCCTATCCTAAACACAACTAAAAGTGGCTGTGGATTGCGCCTAACCACTACCTATGCAACTCGGCACAGCCTAAGAAACTAGCTAGCCTGAAGATAGAAAAATAGGCCTGACTTGCCCCCAGAGAAATACCCCAAAGGAAAAGGCAGCCCCCCACATATAATGACTGTGAGTAAGATGAAAAGACAAAACGTAGGGATGAAATAGATTCAGCAAAGTGGGGCCCGATATTCTTAGACAGAGCGAGGACAGTAAAGCGAACTTTGCAGTCTACAAAAAACCCTAAAGCAAAACCCACGCAAAGGGGGCCAAAAAAGACCCACCGTGCCGAACTAACGGCACGGCGGTACACCCTTTGCGTCTCAGAGCTTCCAGCAAAACAAAAGACAAGCTGGACAGAAAAAAGGCAACAAAATAGCAAAAAGCACTTAGCTATACAGAGCAGCAGGTCACAGGAACAATCAGGAGAAGCTCAGATCCAACACTGGAACATTGACTAGGAGCAAGGATAGCAGCATCAGGTGGAGTTAAGTAACGAAGCAGCTAATGAGCTCACCAGAACACCTGAGGAAGGAAGCTCAGAAGCTGCAGTACCACTTGTGACCACAGGAGTGAATTCAGCCACAGAATTCACAACAATTCACACGTTCATTATTAGGTTAGTATTTTACATCATATTTGTAAGTCAAAACCAGGAGTGAAACAATCATAGGAAAAGTATAATAGAAACATATGCACCACTTCTGTATTTACAGTATAACGCACTCCTGATTTTGGTTTACAAATACTTAGACAAAATATTGACCAAATACTGAATGTGTGAACATGGCCTTAGAAAAAGTGATTACTTGTAGAATCGCTGTAAAAACAGTTGTGCTCAAAAGTTTGCATGCCCAGGCAGAATTTTTGCTTCCTTGACCTTTATTCAGAGAATATGAATGATAACACCTAAACATTTTCTCCGCTCATGGTTAGTGGTTGGGTAAAGCCATTTATTGTGAAAGTATTGCACTCTTTTTGGCAAACCGCCTCCAGTTCCTGTAAATTCGTGGGCTGTCAAGCATGAACTGCACGCTTGAGATCTCCCCAGAGTGGCTCAATGATATTGAGGTCAGGAGACTGAGATGGCCACTCCAGAACCTTCACTTTGTTCTGCTGTAGCCAGTGTCAGGTCGACTCGGCTTTGTGTTTTGCATCGTTGTCATGTGGGAACATCAAAGTACATCCCATTCCTATGAGCAGCTTCTGGGCTGATGAGTGCAAATTTGCCACCAGTATTTGCTTTTAACGTGCTGAATTCATCTTTCCTTCAACTTTGACCAAGATTCTTGTGCCTTTGTAGCTCACACATCAACAAAACATCAGCGATCCAACTCCGTACTTTACAATAGGATGGTGTTCCATTCATCATAGGCCTTGCTGACCTCTCTCCAAATGTAACGCTTATGGTTGTGGCCAAAAAGTTCAATTTTGGTCTCATTACTTCAAATTCCCTTGTTCCAATAGTTTTGAGGCTTGTCTCTGTGCTGTTTTGCATATTGTAGGCAAGATACTTTGTGGCATTTGCGCAGTAATGGCTTTCTTCTGGCGACTCGACCATGCAGCCCATTTTTCTTCAAATAACTCCTTATTATGCACCTTGAAACAGCCACAATGCTAGTTTTCAAAGAGTCCTGTATTTCAGCTGAGTGATTTTCTTTGCATCCCGAACAATTTCATTGGCAGTTGTGGATGAAATTTTTGTTGGTTTACCTGACCATGGGTTTGGGTTTTGTTTTTTCAGTGTCCCTGATTTTCCATTTGTTGATCACAGTTTGAACGCTGCTGACTGGCACTATCAATTCCTTGGATATCTTTTTGTATCCTGTCAGTGGCTGGATGAAATATGCCAGAGCCTGTCTGGATCCCAGAAACTCACTCAGCTTTTATGCACACACACACTGTTTACAAGCAAACAGGTCACAGGTGAGGATGTTACCTTTAGTAGCCATTCAAACCCATTTGTGTCAACTTCTGTGCATGTTGTCAGGCCAAAATCACCAGGGTATGTGAAATTTTGATCAGGGTCATTTGGATGTCTTGGGCTTCACCCAACCACTAACCATAAGTGGAGAAAAAGTTTTGGTGTTATCATTTGGTGTTCCTTTGAAACGCGTTGGTACGCTTTTTGGCCCCAGTATTGCTCCGTAGCTTAGTTTGTGACATCACACGCCAGACAGTCCTGTCGGCCATCTTTTCCCCTTTTCCTCCTGCACACATCCTGAGATGCCACCGCCCGGGGTTTCTCTGGCTCTGCACAGCACTTCCTCACCTGTGTTCTGCCGACGCCCGCCTCCCTCCTGCCGCTGCAGACTCTCCAACTCTCGGCGATCAGTGCCCCGTCTATCTGGTGAGTCTCACATCTATGCACCAGTTAGTCATATGCACAGCCCCTAAAGCATCACCATCAGCTGTACATTACAGCGGCCTGCAGGGGACCAGTTTTCAGCGTGTAAATTTACGGTGGAACTTCCAGAGGTACAGAACCCGTCCTTAGGTCACATGTATCTCACTCATCGATACATACTGGGTTAGTGTGTACTGTATATACACCGTTTGTATGTCCTACCCTAGATTCATTTCCACCACACCTATGTATCACACATTTCTGTTATAGACCTTTACATCATCCAATTTACGTGGACCCCCCAGTGATTCAGATGCGCCCCTCTCTTCCTTCTCTGATCGCTTTTTCAAAGTATAGTGACACACATTTTTTATCGGATTAAACATAGGTTTCTTTATTTCCCTCAAGCGTGGTTTCGATTCTTTTTCAACATCTACATATCTGTACAAGGAACAGTTAAACTCAGTGTCATGATGAAGAAGATGAAAAGACACTTATGGTACTTGTGCAAGGAACTGATCGTTCGATCTTTGTTTGATAATGCGGTGTCAAATAACACAAAATGTTTGATGGTGGCAACCCTACAAACACCAGCTGGAAAACATCCTCCCAAGAAGATAACTGTTGATTCAGCATCAGTTGTGACTAAGAACCTGGAAGACTTTGTCACTCAGAAAACCTACAGGTTCTTTTGCATGAACGGCATTTCATCAGTGTTCCTGTCCAAGGATGTAGGCTAACAGCCTGCCAAGTAAACAGTGGTAAGACTGTGGTAAGTAACTAATGATACTGCAAAACGTGGAGTAGCACTGATGGAAGAATATAACAAGATGCATACAACAAATGAAGAACAGAAACAATTTCTGCTGTTCGCAGACAAGGAGTTTTGAGAACGACATGGAGACAGAATGAAAAAGAAACTCATGGCCTGCAAATAATAAGTGACACTATCAAACAAGTATTTAACTGGCAGGCAACAAAAGTAACTATTTTGCTGAGAAATAAACATGATTTGTAATTGCCAATCATAATGGTTAATTTTTACCAAGATATGTTCAAATTAGTGTTGAGCGATACCTTCCGATATTCAAAGGTATCGGTATCGGATGGTATCGGCCAATATCCAAAAAATATCGGATATCGCCGATACCGATACCCTATACCAATGCAAGTCAATGGGACACAAATATCGGAATGTATCCTGGATGGTTCCCAGGGTCTGAAGGAGGGGAAACTCTCCTTCAGGCCCTGGGATCCATATTCATGTAAAAAATAAAGATTAAAAATAAAAAATATGGATATACTCACCCCTCCGGAGGACCCTGGCTGTCACCGCTGCAAGCGTCTGCCTCCGTTCCTAAGAATGCAGTGAGTGAAGGACCTTTGATGACGTTGCGGTCAGGTAACCGGTCACCTGACCGCTCATGTGACCGTGACGTCATCGAAGGTCCTTCACTCACTGCATTCTTAGGAATGGAGGCAGACGTTAGCAGCAGTGACAGCCTGGGTTCGCTGGAGGGGTGAGTATATCCATATTTTTTATTTTTATTCTTTATTTTTTACATGAATATGGATCCCAGGGCCTGAAGGAGAGTCTCCTCTCCTCCAGACCCTTGGAACCATACGCACCACACACGCCGATTCCGATTTCTGATATCGCAAAAATATCGGAACTCGGTATCGGAATTCTGATACAGCAAATATCGGCCGATACCCAATACTTGCAGTATCGGAATGCTCAACACTAGTTCAAATGACTACATATGTTAATTGATAGGGACCTGTAAAATTAAAAATATTTTTAAAATGTTTATTTAGTTTTTTACCCAAACTAATCATTTCAAAGGTGCCCCATCAAAAAATTTAAAATATAACTTTTTTGCTTGGACTAAGGACCACTCTAGGGTACAGTCAACACTCTTTGTATAGAGAGCAGTGGCTCTAACTGCACCTCCGGCACTAACTGACAGCTGGCCCTAATGCTGATCCTAGTGTCAGTCAGTGCTGGGGTCACACTTACAGCAGAAGTCACAATTGGGCTCCCACCCACAAAAAAAAAATAATATTTGGCGCGGTCACAGAAGAGCACATCTCACAACTTTGTAGCCCTTACAAAGTAATTTTCCTCCTATTGAAGCCCCTGAGTGTAGTCCTTTCATGGCCCACATAAAGTATTATGCCGACCCCAAAAAGTATCACACTCCCATCATGACCCAACTCAGCATGATGGACCCAACTCAGACCTCCATACAGTGTAATGGCCTTCCATACACTACACATACCCTTACACCCCTGCACACAGTATGATGGCCAGTACACAATTCTATACACATGAACAAGAAATCATGAAGCATAAACGCAGTATATGGCTGAGAGCAATATAGTGCAGCTCTCCCAAAATCAGTATCCAGACACACTGGGTCACCAGGACAACTCCAACAATCATGTACTACAGCAAAGAAACGGAGTATAAAAATCCCAAGGATCATAATAGAAAAGACAACTTTATTGGTACAAAAATACATAGCAAAAAGATATGATCTATTAACCCCTTAGCGACCGCCGATACGCCTTTTAACGGCGGCCGCTAAGGGTACTTAAACCACAGCGCCGTTAATTAACGGCGCTGTGGAAAAAGTCCATAGCGCCCCCCAGAGGCCGATTTTCTCCGGGGTCTCGGCTGCCGAGGGTAGCCGAGACCCCAGAGAACATGATTCGGGGGGTTTTTAACCCACCCCGCATTTGCGATCGCCGGTAATTAACCGTTTACCGGCGATCGTAAAAAAAAAAAAAAAAAAGCGATCTCTTTTTAATTTCTCTGTCCTCCGATGTGATCGCACATCGGAGGACAGAGAAAAGGGGTCCCAGGTGGCCCCCCAATACTCACCTAGCTCCCCCGATGCTCCTCGTGTCTCCCGGTGGGCGCCGCCATCTTCAAAATGGCGGGCGCATGCGCAGTGCGCCCGCCGGCCGGCACCGGGAGAATCTTTGGGGTCTCGGCTGCCGGGGGTAGCCGAGACCCCAAAGAGCACGATCGGGGTCGGTATTACCGACCCCTGTTTTGCGATCGCCGGTAATTAACTGTTTACCGGCGACCGCAAAAAATAAAAAATAAAAAAAAAAGTAAAGTGTAATTCTCTGTCCTCTGATGTGATCGCACATCAGAGGACAGAGAAATAGGGGGATTCGGGGACCCTAGCATACTCACCTAGGTCCCTGGATCCTCTTGCTGCTCCTCCTGGCCGCCGGCAGCAGAACATGGCGGACGCATGCCCAGTGCGCCCGCCATCTGTCTCCATCTGCCGGCCGGCAGGAGAACAGCAGTTGGGGCTAAAATTAGGGTTAGGGGTAGGGTTAGGGTTAGGGTTAGGGGTAGGGTTAGGGGTAGGGTTAGGGGTAGGGTTAGGGTTAGGGGTAGGGTTAGGGGTAGGGGTAGGGGTAGGGTTAGGGGTAGGGTTAGGGTTAGGGGTAGGGTTAGGTTAGGGGTAGGGTTAGGGGTAGGGTTAGGTTAGGGGTAGGGTTAGGGTTAGGTTAGGGTTAGGTTAGGGGTAGGGTTAGGGGTAGGGGTAGGGTTAGGTTAGGGTTAGGGGTAGGGTTAGGGGTAGGGTTAGGTTAGGGGTAGGGTTAGGGCTAGGGTTGGGGCTAAATTTAGGGTTAGGGTTGGGGCTAAATTTAGGGTTAGGGTTGGGGCTAAACTTAGGGTTAGGCTTCTTTCACACTTACGTCGGTACGGGGCCGTCGCAATGCGTCGGCCCGACATACCGACGCACGTTGTGAAAATTGTGCACAACGTGGGCAGCAGCTGTAGTTTTTCAACACATCCGCTGCCCAATCTATGTCCTGGGGAGGAGGGGGCGGAGTTACGGCCACGCATGCGCGGTCAGAAATGGCGGATGCGACGTACAAAAAAACGTTTCATTGAACTTTTTTTGTGCCGACGCTCCGCCAAAACACAACTGATCCAGTGCACGACGGACGCGACGTGTGGCCATCCGTCACGATCCGTCGGCAATACAAGTCTATGGGCAAAAAACGCATCCTGCGGGCACATTTGCAGGATCCGTTTCTTGTCCAAAACGACGGATTGCGACGGAATGCCAAACGACGCAAGTGTGAAAGTAGCCCTAGAGCTAGGGTTAGGGTTGGGGCTAAAGTTAGGGCTAGGGTTGGGGCTAAAGTTAGGGTTAGAGCTGGGATTAGGGTTAGGGTTTGGATTAGGGTTACGCTTGGGATTAGGGTTAGGTTTGGGATTAGGGTTAAGGCTAGGGTTGTGATTAGGGGTGTATTGGGATTAGGGTTAGGTTTGAGGTTAGGGTTGAGATTAGGATTAGGGGTGTGTTGGATTTAGGGTTTTGATTAGGGTTATGGTTGACATTAGGGTTGTTTTGGGGTAAGGGTTGTGATTATGGTTAGGGTTAGTGATTAGGATTATGGATGAGGTTGGGATTAGGGTTAGGGGTGTGTTGGGGTTAGGGTTGGAGCTAGAATTGGGGGGTTTCCACTGTTTAGGTACATCAGGGGGTCTCCAAACACTACAGCCAATTTTGCGCTCAAAAAGTCAAATGGTGCTCCCTCCCTTCTGAGCTCTGCCGTGCGCCCAAACAGTGGGTTACCCCCACATATGGGGCATCAGCATACTCGGGATAAATTGGACAATAACTTCTGGGGTCCAATTTCTCTTGTTACCCTTGTGAAAATAAAAACTTGGGGGCTACAAAATCTTTTTTGTGAAAAAAATAATATTTTTTATTTTCACGACTCTGCATTCTAAACTTCTGTGAAGCACTTGGGTATTCAAAGTTCTCACCACACATCTAGATAAGTTCCTTGGGGGGTCTAGTTTCCAAAATGGGGTCACTTGTGGGGGGTTACTACAGTTTAGGTACATCAGGGGCTCTGCAATCGCAACATAATGCCCACAGACCATTCTATCAAAGTCTGCATTCCAAAAAGGCGCTCCTTCCCTTCCGAGCTCTGCCGTGCGCCCAAACAGTGGTTTACCCCCACATATGGCGCATCAGCGTACTCGAGATAAATTGGAAAACAACTATTGCAGTCCAATTTCTCCTGTTACCCTTGTGAAAATAAAAACTTGGGGGCTACAATATCTTTTTTGTGGAAAAAAAAAAATTTTTTATTTTCACGACTCTGCATTTTAAACTTCTGTGAAGCACTTGGGCATTCAAAGTTCTCACCACACATCTAGATAAGTTCCTTGGGGGGTCTAGTTTCCAAAATGGGGTCACTTGTGGAGGGTTTCTACTGGTTAGGTACATCAGGGGCTCTGCAAACGCAACATAATACCCGCAGACCATTCTATCAAAGTCTGCATTCCAAAACGGCACTCCTTCCTTCCGAGCTCTGCCGTGCGCCCAAACAATGGTTTACCCCCACATATGGGGTACCAGCATACTCAGGACAAATTGGACAACAACTTTTGGGGTCCAATTTCTCTTGTTACTCTTGTGAAAATAAAAATTTGGTGGCTAAAAAATCTTTTTTGTGGAAAAAAAAAATATTTTTTATTTTCACGGCTCTGCATTATAAACTTCTGTGAAGCACTTGGGCATTCAAGGTTCTCACCACACATCTAGATAAGTTCCATGGGGGGTCTAGTTTCCAAAATGGGGTCACTTGTGGGTGATTTCTACTGTTTAGGCACATCAGGGGCTCTCCAAACGCGACATGGCGTCCAATCTCAATTCCAGCCAATTCTACATTGAAAAAGTAAAACGGCACTCTTTCTCTTCCAAGCTCTGCGGTGCGCCCAAACAGTGGTTTACCCCCACATATTGGGTATCAACGTACTCAGGAGAAATTGCACAACAACTTTAGTGGTCTAATTTCTCCTGTTACCCTTGTGAAAATGAAAATTTGTGGGCAAAAAGATCATTTTTGTAGAAAAAATGCAATTTTTTTTTTTCACGGCTCTACGTTATAAACTTCTGTGAAGCACATGGGGGTTCAAAGTGCTCGCCACACATCTAGATAAGTTCCTTAAGGGGTCTAGTTTCCAAAATGGTGTCACTTATGGGGGGCTTCCACTGTTTAGGCACATCAGGGGCTCTCCAAACGCGACATGGCGTCCAATCTCAATTTCAGCCAATTCTACATTGAAAAAGTAAAACGGCACTCCTTCTCTTCCAAGCTCTGCGGTGCGCCCTAACAGTTGTTTACCCCCACATATTGGGTATCAGCGTACTCAGGAGAAATTGCTCAACAACTTTTGTGGTCTAATTTCTCCTGTTACCCTTGTGAAAATAAGAATTTGTGGGCGAAAAGATCATTTTTGTAGAAAAAATGCAATTTTTTTTTTCACGGCTCTACGTTATAAACTTCTGTGAAGCACATGGGGGTTCAAAGTGCTCGCCACACATCTAGATAAGTTCCTTAAGGGGTCTAGTTTCCAAAATGGTGTCACTTATGGGGGGCTTCCACTGTTTAGGCACATCAGGGGCTCTCCAAACGCGACATGGCGTCCAATCTCAATTTCAGCCAATTCTACATTGAAAAAGTAAAACGGCACTCCTTCTCTTCCAAGCTCTGCGGTGCGCCCTAACAGTTGTTTACCCCCACATATTGGGTATCAGCGTACTCAGGAGAAATTGCTCAACAACTTTTGTGGTCTAATTTCTCCTGTTACCCTTGTGAAAATAAGAATTTGTGGGCGAAAAGATCATTTTTGTGTAAACAAAAGCGATTTTTTATTTTCACGGCTCTACGTTATAAACTTCTGTGAAGCACTTGGGGGTTCAAAGTGCTCACCACACATCTAGATAAGTTCCTTAAGGGGTCTAGTTTCCAAAATGGTGTCACTTGTGGGGAGTTTCCACTGTTTAGGTACATCAGGGGCTCTCTAAATGTGACATGGTGTCCGATCTCAATTCCAGCCAATTCTGCATTGAAAAAGTCAAACGGCGCTCCTTCACTTCTAAGTTCTGCGGTGCGCCCTAACAGTGGTTTACCCCCACATATGGCGTATTCAGGAGAAATTGCATAACAAAATTTATGGTTACATTTCTGTTTTTACACTTGTGAAAATAAAAAAAATGGTTCTGAATTAAGATGTTTGCAAAAAAAAGTTAAATGTTCATTTTTTCCTTCCACATTGTTTCAGTTCCTGTGAAGCACGTAAAGGGTTAATAAACTTCTTGAATGTGGTTTTGAGAACCTTGAGGGGTGTAGTTTTTAGAATGGTGTCACACTTCATTATTTTCTATCATATAGACCCCTCAAAATGACTTCAAATGTGATGTGGTCCCTAAAAAAAAATGGTGTTGTAAAAATGAGAAATTGCTGGTCAACTTTTAACCCTTATAACTCCCTAACAAAAAAAAATTTTGTTTCCAAAATTGTGCTGATGTAAAGTAGACATGTGGAAAATGTTATTTATTAACTATTTTTCATGACATATCTCTCTGATTTAAGGGCATAAAAATACAAAGTTTGAAAATTGCAAAATTTTAAAAATTTTCGCCATATTTCCGTTTTTTTCATAAATAATCGCAAGTAATATCGAAGAAATGTTACCACTAACATGAAGTACAATATGTCACGAAAAAACAATCTCAGAATCAGCGGGATCCGTTGAAGCGTTCCAGAGTTATAACCTCATAAATTGACAGTGGTCAGAATTGCAAAAATTGGCCTGGTCATTAAGTACCAAATTGGCTCTGTCACTAAGGGGTTAAAATAATGCACCGAAACAGGTAGTAAATAGAGAGAAACTCTAGGTATACTGGTGTAAATGGGAGACACTAAATGTATCCGGGGATAAGCATGCTGCTAGCGATGCGGCTACTACAAAATCCTATCATTATAGGGTGGTTCCTACAAAATCTCCAGGTGTCAGAGACAATACCCCATGAGGAACATACCTAACAAATAAATAGCCTATGCGTGCTTACCCATAGTATGGCCGGACAGCTCACCCACTGTGCACCAGGAGCCCCTTGACGCACGTTTCGCCACCAAGCTTTTTCAAAAGGGGTTAACTATCAGCTGTTCAAATACCTTTAAATAGTCAGGGAACCGGAACTGCCGCTGGAGTCCGGCGCCTGCGCGTGTGAATCCAGGCTCCACAGCCCCTGTGGCTGTCACCGTCATGCGCGCATTAGAGCAGAAGTCCGCCGCGTGATGTCATTTGACATGCGCACAAGACGGGTATAGATAACCACAGGAGGAGTGGAGAGAACCGGGCCCACACCGCGCCTGTGCACCCAGAGCGGCCTTTAAACTGTGGACGATAGGTGCGGCCATATTGTAAGGGATGTCTGTGGTCTATAAGAATACCGCTGTAGGAATAACTGGCACTAAAATGCACCGTTCATCCCCAACCACAGCGGTGAACTGTCAGAACGTTCGTGGAACCGCATTACTATCAAAATACTAACACAGACTAAAGATAGACTGTGACACATACAGTGAATGTGAAATAATGAAAACATATGAGAAAAGACAAGGACAATAAAAAGAGTATATGAATATATAACATCGATGGGACAAAAAGTGACAAAAATAATTAATACATGTGCAGCAATAAAAGATGAATAATAAGTAGGAAGAAAACCTTCCTAATACACAAGTGATCATATAATAAGCAAAATGACACATATAATAATATTGCACGAAGAGTGTATCCTCCGTAATTCATCCTAGTGATTCCAAAGAAGAAGGCGATTCCAGAGCAAAAAAGAGAAAAGATCTCAAACAGGTCAGGCCGACCAGCATAAATAAACTAAATAAAAAAGGAAAAAAGAACAATAAGCAAAGAAAACATATTAAAACATTAAGAAATAAAGTGGAGGCGACCCACACAAATCAGGAGATGAGGAGGACTCAGACCCATATAACACGAGTATCATATATATGGTGCACGCCAAAAAAACGAAAAGCACCAAAAGATTGGCACCATCGAGAGATCGGCGCACATCCCACACAGAAAGATACCACCTACAGAAGCGGAGCAAAACTAAGGATACCACCAACAGAAACGGAGCAAAACTGATTGATTCGTTTTAGGGGCCAAGGTATCAAGGGTGACAATCCACCTACACTTGCATTGTGCCGTTAATTGGTTAAGATTGCCACCCCTGATACCCCCATGTATTCTATCAATGCCCCTTACTTTCAAGCCACTGGGATCGGAGCCATGGCATTTCCTAAAGTGCCTAGGTATGGTCTTTAACAATGATACATCTAAGGCATCCTTAGCGGCTAGAATGTTGCGCACGTGTTCGCGTGTCCTTATTTTAAGTTCCCTAGATGTGAGACCGACATAAATGAGGGAGCAGGGACAGGTGGCATAGTAAACCACGTGAGTAGTATTACAAGAAATATATTCTCGAATCTTGTATTCCCTGTTCCCATCAGAAGTTTTGAAGGGCCCACATCTAAGTACATTAGGACACGCGACACACGAACCGCATGGGAAGCATCCAACTCTAGGGCAACCAGTGGTAAAAAAAAAATTTCTGTGCCGCCACATAGTGACTTTGCACAAGATTGTCCCTGAGATTCCTCCCCCTGCGCTGTGTAACACTTGGGACTTGTGGTAGATGAATCCCCAGGATATTATCAGTACGCAAAACCGACAAATGCCTTGTCAAAATCTCCCGCATCCGATCCCAATGGCAATTAGAAGTAGATATAAACCTAATTTCAGATTTTCCCGCAGATCTTTTCTGCTTGGATTGTGTCAATAGATCCTCTCTCGCGGTGGCTCTAGCCCGTCTATATCCCGCCTTGATACACCTACGGCTATATCCTCTGGCCCTAAATCGATCGGCAAGGGCCAAGGACTGTCCCTCAAAGCTCCGGCCTATGCAAATTTGTTTTTGGGATACTGGGAGAGGTCCATCTTCCAGGGGGACCAAGCACATGCCGCGGACTCAGTGGTGGGCTGGTTTCGGTACATCGATGATGTATTGATGATTTGGAACGGTGACAAAGCCAGCCTATCCATATTCATGCGGGATTTGAATGACAATTCTTTTAATTTGAAGTTTACTTATTTTTGACATCAGAGGAAAATTAATTTTCTTGACATTACGTTGTGCGTCGCGGAGGATGGTTCCATTGAAACGGACCTATACCGTAAAGAGACATCTGTGAACTCGTTGTTACATGCCTCCTCGGCACACAACTATTCTGTCATTAAAGCCATCCCGGTTGGCCAATTCTTGAGGGGGAGGTGGGTCTGCTCTACCAATGCTCGCTTTGAGGGACAGTCCTTGGCCCTTGCCGATCGATTTAGGGCCAGAGGAAATAGCCGTAGGTGTATCAAGGTGGGATATAGACGGGCTAGAGCCACTGCGAGAGAGGATCTATTGACACAATCCAAACAGAAAAGATCTAGCGGCAAATCTGAAATTAGGTTTATATCTACTTCTAATTGCCATTGGGATCGGATGCAGGAGATATTGACAAGGCATTGGTCGGTTTTGCGTACTGATAATACCCTTGCGATTCATCTACCACAAGTCCCATGTGTTACACAGTGCAGGGGGAGGAAGCTCAGGGACAATCTTGTGCGAAGTCACTATGTGGCAGCACAGAAATCTTTTTTCACTGCTGGTTGCCTTAGAGTTGGATGCTTCCCGTGCGGTTCGTGTGTCGCGTGTCCTAATGTACTTAGATGTGGGACCTTCAAAACTTCTGATGGGAGCAGGGAATACAAGATTCGAGAATATATTTCTTGTAATACTACTCACGTGGTTTACTATGCCAACTGTCCCTGCTTCCTCATTTATGTCGGTCTCACATCTAGGGAACTTAAAATAAGGACACGCGAACACGTGCGCGACATTCTAGCCGCTAAGGATGCCTTAGATGTATCATTGTTAAAGACCATACCTAGGCACTTTAGGAAATGCCATGGCTCCGATCCCAGTGCCTTGAAAGTAAGGGGCATTGATAGAATACATGGGGGTATCAAGGGTGGCAATCTTAACCAATTACGGGCACAATGCGAGTGTAGGTGAATTGTCACCCTTGATACCTTGGCCCCTAAAGGGTTAAACGAATCAATCAGTTTTGCTCTGTTTCTGTAGTTGGTATCGTTAGTTTTGCTCCGCTTTAGTAGGTGGTATCTTTCTGTGTGGGATGTGCGCCGATCTCTCAATGGTGCCAATCTTTTGGTGCTTTTCGTTTTTTCGGCGCGCACCATATATATGATACTTGTGTTATATGGGTCTGAGTCCTCCTCCTCTCCTGATTTGTGGAGTCGCCTCCACTTTATTTTTTAATGTTTTAATATGTTTTCTTTGCTTATTGTTATTTTTTCCTTTTTTATTTAGTTTATTTATGCTGGTCGGCCTGACCTGTTTGAGATCGTTTCTCTTATTTGCTCTGGAATCGCCTTCTTCTTTGGAATCACTAGGATGAATTACGGAGGATACACTCTTCGTGCAATATTATTATATGTGTCATTTTGCTTATTATATGATCACTTGTGTATTATGAAGGTTTTCTTCCTACTTATTATTCATCTTTTATTGCTGCACATGTATTAATTATTTTTGTCACTTTTTGTCCCATCGATGTTATATATTCATATACTCTTTTTATTGTCCTTGTCTTTTCACATATGTTTTCATTATTTCACATTCACTGTATGTGTCACAGTCTATCTTTAGTCTGTGTTAGTATTTTGATAGTAATGCGGTTCCATGAACGTTCTGACAGCTCACCGCTGTGGCTGGGGATGAACGGTGCTTTTAGTGCCAGTTATTCCCACAGCGGTATTCTTATAGACCACAGATATCCCTTACAATATGGCTCTGGGTGCGCAGGCGCGGTGTGGGCCTGGTTCTCTCCACTCCTTCTGTGGTTATCTATACCCGTCTTGTGCACATGTCAAATAACGTCACGAGGCGGACTTCCGCCCTAATGCGCACATGACAGTGACAGCCACGGGCTGTGGAGCCTGGATTCACACGCGCAGGCGCCGGACTCCAGCAGCAGTTCCGGTTCCCGGACTATTTAAAGGTATTTGAACAGCTGATAGTTAACTCGTTTTGAAAAAGCTTGGTGGCAAAACGTGCGTCAAGGGGCTCCTGGTGCACAGTGGGTGAGCTGTCCGGCCATACTATGGGTAAGCACGCATAGGCTATTTATTTGTTAGGTATGTTCCTCATGGAGTATTGTCTCTGACACCTGGAGATTTTGTAGGAACCACCCTATAATGATAGGATTTTGTAGTAGCCGCATCGCTAGCAGCATGCTTACCCCCGGATACATTTAGTGTCTCCCATTTACACCAGTATACCTAGAGTTTCTCTCTATTTACTACCTGTTTTGGTGCATTATTTTAATAGATCATATCTTTTTGCTATGTATTTTTGTACCAATAAAGTTGTCTTTTCTATTATGATCCTTGGAATTTTTATACTCCGTTTCTTTGCTGTAGTACACAATTCTATACACATTATGATGGCCCGCATGGAGTATGATAGACCCCACTAGCCCTCAAAACAGTCTAATGGCCCCCACATAGCCCTCCAAATACTACAATGGATATCACAAAAGCCTCCAAATATTATAATGGCCCACATAACCGTACAAATAGTATAATGCCCCCCCACTTACAGAAGAATAAATCATATAATGACCCACATATAGCCCTACAAATTGTATGGTAGGCCCCATATACAACTGCAAACTATATAATGGCTTCTAAATAGACCTGTAAACTGTATAATGGCCCACACGTACCCCTGCAAACTGTCTTATGGCCCATACACAGCCCTGAAAATTATCCTAGGGCCTACAAACAGCCCTGCAAATCGTATAATGGCCCTTACATAGCCCTGCAAACTGTATAATGGTCACTATATAGTCCTATAAACTGTATAATGGCCCCCACTTGGCCCTGTAAAAATATTTTATTGTTCAATACAGCCTTTAAAATTGTACAATGGTGCTCATATAGCCCTGAAAACTGTATAAAGGTCCTCACTCTGCCCTGCAAACTGTGTAATGGCCCCACATAGGCCTGAAAATTGTATAATTGCACAATGTAACTTTGTAAACTGAATAATGGCCCCCACATAGCCACAAAAACTTTTTTAGGGGCCCCATACAGCTCTCCAAACTGTATAATGGCCCCCATATAACCCTTAAAATTGTATTATGGCCTTAATATACCCCTAGAAATTGTATACTAGTCCCTATATAGCTCTGCAAGCTCTTTAGGGACCCCAACATGCTCTCAAAACAATATAATTGCCCCATTGATTTACAAAATAAAATAATCAAAAAGTCAACTCCTTCCAGGATGCTGGTACAGTTGAAACTGCGATGTCAGGATGGGGACCCGGGAGACAGCACTGGGACCCCCTGACTCACGGACCCCATAGCTGCCACATGGTCTGATGCTATTAGTGGTACGTCACTGGCAAAGCATACAACTGCAATTGCGATGATTTTCTCTAAAGGCAGTGACCTCTATCAGCATCATATTGTGCTTTGCCACACTGCAAAATTGGCTCATGAATAATTCCCCAAACCTTAATCGATTGAGCACATATTTGATGTGACAGAAAAACTAGTTCTAACTATGAAAGTCCAACCTGCAACCTAAAGTCCCTAAACCATATCTTACTACGTCCTGTGATGTAATAAAGAATTTATGAGTGTTCTAAACTAACTTAAACTGTATTGTTAAATTTTAGAATTCAATCTTGGTGTACACCAAGTATATTTCATGGCCAAAAGTATATTAAAATGTATTAATTCCAATTCATACTGTGTCAGTGATGCTAATGACATCACCATCACCATAATGTCAATTTTAGCAGGCGTTCTAAGCAGATATTATATAGAGGCAGCCTGGATTGCTAAAGAGAAAACGTATTTAAGCAATAATAAGCATCTGGAAGTCATTTTACTAAGTCGTTAGGATGCTGCCTTTCAGGCACATGCTAATAAGAGGGATTGTATGTTTGAGCGGGATACTCTTTTATCAATGGCCAAGTTCATGAAGCTGATGAGTGTGAAGAGCAGAACAATATATAAATTTATAGCCATGTATATTTTAAATAAACTGTGAATCACATATAAAGTCACAAGTTTATGCAAGAACATAAATAACAATGCAACGTTACTGTAACGAGAAAGTTAAAGAGGTGTTCTCATCTTCTGTTTATCTGTCTTTAGGACTAAACTGTTCCCCTGCCTTATGGCCTCCTGCTTCACTCCAACACCTCATATAGTAAAGTCCTTTTATCTATTACTGGTGTCTGATGGACAGCTCTGGTCACATTCTCCACCATCAGCAGCCATTGTATAGCTAAGGGTCACAAACCTGTAGCTTGGGAACCACATTAGCTCCAAGTCTAGCAAACCGGTATGAAGAGCACATCTCAAAATGGTGAATTTTGTGGTAGCCCTGCAAAGAAGAGCAGATATGGATTCACATGTACTCGTCTTAGGGTTTAGAGATAATTTAAGGATGGTAAGATATAGACAGGCTTATACTACTTGCCAAAGGAGGTGCTTAAAGCTGGACAGTACATTGTGTGGGGGGTGATTTATGCGAGAATACTGAATGGAGGTGTTCTGTCTCTTCCTGATGGCTGCAAATCCCAAGCGTTCTAATTATCAACTTTTTAGATAATTGTGTGACTGGTACTTACACCACCAAGCGTTCACAGACAGTTTAACTCCTGCGGCACTGCAACTGTAGATAGACGAGGACAAACGGTGCTGTTTTCTTCCAAAATCATGTATTAGTTACAATGAACAGTAGGTAAAAAAGAGTAATCTGTACAGGGCAGTACATATGAGTCTTGAGTAATGGCTGCTGTAGACTAAACTGAGGAAGAAGGAAGGAGCAACCTAATACAGAGCTCAACTGGGTGAGGGACATAGGGACAATCTTCACACAATCTAATTATTCCTAGCAACAACAGGGAATTTTGTTGATTAGAGGAAAAAACTAAGACAGAGAAATATATATTACAGGCTGTTCCCATTCATGGGACACAACAGGAGGTATTGTGGGAAACCCAGGATCTCGGTATACTGCTTTGTTGTGATTTCTGTGGAAAAGCTTTGGTTATCATTATACCTCTAATAGGGGCTATGGATGCCACTATTGTGAGGGGGACAGAAGCTGAATGTGGCTCGTGACCCTCTCTCAGAGATGAATGTGGCTCTCAATGTTAGAAAGGTTGGGGACCACTGGTATGGATAGAAGTGCTGGACAGTTTGTAAGGAAAGCAGCAGTATCAAAAAAATGGCCGATGTCCAGGAAATCCATCAGAGATCTTATTCTCACAGTCTTATTTAGCTGTCTTTTTTTCTGAGCTTCTCCCGGCTGATTTGTGGCCACAGACTGCATTAAAGTTGTTACTGAAAGGGATATATTTAAAATGAGATATGATTGGGGAAAACAAGAAAAAATATGGAGAATGAATACAACTTAAACAATATCATACAATGTCAATCAACAGCTTCTAAGGCCAGCAGGATATTGTCATGTAGTATAAGAGATATGAACTCGCAGAACAGGAATGTAATCCTACCACTTTATAAAGTGTTCATGTGGCCTCATCTGAAATTTGCAGTCCAGTTCTGGGCACCAGGTCACCGAACGGAGGGCCTGTAGCTAAAATAGACATAACGAAGAGCTACAAAACTAGCTGGTCACAATGGAAAGCGTGGATGATCTTTAAAAAAGGCTTTGATCCATTTTAGAAGAAAATAACAAAAATGTAGCATGCATATGTGAAAAAATATACATATATTTTCAATATTGATCCAGTCTATCGACATTCGGGATCAAGAGTGAAAAATTTGCTCTTTAAGGTCAGATTGGTTCATGCTTTGCTGTACCCTTTTTAATCATCTCCAATTACTTGGTTGAACTTGATGGGCATTTATCTTTTTGCAACAGTACTAACTATGCCCCTGACTTCTAAAGATTTAACTATTTCATAGAAAATATGTATTTATTTACTAAAACAGACACATGTGGAGATGACAGGTCCTCTATATAGAATGATAATGCACATGGGAAGTATAGACCGATGCAGATCTAAACAATGCTTTATTTCTTTTTAATCTGTTACTTACAATGTAAATATAGAATAAAAAAAAAGTAAAATTTTAAGAAAAGTAAGTGCTACAAGTCAGAGTTAAATGTAAGCCACAAGTTATACATTGAACATAGAGACACACTAGTCCTATTTTAACCATTTCTGAATGTGCTAGATCTGGTTAGCTCAAAAACTCATTTACACCGCCAAACACATTCATATTTCTCACATATATTATGAGAATCCAATCGATTTCCCATAAAATGGGGTTTTCAATTCCTTAAAACACGGGAAAGATGAATAAAAATGCTCTAAAACAATAATAATAAAAACTGTATTCATCTCTATAATCACCTGCCATTTTATCGCATATCCTCTGGCAGTGTCCCATCAGCGATGCTACATACGTGTTACACGCACCCAACACTGAACTCAGTAGTCATGCGCCGTACGATTTACACCACTGGGAAATAATATAGTGCCTCCTCTGGATAAGCAGAAGAATGATGATATCAGAACTGTTTGCTTCTATTCATCTTTTAACTAGCAAAAAAACTCCATTTAACTTTTAGTTATGTAAAATCTTAAGGAAAATTTCAACAATGAAGGAAAAAACAATTAAGAAATAAATGAACTATAAGATCCATAAGAATTAGGCTTTAATGTCAATAAACACACAAAACAACATTTAAACAAGACTTTAAGAAAAAACAGTTTAGCATTTCAAAGTTGACTTTTATACTCATTTGTGAAACACAAGACCTGTAGTCGGTTATTGATACAGCTTGTGTTCTGTCCTCACTAGCTGAGGCAGGCTCATACGTAGCTATACAGTCAGCTAAACCGCTATACCGGGGTCCAATAAGGAGACTGTGGTTGAGTCTGTGCTTTATTAAACGTAGTGGTATATTGATGCGGTGAAACTGTGAACAATGATATACATAGAATCAGTGCATGGTATAGAACAGATACATACTACACATGATGTACATTATGCATAACATTTAGAAGGCTAGTAACTGAACTAGGAGTACAACTGGTTAAACTAAGCTAATATAGATCAGGAATATCTATATGAAGCATAAAGACATACCGGCAATGCAATCGCAAGGGGGATGAAGTGAAGCGTCTTTCCTTGAAGGCAAACTGAAGAAAGTGAAAGGAAAAATGGAGGGAAATGGAGGCTGAGCTACCATAATGCATTGCAAAGGAGGAGGAGAATCAGACATGGATAATACAAAAACAAGATTGAACTGCCAACATAACTCTGACCGCTAGAGGGAGCCAAAGCATCACAGATGAATAAAGGCATGAATATATCAATACTGTATACTGAGGAAACTGCAATTATGCAAGCAAATAATCAGGGTAACAATATTAGATGGCGGAGACAGAACACTCCCCGTCTGGCATCAACGGATGTCACTATTCCTTTCTTCCGAAGGCAACAATAGGACCAGTTCAGATACCGGTCTGGAAAATGTCTTAGGTTCATTCCCTTTGGTCATCCTTAGCTCAACTTTGCGGACGTTGCCGTCCTTGCTCGGGAACGTTGCGGTAACTAGACCAAGTGGCCACTGGTTCCGGTGAATCTGACAGTCTTTCACAAGAACAAGGTCACCTATGTTCAGATTAGGTTTAGTAGATTGCCACTTCGTCCGTGGCTGCAGGGTAGACAAATATTGTTTGCGCCACCTGTCCCAGAAAGTATTTGCAAGACTTTGTACCTGTCTCCATTGGCGCTTGTAGAGGTCCTTCGCGTCGAATCCTCCTGGAGGGGCACTGGACAGTCCTGTTTTCTGGGTAAGTAAAGTAGCTGGAGTCAATAACAAGGGCTCCTCAGGGTCGTTAGGAACTGGAACCAGGGGTCTTGCATTGATTATAGCTGCAGCTTCAGCCATGAAGGTGATGAGACTTTCGTGGGTAAGCCTCACTGCTCCTTTACATTTTTCCATGTCACGAGTTCTGGTGGTCCTGAATGAGCGAGCTATATGAGTCAGGCAGGTAATGGCTCGAGTAAGTGACTTACAACTTGAGAATCTGTCGAACCTGCAAGATCCAAGCTGGATAACATAGGTCATTGTATGTAGTGTAGACACCTGAGGGCGGATTTCAGCATCTGAGTCCTCTCCTACAAGTTCGAAGGTGTCTGGAAAACATTCCTCAATGTACAATAGTTTTGGTCCAGAGAGCCACGTTGTGCTTCCTAGTCGACTTGCGTCAACTGCTCTAGTTGCATGATCTGCGGGATTCTGGTCTGTGGGTATGTAATGCCACTGCTGTGGGTGAACTGATCTCCTGATACGTAGCACTCTGTTATTGACATAAACGTAGAATCGCCTGGTTTCATTGTGGATATATCCCGGGACTACTTTGCTGTCTGAGTAGAACTTGGCTTGTGTCAGGTCGATATCCATTTCGGATGCGATGAACTCCGCTAACTCAACGGCTAAGACTGCGGCACAAAGCTCTAACCTGGGTATAGTGTGCTCTGGTTGTGGTGCGAGTTTGGCCTTTCCCATGACGAAACCAATGTGGCACTGACATTTGGAGTCTACAGTTTTGAGGTAGGCAACAGCGGCAATTGCTTTGACAGAAGCATCTGCAAATACGTACAGTCTTTGGCTCTGTATCTCAGTAGATGGCACAGGGGTGTATGGTCTTGGCATATGCAAGTTGGAGAGTGCCGCTAACGAGTTCTTCCACTCTTCCCACTGGATCCTCTTATCAGGTGGCAGAGGTGCATCCCAGTCAGATGTTTCCCTAGTTAAGTCTCTTAGTAGGGCCTTGCCTTGTATAGTAACAGGAGCTGCGAAACCCAAGGGGTCGTACAGACTGTTGATGGTAGACAGGACGCCTCTACGTGTGAAAGGCCTTTCTTCCTGGCTGACCTGAAAGGTGAAAGTGTCTGATTGTAGATTCCAGAGAAGCCCGAGGCTGCGTTGCATTGGTGCGGGGTCTGACCCCAGGTCCAGGTCTCTGAGACCATTACATAGGTCTTGAGAAGGGAACGCTTCCATGAGTTCTTGGCTGTTTGAGGCTATTTTATGAAGCCTAAGGTTCGAGTAGGCAAGCATGTCCTGAGCTCTCCTGAGAAGACTGATGGCAGTCTCATTTGAAGGCATGGCTTTTAGACAGTCGTCGACATAAAAGTCCTTTTCTATGAATTGTCTGACATCTGCTCCGCATTCTGCTTCTCCTTCCTGAGCCGACCTTTTGAGTCCGTAAATGGCGACTGCAGGTGAAGGACTGTTGCCAAAGATGTGCACTCTCATGCGATACTCTGTGACTTCTTTAGTAGGATCATTGTCTCTGTACCAGAAGAATCTTAGGAAGTTCCTGTCTCTCTCTCTCACAAGGAAACAATGGAACATTTGCTGGATGTCAGCGATGAAGGCAATGGAATCCTTACGGAAGCGCATAAGTACACCCAGTAGTTTGTTATTGAGGTCTGGTCCTGTCAGCAGAACGTCATTCAGGGAGACATCATTAAATTTAGCACTGGAATCAAACATGACTCTGATCTGGCCTGGTTTCTTAGGGTGGTATACTCCGAACATGGGTAGGAACCAGCATTCTTCAGAGTCTTTGAGAGTGGGAGCTAGTTCTGCGTGACGGTTTTCAAAAATCTTTGACATGAAGGAGAAAAAGTGATCTTTCATCTCTGGTTTCTTTTGCAGATTACAAATGAGAGAGGAGAAACGTTGTAATGCCTGATTTCTGTTGTTCGGTAGACGTGGTCTGTGGGTTTTGAAGGGAAGAGGTGCGACCCAGCTGTTGGTCTCATCTTTAACGAGTCCCTTGTCCATTACCTCTAAGAACAACTTGTCCTCTACCGACATTGCCACTTGGTTGTCCTGCTTAGTTCTTTGGAAGACTGTGCCCCCTAACTGATCCTCATAGCTTCCCGACACTATACTGCTGTCGTGAGTAAAGTCTATTAAATGATCAGGTAGTTGGATGCTGTGTGGCAGTTCCCTGACATGGAACTCATTGTTACAAGGTTGAAACAGAGATGGACGTCCTTTCTCCAATGTATTTGTCAGCATGCTTGTCACAGAAGATGGGGCGTGCATGCGTCCCAAGCATACGTTGCCAATTATGACCCATCCTAGGTCTAGCCTTTGGGCATAGGGAGCATTGTGGAGTCCGTTGATATGACGTCTCACTTTATGAACCTGTAGGATATCTCTCCCCAACAGCAGAATTATCTGGGCCTGATGGTCGAGTTCCGGTATGAGGTGTGCTATTTGTTTTAAGTGAGCGTGATGGATTGCTACATCTGGCGTAGGGATTTCAGATCTGTTGTCTGGGATCTGGTTACATTCGATGATCGTAGGTAGTGGTAGGCAGAATTGTCCGTCTAAAAACTCGATCTGGTAGTCAGTAGCTTTCCTGCCTGCTGTTGTCACAGTACCTGCACACGTCTTTAAGGAGTAGGGAGTGCTTGGCCCTTTGATGTTGAATAGGTCAAAGAACGTTGATCTAGCCAAGGATCGATTACTTTGGTCATCTAAGATAGCATACAGTCTTACAGCTTGGTCTCTATGGCCCTTCGGGTATACTTTGACGAGGCATATTTTTGAACAGGACCTACTGTCTATTGTCCCTTTGCAGACCTCGGTGCATTGTGAAGTGATCTCTGGCGTAGCTGTATCAGTGTTCCTTTCCTCCCCGCCATGCTCACTGTCAGCTGGCGTGTTTTGTGTACTCCATGGTGCTGGGCCAGGGTGTAGAGCGGTGTTATGATCTGTGGTGCCACATTCTGTGCATTTTACACTGACCTTGCAATCCTTGGCGAGATGAGCTGTGGACGAGCAGCACTTGTAGCAGATACCGTTTTCTTTCAGGAAGCTTCTGCGATCTGGCATAGATTTTCCTCTGAAGGCTCTGCATTTCAGGAGAGGATGAGGCTTCTGATGAAGTGGGCACTGCTTGTCAGGGTCCTGCACCTTTGTCTCTGATTGGGAGCAGCCAGCAGACCTGTAATTAGAACCTGGAGAAGAAACATAAGTCTTGTGTACTTCCACAGATGTTCTGCGTGGATTTGCAGGTGGTGACGGTGTGGCATATGGTATTGCAAAGTCAAAGCTGGGATCGTTTCTAATTCTTGCTTGTTGGTGTATGAAGTCAACAAAAACGGAGAAGGGAGGGAATGGAACGCTGTGTTTGTATTTGTACGTGGAACCATGTGTGAGCCACCTCTCCTGTAGATTGTAGGGCAACTTCTGGACTATAGGGTTAACACCTCTGGCTGTGTCGAGAAATGCAAGTCCCTGTAGGTCGTCCTCGTATTTGGCAACTTGGACTTCCTTTAGCAAGTCGCTTAGCTCTCTAAGTTTCTGGAGACCTTTGTTAGATATTTTAGGAAAGTCATCGATTCTTTTGAACAAGGCTCTTTCTATTACTTCTGCTGAGCCGTAACACTCATCCAGCCTTTTCCAGATCTCTTTGAGGCCGGTCTCAGGGGGGTTTATATTAATGTCTCTGATTAGGGTTGAGCGAAACGGGTCGAACATTTTCAAAAGTCGCCGACTTTTGGCTAAGTCGGGGTTTCATGAAACCCGATCCGACCCCTGTGCGGGGTCGGCCATGCGGTACGCGACTTTCGCGCCAAAGTCGCGTTTCAATGACGCGAAAAGCGCCATTTCTCAGCCAATGAAGGTAAACGCAGAGTGTGGGCAGCGTGATGACATAGGTCCTGGTCCCCACCATCTTAGAGAAGGGCATTGCAGTGATTGGCTTGCTGTCTGCGACGTCACAGGGGCTATAAAGAGGCGTTCCCGCCGACCGCCATCTTACTGCTGCTGATCTGAGCTTAGGGAGAGGTTGCTGCCGCTTTGTCAGAAGCAGGGATAGCGTTAGGCAGGGTCCATTAACCACAAAACCGCTTGTGCTGCAGCGATTTGCACTGTCCAACACCACCCTCGGTGTGCAGGGATAGTGGAAGTTTTTTTTTTTTTTTTTTTCCCCTCAGCGCTGTAGCTCATTGGGCTGCCCTAGAAGGCTCCCTGATAGCTGCATTGCTGTGTGTACGCCGCTGTGCAAACCAACTGCTTTTTTCAAAGCACAAATCCTCTTGTTCCTTCCTTTCTGCACAGCTATCTTTTTTGTTTGTCCACACTTTTTATTTCATTTGTGCATCAGTCCACTCCTTATTGCTGCCTGCCATACCTGGCTGAGATTACTGCAGGCAGGGAGATAGTAGCTGCCTGCCATACCTGGCTGAGATTACTGCAGGCAGGGAGATAGTAATTGTAGGACATTCCCTGTTTTTTTTTTTTTTTTTTTTTTGGTGGGAGATTAAGATTGGCAATTTGGCATTTCTGCTAGAGTGCCATCCCTGTGTGTGCCATCTCTCTCACATAGTGGGCCATAGAAAGCCTTTTCATTTTTCTGTATTTTTTTTTGTGGGGTGTATAAATTCTCCCTGATAAAAATACAGTGGGAGATTAATATTGGCCTTTGGGCTTGTGTGCCAGTCCTGAGTGTGCCATCTCTCTCACAAATAGTGGGCCATAGAAAGCCTATTTTATTTTTTTTGGGGTTTTATAAATTCTCCCTGAAAAAAAGGGAGATTAATATTGGCCTCTGGGCTTGTGTGCCAGTCCTGAGCGTGCCATCTGTGCCAGCCCTGAGCGTGCCATCTCTCTCACAAATAGTGGGCCATAGAAAGCCTATTTAATTTTTTTTTTGGTTTTATAAATTCTCCCTGAAAAAAAGGGAGATTAATATTGGCCTCTGGGCTTGTGTGCCAGTTGTGAGCGTGCCATCTGTGCCAGTCCTGAGCGTGCCATCTCTCTCACAAATAGTGGGCCATAGAAAGCCTATTTAATTTTTTTTTTGGTTTTATAAATTTTCCCTGAAAAAAGGGAGATTAATATTGGCCTCTGGGCTTGTGTGCCAGTTGTGAGCGTGCCATCTGTGCCAGTCCTGAGCGTGCCATCTCTCTCACAAATAGTGGGCCATAGAAAGCCTATTTAATTTTTTTTTTGGTTTTATAAATTTTCCCTGAAAAAAGGGAGATTAATATTGGCCTCTGGGCTTGTGTGCCAGTTGTGAGCGTGCCATCTGTGCCAGTCCTGAGCGTGCCATTTCTCTCACAAATAGTGGGCCATAGAAAGCCTATTTAAATATTTTTTTGGTTTTATAAATTCTCCCAGAAAAAAAGGGAGATTAATATTGGCCTCTGGGCTTCTGTGCCAGTCCTGAGCGTGCCATCTGTGCCAGTCCTGAGCGTCCCATCTCTCTCACAAATAGTGGGCCATAGAAAGCCTATTTTTTTTTTTGGGGGGGTTTTAGAAATTCTCCCTGGAAAAAAAAAGGGAGATTAATATTGCCCTTTGGGCTTGTGTGCCAGTACTAAGCGTTCCATCTCTCTCTCTCTCTCAGTCAGTGGGCCATAGAACGCCTATTTTTGGTTTTATTTGTTTTCTAAATTCTCCCTGAAAAAATCATTTTATTTTATTTGGTTTCTAAATTCTTCCTGATAAAATCATATTTTTTTTATTATTTTTTTTTCTAAAGTCTCCCTGAAAAAAAAAAAAAAAAAAAACAGTGGGAGATTAATATTGGCCTTTCTGCTTGTGTGCCAGTCTTGACTCCTGGGTGCGTCATCTCTCAGTCAGTGGGCCATAGAACGCCTATTTTTGGTTTTATTTGTTTTATAAATTCTCCCTGAAAAAATCATTTTATTTTATTTGGTTTCTAAATTCTTCCTGATAAAATCATATTTTTTTTATTATTATTTTTTCTAAAGTCTCCCTGAAAAAAAAAAAAAACAGTGGGAGATTAATATTGGCCTTTCTGCTTGTGTGCCAGTCTTGACTCCTGGGTGTGCCATCTCTCTCTCTCTCTCTCTCTCTCTCCAATTGTGGTCCATAGAAAGCCTATATTTTTTTTCCTTGATTTGGGTTCCAAAATCTACCAGAGAAAATAACTCCATCAATCATTGGTAGAAAAATATTGGCCTCTGGGCTTGTGTGCCACTCCTGATTCCTGTGTGCGTCATCTCTCAGTCAGTGGGCCATAGAACGCCTATTTTTGTTTTTATTTGTTTTATAAATTCTCCCTGAAAAAATCATTTTATTTTATTTGGTTTCTAAATTCTTCCTGATAAAATCATATTTTTTTTATTATTTTTTTTTCTAAAGTCTCCCTGAAAAAAAAAAAAAAAAAACAACCAAAAAAAACAGTGGGAGATTAATATTGGCCTTTCTGCTTGTGTGCCAGTCTTGACTCCTGGGTGTGCCATCTCTCTCTCTCTCTCTCTCTCTCTCCAATTGTGGTCCATAGAAAGCCTATATTTTTTTTCCTTGATTTGGGTTCCAAAATCTACCAGAGAAAATAACTCCATCAATCATTGGTAGAAAAATATTGGCCTCTGGGCTTGTGTGCCACTCCTGATTCCTGTGTGCGTCATCTCTCAGTCAGTGGGCCATAGAACGCCTATTTTTGTTTTTATTTGTTTTATAAATTCTCCCTGAAAAAATCATTTTATTTTATTTGGTTTCTAAATTCTTCCTGATAAAATCATATTTTTTTTATTATTTTTTTTTCTAAAGTCTCCCTGAAAAAAAAAAAAAAAAAACAACCAAAAAAAACAGTGGGAGATTAATATTGGCCTTTCTGCTTGTGTGCCAGTCTTGACTCCTGGGTGTGCCATCTCTCTCTCTCTCTCTCTCTCTCTCTCTCTCTCTCTCTCCAATTGTGGTCCATAGAAAGCCTATATTTTTTTTCCTTGATTTGGGTTCCAAAATCTACCAGAGAAAATAACTCCATCAATCATTGGTAGAAAAATATTGGCCTCTGGGCTTGTGTGCCACTCCTGATTCCTGTGTGCGTCATCTCTCACTCAGTGGCCCATAGAAAGCATATAGTTTGTTACATTTGTTTTCTAAATTCTCCCTGCAGAAATCTATTTTTTTTTTTTGGGGGGGTTTCTAAAGTGTTCCTGAAAAAAATAAAAATAAAAAAAAAATAATAGTGTGACATTAATATTAACATTTGTGCTTCAGTGACAGTCCTGCGTGTGGGGCATCTCTCTAATTTGCAGCCACCAAAAAAAGAGTGTGTAACATTGGGCCTGATTTTCGCTGTGGTCTCACCAACCTGTAAAGGGGTAGCTAAATCATACTGAAGTTATAGCTCACCGTGTAAGTTGTGTGACTGCAACAAATAACGTTAGTTTGGTTACGTTTTTAAAACAATGAGGAAGTCTAGTGGAAGAGGTCGTGGCCGGGGGCGTTCATTGTCAGCTGGTAATGAGGGTAGTGGTAGTGGTGGAGCATCAGGTGGTCGTGGGGAAAAAAATATTGCACCTAAGTCTGGAGCTGTGGAGCCAGGTTCGTCGTCCGGCTACACAAGGCCTCGAACGCTCCCTTTTCTGGGATTAGGAAAACCGCTTTTAAAGCCGGAGCAGCAAGAGCAAGTTTTGGCTTATCTTGCTGACTCAGCCTCTAGCTCTTTTGCCTCCTCTCGTGAAACTGGTAAAAGTAAAAGCAGCGCGTCGTTAGTGGATGTTCACGGTCAGGGACAAGTCACTTCCTTGTCCTCTTCAGCAAAAACAACAACAGAGAAGAATGCAGCAGGCGACACAACGGGTTACTCCATGGAGCTCTTTACACATACCGTCCCTGGCTTAGAAAGTGAAGCAGTTAACAGTCCATGCCCATTACAAATTGAATCTGACATGGAGTGCACTGACGCACAGCCACAGCCAGACTACTATGCTGGTCCTTTGACTCAGACCACAACATTGCCCTCGCAGGGTGCTGATCAAGAATCAGACCCTGATGAGACTATGTTGCCCCATCACGAACGCTATACCACCGAACGACACGGTGACACAGACGAAGTTGCGCAGGAGGTACAAGAAGAGTTATTAGATGACCCAGTTCTTGACCCCGATTGGCAGCCATTGGGGGAACAGGGTGCAGGCGGCAGCAGTTCTGAAGCAGAGGAGGAGGAGGGGCCGCAGCAGGCATCAACATCGCCACAGGTTCCATCTGCCGGGCCCGTATCTTGCCCAAAACGCGTGGCAAAGCCAAAACCTGGTGGAGGACAGCGTGGCCATCCGGTTAAAGCTCAGTCTGCAATGCCTGAAAAGGTATCCGATGCTAGAAAGAGTGCAGTCTGGCATTTTTTTAAACAACATCCAATTGATCAGCGCAAAGTCATCTGTCAAAAATGTTCTACTTCCTTAAGCAGAGGTCAGAATCTGAAAAGTCTCAATACTAGTTGCATGCATAGACATTTAACCACCATGCATTTGAAAGCTTGGACTAACTACCAAACGTCCCTTAAGGTTGTTGCACCCTCGGCCAATGAAGCTAGTCATCAACGCAACATCCCTTCCGGCAGTGTAGGACCACCATTTAGCGCACCACCTGCTGTATCTGTGCAGGTATCATTGCCAGGCCAAAGCAGTCAGGGTCAGGGAATCACCAGTTTCGTAGTAGGAAACACTACATCTAGGGCACCGGCGGCAACAATACCATCTCCCACCGTCTCTCAGTCTGCCATGTCCACCGGCACCCCCGCTAGTTCCACGATCTCCATCTCTCCAGTCCAGCTCACCCTACATGAGACTATGGTTAGAAAAAGGAAATACTTAGCCTCGCATCCGCGTACACAGGGTTTGAATGCCCACATAGCTAGACTAATCTCGTTAGAGATGATGCCCTACCGGTTAGTTGAAAGCGAAGCTTTCAAAGACCTGATGGACTACGCTGTACCACGCTACGAGCTACCCAGTCGACACTTTTTTTCCAGAAAAGCCATCCCAGCCCTCCACCAGCATGTTAAAGAGCGCATCGTCCATGCACTCAGGCAATCTGTGAGCACAAAGGTGCACCTGACAACAGATGCATGGACCAGTAGGCATGGCCAGGGACGTTACGTGTCCATCACGGCACACTGGGTAAATGTGGTGGATTCAGGGTCCACAGGGGACAGCAAGTTTGGGACAGTTCTGCCTAGCCCACGGTCTAGTAAACAGTTGTCTGTAGCCGTTCGCACCCCCTCCTCCTCCTCCTCCTCCTCGTCCTCCTGCAGAAGCAAGAGCTCGTCCACAGACCGCAGTCGCACAAACACTCCATCCGCACCTGCCACTGTTGCACACCAGGTCTCCCATTATGGGGCAGCTACTGGCATACGTCAGCAGGCTGTATTGGCTATGAAGTGTTTGGGCGACAATAGACACACCGCGGAAGTTCTGTCCGAGTTCTTGCAGCAAGAAACGCAGTCGTGGCTGGGCACTGTAGATCTTGAGGCAGGCAAGGTAGTGAGTGATAACGGAAGGAATTTCATGGCTGCCATCTCCCTTTCCCAACTGAAACACATTCCTTGCCTGGCTCACACCTTAAACCTGGTGGTGCAGTGCTTCCTGAAAAGTTATCCGGGGTTATCCGACCTGCTCCTCAAAGTGCGTGGACTTTGCGCACATATCCGCCGTTCGCCTGTACACTCCAGCCGTATGCAGACCTATCAGCGTTCTTTGAACCTTCCCCAGCATCGCCTAATCATAGACGTTGCAACAAGGTGGAACTCAACACTGCACATGCTTCAGAGACTGTGCGAACAGAGGCGGGCTGTTATGTTTTTGTGGGAGGATACACATACACGGGCAGGCAGTAGGATGGCAGACATGGAGTTGTCAGGTGTGCAGTGGTCGAAGATTCAAGACATGTGTCAAGTCCTTCAGTGTTTTGAGGAATGCACACGGCTGGTTAGTGCAGACAACGCCATAATAAGCATGAGCATCCCCCTAATGCGTCTGCTGATGCAAAGTTTGACGCACATAAAGGATCAGGCGTCTGCACCAGAGGAAGAGGAAAGCCTTGATGACAGTCAGCGATTGTCTGGTCAGGGCAGTGTACATGACGAGGTACCGGGCGAAGAGGAGGTGGAGGATGAGGAGGATGATGGGGATGAGTATATTTTTAATGAGGAAGCTTTCCCGGGGGCACGGGAAATTGGTGGCGTGGCAAGGCCGGGTTCTGGTTTTTTGAGGGACACAAGTGACGTAGATTTGCCTGCAACTGCCCCTCAACCAAGCACAACCGCAGATTTGACAACGGGAACTTTGGCCCACATGGCGGATTATGCCTTGCGTATCCTCAAAAGGGACACACGCATTACAAAAATGATGAACGATGACGATTACTGGTTGGCCTGCCTCCTTGATCCTCGCTATAAAGGCAAATTGCAAAATATTATGCCACATGAGAACTTGGAACTAATATTAGCAACAAAACAATCAACTCTTGTTGACCGTTTGCTTCTGGCATTCCCTGCACACAGCGCCCGTGATCGTTCTCACACGAGCTCCAGGGGCCAGCAGACCAGAGGTGTTAGAGGGGCAGAAATCAGAAGTGGCGTTGGCCAGAGGGGTTTTCTGACCAGGTTGTGGAGTGATTTTTCTATGACCGCAGACAGGACAGGTACTGCAGCATCAATTCAAAGTGACAGGAGACAACATTTGTCCAGTATGGTTACAAACTATTTTTCATCCCTTATCGACGTTCTCCCTCAACCGTCATTCCCATTTGATTACTGGGCATCCAAATTAGACACCTGGCCAGAATTGGCAGAATATGCATTGCAGGAGCTTGCTTGCCCGGCAGCTAGTGTCCTATCAGAAAGAGTATTCAGTGCTGCAGGTTCAATACTAACAGAAAAAAGGACTCGTCTGGCTACCCAAAATGTAGATGATCTAACCTTCATTAAAATGAACCACAACTGGATTTCAAAATCTTTTGCCCCACCCTGCCCGGCTGACACCTAGCTTTCCTATGAAAAGGTCTTGCCTGTGGACTATTCTGAATGACTTTTCCAATCTCGTAATTTTCTTCACCTGATTGTCCAGCATACGACATGTTTCCACCTCACGAAATGGCCAAACTCCCCACACGGGGCCGTGCTATCGCCACTTTGCGCTTGGACCCTTGAGAGTGCTGTTTGTCTGAAGAGGTGGGTGTGGCCGCTTTTGGTCGACGGCACTGCCACTGGGTCCCTCATAGTACAATAAAGTGTCTCTGGCGGTGGTGGTGCGCACCCAACGTCAGACACACCGTTGTAATATGAGGGGCCCTGTGCCTGTACCGCCGGCCACAAGACAGTTCCCCCCCCCAGCTCAAACAGTGCTCTACCACTAGCAAAATTATCTCTCACAGCTTCACCAATGTGTAGTCTAGGCGCTGACATCCTTCAATGCCTGGCACTGACAATACCATTGTTTTGACATTTTTGTTATGTTAGGCCTTCGAAGCCTGTCTGCGGTCCCTTCTTTCTACAACTACTACACTGACCAGGCCACTGCTGGCCGTGTTACCCTGGAACCAATTTAAAAGTGCCTACAGTCAGCCCAATTTTGTTATGTTAGGCCTTCGAAGACTGTCTGCCGTCACTCCTTCCACTAGACTTCCACTGACCATACACTGCTGCCCATGTACCCCTGGAACCAATTTAAAGTGCCTACAGCCAGCCCAATTTTGTTATGTTAGGCCTTGGAAGCCTGTCTGCGGTCACTCCTTCCACTAGACTTCCACTGACCAGACCACTGCTGCCCGTGTACCCCTGGAACCAATTTAAAAGTGCCTACAGCCAGCCCAAGTTTGTTATGTTAGGCCTTGGAAGCCTGTCTGCGGTCACTCCTTCCACTAGACTTCCACTGACCAGACCACTGCTGCCCGTGTACCCCTGGAACCAATTTAAAAGTGCCTACAGCCAGCCCAAGTTTGTTATGTTAGGCCTTGGAAGCCTGTCTGCGGTCACTCCTTCCACTAGACTTCCACTGACCAGACCACTGCTGCCCGTGTACCCCTGGAACCAATTTAAAAGTGCCTACAGCCAGCCCAAGTTTGTTATGTTAGGCCTTCGAAGCCTGTCTGCGGTCACTCCTTCCACTAGACTTCCACTGACCAGACCACTGCTGCCCGTGTACCCCTGGAACCAATTTAAAAGTGCCTACAGCCAGCCCAAGTTTGTTATGTTAGGCCTTCGAAGCCTGTCTGCGGTCACTCCTTCCACTAGACTTCCACTGACCAGACCACTGCTGCCCGTGTACCCCTGGAACCAATTTAAAAGTGCCTACAGCCAGCCCAAGTTTGTTATGTTAGGCCTTGGAAGCCTGTCTGCGGTCACTCCTTCCACTAGACTTCCACTGACCAGACCACTGCTGCCCGTGTACCCCTGGAACCAATTTAAAAGTGCCTACAGCCAGCCCAAGTTTGTTATGTTAGGCCTTGGAAGCCTGTCTGCGGTCACTCCTTCCACTAGACTTCCACTGACCAGACCACTGCTGCCCGTGTACCCCTGGAACCAATTTAAAAGTGCCTACAGCCAGCCCAAGTTTGTTATGTTAGGCCTTGGAAGCCTGTCTGCGGTCACTCCTTCCACTAGACTTCCACTGACCAGACCACTGCTGCCCGTGTACCCCTGGAACCAATTTAAAAGTGCCTACAGCCAGCCCAAGTTTGTTATGTTAGGCCTTGGAAGCCTGTCTGCGGTCACTCCTTCCACTAGACTTCCACTGACCAGACCACTGCTGCCCGTGTACCCCTGGAACCAATTTAAAAGTGCCTACAGCCAGCCCAAGTTTGTTATGTTAGGCCTTCGAAGCCTGTCTGCGGTCACTCCTTCCACTAGACTTCCACTGACCAGACCACTGCTGCCCGTGTACCCCTGGAACCAATTTAAAAGTGCCTACAGCCAGCCCAAGTTTGTTATGTTAGGCCTTGGAAGCCTGTCTGCGGTCACTCCTTCCACTAGACTTCCACTGACCAGACCACTGCTGCCCGTGTACCCCTGGAACCAATTTAAAAGTGCCTACAGCCAGCCCAAGTTTGTTATGTTAGGCCTTGGAAGCCTGTCTGCGGTCACTCCTTCCACTAGACTTCCACTGACCAGACCACTGCTGCCCGTGTACCCCTGGAACCAATTTAAAAGTGCCTACAGCCAGCCCAAGTTTGTTATGTTAGGCCTTGGAAGCCTGTCTGCGGTCACTCCTTCCACTAGACTTCCACTGACCAGACCACTGCTGCCCGTGTACCCCTGGAACCAATTTAAAAGTGCCTACAGCCAGCCCAAGTTTGTTATGTTAGGCCTTCGAAGCCTGTCTGCGGTCACTCCTTCCACTAGACTTCCACTGACCAGACCACTGCTGCCCGTGTACCCCTGGAACCAATTTAAAAGTGCCTACAGCCAGCCCAAGTTTGTTATGTTAGGTCTTCGAAGCCTGTCTGCGTCCCGTTCTTTCAACTACAACTACACTGACCAGGCCACTGATGGCCGTGTTCCCTTGGAACCAATTTTAACTTGCCTACTGCCAGCCCTATGTTATTATGTTAGGCCTTCGAAGCCTGTCTGCGGTCACTCCTTCCACTAGACTTCCACAGACCAGACCACTGCTGCCCGTGTACCCCTGGAACCAATTTAAAAGTGCCTACAGCCAGCCCAAGTTTGTTATGTTAGGCCTTGGAAGCCTGTCTGCGGTCACTCCTTCCACTAGACTTCCACTGACCAGACCACTGCTGCCCGTGTACCCCTGGAACCAATTTAAAAGTGCCTACAGCCAGCCCAAGTTTGTTATGTTAGGCCTTGGAAGCCTGTCTGCGGTCACTCCTTCCACTAGACTTCCACTGACCATACACTGCTGCCCATGTACCCCTGGAACAAATTTAAAAGTGCCTACAGCCAGCCCAAGTTTGTTATGTTAGGCCTTCGAAGCCTGTCTGCGTCCCGTTCTTTCAACTACAACTACACTGACCAGGCCACTGATGGCCGTGTTCCCTTGGAACCAATTTTAACTTGCCTACAGCCAGCCCTATGTTATTATGTTAGGCCTTCGAAGCCTGTCTGCGTCCCGTTCTTTCAACTACAACTACACTGACCAGGCCACTGATGGCCGTGTTCCCCTGGAACCAATTTTAACTTGCCTACAGCCAGCCCAATGTTAGGCCTTTGATGCCTGTCTGCCGTCAATCCTTCCACTAGGCCTCCACTGACCTGTCTATTGCTGCCCGTGTACCCCTTGAACCAACATCATTAAATATAAAAAAAATTAATTTGATTATAAAAAATAAGATCGTGTTGAGATCTCAAATGCAGACATTTTAACAATCAAAACAAACACACAACAAATATCTGGAACTGTACTACAAAGGTCCAACAGCTACAATTTCTTTCTCCTGCAAGAAGTTAACTGAAAGTTTTTTGGAGTTGTTAACACAGATATGGCATCCACCGAGTGTTGTCCTGTCGCGTCTCCTTTAAATTATTTCCAATAAGATGTTAAACTATTAATTTAATAAAATCAATAATTAAAAAAATAATTGAGTAAGTCAAAAGCACATTGCAAATAAACATTAATTACAAATCAAGAAGCATGGCGCGTCCGAGGGTGAGTAGATACCGAATAAGAATATAATCACCCTCGGACGCGCAATGCTTATTTACAACAGCCTTCCTTCCTAAGAATCAGCCCTTCCGTGGTGTAGAGAGAGGTTGTGTTACACTCCAAGGTGTTCCCCAGGTTGCCTTTCCTGAGCTTCGATCTTCCGGCTCTCGTTTAGTAGCTGTTGGAAACTACGCTGCATTAGGCCTACTAATTGTGTATGGGTGAAACAGTGGCGCATCTGCGGTCCCTCCTTCCACTAGGCCTCCACTGACCTGTCTACTGCGGCCCGTGTACCCCTTGAACCAACCTAATAAAATATTTAAAAAATTAATTTGATTATAAAAAATAAGATCGTGTTGAGATCTCAAATGCAGACATTTTAACAATCAAAACAAACACACAACAAATATCTGGAACTGTACTACAAAGGTCCAACAGCTACAATTTCTTTCTCCTGCAAGAAGTTAACTGAAAGTTTTTTGGAGTTGTTAACACAGATATGGCATCCACCGAGTGTTGTCCTGTCGCGTCTCCTTTAAATTATTTCCAATAAGATGTTAAACTATTAATTTAATAAAATCAATAATTAAAAAAATAATTGAGTAAGTCAAAAGCACATTGCAAATAAACATTAATTACAAATCAAGAAGCATGGCGCGTCCGAGGGTGAGTAGATACCGAATAAGAATATAATCACCCTCGGACGCGCAATGCTTATTTACAACAGCCTTCCTTCCTAAGAATCAGCCCTTCCGTGGTGTAGAGGGAGGTTGTGTTACACTCCAAGGTGTTCCCCAGGTTGCCTTTCCTGAGCTTCGATCTTCCGGCTCTCGTTTAGTAGGTGTCGGAAAGTAGGCTGCATTAGGCCTACAAATTGGGTATGGGGTGGAGAGAGATGGTGTGTTACACTCCAAGGTGTTCCCCAGGTTTCCTTGCCATTGCTTCGGTCTTCCGACTCTCGTTTAGTAGTTGTAGAAAAGTACACAGCATTAGGCCTACAAAATGGGTATGGGGTGGAGAGAGATGGTGTGTTACACTCCAAGGTGTTCCCCAGGTTGCCTTTCCTGAGCTTCGATCTTCATGCTCTCGTTTAGTAGGTGTCGGAAAGTAGGCTGCATTAGGCCTACAAATTGGGTATGGGGTGGAGAGAGATGGTGTGTTACACTCCAAGGTGTTCCCCAGGTTTCCTTGCCATTGCTTCGGTCTTCCGACTCTCGTTTAGTAGTTGTAGAAAAGTACACAGCATTAGGCCTACAAAATGGGTATGGGGTGGAGAGAGATGGTGTGTTACACTCCAAGGTGTTCCCCAGGTTGCCTTTCCTGAGCTTCGATCTTCATGCTCTCGTTTAGTAGGTGTCGGAAAGTAGGCTGCATTAGGCCTAAAAAATGGGGAATGGGGTGGAGAGAGATGGTGTGTTACACTCCAAGGTGTTCCCCAGGTTTCCTTGCCATTGCTTCGGTCTTCCGACTCTCGTTTAGTAGTTGTAGAAAAGTACACAGCATTAGGCCTACAAAATGGGTATGGGGTGGAGAGAGATGGTGTGTTACACTCCAAGGTGTTCCCCAGGTTGCCTTTCCTGAGCTTCGATCTTCATGCTCTCGTTTAGTAGGTGTCGGAAAGTAGGCTGCATTAGGCCTACAAATTGGGTATGGGGTGGAGAGAGATGGTGTGTTACACTCCAAGGTGTTCCCCAGGTTTCCTTGCCATTGCTTCGGTCTTCCGACTCTCGTTTAGTAGTTGTAGAAAAGTACACAGCATTAGGCCTACAAAATGGGTATGGGGTGGAGAGAGATGGTGTGTTACACTCCAAGGTGTTCCCCAGGTTGCCTTTCCTGAGCTTCGATCTTCATGCTCTCGTTTAGTAGGTGTCGGAAAGTAGGCTGCATTAGGCCTAAAAAATGGGGAATGGGGTGGAGAGAGATGGTGTGTTACACTCCAAGGTGTTCCCCAGGTTTCCTTGCCATTGCTTCGGTCTTCCGACTCTCGTTTAGTAGTTGTAGAAAAGTACACTGCATTAGGCCTAAAAAATGGGTATGGGGTGGAGAGAGATGGTGTGTTACACTCCAAGGTGTTCCCCAGGTTGCCTTTCCTGAGCTTCGATCTTCATGCTCTCGTTTAGTAGGTGTCGGAAAGTAGGCTGCATTAGGCCTACAAATTGGGTATGGGGTGGAGAGAGATGGTGTGTTACACTCCAAGGTGTTCCCCAGGTTTCCTTGCCATTGCTTCGGTCTTCCGACTCTCGTTTAGTAGTTGTAGAAAAGTACACAGCATTAGGCCTACAAAATGGGTATGGGGTGGAGAGAGATGGTGTGTTACACTCCAAGGTGTTCCCCAGGTTGCCTTTCCTGAGCTTCTATCTTCAGGCTCTCATTAAATTGTGGTTAAATGGAACAACTGCATTTGGCGTACTAGTTGGTTTGGGGCCTACTATCGGTGTCTGCCACTCCTTGCTGTTCTCCTGGTTTCCTGTCCTGAAATACCATTTTCAGCCTCTCGTTAAGTAGTTGTTAATGTTAGACTGCATTTGGCCTACTAGTTGGGTTGGGGCCTACTATCGGTGTCTGCCACTCCTTGCTGTTCTCCTCCACTGAACAAAGCTGTGCCGCCTGTTTACTACGGTTGCCAATTTTGAACTGCATTTCGACTACTTACTGATTTGGCCCTACTCTCTGTGTCAGCCTCTCATTCCAGTTGTCCTCCACTGCAATGCCCCCTGGTTATTCCTGTGTTACCAATTTTGAACTGCATTTAGCCCACTTTCTTCTTTGGGCCTATATCTGTGTTTCCACTTCATCGTGCCCATTGCCCAGCCAGTGATAGATGAGTCTGCTGGTACATTGACCCATAACGCAACATTCCCCGTGCACGCTACACAACAACATTGTGACCCTGCTGAAAGTCAGGTTGCTCTTCCCGCATACCATACCACCTTACACGGGGACAAAGAGGAAGGTGCAGATGAAAGTGCAGGTTCCTTCATCAGGTGGGGGGAGGAATACTAGTTGGCGACGTCACTGGCACAGGGCCTCTCATAGTACGCAAAAGTGTTGCTGCCGGTGGGAGGCGCCCCCGCCGTGCAAACACACCGCTGTACTTTGAGGGGCCCTGTGCCAGTGCCAATGCCAACGAGTGGGCCCCCCCTGCTTGCTCAGGTTCACAGCACTTGCAAAGTTGAAATACTTACCTCTCCCTGCTCCACTGCCGTGACGTGGTCCAGATTTCCTGGGCCCACTAATTACTTGAACCAGCCCTACCCCCCACAACTTTAGCCAAATGACCCCCAATTTCAAATGCCTTCCAATTATTATAAGGTAAATTACGCTTGACAAGCTTCATTAAGAAGAATGGATGGTTTTGAAATTAAAATGGGCACTCTAGGTGTTTTCCTGGCCCCCACTCACTGCCGACTATGCTGCCCCATTGACTTGCATTGGGTTTCGTGTTTCGGTCGATCCCGACTTTACGTCATAATCGGCCGATTTCACTCGACCCGACTTTGGACATAGTCGGGTTTCGCAAAACCCGGCTCGACTCTAAAAAGGTTAAGGTCGCTCAACTCTATCTCTGATCCTTACTGCGTGTTTGACTGACTCTTCTCCCAGGTATTTGACTAACAGGTCTATCTCTTCCCTGTGTTGTAGCCCCAAGTCTCTAATGACATTTTGGAAGGAAGCTTTCCAAGCTCTGTAACCTTCAGCTCGGTCAGTGAATTTCATGAGTCCCTTGGCAACCAGTTCACGTCGTGTGAAGAACTTGGCAAATTCTGTCGTGAACCGGTTGTCAGCAGAGTATACTGGTGATGGGTCGCCCTGGTAGTGATGTGAGGTGCGTTCGTACCTGTTAGTGTCCTCATGGTGGCGCCAGCCGGTGTCGTATTGCTTCGGCCTGATGTACGGTGCGTCAGCAGGGTGATCCACGTTGGTTACCTGATGAGGGGCAAGGTAGTCATTAGCAGAGTTGTTTTGCCTCACATTTTCGAGTTTGTTTCTGTCCTGAGCCTCGTGACGACTCTCGCTCACTTCGCTGGAGGTGTCGTATTCTGGTTTTGGTACTGGTTCAGGGTTATAGTTTGGATCAGGAAGGTCATTAACATACTGAGATGTGCGTTGTGGTGAGTCTTGCAGTGGAAACTCCAGACTCGACGTACTGCTTTGGCTATGTAGCTTGGGATTTTGCGCGGCTTCTAGCGATTCTGCTTCGGCGAGGGCTGCGGCAGCTTCCCTTTTTGCTGCTAGGCTTTCTAAGGCGGCATCCACACGTGCCTTCTCTAACTGCGTTCTTCTCTCTTGGTCGGCTCTCTCTAAGCGTGACCTTCTCTCTTCGTCATCTAGGCGTGCTTTTTCTAATTTAAGTTGCATCTCTTGGTCAGCAAAGCTCGCTCGTATTTTGGCGGCTTCAGCATTTGCGCGGGCAATGGCGACCGCGCTGCTGATGGATGTTGTCTTTGAGGAGACGGAAGTAACAGATCTTGTCCTATGTGATTTGTGAGACATGGTGTCTTGGGAGAGTGCTTGGCTGTGCAGAGATTGCTGCAGCTGTATTCAGTCTCTGTGTAGCCGGTGACTTGAATCCCACTAGTTGGATGGCTGCCGTTTCACTGTTCTGTCCTCACTAGCTGAGGCAGGCTCATACGTAGCTATACAGTCAGCTAAACCGCTATACCGGGGTCCAATAAGGAGACTGTGGTTGAGTCTGTGCTTTATTAAACGTAGTGGTATATTGATGCGGTGAAACTGTGAACAATGATATACATAGAATCAGTGCATGGTATAGAACAGATACATACTACACATGATGTACATTATGCATAACATTTAGAAGGCTAGTAACTGAACTAGGAGTACAACTGGTTAAACTAAGCTAATATAGATCAGGAATATCTATATGAAGCATAAAGACATACCGGCAATGCAATCGCAAGGGGGATGAAGTGAAGAGTCTTTCCTTGAAGGCAAACTGAAGAAAGTGAAAGGAAAAATGGAGGGAAATGGAGGCTGAGCTACCATAATGCATTGCAAAGGAGGAGGAGAATCAGACATGGATAATACAAAAACAAGATTGAACTGCCAACATAACTCTGACCGCTATAGGGAGCCAAAGCATCACAGATGAATAAAGGCATGAATATATCAATACTGTATACTGAGGAAACTGCAATTATGCAAGCAAATAATCAGGGTAACAATATTAGATGGCGGAGACAGAACAGCTTGAATTCGTAAAGAAGGGGTATTGCTGTCTAGATCCTTATAAAAGACAAAGGTTGGCCATACACTTTAGAAAAATACTGGCCAGCCACCTGATTTCAGTAGAATGGACTATGCATGTTAGGGCAGCCCAAATTCCTATCACTGGGGCATAAATAAGGAAAGTGTGGACTGTTTGATTTGAACATGCCAATTCCGTGGCTACCGGGGGAGATGAGCTTCTTTGAGATCTTTAGCTTTTGAAATAAAAATGCACACTGAAACCTAGTTCTTCTATACATTGATAACTAATTTGCTATATGCATTGCCATTGAGCACAGCAAGAAGATTATGTAGCACTGTGTAATGCCTTATTCACATGTCAATATTTTTGCCAGTTATTTCATTAGTATTTGTAAGCTAAAAACCAGGAGTGATTCCAATACCCAGAATAGATGTGGGGTTTCCAATACCCAGAATAGATGTGGGGTTTCCATAAGGCTAGTTTCACATTTGCGGATGAGGGCTTTGCGAAGGGCTGTGTAGTTCCTCAGTTAAGCCCCGCAACATGTTGCGGTCAACGCAGGTCAGCGCAGTGTGAAAACGATGCATGCGGAGATATCTGCATACATCCGCATAATCTGCGTAATCCAATGTTAAAGACAGGGTACACAAGACGCATGCCGATGTAGGCGAAGCTGAAGGAAGTCTGGCAATGGTCGGGAGTTAACAGGAACTACGCAGCCCTCCGCAAAGCCCTCGTTCACAAATGTGAAACCAGCCGAAGGCCTTTTGTCTCTATAGATTCCACTACTGAATTTTGGCTTCCAACTATGCAGAAAAGCTGTCCAGAAAAAAACCTGAGATGGAAAGGCGTTAGTATGCATTTACACTGGCTGATAAAAGCTGTTTAACGACCCCTGATAGGCCATATTTACAGAGGACAATGGATCGGCAAAGAACAAGGAATTTTAAGCAGCAATTTACTTGTTGGTCAGATGACTGCAAGCCTGTGACTTACCAATCATCAAGAAACGAGTGCTCTCAAGAATGCTCGTTCACATTTGCACAATGTAAAATGCACCCTTAGTCATTCAAATCTATGTGAGGTTTATGTATTTGTGTCAAAAATGATAAGAATATTGCAGGAGTAAGACCTTTGTTAGCTAACCAGAAAGGCCCCTTGACCAGGCAGGTTAGGAAAAAAAAAATATATTTATTAAAAAAAATATTTTTCTACTTATTGAATTCTTCTACTTATTTAAAGCCTTCACCCCGAAGCCTGTTTTCACCTTCCTGACCAGGCCAATTTTTACAATTCAGATCACTATTATTTTATGAGGTTCTAACTCTGGAATGCTTCAACTGATCCCAGTGACTGAGATTGTTGTCTCATGACAATTGTACTTTATGATAGTGGTATATTTCTTTGATATGACTTGCGTGTATTTGTGGAAAAAAAATGGAAATTTGATAATTTTGAAAATTTTGCAATTTTCAAACTTTTAATTTTTATGCCCGTTTAACATTACATAGACGCAACGTTCTGTGTTATCTTTTTACTGTGCCTAGTGGCAATATCTAATATATAATTGCCTAGAATACTACTTCCTGCAATTTGTGCCAACTTCCGTGGCTTTGTCCGGAGCTAATGTCCGGAGCTAATGTCCGGAGCTAATGTCCGGAGCTAATGTCCGGAGATAAGTGACGTCAACAGTGTCCAGTGTCTGATTGGTTGCTGCCTGCTGCGAGCGACCAATCAGAAACGTGCCGTACTGTGACACACTCCGCCCGCCATTTTGGTGTGATTTTTGAATTTTTACCTCACAGCAAGTTTCTACTGCTTGGAGGCGGGCCCAGTGACGTTGCTCTTCAAGCTCCTGCCGAATTTCGTCAAAAAAATGATAATACCATTTACCAAAACTATATATATTTAGTTGTGAAGTGGTTCAGTGACATTTTCACACCAATTTTGAACTTTTGTATGGTGTTTTCTCCATATACTGCCTATTATTCACTGACTGTTATACTGAGAGACTGCCGTTTATTAACCTCTCCTTTGCCACATTGGGTATATTGCTCTATTATTTGCCACATAAGGACATTGTCCATTATTGCCCAGCAATTTCTCTGCAATATAAACTGCCTATTTATTAATATCTGCATTCCTGCAAAGAACTATTGCCTATTATTAACTGGCTATTTTCCTACTACCTGACACTGCCTCTTATTAACCTGTTGTTTGCCACCACCACGCTTAAAGCTGTTTAGCTTAGCCAACATGAGCTCTAATAGTAAGGATACTAATGACACAGAGCCCAAAGCTGCTGATGGCGCACGTAAGATTAGGTCTGATAGAAAGTATACTAATAATGCAGAGCAAAAAGACGCCGATGCCGCACGTAAGCGCAAACAGCGTGCTAACAAGAGTACAGAGGATAGATGCAAGCGCATGGACACTGTTAAGTATACTAATGACACAGAGTCCAAAGCTTATGATGGCGCACGTAAGATCAGGTCTGATATAAAGTATGGTAATGATGCAGAGCGAAAAGCCGCCGATGCCGGACGTAAGCGCAAACAGCGTGTTAACAAGAGTACAGAGGATAGATGCAAGTGCCTGGATACTGTTAAGTATACTAATGACACAGAGCCCAAAGCTGCTGATGGCGCACGTAAGATCAGGTCTGATATAAAGTATGGTAATGATGCAGAGCGAAATGTCATGATCCCAATGGCAGGGGATCACTAAAGGACAAGCACAGATACAAACAAGCTCTAGGGCGATGGAACCTGAGCTGACCGCGACCCTGAACCTAACACACAAATAAAAGTAGCCGGGGAACGTGCCTACGATGATCCTAGACGTCTCGCTCCAGCCGAAGATCTAACTTCCCCTATTAGAAGAAACACAGACCTCTCTTGCCTCCAGAGAAATCCCCCACAGAAATAGCAGCCCCCCACATATAATGACGGTGAAATGAGAGGAAAGCACATACGCAGTATGAAAACAGTTTCAGCAAAATGAGGCCCGCTAAAGCTAGATAGCAGAGGATACAAAAGTGAACTGTGCGGTCAGCGAAAAACCCTTCAAAAAACCATCCTGAAATTACTTGAACTCATGTGCCAACTCATGGTACATGAGGAGCAATTTCAGCCCACTAGAGCAACCAGCAGCAAGAATCACATATCTGCAGGCTGGACTAAAAACCAAATAAAGCAAAACACCAAAACAGGAAAATCCAAACTTAGCTTGACCAGAAGGTTCTAGGAGCAGGGAGCAGAGGTAACAAGACACACTGGATACATTGATAACCGGCGAGGAAATGCCAGCAAAGCCAGGTTAAATAGGAAACTCCCATATGCTGATGGAACAGGTGGAACCCAGAAACCCAGGAAAGACAAGTCACCCAGTACCATCAGTAACCACCAGAGGGAGCCCAAAAACAGAACTCACAACAGTACCCCCCCCTTGAGGAGGGGTCACCGAACCCTCACGAGAACCATCAGGGCGACCAGGATGAGCCCTATGAAAAGCGCGAACCAAATCATCAGCATGAACATCCGAGGCAACCACCCAAGAATTATCCTCCTGACCATAACCCTTCCACTTGACCAAATACTGGAGTTTCCGTCTGGAAACACGAGAATCCAAGATCTTCTCCACAACATACTCCAATTCTCCCTCCACCAGCACTGGAGCAGGAGGCACAAGCGAAGGAACAACAGGTACCTCATACTTCCGCAACAACGACCGATGAAACACATTATGAATAGCAAACGATGCCGGGAGATCCAAACGAAACGACACAGGGTTAAGAATTTCCAAGGTCCTATAGAGACCGATGAACCGAGGCTTGAACTTAGGAGAAGAGACCTTCATAGGAACAAAACGAGAAGACAACCACACCAAGTCACCAACAAGAAGTCGAGGACCCACGCGGCGACGGCGATTAGCAAACTGCTGAGCCTTCTCCTGGGACAACTTCAAATTGTCCACCACATGACTCCAAATCCGATGCAACCTATCCACCACCATGTCCACTCCAGGACAATCAGAAGGTTCCACCTGACCAGAGGAAAAACGAGGATGAAACCCCGAATTACAAAAGAAAGGAGAAACCAAGGTAGCAGAACTAGCCCGATTATTAAGGGCAAACTCGGCCAACGGCAAAAAGGTAACCCAGTCATCCTGATCAGCAGAAACAAAACACCTTAAATAAGTTTCCAAGGTCTGATTAGTTCGTTCAGTCTGGCCATTCGTCTGAGGATGGAATGCAGACGAAAAGGACAAATCAATGCCCATCTTAGCACAGAACGTCCGCCAAAATCTAGACACAAACTGGGATCCCCTGTCAGAAACGATGTTCTCAGGAATCCCATGCAAACGAACCACATTCTGAAAAAACAGAGGGACCAACTCAGAGGAGGAAGGCAACTTAGGCAAGGGTACCAGATGAACCATTTTAGAAAAGCGATCACACACAACCCAGATGACGGACATTTTTTGAGAGACAGGGAGATCCGAAATAAAGTCCATGGAAATGTGCGTCCAAGGCCTCTTCGGGATAGGCAAAGGTGACAACAATCCACTGGCCCGAGAACAGCAAGGCTTAGCCCGAGCACAAACCTCACAAGACTGCACAAAAGAACGCACATCCCTCGACAAGGAAGGCCACCAAAAAGACCTGGCCACCAAGTCTCTAGTACCAAATATTCCAGGATGATCTGCCAACGCAGAAGAATGGACCTCGGAGATGACTCTACTGGTCCAATTATCCGGAACAAACAGTCTCTCAGGCGGACAACGATCAGGTTTAGCCGCCTGAAACTCCTGCAAAGCACGTCGCAAGTCTGGGGAGACAGCAGACAAAATCACCCCATCCCTAAGGATACCAGAGGGTTCAGAATTTCCAAGGGAGTCAGGCACAAAACTCCTAGAAAGAGCATCCGCCTTCACATTCTTTGAACCTGGCAGGTATGAAACCACAAAATTGAAATGAGAGAAAAACAGTGACCAACGAGCCTGTCTAGGATTCAGACGCCTGGCAGACTCAAGGTAAATCAAATTTTTGTGATCAGTCAAGACCACCACACGATGTCTAGCACCCTCTAGCCAATGACGCCACTCCTCAAATGCCCACTTCATGGCCAAAAGTTCCCGATTACCAACATCATAATTCCGCTCAGCCGGCGAAAACTTTCTAGAAAAAAACGCGCATGGCTTCATCACTGAGCCATCGGAGCTTCTCTGTGACAAAACCGCCCCTGCTCCAATCTCGGAAGCATCAACCTCAACCTGAAAAGGGAGCGAAACATCTGGCTGACGCAACACAGGAGCAGAAGAAAACCGGCGCTTAAGTTCCTGAAAGGCCTCCACAGCCGCAGGAGACCAATTAGCAACATCAGCACCCTTCTTAGTCAAATCCGTCAAAGGCTTAACAACACTAGAAAAATTAGTTATAAAACGACGATAGAAATTAGCAAAGCCCAAGAACTTCTGTAGACTCTTAAGAGATGTAGGCTGCGTCCAGTCACAAATAGCCTGAACCTTGACGGGATCCATCTCAATAGTAGAAGGGGAAAAAATATACCCCAAGAAAGAAATCTTCTGGACTCCAAAGAGACACTTTGAGCCTTTTACAAACAAGGAATTGGCCCGCAGGACCTGAAACACCTTCCTGACCTGCTGAACATGAGACTCCCAGTCATCAGAAAAAACCAAAATATCATCCAAATACACAATCATAAATTTATCCAGATATTCACGGAAAATATTGTGCATAAAGGACTGGAAGACTGAAGGAGCATTAGAAAGTCCAAAAGGCATTACCAAATACTCAAAATGGCCCTCAGGCGTATTAAATGCGGTTTTCCACTCATCACCTTGCTTTATTCGTATAAGATTATACGCACCCCGAAGATCAATCTTAGTGAACCATTTAGCCCCCTTAATGCGAGCAAACAAATCAGTCAACAATGGCAAAGGATACTGATATTTTACGGTAATCTTATTCAAAAGACGATAATCTATACAAGGCCTCAAGGAACCATCTTTTTTGGCCACGAAAAAAAAACCTGCTCCCAAAGGGGACAAAGATGGACGGATATGTCCCTTTTCCAAGGACTCCTTAACATAATCCCGCATAGCAGTATGCTCTGGCACTGACAGATTGAACAAACGACCTTTAGGAAATTTACTGCCTGGAATTAAATTTATAGCACAATCGCAATCCCTGTGAGGAGGAAGCGAACTGAGCTTAGGCTCCTCAAAAACATCCCGATAGTCAGACAAAAACACAGGAATCTCAGAAGGAGTAGATGAAGCGATAGAAATCGGAGGTGCATCATCATGAACCCCCTGACAACCCCAGCTTAACACAGACATTGATTTCCAGTCAAGGACTGGATTATGAGTTTGTAACCATGGCAGACCAAGTACTAGAACATCATGCAAATTATACAGTACCAGGAAGCGAATCACCTCCTGGTGAACGGGAGTCATACGCATGGTCACTTGTGTCCAGTACTGAGGTTTATTCATAGCCAAAGGTGTAGAGTCAATTCCCTTCAAAGGAATAGGGACTTCCAGAGGCTCCAGACTAAACCCACAGCGATTGGCAAATGACCAATCCATAAGACTCAGGACAGCGCCTGAATCCACATAGGCATCGACGGAAATGGATGATAATGAACAAATCAGAGTCACAGACAGAATGAACTTAGACTGTAAAGTACTAATGGCAACAGACTTATCAACCTTTTTTGTGCGTTTAGAGCATGCTGATATAACATGAGCTGAATCACCACAATAAAAGCACAACCCTTTTTTCCGCCTATACTTTTGCCGTTCACTTCTGGACTGAATTCTATCACATTGCATTATCTCAGGTGACGGTTCAGACGACACCGCCAAATGATGCACAGGTTTGCGCTCCCGTAAACGCCGATCAATCTGAACAGCCATAGTCATAGACTCATTCAGACCAGCAGGCGCAGGGAACCCCATCATAACATCTTTAATGGCCTCAGAAAGGCCATCTCTAAACTTTGCAGCCAGAGCGAACTCATTCCACTGAGTAAGTACCGACCACTTCCGAAATTTTTGACAATAAATTTCTGCTTCATCTTGCCCCTGAGAGAGGGCCAACAAAGCTTTTTCAGCCTGAATCTCTTGGTTAGGTTCCTCATAGAGCAAACCCAATGCCAGAAAAAACGCATCCGCATTAAGCAACGCAGGGTCCCCTGGTGCCAATGCAAATGCCCAATCCTGAGGGTCACCCCGCAGGAAAGATATAATTATCTTGACTTGCTGAGCAGGGTCTCCAGAGGAGCGAGATTTCAAAGAAAGAAACAACTTGCAATTGTTCCTAAAATTCAGAAAACGAGATCTATCTCCAGAAAAAAACTCTGGGACAGGAATTCTAGGTTCAGACATAGGAGCATGTACAACAAAATCCTGTATATTTTGAACCTTAGTGGCAAGATTATTCAGGCTGGAAGCCAAACTCTGGACGTCCATGATAAACAGCTGGGATCAGAGCCATTCAAAGATTAAGAGGAGGAGGAAGTAGCCAGGCTGCAATAAGGCTAGGCAGCAAACTCTGAGGGAAAGAGAAAGAAAAAAAAAAAAAACTTCCTCAGACTACTTATCCTCCTACTTCAGCCAATACAATTAACACTTTGTGGGCCGGTTATACTGTCATGATCCCAATGGCAGGGGATCACTAAAGGACAAGCACAGATACAAACAAGCTCTAGGGCGATGGAACCTGAGCTGACCGCGACCCTGAACCTAACACACAAATAAAAGTAGCCGGGGAACGTGCCTACGATGATCCTAGACGTCTCGCTCCAGCCGAAGATCTAACTTCCCCTATTAGAAGAAACACAGACCTCTCTTGCCTCCAGAGAAATCCCCCACAGAAATAGCAGCCCCCCACATATAATGACGGTGAAATGAGAGGAAAGCACATACGCAGTATGAAAACAGTTTCAGCAAAATGAGGCCCGCTAAAGCTAGATAGCAGAGGATACAAAAGTGAACTGCGCGGTCAGCGAAAAACCCTTCAAAAAACCATCCTGAAATTACTTGAACTCATGTGCCAACTCATGGTACATGAGGAGCAATTTCAGCCCACTAGAGCAACCAGCAGCAAGAATCACATATCTGCAGGCTGGACTAAAAACCAAATAAAGCAAAACACCAAAACAGGAAAATCCAAACTTAGCTTGACCAGAAGGTTCTAGGAGCAGGGAGCAGAGGTAACAAGACACACTGGATACATTGATAACCGGCGAGGAAATGCCAGCAAAGCCAGGTTAAATAGGAAACTCCCATATGCTGATGGAACAGGTGGAACCCAGAAACCCAGGAAAGACAAGTCACCCAGTACCATCAGTAACCACCAGAGGGAGCCCAAAAACAGAACTCAGAACAGCGAAAAGCCGTCGATGCCGCACGTAAGCGCAAACAGCGTGTTAACAAGAGTACAGAGGATAGGATGAAGGCTTAGCTAAGCCCAAGAGATGATTAAAAACGTTTCATACCAACCCATCAGATGTAAAATTACTGTGAAAATACCTGATGGGCACACAAGTATGCGCCAGTATGGGTACTAAGAGCCTTTCCACATAATAATGAAATATTTTAAAATGTCATAGAACATACCAATATACATAGTTATTGATACATATTATTTATTATTTACATTATTGTTCTTAAGCAAAGAACCGTTGTTGTGGCATTTGCCACAACACGCAAAGTTGTCGTCTGATGTCTTTCATCCCTCCCCTCATAAGCATGTTCATGGATCCTGTGTAACTGTACCTTAAATAACAAGAATTGTCAAGAGCTGGTGAGTGCAGCCATTTTTTGTTCTTTCTTACTATTATTTATTAATTGTATTATTCTTACATTTGAATAAATAAAGTATATATGGATTCTAGACTCCCGATTCTTTAGAATCGGGCTGCCATCTAGTATGTAATAACTAGTGTTGAGCGATACCGTCCGATACTTGAAAGTATCGGTATCGGATAGTATCGGCCGATACCCGAAAAATATCGGATATCATAGTAACATAGTAACATAGTTAGTAAGGCCGAAAAAAGACATTTGTCCATCCAGTTCAGCCTATATTCCATCATAATAAATCCCCAGATCTACGTCCTTCTACAGAACCTAATTGTATGATACAATATTGTTCTGCTCCAGGAAGACATCCAGGCCTCTCTTGAACCCCTCGACTGAGTTCGCCATCACCACCTCCTCAGGCAAGCAATTCCAGATTCTCACTGCCCTAACAGTAAAGAATCCTCTTCTATGTTGGTGGAAAAACCTTTTCTCCTCCAGACGCAAAGAATGCCCCCTTGTGCCCGTTACCTTCCTTGGTATAAACAGATCCTCAGCGAGATATTTGTATTGTCCCCTTATATACTTATACATGGTTATTAGATCGCCCCTCAGTCGTCTTTTTTCTAGACTAAATAATCCTAATTTCGCTAATCTATCTGGGTATTGTTTTTCTCCCATCCCCTTTATTAATTTTGTTGCCCTCCTTTGTACTCTCTCTAGTTCCATTATATCCTTCCTGAGCACCGGTGCCCAAAACTGGACACAGTACTCCATGTGCGGTCTAACTAGGGATTTGTACAGAGGCAGTATAATGCTCTCATCATGTGTATCCAGACCTCTTTTAATGCACCCCATGATCCTGTTTGCCTTGGCAGCTGCTGCCTGGCACTGGCTGCTCCAGGTAAGTTTATCATTAACTAGGATCCCCAAGTCCTTCTCCCTGTCAGATTTACCCAGTGGTTTACCATTCAGTGTGTAATGGTGATATTGATTCCTTCTTCCCATGTTTATAACCTTACATTTATCATTGTTAAACCTCATCTGCCACCATCTGTAGCATAATACTATCTTCTCTTGTATTAAGATTCAAGATTCAAGATTCAAAGAAGCTTTATTGGCAGGACCAAATAGACATCAGTTTTGCCAAAGCAAGTGTATAAAGGCAATAGGGATAGGGACTGTGGGGATGTTGGGTAGGAGCTGTAGGGAAGGTGGATGGGGGCAGATCCATTGTGGGGGCGACCAATCAGAAGCCGCGACGTCATTCGCAGGTCGTTAATTCCTAGAATTAAGAGTTTAGTGAATGAGAATGACGTCGCGGCTTCTGATTGGTCGCGTTGCGGTCACATGAGCGGCACGCGACCAATCAGAAGCCGCGACGTCATTCGCAGGTCCTAAAGGCGCTCATTTTAAACAAAGAAGCCTGCCGGTTACCAGCGTGATGTCCAGGGGCCGCCGGAGAGGTGAATATATCAATATTTTTTATTTTAATTCTTTATTTTACACATCCCAATGGATCCGATACCGATACCCGATACCACAAAAGTATCGGATCTCGGTATCAGAATTCCGATACCGCAAGTATCGGCCGATACCCGATACTTGCGGTATCGGAATGCTCAACACTAGTAATAACGTATTTTTCAAAATTATTGGTTTGGCTCATATTTTAAAGGGTATAGAAAAAGGAAGAAAAATATGTTCAAAAAGTCACAAAACTAATGCAAATTAAAAATATTTTTGTCACTAACTTTAAACATGACACTCAAATTGTATGTTTTTTTATGATTTGGGCAGCATGGTTTCTCAGTGGTTAGTATTGCGCTGGGGTCCTGGGTCCAAATCCCACCAAGGACATCTGCAAGGATTTTGTATGTTCTCCCTGTGTTTGCGTGAGTTTCTTTCCGGTTCTCCGGTTTCCTCTCACACTCCAAAGACATACTGACAGGGAATTTAGGTTATGAGCCCCAATGGGGACATCAATGAGAAAATTAGTAAAGCGCTACAGAATAAGATGCCGCTGTATATGGGAGTAAAATAATAAATTATTTTTTACCTGGCGTATGCATAAATGGAAAAACCTTTAAATGATGATAATATGCAGTGTATACTTGCAATGCCATAGCCATCAAATTACAGTCATCAATATTATACAGATTTAATCTGTAAACTTCCCATAGGCTTCCACGGTCCTCTTGAATATTCATAAAACCAAACCAACTTCTCTATCACAGCCTCAGCACGCATCTACCAACAACATTCTTTGACGATCAAAAAACTAAAGGTCATTTTATTTTCAGACATTCATTACACATTTTATAAAGGACAAGCCATTATAATAGGGCACACATGTGCATGGTATGCTTTATTAGGATCTACTATGGTGCCTTCTAACCAACCTATAGACATTAACTTACTGATTTATTTAGTTTTTAAGATCCTGGGAGCTGAAATGATAGTGGATAATACATTTGGATAGTGGGAGGACATCACAACAGAGATGGGAAGCAGAGGCGTAGCTAGAGCTTTTGCCGCCCGGGGCTGTTCCCGAGCTTGGCGCCTCCCCCCCCCCAGCAGGATTAAGACCTCAGATGGAGAAGTTAAATTGTTTCGCTGGTGAATGTTACCATCACATGATCGGGACTGCAAAAAAAAAACAAGTTCTGCTTACCTGACCGCGCTCCTGCTCTCTCCACGCAGCTGAAACGTGCACTCGCCGGCGACTGACAATGATGTCAGACGCCGGCGACATGCACACTGGGACTGACGTCAGCTGCCAGCCTCAGATTGGCTGGCGGCTGTTAACTATTGACGTGCGGGCGCGGGCCCGCACGTCAATAGCGTTAAACAGCTGCAGCGCCGGCCCAGTGACCCACCCCCAGGGCCAGCTCCAGGTTTTTGAGGGCCCCGGGCAAAAGAGTCTCAGTGGGTCCCCCCTTTAACACATACCACGATTCATGATGCCCAGATACGGCAGAGAAATCTAGGTATAGTACAATGCCAGATTTCACTTCTAACATGAGTGACAGCTATTGTAAATTCTACAGTGTATATATACAGGATAGGAGGAGAGTACTGTGCAGTGTATATATACAGGAGGAGTGGTACTGTGCAGTGTATATATACAGGATAGGAGGAGTGGTACTGTGCAGTGTATATATACAGGGCAGTGATGGTACTGTGCAGTGTATATATACAGGACAGGAGGAGCAGTACAGTGTATATATACAGGACAGGAGGAGCAGTACAGTGTAGTGTATATATACAGGGCAGTGGTACTGTGCAGGGTATATATACAGGAGGAGTGGTACTGTGCAGTGTATATATACAGGGCAGTGGTACTGTGCAGTGTATATATACAGGGCAGTGGTACGGTGCAGGGTATATATACAGGGCAGTGGTACTGTGCAGTGTATATATACAGGGCAGTGGTACGGTGCAGTGTATATATACAGGGCAGTGGTACTGTGCAGTGTATATATGCAGGGGAGTGGTACTGTGCAGTGTATATATACAGGGCAGTGGTACTGTGCAGTGTATATATACAGGAGGAGTGGTACTGTGCAGTGTATATATACAGGGCAGTGGTACGGTGCAGTGTATATATACAGGGCAGTGGTACTGTGCAGTGTATATATGCAGGGGAGTGGTACTGTGCAGTGTATATATACAGGGCAGTGGTACTGTGCAGTGTATATATACAGGAGGAGTGGTACTGTGCAGTGTATATATACAGGGCAGTGGTACGGTGCAGTGTATATATACAGGGCAGTGGTACTGTGCAATGTATATATACAGGACAGTGGTACTGTGCAGTGTATATATACAGGGCAGTGGTACGGTGCAGTGTACATATACAGGGCAGTGGTACTGTGCAGTGTATATATACAGGAGGAGTGGTACTGTGCAGTGTATATATGCAGGGGAGTGGTACTGTGCAGTGTATATATACAGGGCATTGGTACTGTGCAGTGTATATATACAGGAGGAGTGGTACTGTGCAGTGTATATATACAGGGCAGTGGTACGGTGCAGTGTATATATACAGGGCAGTGGTACTGTGCAGTGTATATATACATGGCAGTGGTACTGTGCAGTGTATATATACAGGGCAGTGGTACTGTGCAGTGTATATATACAGGAGGAGTGGTACTGTGCGGTGTATATATACAGGGCAGTGGTCCTGTGCAGTGTATATATACAGGGCAGTGGTCCTGTGCAGTGTATATAGACAGGGGAGTGGTACTGTGCAGTGTATATATACAGGGCAGTGGTACTGTGCGGTGTATATAGACAGGGCAGTGGTCCTGTGCAGTGTATATAGACAGGGCAGTGGTCCTGTGCAGTGTATATAGACAGGGCAGTGGTCCTGTGCAGTGTATATAGACAGGGCAGTGGTCCTGTGCAGTGTATATAGACAGGGCAGTGGTACTGTGCAGTGTATATAGACAGGGCAGTGGTACTGTGCAGTGTATATAGACAGAGCAGTGGTACTGTGCAGTGTATATAGACAGGGCAGTGGTACTGTGCAGTGTATATAGACAGGGCAGTGGTACTGTGCAGTGTATATATACAGGGCAGTGGTCCTGTGCAGTGTATATATACAGGGCAGTGGTCATGTGCAGTGTATATAGACAGGGCAGTGGTACTGTGCAGTGTATATATACAGGGGAGTGATGGTACTGTGCAGTGTATATATTTCAGCAGCCGCCCAGGCCCCCAGCACCTGTCCTGTATATATATTATATATACTGTCATGCAGGCTGTACAGATACAGTATATACATATACAGGACAGGTGCTGGGGGCCTGGGCGGCTGCTGAAGTACATAATATACAGCATATCAGCTGTGGCCGCCCCAGGTCACCCAGACTGTCAGAATACCTCAGGGCGGCATGGAGCTCCTCTGGAATCTGCATCTGTCTTGATAAGTTCAGCAGCCAGGGAGGGGCGGGCAGGAGAGCAGAGCAGGAGAACTCTCCGCCCACAAACAATGTCATGCTGGCTGCCTTGTTAACCCCGATGTGCCTGCACTGCCTGGCCCTGCACTCACTGAAAAGATGCTTGTGCCAGCAGGGCTAGATGCACGCCCCCCGCCCCCCAGGCACCCCCCTTCCTACGCCACTGATGGGAAGAGAAAGTCCTATAAACAGAAAGAAAAGAAACTGTACAGCACAGAAGTGAATATCATTAGTATGTGAGGAAAGAGAATAAAGCTAGTTCTACACATCATATTCTCCCTATATGTGAAAATGGTCATTGTTTTGTATATATACAAAAGAGAAAGACAGGGGGGTGGCACCACTGTCAACATGAAGCTGCAAACCACGGATAACCACAGGTACGGCTTCAAAGCCAGTATGATTAGGCGCTGTATCCCAAGTCCACCGTGGACCCGTAGAAGCGCTGGCATAGCGCGAAATGGCCATCGTTCTGACCTGCTCGCACTAAGGCTGGAGTCACACTACAGCGAGATACGGCCGAGTCTCGCAGGTTAAAAACAAGCTCTGGCACCGGCACTCCGGGGCGGAGCGTGCGGCTCCATGTATTGCTATGCGGTATTGCTACTCTCCGCTCTGGAGTGCCGTGCTAGACCTTGGTTTTAACCTGCGAGACTCAGCCGTATCTTGCTGTGTGTGATTCCGGCCTAACTCCTTTCCTCACTCTTCCGGCCATGGACTTTTTTTTAATGAAGATTCAATAAAGCTAAGGACTTTTGCAGACAGGTGAGTGCTTTTCATTTTTCTATTGCACAAATATATATATATATATATATATATATATATATATATATACAGTGGGGCAAAAAAGTATTTAGTCAGTCAGCAATAGTGCAAGTTCCACCATTTAAAAAGATGAGAGGCGTCTGTAATTTACATCATAGGTAGACCTCAACTATGGGAGACAAACGGAGAAAAAAAAATCCAGAAAATCACATTGTCTGTTTTTTTAACATTTTATTTGCATATTATGGTGGAAAATAAGTATTTGGTCAGAAACAAAATTTCATCTCAATACTTTGTAATATATCCTTTGTTGGCAATGACAGAGGTCAAATGTTTTCTGTAAGTCTTCACAAGGTTGCCACACACTGTTGTTGGTATGTTGGCCCATTCCTCCATGCAGATCTCCTCTAGAGCAGTGATGTTTTTGGCTTTTTGCTTGGCAACACGGACTTTCAACTTCCTCCAAAGGTTTTCTATAGGGTTGAGATCTGGAGACTGGCTAGGCCACTCCAGGACCTTGAAATGCTTCTTACGAAGCCACTCCTTCGTTGCCCTGGCAGTGTGCTTTGGATCATTGTCATGTTGAAAGACCCAGCCACGTTTCATCTTCAATGCCCTTGCTGATGGAAGGAGGTTTGCACTCAAAATCTCACGATACATGGCCCCATTCATTCTTTCATGTACCCGGATCAGTCGTCCTGGCCCCTTTGCAGAGAAACAGCCCCAAAGCATGATGTTTCCACCACCATGCTTTACAGTAGGTATGGTGTTTGATGGATGCAACTCAGTATTCTTTTTCCTCCAAACACGACAAGTTGTGTTTCTACCAAACAGTTCCAGTTTGGTTTCATCAGACCATAGGACATTCTCCCAAAACTCCTCTGGATCATCCAAATGCTCTCTAGCAAACTTCAGACGGGCCCGGACATGTACTGGCTTAAGCAGTGGGACACGTCTGGCACTGCAGGATCTGAGTCCATGGTGGCGTAGTGTGTTACTTATGGTAGGCCTTGTTACATTGGTCCCAGCTCTCTGCAGTTCATTCACTATGTCCCCCCGCGTGGTTCTGGGATTTTTGCTCACCATTCTTGTGATCATTCTGACCCCACGGGGTGGGATTTTGCGTGGAGCCCCAGATCGAGGGAGATTATCAGTGGTCTTGTATGTCTTCCATTTTCTAATTATTGCTCCCACTGTTGATTTCTTCACTCCAAGCTGGTTGGCTATTGCAGATTCAGTCTTCCCAGCCTGGTGCAGGGCTACAATTTTGTTTCTGGTGTCCTTTGACAGCTCTTTGGTCTTCACTATAGTGGAGTTTGGAGTCAGACTGTTTGAGGGTGTGCACAGGTGTCTTTTTATACTGATAACAAGTTTAAACAGGTGCCATTACTACAGGTAATGAGTGGAGGAAAGAGGAGACTCTTAAAGAAGAAGTTACAGGTCTGTGAGAGCCAGAAATCTTGATTGTTTGTTTCTGACCAAATACTTATTTTCCACCATAAAATGCAATAAAAATGATAAAAAAACAGACAATGTGATTTTCTGGATTTTTTTTGTCTCAGTTTGTCTCCCATAGTTGAGGTCTACCTATGATGTAAATTACAGACGCCTCTCATCTTTTTAAGTGGTGGAACTTGCACTATTGCTGACTGACTAAATACTTTTTTGCCCCACTGTACATATACATACATATATATATATATATATATATATATATATATATTAGCTTCTACTACATATTTAATCCCTTCACCCCGAAGCCTGTTTTCACCTTCCTGACCAGGCCAGTTTTTGCAATTCAGACCACTGTCATTTTATGACGAAATAACTCTGGAACGCTTCAACGGATTCCAGTGACTCTAAGACTGTTGTTTCATGACATATTGTACTTTAAGATAATGGTAAAATTTCTTTGATATGACTTGCATTTATTTGTGAAAAAAAGGAAAATTTTACAAAAATTTTGAAAATTTTGCAATTTTCAATCTATTACTTTTCATGTCCTTAAATCAGTCATATCGCACAAAATAGTAAATAAATAACATTTCCCACATGTCTACTTTACATCAGCACAATTTTGGGAACTTAATTTTTTTTTTGTTAGGAAGTTGTAAGGGTTAAAATTTGACCATGGATTTCTCATTTTTACAACAAAATTTGCAAATCCTTTTAATAGGACCACTTCACATTGGAAGTAACTTTGAGGGGTCTATATGGCAGAAAATACCCCAAAGTGACACAATTCTAAAAACTGAAACCCTCAAGGTACTCAAAACCACATGCAAGAAGTTTATTAACCCTTCAGGTGCTTCACAGGAATTTTTGGAATGTGGAAGAAAAAAACTAAACATTTACTTTTCTTTCACAAAAAATGTAAATGTTACATAGGACTTTTGGAAAGTTCTTGCCTTGAATGTTAAATTGAGATTTTCACAGTTCAAAAATGATTATTTTGAAATTGATTTGGTGTAAGAAAATATTAGTGCTATAGAAATAATGCGGTTAGAAAAAAACACTGCTGTACTAATTTTTTTTTTACTCTCGGAAGGGTATCAGGAGAAAATGTACCATTCATTTTGTTGTGCAATTTCTCCTAAGTACGTCGATACCCCATATGTGGGGGAAATCTACTGTTTGGGCACATGGCTGGACTCAGAAGAGAAGGAGCACCATTTCACTTTTTGAATGTAAAATTTGCTGGCATAATTAGCGGACACTAATATATGGAAAGACCGTGATGTGGGGAGTTTCCTCTGTTTAGGCACAAGTGACACTATTTTGGAAATTAGACCCCATAGGGCAGTGTTCCCCAACTTCTGTCCTCAAGAGCCACCAACAGGTCATGTTTTCAGGATTTCCTTAGTATTTCACAGGTGATGGAATTCCTGCCTGTGCAGGTGATGCAATTATCACTTGGGCAATACTAAGGAAATCCTGAAAATATGACCTGTTGGTGGCTCTTGACGACTGGAGTTGGGGAACACTGCCTTAGGGGAACTTATCTAGATGGGTATTGAGCACCTTGAACCCACAGGTTCTTCATAGAAGTTTATAACGTGCCGTGGGAAAAAAAAAAAGAAAAATTTTTCCCAGATAAATCATGTTTAGCTCCAATTTTTGCATTTTCATAAGGGTAACAAGATAAATTACTCCATAGAATTTGTTGAGCAATTTCGCCTGAGTGCGCAAATACATAATATGTGGAAGAAAACACCTGTTTGGGTGCACGGCGGGGCTTGGAAGGAAAGGACCACCATTTGATTTTTTGAATGTAAAATATGCTGGAATAATTTGCGGTTGCCATGTAGCATTTGGAGTGCCCCTGATGTGCCTAAACAGTGGAAACCAACAACAAATGACACCATTTTGGAAACTAGACACATTTGGGACTTTATCTAGATTTTTATTGAGCACCTTGAACCCACAGGTGCTTCACAGTTTATAACGTTAAGCCGTGAAAATAAAAAAAATCCTATTTTTCCCATACAAATATTTTTTGGTTTCAAACTTTGTATTTTCTCAAGGGCAAAAGGAAAAAACGGACCCCAAGTTTGTTTTACAATTTCTCCTGAGTTCATCGATACCCCATATGTGGTCAAAAACTACTTTTGAGGCTCAGTGCAAAGCTCAGAAGGGAAGTAGCACCATATTAGTTACATTGGCATAACCTCCATCAGTTACCCCATTTTACCAATTAAACCTCTCAATGAATTCATCTAGCGGTGCAGCGATTATATTGACACCACAGGTGTGTTACAGACTTTTATACCATTGGGCAGTGAAGAAAAAATAAATTTACATTTTTACCACCAAGATTGTGTCTTAGCCCCAAGTTTTACATTTTTGCACTAGGAAATGGGTAAAAATGGCACCAGAATTTGTACTACAATTTCTGCTAAATTTAGAATTACCCCATATGTGGCTGTACAGTACTACTGTGCCATACGGAGAGACCCGGGAGGGACAGAGCGCTATTTGCCTCCTGGAGCGCAGATTTTCCTAGACTAGTTTGACGATTCCATACAAAGATCCCCTAAGTGCTAGAAAAGCGGAATCCCTCTCCCCTTAAGAGACCACATTTTGGAAATTATACCCCTTTGGGAATTTAGCTACAGATGTAGTGACGATTTTGACTCCATGGGTGTTTTCCAGAAACAGGCAGCAGTGGATGTTGCTGAGTGAAAATTGCAAACTGCCGTTGTAGTGACCAGTACGTTGCAGTCACCAATACATTATGCCCAGCTCATGCTTCTGGAAACATGAACCTGTAAATTAGATGGGTTCTCATCACTACAGAAATGCCGAACATGTGGACGCTACGTGTTGTTTAGGGACACTGGGGCTCAGAAGGGAGGGGACATTTGGATTTCGGAGTGGAGAATTTGCTGAATTTCTTTAAGGAAGCGAGGAGCCATTTAGCTTTTCCAGAGCCTTTATGCTACCAGCAATGTGGAATTCCCCTATATTTCCATTATCAGATGGCAGACCTGAGTAGGGTCTTGCTTTTTTGTGGATTGAGTTGAAGCTTTTATTGGGAACATTTTACATAACGTTTGAGATCACATTTATCTGGCGCTCTATGCTGACCACTTACTTTGAGGTTTTCATCTAAATCTCCTAGTGACATGACAGATGAAACCCCCGCCCCCCCACCCCGAGGGTTCCAATCACTATAATGAGGCAGTAAATTTACTCTGGACTCCATCTGGCCTCTGTTCAGCAGTGTCCTTTTCAGAAGTGCACAAAACGGTGTTCGATGGCACTTTTATGCAATCCTAAAAAGACGGATACCACTGGATCATAGGTCCTTTGGCATCCACAGTGCCTCCATTTGCCTCATTATAGGGAATTTTCCATCGGGGTTCTGTCTGAATCACATATTTCAGAGTTTTACACAGAAACACAGGATAAATGTGCGCCAAGCCTTATTGCGATGTTTGGGAGGCAGAATGAAAGAAACAATAGCACGTGAAGAATTGGTTTCATTTATTTTTACACCGTTTCTTGTGTGGTCTAAGTTATTAGGCGACTTTATTCTTCATCTCTGTGCGATTAAAGTGATATCAGGTTTATATCGGGTATTTGTGTTTGGCTATTGTCACACACTAAATTACGCTTTTTATTGAGTGAACTAGTTTTTGCATCACCATATTTTGTTGGCCAAAATATGAAAAAATTATAGCTCTCAAGAGTCATGTGAGGGTTTGTTTTTTTTGCAGGATGACCTGATGATTTTATTGGTACCATTTTTCATTGCTTTTTATTCTGATTTTTGGGAGGCAGCATGAACAAAAACCAGCAATTCAGGAATTTTAATACCATTCCTCGTGTAGTAAAATTGATAAAGCAGTTTTATTCTTCGGGTCAGTACAGATTACAGCGATACCTCATTTATATTTGTTTTAGGTTTTGGCGCATTTACCCAATAAAAACTATTTTATTGAAGTAAATAATTATTTTTGCATTGCTTTATTCTGAGAGTTATAACTTTTTTTTATTTTTCTGCTGATGAAGCTGTATGGTGGCTTGTTTTCTTGCAGGACAAGATAACATTTTCAGCGGTATCTTTATTTACATCCGAATCTTTGATTGTATTTTATTCCACTTTTTGTTCGGTGGTATGATGATAAAGCATTGTTTCTCGCCTCTTTTTTTTTTATGGTGTTCACTAGAAGTTTTATAGACCGGGTTTTTATGGATGCAGCGATACCAAATATGTGCACTTTTATTGATTTTTTTATTTACTTAAATGTATTTTTTGAAAAAATATATTTTTCTTCAGGGATTTTTTTTTTTTTACATAAATTTTAAACTTTGTAATTTTTTAATTTATTTAACTTTTTTACATTGACCCAGGATGGAACATTACTATATTATATCAGATCAAGATCGGACAGGCAGGGAAGAAGGCATGCTCTCCACAGGCGCTCACAAGCCACCTTCCCTGCAGGACCCAGAAGGTCCCCACAGTCATCTTGGTGCTGGGGGTCTCCATGGAGACCTCCTCCCTACATGATGCCCCTCTAAGCTGCTGTCACTATTGACAGTGGCATCAGAGGGGTTAAATGCCCGCGATCGGTGCTAGCACTGATTGTGGGCATTGCTGCGGGGTGTCAGTTATCACATAAAGCTGAGATCAGCACCTGATCACCGCGGCACTCAGTGCAAGGCAGCACGATCGAAGCGCCATACTAGTACTGCCATTTGTGGGAACACAGCTCCGGCAGAGCAGTACTAGTATGGCTCATGTCAGGAAGGGGTTAAAATCGTATAATTGGAACAGTACATAGATGACATTAGCAAGGTTTTTTTTCACAATATCATTGACTTGCAAACACAGATCAAAGTGGGACATAACTGTTTTTTATGCTGAGGTCATTTTGACATCACTAAGACTGTGTTTGCAGTAAAGGGCATGAAAGTGGTGGATACCGTCCCAGGAGACCTCAGAGTGAAGCACACATCTTTTCAGGACAACTGGAGGCACTGAAATGCTTTCAATTTACGACAACGCTTTGCCACAAACAAAAATTTCCTAAGAAAATTCAGCAAATTTTACAAGGTTAACTCATCTTCATTGTGTGATTAGAACCACACCCCAATCTTGAATTTGAAGTAAACAATTGAAAAACAAGGCACTGAAATACCTAAATTGGCTAAGCAACCATTGTAACATATGGCACAAGCTCAAGTCTGTTTATATTGCTGGTAGTGTTTGTCTCCTAAATTTATATTGCAGAGTTGAGTTGCTGATGGTCCAGTGACCCATAAGTAGATCAGTTGTAATGATTGAAGAAGAGAGGCTGTCCGTGCTTAGTAAAATAAGAAGCATATCTAAGTTACAGAAAGCACAAAGATGTATAAACTATCCAACTACGTGTTGTCAGGCACGAGGACTTGAGAAGACCGCTTGCTTGGCAAAGAAGACTATTGCAGACATTAAACATTTTCTGGTTCATTTTTTTTTAATTAAATGAATTCCCTTTCAAAACAAATATTGTGTAATTTCCCAAGTGTATCATAGAAAAGTAATTTGTCCCTGCTTTCGCTGTGTTTTGCATTGGCATTTTTTTCATGTCAACTACACTACATCCAAGAAAGGAAAAAATTGCTATGGGAATACACAGGACACAAAGCAAACCACATCCGTCTTCTCACTATTGACACCATGGTGACTCGCGTTCAGTTTACACAAATTGCCAATAAGATATATTGTTCCATTCGATAATACTTCTCGATGCACCTAAGTAAAATAAATTTAGGCCAAAAATGAGATGATTTAAAGTTTGAGGATAGCATTCAGTCTACCATGAGCTACTTGTTACTGTATCCAGAGAGCTAAGAACTCTTTGGTATTTTCTCTGTCCGGCGTCCAGGCACTGCACAACGAAATACAACATTCAAGTAAAGGGTCTGCAGCTGCAGTACTTACCATGTAGAAATACATTTAGAGGGAGCTCATTAGAACCCGACATCCCCTTTAAGGGAATAAATCATCAGGGAAAAAAAAAACTATTGTTCCTTTTTTTTGCCAAATCACGATCTTTATTTAAAAAAAAAAAAATCTGAAGTATTGCAATTTTTGAGACGTTTTTAGACTAATTTCCAGTTTCGAGAAATCAGCATGTACATTAGCCATAATGAAGACTTAGATCATATAATTTTTTATTTGAATCATCCAATGAGGGTGCTCAAGAGTCATTGTTATGGGGGTGGAATGTGGGGGAGCAGGTTCAAATGTGACATTACCTATTACGCTTGGTGGATCCTGTGTTACCAGTCATTCTAACCCATCCTCTGATGACAAGCAAATGGTGGTAAACTCTTCCAGGATGGACAGAACTAATGAGTTGAAAAAAGTCCCAGCCAGTGGGAATACTGCACAGTTACTAATTTTGTTTTTTTGAGCAAGGATCGCGATTTAAAAAAAAAAATGATAACTTATATAAAAAAAAAAAAAAATAACACAAAAACCTCATAAAAACAGAAGGTTGTTTTCTGAGGACAATTCTTTATAAATCTAGAAAAATCGGTGGGATTCTCAGTTGTCGAATCTACACAATCCATTACTGTATATCCAAGCAACATGTCATCACTTTCATGGAAATGGCAACTTACAGTTACGCCCATATATATTTGGACAGAGACAACATTTTTATAATTTTGGATACTGACATTACCACAATGAATTTGAAACAAAACAATTCAGATGCAGTTGAAGTTCAGTCTTTCAGCTTTCATTTGAGGGTATCCCCATTAAAATTGTATGAAGGGTTTAGGAGTTTCAGCTCCTTAACATGTGCTACCCTGTTTTTAAAGGGACCAAAAGTAATTGGACATTTAACTCCAAGGCTATTTCATGGACAGGTGTGGGCAATCCCTTTGTTATGTCATTCTCAATTAAGCAGATCAAATCAACTCCAGGCCTTTTAGGGAAAGAAGAAAGCACTGGTGAATTCATCAATGCAAAAAGACCTGGGCGCCCACGGAAGACAACAGTGGTGGATGATCGCAGAATAATCTCCATGGTGAAGAGAAACCCCTTCACAACAGCCACCCAAGTGAACAACACTCTCCAGGAGGTCGGCGTATCAATATCCAAATCTACCATAAAGAGAAAACTGCTTGAAAGTACTTACAGAGGGTTCACTGAACGGTGCAAGCCACTCATAAGCATCAAGAATAAAAAGGCTAGACTGGACTTTGCTAAAAAACATCTAAAAAAGCCAGCGCAGTTCTGGAAGAACATTCTTTGGACAGATGAAACCAAGATCAACCTCTACCAGAATGATGGAAAGAGAAAAGTATGGCGAAGGCGTGGTACAGCTCATGATCCAAAGTATACCACCTCATCTGTAAAACACGGCGGAGGAAGTGTGATGGCTTGGGCATGCATGGCTGCCAGTGGCACTGGGTCTCGAGTGTTTATTTATGATGTGACACAGGACAGAAGCAGCCGAATGAATTCTGAGGTATTCAGAGACATACTGTGTGCTCAGATCCAGCCAAAAGCAGCCAAACTGATTGGTCGTCATTTCATACTACAGATGGACAATGGCCAAAAACATAAAGCCAAAGCAATCCAGGACTTTATTAAAGCAAAGAAGTGGAATAGTCTTGAATGGCAAAGTCAGTCATCTGATCTCAAACCAATTGAGCATGCATTTCACTTGTTAAAGACTAAACTTCAGACAGAAAGGCCCACAAACAAACAGCAACTGAAAACCACCGCAGTGAAGGCCTGGCAGAGCATCATATAGGAGGAAACATAGCGTCTGGTGATGTCCATGAGTTCAAGACTTCAGGCAGTCATTGCCAACAAAGGGTTTTCACCCAAGTACTAGAAATGAACATTTTATTTAAAATATTTAATCTGTCCAATTACTTTTGGTCCCTTTAAAAACAGGGTGGCAAATGTTAAGGAGCTGAAACTCCGAAACCCTTCATCCAATTTAAATGTGGATACCCTCAAATGAAAGCTGAAAGTCTGAACTTCAACTGCATCTAAATTGTTTTGTTTAAAATTCATTGTGGTAATGTCTACAACCAAAATTAGAAAAATGTTGTCTGTCCAAATACATATTGACGTAACTGTATATTTGCCACTTAGCTAGATCAAAGCAAATTATATATATATATATATATATATATATATATATATATATATAATCTCAGCACAGGTAAGCGATTCCTAATTTGTAGTAACATTTTTACCTTGCCATTGTTCCAGCTACTTAACATACATAATTACATTATCGCTGTATCACTCCCATCACATTGCTAGTGCAATCATGCTCAACAATCACTTCGTTCCCCTCTTGACCAAATATTACGTCTACGTTAAAAATGACATTTATTAACTCTAGAAATAAACACAAAACATAAAATAAAAGATCCATCCTAAAGAATAGCTTTCAAGGCAATTACTACTTAAATTTACTACCTGCTCTATATTGTCTACAGATATTACTGGCCATTTTGGGATACAACGTTAATCAGTTTTTTTTTTGTTTTTTTTTACAAAGATGAAGTGGTTACATAAATGCAGTGGGGGAAATAAGTATATGATCCCTTGCTGATTTTGTAAGTTTGCCCACTGCCACTAGCATTTATCTTCATCCCAGTTCTTGTTACTGACGAAGGTCCCATGTGTGACCGAAACGTTTGCTTGGGATACAATAAATTATCCGTTTTTCTTCTCACAACAAAGTTGAGTGCTGGGTTTTGTTATTGCTTGGTCTAATGGTTTGGGAACCTACCCATGCACCACTTTAGGTTGTGCACACGTTGATCTATCACATGCCCACTGACAAGGACATGAACAGTCTATAATTTTAGGGGTAGGTTAATTTTAGCATTAAGAGGTAGAATATCAACAATAAAATCCAGAAAATCACATTGTATAAATTACATTTATTTGCATTTTTCAGTGAGAAATATTTTATCCCTCTGACAAACAAGACTTAATACTTGGTGGCAAAACTCTTGTTGGCAAGCACAGCAGACGTTTTTTGTAGTTGATGATGAGGTTTGCACACATACAGTGGGGCAAAAAAGTATTTAGTCAGTCAGCAATAGTGCAAGTTCCACCACTTAAAAAGATGAGAGGCGTCTGTAATTTACATCATAGGTAGACCTCAACTATGGGAGACAAACTGAGAAAAAAAATCCAGAAAATCACATTGTCTGTTTTTTTAACATTTTATTTGCATATTATGGTGGAAAATAAGTATTTGGTCAGAAACAAACAATCAAGATTTCTGGCTCTCACAGACCTGTAACTTCTTCTTTAAGAGTCTCCTCTTTCCTCCACTCATTACCTGTAGTAATGGCACCTGTTTAAACTTGTTATCAGTATAAAAAGACACCTGTGCACACCCTCAAACAGTCTGACTCCAAACTCCACTATGGTGAAGACCAAAGAGCTGTCAAAGGACACCAGAAACAAAATTGTAGCCCTGCACCAGGCTGGGAAGACTGAATCTGCAATAGCCAACCAGCTTGGAGTGAAGAAATCAACAGTGGGAGCAATAATTAGAAAATGGAAGACATACAAGACCACTGATAATCTCCCTCGATCTGGGGCTCCACGCAAAATCCCACCCCGTGGGGTCAGAATGATCACAAGAACGATGAGCAAAAATCCCAGAACCACGCGGGGGGACCTAGTGAATGAACTGCAGAGAGCTGGGACCAATGTAACATTGCCTACAATAAGTAACACACTACGCCACCATGGACTCAGATCCTGCAGTGCCAGACGTGTCCCACTGCTTAAGCCAGTACATGTCCGGGCCCGTCTGAAGTTTGCTAGAGAGCATTTGGATGATCCAGAGGAGTTTTGGGAGAATGTCCTATGGTCTGATGAAACCAAACTGGAACTGTTTGGTAGAAACACAACTTGTCGTGTTTGGAGGAAAAAGAATACTGAGTTGCATCCATCAAACACCATACCTACTGTAAAGCATGGTGGTGGAAACATCATGCTTTGGGGCTCTTTCTCTGCAATGGGGCCAGGACGACTGATCCGGGTACATGAAAGAATGAATGGGGCCATGTATCGTGAGATTTTGAGTGCAAACCTCCTTCCATCAGCAAGGGCATTGAAGATGAAACGTGGCTGGGTCTTTCAACATGACAATGATCCAAAGCACACCGCCAGGGCAACGAAGGAGTGGCTTCGTAAGAAGCATTTCAAGGTCCTGGAGTGGCCTAGCCAGTCTCCAGATCTCAACCCTATAGAAAACCTTTGGAGGGAGTTGAAAGTCCGTGTTGCCAAGCGAAAAGCCAAAAACATCACTGCTCTAGAGGAGATCTGCATGGAGGAATGGGCCAACATACCAACAACAGTTTGTGGCAACCTTGTGAAGACTTACAGAAAACGTTTGACCTCTGTCATTGCCAACAAAGGATATATTACAAAGTATTGAGATGAAATTTTGTTTCTGACCAAATACTTATTTTCCACCATAATATGCAAATAAAATGTTAAAAAAACAGACAATGTGATTTTCTGGATTTTTTTTTCTCAGTTTGTCTCCCATAGTTGAGGTCTACCTATGATGTAAATTACAGACGCCTCTCATCTTTTTAAGTGGTGGAACTTGCACTATTGCGGACTGACTAAATACTTTTTTGCCCCACTGTATCAGGAGGAATTTTGGTCCACTCCTCTTTGCAGGTCATCTCTAAATCATTAAGATTTTGAGGCTGCTTCTTGGCAATTCAGAGCTTCAACTCTCTCCATAAGTTTTCTATGGGATTAAGGTCTGGAGACTGGCTAGGCCACTCCATGACCTTAATGTACTTCTTTTTGAGCCACTCCTTTGTTACCTTGGCTGTATGTTTTGGGTCATTCTCTTGCTGGAAGACCCAGCCACCACCCAATTTTAATGTCCTGGCTGAAGGAGGTTGTCACTCAGGATTTTATGGTACATGGCTCCATCCATTATTCTATTGATGCGGTCAAGTAGTCCTGTGCAGAGAAACAACCCCAAAACATAAGGTATCCACCTCCATGCTTGACAGTGTGGACAGTGTTCTCTGGGTCATATGCAGCATTTTTCTTCCTCCAAACATGGCGAGTTTAGTTAAGGCCAAAGACCTCAATTTTTGTCTCATATGACCACAGCACCTTTTCCCAATCACTCAGGGAATCATCCAAGTGTTCATTGGCAAACTTCATACGGGCCTGCATGAGTCTTCTTGAGCCGGGGGACCTTGCAGGCACTGCAGGATTTAAAACTTTTAGGGTATGTGCACACGTATCTGTGAGGGCTGCAGATTTTTCTGCAGCGGATTTGATAAATCTGCAGTGCAAAACCGCTGCAGTTTTTCCTGCGGATTTATCGCGGTTTCTATTGCGGATTCCGCGGCGGGTTTACACCGGCAGTTTTCTATTGGAGCAGGTGTAAACCAGCAGCGGAATCCGCACAAAGAATTGACATGCTGCGGAATGTAAACGGCTGCATTTCCACTCGTTTTTTTCCTCAGCATGTGCACTGCGGATTTCGTTTCCCATAGGTTTACATTATACTGTAAAGGCATGGGAAACCGCTGCGGACCTGCAGCTGCAGATCCGCAGCAAAATCCGCAGCGTGTGCACATATCCTTATGGTGTATTGTGTTATCAATGGTTTTCTTGGTGACTGTGGTCCCAGTTGCCTTGAGATCATTAGCAAGTTCCCCCGTGTAGTTTTAGGCTGATCTCTCACTCTGTCAGTGGGCAAACTTTCAAAATCAGCAAGGAATCAAATACTTATTTCCCCCACTGTACAAATAAACAAATGTAGCTTATATCCAAGATGTAAGAGCCGCATACACCTACTTGGGAGAAAAGCCTCAAGCATGTATTATTTAGTACAATGGGTGTGCACATAACCACTATGACTACGTCCAAATGTAATGCCAATCAATATGCGCAAAAAGTCAATGCTAGGAACCATTGGATCAACCTACGTAAAAATTTGATCAGCACTTAGTTAATAGGAAGAGCTCTCACTATGAGGAATAACAGAGAAACATTTGACTGGATGTTAATATTTTCTGTAGCATTCTGTAGTGTAGCAAAATTATTTCTGCACATTAATGCAGTTCAGAATGACCTAAAGAGGAGATGTCTCCTTACAAATAAAGTAAACCAATTTTTAATTAAAATATTTTAAAAAATGTGAACTTGAAAAGTTATTTTAGAATTCCAAAATAATTGCCCGTTGTAGTATCCATTTAATTTCTTAATTGGGTTTTTATTTCCTTCATACAAAAGTTGTACCCCAGATAAAACATTTTACATATATTGGTAATTCATCAGCAATGTTGTAGCCAAGTTGCATCTATACATATTGAGCCCTTCATTAAAGACATTTGTGTTATATGATTATTCTGACCACAAGTCCAGTATAGGCTCCGATGGAAAAACAAGAGGTCTCTGACCTCTTGCAAACCACATCACTTAAGAAATCCCTCCTGGGGGCTTATCAGACACTTTCCCTCCACTAATTTTCACTCCCCTTAATCCTGTCTACTACTTGATACAACATCACACTGTTCACCCCTGCCTCCTCCTTGTGAGAGATAACAGGGAGAAACCTATCACAAGTAGGAAGCATAGGAGACAGGTTGAAGCTACAGAATGTAGTATACAATGAGACAAAGTGAGTTCGCTATCACTGACATTTACTGCTTCCATCAGATAGAGCAAGTGGGTGATAATGGGACTCTTTACTCTGTTTCTGCAAAGCCAGAGGCATTATGGTAAGAGGTTATTGCCTATTATATCTTCTCTTTTCCTCTCTCAGTACTTTAAAACAAAGACAAAAGATGTGGTTCAAGGGTGGCTTGAGGCAGAAGTATAGACTATGATCCTGGCTACCTGTGGAAATTCTGTAACAAGATCACCTATTACATGGGGGCAATCAGTTGGGGCAGAAGGACCTTTTAGACGTTCTTATACTCTGAATGCATGGGCAGCCACCTTAGTACCCCACCTATAGTTATGCCACTGCAGTTAACAGTTTGGCAAAAAATGAAGAATGATGAGGACACCCAGAGTTTCTCTGTACTTTCTATTGGCACTAATTATGGTAGATTAATACTTCATATAATATAAACACAGAATAAGCTTAGAAACAAACAAACCAAAAATCTCAAAGTTAATACTGACATTGTATCAAATGTTTTGACGTTACAACAAAATAGAACATAGCTGTTCGAATCCTGGTTATCTTGAGTTTTTAATCCAGGTTGACAAGTAGGAAGGTGGTCCCTCAGAAACCTTTTTAGATATAAATATCAATGCTACATAAATTAGCATCTTAGTATTAAAGTCCCCTTTATCACATTAGCACACATTACAAAGTTAATTTTGGCTACTTGGAATCCTGTTTATTTGTCTGCCGGTTATGACAGGCTTTGTGAATATCTTTAAAATCGTACAAATGCCTCATCTAGGAAAAAATAAAAAAAATCTAAAAAACAAAAAATTTAAAAAAACATTTCTAAAATAAAGCCTCACATAACAGAAAAAGACTACACAAAAAACTAGCACAATGCTTTTGTTTATATTAGAAAAATATCTATTTTTGTCTTTTTCTTTCCCTTAAGGCAGTGCAGCTAATGTTAACAAACCACTCCAAAACTTTGTCCATCACAGGCATGCTAATGAGACTAAAATGTAGGTTTTATTTCATGGATTATATTGTATTTTTTTTATATTTGTTTTGTAAATTAACTATTTTTTCTACAGAAATGGCAGTTTTAAATGTGGTAAGTTCATAAACATGTTCTATGTGGGTGAGCCGCTATTGTGTGGCATTAGACATTCATTTGTTAAGGTTGACAGTTTTCAGTATGATTGGAGTTAAGCCGGTTGTGTTGAAGAATCGTAGTAAAATAGGCTCTTGTCCTTATGATGGCTCTGCAGCACTCAGCAGTGAGGCACACACTCCAATATGGTCCACATGGCCATGGCTTTTGGCCCATTCGGTCCTAGTTTACACAACAGAATGGTCATTGCTGTGCACACCGGCCAAAATAGTATGGTTGAGGGAGGATGCAGATCGGTCAGATCCCTCTTGAGGACCATTTGCATTTTCTGTTCTCTGGCAGCAGAGGATCTGTTTGAATGTGGCGCTCATCTCCTTGTCCCGGTACGAATAAATGATGGGATTCATAGCAGAGTTAAATTCAGCCAATAGTAGGAAAAACTTCTCATAGTCCAGAATGTTACACTGTGGACAACATACATCAAGTAGTAACAGAACCAGGCCTGGGGTCCAGCAAATAATAAAAGCTCCTGCGTAGACAGAAGAAAGATAAAACAATTAGAAAATAAATTATATTGTAATGGATAAACATGAAAGACAAGGAAAAAGTCTGTGCACACGGTTATTGTATTATACATCATCACCATACACCAAATAAATTAAATCGGTCACACAGAGCAACAAAAAGATGATATTTTCTTGCAGAAACAGTGCCACATCTGTACACGACTAGTATTGCAGATCAGATTCATTTAAGTGAACAAGGCTAAACTCTTCACACCTATAAATTCACTATAGGGGCAAATAATATCTAAAGTTTTATTTCAAGGGCAGAGCAGGAAAAAAAAAATCGATCTTCCTGCTCTGCCACCTGACTATGGGGCTCCTGAGGAGGAGGGGCAGTGCTAGCAGTGCCCCCCCCCACCCCGACTGTCATCGCAAGTTCAATACAAAATAGAGTGTGCCTATGGGGAATGCATTATACGGTATAGAGTATGCCTAAAGGGAGTACATTATAATATACTGAGAACTATGGTGCAATATACACTATACATGTGATAGAGGTATATACACTAGATGGTGGCCCGATTCTAATGTATTGGGTATTCTAGAATATGTAGGTAGTATATAGCAGAGGCTACGTACTATATTGCACAGTGACATAGTATATAACAGAGCTACGTAGTATATAACACAGCGTATGTAGTATATAGCAGAGCAACGTAGTATATAACATAGCCACGTAGTGTATTGCACAGCTACGTAGTGTATTGCACAGGTACGTAGTATATTGGTCAGCCACGTATTATATAGCAGAGCCACATAGTATATTGTAGAGCCATGTATTATATTGCACAGGCACGTAGTATATTGCACAGCCCACGTAGTATATAACAGTCACGTAGTGTATTGCACAGCTACGTAGTGTATAACAGAGCCCACGCAGTATGTAGCACAGTCCACGTAGTATATAGCAATGTGGGCACAATATGCGTGGTTAAAAAAGACTTAATATAAACATATACTCACCTTTCGAAGGCCTCGTGAAGTCCTGGCACCTGTGTGCGGTGCACGCGGTAGCTTCCGGTCCCAGGGTTGGTATGAACGCAGGACCTGTGATGACGTCGCGGTCACATGACCGTGATGTCATGGAAGGTCCTTCTCGCATAGCATCTTTAGCACCGGAACCTGCCGCTTGCACTGCCGAGGACAGCGCGCCACGTCGGAGGGTGAGAATAACCTTTTTTTTTATTATTACTATTTGTCACATTAGATATTTTTACTATTGATGCCGCTTAGGCAACATCAATAGTGAAAAGTTGGTCACACAGGGTTAATAGCTGCATAATGGAGTGTGTTACCCGCGGCATAACGTGGTCCATTAACGCTGCCATTAACCCTGTGTGAGCGCTGACTGGGGGGTGGGGAGGGGAGTATGGAGCAGGCACTGACGGCTGGGGAGTAGGGAGGGACCAATTCTCGGCCGGTCTGTGCCCGTCGCTGCGATGCGGGATTTCCGGGACAGACAGACGGAAGTGACAATTATATAGTAGATACCCAATGCGTTAGAATCAGGCCACCATCTAGTATTCATATAAACATTGGTGCTTACATTTATGTTTTAACCGATTGGACACACTGCCATTGTTTTTCTCCTGTCTTTATTTTGAGTGTCAAAACTTTATTAGTCATCTATCGCTGCATGATCGCTTGTTCTCTACAGGATTACCTATAGTTTTCAAAGACACCATTTATTTTACCATATGATAAACTTAAAAATGGGGAAAATTTGTATTCTCTCCCTTACACATTGTCCTCCATGTTGTTCTCTCCCTCACAGACTGTCCTCCATGTTATTTTCTCCCTCACACAGTGTCCCAATGTTATTCCCTCCCTCACAACTGTCCTCCATGTTACTCTCTCCCTCACACACTGTCCTCCATGTTATTCTCTTCCTCACAGACTATCCTCCATGTTATTATCTCCATCAGACTGTCGTCCATGTTATTCTCTCCCTCACACACTGTCCTCCATGTTATTCTCTCCCTCACTGACTGTCATCCATGTTATTCTCTCCCTCACAGACTGTCCTCCATGTTATTCTCTCCCTCACAGACTGTCCTTCATGTTACTCTTGTTCTAGTATATGTATGTAGTTTATTTATGAACGCTGATTAGTTGAGGTCGGCCGTGCGTGACCAATCAGCGACGTGGGATTTCGGTTACAAACAGACCCTTCGACAATTATATACAGTGCCTACAAGTAGTATTTAACCCCCTGCAGATTTAGCAGGTTTACACATTTGGAATTAACTTGGCATTGTGACATTTGGACTGTAGATCAGCCTGGAAGTGTGAAATGCACTGCAGCAAAAAAGAATGTTATTTGTTTATTTTTTTTTTTAATTTGTGGAAGTCTTTTCAGAGGGTCATTTATTATTCAACCCCTCAACCCACCAGAATTCTGTTTGGTTCCCCTAAAGTATTAAGAAGTAGTTCAGGCACAAAGAACAATGAGCTTCACATGTTTGGATTAATTATCTCTTTTTCCAGCCTTTTCTGACTATTTAAGACCCTCCCCAAACTTGTGAACAGCACTCATACATGGTCAACATGGGAAAGACAAAGGAGCATTCCAAGGCCATCAGAGACAAGATCGTGGAGGGTCACAAGGCTGGCAAGGGGTACAAAACCCTTTCCAAGGAGTTGGGCCTACCTGTCTCCACTGTTGGGAGCATCATCCGGAAGTGGAAGGCTTATGGAACTACTGTTAGCCTTCCACGGCCTGGACAGCCTTTGAAAGTTTCCTCCCGTGCCGAGGCCAGGCTTGTCCGAAGAGTCAAGGCTAACCCAAGGACAACAAGGAAGGAGCTCCAGGAAGATCTCATGGCAGTGGGGACATTGGTTTCAGTCAATACCATAAGTAACGTACTCCACCGCAATGGTCTCCGTTCCAGACGAGCCCGTAAAGGTACCTTTACTTTCAAAGCGTCATGTCAAGGCTCGTCTACAGTTTGCTCATGATCACTTGGAGGACTCTGAGACTGACTGGTTCAAGGTTCTCTGGTCTGATGAGACCAAGATCGAGATCTTTGGTGCCAACCACACACGTGACGTTTGGAGACTGGATGGCACTGCATACGACCCCAAGAATACCATCCCTACAGTCAAGCATGGTGGTGGCAGCATCATGCTGTGGGGCTGTTTCTCAGCCAAGGGGCCTGGCCATCTGGTCCGCATCCATGGGAAGATGGATAGCACGGCCTACCTGGAGATTTTGGCCAAGAACCACTCTCCATATTCTTAAATCTATATTTTATTAGAGAAGTTATGCAGCACATAGGTCGAAAGAGTGTCTTTATAGCCTCCATCATGCTGGTATTCACTAATAAAAAAAAAGTTAAAGTTAAAATCACCCCTTTTCATATGTCTCAACTTTTTCAAACAGTTTTCTAATACACTTCTTTCACCTGTCGGCTCATCTCTATGCGAGTCATCTAGTCTTCTGTTGTGGTTCTGGCTCTGCGACTTCAAGTCTAGAAACCAGAATCTGACGAACTGAATAGCGCACATCATTGGTGGGGATGGGGCATCTTCAGTGAGAGACAGCAGTCTGAGAATGCATGCTCATATCAAGCTTTGCTCTCCTCTGTCTGGATCTTGCTGATGCTTTCAAGTGCCGTCCCTTCAGCTGACCAGCCCTGTGATATACTTTCTAACAAGCAGCACATCACAGCGCTTGCCTTAAAGGGACAACTCTACAAAGCATTGGCAGGATACACACAGAGGAGGAGAGTCAAGTCTGATCGGAGCATGCATACTCAAGACTGCTGCCACTCACAGAGGTAGACGGTAGAAGACTAGCTAGACCACATAGATATGAGCTTACAGGAGCAGGGCAGGTGAAAAGTACGGTACATTAGAAGTATTAGTAAACTGATAGTTAGGAAAATCTCAATAACGTAGTAGACTATGCTGTTCAATACAACAGTATCCAGCAAAAAAACCCACACATTACAGAGTCTTAATTTTCACGATGCTGTATTTCACAGATTGATCAAAGGCCTTGATATAATGTAAATGTTAGGTGCTTATCCGTAGTAAGTGTAACACCCCAGGTAATTGATTGTTATTGTGGTATTGCTTTCCTCAAGGGGAGAGTGATGTCACACTTGGAAGCGAGGAAGGATCCCTTTGACAGGTATTCAGCACATACTACACTGTTCTGACTCCAGGCCAGAAGGGGGAGCTCTACACCCGACTTCAAGGGAGCTGCTCTCTCTGGTCGGGAGGAGGAGTGAGTTGCTAGGCAGATGCTAGGCAGTTGGAGTTAGACAGTTGGTGAGAGGAGAGCGAGGAGAAAGGAAGGAAAGTTGCGGCCAAGGAGATGAGTGATTCTGCGGCTCTTGAGAAGGAAAAAAAAGCAGAGCAGTATGTAGGAGAATGAGAGGGAAAAGAAGCACAGGAGAGAAGAGCTGGAGAGGGAAGCTGCGACTGGGCTTCCTCCATGCTGAGCGCAGATACCGGTAGCCAGAAGACCGAGGTTGTGGTGGTAACTTCATGCCCACGGCAGAAACCGGCGGACAGCTGATTGCAAGTTACCTGCCCACCATTAATACCCGAGGACACAGTAGCAAATAGAGCCCAGGTCGTGATGGAGATGATGCAAAAAGGCTCGAGCTAGCTGTCGTATGGGTAGTGTCCTACCTAAAGGGGGACCTTGTGTGAGGCGTAAGGCAGCAAGGGACTACAACACCACAGCGCTAGAAGGAAGGCTTCCAACCCCACCTGGTAAGAGGGATTCCCAAATCGCTTCCAAGCTGGTCAGACCACAACAGCATCCGTGATCCAGTACCCTGGACTGGGGCTGCCTTGAACCAAGTAAAGAGGCAAAGAGACTGCAACCCTGTGTCCTGCGTTTCTTACTACACCACATATCACCATCTTTATCTATTATACCGGGAGCCCTGGGGACCCAGCTTCACCTGTGGGAAGCCATATCATCCCTGCTGCCATAACATCACCCCAGTGGACCCCTTTAAGCAGCATCGGTCACCCCTGACCGAATACCACAGGTGGCATCACAAACTTTTATTATTCAACCAACCCCTTTAAAGACCATCCCTTTAAACATGGGCACCCAGGGCTACGGACCAGGATGCCGCAACACATCCCTTTAAGTACCGGACCCGATACCGAGTACCCCACGGCCCTGGTGGGCATTCCATAGACATGATAAAGAGGCTATAAATGAGATGTGAATATGGCCCAAGCTGTATTTGAATAAATAGTGAAGAAATCAACATATACCAGCAATTCAAATTAGCCATATATTCATAAATTAGAAACTAAATCAGTAGCCAAGGTCAGCTCATTATTACATTTTTTAATAGTCAGTTTCCTTATAATTGGTAGTGAATGAGCACAGAGCAGGCGCACATACAGAGGATGCGCAGATACAGAGCATGCACAGATACAGAGCATGCGCAGATACAGAGCATGCGCAAACACTTGACTCAGAGCTGCAAATACAAGATGGAGGACACTATGGCCTTGTGTACAGAAGTAGGAAAACAATTATTGCAAAAAGGGCAGGCTTTTTTTGCACAACATAGAAGAATTAGTTCAATTGTAAATAAAAAGGGAATTAAAGGGAATCTGTCACCCTCTGGACGATTTTGATCTATTATAATGGGCATACAGGTAATACAATTGTTAAACCAGTCTTAGGCCCCTTTCACATATCAGTCTTTTGCCGTCAGTCTCAATCCGGCAAATTTTGAAAAAAAACGGATCCTGCGAATGTTGCCGCCGGATCCATTTTTTTCTCATAGACTTGTATTAGTGACGGATTGCGGCGGATAGCCTCACGTTTCATCCATTGTTCAGCAGATCTGTCAAAAATTGTTTATCTGGCGGCCGGAGACAACAGACAAAGTAACGTTTTTTGTGTTCGTCGAAAAAAAACGGACAGCGACGGATCTGTCGCCTTCCTTTGTTTGCTAAAATGGAAGCCTATGGGTGCCTGATCCGTCAAATGATGGAATCCGGTGACGGATTCTGTTTTTTTTAACGGAGCACGCTCTTTTTTTTTTTTAGGATCCAATTAGCTAGATCAGCTAGTCAGATCCGGCAAAAAAATGGATCCGTCGCATCAGTTTTTCAATATTCGACGGATTGTGACTGATAGCAAAAAGCTGATGTGTTATAGCAGCCTTACCTGTATGCATCATAGCTGCTGTATAGATCTTCAGAAATTAATTTACAATGTTCTATGCTAAAGATTTCTTCCAGGTTCCGGGGCCTGGAAGAAATCCCGGCCCCCGACTTCATTATAATGATACCCCCCTCCCATCAGCGTCACACTGACCTGTTCGGGGCTGTAATCCCATGCATGCGTGCGGATATGCAAACCCTGTCCACCCTACTATGAGCAGTGTTTGCATTGATCTTCTGCGCAGGTGCTGTGAGTCATTGCGCAGTAGCAGAAACTCGCCAGTGCCTGCACAGAAGTTAAGGTATAAGTTCGTGTAAGGGTTGCATAGGAGTAATGATCATAGTTTTCGAACAAAGCAGAGGCTTCCTTTGTCATCTCATCATCAGTTCTAGCATTGCAATCACTGGGGATGACCATTTTATCTAGGGAGCCTATACCTTAGCAAAAGGCTCACAGGGCTGTTTTATTATTACTGCGGGTGTCTAAAATTTAGGTACATCCTAGCATACGTCATATAATAGGATATGGATATTACATTATTTTTGCTAAAGGGGACTTTTCTGCAAAACCATTTATATGACTGTGTAGCCCTTTAAAAGATAAGCCATTCGATCTCTTTATGACCCAATACAGCTTGAAAGTACATTGAAGTATGAGGATGCACTTCTAGCTTCTCAGTCTCATGCTGTATTCCCTACATAGCAGCATCTTCCTTTGGCTAATTGGCAGGTCAGTGGCCGCGTAGCAGAACAAACAACTTGTCAATGAGCCAGGAGAAAGTCCTGAGAAGCTGTAAGTGCATCGCAATGCCCCAAGGCACTTCCAGATTGATGTTCAAAACCGTGATTTCTCGCTGCCAAAGCAGCACTTTGGGGTCATAAAGGCATTGACTGGATAATCTGTTAAAGGGCTATAAAGTAATAGCAGCTTTGGGGTTTAAAAGTTGAGGAAATTTCCTTTAAAAAAAAATATAAAAATCAAAGAAAGACTTTGCCTCTTTCTTTAAGCAGAAGATCGATAACATCAGACAAAGCTTTGGCCCACAGCCCCCGATGACTCTTCCCTTGACAGCTCAGCCCTGTTCTTCCAAAGCCAGCTTCTCCACCATGACAGATAATCAGCTCTCCACGCTTTTGTCAGGATGACATCTCACCACTTGCACGCTTGACCCGCTCCCGTCCCATCTCATCCCTAACCTCGCCAAAGTCTTCATCCCAATCCTAACACAACTCTTCAACCTCTAACTTACAAACTGTGTCTTCCCCTCATCCTTCAAACATGCATCAATCACACCAATCCTCAAAAAACTCTCCCTTGACCCATCCTCTGTGTCCAGCTATCGCCCGATATCCCTTCTCCCTTATGCCTCAAAACTACAGGAACAGCATGTCAATCTGGAAGTGTCCTGCCACCTCTTTTTCTGCTCCCTCTTTGACCGGTTACAATCTGGCTTCCAATCATATCACTCAACAGAAACTGCCCTAACTAAAGTGATCAACGACCTACTAACCGCCAAGAGTAAGCGACACTACTCTGTCCTCTGCCTTCGACACTGTAGACCACTCCCTCCTGTTACAGATTCTCTCATCTCTTGGCATCACAGACTTGACCCTATCCTGGATCTCATCATATCTAACAGACCGGACATTCAGTGACTCCCTCTCCCATACCACCTCCTCATCTCGCCCCTTGTCTGTAGGTGTTCCCCAAGGCTCAGTTCTAGGACCCCTACTCTTCTCTATTTACACATTCGGCCTGGGACAGCTCATAGAATCTCACGGTTGGCAATATTATCTCTACGCTGATGAAACGCAGATCTACCAACTCAAAAACATTTCCCGGATCCGTGCATTCCTTGACCATGAAACCACAAAAACACTAGTGCATGCTCTTATCTTCTGCCTCGACTACTGCAACCTCCTACTCTCTGGCCTCCCCTCTAGTCTCCCCGCTATTCCCCAGCCTCTCCTCTCTGCCAGGCCCTTCATTGGCTTCCTATTGCCCAGAGGCTACAATTCAAAACACTAACAATGACATACAAAGCCATTCACAACCTATCTCCTCCATACATCTGTGACATGGTCTCCCAATACCTACCCTACAAGCAACATTTGATCGTCTCATGATCTCCTTCTCTACTTCTCTCTCATTTCTTCCTCCCACAACTGCATCCAAGACTTTTCCCGTGCTTCCTCTATACTCTGGAACTCTCTACCCCAACACATCAGGCTCTCGCCTACCATGGAAATCTTCAAAAAGAACTTAAAGACCCACCTCATCCGACAAGCATGACAAGCGTACAACCTGAAGTGATCCTTAGTCTGCTGAACCGCCACACGACCAGCTCTACCCTCTCCTAGTGTATCCTCATCCATAACCTGTAGACTGTGAGCCCTCGCAGGCAGGGTCCTCTCTCCTCCTGTACTTGCGTGTGCCTTGTTTTACTCATGTTTATTGTACTTGTCCAATATTTTCCCCGTTCACATGTAAAGCGTCATGGAATAAATGGCGCTATAAAAATGGATAATAATAATAATAATAATAATAATAGCAATAAAGTACCGCGATGGGACTTGAAATGTAGTGGAGTCATTTTAACCTTTTTTTATTTTTTTATTTGGTCCTAGTTAGTGTTGAGCGATACCGTCCGATACTTGAAAGTATCGGTATCGGATAGTATCGGCCGATACCCGAAAAATATCGGATATCGCCGATACCGATATCCGATACCAATACAAGTCAATGGGACATCAAGTATCGGAAGGTATTCTCATGGTTCCCAGGGTCTGAAGGAGAGGAAACTCTCCTTCAGGCCCTGGGATCCATAGGGATGTGTAAAATAAAGAATTAAAATAAAAAATATTGATATATTTACCTCTCCGGCGGCCCCTGAACTCAGCGCGGGTAACCGGCAGGCTTCTTTGTTCAAAATCAGCGCTTTTAGGACCTGAGAATCACGTCCCGGCTTCTGATTGGTCGCGGGCCGCCCATGTGACCGCCACGCGACCAATCACAAGCCGCGACGTCACCGCAAGCTATTAACGCGCTCATTTTTAAAAATGAGCGCGTTAATGACTTTCAAAGACGTAGCGGCTTGTGATTGGTCACGTGGCCGCGACCAATCACAAGCCGCTACGTCTTTGAAAGCCATTAACACGCTCATTTTTAAAAATGAGCGCGTTAATAGCTTGCGGTGACGTCGCGGCTTGTGATTGGTCGCGTGGCGGTCACATGTGCGGCCCGCGACCAATCAGAAGCCGGGACGTGATTCTCAGGTCCTAAAAGCGCTGATTTTGAACAACGAAGCCTGCCGGTTACCCGTGCTGAGTCCAGGGGCCGCCGGAGAGGTAAATATATCAATATTTTTTATTTTAATTCTTTATTTTACACATCTCTATGTATCCGATACCGATACCCGATACCACAAAAGTATCGGATCTCGGTATCGGAATTCCGATACCGCAAGTATCGGCCGATACCCGATACTTGCGGTATCGGAATGCTCAACACTAGTCCTAGTACAAATATGAAAGCATAAGGAGGCATAAAACAAATGCAGCACTGATAAAAAAAAGTCTCCTGAAGCAACTGCTATGTCTTCCAATATCTAGAGTTTACTGAAAATGCAAACCAGATCTAACAGCAGAGAACACTTAACTGAGAAGTATGTTAAGCCCATGGCTGCAATTACAAGGTCAGGCAATTTAGACAGGAAAGCGCTAAATGAGAATGGGCTTTGAAGATATTTTTGTTCTTGTGTTGATTTTGTGGAGAAACATGTGACATAATCCAGACCGTGTACAACACTAGGCAAACACTTGCTGTACATTACTCAGACAGCCTAAAGATTTGTGTGTTTATCTGGGCATGTTAATCACATCTGAAATGTGTTGCATTATGCTCTATAGTTCTTAAGCTCTACAGAAAGTGGTCACCAGGATAGGTCACATGAACCAATGGAAAATGGAACGATTTGAATAGTTTATATCATATCTTCAAAATGTTCATATTGTATTTCATATTTTAATAGAAAACAGATATACCAGTTGAAACATTCTGACCATCAATAGAGTAGAAAGAGGGTAAAAAAGGAGAACTTTAATAATCTCACTTGTTTTAATTTATGTTCTTTTAAAGATCCAGTTAGACAGGGCGATAACAGGAGAGGAACCTCATTTTCTCCAATTATTGGTCTGCCTAAATAGTCTAGCAATCAACGAGCAAACAGAGCAAGCTCATTCAATTGGGATCATTTTTAGGCCGGGGTTACCCCAGAGTATAGCATCGGATGTAATATACTGTACTAATGATACTCAGCTTCAGCTCTGTTTCGAGAGGGAGCCGAGAGTCGGCGCACTGTGCTCCGATCCTCTCGCAGGAGAGAATTGAAAAACAGGCGTGGAGGAGACTGAGAAAGCAATCTCTCCATTTCCTCCATCTATTGCACATTAAACCACCCCAATTTACAGAATATGATTCATCGCTTCAATCATTTTGATGGGAAAAATATTGATGCATGCTGAGGCTATTGATGGAGACTCTAAATTGAGCTCCTGACCACAGAGTGAACATAGCCAAAGATGAATGTATTAAAAAGCCAAGAAGAATTTGCATTTCCACCAACATCTTGAGAGGAAACCACCAGGAAGTCTTAATGTTTTCTACTTGGTTCCACAGAGATAGCCAGCATTCTATTTATGGGGCTGTCTGGAGAACATCCTAACACAAAAATATTGCGAAGATGAGCTGGTTGACTCATGAGATATTGTGCACACTAGTATTATTGATGCATACTTACATACCAATAACCAGTCATAGGCATGTATGGTGTCGGAGAGCAGTTCAGTAAGAGCTTGGTAATCACAAATTCTGGGCAGCACTACAATGATGACATGATGCCCTCACCATCATGCGGTGGATAATTTAGCTATGAGGCACAAAAAAAAATCTGTTATTGCCAGATCAGCATCAGTACTGGTGGTTGAGCTACCTCATAAACAGGGAGACTGTCAAACCCGAGTGATTTTAAAAGGGTTGTTCTTCTATTCTTTTTTCAGGCGCTTACAGCTCTCCAGCCTGCCGGGGAGTGGATGCTCATGCTTGAAGTACAGTTCAGGCCGGCAGCATTGTTGTGGATTCAGGAGCTGAGGCAAGGTACGTGGCCCCGGCATCCTCACCCTAGCGTTAGGGACAGGGAAGGAGCCCCTGGTCCCGGGATACCTGGGAACAGAGTCGTGACAGGATTCTGCAGCTTTGGAAACTCAGTGGGGCTGGAATCAGGAGCTAACCACGTTCTTCAAAGAGAATGACCAGTCTCAGTGCAGTGCTTACAAGCCCTGTATACAGCATTGTAAGAGCTGCGGTCTAGTGATCATGGCTGGGGTTCTTCCCAAAATAACAAGTTGCCCACAATCTATTAGGGAGATCACTTGCTGATTTGCTGGTCTGAGTCACTGTACTCCACTTTCTCTGGCCAAGTACGGAGCATGGGTAGCGCATACACACTTCAGCTCCATTCAGGACAAGGCTGTGCAGAGTCCGTTGTTGAGCTTCCTGAACTCCATCCTCAGATCAACAAGATATCCTAGAGTAAAGAGTTATTCGCAAAATATGGAAAGATCGGGGGGCAAATTTTAATACAAAGTTATTTGCAAAGTTGCTTGTTTTTACAAGTACGGTACTATGCAAATAAACCAGTCTAATAAGATGGGGATAACCCCTTAAAGAACCATAACGGTCTTGATAAGGACACTAGAATATATAACATAGTTAGTAAGGCCGAAAAAAGACATTTGTCCATCCAGTTCAGCCTATATTCCATCATAATAAATCCCCAGATCTACGTCCTTCTACAGAACCTAATTGTATGATACAATATTGTTCTGCTCCAGGAAGACATCCAGGCCTCTCTTGAACCCCTCGACTGAGTTCGCCATCACCACCTCCTCAGGCAAGCAATTCCAGATTCTCACTGCCTTAACAGTAAAGAATCCTCTTCTATGTTGGTGGAAAAACCTTCTCTCCTCCAGACGCAAAGAATGCCCCCTTGTGCCCGTCACCTTCCTTGGTATAAACAGATCCTCAGCGAGATATTTGTATTGTCCCCTTATATACTTATACATGGTTATTAAATCGCCCCCCAGTCGTCTTTTTTCTAGACTAAATAATCCTAATTTCGCTAATCTATCTGGGTATTGTAGTTCTCCCATCCCCTTTATTAATTTTGTTGCCCTCCTTTGTACTCTCTCTAGTTCCATTGTATCCTTCCTGAGCACCGGTGCCCAAAACTGGACACAGTACTCCATGTGCGGTCTAACTAGGGATTTGTACAGAGGCAGTATAATGCTCTCATCATGTGTATCCAGACCTCTTTTAATGCACCCCATGATCCTGTTTGCCTTGGCAGCTGCTGCCTGGCACTGGCTGCTCCAGGTAAGTTTATCATTAACTAGGATCCCCAAGTCCTTCTCCCTGTCAGATTTACCCAGTGGTTTACCATTCAGTGTGTAATGGTGATATTGATTCCTTCTTCCCATGTGTATAACCTTACATTTATCATTGTTAAACCTCATCTGCCACCTTTCAGCCCAAGTTTCCAACTTATCCAGATCCATCTGTAGCAGAATACTATCTTCTCTTGTATTAACTGCTTTACATAGTTTTGTATCATCTGCAAATATTGATATTTTACTGTGTAAACCTTCTACCAGATCATTAATGAATATGTTGAAGAGAACAGGTCCCAATACTGACCCCTGCGGTACCCCACTGGTCACAGCGACCCAGTTAGAGACTATACCATTTATAACCACCCTCTGCTTTCTATCACTAAGCCAGTTACTAACCCATTTACACACAATTTCCCCCAGACCAAGCATTCTCATTTTGTGTACCAACCTCTTGTGTGGCACGGTATCAAACGCTTTGGAAAAATCGAGATATACCACGTCCAATGACTCACCATGGTCCAGCCTATAGCTTACCTCTTCATAAAAACTGATTAGATTGGTTTGACAGGAACGATTTCTCATAAACCCATGCTGATATGGAGTTAAACAGTTATTCTCATTGAGATAATCCAGAATAACATCCCTCAGAAACCCTTCAAATATTTTACCAACAATAGAGGTTAGACTTACTGGCCTATAATTTCCAGGTTCACTTTTAGAGCCCTTTTTGAATATTGGCACCACATTTGCTATGCGCCAATCCTGCGGAACAGACCCTGTCGCTATAGAGTCCCTAAAAATAAGAAATAATGGTTTATCTATTACTAGTGTTGAGCGATACCGTCCGATACTTGAAAGTATCGGTATCGGATAGTATCGGCCGATACCCGAAAAATATCGGATATCGCCGATACCGATATCCGATACCAATACAAGTCAATGGGACATCAAGTATCGGAAGGTATTCTCATGGTTCCCAGGGTCTGAAGGAGAGGAAACTCTCCTTCAGGCCCTGGGATCCATAGGGATGTGTAAAATAAAGAATTAAAATAAAAAATATTGATATATTTACCTCTCCGGCGGCCCCTGAACTCAGCGCGGGTAACCGGCAGGCTTCTTTGTTCAAAATCAGCGCTTTTAGGACCTGAGAATCACGTCCCGGCTTCTGATTGGTCGCGGGCCGCCCATGTGACCGCCACGCGACCAATCACAAGCCGCGACGTCACCGCAAGCTATTAACGCGCTCATTTTTAAAAATGAGCGCGTTAATGACTTTCAAAGACGTAGCGGCTTGTGATTGGTCGCGTTGGTTTAGACCTAATACTATTAGATAGTATTAGGTCTAAAAGTGCTGCTCCTCTGGTTGGATTCTGCACCAATTGTGAAAGATAATTTTTCTTGGTTATTAGCAGAAACCTGTTGCCTTTATGGGTTTCACAGGTTTCTGTTTCCCAGTTAATATCCGGGTAGTTAAAGTCCCCCATAACCAGGACCTCATTATGGGTTGCAGCTTCATCTATCTGCTTTAGAAGTAGACTTTCCATGGTTTCTGTTATATTTGGGGGTTTGTAACAGACCCCAATGAGAATTTTGTTACCATTTTTCCCTCCATGAATTTCGACCCATATGGACTCGACATCCTCATTTCCTTCGCTAATATCCTCCCTTAAAGTGGACTTTAGACAAGACTTTACATAGAGACAAACCCCTCCTCCTCTCCGATTTTTACGATCCTTTCTAAACAGACTGTAACCCTGTAAGTTAACTGCCCAGTCATAGCTTTCATCTAACCATGTCTCGGTTATTCCCACTATGTCAAAGTTACCTGTAGATATTTCTGCTTCTAGTTCTTCCATCTTGTTTGTCAGGCTTCTGGCGTTTGCGAGCATGCAGTTTAGAGGATTTTGTTTTGTTCCAATCTCCTCGCTGTGGATTGTTTTAGAAATGTTCTTACCTCCCTTCTGAGTATGTTTTCCTGGATCTTCTTTGTTCAAGTCTAATGTTTTTCTTCCCGTCCCCTCTTCTTCTAGTTTAACGCCCTCCTGATGAGTGTAGCGAGTCTTCTGGCGAATGTGTGTTTCCCAGGTTTGTTGAGGTGTAGTCCGTCTCTGGCGAGGAGTCCATCGTACAAGTAATTCACACCGTGGTCCAGGAATCCGAATCCTTGTTGTCTGCACCATCGTCTTAGCCAGTTGTTTGCATCAAGGATCCTGTTCCATCTCCTGGTGCCATGCCCGTCTACTGGAAGGATAGAAGTTCCTTTACTTTCTTCCCCAACTCTTCAAAGTCTTTGCAGATTGTCGGTAGGTCCTTCCTTGCCGTGTCATTGGTGCCAACATGTATCAGAAGAAATGGGTGGACGTCCTTGGAGTTGAAGAGCTTTGGTATCCTATCGGTCACATCCTTGATCATCGCACCTGGAAGGCAGCATACTTCTCTTGCGGTTATGTCCGGTCTGCAGATGGCTGCTTCTGTGCCTCTCAATAGTGAGTCTCCCACCACCACCACTCTTCGTTGCTTCTTGGCTGTACTTTTTGCTGTCACTTGTTGCTGTGTGCCCTTTTCTTTTTTGCTTGCTGGTATTGCTTCATCCTTAGGTGTGCCATCTTCATCTTCTACAAAGATTTGATATCGGTTCTTCAGTTGTGTGTATATAAGTAGTGCTGTGCCACAACACAATATTCTTTTGGTCTCTCCAAGCACTGGATGTCCATAAAACATCCTTATTTAATAGCCTAGGATTATGTCAGTTTATGTGAATGATGCAATGAAGAGCAGCTGATGGAAACTGCAAATAACTTGGACAGGAAAGCATTTCCTTCCTGTGCTGAGCAATCATTTCCAGAGCTTTAATGAGGCTCTAACCATACATATTAGAATCAATGTAACAAAAGGGGGTTTTAATTCTTTACCCCAAATTTACAGGTGACAGGAGTTGCAAAATAATGAAGTCAGGTATATTTACCTGTTTTAACTTCCTGGATCTAGTGCAGACTATTCTGCTGGTCTGCACTAGACAGGAAGTAATCATTTACTTCTTTGGTCACTTGACCACAGAAGTCTGTAACTGGCTAAAGTGGATGTGACTGACACATATTAGTCTACGTAGTAATGCAAATTAGTCATATGCAGTCAATACTGGGAAAAGATACTGGGGGCCATGGATATGCCAATCAAGCTTGGAGGGTTCCGCGTGGAAATGCTCAAGATTGGAGGTTTCGGGTTGAGTAAGGCAATCAAGATTGGAGAGTTGGGGTTGGACACCATACTGCTTGACTTGCCATACAAAAATTAAGAGCAGAAAGAAGTATGCTTAAAAAGACTGTCCAGTCACCATTCGGCACATTGGTGGTTATAGTGGTAAAAGGTAAAAAGATAAGCAGGACCAAGACAAGTTCCAATATATTATTGTTGTTTGTGATGTGTACAGAAAAGAAAGTCATCAGTTTCCTGCAGTGCTTATTCTTTTTCATGTCAAGAATTGCTATATCAGTATGAAAGGCAACCTATAATGTAAAAAAAAGCTATTAATCTGCAGATATAGGGTTAATCTGCATAACCTCACCCTCTCTATAAAGTGTTTTTTTAGCCAATGAACATTATTAAAATACCTCAAACTAGAGTTGAGCGACCTTGACCTTTTTAGAGTCGAGCCGGGTTTCGCGAAACCCGACTATCTCAAAAGTCGGGTCGAGTGAAATCGGCCGATTATGACGTAAAGTCGGGATCGACCGAAACACGAAACCCAATGCAAGTCAATGGGGCAGCATAGTCGGCAGTGAGTGGGGGCCAGGAAAACACCTAGAGTGCCCATTTTAATGGCAAAAACATCCATTCTTCTTAATGAAGCTTGTCAAGCGTAATTTACCTTATAATAATTGGAAGGCATTTGAAATTGGGGGTCATTTGGCTAAAGTTGTGGTGGGTAGGGCTGGTTCAAGTAATTAGTGGGCCCAGGAAATCTGGACCACGTCACGGCAGTGGAGCAGGGAGAGGTAAGTATTTCAACTTTGCAAGTGCTGTGAACCTGAGCAAGCAGGGGGGGCCCACTCGTTGGCATTGGCACTGGCACAGGGCCCCTCAAAGTACAGCGGTGTGTTTGCACGGCGGGGGCGCCTCCCACCGGCAGCAACACTTTTGCGTACTATGAGAGGCCCTGTGCCAGTGACGTCGCCAACTAGTATTCCTCCCCCCACCTGATGAAGGAACCTGCACTTTCATCTGCACCTTCCTCTTTGTCCCCGTGTAAGGTGGTATGGTATGCGGGAAGAGCAACCTGACTTTCAGCAGGGTCACAATGTTGTTGTGTAGCGTGCACGGGGAATGTTGCGTTATGGGTCAATGAACCAGCAGACTCATCTATCACTGGCTGGGCAATGGGCAGGATGAGGAGGAAACACAGATATAGGCCCAAAGAATAAAGTTGGCTAAATGCAGTTCAAAATTGGTAACACAGGAATAACCAGGGGTATTGCAGTGGAGGACAACTGGAATGAGAGGCTGACACAGAGAGTAGGGCCAAATCAGTAAGTAGTCGAAATGCAGTTCAAAATTGGCAACCGTAGTAAACAGGCGGCACAGCTTTGTTCAGTGGAGAACAGCAAGGAGTGGCAGACACCGATAGTAGGCCCCAACCCAACTAGTAGGCCAAATGTAGTCTAACATTAACAACTACTTAAAGAGCGTCTGAAAACGGAATTTCAGGACAGGAAACCAGGAGAACAGCAAGGAGCGGCAGACACTGTTAGTAGGCCCCAAACCAACTAGTACGCCAAATGCAGTTGTTCCATTTAACCACAATTTAACGAGAGCCTGAAGATAGAAGCTCAGGAAAGGCAACCTGGAGAACACCTTGGAGTGTAACACACCATCTCTCTCCACCCGATACCCATTTTGTAGGCCTAATGCAGTGTAGTTTTCTACAACTACTAAGGCTACGTTCACATTAGCGTTACGCTAATGTGCGTCGCTGTTGCGTCGGCGACGCAGCGGCGACGCGCCCCTATGTTTAACATAGGGGACGCGTGCGTCTTTTTGCATGCGTTTTCCGACACGTGCGTCGTCTTAGACGCTAGCGTCGGACGCAAGAAAACGCTACAAGTTGCATTTTTCTTGCGTCCGATTTCGGCAAAAAACGGCGCACGCGTCGCAAAACGCGCGCGTTTTTGCGCGCGTTTGCGCGCGTTTTTCCTTGCGTCGCGACGCTAATGTGAACGTAGCCTAAACGAGAGTCGGAAGACCGAAGCAATGGCAAGGAAACCTGGGGAACACCTTGGAGTGTAACACACCATCTCTCTCCACCCGATACCCATTTTGTAGGCCTAATGCAGTGTAGTTTTCTACAACTACTAAACGAGAGTCGGAAGACCGAAGCAATGGCAAGGAAACCTGGGGAACACCTTGGAGTGTAACACACCATCTCTCTCCACCCCATACCCATTTTGTAGGCCTAATGCAGTGTAGTTTTCTACAACTACTAAACGAGAGTCGGAAGACCGAAGCAATGGCAAGGAAACCTGGGGAACACCTTGGAGTGTAACACACCATCTCTCTCCACCCCATACCCAATTTGTAGGCCTAATGCAGCCTACTTTCCGACAACTACTAAACGAGAGCATGAAGATCGAAGCTCAGGAAAGGCAACCTGGGGAACACCTTGGAGTGTAACACACCCTCTCTCTACACCACGGAAGGGCTGATTCTTAGGAAGGAAGGCTGTCGGAAAGAAGCAGGGCACGTCCGAGGGTGATTATATTCTTATTAGGTATATACTCACCCTCGGACGCGCCCTGCTTCTTTATTTGTAAGGAATGTTTATTTGCAATGTGGTTTTGACTTACTCTATTTTTTTGGTAAATAATGATTTTATTATTTTCATTGTTTTGCATCTTCTTGGCAATAATATAAAGAAGACGCGACAGGACAACACTCGGTGGATGCCATATCTGTGTTTTAAATTGAAAAAAACTTTCAGTTAACTACTTGCAGGAGAAAGTTATTGTAGCTGGTGGCCATTTTTAGTACTGTACCAGATTTTTGTTGTATGTGTTTGTTTTTAATGTTAAAAAGTCTGCATTTGATATCTCTCCAGTATTTTCTTTTTTATAAGCAAAATACTTATTTTTATATTTTCTGATGTTGGTTCAAGGGGTACACGGGCAGCAGTAGACAGGTCAGTGGAGGCCTAGTGGAAGGAGGGACCGCAGACAGGCTTCGAAGGCCTAACATAATAAATTGGGCTTGCTGTCGGCAATTTTAAATTGGTTCCAGGGGAACACGGGCGGCAGTAGCCAGGTCAGTGTAGTAGTAGTGGAAAGAACGGGCCACAGACAGGCTTCGAAGGCCTAACATAACAAAAATTGGGCTGTAGGCAATTTAAAATTGGTTCCAGGGGAACACGGGCAGCAGTAGACAGGTCAGTGGAGGCCTAGTGGAAGGAGGGACCGCAGACAGGCTTCGAAGCCCTAACATAATAAATTGGGCTGGCTGTAGGCAATTTAAAATTGGTTCCAGGGGAACACGGGCAGCAGTGGCCAGGTCAGTGTAGTAGTAGTGGAAAGAACGGGCCGCAGACAGGCTTCGAAGGCCTAACATAACAAAAATTGGGCTGTAGGCAATTTAAAATTGGTTCCAGGGGAACACGGGCAGCAGTAGACAGGTCAGTGGAGGCCTAGTGGAAGGAGTGACCGCAGACAGGCTTCGAAGGCCTAACATAAGAAAAATGTCAATACAATGGTATTGACAGTGCCAGGCATTGAAGGATGTCAGCGCATAGACTAATCATTGGTGGAGCTGTGAGAGAAAATTTTGCAAGTGGTAGAGCACTGTTTGAGCTGGGGGGGGGGGGGGAAACTGTCTTGTGGCCGGCGGTACAGGCCCAGGGCCCCTCATATTACAACGTGTGTCTGACGTTGGGTGCGCACCACCACCGCCAGACACTTTATTGTACTATGAGGGACCTAGTGGCAGTGCCGTCGACCAAAAGCGGGCACACCCACCTCCTCAGACAAACAGTACTCTCACAGGTGCTGGCGCCAAGTGGCGATACCACAGCCCCGTGTGGGGACTTTGGCCATTTAGGGAGGTGTTAACATGTCGGATGCTGGACAATCAGGTGCTGCAAATTACGAGATTGGAAAAGTCGTTCAGAATAGTCCACAGGCAAGACCTTTACATAGGAAAGCTAGGTGTCAGCCGGGCAAGGTGGGGCAAAAGATTTCGAAATCCAGTTGTGGTTCATTTTAATGAAGGTTAGATCATCTACATTTTGGGTAGCCAGACGAGTCCTTTTTTCTGTTAGTATTGAACCTGCAGCACTGAACACTCTTTCTGATAGGACACTAGCTGCCGGGCAAGCAAGCTCCTGCAATGCATATTCTGCCAATTCTGGCCAGGTGTCTAATTTTGATGCCCAGTAATCAAATGGGAATGACGGTTGAGGGAGAACGTCAATAAGGGATGAAAAATAGTTAGTAACCATACTGGACAAATGTTGTCTCCTGTCACTTTGAATTGATGCTGCAGTACCTGTCCTGTCTGCGGTCATAGCAAAATCACTCCACAACCTGGTCAGAAAACCCCTCTGGCCAACGCCACTTCTGATTTCTGCCCCTTTAACTCCTCTGGTCTGCTGGCCCCTGCAGCTCGTGTTAGAACGATCATGGGCGCTGTGTGCAGGGAATGCCAGAAGCAAACGGTCAACAAGAGTTCATTGTTTGGTTGCTAATATTAGTTCCAAGTTCTCATGTGGCATTATATTTTGCAATTTGCCTTTATAGCGAGGATCAAGGAGGCAGGCCAACCAGTAATCGTCATTGTTCATCATTTTTGTTATGCGTGTGTCCCTTTTGAGGATACGTAAGGCATAATCCGCCATGTGGCCCAAAGTTCCAGTTCTCAAATCTGTGGTTGTGCTTGGTTGAGGGGCAGTTTCAGGCAAATCCACGTCACTTGTGTCCCTCCAAAAACCAGAACCCGGCCTTGCCGCGCCAACAATTTCCACTGGCCCCGGAAAAGCTTCCTCATTAAAAATATAATCATCCCCATCATCCTCCTCGTCCTCCTCCTCCTGTTCGCCCGCTACCTCGTCCTGTACACTGCCCTGGCCAGACAATGGCTGACTGTCATCAAGGCTTTCCTCTTCCTCAGCTGCAGACGCCTGATCCTTTATGTGCGTCAAACTTTGCATCAGCAGACGCATTAGGGGGATGCTCATGCTTATTATGGCGTTGTCTGCACTAACCAGCCGTGTGCATTCCTCAAAACACTGAAGGACTTGACACATGTCTTGAATCTTCGACCACTGCACACCTGACAACTCCATGTCTGCCATCCTACTGCCTGCCCGTGTATGTGTATCCTCCCACAAAAACATAACAGCCCGCCTCTGTTCACACAGTCTCTGAAGCATGTGCAGTGTTGAGTTCCACCTTGTTGCAACGTCTATGATTAGGCGATGCTGGGGAAGGTTCAAAGAACACTGATATGTCTGCATACGGCTGGAGTGTACGGGCGAACGGCGGATATGTGAGCAAAGTCCACGCACTTTGAGGAGCAGGTCGGATAACCCCGGATAACTTTTCAGGAAGCACTGCACCACCAGGTTTAAGGTGTGAGCCAGGCAAGGAATGTGTTTCAGTTGGGAAAGGGAGATGGCAGCCATGAAATTCCTTTCGTTATCACTCACTACCTTGCCTGCCTCAAGATCTACAGTGCCCAGCCACGACTGCGTTTCTTTCTGCAAGAACTCGGGCAGAACTTCAGCGGTGTGTCTGTTGTCGCCCAAACACTTCATAGCCAATACAGCCTGCTGACGTTTGCCAGTAGCTGCCCCATAATGGGAGACCTGGTGTGCAACAGTGGCAGCTGCGGATGGAGTGGTTGTGCGACTGCGGTCTGTGGACGAGGTCTCGCTTCTGCAGGAGGACGAGGAGGAGGAGGAGGGGGTGCGAACGGCTACAGCCAACAGTTTCCTAGACCGTGGGCTAGGCAGAACTGTCCCAAACTTGCTGTCCCCTGTGGACCCTGCATCCACCACATTTACCCAGTGTGCCGTGATGGACACGTAACGTCCCTGGCCATGCCTACTGGTCCATGCATCTGTTGTCAGGTGCACCTTTGTGCTCACAGATTGCCTGAGTGCATGGACGATGCGCTCTTTAACATGCTGGTGGAGGGCTGGGATGGCTTTTCTGGAAAAAAAGTGTCGACTGGGTAGCTCGTAGCGTGGTACAGCGTAGTCCATCAGGGCTTTGAAAGCTTCGCTTTCAACTAACCGGTAGGGCATCTTCTCTAACGAGATTAGTCTAGCTATGTGGGCGTTCAAACCCTGTGTACGCGGATGCGAGGCTAAGTACTTCCTTTTTCTAACCATAGTCTCATGTAGGGTGAGCTGGACTGGAGAGCTGGAGATCGTGGAACTAGCGGGGGTGCCGGTGGACATGGCAGACTGAGAGACGGTGGGAGATGGTATTGTTGCCGCCGGTGCCCTAGATGCAGTGTTTCCTACTACGAAACTGGTGATTCCCTGACCCTGACTGCTTTGGCCTGGCAAAGAAACCTGCACAGATACTGCAGGTGGTGCAGAAAATGGTGGCCCTACACTGCCGGAAGGGATGTTGCGTTGATGACTAGCTTCATTGGCCGAGGGTGCTACAACCTTAAGGGACGTTTGGTAGTTAGTCCAAGCTTGCAAATGCATGGTGGTTAAATGTCTATGCATGCAACTTGTATTGAGACTTTTCAGATTCTGCCCTCTGCTTAAGGTAGTTGAACATTTTTGACAGATGACTTTGCGCTGATCAATTGGATGTTGTTTAAAAAAATGCCAGACTGCACTCTTTCTAGCATCGGATACCTTTTCAGGCATTGCAGACTGAGCTTTAACCGGATGGCCACGCTGTCCTCCAACAGGTTTTAGCTTTGCCACGCGTTTTGGGCAAGATACGGGCCCGGCAGATGGAACCTGTTGCGATGTTGATGCCTGCTGCGGCCCCTCCTCCTCCGCTTCAGAACTGCTGCCGCCTGCACCCTGTTCCCCCAATGGCTGCCAATCGGGGTCAAGAACTGGGTCATCTATTACCTCTTCTTGTAGCTCGTGTGCAACTTCGTCTGTGTCACCGTGTCGGTCGGTGGTATAGCGTTCGTGATGGGGCAACATAGTCTCATCAGGGTCTGATTCTTGATCAGCACCCTGCGAGGGCAATGTTGTGGTCTGAGTCAAAGGACCAGCATAGTAGTCTGGCTGTGGCTGTGCATCAGTGCACTCCATGTCAGATTCAACTTGTAATGGGCATGGACTGTTAACTGCTTCACTTTCTAAGCCAGGGACGGTATGTGTAAAGAGCTCCATGGAGTAACCCGTTGTGTCGCCTGCTGCATTCTTCTCTGTTGTTGTTTTTGCTGTAGAGGACAAGGAAGCGACTTGTCCCTGACCGTGAACATCCACTAACGACGCGCTGCTTTTACTTTTACCAGTTTCACGAGAGGAGGCAAAAGAGCTAGAGGCTGAGTCAGCAAGATAAGCCAAAACTTACTCTTGCTGCTCCGGCTTTAAAAGCGGTTTTCCTACTCCCAGAAAAGGGAGCGTTCGAGGCCTTGTGTAGCCAGACGACGAACCTGGCTCCACAGCTCCAGACTTAGGTGCAATATTTTTTTTCCCACGACCACCTGATTCTCCACCACTACCACTACCCTCATTACCAGCTGACAATGAACGCCACCGGCCACGACCTCTTCCACCAGACTTCCTCATTGTTTTAAAAACGTAACCAAACTAACGGTATTTGTTGCAGTCACACAACTTACACGGTGAGCTATAACTTCAGTATGATTTAGCTACCCCTTTACAAGTGGGTGAGACCACAACGAAAATCAGGCACAATGTTACACACTCTGTTGTTGGTGGCAACAAATGAGAGAGATGCCACACACGCAGGACTGTCACTGAAGCGCAAATGTAAATATTAATCTCCCACTGATTTGTTTTGTTTTTTTTAAAAGGGAGACTTTAGAAAAAAAAAAATAATAAAAAAAAATGATTTTTTAAGGAAGAATTTATAAACCAAATAAAATGAAATGATTGTTTCAGGGAGAATTTAGAAAACAAATAAAAAAAAATAGGCTTTCTATGGCCCACTGAGTGAGAGAGGACGCACACAGGAGTCAGGAGTGGCACACAAGCCCAGAGGCCAATATTTATCTCCCACTGATTGATTTAGTGATTTTTTCAGGTAGATTTTGGAACCCAAATCAAGCAAAAAAATAAATAGGCTTTCTATGGCCCACTGAGTGAGAGATGGCACACACAGGAGTAAGGAGTGGCACACAAGCCCAGAGGCCAATATTTATCTCCCACTGATTGATTTAGTGATTTTTTCAGGTAGATTTTGGAACCCAAATCAAGCAAAAAAATAAATAGGCTTTCTATGGCCCACAATTGGAGAGAGAGAGAGAGATGGCACACCCAGGAGTCAAGACTGGCACACAAGCAGAAAGGGCAATATTAATCTCCCACTGATTTGATTTTTTTTTTTTTTTCAGGGAGACTTTAGAAAAAAAAAAATACAAAAAAATGAATTTTTCAGGAAGAATTTAGAAACCAAATAAAATGAAATGAGTGTTTCAGGGAGAATTTAGAAAACAAATAAAAAAAAATAGGCTTTCTATGGCCCACTGAGTGAGAGAGGACGCACACAGGAGTCAGGAGTGGCACACAAGCCCAGAGGCCAATATTTATCTCCCACTGATTGATTTATTGATTTTTTCAGGTAGAATTTAGAACCCAAATCAAGCAAAAAAATTAATAGGCTTTCTATGGCCCACTGAGTGAGTGATGGTGCACACAGGAGTCAGGAGTGGCACACAAGCCCTGAGGCCAATATTTTTCTCCCACTGATTGATGTTGTGATTTTTTCAGGTAGATTTTGGAACCCAAATCAAGCAAAAAAATAAATAGGCTTTCTATGGCCCACTGAGTGAGAGATGGCACACACAGGAGTAAGGAGTGGCACACAAGCCCTGAGGCCAATATTTTTCTCCCACTGATTGATGTAGTGATTTTTTCAGGTAGATTTTAGAACCCAAATCAAGCAAAAAAATAAATAGGCTTTCTATGGCCCACTGAGTGAGAGATGACACAGACAAGGATGGCACTCTAGCAGAAATGCCAATCTTAATCTCCCACAAAAAAAAAAAAAAAAAATAGGAACTGTCCTTCAATTACTATCTTCCTGCAGTAATCTCAGCCAGGTATGGCAGGCAGCAATAAGGAGTGGACTGATGCACAAATTAAATAAAAAGTGTGGACAAACAAAAAAGATAGCTGTGCAGAAAGGAAGGAACAAGAGGATTTGTGCTTTAAAAAAAGCAGTTGGTTTGCACAGCGGCGTACACACAGCAATGCAGCTATCAGGGAGCCTTCTAGGGCAGCCCAATGAGCTACAGCGCTGAGGAAAAAAAAAAAAATGTAGCTTCCACTGTCCCTGCACACCGAAGGTGGTGTTGGGCTGTGGAAATCGCTACAGCACAAGCGGTTTGGTGGTTAATGGACCCTGCCTAACGCTATCCCTGCTTCTGACGAAGCGGCAGCAACCTCTCCCTAAGCTCAGATCAGCAGCAGTAACATGGCGGTCGGCGGGAACGCCCCTTTATAGCCCCTGTGACGCCGCGGACAGCAAGCCAATCACTGCAATGCCCTTCTCTAAGATGGTGGGGACCAGGACCTATGTCATCACGCTGCCCACACTCTGCGTTTACCTTCATTGGCTGAGAAATGGCGCTTTTCGCGTCATTGAAACGCGACTTTGGCGCGAAAGTCGCGTACCGCATGGCCGACCCCGCACAGGGGTCGGATCGGGTTTCATGAAACCCGACTTTGCCAAAAGTCGGCGACTTTTGAAAATGAACGACCCGTTTCGCTCAACCCTACCTCAAACCAGTAAAAAAATATAAGCTATCTATTTGATGCAATGATTAACCATTACGCCATATTCGGTGCTTATCCTGTCCACGCGGACATGTACTTGTTGTTGGGCCAGACACACTGCAAATGGTCAGAGGTACCCACTCTACCAAACCTTAGCATATATATATACACACACACACACATATCTATATATATAATTGTCTAAGGGTTTTTCCGTCTGTCTGTCTGTCCTGGAAATCCCGGCTCTCTGATTGGTCGAGGCTGCCAGGCCTCGACCAATCAGAGACCGGCACAGCATCGACGTAGAAATCCCGCGTCTCTGATTGGTCGAGGCCGCCAGGCCTCGACCAATCAGCAACGGGCACAGCGACGATGATGTCATAAAGGACGTAGACATCTCACATTTCTGATTCAGCGACGGGCACAGTATCGACGTAGATGTCATAATGGTTGCCATGGCGACGATGATGTCCTACAGGTTGCCTCGACCAATCAGCGACGGGCACAATCTGCCACGAATTCTGGAATCATCATTGTCCATATACTACGGGCACAGCATGGCGACGATGATGTCATAAAGGTTGCCTCGACCAATCAGCGACGGGCACAGTATCGACGTAAATGTCATAATGGTTGCTATGGCGACGATGATGTCATAAAGGTTGCCTCGACCAAGCAGCGACGGGCACAGTCTGCCGCGAATTCTGGAATCATCATTGTCCATATACTATGGGGACATGCATATTCTAGAATACCCGATGCGTTAGAATCGGGCCACAATCTAGTGTATATATATATATATATATATATATATATATATATATATATATATATATATATAAAGCTGAATGTGTGTGTGTGTGTATGTGTGTGTATGTCCGGGATTGGCATCTGCACCGTCGCAGCTACAGCCACAAAATTTTGCACAGTCACACGTCTGGACCCTGAGAGCGTCATAGGCTATGTTGTGAGGTGAAATTTTAACCCCCCGCTTTCCAATTCACCAAACAATTTTGCCCCTATCTACATAATGGGGAAAAAAGTGAAAGGAAAAGTGTTGGAGGCGTCGCAGCTACAGAAACAAAATTTTGCACAGTCACACGTCTGGACCCTGAGAGCGTCATAGGCTACGTTGTGAGGTGAAATTTTAACCCCGCGCGTTCCAATTCACCAAACAATTTTGCCCCTATCTACATAATGGGGAAAAAGTGAAATGAAAAGTGTTGGAGGCGTCGCAGCTACAGCCACAAAATTTTGCACAGTCACACGTCTGGACCCTGAGAGCGTCATAGGCTATGTTGTGAGGTGAAATTTTAACCCCGCGCTTTCCAATTCACCAAACTATTTTTCCCCTATCTACATTATGGGGAAAAGTGAAAGGAAAAGTGTTGGAGGCAAATTGACAGCTGCCAGATGTGAACAAGGGGGACTTAAAGAGTGAGAGCGATGGCGCCAAAGAGTCTATACTGTACAGTTGCTAAGGTGGGGCCCCGACATGAGATACTCACCACACATAGGGATATGAACACACACACAAAATGCGCCACACACTACCACATGCTTGAACACATATACCACCCTCAGCACACATTTCACCACACATACACCAACCTCGCCACATAAAAGTCGAAACACAAAAGTCGCCGCTCAAAACTCACCACGCGCAAAACTCGCCACATGCAAAAACTAGGCTCACGCAAAACTCGCCACAAGTGCAAAACTCACCTCATGGAAAACTCGCCACACGCAAAACTTGCACACGCGGAAAAATTGCCACACGCACAAAATTTGCAACACATGCAAAAGTTGCCTCACACAAAACTTGCACATACTCAAAAGGCACCAGACATAAAACTCACCACGCGCAAAACTCGCCATGCGCAAAACTTGCTGCACACAACTTGCTACACTAACCTGTCACATGCAACTCGACACACAAAAAGTTGCTACACGCATGTTGCCACACAAAACTCATCTCACAAAAGTCGCTACATGCATGTCGCCACACACAACTCAACACACACAACTTGACAGACGAAACTCGCCCTAAAACACACACAAGTCTGGTATTAGCCTTCAAAAAGAAAAATCTGATTAATAAGCAGACAAACTACAAGAGCAACAAATGTACCATATAGGAAATACGGCAGCTGTCAGTCACATGACCTGTCTATTATGTGTATGTGTGAGCTAATATATACTGCCAGGGGGAGGGCTTCCTGTTGGCTGGGGATTTATCAGGCTGCCAATTTATCTTACAAATACTGAGGTAAAAATACTGAGCAAATAACGTGTTAACGAGGTCTAATACAGGAGATCACACAGGTATATACTATATACAGGGGAGATGACACACAGATATATACTATATACAGGAGAGATGACACATGTATATACTATATAGAGGAGGAGATGACATACAGGTATATACTATATACAGGAGGAGATGACACACAGGTATATACTATCTACAGGAGCAGATTACCTACAGGTATATACTATATACAGGAGGAGATGACATACAGGTATATGCTATATATAGAAGATGACATACAGATATATACTATATACAGGAGGAGATGACACACAGATATATACTATATACAGGGGAGATGACACACAGGTATATACTATATACAGGAAGAGAGGACATACAGGTATATACTATATATAGAAGGAGATGACATACAGGTATATACTATATATAGGAGGAGATGACATACAGGTATATACTATATATAGGAGGAGATGACATACAGGTATATACTATATATAGGAGGAGATGACATACAGGTATATACTATATACAGGGGAGATGAAACAACAGGTATATACTATATACAGGGGAGATGACATACATGTATATACTATATACAGGAGATGACATACAGGTGTATACTATATATAAGGGAGATGACAAACATGTACTGTATATACTGAGGTGAAAATGAGAGGTGTGAGGTGAAAATGAAAAGTTGTGAGTGCAAAATGAGAGGAGTGAGGGAAAATAGTGTAGTGATCGGAAAATGACAGATGTGAGGTCGAAATGACAAGTGTTAGGGGGGAATGAGAGGAGGGAGAAAATGAGAGGTGTGAGGGAGAAAATGAGAGATGTGAGGGGGAAAATTAAAGATGTGATTGGGAAAATGAGAGGCGTGATGGGAAAATAAGAGAAGTGACGTGCTATAACTAACCACAGATATTTACTATGCCCAGGCAACGCCGGGCTCTTCAGCTAGTATATATATATATATACAGGAGGAGATGACACACAGGTATATACTATCTACAGGAGCAGATTACCTACAGGTATATACTATATACAGGAGGAGATGACATACAGGTATATGCTATATATAGAAGATGACATACAGATATTTACTATATACAGGAGGAGATGACACACAGATATATACTATATACAGGGGAGATGACACACAGGTATATACTATATACAGGAAGAGAGGACATACAGGTATATACTATATATAGAAGGAGATGACATACAGGTATATACTATATATAGGAGGAGATGACATACAGGTATATACTATATATAGGAGGAGATGACATACAGGTATATGCCCGGCGTTGCCTGGGCATAGTAAATATCTGTGGTTAGTTATAGCACGTCACTTCTCTTATTTTCCCATCACGCCTCTCATTTTCCCAATCACATCTTTAATTTTCCCCCTCACATCTCTCATTTTCTCCCTCACACCTCTCATTAATACCTATACCTCTATATAATATATATATATACTAGCTGAAGAGCCCGGCGTTGCCTGGGCATAGTAAATATCTGTGGTTAGTTATAGCACCTCACGTCTCTTATCTTCTCATCACACCTCTCATTTTCCCAATCACATCTTTCATTTTCCCCCTCATATCTCTCATTTTTTCCCTTACACCTCTCATTTTCTCCCTCACTCCTCTCATTCCCCCTTAACACTTGTCATTTTCCGATCACTACACTATTTTCCCTCACTCCTCTCATTTTGCACTCACACCTTTTCATTTTCACCTCAGTATATAGATGTTTGTCATCTCCCTTATATATAGTATACACCTGTATGTCATCTCCTGTATATAGTATATACCTGTATGTCATCTCCTTCTATATATAGCATATACCTGTATGTCATCTCCTCCTATATATAGTATATACCTGTATGTCATCTCCTTCTATATATAGCATATACCTGTATGTCATCTCCTTCTATATCTATATATATAATTGTCTAAGGGTTTTTCCGTCTGTCTGTCTGTCCTGGAAATCCCACCTCTCGACGGGCACAGCATCGACGTAGAAGTCCCGCGTCTCTGATTGGTCGAGGCCGCCAGGCCTCGACCAATCAGCGACGATCACAGCGACGATGATGTCATAAAGGACGTAGATATCCCGCGTCTCTGGTCGAGGCCGCCAGGCCTCGACCAATCAGCAACGGGCACAGCGACGATGATGTCATAAAGGACGTAGAAATCCCACGTTTCTGAGTCAGCAACGGGCACAGTATCGACGTAGATGTCATAATGGTTGCCATGGCGACGATGATGTCATAAAGGTTGCCTCGACCAATCAGCGATGGGCACAGTCTGCCGCGAATTCTGGAATCATCATTGTCCATATACTACGGGGACATGCATATTCTAGAATACCCAATGCGTTAGAATCGGGCCACAGTCTAGTATAGCATATACCTGTATGTCATCTCCCCTGTATATAGTATATACCTGTATGTCATCTTCTATATATAGCATATACCTGTATGCCATCTCCTCCTGTATATAGTATATACCTGTAGGTCATCTGCTCCTGTATATAGTATATACCTGTGTGTCATCTCCTCCTGTATATAGTATGTACCTGTATGTCATCTCCTCTATATAGTATATACCTGTGTGTCATCTCTCCTGTATATAGTATATATCTGTGTGTCATCTCCTCCTGTATTAGACCTCGTTCACATGTTATTTGCTCAGTATTTTTACCTCAGTATTTGTAAGCTAAATTTACAGCCTGATAAATCCCCAGCCAACGGGAAACCCTCCCCCTGGCAGTATATATTAGCTCACACATACACATAATAGACAGGTCATGTGACTGACAGCTGCCGTATTTCCTATATGGTACATTTGTTGCTCTTGTAGTTTGTCTGCTTATTAATCAGATTTTTATTTTTGAAGGATAATACCAGACTTGTGTGTGTTTTAGGGCGAGTTTCGTTTGTCAAGTTGTGGGTGTTGAATTGCGTGTGGCGACATGCATGTAGCGACTTTTGTGAGATGAGTTTTGAGTGGCAACATGCATGTAGCAACTTTTTGTGTGTCGAGTTGCATGTGACAGGTTAGTGTAGCAAGTTGTGTGCAGCAAGTTTTGCGCATGGCGAGTTTTATGTGTGGTGCCTTTTGAGTATGTGCAAGTTGTGTGAGGCAACTTTTGCATATGCTGCAACTTTTGTGCATGTGGCAATTTTTCCACGTGTGCAAGTTTTGCATGTGGCGAGTTTTCCATGAGGTGAGTTTTGCACTTGTGGCGAGTTTTGCGTGAGCCTAGTTTTTGCATGTGGCGAGTTTTGCGTGTGGCGAGTTTTGAGCGGCGACTTTTGTGTTTCGACTTTTATGTGGCGAGGTTGGTGTATGTGTGGTGAAATGTGTGCTGAGGGTGGTATATGTGTTCAAGCACGTGGTAGTGTGTGGCACATTTTGTGTGTGTGTTCATATCCCCGTGTGTGGTGAGTATCCCATGTCGGGGCCCCACCTTAGCAACTGTACGGTATATACTCTTTGGCGCCATCGCTCTCATTCTTTAAGTCCCCCTTGTTCACATCTGGCAGCTGTCAATTTGCCCCCAACACTTTTCCTTTCACTTTTCCCCCATTATGTAGATAGGAGCAAAATTGTTTGGTGAATTGGAAAGCGCGGGGTTAAAATTTCACCTCACAACATAGCCTATGACGCTCTCGGGGTCCAGACGTGTGACTGTGCAAAATTTTGTGGCTGTAGCTGCAACGGCTCCAACACTTTTCCTTTCACTTTTTCTCCATTATGTAGATAGGAGCAAAATTGTTTGGTGAATTGGAAAGCGCGGGGTTAAAATTTCACCTCACAACATAGCCTATGATGCTCTCAGGGTCCAGACGTGTGACTGCAAAATTTTGTGGCTGTAGCTGCGACGGTGCAGATGCCAATCCCGGACATACACACACACACATTCACACACACATTCAGCTTATATAATATATATATATATATATATATATATATATATAGATATGTGCATATGTATGTGTGTATATGTATGTGTGTATATGTGTGTATGTATATGTATCTGTGTGTATGTATGTGTTTATGTATATGTGTGTGTATATGTGTGAGTGTGTATATGCGTGTGTGTGTGCGCATGTATGTGTGTGTATATGTGTGAGTATGTATGTGTGTTTATGTATATGTGTGTATATGTATGCATATGTGTGTATAAATGTGTGTATGTATGTGTGTGTATATGTATGTGTATATGTGAGTGTGTGCATGTGTGTGCGTGTGTGTGTGTGTGTGTGTGTGTTTGTGTGTGTATTTTGATGGCGACTTTTTAAACTACAATATCACCATTTGATGGAGCACACTTAATCCAGACAGTTGATTAGTAGACTTAGTTCTAGATTAGTAGTCCTAGACTATCTGCTCATGAACATTTTCCTTCGTGCCTGACTGGTCAATCTTCCTGTACTTTAACCCTTTAAATTAGGAAAATAAGAAGTGCATATCACAGAAGAATGTTGGAAACCTCTTGGAATGACCTAAATCTATACATTCAACAGCACAGGAGCCAGTAAATAATTGTGGAAAATTAAACTTCCAGCAAAGAATCAATAAAAAAAAAAAAAAATTGTTGGCAACAAGGTTGATAGAACAATCTTTTTTTTCCTTACCAGAAAAAAAAAATGGTTGGACAGCTCATGTACTACATATAATGCCTCCAATAAATGGAAACCCTGTATCCAGCTTTTTCCTATCAGTCAACTCTAAGTGACATACAAGAAGCTGAGCCAGGAAGCAGACATGGCCTCTGTGAGATAAGCCACCTCTACAAGTATCCTCTCATTTATATCTGGTGACAAGACAGGCGACAGTTTGACAAATCTAAATACAGAATACAGAAAAGGATGCTTTACAAAGGAAAGCTGCTATTTCTCAGAAAGCATAAGTATCAGACTTGACAGCACTAGGACACCGTGTCATCTTGGGCAGACATTGTAGGACCAAAACTATTGAAAAACTATTTCTGCTCAAATCTTGAAACAATTCACCGAGATGGGATCATTTTTAAGGTACCTTCACACTAAGCGAGGTCGCTAGCGAGATCGCTGCTGAGTCACAAGTTTTGTTACGCAACAGCGACCTCAGTAGCGATCTCGCTATGTTTGACACGTAGCAGCGACCAGGCCCCTGCTGTGAGATCGCTGGTCGTGTCGGAATGGCCTGGACCTTTTTTTGATTGTTGAGGTCCCGCTGGGTAGCACACATCGCTGTGTTTGACACCTTACCAACGACCTCGTTGACGACTCAGACACCGACACATAGGCGTGCATTTGTGTTGCCTTTTCCGCACCCCTCCGCTCCGATTGGTGGTCGCTACTGCGTTCTGATTGGCGGTCATGCCTTCAACAGAAGGCGACATAGTAGCGCTTCCATCCTAGGTGTCAGAAGAACCGTTGAAGAATAGATAAATCGAAGAGGAGTCGCAGGCCGGAGAACTCTACAACGATCTGCAAACCACCACGTGGTCAGGAACAAAGGACGGAAGGGCTATTGTGTCGCCTCATAAGGCAAGGCCGCCACCAATCAGAACGCAGTAGCGACCACCAATCGGAACTGAATGTGCGCGGAAAAGGCAAAGCAAATGCACGCCTGTGTGACTACAACGTCACACAGGACGTCCCTCATCGAGGTCTGCATCGTCATAATAGCTGCCATGTGACAGGGTCACAACAACCAACGACATCGTTGTACAGGTCGCCGCATCGCTGCTGCGTCGTTGGGAAGATCTCACTGTTTGACATCTCACCAGCGACCACATAGCGACGCAGCAACGATCCCTGACAGGTCGTATCGTTGTCGGGATCGCTTTAGCGTCGCTAAGTGTGACGGGGCCTTTAGGCTGGGCGTCTCCAGAGAGTATAGCATCGGATGTGATATGCTAATGATCTTGAAACAATTCATGTAATCATGATGACTTGATAAATAAGAAAAGCTGATGAAAGCTCTTGTTTTGACTGCACAATTTCTAAAAATCCCGTTTGTCTAGACCAGTAAGTACAGAAAACGTAAAAAGGTTTAACAACAGGTAGAAGTCATCACCCAGCCACAGGAGCCCCAACGATCGCCAGAGAGGGGCACTTTTATGTCCTTTAAAATGAAGTGACCACTCTATTCACCGTCTATGAGACCACCAAGGCCCTACACTCAACCTTCGGCAGTCCCATAGGGAATAAATGTAGTGGCGATCATACAGTTAAGTCCATATATATTTGGACAGAGACAACATTTTTCTAATTTTGGTTATGAATTTTAAACCAAACAATTCAGATGCAGTTGAAGTTCCGACTTTCAGCTTTCATTTGAGGGTATCCACATTAAAACTGGATGAAGGGCTTAGGAGTCTCAGCTCCTTAACACGTGCCACCCTGTTTTTAAAGGGACCAAAAGTAATTGGACAATTGACTCCAAGGCTATTTCATGGACAGGTGTGGGCAATCCCTTTGTTATGTCATTCTCAATTAAGCAGATAAAAGGCCTGAAGTTGATTTGAGGTGTGGTGCTTGCATTTGGAAGGTTTTGCTGTGAAGTAAACATGCAGTCAAAGGAGCTCTCCATGCAGGTGAAACAAGCCATCCTTAAGCTGTGAAAACATAAAAAACCCATCCGAGAAATTGCTACAATACTAGGAGTGGCAAAATCTACAGTTTGGTACATCCTGAGAAAGAAAGAAAGCACTGGTGAACTCATCAATGCAAAAAGACCTGGGAGCCCACGGAATACAACAGTGGTGAATGATCGCAGAATAATCTCCATGGTGAAGAGAAACCCCTTCACAACAGCCAACCAAGTGACCAACACTCTCCAGGAGGTAGGCGTATCAATATCCAAATCTACCATAAAGAGAAGATTGCATAAAAGTAAATACAGAGGGTTCACTGCACGGTGCAAGCCACTCATAAGCATCAAGAATAAAATGGCTAGACTGGACTTTGCTAAAAAAAACATCTAAAAAAGCCAGTACAGTTCTGGAAGAACATTCTTTGGACATATGAATCCAAGATCAACCTCTACCAGAATGATGGAAAGAGAAAAGTATGGTGAAGGTGTGGTACAGCTCATGATCCAACGCATAGCACATCATCTATAAAACACGATGGAGGAAGTGTGATGGCTTGGGCATGCATGGCTGCCGGTGGCACTGGGTCACTAGTGTTTATTGATGATGTGACACAGGACAGAAGCAGCCGAATGAATTCTGAGGTATTCAGAGCCATACTGTGTGCTCAGATCCAGCCAAATGCTGCCAAACTGATTGGTCGTCGATTCATACTATAGATGGACAATGACCCAAAACATAAAGCCAAAGCAACCAAGGAGTTTATTAAAGCAAAGAAGTGGAATATTCTTGAATGGCCAAGTCAGTCACCTGATCTCAACCCAATTGAGCATGCATTTCATTTGTTAAACTAAACTTCAGACAGAAAGGCCCACAAACAAACAGCAACTGAAAACCACAGCAGTGAAGGCCTGGCAGAGCATCAAAAAGGAGGAAACACAGCGTCTGGTGGTGTCCATGAGTTCAAGACTTCAGGCAGTCATTGCCAACAAAGGGTTTTCAACCAAGTACTAGAAATGAACATTTTATTTAAAATTATTTAATCTGTCCAATTACATTTGGTCCCTTTAAAAACAGGGTGGCACATGTTAAGGAGCTGAAACTCCTAAACCCTTCATCCAGTTTTAATGTGGATACCCTCAAATGAAAGCTGAAATTCTAAACTTCATCTGAATTGTTTTGTTTAAAATTCATTGTGGTAATGTCTAGAACCAAAATTAGAAAAATGCTGTCTCTGTCCAAATATATATGGACTTAACTGTATGTGCGCTGCCTCTGCGATCTTACAGGAATAACGGTGTTCCGTTCTGGCAATAAGTAGGGATCCTAGCGGAAGAATACCCATCAATCTAGAAGTAGTTATCACTGATCACCTAGGTTCTCTTTCATCTGTAATAAAATTTAGATTAAGTCACATAAGATAATAAACACAGACTATTTTATGGATTGAAAGCACATCTTATTAGCCTAAATCCAAAACATGGCATCATGGAGCTCCGTAATCCCCTGAACACGTCAGCACCCTAGACCATAGCTCGTCCCTGCTCGTGTATGGTTCGTGATGTACATGCCAAGGTCACGTCCTAATGGGAGACTTCTTTCATTCATCCACTCAGCCTTTAAACTTAGTTGTATTTACATCAGCATTTCATCTCGCAAATGGATCGGGAATCCCTAGAGTTTCCAGTTAGCAGCGCTCATGAAAGGCTCTTTACAGGAAAACACCATGTTAGTCAGGAAGCGAAACCTTCAGCATCAAGGAAGAAAACGCTTTCATTATGTGCAAGTGATCCCCCTCCAGATTTCAATATTCCTAGATCATCTACACTTTTTTTCAACTTTAAAGCTTTTAAGGCCACAGTTCCAGCACCAGAGCATAAAGCAAAATCTGTCCCTTCCTGAGAAAGTGGTAGTTTAAAGGGACATCATAGAAAAAAAGCCGTACTTTGAAGTGTATACTGCCTTCTCTAGTGCTGGCAATCATAGCAATGTAGGTCTGTTCCGCATCTGAAAGGTGCTTTGTTCAAATGTTCCTAGAACTATGCTGCCACTGGGGGCGCTGTTTCCCTAACATTGTACAGCACAGAAAGGAGAAGAATCATTAGTTCGTCAGCAGATGCATCTATTTCTTAGAATAATCTTGAAAAAAAATCATGAAACTAAATACAAAGTAGTAATACCTTCCTGAATCTTTATGCAGAGCAATTACGCTAAAATAAATTCATTTCAGTAAATCATATTCCTGTGCTGTCATAGTTCAAGTGCAAGCATGCACAGCCAGAACATGTAAAATGCAATAAGTATCCATATGGCTGCATATGTATATACTAGATTGTGGCCCGATTCTAACGCATCGGGTATTCTAGAATATGCATGTCCCCATAGTATATGGACAATGATGATTCCAGAATTTGCGGCAGACTGTGCCCGTCGCTGCTTGGTCGAGGCAACCTTTATGACATCATCGTCGCCATAGCAACCATTATGACATTTACGTCAATACTGTGCCCGTCGCTGATTGGTCGAGGCAACCTTTATGACATCATCGTCACCATGCTGTGCCCGTAGTATATGGACAATGATGATTCCAGAATTCGCGGCAGATTGTGCCCGTCGCTGATTGGTCGAGGCAACCTTTATGACATCATCGTCGCCATGGCAACCATTATGACATCTACGTCGATACTGTGCCCGTCGCTGAATCAGAAACGTGAGATGTCTACGTCCTTTATGACATCATCGTCGCTGTGCCCGTTGCTGATTGGTCGAGGCCTGGCGGCCTCGACCAATCAGAGACGCGGGATTTCTACGTCGATGCTGTGCCGGTCTCTGATTGGTCGAGGCCTGGCAGCCTCGACCAATCAGAGAGCCGGGATTTCCAGGACAGACAGACAGACATATATATATACACATATATATATATATATATATATATATATATATATACACATACATATACACACACAGTATATATATATATATATATATATATATATATATATATGTGTATGTATATATTATATGTACAAGTGCTTCTCACAAAATTAGAATATAGTAAATAAGTTAATTTGTTTCAGTTCTTCGATACAAAATGTGAAACTCATTATATAGAGTCATTACACACAGAGTGATCTATTTCACGTGTTTATTTCTGTTAATGTTGATGATTATAGCTTACAGCCAATGAAAACCCAAAAGTCACTATCTCAGTAAATTAGAATACTTCATAACACCAAATTGAAAACGGATTCTAAAATCCAAAATGTTGGCCTACTGAAATGTACGTTCAGTAAATGCGCTCAATACTTGGTCGGGCTCCTTGTGCATCAATTACTGCATCAATGCAGCATGGCATGGAGGCGATCAGCCTGTGGCACTGCTGAGGTGTTATGGAAGCCCAGGTTGCTTTGATAGCAGCCTTCAGCTCATCTGTATTGTTGGGTCTGGTGTCTCTCATCCTCCTCTTGACAATACCTCATAGATTCTTTATGGGGTTAAGGTCAGGTGAGTTTGCTGGCCAATCAAGCACAGTGATACTGTTGTTTTTAAACCAAGTATTGGTACTTTTGGCAGTGTGGACAGGTGCCAAGTCCTGCTGGAGAATGAAACTTTCATCTCCAAAAGCTTGTCGGCAGAGGGAAGCATGAAGTGCTCTAAAATTTCCTGGTAGACGGCTGCGCTGACTTTGGTCTTGATAAAACACCGTGGACCTACACAGCAGATGACATGGCTCTCGAAACCATCACTGATTGTGGAAACTTCACAGTAGACCTCATGCAGCTTGGATTGTGTGCCTCTCCACTCTTCCTCCAGACTCTGGGACCTTGATTTCCAAATGAAATGCAAAATTTACGTTCATCTGAAAACAACACCTTGTACCACTGAGCAACAGTCCAGTTCTTTTTCTCCTTGGCCCAGGTAAGACGTTTCTGGCGTTGTCTATTGGTCATGAGTGGCTTGACACAAGGAATGCGACACTTGTAGCCCATGTCCTGGATACGTCTGTGTGTGGTGGCTCTTGAAGCAATGACACCAGCATCAGTCTACTCTTTGGGAGTCTCACCCAAATTTTTGAATGGCCTTTTCTTAAATAATTTCAAGACTGCAGTTATCCCGGTTACTTGTGCACCTTTTTCTACCACACTTTTTCCTTCCACTCAACTTTTCATTAATCTGCTTGGATACCGCACTCTGTGAACAGCCAGCTTCTTTAGCAATGACCTTTTGTGCCTTACCAACCTTGTGGAGTGTGCCAATGATTCTGGACATTGTCAAGTCAGCAGTCTTCCCCATGATTGTGGAGCCTATTGAAACAGACTAAGGGACCTTTTTAAACACTTAGGAAGCCTTTGTAGGTGTTTTTTTTAATTATTCTAATTTACTGAGATAATGACTTTTGGGTTTTATTGGCTGTAAGCCATAAACATCAACATTAACAGAAATAAACACGTGAAATAGATCACTCTGTTGGTAATGACTCTATATAATATAGGAGTTTCACTTTTTGTATTGAAGAATTGAAATAAATTTTTTGATATTCTAGTTTCGTGAGAAGCACCTGTATATATACACCGTACTCAAAATATATATATATATATATATATATATATATATATATATATATATATATATATATATACACACACTACACACACATACAGTATATACAGTTTACTCACTTTAGAGAAAAAAAAAAAAAGAGTCATATGTTGGATGGGAGAGGATTTGTCTAGTTTCTACATTAGAATACATGTTATTCTTCATTTTTTTTGCAATTCTTTTTAATTATTTTTTTCTTTATAACTATACATTTTAGTCTTTAAGCCTTTTCAAGTAGTCAACCAGCTTAGCCACAATTTCATCTTATCCAGGGCTGTCACTTATTTTCAGACTAACAAAGTTAACGTACTTAAAGTAAGCAATGTTACATCCCCTGTTCTGTATCATTGTACAACTAGGAATACCTGTCATTCAGGGGTCTGGCGAAGGTAGGTGTATCAGGGAACTTTTATGGTGGCTACATTGGATATTACCTTGCACTAAAAAGTGACTATCAGTGATGAGCGAACGTACTCGGAAAAGGTGTTATCTGCTATGCTCTTTTGCTAACCGAGTGACTTTGGCGTGCGCAAACATTTTCGAGCACGCCGAAGTCACTCGGTTAGCACACGAGCATGCTCAGATAACGCCTTATCCATGCACGTTCACTCATCACTAGTGATTATACATATATGTCATGTATTATCTCCGAGACTTTGTGTATTTCTCGTTGTCTCTCCACTGATGCTGGCATTTAAGCCATCCTGCGTTGAAAATAGCCACAAACGTGGCTAGGCATAAACAGCGGTAATCCTGAACTACACCTCCCCCTGCCTTTCCTTTGCTGTGCAGAAATGGTTCACACTTACCACTGAAGTGGATATCTTGGATGCAGGAGGACCATAATGCTACCCTCCGCAAAGGCAAAAGGAAGGCAACAAGTACTGTGACTATACATGACAAAATAGTCACTTTTTTATGCCAGGGATGAAGATTGATTTAAATAAACAAGCTCAGCTGCTAACAGTACAAAACCATCCTCCGCTTCCTGTTGGCCGCTTTCTCCATGATCTAGGCATGCAGAGGGATGGCATCAGATTGTTGCCTGCGTCATTTAGGTCAAACTGGCCAGAAGAGGAAGGGAGCAATGCTGCGGGGATCGTCTGGAGATGAGTGATTCTTTTAGCACAGTGGGGAAAAGGGATATAGGACTTGTAATGAACTGCAGGATGAGAGGGGATGCTATCAGAACTTATAATGAATTAGGGGCTTGAGGGGGATGCTTTCAGGAATATATAATGGAGGTGGGAGTTCAGGATAACGCTATACAGAAAAGAGATGAAGTGGGGTGGGAGAGGATGCCATGAAAGGGCTCTATACAGGGACTTATATAGAGGTTGGGAAAGAGATGCCAGGGGACAGGGATTTAGAATGAATCTGAGGGGAGAGTCACAGTGACTGCTTCATTTATATTTATTGGGCAGCAGACGTGAGAGTTAATAGATGCACAGCACCGACTTATCAATTTATATATAATCTTCAATTTTGAATAAATCCCCAACAGTGTCACCAGCAAAGCACCCCCACACCATCACACCTCCTCCTCCGCTTCACAGTGGGAACCAGGCATGTAGAGTCCATCCGTTCACCTTTTCTGCGTCGCACAAAGACACGGTGGTTGGAACCAAAGATCTCAAATTTGGACTCATCAGACCAAAGCACAGATTTCCACTGGTCTAATGTCTATTCATTGTGTTCTTTAGCCCAAACAAGTCTCTTCTGCTTGTTGCCTGTCCTTAGCAGTGGTTTCCTAGCAGCTATTTTACCATGAAGGCCTGCTGCACAAAGTCTCCTCTTAACAGTTGTTGTAGAGATGTGTCTGCTGCTAGAACTCTGTGTGGCATTGACCTGGTCTCTAATCTGAGTTGCTGTTAACCTGCGATTTCTGAGGCTGGTGACTCGGATAAACTTATCCCCAGAAGCAGACGTGACTCTTGGTCTTCCTTTCCTAGGGCAGTCCTCATGTGAGCCATTTTTTTTGCAGCACTTGATGGTTTTTGCCACTGCACTTGGGGACACTTTCAAAGTTTTCCTAATTTTTCGGACTGACTGACCTGGATTTCTTAAAGTAATGATGGCCACTCCTTTTTTCTTTACTTAGCTTCTTTTTTCTTGCCATAATACAAATTCTAACAGTCTATTCAGTAGGACTATCAGCTGTATATCCACCAGACTTCTGCACAACACAACTGATGGTCCCAACCCCATTTATAAGGCAAGAAATCCCACTTATAAAACCTGACAGGGCACACCTGTGAAGTGAAAACCATTGCCAGTGACTAACTCTTGAAGCTCATCAAGAGAATGCCAGGAGTGCGCAAGCAGTTATCAAAACAAAAAGGTGGCTACTTTGAAGAACCTAGAATATAAGACATAATTTCAGTTGTTTCACACTTTTTTGCTAAGTATATAATTCCACATGTGTTAATTCATAGTTTTGATGCCTTCAGTGTGAATGTACAATTTTCATAGTCATAAAAATACAGAAAAATCTTTAAATGAGAAGGTGTGTCCAAACTTTTGGTCTGTACTATATATTTATTATGTGACCTTGTGATTTACAAGGCTGCAGTGATCAGTGTGACAAGACTAGAATGGCTGAAACATTTCGACATGAAGCTATTATCAGATAGAGAGAAGTCTCCAATCAAATCAGACATCAGCTGGTAAGCCACTGGATGTAAATGTTTATTCTGTATCTACATTGTATGACTGGCAGAGAGATAATGGGAGTAAAGGCCCCTTCACATTAAGCGACGCTGCAGCGATACCGACAATGATTCGGATCGCTGCAGCGTCACTGTTTGGTTGCTGGAGAGCTGTCACACAGACCGCTCTCCAGCGACCAACGATGCCGGTAACCAGGGTAAACATCGGGTAACTAAGCGCAGGGCCGCGCTTAGTAACCCGATGTTTACCCTGGATACCATGCTAAAAGTAAAAAAAAACAAACACTACATACTTGCCTAACGCTGTCTGTCCTCCAGCGCTGTGCTCTGCACTCCTCCTGTACTGGCTGTGAGCCGGAAAGCAGAGCGGTGACGTCACCGCTCTGCTTTCCGACTCACAGACAGTACAGGAGGAGAGCAGAGAAGCAGAGCGCAGCGCTGGAGGACAGACGGCTGTAGGTAAGTATCTAGTGTTTGTTTTTTTTACTTTTAGCATGGTATCCAGGGTAAACATCGGGTTACTAAGCGCGGCCCGGCGCTTAGTTACCCGATGTTTACCCTGGTTACCAGTGAAGACATCGCTGGATCGGTGTCACACACGCCGATCCAGCGATGTCTCCAGGGAGTCCAGCGACGAAATAAAGTTCTGGACTTTATTCAGCGACCAACGATCTCCCAGCAGGGGCCTGATCGTTGGTCGCGGTCACACAGAACGATTTAATTAACGATATCGTTGCTACGTCACAAATAGCAACGATATCGTTAACAATATCGTTATGTGTGAAGGTACCTTAATACTGCCGCTTCTAAAACACCCTCCCTTAAGTTACCTTCACACATAACGATTTCGTTAATGATATCGTTGCTTTTTGTGACGTAGCAACGATATCGTTAACGAAATCGTTATTCGTGACAGCGACCAACAATCAGGCCCCTGCTGGGAGATCGTTGGTCGCTGGGAATGATCAGGACCTTTTTTTTGGTCGCTGATCACCCGCTGTCATTGCTGGATCGGCGTGTGTGACGCTGATCCAGCGATGTGTACACTGGTAACCAGGGTAAATATCGGGTTACTAAGCGCAGGGCCACGCTTAGTAACCCGATGTTTACCCTGGTTACCATTGTAAAAGTAAAAAAAAACAAACAGTACATACTTACATTCCGGTGTCTGTCACGTCCCCCGGCGTCAGCTTCCCTGCACTGTGTCAGCGCCGGCCGTAAAGCAGAGCAGTGACGTCACCGCTGTGCTCAGCTTTACGGCCGGCCGGCGCTGACAGTCAGTGCGGGAAGCTGACGCCGGGGGACGTGACAGACACCGGAATGTAAGTATGTACTGTTTGTATTTTTTAACTTTTACCATGGTAACCAGGGTAAACATCGGGTTACTAAGCGCGGCCCTGCGCTTAGTAACCCGATGTTTACCCTGGTTACCAGGGGACTTCGGCATCGTTGGTCGCTGGGGAGCTGTCTTTGTGACAGCTCTCCAGCGACCACACAACGACCAAAACAGCGACGCTGCAGCGATCGGCATCCTTGTCTATATCGCTGCAGCATCGCTAAATGTGACGGTACCTTTAGGCTACATTCTCACATTCCCATGAAATGTCCGTATGCTGCCAGATTTTTGTTTGTTTGTTTTTTGTTTTTTTAATCGGACGGCACACGGATTCAAGTTTATAGAACCATTCACGCATCTGTGAAAGTCACAGATCTGATTATGAGATTTGTGAGATTCAGAGCATGTCCTATTCTGATCCAATTTTGAAGATTGTAATAGGACATTCAATGGGTCTGTGCGATGTGTGGGAATGAAAAGCTGGGTAGCACACTGATGCGTCACATGGATGCGTGAATGTAGTGTTATTATGTAAAGAGCTGTCCGTTAGTACATGGTGTAATCTAGTCATGCATACCAATGTCCTTAATTATATAGCTTCCGCCATTAATACATCCATCATATTATAGCATCCTCCGTAGTTATGTAAAGGATCATCCTTTACAATTGTTATTTTTGTTATTCATAGTGCCCTCTCTGTTACATAGAGTCCTTTCTTTTTAGGCCAGTCCATCAGCCTCCTCCATTATCCTGCCTCCTCCAATATTCCACCTGCTTTTTTTTTTTACATCTAACAAAAGAGGACACTATGAAATAAAGACTTGGTGCTATTATTAACAAGACAGGACTGTTTATTACATAGAGGGTGCTAGGACTATCAAGGACAACAAGAGAATCCAGGACGGGGTATTACATAACAAGAGAGGGCACTACGTAATAAGGGATGGCGCAATGCATAGAAAGAGTAACAGTATATATGATCTGTAGATTGTAACCATAAAATGAGTGGGACCCAGACATACTACTTGCACAGGGGCCCTAAGCTGTAAGTGCCTGCCCCTGACCCCAGCAACAGAAAGGGGATAACTTGTCATTTTTTGGGACTCTTAAAAAGTTTACATCAAACTAATAAAAAAAGAACATAATGAAGGAATGATCATAGTCCACTTCTTGTTAATGCAGTCATAAATAACAGACAAGCATGGTTTACCAAATGGGAGTTTTTCTTAGATAAGAAATGATTTCAGTGCTAGTCATTAATCATGTGCTTTATACAATGTGGAGTCAGACGAGCTCTGAGCACACATTCTGTACCACAGGCTGGCTTGGCCCAAGGAAAAAGGAAGCCACCAATTTGAAAACCAAAACCCAGCAGAACTTGCATGCAAGCTAAAAAATACCTCCTGTTGTAAAACATGCTATTTAGTCTTTCTGGAAACACAGCATTTGGAAAATAATGTAAAGAATGTGTCTTAAAAACTATTTCTATTGGTTGTCACATAGGCACTTAATGACTGCTGGCCATTAATGTCAGTGGTATGCCACAGTTCCGCAGTATAGATGTTCACGTGGAACTAACTGGTGGAAAACATCTGTGTAATGAACACTATCCTTGGCTTTTCTCACAAGCTCTTGCAAGGTCTGATTTGATCGTAGGAGCTTAGGTTGCCCTAATAGTTTCTAATATTGGTAGATCTTCACACTTCCGCATTGACCATTGATGAGGTGCCTACATGGACAACCTAAATTCACGGTCTACAAGAAAATCCAATGCACCACATGTAATCCAGAGGAAGAGAAGGAGATTTATTTATATAGTGCCAACATATTCCGCAGCATTTTACAATCAAGTGGGAACATATACAGACAAAGAGAATACAAAGTAACACATAGTTAAAGGGAACCGGTCAGCAGATTTTGCCACTATAGGATGCAGCCACTGCCTTTCAGGGATGATATACAGCATTCCATAATGCTGTAGATAAGCCCCCAGTCCGACTTGCAAGTGCAGAAAAATAAGTTATATTATACTCACTCAGGAGCGGTGTGGTCTGATGGGTGTCCCAGGCTGGGGTCCGGCGCCCCCCATCTTCTTGCGACGCCGCCCCCTGCTTCTTCATAGCTCCCTGGCATCACACTCCAGCGCAGGCGTACTTCTCTGCCCTGTTAAGGGCAGAGTAAAGTACGGCAGTGCGCAGGTGCTGGGCCTCTCTGACCTTTCCCAGTGCTTGTGCATTGCAATACTTTACTCTGCCCTCAACAGGGCAGAGAAGTACGCCTGCGCCGGAGCACCGATGCTGGGGAGCGATGAAGAAGCAGGAGGGTGTCGTCGTAAGAAGATGGGAGGCGCCGGACCTGTGACACCCATCAGACTGGACCTCCCCCGGGTGAGTATAATATAACTTATTTTTCTTCATTTGCTGGTTGGACTGGGAGCTTATCTACAGCATTACAGAATGTTGTAGATAAGCTCTGAAAGGCAGTGGCTGCATCCTATAGCGGCAAAATCTGTTGACAGGTTCCCTTTAAGGGGAATCTGTCACCTCCCTTTTCATATATAAGCATCGGCCCCTGCCATCAGGGGCTTATCCACAGCATTTCGAGAAGCCCAGCACCTGTGCACTGCAGTACTTTACTCTGTCCTCACCAGGGCAGATAAAGTACGCCTGCACAGGAGCCACGACAGGAAGCAAAGAAGAGGATGTCATCACATGCAGATGGGAGGTGCCGGACCAGGACCGCGACGCCCATCGGACCGGGACCGCCCCTGGGTGAGTATAATCCAACTTCTTTTTCTTATCTTTCAGGATACATCGGGGGCTTATCTACAGCATTCCAGAATGCTGTAGATAAGCCCCTTATGGCGGTGGCCGCAGTTTGTATACGAAAAAGCAGGTGACAGATTCCCTTTAACAGTTAAAGTAGACAAGGCAAGGCAAGATTGCAGGCATGTACTATGGAGGACAGAGAATGAACTTCAATCCAATATTGCAGCCAGCATGCAGATAGCGGGTAAGGAAAGGGTGAATCAAAAACCCCAAAACCCCGCCTCCATGGCTGAAGATTGTTCCCTCCAAATTCGGTGACAGTGTCCCTTTAAAAATGTGGGCGGCTAGGTATTAATTGAGAGAATTCTGGCTGCTGCATTTAAAACAGACTGAAGAAGAGAAAGTTTGGTAAGGGGGAAACCAATCAGAAGAGAGTTGCAGCAGTGCTAATTATGCCAATTGGCATATTACCCACAGGAGCATTGCGGCTTTAAGTCTCCTCATCTCGGCATGCTTAGCATGTCAATCTTCGCAAGGAGAAACAATACTTCTTGGATAACGGTCTGACGCCTCTCACTCAGCCAAACCAGATCTCCGCTTTGCACTGACAAGGGGCAGTACCCCGAAACACAGTGTCTGCAAATTGAGATTCTGGTTTGGCTATTATACTAAGTCATGTGACAAGGCTCATTATATTGTCAACATTGACTGTTAGGATTGCTACTTCCAATAGGTGGCACTAGAGTTCTAGCTCTCTTCCTCTCTGAAGAGACAATTTGCATAATCAGCAAACAGATGGCACTGTATATCTAAGGCCTCTTTCACACTTCAGTCTTTTGGCGTCAGTCACTACCGACATAGTGACGGATTGACGGATCCGTCACAATTGTTGCGAAAACGGTTCTAACGGATCCGTTTTTTTGACGGATCCGTTACTTGGGGGTTGTCTGGGAGAAGTATCTACTTTTTGGAGCATGCGCAATTGAAAAAACGGATTGGGGCGACGGATCCGCCGAAAAAACGGTTGCGGCGGATCCGTCGCCCATAGGCAGCCATTCTATGGAATGGCGGACGCGACGGATCCGTTGCGATCCGCCATTTCGGCGTTGACAAAAAACGTTGCAATGTCCGTCTATTTTCAGAAAACGTCCGCCAAATTTCGACGGATCCGTCGCATGGCGGATGGAACGGACGACCATCCGTCACAATCCGTCACTAATGCAAGTCTATGGGAAAATAACGGATCCGTCAAAAAAAAATGACGGATCCGTTATTTGAGGAAAATGGCGGTTTTAGACTGACGCCAAATAACTGAAGTGTGAAAGAGGCCTAAGGAGTTTAATGACATGTTGGGTGTACACTATAGAAGGCACCTCCTGCTGATAGCATAGGCACAGCTCCTGGGCTCAGTACTCCCACAAAACTGTATGTCAGTTAAATTACTTCATATCACATCACAACATACAGTTACGGTGAGGTGGGGAAAGGGGCTGAGGACCTTGAAATGACAACTTAAATAGCTTTTGCTTCAGACAACAAGCAGACTGATTTTTGATCAATAAGAAAAACAAAAACTTCAACTTCTCTGATCTCCACCATACTATTGGATCACTTTAAGGGTACGTGTCCACGTTCAGGATGGCCAGCGGTTTTGAAGGAGCGGCAAACTCGCTCCGCCCAAAGCTCCGCCCCCTTCTGGAGACGCGATGATGCCGGATGTGTTCATTGCACACATCCGGAATCATCGCACCCCACACATAGGGCCCTGTGTTATACCTTGCGGTGGCGCAGCGGCGCCGCAAGGTAAACGGACATGCTGCGATCTAAAAAGACGCGCCACATGTCCAGAATCGCAGGGCCGCCGGATGCGTGTTACCACGCAAAGTGGAGACGGGATTTAATTAAATCCCCTCCACTATGCTGTAACATCTGGACGCTGCGTGTTTGACGCTGCGTCTCTATGCAGCGTCAAACACGCAGCGTTTACTGAACGTGGAAACATACCCTTAAAGTTATTTAGACATGATCTTCTGACAACCTAATGTGTAAGGAAGCATTCACACTGCACAATTATTGGGAACGTGAGTTCCTTGCAAAAAAGCGACAATCAGTGTAAACAGGCTGACAATTACTCGACGAACGAGCACCGAACAAACGCTTGTTCATCACGTGAAAAGATTTAAGCATGCTTGGAAATTATCGTTCGTGGTAGAGCATCGTCCTTCCTGTGTAATCAGATGTGCTGCCAAGAACAATGACAGTCTATGTGTGCAACAATCCATTAAAGCGGATTCTGTGCACAGTGTAAGGGCGGTCAGCCGATCAGTTCTCCTGACACGTTTGTGTTACTAGCCAGATCTGAAACATTCAGAACTGTGAAATGCATTGTTAGGGCTCATGCCCATACATGCGCTGACCGTGGGTCTCCTGACTAGAGCAGGCAGCCTCATAGAAATACATGCAGCTGTCAAACTCCGGTCTGGAGACTCGCGGCCAGTCCGTGTATTAGCCATCTGTGCTCAGACCGATTTGCACGGACATTTGGTTAAGGCCTTATTCTGTTGATCCTTCTGGAAATGTATAATTAAATTAACATCTTGCCATTACAATTCCCATTGTGTTCCTATACAGTCTGGCTCTGTTAGTACTGATTGGACAGTGTCAGGATTTGAGAATAGATGCTCCAGTGTCGGTATTACATGTGGAATAGATCAATTCACTAAGAGAGATGTGTCCAGAAAGTGATAAAATGCTTTTTAAAAGCTATAAAATGGACTGATGGCAGAAAGTTGGCTCAGTGGTTAGCACTGTTGCTTGGCAGAACTGGGGTCCTAGGTTTAAAATCCCACCAAGGACAACATCTGCAAGGAGTTTGTATGTTCTCTCCGTGTTTGTGTGGGTTTCCTCTGGGTTCTCCGGTTTCCTCCCATATTCCAAAGACATACTGATAGGGAATGTAGATTATGAGCCCCAATGGGGACAGTAATGATAATTCTGTAAAGTGCTGCAAAACATGAAGTCACTAAATAATAAAAGGATTGTGACATTATACAACTGAAGAAAGTGATAAGGAGACCTGACTCAAGCTAAAACCATGGATGGCACACAAAGTTTAGTTGTACTTATGGTGCCGACAAATCATAGCAGCTCATTGAACTGTCTTATGTCATCTTGGAACTACTAAATAGATGACGCCCAGTGCCTAATCCCAGTTTCTCCGCTTAGTTGTGCGGGGGTCATCTAATTCACCAGCACAACAATACGCCCTGTTACTAATATCACTATGGTCGTAGCTAAACAAAGGCGGACATTTACTGAATAGATTGCCTTCCTTCAATGTATAAAGATACAGCTATGAAAACCATGGAAATGCAAATCCATGAAGATTGCCTTTGAATAACCATCATTTTTGGTCACTTTCTTTTACCCCTTTAACACATTAGCAGAACTGATGGCTTTAAAAGAGAACTTCTCTAAAAAGATTGAATTTTGCATTGTCCTTTGTTTCCTGGGGTAGCTAATACGAAGAGAATTTTAATCATGTTCACGGACCCCAGTACTGACAGAACTGATGACTGTGCATCAAAAGTGTACCAATACTAATAAACTACTGTTTCACCCGAGTTACACATTAATTATATATATGACACATTGGTAATTTGTATAATTTTATGAAACATTTAAGGAGTTTAATATAATTTGCACAGAGGTCAATTACTATAAATACAAGAAAAAGAGAAATGTAAAAAAATGTGACTTCCTGCAGGAAATAAAGTGTTAAATAGACGATTTTACAGCAATAGATCATACTTGTCACATACTGTGGTAACAGCATAGTGCAACAAGCAGAATTAGGGTACCGTCACACAGTGCAATTTTGATCGCTACGACGGCACGATTCGTGACGTTCGAGCGATATAGTTACGAGATCGCAGTGTCTGACACGCTCCTGCGATCAGGGACCCCGCTGAGAATCGTACGTCGTAGCAGATCGTTTGAAACTTTCTTTCGTCGTCTAGTGTCCCGCTGTGGCGGCATGATTGCATGGTGTAACATATATCGTATACGATGTGCGCATAGTAACCAACGGCTTCTACATCGCACATACGTCATGAAATTATCGCTCCAGCGTCGTACATTGCAAAGTGTGACAGCAGTCTACGACGCTGGAGCGATATTGTTACGACGCTGGAGCGTCACGGATCGTACCGTCGTAGCGATGAAAATTGCACTGTGTGACGGTACCCTTAGTGCCAAAGGAAATGCAGATATTGTAGTCATCTGCTTGTATAAGCGACTAACAATAATGTGACATATCCTTATCATAGGTCATCAATGTCACATTAGTGGGGGCCCAACATCACCACCACTCAGCTGATGACTAGAGCCACAGCAGCTGGTGTTTCAGTGTCTGAAGCCGAAACACCAAAGTTATGTACACTTTGAAATCAGGACTATCCACAACTTACACAATTGTAGGAGCTCCCGCAAAACACATCTATTCAGAGCGGCCTGTCACGTTCCCTAATCAAAGTCCGTGTGTGTGTGTATATGTGTGCGTGTGTGTGTATGTATATGTGCATGTGTGATGTGTGTGTGTGTGTGTGATGTATGTGTGTGTGTGTGTGATGTATATGTGTGTGTGATGTATATGTGTGTGTGTGTGTGTGTGTCATGTATATGTGTGTGTGATGTATATGTGTGTGATGTATATGTGATGTATATGTGTGTGTGATGTGTGTGTGTGTGATGTATGTGTGTGTGTGATGTATATGTTTGTGTGATGTGTATATGTGTGTGTGATGTGTATATGTGTGTGTGATGTGTATATGTGTGTGTGATGTGTATATGTGTGTGTGATGTATATGTGTGTGTCCCATTCACTATCTGAGAATAACACTCCATCAAACTCCACCACACCCATAAGCACCACAAATACTGACTGCTGACTAGCTCATGCAACCTTTATATATCTCCCATTCCCTCAAGATGGTGTGACCATCATTGTAAATAAGCCTCTGTACTTTGTGTCTCCCCCCACCTCATCGTAGATTGTAACCTCTCACGAGCAGGGTCATCTTATTTTGCATCAATTATTATATTATTTTGAATGTTGTTACCTATGACTTGTGTATGAACTGTTAGAATGTAAAGCGCTGAGGAATATGTTGGCGCTATAAAAATCAAGATTATTATTTGTGGTGGGGTTCTGAGGTTCTGTAGCTCAGATCGCTTTGAAGAAATAGTGGTGTTCTGACTCTCATTACCAAAGCAAACTAAGTATCAACTGAGAGTGGAGGATTCAGACCTCCATAGATCAGATATTGATGACCTTGCTAAGCAATGGGTCATCAATTTGCAAACACTGGAAAATTCCTTTAGTCACCTGTAAACTTTATGATTTTGTGGGTATTTTATTTTTTATTTTCTTGCATGCTGAAGGCAAGATCAACTAAAGCATCATGATATTGGTGATTTCCATCTTCTTTCTCATGTCATGCACACTGATATAGGAAATCAGAAAAGCCCCTCCATACACCTTAGATGCGTTGCCAGCCAACAGCCATCTCTCCAGTACCAGCGAACACTCTAATGTTTTCTATGAGAAAGCAGCTGACAGATCTCTCTGGCTATTTCGAGGAGATCAAAAGGATCTGCAGTCCAAAAATTGGACAAGCTGAATATATAGCTTTCCCAACAATCATCTGTCCAGTAGGGCCTTTACACATCGGATTGTCAAACAAACCATCAATATCAGGTTTGGAATACTTTATTCTAATCTAAGTGGGGGCTTCATGTCCAACTCACATGTTCAATTCAGGCCCAAATCCAAATATTTCTATGAATGGGTGTCACGCCGATTACGGCGATAAGGGCAGGACGGCGTACTGGGACCCGCACCTGTCCATGCCACTATAAGGGGCCCTGGCTTTCCCTTATTTTAGGGGTACCTATGATGGTTAGGAGGCCTGAGCCACCAGTGTATCCCTGTCTCCTGTGCAGGCCCTATCTGTGGCCCCCTCTCCCCCCCAGGGAGGAGGACTGCACCAGTGTATAAATACAACAATAAACAGGGTATACAGACAAGGTAAAAAAAAGTCTCAAACTCACCAAATGCTCACACAGCCACAGAGGAAACACAGAGAAGGGAAGAGAAGGAAAAAACTAGGAAGGAAAACAGGTTTAACATGCAACCAAAACAGCAGACAACAATCTCTGTAAATAAACCTCCAAGCTCCTAATATCCTTCAACCTCCAAGCCAGGCAGCAGAACTAATCACTGACAATAGCTGTAGTCAAGGCTGGGTCTATATGGAGGAAGAGATTACAAAATCCACTTCAGCTGAGAGACCCAGCTCACAGCAACTCAGCAACAAGGTTAACTCCTGCACTGCTGGCACAAAGCAGCCAGGTCAGAATACAGGAGAAGAGCTTCTGTTTACTGTGTGTGAACGAGGCCCAGAGCGCTGCAGTTCTCTGGAACCTCTCTGTCGCGGTAGCCCCGTGACAATGGGTTTGTGAAGTGAATGGATAACACACATAGCCATGCGTATTTAATTATTCTTATTATTCTTATTATTGTTATTATAGCAACATTAGTTCCATGGTGCTGTACATGAGAAAAGGAGTTACAAACAGGGTTATAGCTACCATTTACAGCACACAAATTTACAGTGACAGACTGGTACAGAGGGGAGAGGATCCTGTCCTTGCGGACTTACATTTAATCCGTGTCCTTCGCTGGTAGTACAAGAGTGAGGACAACCATCGATCTATACGTTGCTCTGAAGAGCCTGTCTGAATGGAGCAGAGGTTGAGCATGCACACCTCTACTTTATTCATTATCAATGGCACTGCTGAAGATAGCCAAGTACTGTGCTCAACTGATGTTTGACACTTCCATTAAGAATGAATGGAGCGGATATGCATATGCTTAACTTCCACTCAATTTGCAAAGGCTCTCAGGATTATTTTTTCACCATTGGCGGGGTACCAGTTGTCAGATCACAGCTCGTTTTATACTGTATTAAAATGTTTTGTTTGATTAATAGCATTTAGTTGTCTGAATGGTTTGGAGCCAATCTACCATTTCCCCTCGTTAAAAATCTGACGCTGAGTAAACTGCCTAAATGCAATAAGTAAATAAAAATCAATATAAAAACATAGAAAATAACATTACTCATTAGTAACCCTCAGTGTAAAAAAAAGTGGCTTCTGTCAGGAGAGCAGATTCCATCTTGCTGAGATATATGGTGAGATTTGCTACCAAATAGTAATGATTTACTACGGATTAGAAAAGGGAGCATATACAGTATTTGTCAAGGTTGAAAATCTTTGCACATTGTATTTTATCATAATAAAAAGGTTGACATATGGTTAAACTTGCTGAGGATGTACATGCTCCTGATTAGGGATATCTAAGCTCTACAATACACACCATCAACCTTACAATATCTGTCCATGATCTCCTGCTGTCCTTCAGGTGCCGTAGAATGCAGACCTTCAGAACCACAAAATAATGGACACTCAACTAAACATCTTCAGTAAATTACTGCATAGAAACATGAATACACTTACCTAAAACAATGACAACGGTTTTCAGAAGGCTCATCATAGTATCACGGTTTCTCCTGGGACCAGAGCTGTGCCTTGACATCCTCATAGTCCTCTGCCTGACATATACAAATATATGCGCGTAGAGAACCACCATAACCACGAAAGTGACCAAGTTGAAAATAGCCCAGAAGACCAAGTAGGAATCACTGTAGAGGGGAGCCATATTGGAACAGTGCTCAAGGTCGCAGATACAATTCCATCCAACGCTTGGTATTGCCCCCATCACGATTGCCATTGTCCAGATGACCACTATCACCACGACCACTCTTCGGTTGCTCATTCGTGTATGCAACTGCATTCTGAATACTGTAATGTGCCTTTCTATTGCGATGGCAAGCAAATTGGCTACAGAGGCGGTCAAGCTAGTGTCAATCAGACCTTGTCGGAGTAGCCATGTGCTTACAGTCAATCTTCTAGTGTTAGGACCAGTATTAAACATTAGATAAAAGTAAGCAAGTCCTGCAAAAAAGTCTGCAGCGGCCAAATTGGCCATTAAGTAATAAATAGGAAAGTGGAAACGCCGATTCACATAAATAGCCACCATAACCAGTAAGTTGGCTAACATGATGAATATACATACAGTGATGCCAAGTCCCATCACTAGCTTGTTGACAGTGTGCCACTCGGTGGCAAGAGGTTTTCCACTTCGGTTGTAGAAAAAAGTTATTGTTTCATTGTAGTAGCACTGGTGCTCACTCACTGAAGAAGTCTGTTAGAAGAGAAAAAAATATATATATAAAAGTTCAAAAAAGCAGAACACAATATACGAAATATTACAGTATTACAGAAAATGGAAGCCTATCCCATCTTCAACCTTATGCACAGCAAGATCATTTGAGCCATGTTCTTCGCCCATCATAAATACTGGACGCCTTTATTTTTTATGAAATGGTATACGAAATTTAAAAAGGGAGCCCGTTAGGTGAGCCATTGCCTTTTAAACTACAATTATAATGCTTTAGAGCTTATACATATGTAAAAAATACAACTCCTATAGAGCCATTCATTGTTTGCAAAGTAAAAAGAATCTGTCAGCAGGCTTTTGCTATGTAATTAAAGCAGCATGACGTAAGGGCAGAGATCCGGATTACAGTGATGTTTCGCTTACTAGGATGGGTTTTGCTATTTCAATAAAATCAGTGTTTTATCAGCAGGAGATTATCATTAGAGGACTAGGTGTCTTGTGCACTCTAGTCCAACTCCACCTCCAGCACTGATTAGCAGCTATCTGCCACTATACTATGTACACAGAAAGTTGCCAAACAGTGACATGAATGGTGTTACACAGGGCTCAACATTTTGTAGTGGAGAAAACGGTGATCCTATCACAACTGCTGCACCCAGTAAACTAAGTCATACATTGTTAAAATCAGGGTCTCGGTCTACCTCACGGTTCTTTCAGATTACACAGCAAAATCCTGCTGACAGGGGGCACTTAAACAGGACTAGTCCAGCATGGCGTCTACTCACCCAGACTAATATGGCTTTAGTTTCTGCCATTCCACCCCCTTGGCATAACCAACATTCTATACACTGCTCAGGGCGTCTCCTCAGTCCCAAAAACCTTGTGTACACGCACAACATGTGTGCTGCCTTGGTTTGTGTAATAAAGAAAAGCATATCTCAGGCTTCATTGTGCATGCCCAAGTGGGAAAGTCACTGGTCCAATCTGGGTCAGTAGATACCCCACCAGACTAGTCCTGGCAAATTGGAATACAATAAGCAGCACTTCTATAACTTTTTTTTTTTAGATATATGAAAATTTATATAGAACACCATTTAATGCAGAAATATGGCTTTAAAGCATTAATGTCACAATTTAAAATAATTGGTGGACCCGACAGGATCTCTTTCAGGGTCTTCTGCGTTTACCTCCATCACGTACGGCACCACTCCAGTGTTCTTTTATTTCTTTCATTTCATCACCAAAATGGTATCACTAATGTCCGTTCACTGCTCCCAGTAAAATACTTACCGGCCTCTGTCTTCGGCTCTTCTCTCACACCAATCTGGTCCCATTCCACCATCTTGTGACCACAGCTCCTAAATGACCGGAAGTCAGAGCCAATGTACACAAGCTCACAAAGCAAGTCTATGAGAGCCTTGTTAGGACTCTCGTAGACATACCAAGATGTGACCTCCGGCTCATCCGAAAAACACTGCAGCGATCCAGCTAGTTACTACTAGAAGTTGACTGGGGCAGCGAGGAGAACAGAAGAAGACAGCAGTGTATTACTAGGGGTTGGGAACTTAAATTTGTGATGCCAATCCATAGGTAAAATAAAAAAAGAATGCTGGAGCGCGGCTACCAAAGCTGATGAATGCTTTTTGTTTAGCGTAAAGTGACACTTTGCAAATTGTCTAGCTCAGCATCACCTCCCACCTATGTTCCGAATAGTAAAGAAACATCTGGTATTTGCTGCCCAAAGCATCAGTAGCTTGTAGAAGAAAAGAAGATAAACAGTTTATGACCAGAAGAAACCAAAGCAATGTTTATTAGTCACCTATTGTGGCCAGGTCGTACGCAAACAGACAGTATACAGGAATTCCCACGAGTATAGTTATGGGACTAGATGACCAAGACACATACATAGGTCCAAACAAATGTAGACCCAGTCGAGATCCTTATTCAACTAGACATAATTGTTTAAGTGCTCATGGAGGTATATGTTGTTAGGATTTTACGGAAAGCTAGAAAAAAGGGAATAGAAAGTTCTTTGACCAAGAGAGAAAGATTCCTTGTTCTTTGCCAACCCAAGCTGTGACATCAAAATTCTAAAAATGTTGACTAGTTCATTCTCTTCCAGTTCGCGTTCTTCATGTTTGCTGTGCAAAGTGAACAACTGAATGCTCTAATTTAGCACTAAGCATTCTTTGTGATCAAAGATGATCCGTGGGGGACTCTAAAATGGTCTCTTTAATAAAAAGGCTAGCAAGCCAACAAAAAAAAACAAAAACACAGAACTGGAGATGTGGAGGCTAAAAATATACAGCCAAGGAAGGTAACAAAACCGCAAGCGACTAGAATACTTTGGGAAGCAGTCATTAACTTTTCCACAGGCTTTCAATATAAACCCAAGAGAAGGGAGTGGACTTTTTTTAAGCACAGTTATTGTTAACATGTATGCAAAAATAAAGCGAGACAAGATATGAATGTCATCTTAGGAGATGGCTGGAAAACTCAGAAATAGTCTATGCACCCTGAGTATACCTCCCATACAGGAACATGAACATGCTAAAGCCTGCAGTACAGAAAGCTGGCCAAGATCAGATAACGTTTCGATATCGGTATTTCTAAGTTATACTGGTTGAATATTTACATTGCCCTATATGAAACAGTGTCTATGGGATCAACCAGTGATCTAATGTGTGTGTGGGAGCAGCCCAAAAGTCTCCCAATGACTGGTGTTGAGTAAAGGAATAGCATGTTGAATGCTCAGCTCTGTCCAATAGAATTGAAACATCAGGAAAAACTTTTTGAAAGATCAGTAAGTCAACAAATTACGATCAAGATGAACTGTAAAAATAAAAAGCAACTTGAAGCAAAGAATTTTTTTTTATTTTAAGGTTTCCTGCAAGAAAGATTCAGGTTTATAATATATTTCAACATTCGACTGTGCAAGGAATGTCAGCTATCTCAAGTTAGATCAAGGAATGCCAAGTATTCCATGACATGTAACTATATCCAGGTAGACAGATATGGATGCAGCACAGAAGGTTAAATCTAGACTCAAACTAAAAAAAGATCACTTTTTGCAGGGTTTCGGGTCAAATTCCTGGCACCATAAATACTACTTATCAAGGGTTCCATGTTACGAAGGGGTCAAAAGGTACCCAGAACCTTCCACCATGGAGCGGCACGGGCTACTTCATTCCATGATCACGCGTTGATTTAATAAGCTGGTTGTACTAAATTTAGTAATAAAAGGATTTGATCATAACTATTTCTTTCCCTACTTCAACCTTAGTTTGGGATTTGTGCTCCAGACACGTTCTAGGTTTTCCATGATGTCTAATACTCCGTGTATTTTAGTTTAGATTTTGATTACCTTTTTTTCATTCACTATTTTACACAGTATAAAAAAGGGTTTAGTTTCTGAAAACATATAAGTAGTTTACAGCTGACTGCCATTCCTTTCAATCCACCACAAGTAATAAATATACATGTGGAATCCATCAACTGTTGACTTAGTAATAGATTCTTTCTAAACACTGGAGGACGAAGCTTGAGAGGCCCTGAAAGCTCAATTACCAAACCATCTGCATGTTACTATGGGAGCTCATGAGCCTTTCCAGCAGCTTGCAATCACTGCCGTTTTCAAGGGACAGGTATACAATTACGCAGAAATCTTCACAGATGAAAATGAAGAATACGCAACTACAGGAAATGATATAACCATCAGGAAAGATAGAACGGTTTTTGGTTTGTGTGAACTTCATATTTTCGTTTTATATCACTATTTGATCCTAAATGTGGTGTTGAAAAGGCAATTTGCAGATATTTGATCCCAAATGTTGTCTTTTTCCCGAGTTTGATTGTTGGAGCTCCAACTGTTGGACTCCTTGTCTCAACCAAAAGAACGAGGCTCCAATGTCCTCTGTTACATGGTAGCAAACTAAAGACCTACCAAAATAATCTGAACATATCAACTGGATCACCCAACAGTCTAATTGATATGGGGTGGAGGCTCCAAATTCTCATCCGCCATATAAGAAGGATCTGGCCTGTTGAATTTCAACAGAGGATTCATTTCTACTCACTATAGATAAGAAGCTGCCGGGGGAGTCTGGCTCTTTCATAGAAAAACAGAGAACACAGGAACATTCAGCCGAGCTTTCCTGTGTATATGGGAGTCGACAGGAATATTAGATAGAAGCCAGTTGACAGCTATCTAAAATATATGAAGGCCTTTACAAGAGTGGAGAAGAAAGACAAAGAGGCGACTGCTGTTGGATCTCTCCATTCTTCTAAAATTAATGATGGCCATTACACCTACCACCAGCTTAAAGTGTATGTACTCTAAACAGAAAAGACGACAAGACAAGGTCGTACAATCACAATAGCTGCAGATGATCAGCTTTTAGCTTACAATCACGTAGACCATGGTTTACTCCAAACACCAGATGGGAATTTGCGGGGGAAACGAGGACTGATGACAACACTGTAAGCAATGAAATCTTAGTAAATAAACAATTATGTAAAGGCTAAGCATGACATCTAACCGGCATGGACAAGAGGGGGCTGAAAGTGGATGTAACCAGAGGGGCATAATGATCTCCCCTGTGGAGAAAGGGCTTTTTCACACCACGTCTGGAACTGCTCAAAGATTCTACACTTCAAAAGTGTCTGTGAAGAGTAAACAATGAGTAGTGTGAAACTGGGACAAAAGATCACTTTCTTGGCTAATTCTAATTCTTGGAAGAGATGGAAAAAGATTGGGAAATAGATTAGAACATATTTAAACAAAACCTCCTATAAATAAAACAACTTTATGACCGGAGAGATATAAATGGATACCAACAGTGCGTGTATAAGGGCTGGTTTCGGCCTGTTCATGAGCGGCAATAAACTATATACTATTTAATCGATGCTGGTTTCCTGGCCGACAAATACTGATGGGAGCAGAGTGATGGTTGATATGATCGCTCTTTCCCCATACATTACCATCTTATTGGCAGCACATTTTTACACGTGTGATGAGTCGCCAATCAGCATAAACCATCCAAATTACCCAACGAATCAGCAGCTTGTCGGACCATCACATAATGCTTACAAGGGTGATACTTGGGGATGATGGTTCTTCTAAAACACTCGCACATTCATAACTTAGACAGTGCGCTATTAGGCTGCAGAAATGTAAGTATTTCTCCGAGATGATTGCAATTACACACGTTTTGTTATTCACACGTTTATTTCCTTTGCGTGCATTGGAACAACACAAAAAAAAGATAAAAAAGGCAAATTGGATGTAATTTCGCATAAAACCCCCAAAAATGGGTAGAACAAAACTGTTGGCACCTCAAGGTTATATATGGTTGCACACCCTTTGGAATAAATAACTGCAATCAGATGCTTCCTATAACCATCAACAAGTTTCTTACGCATCAAGTGGAATTTTGGACCACTCTTGTATTGATAACTGCTCCAGGTCTCTCATATTTGAAGGGCACCTTCTCCCAAAAGCAATTGTAGGATCTCTCCACAGGTGCCAAGAGGGATTTACAGCAGCTTGCAAAAGTATTTATCCCCTTGGCATTTTTGGAGTTTTGCTACCTCAACCAGGAATTTCAGTTTTTTAAGGGTTTACAACAGTTAATCTACAGAACATGTCTATAACTGTTAACATTTGATTTTCTTTATATTGTAACGCAAACAGAAAATAACTAAAAACTTCCGTGTGAATGAAAGGCTTTCACACTTCCGTCGGCAGGCGGCTGTCAGAATGCGTCGCTGTGACATATCGACGGGTGGAATAAAAATAGTGGAAAACGGATGTAAAGCATCCAGTTTTTTGACGGATGCGTCGAATGAGGTGCTGCCTGAATTTGAATGTAGAAAATTCTGGAGAGAGAGCAAGCGAGCGAGCGCGAGAGAGAGCGCGAGAGAGAGAGAGCGCGAGAGAGAGAGAGCGCGAGAGAGAGAGAGCGCGAGCGAGAGAGAGCGCGAGCGAGAGAGCGCGAGCGAGAGAGCGCGAGCGAGAGAGCGCGAGCGAGAGAGCGAGAGCGAGAGCGAGAGCGAGAGAGAGAGAGCGAGAGAGAGAGAGCGCGCGAGTGACGGAATGTGAATTACCGTTATATGAGGGATAAACAGTTATGTCCATAAATATTGGAACAGTTCATAGTTAAGGAGTGTGAATGTTTTAATGATTTATGTCTTTTTAAATCAACTAAGAAATTTGCTCCTCAGACTGAGTGGGGTCATCATAACACAGAACCAGACCCCAATCAGAGGAAAATAAAACACACTCCTTATATATGAACTGTTCCAATATTTATGGACACAACTGTTTATTCCTCACATAATGGTAATTCTGCTTCCTATGGCATTTTTCTGTGCTGTGCATAAATATGTGATTCTTCAGAATTTCTATTAGTCTATGCTGTTGTGAATTCTGTGGTCAGGCTCCCTCCTGTGGTCATGAGTGGTACTTCGGCTGGTTCTGTCCATGAGCTTCCTTTGGTGGATGTGAGTGGGGCTGCGGCTTCTGAGGTTCCTTCCTCAGGTGACGAGGTTAAGTCGTTAGGTGCTGTTCTATTTAACTCCACCTAGTTCTTTGTTCCTGGCCTCCAGTCAATGTTCCAGTATTGGTCTTGCTCTCTCCTGGATCGTTCTTGTGGCCTGTCTGCCCTGCATAAGCTAAGTTCTGCTTGTGTTACTTTTGTTTGCTATTTTTTCTGTCCAGCTTGCTATATTGGTTTGTTTTGCTTGCTGGAAGCTCTGGGACGCAGAGGGAGCACCTCCGTACCGTTAGTCGGTGCTGAGGGTCTTTTTGCGCCCTCTGCGTGGTTGTTTGTAGGTTTTTGTGCTGACCGCAAAGCTATCTTTCCTATCCTCGGTCTATTCAGTAAGTCGGGCCTCACTTTGCTAAAATCTAGTTCATCTCTGTGTTTGTATTTTCATCTTAACTCACAGTCATTATATGTGGGGGGCTGCCTTTTCCTTTGGGGAATTTCTCTGAGGCAAGGTAGGCTTATTTTTCTATCTTCAGGCTAGCTAGTTTCTCAGGCTGTGCCCGAGGCGCCTAGGTCTGGTCAGGAGCGCTCCACGGCTACCTCTAGTGTGGTGTGATAGGATTAGGGATTGCGGTCAGCAGTGTTCCCACGTCTCAGAGCTCGTCCTATGTTATTAGTAACTATCAGGTCATTTTCAGTGCTCTTAACCACCAGGTCCATTGTGGTTCTAAATCACCAGTTTATAACACTATGCCTGGTGAAGGGACCTGAGTAGTCTCGAAAGCTTGCAATTTGTTACCTTCTTTTCAGTTAGCCATTAAAAAGGTATCAACCACTGAGGACTCTCAATTCTAAATATTTTTCTATCCACTCTCTAACACAGTACCAAGATATATATCGGACCTTGATCAGCATTACCTGGTTTCTGGGAATCATCTGGCACCACCTGGATTTTGCTTCCAGGCATGCCACAACCCGCTGTCTCGTGCTTTCCATCAAGGCCTATCACCTTGGCCTCAGCATCCGCCTTGACACACGTCCTGTCACTTTGCGCCCCTTTACTTGGTGCAAATCCTCTCCAATTTGGCGTGCTTTTTATATGAGGGAACTGCATCATCAAGGTCAACTGACCTGGTGCTTCATCCAAACTCTTTCTGAAACTCTCCATATCTGGTTGGTTCCACAGGGTCCCACTTGGACAGTAGATGGCAGTCTTCTTGCAGAAATGCTGCACAGTGCTAGACATTCTCATCTTTTCTGGCACACCTTCTTACATGCATAACTATAAACCCCCTAAAGTCAGTACGTTGTAGAGCCTCCTTTTGCGGCAATTACTTTTTTTTTGTGCAAGTCGCTTTGGATAAGCCTCTATGAGCTATTCAGATTTTGCCACTGGGATTTTTGCCCATTCCTCAAGGTAAAACTGCTCCAGCTCCTTCAGGTTAGATGGTTTCCCTTGGTGAACTGCAATATTCAAGTCTGCCCACAAATTCTCAATTGGATTAAGGTCTGGGCTTTGCCAAGCCAATTTAAAAACAATTACACGTTTCCCCTTACAGCACACTGGTGTTTTAGGAATATGCTTTGGGTCATTGTCTTGTTAGAAGGTGAACCTTCGTCGCAGTCTCAAATCACTGAAACAGATTTTGCTCAAAAATAACATTGTATTTCACACTATCCATCTTCCCCTCAACACGGACTATTTTTTCTGCTGCCAAAAAACATTCCCTCAGGAAGATGCTTCCACCACCATGTTTCACTGTGGGCGTGATGTCCTAGAGGTGATGAGCGGTGTTGCTTTGGCACCATAGTGTTTACCTTGGTGGCTAAAAAGTTCAATTTTGGCTTCATCTGACCACAGCACCTTCATTCATACAATTGGGGAGTCTCCCAGATGTCTAGTGGCAAACTCAAAGCGAGCATTACAATTTGTGTGTAAGTAAAGGCTATTTTCTTTTAGTTTTAGCTTAGTTTTGTTTGGCGGCCCACTCTTGGCAGGTTTGTTATGGTACCATGTTCTTTCCATTCAATTGTGCTCCAGGGCTTCAGAGATTGGCTTTTTTTTTTTTTTTTAAATAACTCAACCCTTCTCAACAACTTTGTCCCTTACTTGTTTGGAGATCTGCTTGAAACAAGTGGTTTACCTACAATTTTGAAAAAGTGTCAACAAATTTTGTCCGTCCTATTTTGGGGAGTTAGTGTAAAATTAATGTCCAATTTGCCTTTTTTCCCTCTGTTGTTGCAATACACACAAAAGGAAACAAGTGTGGAAAACAAAACTTGTAATTGCAATAATTTTCAGAGAGAAACACTTTTCTGGAACAATTAAAAAAAACAACTCAGGGTCTAAACCACACTTGTATGTGTAAAAACCACATGGAAAAAATGATGCTTTATGAGGTGCAGGATACACTCTGTCACAATTAATTCACTGTAAAAGCCACACACTTTGTGCATTTATTTATTATGCTTACTTATATACTGCAGTGCCATCATATTCTGCAGCATTTTACAATTATTGTAATCATTGCCCCAATGGGGTTCACCATTGAAATTCCCCATCAGTATATCTTTGGAGTATGGGAGGAAATTGGAGAACCTGGCGTAAAGCCCCCAAAACACGGGGAGAACATACAACCTCATTGCAGATATGGTCTTTGATGAGATTTTAACCTGGGACCCACATCAGAAGTTACCAAGACTCTGAAATGTAGCTACTAAAATTTTTTTTTACCCCTATGAGTATGACATAGGGTAAGGGTTCACTACAGCCAAATCAGATATTGTTTTGTTTTTTTTTTTACTTGTGTTTTTGAAAAGTAGAAATGTTGAGCATTACAACCAAGCAGTGACAGTGACACTACAGGTATAAAATTGACATATAACAAAAAAAAAAAACAAGATAAAAAAAAAAATGTTTTATACAGAATAGCATGTTGATTCAATCAACATTTTAGTTTTAAAAGAAATACAGTGGCATGTAAAAGTTTGGGCACCCCAGGTCAAAATTACAATTAACTGTTTACAGCAACAGTAATTTTCACCAGGCGTGCCTAAACTTTTACATGCAACTGAAAAGAGGTTGACAACGCATGTTTTAGTATTCATTCATCCTTCATACATTACTGATTTCTACGCTAGCCTGAAAGTGAAATAATGGTGGATTTTGTGTTAAGCCAAGGGTTCATTATCTGAAGGGACGTGTCTGGATCTCCCCCAGCTGCATGTGTCAATTTATACATCAGTAGGAATGTTTCCATTAATAGTCACTCGTTGCCCATGGAAAGAACCTTTCCCTGTCTCCAGGCTAGAAGTCCAGCATTGTTCTTGATGAATCCAGTGCTTCTGAAAAGTGGTGTGTGCCCTACCACAAATCCTACTCTAGTCAGGGACTGGAGTTAGATTTGCAGCCTACGGTACACTGCAGCTTACCACGAATTTGACGAGCAGGGGTTGCCACACCACAGCTCCACCCAATTTATTGAAGCTGCGCAAAAAAGGCGTATGATCACCAAAATTTTAAAAATGTTAGCACTGCCTCGCAGTTTTACGACAAAGTTTTCCATGCCATAATTTTGGCATACAAGCCTTTATGAATCAGGCGCTGTTCAAATGTCCAATCCATTGCAAACTGAGCTAATGCAAAGTGGAATCGATTCATAAGAGACTTATTAAAGAAAAAAAAAAGTGAAAAATCTTAAAACAGTTTCCATTTTGCATCCATTTGTGAAGGATCCGCTTTTACTAGAGGTATCCTTTAATGTTCTGGGCATAGTCAGTGCTATAAAACAGATCTGTTAAAGGATGACCATCATTAGGTTCCGATTTCAACACACTTAAACAAGTGGATCCAGCGGCAAACTTTTTTTTTTTTTTGCTGAACAGAAAAAGTTGTGCAGACTTTGGCCCCCATTCATCAGTTGTTTACCACTGAAAACTGGCATTAAACACTTTTAAAAGTCACAACTTTTGTGCCACATGAGGTTGCGAAATTTTTTTTGCATCTTTTGGCGTTGTCATGCTAAAATTGGGGAACTGGGACAGAACAGAGGCAGATCGGGGCAACGCCTGCTTATATAATTCATGATAAGAAGTGGCGCATCTTATGACACAAATCTTTACTCCAGTCTCCGACCGGAGTAAGATTTGTGAGAGATGCAAACAGAGGCTCATGACACTTAAGACTTTCCTGATTTATTAGGGGTGCGTCTCTTAATGAATCAGACGCCTCTGACTCCAACACACCCCAACATCAAGAGCAGTATGAGCTACAACAGTTTTGATGAATAATGGACTGTGTGTTTTGATCCGCGTAAAAAAAAATATATAACAGCTTAAAAGGAGGCAAACGGAAGACAATTCATGATAATTTCCATTCAAATGAATTGTTCCCATACTGGAACATTTTATTTAAGTTTTTATGATTCCAAGAAGTATCCAAAAATCAGTACAAAATCTGCAAATCCCAGTTAGCTGGTTCCTGAGGATTTCACAGTTTTCTATGTAGTAAAGTGTGGACCCTCGATCTTCATATTTAAGATTTGACTGCAAGTAAAAGCCCCCAAACACATTAGAGGAAAGATGACCAAACCCGCTGATATTGGCAGTTTTGGGCAACCGTTAAATGTGTATGAGATGCCTATGAGTAAGGACATGAAGTCTGAAACGCGCCAGGAGTGCGGGGGGTGTTGCCCCTTGACAATTAATGACTAGTGATGAGCGAATATACTCGTTACTCGAGATTTCTGGAGAACGCTCGGGGGTCCTCCAAGTATTTTTTTGTGCTCTGAGATTTAGTTTTTCTTGCCGCAGCTGAATGATTTACATCTGTTAGCCAGCAGAAGTACATGTGGGGATTCCCTAGCAACCAGGCGACCCCCACATGTACTTATGCTGGCTAACAGATGTAAATCATTCAGCTGCGGCAAGAAAAACTAAATCACCGAGTACTAAAAAATACTCGGAGGACCCCCGAGCGTGCTCGAGAAATCTCGAGTAACGAGTATATTCGCTCATCACTATTATTGACATGTATGTTTTTAATTTTTTTTTTTTTGGCTATGGATTAAATAAAAGAAAAATGTAAATTTTTATGGAAATCACCTGGTGCTGTTTTTTTTCTTCTTTGCCCGTTAAATCTGCATGGGGTCTTCCCCATAGATAATTTTTTGGGGAAAATATGGTCCAGCTTGCAGAATTTCAACGTCTGATCAATTTATTCTTCCTGAAGATACGCATCTGCCATGACAGTCTGGCAGTGGCTCTTTCTTGGAAAACACAGGAGGACACAGCGAAGCCCAAAATTTGTGTGTATGGTGGAGTCGGCAGAGATGGCTGTCAGCCAGAAGACTGTTCGGCCAACTGCCATCTAATGTGTCAAATCATCCTGAACAGGCAGATGTCTCCAATGGCTCAATGGTTGACACATATAGTAATTCACTCCAAGACACAAAATAGTCTCCTTTATCCGACTACTTCAGATTTCTTGTTCGTCACAGAGAGAATGAGACACAAGAAGAATTTCCCTTCCCTTTTAAAATATAGGCTCTCAGGCATGACGTGGTTATTCTTGCTGTAGCAGAAAAATAATGGAGTCGTGCACATAATGGGTGATCTATACAAGAAGGCTTCACGCAGAAGGTAAAATGCTATATGACATTAAGGAGTGCTGACCTATACACAAGACATCATGCTCAAGGAAAACATTAAAGGTCCATTATGAGCCGGATGCTGCTGAACTAACACACGAACTTGGTCATTGTCTTACCGGCAGCACTTCAGGTCAAGTCATCCGGAACTTGGTAAAACTTTGCTCAGGTAACACTACCAACATGTGAATAGTATACGCTGCGTGCACTGCCACACAACTGATCTTCCTCCAATAACCTATTAAATAAGACAATTTGTAGACTCCTTCACTATTTAGATCCAGGGGGAATTCTTGGCATCACTTTCTGCTATGATTTAAGTCAAAATCTTCAACAAATACACCAGGAATGAAACATGGCAGCCAAAAAAACCTACACTTCAATGTAGAGTTAGGAATGGTTAAACCACACATAGAGACCTCTAACAAACCAGAAGAGTTTCACGTCGGCCCACCCTTATAGAGCCCAGAATATATGACACAATATCCAGTCACCAGAAAGTGATTCAAGGGCTTCTGTTTAGTCTGAAACCGGCACGGTCATCAACAGTCAGGCATTACGTACAAGAATGGAACAGAACAGCCTTGTACTCCTTTACACAATTCAATAAACCACATATTGTGCATGTGCTGCGCCAAAAACAATGGCCATCACATCACTCCAGAAGACAAAGCTGGCGAGAAGGCACATTGACGTGGAAGCCGGGTCAGATGGTAAATCAAGAAGAAGAAGAATTTAAAGAAACCTCCCTCATCAGAGACGAGCCCCCAGCTTCCCCTTCTCAACCCCTCACTACAGCACAGCTAAACAGTAAAACTTCACATGAAGAGAAGAAAACTTATACATTGAGCTACTATTGATAACGGCTAAGAAAGTGACCCCCAAAAAAGTGCCTCTATCTGCCGCAGTGCCAACCTTCACTTACTGTCAGCCACAGAGACTGAGCACCAGCCAAAGCCCCCCATGATTGAGAGCTCCCAGCTGAATACCATCAGGGCAGGGTGCAGAGAAAATGGGGCCTGGCATCAGGCACTCGATGAATGGTCAGGGCATAGTTGGCGTCCTATGTACCAATGCCTTTGGGTCACAATCGTCACATATTACTGTATTTATGAAGTGGCCTAGACTTTTATAAAATCTTCTGTCGCCAACTGTAGTCTCTTTTATAGCTGAAGTATTTCCAAAAAAAAGAAGTGAATTAGGGAGGTGCTAGTTAAGCAAAGACGCCTAACTTTCAGCACTACAGTAAATGGTTGCCGATCAGCTATTTTTTAGCGGATCATTGGTCATTTAATAGCTTCTTCACACAGGAAGACCATGCTTCAGATGTGCACTTAAGGGTCTGTAATAGAACAGTCAGCGAGTATAGGCTTCCATTATACTCAGAAGCACAAGTCCTGCTTACTCAGAACTACGTGCTGCTGAGCACAATGATCTTTTGGGCAAACCTAAAGATCATTTTACCTGACGAGTGAGCGGTCTCCTTGTTCGTCAGGTGATCGTTAGCTTGTTTAGACTGTATGATTATTGATAACCAACATTTCTAATAATGCTTGTTGAAGGGAATCTAACAGCAGGATTCCACTTTTCAAACTACTTATATGCGCATATAGATCTTTCACAGACAAGTCCAGATACACTTTTACATGGCCGGTCCGTTCTTCTGTTACTAAGAAATCAGCATTTTAATTCATATGCAAATGAGGCTGTAGATCTGAAGCCTCTGTCATTCCAGCTCTATCCCACATCCAGTGGTGCCTCTTGACTGACGGCTCCTTTGCCTGAAGTCACACAGCATAAAAGCTGCCAGTGAAGCAACAAGAGGCAGCGCCGGGCCGGGAAGAGAGCTGGAGTGACCAAGGCTTCAGATCTACAAATAGATAGTCAGCCTCATAATGCGGATTTCTCAGTAATGGAGGAAGGGACCGGCCATGTAAAGGTGTTGCTGGACTTGTCTTTGAAAGATCTACGTGCACACATCATACATAAAATCCATTGGTTATATTTTTTAATTTAAGAATAACTAAGAGGACACAATATTCTCGGTTAAAACATACATGTATATATATATATATATATATATATATATATATATATATATGTGTATATGTGTGTGTATGTATATGTGTGTGTATGTATATGTGTGTGTATGTATATGTGTGTGTATGTATATGTGTGTGTATGTATATGTGTGTGTATGTATATGTGTGTGTATGTATATGTGTGTGTGTATGTATATGTGTGTGTGTGTGTGTGTGTGTGTGTGTGTGTGTGTGTGTGTGTGTGTGTGTGTGTGTGTGTGTGTGTGTATGTATATATACTTCATCACCATGAAGGAGGAAGAGAAAACATATATCTTGCTGGGAGAAGAAGAGAAAGCAGTGGAGATAGCAGCGCGGTATGTGAGCGAATGTCATAGACTGCGAGAAAGAGAACTATGATGCCATGGACTATAGCCCCCAACCTGGACCTGCCCCATCCACCTCCCCTATGCCATGGACTATAGCCCCCACAATGGACCTGCCCCATCCACCTCCCCTATGCCATGGACTATAGCCCCCAACCTGAACCTGCCCCATCCACCTCCCCTATGCCATGGACTATAGCCCCCAACCTGGACCTGCCCCATCCACCTCCCCTATGCCATGGACTATAGCCCCCACAATGGACCTGCCCCATCCACCTCCCCTATGCCATGGACTATAGCCCCCAACCTGAACCTGCCCCATCCACCTCCCCTATGCCATGGACTATAGCCCCCAACCTGGATCTGCCCCATCCACCTCCCCCCACAGCTCCTACCCAACATCCCCTCAGTCCCTATCCCTATTGCCTCTATACACTTGCTTTGGCAAAACTGATGTGTATTTGGTCCTGCCAATAAAGCTTCTTTGAATCTTGAATCTATATATATATATATATATATATATATATATATATATATATATATATATATATGAGTGTGTGTGTGTGAGTGTGTGTGTGTGTGTGTGTATGTGTATGTATATATGTGTGTGTGTGTGTGTGTGTGTGTGTGTGTGTGTGTGTGTGTGTGTGTGTGTGTGTGTGTGTATACACACACACACACATATATATAATACTGTAAAAGGCAAATATCCAGAACAAGCATTTTGGATCATCCTACCCAGGGCGTTTTCCCAGAACTCGGTGTTACAGAGGAGAAAAACAATGAAGTTACATTTTGGCCTCAGGAAAGTTTACGCTTCAGTTTTTCCTACTGAGCAGCATAACCTTATATTGTGGTGACATCACTTGGTCTTCGAGAATCATCTATGAGTGAAGCCACTCTTATGTTATGGGCAGCCATCAGCGGCACAGCTGTTCACTAGTCAGGCAAGGGGACATTAGTTTGTTTACTCTGACTAAATGAGGCAGGCAGACCATGGGTGGCCAGTTCACTAAGTAAAGGCCCTACTAAAGGCAAGGGTCACGTTGTAGGCTTGATGGCCGAATGGCTCTATGCTACAACTTTACCAAATGTATACAAATATTGGAATTCTTTTTAAGCTATGAGGGATTCTGTGAGAATAGGAGATGGGTCAATGCCACTGTTCGGGAACAGGTACTGTGTTTATCTTCTTGCCATGGTTTTTTTTTCTCCAGGAAAAGCAAATCTTATCCTATATTTAACTAAATAAAAAGGTCATGCTATTTTGGGTAGTTCCTAATCAGAATATTCTTATATATGTCCTATATGAAGAACTGGGGAATGGCCTATATAGCTGCTCCCTAATAAATTATTTTAAGATGTAAGAATTTGTACTTTATTTTTAACATTTACTTCCTGTAGGAAAGTGAACATTTCTGGCAGTGGTCTATCTCTTCCAAAAAGACTGTCAGTCCAAAATTAGACATGTTGTATCCTTATCTCCTCCATCATCTGTTGTGGGTCCATCGTACACACTAGACTGTCCGCCGAATCTATTAATATCAGGATGTCTTTACCCTGGACTCTTCAAGTTCTACAATATTCAGTGTATATATACCGTAACTTAGAATAAAACCGGATGTCCAGAAACACTGCAATAAGTAAATAATTAGAAACAAGTAGAAATATAGGGCACCCTGATGACTTTTTTTGGATCTAAAAAGTAAAAAAAAACATTCCACCACAACAAGGTATACTCCAATCAGGATGGTCCCCAATTCTAATATCTCATCTATGCGCCAACCTGTCCTCAAAACAGACGGGGGGGGGGGAGGGAAGAGGAACTGTGCTTGACACCTACCCATGGAACGCTGAGTAGATAAGGTGCCCACGAACGAGCTCGGCTAAGTCATTATCTGAGCATGCTCTTGTGCTAAGTGCCTTTAGCGTGCTCAAAAAATATGTTCAAGTCCCCACGGCTGCATGTCTCACGGCTGTTCGACACTTGGAGGTATTGCCTGTTAGATATGTAATCCCTGCACGTGTTGCGGCTATCGAACAGCCGCGAGGCATGCTACGGGGACTCATGCATACTATTTGAGCATCTGAAGTCACTTGGCTGCCGATCATCCAATGAATGAGCAATTCCCTCCTTCATTGGGTGAAGTAATGATCGTTCATGTTGGCGACTCATCCTGTGTAAAGAGGACCTGTGCTGCCAAGAACAATGGCAGCCTATGCGCACTGCACAACCTCTTACAGATCATTCAGTGGGTATCATTTAGCGCAGTATGCCAGGGTAAGTAGGCTTTTAAACAACTGCCGTTCGGTAAATATTTATCAATTTGTGGTCGTTTCGTGCCATCGGCCGGTACGTGGGAATGGACCTTTAGTGACTGATCTACAGCTCTGCTCTTTGGCCTGTGTAAGCAGGCCAGTAAGTGAATACTAAACGATGTATATAGTTGGTCGCTGCTCATTAATGGTGTATTGTATGGTGTATTGAAATCGACATGTCGAAATGCTCCATAACTCCTGCACTACATAAAGTTCTCGAATTTAGCAATTATAGGAGAGTCCATAATCGGAGAACCCCTTCTTCACTATTCGCTACCCACATCCAGCTAGGAGGTCAAAACACATACCCTCTTATATCTTCTCATCTGAGTGACTTTGAAAAATGAGTGACTATAAGAATGTTATCTGTCGCTTTATATGTATGACTAATGGTGATGGATCAGGCAAGACGCCAATACATTTCGTAACTCCAAGTAACTGCTGTCGGAGTAGCCAGGTGAGGCGTGCATCTCCTCTATGTATGGTTAATGCCCTCTCTTTTGGAGTAAAGCTAAAACATCAAAGTGATTAAGAACGTCAGAGTCTGGTGCCTGACAAGTCGTAAATCTGGAAGAAAAAACTGTGTTCTCCATGAGTTGGCAATAAAAGGGCACTGGATCAGCTGTGTAAACCCACCTACACGTTTATTTTGGAAGTCTAAGGCTCCTTGAAAAGAAACAGAGGGCACTGTGATCGGGTAATACATGGATCTCCGAATTGTTCCTTTTGTTAAGAAGACATTACCTGAGACGGAGACATCATGCCAATCGGGTCAGTAACAAATTCAGAAAGTGTAGCCATCTTGGGGCAGCAGGATGGATCTTGTCACACGTTGTCAGTCCAATGATGTCAAATCTCAGTCATCCTGGCAGGAAACTGTAGAAAAAGCACACATAGAATTACTTACACTTGGCTAAAACAGGAAAAACTGCTTTCCAGAAACCTGTCAGTTTTTGAGGTGTAAAAGCTCTGAGAAGAATATCAAACCTAAAAAAGCAAAATGGAAAGAATACAGCTTTTAGTCTCCACAGGCGGTTCTCAGTCGTTCCAGTGATCAGCCGATTGTCAAGCGTCAATCCCTGGCCATCAGCGGTTACCACCACGGGAGATTTATAGGCTTAGGTAATGCACGGCCATTACACAGCGAGTGACACTTCTTGTTTCGATGGCTCTCTATATGATCAATGGGGCATAAGGACTGGTGTTGTCCAGTCTGGATATTTAGTGGGTCGGTGTCAGCGGCCTCTACACGTTAGCTGGAGCTGCACAATGACACGCCTTTCAATATGTCCAAATCTAGCTGCCACTGGAGATTAGAACATGGGTGGGAGTGCAGGGTGTCGGACCCCCACCATTCTGATATTGATGACCATCATTGTCAAATGACTGGTGTATAATTTCCGAGTACACGTAAAGTCCCTTTCTGGACAAGCAGGGCTCAGACAGCACGGATTCTACTTTTGGATGCGTAAAACCTGCTTAATCTCTCAATATCCTAGATATGAACCAAGAACAGGAGAGATAGGGATCTATCCCTGCTTACTGTTTTGTGAGGAGGCGTCCACTGAATCTGGTTATTATCCGCTAGGACAAGGCAGCTATTTATCAAGACGCTCATTGATGTCTGCTATTTATCTCTCCAGGGAGCAACTACTTTATATTCCCCAAAGAAGAAAATAGAGCTGACCTATCAGTAGGATATTTAACAATGGCCTGCGACTCCGACACCTAGATGTGAACACACCTGAAGCTGTCCATACAATGGGGCAGATATAATAGGACTGGTATACTGCCCTAATGTGTGCCAGTGGGTATTTACCGACTAGGATGTCCTATGTCCTCCAACAAGACTGACGCCAGGTAGGGGATAAGCTACTGAACTACGCCGCGCACAAGCACCAGATTATTGTCATATCATATGAATATGTACAGATTATAAAAAAAAATTAAAAAAAACGTCCACCACTCCATAACAAACGAACATTAATAATAATTAGTGGCAAGCGAGCGTGCTGGGATAAGGAGTAATCCAAACATGCTCGTGTGCTAATAGAGTATCTTCAGCGTGCTAGGTTTGAGTCCCTGTGGATGTTCCATGAATGTGTTGGGACTCGAACATATTATTTGTACTCTCCGAAGATACTCAGTTAGCACCTGAGCATGATCAGATAACACCTTATCAGAGGACGCTCGCTTATCACTAATAATGTGTAACGTGAATATCTACATTTGAAATTGAAAGTGCAGATGTGACCCCCCAAAGCCGAACCTACACAGTACCCACTGATGGGGTGATCCAGAGGCCATTCCTGCATCTGGCACGTACAAGACCTGGGCAGTGGCTATAACATCTGTACGTGGCAGCTTTGTAGCAAAAACCTCTGTGGCTGAAAAAATGGGACAAACATCTGGATAGGGTTTTTTCGGCATGTCCATGGAGTTTTACAACCCCATTCTGATGTATGGAATAGTTGCGGAATTTTCTAAAACAAGCCTGATGTGTGTGACCATTGTCCCAGTGTAAGGCCTCATTCAGACGTCAGGCCATCATGCAGATTTCCATCAGAGCTTGGTTCGAGCTTCATCGATTTTTTTTCACACTGAGGAGAAAAGAATAAATATTTCTCGGACCCATAGACAGACTGATCAGTATCAGACATGTCTTCATGATTTGGAGGAAAACATCCGACACGTGAACAGCCCATAGACCGCCATAGGAACGAGCGCTATCGGTGAACAACATGAATAGCACTAGTGAACAAGTCTCGTTCACACAATCAGATCTGAGTACGGGCCATGAAAAACAAACAAACAGATCAATGTTATTCAGTGGGGCAGTGCAGATGAGAGATTTTTTTCCCCTGATCAAATCAACAAGTGGAGAAAAAAAATAAAATTTAAAAAAAAAAAAAAAAAAAATCACAGCTTCTTCTGTAAATTGGATGATGCTCGCCCATTAAAGCCTATGGGTGTGTAAAAAAATCTAGGCTACCATAGGGAACCACAGTACGGCATCCGATTTTTATGGGTCCATAACAGAGGAAACTGGGAATCGTCCTGTAAATGATTAATAGCTGCTGTAAAAAATGGATCACGAGTGAGGAAAAAATAATAATCAGCGTTTTCTGGATGAATGATTCTTAATAAGCTGGTGTGAAACTTCCTACAAAGGGCAATAACCAGGGTAATACACTGCGGAATTGGTGGTTATTTCTGAAACTTTACCACATTTGCCACAAGCCTATGTTGATGCAAATTTTGCATCACAAAATGCAAAGTCTATGACAATTAGGCACAAACACGACACATCGCGGGATTTAAAAACGAACCACGGGTCGATTCATGCTAGGAAAGCTGGCGGAAAGTGTAGATGGCATTCGCAAACCATCACTGAGCTTGTTAGTTCCGCATGGGATTCCTGCGCTGTGCGCGCCCACCCTAGGAAATGGCGGAATCTGAAAGCTCCTCATCAGTTTGTGTGTGTGGGGACGGAAATCGCAAAATGCATTACATTTATGACATCTCATTCACACAGTGGATCTTTCAGAATGCAGCAGTCCAGTTGTTTCAGAGATTTTACTAAATAAATAATTATATATATAATTAATACATCTACTTACTAGAGAGCAGCAGGTGAGAACACTTACTAGTAACCCAGTGATAAGTACAGAAGACTAAAGTAATGCGAAATTTTATGTAAGTGGTCACAACACATTGTATAAACACTAGCTTACTATATAATAATAATAATAATAATAATAATAATAATAATAATAATAATAATAATAAGAATAATAAGAATAAGTTGACGACGGTGGAATAACAATATAGTGCTTTGTTCCAAAGCACTATAATAATAATAATACAGAAGACCCCCAATTCCAGAAGCCCCCAATCACAGGGCTGCCCTGCTACTGCTACAGGACCCTTACATACCACAGGAGCGCACATCCCGATGTCCAGCCTTGGACTCCAGCTCATGCCAAAGCGCGCAGGGCAGCCCGGCTTCCATCCATGTCGGGACAGGGCTCATAGCAGGACACTAGGACAGCGACAGGAGCAGTGGTGTGCCGGCAGTGCGAGCTCCGGAGCCAGCGGGGACCATGACTCGGGCTCCAGGCGAGCTCCGCACTACACACCGGCGAGCTCCGCACTACACACCGGCGAGCTCCGCACTACACACCGGCGAGCTCCGCACTACACACCGGCGAGCTCAGCACTTCACAAGCTCACACGCTGCACAGGAGGCGCGGCAGCCGGCGAGCCTCTGCACACTGACCAATGGGGAGACTGCTCTCCGGGCGGCGCACACTCGGCTGTGGTCAGCTGGAAGCAAGAGGGAAAGCGCGAGCTGAGGGCCACATGCCTGGAGCCACAGCCGAGGTAGCCATAAAGCAGGCAGCTATGTGGCAGCTCTCACAGCCATCGTGTGTAACTCTGTCACCTGCCCAAGTGGGCTTAGTATACAAGAGGTAGTAATGGCCGACTCTGTAACAGCTTGGCTGAATGATTTCTTCGGTACACATATCCTATATAGAGTCGGCCATTACTACCGCGCTCTCGCCCGATCTCTCTCCCTCACCATCTCCCTCTCTCCCCCCATCTCTCTCTCCCCATCTCTCTCTCCCCCATCTCTCTCTCCCCATCTCTCTCCCCCCATCTCTCTCCCCCCATCTCTCTCCCCCCATCTCTCTCCCCCATCTCTCTCCCCCCATCTCTCTCTCCCCCATCTCTCTCCCCCATCTCTCTCCCCCCATCTCTCTCTCCCCCATCTCTCTCCCCCATCTCTCTCTCCCCATCTCTCTCCCCCCATCTCTCTCCCCCATCTCTCTCCCCCCATCTCTCTCTCCCCCATCTCTCTCCCCCCATCTCTCTCTCCCCCATCTCTCTCCCCCATCTCTCTCCCCCCATCTCTCTCTCCCCCATCTCTCTCCCCCATCTCTCTCTCCCCATCTCTCTCCCCCCATCTCTCTCCCCCATCTCTCTCCCCCCATCTCTCTCTCCCCCATCTCTCTCCCCCATCTCTCTCTCCCCATCTCTCTCCCCCCATCTCTCTCCCCCATCTCTCTCCCCCCATCTCTCTCTCCCCCATCTCTCTCCCCCATCTCTCTCCCCCATCTCTCTCCCCCATCTCTCTCCCCCATCTCTCTCCCCCATCTCTCTCTCCCCCATCTCTCTCTCCCCCATCTCTCTCCCCCCATCTCTCTCTCTTCCCCATCTCTCTTCCCCATCTCTCTTCCCCATCTCTCTCTCCCCATCTCTCTCTCCCCATCTCTCTCTCTTCCCTATCTCTCTCTCCCCATCTCTCTCTCCCCCATCTCTCTCTCCCCATCTCTCTCTCCCCCATCTCTCTCTCCCCCATCTCTCTCTCCCCATCTCTCTCTGCCCCATCTCTCTCTCCCCATCTCTCTCTCCCCATCTCTCTCTCCCCATCTCTCTCTCCCCATCTCTCTCTCCCCATCTCTCTTCCCCATCTCTCTCCCCCATCTCTCTCTCCCCATCTCTCTCCCCCCATCTCTCTCCCCCCATCTCTCTCCCCCCATCTCTCTCCCCCATCTCTCTCCCCCCATCTCTCTCTCCCCCATCTCTCTCCCCCATCTCTCTCCCCCCATCTCTCTCTCCCCATCTCTCTCCCCCATCTCTCTCTCCCCATCTCTCTCTCCCCATCTCTCTCTCCCCCATCTCTCTCTCCCCCATCTCTCTCCCCCATCTCTCTCCCCCCATCTCTCTCTCCCCATCTCTCTCCCCCATCTCTCTCTCCCCATCTCTCTCTCCCCATCTCTCTCTCCCCCATCTCTCTCTCCCCATCTCTCTCTCCCCCATCTCTCTCTCCCCATCTCTCTCCCCCCATCTCTCTCTCCCCATCTCTCTCTCCCCCATCTCTCTCTCCCCATCTCTCTCCCCCCATCTCTCTCCCCCCATCTCTCTCCCCCCATCTCTCTCCCCCATCTCTCTCCCCCCATCTCTCTCTCCCCCATCTCTCTCCCCCATCTCTCTCCCCCCATCTCTCTCTCCCCCATCTCTCTCCCCCATCTCTCTCTCCCCATCTCTCTCCCCCCATCTCTCTCCCCCATCTCTCTCCCCCCATCTCTCTCTCCCCCATCTCTCTCCCCCATCTCTCTCCCCCATCTCTCTCCCCCATCTCTCTCCCCCATCTCTCTCTCCCCCATCTCTCTCTCCCCATCTCTCTCCCCCCATCTCTCTCTCTTCCCCATCTCTCTTCCCCATCTCTCTCTCCCCATCTCTCTCTCCCCATCTCTCTCTCCCCATCTCTCTCTCTTCCCTATCTCTCTCTCCCCATCTCTCTCTCCCCCATCTCTCTCTCCCCCATCTCTCTCTCCCCCATCTCTCTCTCCCCATCTCTCTCTGCCCCATCTCTCTCTCCCCATCTCTCTCTCCCCATCTCTCTCTCCCCATCTCTCTCTCCCCATCTCTCTTCCCCATCTCTCTCTCCCCATCTCTCTCTCTTCCCCATCTCTCTCTCCCCCATCTCTCTCTCCCCCATCTCTCTCTCCCCATCTCTCTCTCCCCATCTCTCTCTCCCCATCTCTCTTCCCCATCTCTCTCTCCCCATCTCTCTCTCCCCCATCTCTCTCTCCCCATCTCTCTCTCCCCCATCTCTCTCTCCCCATCTCTCTCCCCCCCATCTCTCTCTCCCCATCTCTCTCTCCCCCATCTCTCTCTCCCCATCTCTCTCTCCCCCATCTCTCTCTCCCCATCTCTCTCTCCCCCATCTCTCTCTCTTCCCAATCTCTCCCCATCTCTCTCTCCCATCTCTCTCTCCCCATCTCTCTCTCCCCCATCTCTCTCTCCCATCTCTCCCTCCCCATCTCTCCCCATCTCTCTCTCTCCCCATCTCTCTCTCCCCATTTCTCCCCCATCTCTCTCTCCATCTCTCTCTCCCATCTCCCCCCATCTCTCTCTCCCCATCTGTCTCTCATCTCTCTCTCCCCATCTCTCTCTCCCCATCTCTCTCATCTTTCTCTCCCTCATCTCTCTCCCCATCTCTCTCCCCATCTCTCTCTCCCCCATCTCTCTCCCCCCATCTCTCTCCCCCCCATCTCTCTCTCCCCATCTCTCTCTCCCCCATCTCTCTCTCCCCATCTCTCTCTCCCCCATCTCTCTCTCCCCATCTCTCTCTCCCCCATCTCTCTCTCTTCCCAATCTCTCCCCATCTCTCTCTCCCATCTCTCTCTCCCCATCTCTCTCTCCCCCATCTCTCTCTCCCATCTCTCCCTCCCCATCTCTCCCCATCTCTCTCTCTCCCCATCTCTCTCCCCATCTCTCTCTCCCCATTTCTCCCCCATCTCTCTCTCCATCTCTCTCTCCCATCTCCCCCCATCTCTCTCTCCCCATCTGTCTCTCATCTCTCTCTCCCCATCTCTCTCTCCCCATCTCTCTCATCTTTCTCTCCCCCATCTCTCTCCCCATCTCTCTCTCCCATCTCTCTCTCCCATCTCTCTCTCCCCATCTCTCTCTCTCCCATCTCTCCCCATCTCTCCCCATCTCTCTCTCCCCATCTCTCTCTCATCTCTCTCTCCCCATCTCTCTCCCCATCTCTCTCCCCATCTCTCTCATCTCTCTCTCTCTCCCCATCTCTCTCCCATCTCTCCCCATCTCTCTCCCCATCTGTCTCTCATCTCTCCCCATCTCTCTCTCCCCCATCTCTCTCCCCCCATCTCTCTCTCCCCCATCTCTCTCCCCCATCTCTCTCTCCCCATCTCTCTCCCCCCATCTCTCTCCCCCATCTCTCTCCCCCCATCTCTCTCTCCCCCATCTCTCTCCCCCCATCTCTCTCTCCCCCATCTCTCTCCCCCATCTCTCTCCCCCCATCTCTCTCTCCCCCATCTCTCTCCCCCATCTCTCTCTCCCCATCTCTCTCCCCCCATCTCTCTCCCCCATCTCTCTCCCCCCATCTCTCTCTCCCCCATCTCTCTCCCCCATCTCTCTCTCCCCATCTCTCTCCCCCCATCTCTCTCCCCCATCTCTCTCCCCCCATCTCTCTCTCCCCCATCTCTCTCCCCCATCTCTCTCCCCCATCTCTCTCCCCCATCTCTCTCCCCCATCTCTCTCTCCCCCATCTCTCTCTCCCCCATCTCTCTCCCCCCATCTCTCTCTCTTCCCCATCTCTCTTCCCCATCTCTCTTCCCCATCTCTCTCTCCCCATCTCTCTCTCCCCATCTCTCTCTCTTCCCTATCTCTCTCTCCCCATCTCTCTCTCCCCCATCTCTCTCTCCCCATCTCTCTCTCCCCCATCTCTCTCTCCCCCATCTCTCTCTCCCCATCTCTCTCTCCCCATCTCTCTCTCCCCATCTCTCTCTCCCCATCTCTCTCTCCCCATCTCTCTCTCCCCATCTCTCTCTCCCCATCTCTCTCCCCATCTCTCTCCCCCATCTCTCTCTCCCCATCTCTCTCCCCCCATCTCTCTCCCCCCATCTCTCTCCCCCCATCTCTCTCCCCCATCTCTCTCCCCCCATCTCTCTCTCCCCCATCTCTCTCCCCCATCTCTCTCCCCCCATCTCTCTCTCCCCATCTCTCTCCCCCATCTCTCTCTCCCCATCTCTCTCTCCCCATCTCTCTCTCCCCCATCTCTCTCTCCCCCATCTCTCTCCCCCATCTCTCTCCCCCCATCTCTCTCTCCCCATCTCTCTCCCCCATCTCTCTCTCCCCATCTCTCTCTCCCCATCTCTCTCTCCCCCATCTCTCTCTCCCCATCTCTCTCTCCCCCATCTCTCTCTCCCCATCTCTCTCCCCCCATCTCTCTCCCCCCATCTCTCTCTCCCCATCTCTCTCTCCCCCATCTCTCTCTCCCCATCTCTCTCCCCCCATCTCTCTCCCCCCATCTCTCTCCCCCCATCTCTCTCCCCCATCTCTCTCCCCCCATCTCTCTCTCCCCCATCTCTCTCCCCCATCTCTCTCCCCCCATCTCTCTCTCCCCCATCTCTCTCCCCCATCTCTCTCTCCCCATCTCTCTCCCCCCATCTCTCTCCCCCATCTCTCTCCCCCATCTCTCTCTCCCCCATCTCTCTCCCCCATCTCTCTCCCCCATCTCTCTCCCCCATCTCTCTCCCCCATCTCTCTCTCCCCCATCTCTCTCTCCCCATCTCTCTCCCCCCACTCTCTCTCTTCCCCATCTCTCTCCCCATCTCTCTCTCCCCATCTCTCTCTCCCCATCTCTCTCTCCCCATCTCTCTCTCTTCCCTATCTCTCTCTCCCCATCTCTCTCTCCCCCATCTCTCTCTCCCCCATCTCTCTCTCCCCCATCTCTCTCTCCCCATCTCTCTCTGCCCCATCTCTCTCTCCCCATCTCTCTCTCCCCATCTCTCTCTCCCCATCTCTCTCTCCCCATCTCTCTTCCCCATCTCTCTCTCCCCATCTCTCTCTCTTCCCCATCTCTCTCTCCCCCATCTCTCTCTCCCCCATCTCTCTCTCCCCATCTCTCTCTCCCCATCTCTCTCTCCCCATCTCTCTTCCCCATCTCTCTCTCCCCATCTCTCTTCCCCCATCTCTCTCTCCCCATCTCTCTCTCCCCCATCTCTCTCTCCCCATCTCTCTCCCCCCCATCTCTCTCTCCCCATCTCTCTCTCCCCCATCTCTCTCTCCCCATCTCTCTCTCCCCCATCTCTCTCTCCCCATCTCTCTCTCCCCCATCTCTCTCTCTCCCAATCTCTCCCCATCTCTCTCTCCCATCTCTCTCTCCCCATCTCTCTCTCCCCCATCTCTCTCTCCCATCTCTCCCTCCCCATCTCTCCCCATCTCTCTCTCTCCCCATCTCTCTCTCCCCATTTCTCCCCCATCTCTCTCTCCATCTCTCTCTCCCATCTCCCCCCATCTCTCTCTCCCCATCTGTCTCTCATCTCTCTCTCCCCATCTCTCTCTCCCCATCTCTCTCATCTTTCTCTCCCTCATCTCTCTCCCCATCTCTCTCCCCATCTCTCTCTCCCCCATCTCTCTCCCCCCATCTCTCTCCCCCCCATCTCTCTCTCCCCATCTCTCTCTCCCCCATCTCTCTCTCCCCATCTCTCTCTCCCCCATCTCTCTCTCCCCATCTCTCTCTCCCCCATCTCTCTCTCTTCCCAATCTCTCCCCATCTCTCTCTCCCATCTCTCTCTCCCCATCTCTCTCTCCCCCATCTCTCTCTCCCATCTCTCCCTCCCCATCTCTCCCCATCTCTCTCTCTCCCCATCTCTCTCCCCATCTCTCTCTCCCCATTTCTCCCCCATCTCTCTCTCCATCTCTCTCTCCCATCTCCCCCCATCTCTCTCTCCCCATCTGTCTCTCATCTCTCTCTCCCCATCTCTCTCTCCCCATCTCTCTCATCTTTCTCTCCCCCATCTCTCTCCCCATCTCTCTCTCCCATCTCTCTCTCCCATCTCTCTCTCCCCATCTCTCTCTCTCCCATCTCTCCCCATCTCTCCCCATCTCTCTCTCCCCATCTCTCTCTCATCTCTCTCTCCCCATCTCTCTCCCCATCTCTCTCCCCATCTCTCTCATCTCTCTCTCTCTCCCCATCTCTCTCCCATCTCTCCCCATCTCTCTCCCCATCTGTCTCTCATCTCTCCCCATCTCTCTCTCCCCCATCTCTCTCCCCCCATCTCTCTCTCCCCCATCTCTCTCCCCCATCTCTCTCTCCCCATCTCTCTCCCCCCATCTCTCTCCCCCATCTCTCTCCCCCCATCTCTCTCTCCCCCATCTCTCTCCCCCCCATCTCTCTCTCCCCCATCTCTCTCCCCCATCTCTCACCCCCCCATCTCTCACTCCCCCATCACTCTCCCCCATCTCTCTCTCCCCATCTCTCTCCCCCCATCTCTCTCCCCCATCTCTCTCCCCCCATCTCTCTCTCCCCCATCTCTCTCCCCCATCTCTCTCTCCCCATCTCTCTCCCCCCATCTCTCTCCCCCATCTCTCTCCCCCCATCTCTCTCTCCCCCATCTCTCTCCCCCATCTCTCTCCCCCATCTCTCTCCCCCATCTCTCTCCCCCATCTCTCTCTCCCCCATCTCTCTCTCCCCCATCTCTCTCCCCCCATCTCTCTCTCTTCCCCATCTCTCTTCCCCATCTCTCTTCCCCATCTCTCTCTCCCCATCTCTCTCTCCCCATCTCTCTCTCTTCCCTATCTCTCTCTCCCCATCTCTCTCTCCCCCATCTCTCTCTCCCCATCTCTCTCTCCCCCATCTCTCTCTCCCCCATCTCTCTCTCCCCATCTCTCTCTGCCCCATCTCTCTCTCCCCATCTCTCTCTCCCCATCTCTCTCTCCCCATCTCTCTCTCCCCATCTCTCTCTCCCCATCTCTCTTCCCCATCTCTCTCCCCCATCTCTCTCTCCCCATCTCTCTCCCCCCATCTCTCTCCCCCCATCTCTCTCCCCCCATCTCTCTCCCCCATCTCTCTCCCCCCATCTCTCTCTCCCCCATCTCTCTCCCCCATCTCTCTCCCCCCATCTCTCTCTCCCCATCTCTCTCCCCCATCTCTCTCTCCCCATCTCTCTCTCCCCATCTCTCTCTCCCCCATCTCTCTCTCCCCCATCTCTCTCCCCCATCTCTCTCCCCCCATCTCTCTCTCCCCATCTCTCTCCCCCATCTCTCTCTCCCCATCTCTCTCTCCCCATCTCTCTCTCCCCCATCTCTCTCTCCCCATCTCTCTCTCCCCCATCTCTCTCTCCCCATCTCTCTCCCCCCATCTCTCTCTCCCCATCTCTCTCTCCCCCATCTCTCTCTCCCCATCTCTCTCCCCCCATCTCTCTCCCCCCATCTCTCTCCCCCCATCTCTCTCCCCCATCTCTCTCCCCCCATCTCTCTCTCCCCCATCTCTCTCCCCCATCTCTCTCCCCCCATCTCTCTCTCCCCCATCTCTCTCCCCCATCTCTCTCTCCCCATCTCTCTCCCCCCATCTCTCTCCCCCATCTCTCTCCCCCCATCTCTCTCTCCCCCATCTCTCTCCCCCATCTCTCTCCCCCATCTCTCTCCCCCATCTCTCTCCCCCATCTCTCTCTCCCCCATCTCTCTCTCCCCATCTCTCTCCCCCCATCTCTCTCTCTTCCCCATCTCTCTTCCCCATCTCTCTCTCCCCATCTCTCTCTCCCCATCTCTCTCTCCCCATCTCTCTCTCTTCCCTATCTCTCTCTCCCCATCTCTCTCTCCCCCATCTCTCTCTCCCCCATCTCTCTCTCCCCCATCTCTCTCTCCCCATCTCTCTCTGCCCCATCTCTCTCTCCCCATCTCTCTCTCCCCATCTCTCTCTCCCCATCTCTCTCTCCCCATCTCTCTTCCCCATCTCTCTCTCCCCATCTCTCTCTCTTCCCCATCTCTCTCTCCCCCATCTCTCTCTCCCCCATCTCTCTCTCCCCATCTCTCTCTCCCCATCTCTCTCTCCCCATCTCTCTTCCCCATCTCTCTCTCCCCATCTCTCTTTCCCCCATCTCTCTCTCCCCATCTCTCTCTCCCCCATCTCTCTCTCCCCATCTCTCTCCCCCCCATCTCTCTCTCCCCATCTCTCTCTCCCCCATCTCTCTCTCCCCATCTCTCTCTCCCCCATCTCTCTCTCCCCATCTCTCTCTCCCCCATCTCTCTCTCTTCCCAATCTCTCCCCATCTCTCTCTCCCATCTCTCTCTCCCCATCTCTCTCTCCCCCATCTCTCTCTCCCATCTCTCCCTCCCCATCTCTCCCCATCTCTCTCTCTCCCCATCTCTCTCTCCCCATTTCTCCCCCATCTCTCTCTCCATCTCTCTCTCCCATCTCCCCCCATCTCTCTCTCCCCATCTGTCTCTCATCTCTCTCTCCCCATCTCTCTCTCCCCATCTCTCTCATCTTTCTCTCCCTCATCTCTCTCCCCATCTCTCTCCCCATCTCTCTCTCCCCCATCTCTCTCCCCCCATCTCTCTCCCCCCCATCTCTCTCTCCCCATCTCTCTCTCCCCCATCTCTCTCTCCCCATCTCTCTCTCCCCCATCTCTCTCTCCCCATCTCTCTCTCCCCCATCTCTCTCTCTTCCCAATCTCTCCCCATCTCTCTCTCCCATCTCTCTCTCCCCATCTCTCTCTCCCCCATCTCTCTCTCCCATCTCTCCCTCCCCATCTCTCCCCATCTCTCTCTCTCCCCATCTCTCTCCCCATCTCTCTCTCCCCATTTCTCCCCCATCTCTCTCTCCATCTCTCTCTCCCATCTCCCCCCATCTCTCTCTCCCCATCTGTCTCTCATCTCTCTCTCCCCATCTCTCTCTCCCCATCTCTCTCATCTTTCTCTCCCCCATCTCTCTCCCCATCTCTCTCTCCCATCTCTCTCTCCCATCTCTCTCTCCCCATCTCTCTCTCTCCCATCTCTCCCCATCTCTCCCCATCTCTCTCTCCCCATCTCTCTCTCATCTCTCTCTCCCCATCTCTCTCCCCATCTCTCTCCCCATCTCTCTCCCCATCTCTCTCATCTCTCTCTCTCTCCCCATCTCTCTCCCATCTCTCCCCATCTCTCTCCCCATCTGTCTCTCATCTCTCCCCATCTCTCTCTCCCCATCTCTCTCATCTTTCTCCCCCCCATCTCTCTCTCCCATCTCTCTCTCCCATCTCTCTCTCTCCCATCTCTCCCCATCTCTCTCTCCCCATCTGTCTCTCATCTTTCTCTCCCCATCTCTCTCTCCCCATCTCTCTCATCTTTCTCTCCCCCATCTCTCTCCCATCTCTCTCTTCCCCATCTCTCTCTCCCCATCTTTCTCTCCCCCATCTCTCTCTCCCATCTCTCCCCATCTCTCTCTCCCATCTCTCCCCATCTCTCTCTTCCCCATCTCTCTCTCCCATCTCTCCCCATCTCTCCCCATCTCTCTCTCATCTATCTCTCCCCATCTCAATTCAATTCAAATTCAATTCAATTCAAATGAGCTTTATTGGCAGGACTAAGTACATGTTAGCATTGCCAAAGCATATGGTAAAAATACGGGGGTGGGGGAGGGGGGCATATAGAGGTCCAGGGAATATCAAATTCCTTTTAGAGGATAGGGGATGTTTCCAGGGTGGGGTATAGGAGTCCATGACATATCAGGCTCTTTAGTCGGGGGATATGGATTTGTCCAGTGTTGGGGTACGGGAGTCCATGACATATCAGGCTCCTCTTAGTCTGTGGCAGGCACTGACATATTCCACTGCTACAGCCACTGCACTTTCCTCTTCCCCCAGTATTATCGGCAGTTTCTCTTCCTCCTCCTTGGAGGTGAAGTCTGGGAGGAGATCAGACAGCCTCTTGAAGTGAGTGTCCCTCACTGCGGAGTATTTGGGGCACCTTAGCAGTTAGTGAGCCTCATCCTCCACGGCCTCCTGGGGGCACTGCTGGCAGAGTCTGCTCTCTCGAGGCTTGTAGTTCTGTCGGTGCCGCCCGGATTCGATGAGTAGGCTGTGGGCGCTCAGTCTGTACCGGCTCAGGATCTGTCGATCTTTGGGGTTTTCTAGTTTCTCTAGATATGGGGCCAGTTTGTACTCCCTCTGTAGATTCCGGTATATTGTCAGTTTCTGGGATTTGTTTATGTCGTTCCTCCAGATGCTGAGATATTCCTCTTTGACTTTGTGTACCATTTTCTGGATTTCACCTTTTGTCAGGCCATGGAGGTTGATGGGTTGGTCAGACTGGCTTTGGGTACTTTTCCTTGGGAGGCTTCCTGAGGCTTCCTGGTGTAGGAAGGCTTTGTGATGGTAGGAGCTGGGACTGCTACTTTGTAGATGAGCCTTGAATGACAGCGCCTTCTTCTTTATTGCGATGTGTAGTGGGAATCTGCCCAGCTCTGCTCGGCAGGCGCTATTTGATGTGCTCCGATGGACTTGGAGAAGATGCTTGCAGAACTCTAGGTGGAATATTTCTGTCGGCCCAGCGTCCCACTTTGACCAGTTTGGGTATGAGACTGGGCCCCAGACCTCACTACCGTATAGAAGAATTGGGGCAATGATGGAGTCAAAAATTTTTAGCCATACGGTTACTGGTGCCTTGAGGTGGTACAGACGCCTTCTGATGGCATAGAAGGCTTTGGATGCCTTGTCTTTTAGTGACTCTATGGCTTGCTTGAAGCTCCCTGACTGGCTGAGTTCTAGGCCCAGGTAGGTGTACCTGTTGGTTTCAGTAAGTGGACGGTTGTCTATCATATAGGTAGGATTGCCAGTGGGTTTCTGCTTTCTTTTCTGGAACACCATGATATTAGTTTTTTTCTCGTTGATTGGCAGTGCCCATGTGCTGCTGAAGGTCTCTAGGATTTTCAGATGATCTTGGAGGCCTTTCTCAGTTGGTGATAACAGCACGAGGTCATCTGCATACAGCAGAAATTTCACCTGGGTGTCATGGAGGGTGAGTCCTGGTGCTGAGGAGGACTATAGGGCCACTGCCAGCTCATTGATGTAGATGTTAAAGATCGTTGGACTGAGGCTGCAGCCCTGTCTCACTCCTCGACTTTGTTGGAAATAGGCCGTCCTCCTTCCGTTGACCTTCACACTGCAACTGTTCTCTGTGTAGGAGCTTCGGATGACATCATATGTTTTGCCTCCTATTCCGCTCCCCAGCAATTTTAGGAATAGTCCTGGGTGCCACACTGAGTCGAAGGCCTTCTTGAAGTCCACAAAACAAGCGTATATCTTCCCGTTCTTTGTATTGTGGACGTGGCTCTTGATGAGGCTGTGCAGAGTGTAGATGTGGTCAGTGGTGCGGTGGTTCGGCATGAACCCTGCTTGGCTCTTGCTGAGGACGTTGTGCTCGGTGAGGAAGGTGAGGATCCTCTTGTTCAGGATGCAGTTGAAGAGTTTACCCAGGTTGCTGCTGACACATATCCCTCGGTAGTTTGCTGGGTCGTACTTGTCCCCATTTTTGTGTATAGGGGTTATGAGGCCTTGGTTCCAGTTTTTGGGGAAGCAGCCGGCCTGCAGTACAACTCTCTCTCCCCATCTCACTCTCTCTCCCCATCTCTCTCTCCCCATCTCTCCCCCATCTCTCACCATCATAGTTGTAAACATGGTTACCTAGTTTTTGAACCCACTCAGATGTGTTTTGCACCCCCATCCCTGTGCTGAGCCTTAACCAATGCTTTTACACTGACTAGAAAAACAGTGCAAAAACCTGTATACATCTATAGCCTAATCGGGTTGTCATGCCCATACTGTTAGAAGCATGAAAATGACACTAGTGCATACCCACATTTTCTTGACATGCTTCATGGTAATGTCCCATGATATCTACGGTATTAGGGATAATTCTTCTACTGTTCATTCCATTTTTTATTTTGGCTTTTTCAATCAAGTTCAACTGAACTGTTGATGGAAAAGGACAAATCCTGCTCTCATCAATGTCTTTTATTTCCTCATCTGTCTTTCATTCCCTAATTGTTAATTATTTCAAGATCTACAGTTGATCATTACTTGCGACGGCGGGCTATTCTCTTTATACTGTTTCCAGCCTATAGTTAAAATATTTACTAGGGGGCAAATACTTGTATAATAAGCTCAAATCACTGCCTTTACATTTACATTAATTTCTTTTCATGTTTCATCCAGGCAAAGTCCATCATAGCTCATTACAATCCAGTGTTTGGAGAGATCAGTTCATTGCTGGAACAACGAAAATAACCTAGTGGGAAAATTAGGAAAGCTTCTTTCTCCTATTATGTGATCTGTTTCCATGTTGGAATGAGCTAAAAAAAAGTGTATAAAAGCAGTATATACTGTGACAAAGTCACTAGCAAAGTAATAAAGAGGAGATATGTTTCACTGCTATTCGCTTCAGTGATTTGAAACCCAGAAGTTTACTCCAGCACACTAAGTGTTGAGAGGAGTTTAGCAGCCATTTTAAAAGGCCTGGGTTTTCGCGAATAACCATATAGTGGGTGGGAGGCTATCCACCATGTCTCCACCCCAGGGTGTGGTCTGGGATTTAAATAGTCTGCCTTCTCAGGCATTAAGTGTTCAGTAGGGCTGGAGAGAGGAACTCCAGCGCTTTGTTTCCTGATAAGGAAAAGCTGAACCAGTATATGATTGTTCTCATGAACGGGTGGATCACCGCAACAACACGGACTGTGCTTTTTGCTATGTTTTGTTTTTCCTTAGGCCAGAAAGGCCGTGTTTATTTTTGGTAACTCTGCACTGACTTATACAGCATCTTTAAATAAACCAGTGAGAGATTTAAAGAGACAGCGTTCCGGTGTCTACCACCGTGTGAGACGATCTATCACACTACGTTTACGAATACGATTAAACAAGAACTCCAGTAAGATGTTTCTCTGATGCAAAGGTCCATTTAGATGGGATGATAATTGTGGAATGAGCTTGTTCCTCAGGAGCAATTATTATTTAGCTTGCTGAAAGAAGATCGTTATCGGCAGCACAACGCCCCATGCAATCAGGAGTTGTGTTGTTGATAACATGATATTCTAAGAACACAGAGCAGTTGTATCATTGCCCATAAAGCTGTGGTCAGCTTGTTTAACTGCCACCAAACTACGCCAATCACCATGCATCTAGCCAGTTGATGATCATTTAATTACTCTAATCATGCCATCTAAATCCTGTGTAACCACAAAGTGAACTAATGATATCATGGTCTAAGTATACCAAGCAGTTTCTGAATATGTCAGTGAGTCAATAAGTAAGTATGTGTAATCTCCTGGCATTGAACAGTACAATTGGCTTAGGGGTTGGGGTCATGTGATGGCTCCAATAAATCTAAATAGATTAGGGCCCCTGTGCAACACCAACATTTAGGCCCTTTCGGGGCTAATAGTTCATCAGAATGCCCAATTCCAGCTGCTTTGGAAGTATAAATGGGTCCCCTTACCCCATTTTTGTATTTGAGACTTTTCATTCTGAATGGCTGCATTTTTCTCTGTCAAACGTTTTTTTGTACACCCTAACTAAAACGGCCATAAACATCAAAGACTATAGAAGCCTATGGGCCATGGCTTTATAGAACAGGACTTAAGAGACTGAGTGTATCAAGTGCTCAGTCTGTCCCTGGGGTGCTGGCTTTAAAGAAGAGTGATGGAGGCTGGACCTTAAATGAGACAAAATAACCCCACAAGCGTTAAGTAAAAAACAAAACATAAAAACAATCTAGAATTGTAATGTTGAGTACCATGTGGTAATGAATGACTGTAAACCAGTTAGTCCGACCACCCACACTAAACTCCGGGCTGACTGTGAGTTTCATATTATAGGTTTCATTGCATGGGATGATATGTGATTATGTTTTGTTATTTTCTTGCTACAGTTCCGCTGTGTCAGTTTTATTTTCGGGTGTTGCCTTTTTCAGCAGCTGTTCATTTCATTTCCAACATTATGCAAAATTGATGTTTTATATTTAAAAAAAAAAAAAACCAGCATCTTGCGATATGGAGCGAAATCCACATGTCTGTTAAACCCTACACTGTTTGTCTGTGCGGTTTAAGTAATTATTTATCTGAGGTCATAAATATTATTTTTGTGGATGGAATTCAGCAGTTAAGTCCGTTGTTTGTAGAAACCCACATTTACCATATTGGTGTGCTGTCCGCAGCCAGATGTCTAAGAAATGATTCTAAACAAGACACATCATCAAGCAGGACTAAAATAAGATCCTTCACTTCCAAATCTAACACAGTATGAAGAGCAGATGTGTAATCGGCTGATTATGAAGGCCCATATACAATAGACAAATTTATGCCGAACACGCTGATACGGCAGGACTCACTGACAGATGAAGTCGGAGGAGAAAAGAATCCAACTTGCCCAATTTTGGACTTTCGATCCTTTTTTTTTCCTCCCTGAGATTAGCCACCACCAAAGATATCCAGCTGTGGCTTGCTCATAGAAAAGACAGGAGTGCCCGGATGAGCCTAGCTCTCTTATGTTCTCACTGTCAGATGTGCGTGCCTTGAGTATACCTATTTTAGTTGACGTGCTATGTCTGGGTTTTCTGCCATAGTAATTCCTCGTTCCCTCTGATATGGTTCCATTATGGAATCTATATTTTTCATGATACTAGAGTATCGTCATAATGCTCTTGCTCTTATTTATTGATAGCCAGTAACAGAGTAGCCAGTCTGTGTATTCTTTGTGATGTATACAGCAGTCACAATGTATAATATGCAATGTATACTGCAGTTTCAGAGTACATTATGTGATGTATACAGCACAGTCTCTGTGCATTCTCTGTGATGTATGCAGCACAGTCTCAATATTAACATTTGTGATGTATACAGAAGTCTCAGTTTATACTATGCGATGTATACAGCAGAGTCTTGATATGATATATAATGTATACTGCAGTCTCAGTGTATCTTATGTGATGTATACAGCAGTGTCAGTGTATTTTCTGTGATGTTACAGCAGAGTCACAGTGTATAATATGTAAACTGCATTGTCAGTGTATCTTAGGTAATGTATACAGCACAGTCTGTAACGTGTGATGTATACAGCAGTCTGGTTGTCCTGTGTGATGAATAGAGCACAGTCATAATGTAACCTTTGTGATATACACAGAAGTTTCAGTTTATACTATGTGATGTATACAGCTGAGTCTCAGTGTGTGATATGTAATGTATACTGCAGTCTCAGTGCATTCTATTTGATATATACAGCACAACAAACTTTATTATTATCACATAAACAACTGATAAAACCACAAACATAAAGAAAGGGGTAAAGTACAGGAGAAAAAAACCTGGTGGGTATGGCTACTATATATATAGAAAAAGAGATATATATGGGAAAAGCGGGCAGCGGCCATCAGGCAATGTATGGACATAAATATAAAGTGCATTCATGTAGTAATTACATAAGTTAAATAATGCTAAGGCATAAAATATCATACACCTGAGTGCGGCTGCCTGCCGTACCCAACAGAAGTAGCAAGCAGAGTCCGCAATAAAAACTGCAGGCCGGTTCCTATAGAATGGTCTCGGTAGGATGGGTAAAGGCCAAAGACAACAGAAAAGCCTTTGTAAAAGAAAAAATAAATAGTGAAAAAATACAAACAACTCTATCCAAACACAGAAGACAATAGAAGTAAAACCAAAATTAACTATATACAATTAAAAAATTATTCGCATCATACAAGGCAAAACAGGACCACCTCAAGAAAAACAGCCATCAGCCAAATTATCTTGGAAGAAACGGCACAAAACTGTTTTTTCACGATTTATTTATCCTACCGAGACCATTCTATAAGAACCGGCCTGCAGTTTTTATTGTGGTTCACCTACCGTAGATTATATCATATGAGCTGGTCTTCAGCTAGTACTGTGGAGTTTTTCAGTATATGTATTATTTATTTATTTTTATTTTTTATTTTTATTTTCTTATATTTATTTTTATTTATTTATATTTTTTAGTTTTTAGTTTTTCTTATTTTTATTTGTTATTATTTTTTTTGCACACTTCACTATGTTTATTATATTTTGTATATCGGTTGTACACTACACACAACTTTCACAACATTTTTGTTCACCTCATTATGTTTATTATATTTTGTATATCGGTTGTATATTACACATAATACTTACTACATTTAGTTACACATCATGGTCACTTATTTATTATATATAATATTTTTCAGGCTCTCTATTATTCTTATGTACATTTTTTATATCTCACATAGACAAATGTTTTTTTGGTGCACGCCTTTCTCTTCATCCTTTTTATGTTTTATATACTTTTTTCATTGAGAATTTTTTTTTAGTATTTATTTTTTTATTTTATTATTTTTTATTTTTCTGCAGCTTCTGGCCCATGTGCTATCTGTTTGGTCCGATGTAAATTATTATTCTTGGAATGTGTTGTCGTTTGATATCTCTCTATATTTAATATAGTATGATTTGGAATGACTACCGATACCATGAAGTATCCTGCCGTGTGGAATTGAATCTTACAGTCACGGACGATTGTGGTTGCTATGGACGCTTTGGAATTAAGACTTACTTCCTGATCGTTCAGTCCGGATGTGTTGTATGCTCCTGTGGATATTCTTCCGGCTGCGAGACAAGTTGTTGTTGATTGTCGTCATGGACACGGCCGCATCTGCGCACAGCGTCTGAGGGCGCGACCCGGACATTCTTGATGTGACCCTTGCGGATGTATTTCCGGTTTTACGTGTCTCAGCAGCGGTGGTTATTTTCTTTTCTTTTTAATCGGTAGGATGTTTATTGTCAGTAAGCATTGCCGATCTGGCACTGGGAGATCGTATTTGAGTATTATAAACTATGTTTACATATGAGAGGCAATGAGCCTCTCAGTCATTGGCCAATGACTAATATAAAATGCCTGGACTCCAGCTATCCACCACCCCTGGATGAAGCTTGTTTATAGCGAAACGTGCGTTGGGTGTGGTGGGTCCCTGGCTCCTGGTATGTATTTGGTAGGCACTTGCTAAATATTCATTATATGCGGCCTCTGCTTGCTTCTTCTGTTGGGTACAGCAGGCAGCCGCACTCAGGTGTATGATATTTTATGCCTTAGCATTATTTAACTTATGTAATTACTACATGAATGCACTTTATATTTATGTCCATACATTGCCTGATGGCCGCTGCCCGCTTTTCCCATATATATCTTTTTCTATATATATATATAGATATGTCTTTATAGATGTATATTATTGAGTGACTTTATGCATAGTCCATTTTTTTCTTAGTAGCCATACCCACCAGGTTTTTTTCTCCTGTACTTTACCCCTTTCTTTATGTTTGTGGTTTTATCAGTTGTTTATGTGATAATAATAAAGTTTGTTGTATTGTAACCAGCATTGTGGGCAGTTGTTTTTTGGTGGATATTTATGATTTGCCTTACGTTGGTATATACCATTAGGTTCATTTATTGGTGTTTTTGATATATACAGCGTGATAACAGTTGAGTCATCTAGTGTCATTGCTGTCCTATACCTCTTGTGTATAGTATGTCACTGAACCCCTCACTCCAGGGTGAGTGGTTACCTTACGCTAATAGTACAGGAATATGTTAGTGCTGCTGTAGTTCTTATTCAAGTGAAGATCGCCTCAACGAAAAGTGCAGAGTTGTGCCCCATAAACAAAAACGGCACTTAATGAAGCATTGCAGCCACTAAAGTCAGATAGACTTCCTGTCCTTTTCCAGTTCACATAAAGGAATCTTTTACCTAGTTTTTGCTACCTAATGTAAGAGCAACATAATGTAGAGCTAGAGACCCTGATTCCAGTGATGTGTCACTTACTAGGCTCCTTGCTGTAGGTTTGATAGAATCACTGTTTTATCAGCAGGAGATTATCACTAGAGGACTAGTAAACCTGTTGCCTTAAAGTCCTACCACCCCCCACTTCTGATTGACAACTTTCTGCCTATGCACAGTGTACACCGCTGTCAATCAGAGCTATACAGAGCTGACCATTCTGAAAACTGGTAAATCTGCAGCAGATAAAACAATTGTTTTATCAACACTGCAGAAGACAACAAAGTAAGTAAAATATCACTGGAATCAGGGTCTATACTGCTCTCAGATGGGGTAGCAAAAACCTGCTGACTGATTTTGTTTAAGCCTCTTGGAATAGTCGAGGCTTGGTGACTACTCGGCTCACCCCTGACCCGGCTAGCTGTACAAAGTCACAGCCCTTTTCCCTATATAAAAGCATAGCTCATATGTATGAAGGAACAGTAAAATACTGTATGTGTCATTTCTTCTAAAGAGCTGCTTTGCTTTGTCCATACTATTCAGCACAAATAAACACAATCCACAAAAATAACTAGTATTATGAACTAAAAGTTGGAGTAATCAAAAAATGAAAAATGTAGCTATATGAGAAACATAACTACTAATATAGAAGCACATTGATTAGCACATGGTGCTTCCATCTGGTACCAATAATGTGACTAGCATGTTAGTCTCCCAGACTGGTGGATCTTTCCCAGGAAGACATTGGAATGTTGCACAGGCCTTTGTTTAGAGGCTCACACCTCTGCTTTCATGATATGGCGTGTCTTACAGATGTCCAGTCTATAGCTCTGCAGTTTACCACTTTTATGATAGCTTTTCATATGATGATTACTATAAGGTCTCGTTCAGACTAGCCTTTCTTTTTTATGTATTTTTTATCTTTGCCAAAAATGAAATGAGCTGGGTTATGTTACTCTCTTGCTAAAACTGCTTGCTTTTGAAAATCACGTGTTGGATGCTATGTACAGGATGGAATGAATTAGGAATAATCCTTTAACCCCTTTAGTGACCGAGCCAATTTTGACCTCAATAACCAAGCCACATTTTTTAAATCTGACCACTGTCACTTTATGTGGTTATAACTCTGGAACGCATCAACGGATCCCACTGATTCTGTTTTTTCGTGACATAGTGTACATCATAATAATGCTAATATTTGTTCGATAAGACCTGCATTTATTTGTACAAATATTGGAAATTTGGTGAAAATGTTGAAAATGTTGCAATTTTCAAACGCTTAATTCTTATGGAGCAAAAAAGGGGAGAAGCCAGCGCAGCCTAAGGTTAAGATGCAATACATGAAGTGCAAATGCACATATTAATTTCTAACTGTATTTTCAAAATGAGACATTTAGCAAACAATTGATCAATTCTTTGAGCCACCCCGCCTCTTCACGGCAATCTCATATTGGGGCAGGTTGGATCCGAAATGTCTGTCTGGACCTGGTCAACCTTTATCCTCGCTTGCCTACTCTGGCGCCATGGGGGTGACTCAGTAATGCCCCAGGTACAGCATGCTTTTAATGTGGTCTTGCTTTTAGTTCATTTAGGAGGCCTTTATGGCACAGCGAATATAAAAAACGTACACACCACTAACACAAACCCAACCCATAACCCCAACCCTAAGCCCAACTGCAAAGAATGGAAAAAAATATATCTACTATATAATTGTCTAAGGGTCACCTCCGTCTGTCTGTCTGTCTTTCTGTTCGTCTATCTGTCTGTCACAGATATTCATTGGTCGTGGCCTCTGTCTGTCATGGAAATCCAAGTCGCTGATTGGTCGTGGCAAAACAGCCATGACCAATCAGCGACGGGCACAGTCCGGAAGAAAATGGCCGCTCCTTCCTCCCCGCAGTCAGTGCCCGGCGCCCGCATACTCCCCTCCGGTCAGCGCTCACACAGGATTAATGGCAGCGTTGACCGTGGTGTAACGCACTCGGTTAACGCTGCTATTAACCCTGTGTGACCAACTTTTTACTATTCATGCTGCCTATGCAGCATGAATAGTAAAAAGATCTAATGTTAAAAATAATTAAAAAAAAAAAAAATAGTTATATACTCACCTTCCGGTGGCCCCCCAGATTGAAGCGGTTACCAACGCTCCTCGCGACGCCCCGGTGACCGCTCCATGCATTGCGGTCTCGCGAGATGATGATGATATACTACATGGGCTGCGCAATATACTACGTGGGCTGCACAATATACTACGTGGGCTGCGCAATATACTATGTGGGCTGTGCAATGTACTACGTGGGCTGCGCAATATACAATATGCGCTGCGCAATGTACTACGTGGGCTGGGCAATATACTACGTGGTCTGCGCAATATACTACGTGGGCTACGTTATATGCAACATGTACTGCGTGGGCTGCGCAATGTACTGCGTGGGCTGTGCTATACACTATGCATACATCTATATACATAATTGTCTAAGGGGTACTTCCGTCTGTCTGTCAGTCCTTCTGTCACGGATATTCATTGGTCGTGGCCTCTGTCTATCATGGAAATCCAAGTCGCTGATTGGTCGCCGCAAAACAGCCATGACCAATCAGCGAAGGGCACAGTCCGGAAGAAAATGGCCGCTCCATACTCCCCGCAGTCAGTGTCCCCGGCGCCCGCTCCATACTCCCCACAGTCAGTGTCCCCGGAGCTCCGCTCCCCGCAGTCAGTGTCCCCGGAGCTCCGCTCCCCGCAGTCAGTGTCCCCGGCCCTCCGCTCCCCGCAGTCAGTGTCCCCGGCGCTCCGCTGCTTACTCCCCGCAGTCAGTGTTCCCGGCGCCCGCTCTATACTCCACTCCGGTCACCGCTAACACAGGGTTAATGCCGGCGGTAACGCATTCCGTTACCGCCGCTATTAACCCTGTGTGTCCCTACCTTTTACTATTGATGCTGCCTATGAGGCATCAATAGTAAAAGAAAGTAATGTTAAAAATAGTACAAAAACAAAAAACCTGCTATACTCACCCTCCGTTGTCCACTGAACTGCTCGCGCCTGCCGCCATCTTCCTTTCCCAGCGATGCTTTGCGAAATTACCCATAAGACCTAGCGGTCTCGCGAGACCGCTAAGTCATATGGGTAATTTCGCAAAGCATCCTGGGAACGCAAGATGGCGCGCCCATCTGCACAGCAGTGATATACAACATTCTAGTGCAGCACGGTGGCGCAGTGGTTAGCACTGCAGCCTTGCAGCGCTGGGGTCCTGGGTTCTAATCCCACCCAGGACAACAGTTTGTATGTTCTCTCCGTGTTTGCGTGGGTTTCCTCCGGGCACTCTGGTTTCCTCCCACATTCCAAAGACATACTGTTAGGAATTCTAGATTGTGAGCCCTATCGGGGACAGCAATGATAATGTGTGCAAAAACTGTAAAGCGCTGCGGAATATGTTAGCGCTATATAAAAATAAAGATTATTATTATTATTAATATGCTGCATTTGTTTTCGATCTGGCCTGCAAGACAAGAAAAAGACCTCTAATTATACTGACCTACGGCCCGGTCCCGTCCAACGGGCGTTGCAATTTTGGTCCGGCACCTCCTCTCCTCTTGTGATGCCGTCCTCCTCTTCTTTGTATGGATGTGCAGAGACCAAAGAGACTGGCCGCATGCGCACTGCTGTACTTTGGCAGAAAAGTACGCCTGCGCAGGAGTCCAATGCCGGGAGACTTTGTGGATGACGTAGGATGCATCATCCACACGAAGCAAGAAGGAGGACGGCGATCGTAAGAAGAAAGGAGGCACCAGACCAAGATTAGCAATGCCCATTAGACCGGACCACCCCGTGGGTGAGTATAATAAAAGCTCTTTTTCTTGTCTTGCAGGTCGGTTTGGGGGCATATATGGAGCATTATAGAATTCTGTGCATCAGCCCTGAGAAGTGGTGGCCGTATCTCATATCGGTCAAATTTGGTGACCAGGAAGAGGGGAGTATGTTGCTGTCAGACACATCTAATGCCATCCTATCTGCCCTTACAACAATAGTATCAATAGTATTAAAATTCAATAGCATGATTCTTCTATAAGATAGTAGACCAATGTGGTTGAAATACATAAATATAAAATACAAAATGTCAGATTAAAATTTTCACAGGTTACCTGCATAAAACCTAGACAAATTAATGGCGAACATTACAAAAAAGCTGGGAAGCTCCCTCCTTAGGTGGACATTTATCTCGTGCCTTTGAATATTTGACAAGTTCTTCCATTTTTAACTAGTTCCCAGTATTTTCTTTTGTTTTTGACAAACCACACAATGGTTTACTTAGTGATAACGTTCCTTTGACGCTCTGTCTTGTGATGATAAAATTCTAAGGTCTAGAAAGTTTATTACAATGATCTTTGTCAGTGAGAGCGTCTGTTTCCCATAGAGTATTTTCTCATTGTCTCAGAATCACAAACAATTCATGATCTGGATGTGAATGAGATCTGTTAGCGTACAATGAAGTACTTCGCACTCAGACACCAATGTGGGAGAATCCAAGAGGCTGAGAGTATTTCTCACAGTAAGGCTGCCTTCACACTAGCAGTATCTGGTCAGTATTTTACCTCAGTATTTGTAGCCAAAACCAGGAGTGGGTGATAAATACTGAAGTGGTGCATATGTTTCTATTATACTTTTCCTCTAATTGTTCCTCTCCTGGTTTTGGATTACAAATACTGATGTAAAATACTGACAAAATACTGCTAGTGTGACGGCATCCTAAGGCTGTACTCGGACGAGTGTGTTACCCGGACAAGTGTAATCTGATAAAATATCGTACTGTACTTGGCCCAATGTTATTCTGTGAGACCGTGCAGATCAGGGTATTTTTCTCAGCTGTATTTGGCATGATAAAAACTGAAATTTCACTCTGAAATCGGTGTAACGTGAGAAATAAGTTGGATGCCATACAGACCATAATAGTGGTATCCAAATTTTACAAATACATTACAATTCTGTAACAGGAAACTGTAAATAATTAATAGCTGCTGATTGAAAAAACGGATTACATACAGACTGCACATGGATGACTAGAAAAATCGTCCCACTTTTCTGGATGAAAATCAGACAGATTTTTCTATACGCTCCTGTGACCTTGTTGGCTGACCATGCTTCTGCCGATCTTCCAGCTGACAGCCATCTCAGCCGACCCGCACATGGGCAGGAGAACTTGTTCAGCTGGGCACTCCCGTGTCAAAAATCGGACATGTGCGATCAACATCACTCACGACACATTAGAGTGTCAGCCAAACCCATCGATATTGGTGGGTTCAGCCGACATTACTCTAATGTGTATGGGGCCTTAAGGGCTCATGCAGGTGAGCGTATAAATCAGATGTGTGCAGTCCAATTTTTGATCAGACAGTACTCTGACCAATGTTATTCAATAGGGCTGTTCAGGTAAGCTCTGCATAAGCTGGTAAGCTGGTGATACACATTAGATGACTATCTGCCAAATGTTGCTTTGGCCCATTGTTCGGCTGACAGCCATCTCCGCTGACTCTCCTATTGCACAAAAACGCTCAATCAGCCGAGCGTTCTTGTGTTCTATACATGAAAGTCACCAACTGACATGTCAGCTGGCAGCTTATCTTAGGGACAACAATGTGATAAGCATTCCAAAATCGGACATGCATGATCGACTTTTCTCCCAAACATCAGTCGGCCGATGCCCCCTCACACATTAGACCATGAGTTGAACCTGTCGATATCGGCATCTTCAGCTGACATGTGTATGTAGGCTTTAAGGGAACTTTAAAACTGCATTCTAGCACTCATTTGTTGGTCCTGTCAGGGTTTACGTTGGGATTCGGGTGTAGGCACTGATGGGCCATAGACTATAGCAGAGCAAATGTGCAGACAGGCATCATTTTCGGGTGTATACACTTACTGAAGGCGGACACTCCAACATAGTAGACTGCATCTGGGTGTCCGTCTCCAGTAGGCGTACACACCCAACAGTGATGCATGGCAGAGCATATGTTCAGAAGACACAGCAAAAGTCCAGATCTTGGTGCCCGGGTTAAAGTGTGAAGGCTAGTGTTCCCCAGGGATCTTCTCCATAGAGTGGGTAGCACAAAGTCTGTCTGAGTTTATTCATTTCTAAGCACTCTTGTAGACCCGCACTGCCCTGTACATGTAACTGCGGCCATAATAGTCACCTAATATCTTTTCATCATGCATTTCACAATGAGTTTGTGATTGTTTTGTTTGCTTACTTTTCCCCTGAATCTGTCAGTTTCTGTGTGTGAGTAATAATAATAAATAATAATAATCTTTATTTTTATATAGCGCTAACATATTCCGCAGCACTTTACATTTTGCACACATTATCATCACTGTCCCTGATGGGGCTCAATCTAAATTCCCTATCAGTATGTCTTTGGAATGTGGGAGGAAACCGGAGAACCCGGAGGAAACCCATGCAAACACGGAGAGAACATACAAACTCCTTGCAGATGTTGTCCTTGGTGGGGTTTGAACCCAGGATTCCAGCGCTGCAAGGCTGCTGTGCTAACCACTGCGCCACCGTGCCGCCCATTTAGTAATAGGGTTGTTGTGCAGATCTAAACTGAAGCAAACTGGATTGGTCATTCCGCAGCACTTCTGTACAATATTCTGAGCATGACCATATGTTTGAAATTGAAGGCTCTTTTATAATGTTGGCTATGGGACATAACATATGCTGTACATGCAGTGGCGAATTACAGTGTGTAACCCTATGTATACATTTCTTGTTGAATTCCGGACTCTCTAACGACGCTCGTTTGCTCCAACAACACATTACTATATGATTTCTGACAGTTATTAAATGTAATATGTTCCAATTAACTGTAGTTCTAAGCTGAGATCTCTTGGCAGTACGTTGAGGAACGCAGCTTCAAAGAGGAAATGTGCCCCACACTTGACCCAGGTCATCTATCATACGCCCTTTTGTCAACAGACTAGGAGAATTTATAAAATCTACTTTTCCTTCCACTGTGGGATGTAAAATGAATGAAATGCAGAAGAATAACATTCTTGTATCTCACGTATCCTGACAAGTAACCTTCTTACATTGGCAGGTGGCTGTGAATACAACATATGGAAACAGGTTAATAAATGGTCCATCAGATCAATACCAATCAGTGATTTATGTCCAGCAGCTATATCATGAATGTTAGCGATGAAGAAAAACCCTTTTCATCCTCCCTAGTTAAAGAGAAGCTAGCACCAGAAAATAACCTATTGTTTAAATCAGATCTTGTGTTACGTGTATTTTTTTTGGCATTTTTTTTCAAATCACAATTTTTATTAGAAAACAAAATTAATCATATTGCAACTTTCACACTGGCCACTGGGGCTTTTGCAAACTCATACTTCCTACTGTTTCTAGAAAAGTTTTCATCAAGGCTCATTATCATCAGAAGCTGGATTACAATGAAAGGGAACATTTCTATTCACAACACATAATCCACCAATCACAATTGGCAAAATCACAGCTGACCCTGCTCTTCCACCCTTCACGATGACACATGCACTTCCTCATGCTTCAAAACAAAAGATAGGGTCAGAGTGTGCTCATTGTGCCCAATGTTCATGTCTTGCTTCCTGAAACAACAGGAAGTTGGAGTCTAAAAAGCCCCAGTGGTCAGTGTGAAAATTGCAAGATTTCTATCATTTATTTTTTTTACTACAGATTTGGTATGGGAAGAAAAAACATCAAAATAAAAATACAGGAAAAATTTATTTTGGTACCGTGTTACCCAGTGGATAGAAAAATATTTAGAATTGAGAGTCCTCAGTGGTTGATACCTTTTAATGGCTAACTGAAAAGATGGTAACAAATTGCAAGCTTTCGAGACTACTCAGGCCTCTTCACTAGGCTTGCCATTTGTTACTATATTTTCAGTCAGCCATTAAAAGGTATCAACCACTCTCAAATTGAAATCAAATGAATGTAGTTCTGTTTCTCTTTTTACAAGGGGTGATAAATGGATAGTTAGCTTAATGTACAAGTCCCCTGGATCGATGATAAATGTTAGATTGAGGGTCCCAATGCTGAGATGCCCATTGATCGTGAGCACAGACACACGTCTTCTTTTGACCGCATTACCACCCTAAATATTCTTTATACAAACTACTATAACATTACTGTAGAGCATATCATTTTCAAATTAAGAAGTCTCACATTTTTAATAGCGCACCCTAGACACATCACTCCTGAAATTTTTGAAGAAATGCGGTATCTGGAAATGATTGTGTAAAATATGAATCTACATGGAAAGTTCTTTCTCTTTCTCTATCAATGTAATCTCATAGACAACAACACTCATCTACATCACTGCTGCATTTGTACATAAATAACTGTGTAATATTCATCCAATGTTTTAGTGCATTATTTTCCTGTCTGTATTGTTAAGCTGTGAGCTCCGACGTGCTCACTCTGTCATAACTCATCCAAAACTAGCTGCTCGATTCCCTGCCTTGACTTTTACACTGGCTATGATAGTCTCTCCTGATTAGTCACATTATGCTATGTGATAGATGTAAGGTATTTTGGAGAATAATAATAATAATAATAATAATATAGATTCAAAACAGATAGCTGGTGAAGTACTCGGAAATGTGTGGCCATGACAAGGGTGCGTTTGCTTTGAGCAGTCATTTTAATTTTTCTTGAACTGTATTGTAAGTCAGGGAAAAATAGAAACAGACTATGTAATAAATAGTATTTAGCTCATGATACCTATCTACATAAACCAGAGTTTAACTCATATACACTACTTCAGCCATAACTTGGCAAATCAGTCGATGATTACAATCATTAAGGAAGTCATCATTCTGTAAACGTTTCTGTCAAGTCAGCACAACTTTACTCCAAATTTCCAATAATGGAATGAATCCTGTGCCCTGATCTCTGGAAGAATGGAAAATTTTTTCCAACTTAGAAAAACTCCTGTCAACACCATATAAAATCAAGGAGTCTGCCCTGACTAGCAGTAAGCTGTTTTGCAGAAAGAAGAATACATGTTTGGTTTTTCCGCTAGTTGATAGTTGATAGTTGAACTGCCAAGAAACACGTGAAGTTACCCATGGTTGTGTACTATTAAGTATTATTTTAGAAACAGAGAAATCCATAACTTGTTGCGTTGGGATGGTCTCCAGGTATGCATCATTATACTTGGCCAGTTTCTGTTATTCTGATCTCTCGGCTCAGTTCTGTAAATACCCCCTAAAGGTCATGGTATAAATATGTCCTTAATCATAGACTACCTCCTTAATCTGAAAGACGCCTTAGAGAACATCTACACTCCAGCACACAGCTGATTTAACCAGGGCAAGCCATAGCCTGCCAGACATACAGTATCTAAATCAATGTCCCTTTATGTAACACATGGATGGCATAAATCCCCCAACGCCTGATCTACTGTTCCATAATGCACAGGTCTACCATGTTGTCTGCCCAAATGTGTGCCTCTTTTATTGCTTTCTTAAAGTGATTGCTCTGTGTCCAAACATGGACCACCTATCTTTAGGCTAGATGATCAATACCAGATCAGTGGGGACCTGATCCTCTACATCTCCACAGCTCAGCTGGTTCCTATTTAACCAGCCAGATCTCCATTTAATGTAATAGCTGATCCATGGCAATACCCTAACCGATCTAACATTGATAGGTCATTATCTTGTTACAAGCCAACCTCTTTCAATGTGACACCCTTTTTTAACTTAAATGGGATCTGTGAGTAGGATCAATCATCTTATTCATCTGTTATGGAATTTAGGTAATGGAAAGTTGAATAAAATGATACCTTGATATCTGCGAACCAATGTTTTATTCCCAAGAGATCTAAGTTTTCTTATAGGTAAATAAGCTGCTATGATATCGGGGCCGGACATAGATCTCCCTGAGAATCTGTCTCCAGGGCTTATTGTACCGGACAGTGGTCATTACCAGTGTGAGACACGTAGACCAGGAGAGCAGACTGTCAGTCATTACATGTCTCACACTAGTTACACCCCCTTCATTTAAAATAAGTTCTGGAGACAGATTCTCAGGGAGATCGATGTCTGGCCCATAGATTTTAACAGCACATATACATGTTAAAAAATATTACATAATAATGATTTATCTGGAATAAGACATTGTATCGCAGATATCAAGTTACCATTTTATTCAGCTTCTTATGACCTTTAGGAGGGTTGATCCAACTGACACGATTCCCATTAAGGGCATGTGCACACGTTGAGTAAAATTTCTGCACCATTTCTGCATTTCTTAGCAGGAAAAATTCAGCTGCAAAAAAATGCATTTTTGGGTGTTTTGCCTGAATTTTTTTTCCATGCTTTTTGCCCTGCATTTTTGATTGATTTGAGTGTAGTCAGTGATGAAAACCACAGGGCAAAAATGCACAGAGAATTGACATGGAGCAGATTAATTTCTGCACCAAATCTGCAAGTCAAAAAGACTCAACGTGTGCAGGACACAGGTTTCTCATTCACTTTGCTGGCATCAGGATTGCTTCAGGTTTGATCACAAATCTGAGCCTAAAGAACATGACAAAAATTGACCAAATTTTGCTTAGCTTTTGTTGCGTTTTTTTTTTTTTGCTGCGTTTTTGTCAGGGTACATTTGTCTCTTGTACATGCTGGTAAAATCTATTGACTAAAAAAATGTGATTCTACTTCATCAGGTTTTGATTCCACCCATTGTTTTCAATGGGTGAAAAACACTGAAAGGAGTGACATGCTGCTTTTGGCAAAAAACAATGTCTTGCACAAAATACTGAGGACATAAAAAAAACAAGCTGTGTGCATGAGATTTCTGAAATAGGCTTTGCTGGTACAGTAAAATGCAGCTGAAAGTTAGCATGAAAAAAAACGCAATGTGCAAACATAGCCTAACTGTCCCCATTTCTACATGGCCCCTTAGTTCTTGATTTAGGGCCCCCCAAATAGCCCATGCTAAGGACAGGCTGAGACAGTACAATTTGTCAGCTTGACTTAAAAATGACATGGATGAAGGAAGTTGGGTGGAGTACACTACCAATACTACGTATTCATTGTATATTATATTGAACTGCAATAAAAATGCCAAAATCAAAATCTCAGCTCAAATTTTCTGCATTAAAGAGTTCTGCGAAAAAAAGCATTGCCATACAGTAAAGACCAAAGACACTTTTTTTAGGCGCTTCGTATTGACCCAGGTGTTACTGTTTGTATTCTGTACATACGTTTGGTTAAGACTAGCTTAGAGCCAGAGTTCTTCCTGATGCTGTTGTGACATCATTTATAAGAACAATGTCAGGAATGAAGCCTTTGACAGATTCTATTTATTTCTATTAGATCTAAAGTAATGCCAAAATGCATCTGTTTTGTATCACATTCGCACAGTCAGGATCTGTTTTTCACAGGGTTCAAAATGTTAAGTAGACCACTATATATGTGGTTTGTGAAAAACAGCAAAATCTACAAAGCTGATTGGAGCCCTGTGTGCACGCCTTAGTTATTATGCTCACTTATATAGCGCCATAAATTCCGCACGTGACAGACATAATCATGACTGTCCCCATTGGGGCTCACAATCTGAATCAGTATATCGTTAGAGTGTGAGAGGACACACCTTCTCATTTAAAGATTTTTCTGTATTTTCATGTCTATGAAAATTGTACATTCACACTGAAGGCATCAAAACTATGAATTAACACGTGAAATTATATACTTAACAAAAAAGTGTGAAACAACTGAAATTATGTCTTATATTCTAGGTTCTTAAAAGTAGCCACCTTTTGCTTTGATGACTGCTTTGCACACTCTTGGCATTCTCTTGATGAGCTTCAAGAGGTAGTCACCGGAAATGGTTTTCACTTCACAGGTGTGCCCTGTCAGGTTTAATAAGTGGGATTTCTTGCCTAATAAATGGGGTTGGGGCCATCAGTTGTGTTGTGCAGAAGTCTGGTGGATACACAGCTGATAGTCCTACTGAATAGACTGTTAGAATTTGTATTATGGCAAGAAAAAAGCAGCTAAGTAAAGAAAAACGAGTAGCCATCATTTGCAGTGGCAAAAACCATCAAGCGCTACAAAGAAACTGTCTCACATGAGGACCGCCCCAGGAAAGGAAGACCAAGAGTCACCTCTGCTTCTGAGGATAAGTTTATCTGAGTCACCAGCCTCAGAAATAGCAGGTTAGCAGCAGCTCAGATTAGAGACCAGGTCAATGCCATGCAGAGTTCTAGCAGCAGACACATCTCTACAACAACTGTTAAGAGGAGACTTTGTGCAGCAGGCCTTCATGGTAAAATAGCTGCTAGGAAACCACTACTAAGGACAGGCAACAAGCAGAAGAGACTTGTTTGGGCTAAAGAACACAAGGAATGGACATTAGACCAGTGGAAATCTGTGCTTTGTTCTGATGAGTCCAAATTTGAGAGCTTTGCTTCCAACCAACATGTCTTTGTGTGACGCAGAAAAGGTGAACGGATGGACTCTACATGCCTGGTTCCCACCATGAAGCATGGAGGAGGAGGTGTGATGGTGTGGGGGTGCTTTGCTTGTTACACTGTTGGGGATTTATTCAAAATTGAAGGCATACTGAACCAGCATGGCTACCACAGTGTTTTGCAGCGGCATGCTATTCCATCCGCTTTGCGTTTAGTTGGACCATCATTCATCATTTATTTTTCAACAGGACAATGACACCAAATACACCTCCAGTGTGTGTAAGGGCTATTTGACCAAGAAAGAGAGTGATGAGGTGCTATGCCAGATTACCTGGCCTCCACAGTCACCAGACCTGAACCCAATCGAGATGGTTTGGGGTGAGCTGCACCGCAGATTGAAGGCAAAAGGGCCAACAAGTGTTAAGCATCGCTGGAAACTCTTTCAAGATTGTTGGAAGACCATTCCCAGTGCCTACCTCTTGAAGCTCATCAAGAGAATGTCAAAGAGTGTGCAAAGCAGTCATCAAAGCAAAAGGTGGCTACTTTGAAGAACCTAGAATATAAGACACTAGGTGGCCCGATTCTAACATATCGGGTATTCTAGAATATGTAGGTAGTATATAGCACAGGCTACATACTAAATTGCACAGTGACATAGTATATAACTCAACCGACGTAGTATATAACAGAGCTACATAGTATGTAACACAGCATACGTAGTATATAGCAGAGCTACGTAGTATATAACACAGCCACGTAGTATATAACATAGCAACGTAGTGTATTGCACAGCTACGTAATGTATTGCATAGGCACGTAGTATATTGGTCAGCCACGTAGTATATAGCATAGCCTCGTCGTATATCGTAGTATATTGCACTGCCACGTAGTATATTGCACAGTCGACGTAGTATATAACAGAACCGACACAGCCACATAGTATACTGCACAGCGACGTAGTATATAGCACAGAGCACGTAGTATATTGGACAGTCACGTTGTATATTGCCCAGCAACATAGTATATAGCATAGAGATGTAGTATATAACAGAGCCCACGCAGTATGTAACACAGCCCACGTAGTATATAGCAATGTGGGCACTTTATGCGTGGTTAAATAAGACTTAAAATAAAAAATAAACATATACTCACCTTCCGAGGGCCCTTGAAGTCCTGTCGCCTGTGTGCGGTGCACGCGGCAGCTTCCAGTCCCAGGGTTGGTATGAGCGCAGGACCTGTGATGACGTCACGGTCACATGACTGTGACGTCATGGCAGGTCCTTCTCGCATAGCATCCTTGGCACCGGAACCTACCACTTGCACTGCCGAGGACAGCAGGCGACGTCGGAGGGTGAGAATAACCTTTTCTTTTATTATTATTATTTTTAACATTAGATCGTTTGCATACGCAGCATCAATAGTAAAAAGTTGGTCACACAGGGTTAATAGCTGCGTTAACGGAGTGCATTACACCACGGTCCGTTAACTCTGGCATTAACCCTGTGTGACCGCTCAGCGCTGACTGCAGAGCAGTAAATCAGCGGCTATTTCACTGCCAGACTCTGATCGTCGCTGATTGGTCTTGGCAATGGTTGTGAGCGTTTTGCCATGACCAATCAGTGACTTGGATTTCCATGACAGACAGAGGCCGCGACCAATGAATATCTGTGACAGACAGACAGACAGACGGAAGTGACCCTTAGACAATTATATGGCAGATAATTTTAGTTTCACACTTTTTTTGTTAAATATATAATTCCACATGTGTTAATTCATAGTTTTGATGCCTTCAGTGTGAATGTACAATTTTCATAGTCATGAAAATACAGAAAAATCTTTAAATGAGAAGATGTGTCCAAACTATTGGTATGTACTGTACAAACTCCTTGCAGATGTTGTCCTTGGTGGGATTTGAATCCAGGACCCCAGGGCTGCAACGCAACAGTAGTAACCACTGAGCCACCGTGTGCTATTTATGTTATTTTAATTTACATTTCAGTTGACAATTATATAAAGGAGTAGGCCGACTACGCTAATGACACTCGGATCAAACTCATTCAAAGTTTGAACCAGATGTCATCTAACTGTGATCTGATTCTCTCACATGAGAGAATATATCACAGATGCGGAGTAGATGGAGAACTAAATTTCTCCATTGTCTCTGGGCCTGTACATCGGACTGCACTCGGATGATAGACTTGCATGGGTGTGCATGATCCAATATCAGATGCCCTCTTGGCATGCTGCAATTGTTTTCTAATTACAAATCGGCATGAGAAAAAAAAAATCACAGATCTTCACTACCCCTTAGTATAACATTGGGCCGAGTACTATCAGATAAAGCATAACATAGCACTCGGCCATGTTATACGCTCAGATGAGCAAGCTCTTAGATTCCTTTGTAGGGTTATTCCTACGGCAAGATTTTCTGGAACATCCCTAGCGTATGCCACAGCTTCATTACAAACAGGCATGCAAAATCTGGAACTTGCTTCATTCTGAGGATCTCTGACCTCCCATCTCTCAGGAAGTAATGACATCACTTTTTCTGGTAGGCAAACTGTTTTAAAGGGAACCTGTCACCGGCTTTATGCCTTATAAACCCTGCCCATCACCTTTTAAAGCATATAAATTGGGTCACACAACCCCTTTATAGTACCCCTGCAAGCCTCCATTAAAGTGCATTATTCACATCCCATGATGTATGCAAATTCTCTGGTCCGATGGGCAATTCCAGATCGCACTCGGCGCCGGCTCAGATTCTTCACACTCTGCCTTTTGCAAGTTGACGACTCCTACATCATGCACATAATGCTCAAAGTCATGCAATGCGAAGTGAAGTCATGTAATGCGAAGGCATCGGCTTCTATGTCACCAGCTCACTGACTGCTCAATAGGGCAGAGGGAGGCATGTTCTCGATTCCACTAAGCTGGAGCGAGGCTTCGAGCACCATGTGAATAGCGTCATCCACTTTCACCGAGATAGAAGACACAACGGTTGAAGCGACCGGGGTGGCATTGCATGCATTCTGGAGACACCCATTGGACTGGATCATACAAATTGCATGCAGCGGGGACATAAAACACTTTTTTAAAGGCAAGGCACCTATGAAGGGGTTCCAGGAATCCAATTTTCATGCTGTCAAATGTAATGACATAAAACTACTGACAGGTTCCCATTAATGCTACAGAAATCGGATTTGATCGGTAACTATCCAGATCAGGAAAAACGTTGCCCTCAGCCAAGCCATAGGCAGAGTGACCCATTTTTAGGGCAGGCAGGGGTTAAAAGATAAATGTGGGTGGAAGCTCGGGCTCTGGGGTCAAATGTTTAGAGGGGTTGGACAATAGGGTGTGTGTGTTTACAATTAAGCAGGCTTTATCTGCCTTGGGAGGGGTGTGGGCTAGCAATCAGCAAGAGGCACAAAGAGCGAAGGTCCCGCCCTCCCACCCTTTAAATTAGGGGCTCAAGCACAAGGTAAAATATCAAAATGTTTGATGATGATGTCATTGGGTCATTTCGACGTGCTGTTGTGAATTGGAGGCAAATATGTGGTGGGGTTGTACATTATGTGGATGGTAACCTTCCATTTCATGTTTGCATTTTGGTTGATTGCCTGCCAGATTTTGGGATTTTACAGGGTGGGGTCCCTGGGAGTCGGTGTTATGGAAAAGGTTTTCCGGCAGGAAAAGTGCCCCTGAGCCTGTGGACGCAGTTGGGGGTAATTTTGGATGGTTAATTATTATTTACTGGTTTCTGCCAGGTTTTGGAGCTCCAAGAACCTCCTTCCAAAAAGTTATTTATTGTAATAGTTAATAAAAGGCCCATTTTGCCAATTTATCCAAATAAAAAAGGTGTACGAGTGTTCAATTGGGAGAAAGGAGGTGTTCCGTGGGAGCAGGGCAGGGTTGTAAAAGCTTGGCGTTGATATAGAAGAGGGTCAGTTGGAAGGAAGCCTCTACAATATCGCAGTCAGGTTATGGAAGGCAAGTGAAATTCACTTATGAAGGTAAACAAGCTAAAATATCGTTAGAGCAATCACTTCCATTGTGACAAGTGCTGCATTAATGGGATTGCAATGTGAATCGGTAATGTGGGAAAGTAGGTGATAACGTCACACGTCTGTCTAGTACCGAACGTCACACATCCGTCTAGAGCAGTTTTTCTCATGTACACACACAGGTAAGAATATAGACGTGCAGTTAAGTAAGATCTCGCCCCTTCCTTTTGGTTGTAGACATTTACAAAATCGTATTCTTGCTTTGCTTCCTCTTATTATAGCGTGTTTTTTTTTTTCCTGCAGCCTCTTTGTTTCCTGTAGTGCCATGGGAACAAGTGAACAGATTTCTCAAAACGGTCTGACATGTCCACCATACACCACTTATTACCTAAACCTTATCGTCTCTTATTTCTAGATTCCTCATCTCAGTGGTTCTGTCTTCTTAAATGGGAAGAGCTACATTTTATTACCTGGTTTGTACAGTATCTCAGCACAAATACTTAGCCAGCGACCCGTGCTAACCATATTCTGCAACATTTTCTTAACTTTCGTAAAGCCGCCCATAAAACTATCAGACTTGCTGCTTATGGAATGAAAACAGGAAAGGCTAATTGTTTCAAGACCAGAACTATTAGTTTTTGAGTAGAGAGTATTACTTTCCGTTTTTTGTCAAGATTATACAATGAATGGGATTATACAATGAGGGAAGTATTTACTTAAAGTCCACATAATAGGTAACTGGAAAAACTGAGGCTCATTAGTCTGTTGTCTTGTAAGAAGGACAACTAAGGGGCAGACTTACTAATGCGAATAAACCAGTTTTCTGGTGTAACAATATTGCAAATGATAGCACATGCTAGATGTACGCCTCATTTGCAACTTTTTTAATCGACTGCCACTAGGAGGGTTAGTGCAAGGGGTGGTTTCACACACAGCCTAAATAATTAATTTCATTTAACCCATAGATTTGACTTTCTGGCGCAAGCACAGAAGGTGATCGCCCCTAATCTTGTATGAAGTATCTGCCTTTTTTAACAAATCAGACATATTTTACAACACCCTTTTATTCAAATTGGGGTAAAAAATGTGGCGTAATCAAGGAAGGAGGGAGAAGGAAAGGAAGAGAAAACTTCAGGCACCTATAAATAAGGATTAAAGTCTTCTGTATGAATGAAGCTTTAGTGAGTACGTATGATCCTATTAACAGATAATAGAGCAGAGGCTGCACATGCTCACTAATGCTTAATGGACAGGGAACTTTGGGATAATCATTCCCAGATCGGTGAACGTCTTGGCAACAGACGCCCAGCAATCATACGTTTATCATCAAACCTATGAATAGGTGATAAATGTTTATAACACCGCTGTTTTATCTCAGGACATACTAGGCACAAGTATCACATTCCAGTAGCATTTTTATTTGCCTGAAAAGTTCCAACTTGTTAATTGACTCCCATCGGTGGTTATTTCGCCTCACCTTCAATTTTCACATTATACATGTCATCAAACAAGATTACAGTGGTTTTCCACATTGCTGAAGGGGGTTGTCTGGGAATTTAACGTTGATAGCCTATACTTATGATATGTCATCAAAGTCTGATCAGTGGGGGTGCAACACCCGGCACCCTTGTCGCTCTGCTGCTCCAGATGCCATTAGTAGCTGGAACTGCTCTTTAGAAGTGTACACCATGTTTTCACTATCGGGCATACTCCTCAACTAGTATTGCAGTCTTCCTAAATGTCCCCTATTGCCTTTCTTTACTGGTACATCTCATTTTCTAAACGTGCCCCTGGGGACACTGTGCATAGACGGCAGTGCAGCCAAACTGAGAAGGTGTAGTCCACATCAAGCAGCAGATCTCACTTTTCCTTTTTCCTTTATATGTTATAAAATAAAAGCAATGATCGTATTAGTATAGGAATTTGCTCCACTTATGGTTCATGCTGGTTTTAATGCATAAGACATAGTATATACAGTATATAGTGTCTGGTAGAACTTCATATGGTTAAAGAGGACCTGTCACCGGGGCACATTTGCCACGTTTTTTCTCTTCTATTTTCACTGCTCCCTGGAGTATGCCATTTTTTATTTGGTATGGGCCTTTTGATTTATTTTTTCTATGGCCTTTACTCAGCGGGGGGGGGGGGGGGGGCATGGCTCACTAGGAAATAATACAAAACAGATTAATGGCATGCCCCCAGAGAATCATGTGAGCAACACCCCTTTGTAAAGACCACGAAAAAGTAGCAGTGAAACAAAAGACCCAAATCTCTAGAACCATTTACAGAATACTCAGGTAAAATCAGAATGAATTAAAGAAGGACAAAAATTGGATAATTTTGACCAGGTGACAGGTCCTCTTTAAATATGAAAGTAGTTATTACTACATAGATTGTATAACAATGTTCAGCTAGATCAGTGCTTGGCAAATGATTATTTTGCTGTAGTAGTTAAGAAATATTGCTAACTTTATAAAAATTGTGCACAAAAGCCATTCAGCATATTGTCCTGCTTGACAATAAAACCCACTAGATAAACTGACACATTTCTGAGTCACCAGTGTGAAAGATGGAAGCGGACATTCACTGACCACAAAGACAGCTGACGCTTCACAGACGTTTATGAGTCCATGTCAGATGTGACAACTATTCTAACTTTCTGTAAGGCACTTGTGTGGTTTCCTTTCCTATCTGCAGTCTGTAATCCTATATATTAGGGCAGAATTATTAGGGTAAGTTCACACAGGACGTTTTTGCTGTTTTTTCTTTCTGCAGCAAAACCTGATCATCTTGGCAGGAAAGAAGCTGCATCAAAAACACAAGTTTAGGTGCGTTTTTTTGCGCATTTGTTGCGTTTTTGGTGCTTATTTTTCTCTTTGTCCATGCTAATGTCCTTGAATTTTCAGCAGCAAAAATGCAGCAAATAATGATACCTGCATTTTTGCTCCATTTTTGCTGCGTTTTTTTCAACACCCATTCAAGTCAATGGGTGAAAAAACGCAGCAAAAACACTGAAAGAAGTGACATGCTCTATGTCCGAAAAACGCAGCAAAGCACAAAATACTGACCACACAAAAAACCAATGTGTGCGCATGAGATTTCTGAAATCTCATAGGCTTTGCTGCTACTGTAAAAAGTAGCTGAAAATTAGCAAAAAAAACGCAGCAAAAACGCCCTGTGTGAACTTACCCTTAAATTGACCCCATTGTAAAATTGGAGTTACAGGCCTCTCACATGCAAAGCTTTTTATAAAATGAAAAACTGAATGCCTACAGATCCATATTACAGATTCATACCCACTTTTTTATTTGTTCCAATGTAGATAATTACAGAAGAGTATGACAGCTGGAGATAAGCAAATAAATTAGAGTGGACTTGAACTGTACTTGAATATTTCAAAAATACGCATTCACCAAAATGTGGTTTAATAAGGAGTTCGCTTCCACTCGGAATCAGCAATATAGAAGTTTCTGGCTGACATTTGTCTTAACCGTAAAAAGCCAACAGAAGGTTATAACCTAAAAAAAATGTTCTATTCACCTGTCCGGTCCTTCCGGTTCTCACCGTCACCCGTCTGATCCTTGTTGCTGAAATCCCCAGACCTCTCACACCACATAGGGATTTCTGGCTCTGATAAGGCCCAGGCCATGGCGCATGTTATATCGTCATGACTTTTACACATTTGTACAGAACCCTCAGTACTCACGACCTTGATGAGAAGACTGGCGGGTGATGGTGAGAAGCAAAAGGGCCATAGAGGTGAGTGGTGAGGTTGGTATATGGATATTTACATATTTTTTTTACATCTGATGTTTATTATGCCCTAGAGTCTGGAAATTCCCAGAGCATAATAAGGGATATTTAATTAGAAGAATATAACATCTTTTCTAATCTAATTTTCCAGCCAAATTTATGTGAGCAGGTAAATTTGAATTTTGCCAGGCCCACTCATCACTGATGAGCACTATTTTCAGCAGTTGAGTTATATAAGGAATATTTATAAATAGCAAGGTATATTATTTTCCAAGTTTCTTATCATATTAGTAATACTTATAATAAGGAATATCCCTACTATGTTATCACAATGATAGGTCAAAATTGCATAATCTAGCAACAATCTAAAATAGCATATAAAATCTAAGGATCAAATAAGCTAACATCCTTATGTTCAAACCAAATCACATTCTTATTTGCTTAAGCCCTTCACGACCGTGTGATTTTCCGTTTTGTTTTTGTTTTGTTTTTTTTTTTGTCTTTTCCTCCCGTTATTTCAAGAGCCATAACATTTAGAGTTCCTTCGCCATAGCGGTATGAGGGCTTGTTTTTGCAGGCGAAGTTGTAGTTTTGAATGACATCATTCATTTTATCTTGTGATACACTGGAAAACGAGAAAAAATTTCCAAGTGCGTTGAAATTGCAAACAAAGCGCAATTCCCCAATTGTTTGGGGTTTTTATTTACCATGCTCACTATATGGTAAATTTGACCTTGCAATTTGATTTTACAGGTTAGTACAAGTACACAGATGCCAAGGTCAAAGGTCGTGAAGAGATTAAAGGGATTGTCCGGAACTCGCATAGATGACCTATTCCTATGAAAGGTCATTTGATGTGTGTCTGACACCCACTAAATCATGTAAATGATGTATGGAGCTGTGGTGTTCCAATCCATACATTGCTTACAGTCAGCCACCTTTGGAACAGATATTAGATGAGTTGGGAGTTTGGGTGTCAGACCCTCAAAGATCTCATATTGATAACCTGTTCCAAGTGATTGAGTCTAGGAGGCAAGCATCAAATGAAGGCTTCTCTCGTTCACACTATTGAATCATCCATAAACACATTTATTTCGACCCTCTAGAATAGCATTTAGTCTCTGGTGGCTCAGTGGCCAAGAACGCTGTGTAGATAACACATTGCTGGTGTTTATATGGCTTATAGTAGTGTACACAGTAATACAAATGTAACTTACATTTAGAGCTGCCACATTGATCTTGTATAGTTCACCACTATTCTTTCCAGGTGACCTGTCCTAAAACATAAAGGTGATAAAGAATCCATTAATTTACATTATCCATCTGCTACATTAGGTAGTGAAATCACAATAATATACTGGCTGGCTAACGGGTTACTAATGTAAGTGAAAGGTCAATGTGCAAAAATTGGAATGAGCTACAGTATATGATTTTTCTTCCCTTGTTTTCAGTGTATTATGCTTATAACACAACAGTTAAAATAAGAGAAAACAGCTGGAAGACACAGCGCTGTGTCAACTTTCTGGCTTTCCATAAGGAAAAAACAAACTTTTTTGGCTTAAACAAGCAGTACTGTTTCATGTTAAATAGCTTTCAGAATCCAAAACACGAAATACGTATCATGATTCGGCAATAACTGCATAATAGAGTAGAAATATATATATATATATATATATGTTGTAGCATGGCTAAAGGGTGTGTAGTCGATGGGAGGTATGTGCCACATAAGTGCCTTGTTGCTGTAATGTAGCCCGGAATATTGCGTTGTTTTATATAACCATATGTTTGTGTTTCAGGACCTGTGGTGATGTCAGACCACATGGCTAATCATGTGATAGATTACTGGGTGTGGTTAGTCCTATATAAGACTGGCTAATCCTTTACACAGGAGATATGTGTGGAGGTGAAACCCTCCTGAATGTGTTCGGCTTCAGGACTGAGCCGGATGAACTGGACACTTGTTTTCCTTTGCCTGAACCAAAGGCCATTTTGATTTCTGTTGTTTTGCCACATGGTTTATGAAGCAATAAACCCAGTGAACTTTAAAGGAACACGTCTCCTGAGTGTCAGCCGTCGCAGCTGAGTGAGTGAAATCGCTACAATTGGTGGAGACCTGCGAGCAGCGTTCCCAGCGGAGACGTGAGTTTATTTTTGAATGTCCTGGGTCAAGGCTGTTGCAAGCCAGCAAGCATTGCCGGAGAAAATGGAGGACCTGCTGAAACACTTGGTCCAGCAGGAGCAAAGGCAGCAAGAGACCAACAGGCTGTTGATGCAGCAGATACAACAGAGCCAGCAGGAGCAACGGCAGAGTCAGCAGGAGCAACGGCAGCAGATGCAGCAGAGCCAGCAGGAGCATCAGCAGCAGATGCAGCTTCTGGCAACCGCCATCCAGGGCAAGGCGAGCGCCCCAACCCCAGGTGTGGCTGATGACACCCACGTCCGGAAGACGGTAAGACGTGCATTGCAGAAAATGACTCCCGGGGATGATGTTGAGGCCTTCCTGACAGTGTTTGAGAGGGTCGCTGAGAGGGAAAAACTTCCGCCAGAGCAGTGGGCAGAGGTACTTGCGCCATACCTGACGGGAGAACCCCAGAAGGCGTACTATGATTTGACCTTGCAGGATGCCAAAGAGTATCACAAATTGAAAGCCGAGATTCTCGCACGTCTGGGGGTGACACTGACTGTCAGGGCACAGCGAGTTCACTCCTGGGGCTATCACCGGGACAAACCACCTCGTTCCCAAATGTTTGATCTGTTGCACCTGGTCCAGAAATGGCTGCAGCCAGAGACCTCTGCGCCTGCACAGATGGTAGAACGGGTGATGATGGATCGGTTTGTCCATTCCCTCCTGAGGCCTATACAGTCTTGGGTTGCCCAGGGTGATCCCCAGAATGCCGACGAGCTGATCGGACTGGTTGAGAGATACCAAGGGTTGGAAGGCTCCTTCGGGAGGCAGCCCATGCCGTACTGGGGGTCCCAGAGGGCAGCTGAGTCCCAAAAAGGGGTGGTGCGTCCAAGGTCACAAAGGGCGGGGGAGGTGGTGCCCAAGGTCCCCACGGGTGATGTGATTTGTTGGAGGTGCCACAAGCCAGGACATATAGCTGCCCGTTGTTCCCAAGTCACTGAGCAGATGGACTGCAGCATGGGACGCCGTTGTTCATACTATGCGTATCCAGTCTGTAGTGTGAACTCTCCATCCAACGAGGGACCTCAAGCGTGTCCCGTAAAGGTGAACGGTCGAGCAGTAACGGCACTGTTAGACTCGGGGAGCCTAGTGACCCTGGTGAGGGCCACTTTTCCTCTTCATCTGCTCCCAGGAAAGAAAGTCGGAGTGCGGTGCATACATGGTGATGCAAAGGACTACCCTATGGCCAGGGCGGACATTGAAACGGCATGTGGCACTGAATCCCACATAGTCGGCGTAGTTCAGGACTTGTTGCACCCTATAATTATTGGCCGGGATTTCTGTTTGTTTTGGGATTTGTGGGGAAAGGGTTCTGAGCTCCCTGGCAGGGAACCAGTGAACCCTGGAACGGTATCGCCACACCCAGAGGCAGACAGCTTTCCTTTTTGTGTTCTGGTTGGGGATGAGGAGGAAGTATCCCCTACATCTGACATTCTGGAGTTAGAGGTTACCGGTGAAAATTTTGGGACTGCCCAACATAGGGACCCCACTCTGAGGGAAGCCTTTAATAATGTCACAGTTATTGACGGGGTGGTACAGGAGCCGGGGGCAGACAAAAGATTTCCCCATTTTCTGTTGAGGGGGGAATTGTTGTACCGGGTCACGAAAATAAGGGAGGAGTTGGTAGAGCAGTTGATAGTGCCGGGTCCGTATAGACGGAAAGTGTTGGACATGGCCCATTCACACATCTTGGGTGGACACCTAGGGGTGGAAAAAACGCAGGAACGGGTTGTGCAGAGGTTCTATTGGCCTGGGTGTCACCGGGAAATAGTGAACTATTGCAGGTCCTGCCCTACATGTCAGCTAACTGCTCCTACTCCTCATTTCCGGAACCCCCTTGTGCCACTGCCCATTATTGAGGTACCGTTCGAGAGAATTGCCATGGACTTGGTCGGTCCCTTAGTTAAATCAGCTCGGGGCCATTAGTATATATTAGTCATCCTGGACTATGCCACACGCTATCCTGAGGCAATTCCCTTGAGGAATTCTTCCTCAAAGAGCATAGCCCGCGAGTTGGTCCATGTCTTTTCCCGGACAGGTCTGCCAAAGGAGATCCTGACTGACCAGGGTACACCTTTCATGAGCAAGGTGATGAGGGAGTTGTGCAAAGCCCTGAAGATCTCCCAGTTGAGGACCTCGGTGTACCATCCCCAGTCAGATGGTCTTGTTGAGAGGTTTAACAAGACTCTAAAGAGCATGCTGAGAAAAGCTATAGAGAAAGACGGTAGAGACTGGGATTGTCTCTTACCCTATCTGATGTTTTCCATTCGTGAAGTTCCACAGGCCTCCACAGGGTTCTCACCGTTTGAGCTTCTATATGGCCGACATCCACGAGGACTCCTGGATATAGCCAAGGAAACCTGGGAAGCCGAAGTCACGCCCCACAGAAGCGTCATTGAGCATGTGGCCCTGATGCAGCAGAGGATTGCAAAGGTGATGCCTATCGTGAAAGAACACCTTCTCCAAGCACAAGAAGCTCAAGCCAGGGTCTACAACCGGTCTGCAAGAGTGAGGCAGTTCAATTCGGGAGACCGAGTTCTGGTGTTAGTTCCAACGGTGGAAAGCAAGTTCTTGGCCAAATGGCAAGGGCCATATGAGGTTGTCGAGAAACTTGGTGAGGTAAATTATAAAATTCACCAACCAGGAAGACGGAAACCATTCCAAGTTTACCATGTCAACCTCATCAAGCCATGGCAAGATAGAGAGCCGACAGTTACTCCGTCATTGTTAAGCAACCCAGAAGGTGAGGTTGGAGCGGTTACTATAGCAGAGACGCTATCAAAAACCCAGAAACAGCAGTGCCGGGAGTTACTCCAGAAAAACAGGGACCTGTTTTCAGAATTGCCAGGATACACGAAGGTCATAGAGCACGAGGTCCTAACAGAGCCCCATGTGCGGGTGAATGTGAAACCTTATCGTATTCCTGAGGCTCGTCGAGAAGTTATCTCCAAGGAAGTGGAGCGTATGTTGAGGCTTGGAGTCATTGAGGAATCCAAGAGCGGTTGGTCAAGCCCAATTGTCCTGGTCCCAAAACCTGATGGAGAGTGGAGGTTTTGCAACGACTATCGGAAGTTGAATGAGGTCTCCAAGTTCGACGCTTATCCCATGCCCCGTATTGATGAGCTCATCGAAAGGCTTGGGCACGCCAGATATATATCCACCTTGGATCTGACAAAGGGGTATTGGCAGATCCCCATGGCGCAGGAAGCCAAGGAGAAGACAGCCTTTTCGACACCTGATGGATGCTTCCAGTATGCCCGGATGCCGTTTGGCCTACAGGGAGCTCCGGCGACCTTCCAGAGGGCTATGGATAGAGTTCTTGCACCCCATAAGGCCTACGCTGCTGCGTACCTAGATGATATCGTCATCTTTAGCCCGGACTGGGAGAGTCATCTGGAGAAAGTCCAAGTGGTGTTGGATGCTATAAGAGAGGCCGGATTTACTATAAACCCAAAGAAGTGTGCCTTGGGTAAAGAAGAAGCTAAGTACCTTGGATACATAGTGGGTCACGGAGAAATAAAACCCCAAATCAGTAAAGTGGAGGCAATTCAAACGTGGCCAAAACCAGTTTCCAAGAAGCAAGTTAAAGCCTTCCTGGGAATCGTGGGATATTACATGAGGTTCATCCCAAACTTCGCCACGATGGCTGCGCCTCTGACTGACCTGCTAAAAGGGACAAAACCAGTAATGGTTAAGTGGTCCGAAGAAACAGAGTCAGCCTTCCAAGAAATGAAAAACGCTTTGTGTAAGCAACCCGTTCTGATGGCCCCAAACTTCAAGAAAGAGTTTATTCTTCAGACAGATGCCTCAGATGTTGGGGTGGGAGCAGTCCTTTCCCAAGAACTACATGGGGAGGAGCATCCTGTTCTCTATCTGAGTAGGAAGCTGTCCTCATCTGAAAAGAACTACTCAGTCGTTGAGAAGGAGTGCTTGGCCATAAAATGGGCAGTGGACACATTGCGGTACTATCTGCTGGGACGTAAATTTAGACTGGTATCTGACCATGCCCCGCTTAGGTGGATGAGAGAAACGAAAGGAAGAAATGCTAGAGTCACCCGTTGGTTCTTATCCCTGCAGGACTTCAGTTTCCATGTGGAACATCGGGCCGGAAAGCTGCACGGTAATGCGGATGCCCTATCAAGAATCCCTTGTTTAGTGGGAGAAAGTGCCAAGCCCCACGGCTTTAGGCAGAGGGGGGAGGTATGTAGCATGGCTAAAGGGTGTGTAGTCGATGGGAGGTATGTGCCACATAAGTGCCTTGTTGCTGTAATGTAGCCCGGAATATTGCGTTGTTTTATATAACCATATGTTTGTGTTTCAGGACCTGTGGTGATGTCAGACCACATGGCTAATCATGTGATAGATTACTGGGTGTGGTTAGTCCTATATAAGACTGGCTAATCCTTTACACAGGAGATATGTGTGGAGGTGAAACCCTCCTGAATGTGTTCGGCTTCAGGACTGAGCCGGATGAACTGGACACTTGTTTTCCTTTGCCTGAACCAAAGGCCATTTTGATTTCTGTTGTTTTGCCACATGGTTTATGAAGCAATAAACCCAGTGAACTTTAAAGGAACACGTCTCCTGAGTGTCAGCCGTCGCAGCTGAGTGAGTGAAATCGCTACAGTGTGTATATATATATATATATATGTATATATATATATATATATATATATATATATATATATATATATATATATATTTATATAAGAGAAAGCTTTATCATACTCAAGTCTTAACTCCTTGGCGTCAGAGCCAATTTTAACCTTAGTGACCAAGCCTCATTTTTCACATTTGACCAGTGCCACTTTATGTGGTAACTAGATGGTGGCCCGATACTAACGCATCGGGTATTCTAGAATATGCATGTCCATGTAGTATATTGCCTAACCATGTAGTATATTGCCCAGCCACGTAGTGTATTGCCCAGCCACGTAGTGTATTGCCCAGCCACGTAGTGTATTGCCCAGCCACGTAGTGTATTGCCCAGCCACGTAGTATATTGCCCAGCCACGTAGTATATTGCCCACCCACGTAGTATATTGCCCAGCCACGTAGTATATTGCCCAGTCACGTAGTATATTGCCCAGCCACGTAGTATATTGCCCAGCCACATAGTATATTGCCCAGCCACGTAGTATATTGCCTAGCCACATAGTATATTGCCCAGTGTCATAGTATACAGCACAGAGCCACGTAGTATATTGCCCAGCCACGTAGTATATTGCCCATCCACGTAGTATATTGCCCAGCCACCTAGTATATTGCCCAGTCACGTAGTATATTGCCCAGTCACGTAGTATACAGCACAGAGCCACGTAGTATACAGCACAGACACATAGTATATTGGCCAGTCATGTAGTATATTGCCCAGCCACATAGTATATTGCCCAGCCACATAATATATTGCCCAGCCACGTAGTATATTGCCCAGTCACGTAGTATACAGCACAGACACGTAGTATACTGCCCAGACACGTATATTGGCCAGTCACATAGTATGCACCATATCCCTGTTAAAAAAAAGAATTAAAATAAAAAATAGTTACATACTCTCCTTTCGGAGCCTCCCGATCGAAGCGGCCGGTTACCGATGGTCCTCGCGCGCTCCGGTCCCAAGAGTGCATTGCGGTCTCGTGAGATGATGACGTAGCGGTCTCGCGAGATCGCAGCATGGACCAGTTACCGGAGCATCGCGAGCGGGAAAGGCCTGTTGTGGATCCGAGGGGCCGACGGATGGTGAGTATATAACGATTTTTTATTTTTTTAATTATTTTTAACATTAGATCTTTTTACTATTCATGCTGCATTAGCCGCATGAATAGTAAAAAGTTGGTCACACAGGGTTAATAGCGTTAACCGAGAGCGTTACACCGTGGTCAATGGTGCCATTAACCCTGTGTGAGCGCTGACTGGAGGGGAGTATGTGGACGACGGGCACTGACTGCGGGGAGGAAGGAGCGGCCATTTTCTTCCGGACTGTGCCCGTCGCTGATTGGTCGTGGCTGTTTTGCCGCAACCAATCAGCGACTTGGATTTCCATGACAGACAGAGGCCACCACCAATGAATATCTGTGACAGACAGACAAGACGGAAGTGACCCTTAGACAATTATACAGAAGATAACTTTGGAATACTTCAACATATCTCAGTGATTCTGAGATATTTTGTTACACATTTTACTTTATGTTAGCAGTAAATTTAATGCAATAGGGTTTTAGTATGTTTGTGAAAATATCTGAAATATGATGAAAATTTAGAAAAATTATCGATTTTCAAACTTTGAATGCTTATAGTCATATCACACAAAATAGCTACTAAATACTATTTCCCATATGTCTACTTTATGCCAGCATCATTCTTCAAACATCCTTCTATCTCCTTACAATGTTAGAAGGGTTAAAATTTAGAATCAGTTTTTCGTTTTTCTAGAAAATGTACAAATCCAATTTTTTACAGATCTACCCAGTTTTGAAGGGTCATTGAGGGGCCTGTATATCAGGAATCCCCAGAAGACATACCAATTTAAAAACTGCACCCCTCAAATTATTCTAAATTGCTGTTAGGAATTTTGTCAACACTTCAGGTTCTTCACAGGAATTGAGGTAATGTGGATTTTTTTTATTCAGTTTTTTGTGTCTTTTCAGTATGTTGTGTTTTTTTAATTACCTTTTATTCGCCATGCAGAATACATAACGTGTTTTATTGTTTCAGTCTTTCCAGAAGCGTTGATACCAGTTATGTGTACATTTTTGTAAATGCAAACATTGCGTTTTTAGTGGCAAAATGGTTTTGTGTGTTTTTTTTTATTTTATTTTTTACAAATTTAATACAATTAGTTTTACTTTTTCACTTAGTCTCACTCTGGGACGTAAGTATTTTTCATTTTCAGAGTTAGACTAATGCTCTGCAGTACTCATTTTATAATTTGCACTTCATATCTGGATTTACAGCTATTCTGACATGGATTTTCAAAAACTACACCAGCAGTTTGCAGTGTTATATCGGATGATAGATCCAATTAATGTTACTCAGTTGTTGTACTGGTTCCTTTAGTCTGGTCTCTGTCCTTGATTTGGCAGTGCACGTTTTTTTCTAATGTAGAGCAAGTTAAAATCACATTTTTGTTCTTCTTAGTTATTGCATTATCGTATGTATAAAGGTATATTGTTTATTTATATGTGTGTAGGCGGTTATTTGTGTTGTGGATACAGTATCATACAAAATAGTGAGCCCTCGCGGGCAGGGTCTTCTCTCCTTCTGTACCAGTTATGACTTGTATTATTTAATCCCTTCCCGACCTTTGACGCCACGTAGGCGTCATGAAAGTAGGTGCCAATCCGACCCATGACGCCTATGTGGCGTCATGGAAAGATCGCGTCCCTGCAGATCGGGTGAAAGGGTTAACTCCCATTTCACCCGATCTGCAGGGACAGGGGGAGTGGTAGTTTAGCCCAGGGGGGGTGGCTTCACCCCCCCCCCGTGGCTACGATCGCTCTGATTGGCTGCTGAAAGTGAAACTGCCAATCAGAGCGATTTGTAATATTTCACCTATTATAACTGGTGAAATATTACAATCCAGCCATGGCCGATGCTGCAATATCATCGGCCATGACTGGAAATACTAATGTGCCCCCACCCCACCCCACCGATCGCCCCCCCAGCCCTCCGATCTGTCCGGTACACTGCCCCGCTCCCCTCCGTCCTGTGCTCCGCTCACCCCGTGCTCCAATCACCCTCCCCATGCTCCAATCACCCCCCCTGCACTCCGATCCACCCCCCGTGCTCCGTTCCACCCCCCCGTACTCCGTTCCACCCCTCCCGCGTTCCGATCCACCCCCCCATGCTCCGATCCCCCCCCGTGCTCCCCCCACCCCATCATACTTACCGATCCTGCCGGGGTCCGTCCGTCTTCTCCCTGGGCGCCGCCATCTTCCAAAATGGCGGGCGCATACGCAGTGCGCCCGCCGAATCTGCCGGCCGGCAGATTCGTTCAAAGTGCATTTTGATCACTGAGATATAATCTATCCCGTGATCAAAATTAAAAAAAATGATAAATGACCCCCCCCCTTTGTCACCCCCCATAGGTAGGGACAATAAAAAAATAAAGAATTTTTTTTTCCACTAATGTTAGAATAGGGGTAGGGTTAGGGCTAGGGTTAGGGCTAGGGTTAGGGTTAGGGCTAGGGTTAGGGGTAGAGCTAGGGTTAGGGCTAGGGTTAGGGCTAGGGTTAGGGCTAGGGTTAGGGTTAGAGCTAGAGTTAGGGTTAGGGCTAGGGTTAGTGTTTTGGTATGTGCACACGTATTCTGGTCCTCTGCGGATTTTTCCGCTGCGGATTTGATAAATCCGCAGTGCTAAACCGCTGCGGATTTATGGTGGATTTACCATGTTTTTTCTGCGCATTTAACTGTGGTTTTACAACTGCGGTTTTCTATTGGAGCAGTTGTAAAACTGCTGCGGAATCCGCAGAAAGAAGAGACATGCTGCGGAATGTAAACCGCTGCGTTTCCGTGCAGTTTTTCTGCACCATGTGTACAGCGATTTTTGTTTCCCATAGGTTTACATTGAACTGTAAACTCATGGGAAACTGCTGCGGATCCGCAGCGTTTTCCGCAGCGTGTGCACATACCTTTAGAATTAGGCTATGTGCACACGGTGCAGATTTGGCTGCGGATCCGCAGCAGTGTTCCATCAGGTTTGCAGTACCAAGTAAACCTATGGAAAACCAAATCCGCTGTGCCCATGGTGCGGAAAATACCGTGCGGAATCCGCAGATGAAATCCGCACAAAAAACACTGGAAATCCACGGAAAATCCGCAGGTACAACGCAGTGCCTTTTACCCACGGATTTTTCAAAAATGATGCTGAAAAATCTCACACGAATCCGCAACGTGGGCACATAGCCTTAGGGTTAGGGTTGGAATTAGGGTTGTGGTTAGGGTTGTGATTAGGGTTATGGCTACAGTTGGGATTAGAGTTAGGGGTGTGTTGGGGTTAGTGTTGGAGGTAGAATTGAAGGGTTACCACTGTTTAGGCACATCAAGGGTCTCCAAACGCAACATGGCGCCACCATTGATTCCAGCCAATCTTGTATTCAAAAAGTCAAATGATGCTCCCTCAATTCCGAGCCCCGACGTGTGCCCAAACAGTGGTTTACCCCCACATATGGGGTACCAGCATACTCAGGATAAACTGCGCAACAATTACTGGGGTCCAATTTCTCCTGTTACCCTTGTGAAAATAAAAAAATGCTTGCTAAAACATCATTTTTGAGGAAAGAAAAATGATTTTTTATTTTCACGGCTCTGCGTTGTAAACGTCTGTGAAGCACTTGGGGGTTCAAAGTGCTCACCACACATCTAGATAAGTTCCTTTCGGGGTCTAGTTTCCAAAATGGGGTCACTTGTGGGGGGTTTCTACTGTTTAGCCACATCAGGGGCTCTGCAAACGCAACGTCACGCCCGCAGAGCATTCCATCAAAGTCTGCATTTCAAAACGTCACTACTTCACTTCCGAGCCCCGGCGTGTGCCCAAACAGTGGTTTACCCCCACATATGGGGTATCAGCGTACTCAGGAGAAACTGATCAACAACTTATGGGGTGAAATTTCTCCTGTTACCCTTGGGAAAATAAAAAATTGCAGGCTAAATATCATTTTTGAGAAAATAATTTTTTTTTTTCATGGCTCTGCGTTATAAACTTCTGTGAAGCACTTGGGGGTTCAAAGTCCTCACCACACATCTAGATTAGTTCCTTTCGGGGTCTAGTTTCCAAAATGGGGTCATTTGTGGGGGATCTCCAATGTTTAGGCATACAGGGGCTCTCCAAACGTGACATGGTGTCCGCTAATGATTGGAGCTAATTTTCCATTTAAAAAGCCAAATGGAGTGCCTTCCCTGTCGAGCCCTGCCGTGCACCCAAACAGTGGTTTACCCCCACATATGGGGTATCAGCATACTCAGGACAAACTGGACAAGAACATTTGGGGTCCAATTTCTCCTATTACCCTTGGCAAAATAGGAAATTCCAGGCTAAAAAATCATTTTTGAGGGGAGAGAAAAATTATTTTTTATTTTCATGGCTCTGCGTTATAAACTTCTGTGAAGCACCTGGGGGATTAAAGTGCTCATTATGCATCTAGATAAGTTCCTTGGGGCGTCTAGTTTCCAAAATGGGGTCACTTGTGGGGGAGCTCCAATTTTTAGGCACACGGGGGCTCTCCAAACGTGACATGATGTCCGCTAAAAAGTGGAGCCAATTTTTCATTCAAAAAGTCAAATGGCGCTCCTTCCCTTCCAAGCCCTGCCGTGCGCCCAAACAGTGGTTTACACCAACATATGAGGTATCAGTGTACTCAGGACAAATTGTACAACAACTTTCGTGGTTCAGTTTCTCCTTTTACCATTGGGAAAATAAAAAAATTGTTGCTAAAAGATAATTTTTGTGACTAAAAAGTTAAATGTTCATTTTTTCCTTCCATGTTGCTTCTGCTGCTGTGAAGTACCTGAAGGGTTAATAAACTTCTTGAATGTGGTTTTGAGTACCTTGAGGGGTGCATTTTTTAGAATGGTGTCACTTTTGGGTATTTTCAGCCATATAGACCCCTCAAACCAGTGGCGTAGGAAGGGGGGGGCGGTCCGCCCCGGGCGGCACAATGCGGGGGGCGGCCGGCGCTGCAGAAGAAAAAAAAAAAAAAAGACGCCCCTTTAAATCTTCGGGCGGCGCCGTCCGCCGCCACGACCAGGGCCAGCTCCCCCCACCCCCGGACCCCGCCCCCCGCTCTATACTCACCTCTCCTGGTTCCTGCGGCGCCGGCAGCTGCAGCCTCCTCTGACTCTGCGACGTCTCAGAGCAGAGGGCGCGATGACGTCACTACTGTGCGCGCCGCTCTGCCTCTCTGTCCTGAGCGTCGCAGAGCCGGAGAGACGCTGACTGCATCGGACCTGCGCTAGGAACGGGAGAGGTGAGGATTTTACTTTTTTTTTTTTTTCTTTATGTCTGACTGTCTGGGGCTGGGGCAATGCTGGAGACCATGGGGCAGATTGCTGGACACACTGGGGCAATACATGAGACCATGGGGCAGATTGCTGGACACACTGGGGCAATACAGGAGACTATGGGGCAGATTGCTGGACACACTGGGGCAATACAGGAGACCATGGGGCAGATTGCTGGACACACTGGGGCAATACATGAGACCATGGGGCAGATTGCTGGACACACTGGGGCAATACAGGAGACTATGGGGCAGATTGCTGGACACACTGGGGCAATACAGGAGACCATATGGCAGAATGCTGGACACACTGGGGCAATACAGGAGACCATGGGGCAGATTGCTGGACATACTGGGGCAATACATGAGACCATGGGGCAGATTGCTGGACACACTGGGGCAATACAGGAGACTATGGGGCAGATTGCTGGACACACTGGGGCAATACAGGAGACTATGGGGCAGATTGCTGGACACACTGGGGCAATACTGGAGACCATGTGGCAGAATGCTGGACACACTGGGGCAATACAGGAGACCATATGGCAGAATGCTGGACACACTGGGGCAATACATGAGACCATGGGGCAGATTGCTGGACACACTGGGGCAATACATGAGACCATGGGGCAGATTGCTGGACACACTGGGGCAATACAGGAGACTATGGGGCTGATTGCTGGACACACTGGGGCAATACTGGAGACCATGTGGCAGAATGCTGGACACACTGGGGTAATACAGGAGACCATATGGCAGAATGCTGGACACACTGGGGCAATACAGGAGACCATGGGGCAGATTGCTGGACACACTGGGGCAATACTGGAGACCCTGGGGCAGATTTCTGGACACATTGAGGCAATGCTGGAGACCCTGGGGCAGACTTCTGGACACACTGGGGCAATGCTGGACACTGGGGCAGATTGCTGGACACACTGGGGGTAATATGCTGGACACACTGGGGCAATGCTGGACACTGGGGGTAATATGCTGGACACACTGGGGCAGACTGCTGGACACACTGGGGAAAGGCTGGACACTGGGGCAGATTGCTGGACACACTGGGGGCAGTGCTGGACATACTGGGGCAGATTGCTGGACACACTGGGGGTAATATGCTGGACACACTGGGGCAGATTGCTGGACAACATGGGGGTAATATGCTGGACACACTGGGGCAGATTGCTGGACAACATGGGGGTAATATGCTGGACACACTGGGGGCAGGACTTGAGGCATGGGCAGAATGTAGATACGGGGCATGATTGGAGACACGGGGCAGGATTGGATCATGGGGCAGGACGGATACGATGGAGGCTGGTGGGGCAGGATGGGGAGATCATATGGGGTAGAATGGATACTCATGAGGGCAGGATGCGAGAACATATGGCTGGAGCCAGGAATGAGAAACGGGGCCAGGGTGGGGAATATTATTACCATAGGGGCTAATTAAGGGATATTATTACTGCAGTGATGTATTTATTTTATTTTTTGAGTGTACTGTTTTAAATGGGGGGGCGGTCCTGTTACTGTGCAGAGTGACACTATATCACCTTTTTTTTCTTCATGTGATGTAATGTAGAAGTTGTGAAAAATTAAGTAATGTGTTCTGCAAGCGGAGCTCGAGATAACTGTGTTATTTCCTGCAGAAACGAGTCCTGGCTGGAAGGAATGATGGCGGTCTGTGCTGGATGAAAGATGAAGGACTTCACCTAGAGACGTCACTGGTGAGTCAGTGTTACCTATACACTGACACTATACACTGTATACTATATAGAGGTCCTGTGTATAATGTCACCAGTGATCTCTGTATTACCTCTACACAGACACTGCATACTAAGTACAGATCTCCTGTGAATACTGGCACTTATGGTGATAGTATTGTGGTTTTTTTTTTATTACTGATCAGTATTGTAGTATTCAGTCACTATGTGGTGGTAATATGTGGTCTGGAAATGGTGTTGTGGTATTTGTCCCTTGTATGTAGTATTATTCGGTCACTATGTGGCCTGGTCATGGTGTGGTGGTATTAAGTCACAGGTGTGGCATGTGGGGGTGACACCATTAGGCCCAGTTTAAGTTCTACAAAACAGGAAAACCGTTTTTGGTAACCTTTGCGTGTATTGAGCCGGGGGGGGGGCGCCAAACTCGGGAACAGCCCCGGGCGGCAAAAGCTCTAGCTACGCCTCTGCCTCAAACTGACTTCAAATGTGAGGTGGTCCCTAAAAAAATGGTTTTGTAAATTTCGTTGTAAAAATGAGAAATCGCTGGTCAAATTTTAACCCTTATAACTTCCTAGCAAAAAAAATTTTTGTTTCCAAAATTGTGCTGATGTAAAGTAGACGTGTGGGAAATGTTATTTATTAACTATTTTGTGTCACATAACTCTCTGGTTTAACAGAATAAAATTCAAAATGTGAAAATTGTGAAATTTTCAAAATTTTCGCCAAATTTCCGTTATTATCACAGATAAACGCAGAATTTATTGACCTAAATTTACCACTAACATGAAGCCCAATATGTCACGAAAAAACAATCTCAGAAACGCTATGATCCATTGAAGCGTTCCTGAGTTATTACCTCATAAAGGGACACTGGTCAGAATTGCAAAAAACGGCAAGGTCTTTAAGGTCAAAATAGGCTGGGTCATGAAGGGGTTACGATTATTGTACTTGTTTTTATTATGTATACCCCTCCTCACATGTAAAGCACCATGGAATAAATGGCGTAATAAGAATAATAATAATAATACAAGATCATATACATGTAATGGAAAAACAAACTGCAGGTGTATACAATTTGCAGTATGGCAAATATGTTGCCGAAATGCCACAATTTGCAATTGTTATTTAACCTCTTAAATTTATAGAAGTAAAATTCATCATAAACCAGACATCCAAATGATATTAACATTTGCCTCACAATAGTCCTGTTCAATATTCAAATTAAACTGCCACTTAATGTCCAAATAATAATGTGACTTTATGTGTAAATAGTAAAAGAGCTGAGCTGAGTGACATCACAGGGATTCTAGAGTGAAGAGGTTAATAGCAACCATTATTATTCCATCCGTCATTTCACTTTTCACTAGCACATCTTTTTAAGGTATAAATATTCACAAGTTGGTATTTTGAGGATTAGTCCACTTTAATGTGGCTTGTATGTAGGGCTGGACTGGGACCAAAAAGCAGCCCTGGCACAAAAAAAATTAACCAGCCCACATACAATGAATTACATACACTTCATATAGGATGTACACCGCACACATGGTGGACAACACAAGCTCATTACATACACATCAAATAGTCACACAGACACACACATCATACATGTACACAGCACACATGCTGGACAACACAGGCTCGTTATATACACCTGATATAGTCACACAGACACACACACACACAAGTATTAGGCTGGGTTCACATTGCGTTAGTGGCAGTCTGCTAACGGAATCCGTTACATAGTGCCACTAACACAATGTAACGGATCCGTTAGCGCACCCATTGACCGCAATGTATCTAACACATCGCTAACGTATGCCATTTTTGGCATGCGTTAGCGATGTCCCGTTATTTTCTGACGGACCTCGAACACTGCTTGCAGCATTTTTGGGTCCATTCTCGCTAGCGCAGATCGGGCATCTGCGCTAGCGGGATCGCTAAACGCAATCCTTTTTGTACATTGCGTTAGCGCATTCCGTTAGTGCAATCCGTTTAGCGCATACGCTAACGCAATGTGAACCTAGCCTTAACACACACATGTATTACACACAAACACACAAGTATTACACACACGCAAACACTACAGATACCACACACATTACACACACACTACAGATACTGCATACACAAGTATTACACTACAGATACCGCACACACATTACACACACACTACAGATAACTCACACACATTACACACTACAGATACCGCACACGTATTAAACACACACACTACAGATACCGCACACACAAGGATTACACTACAGATACCGCACACACAAGTATTACACTACAGATACCATACACTCATGTATCTCACACACACACACACACACACACAAACACAATTCTGTGGTGCAGAGCAGGCTGATGTCCATGTGCAGCTCTTCAGGTCCTCCTGCTCTCAGACAGCAGCAGCTCTGTCCCGGCACCTCCCCCCCTCCTCCCTGTCTCTCCTTCTCTGATGGGAATGAAAGCAGATCAGAGCAGGAGATAATGTCACCGTGGCCACTCTGTGTGCTTCCAGTGAGAGCTAAGGAATCAGTTTCGCAGGCAGGTATTACCTTTCAGTTTGCGTGCTGCTGTTCTCTGCCACTGTTCTCTGACGCTGGTACTTGCCACTCAGCCAGCATGCGCCGATCGATCGGCCCACTACAAGCATCGGCCCTTCTGGCATTTGCCCCAAGTGCCCGATGCTCAGTCCGGCCCTGCTTCTATGGCCTGATTGGGCGCAAGCCACTATGCGTCACAGGTGCATGAAGTGCTGTAGTTTTCACCTGTTAACCCTTTTTCTAGGATTTGGCCTTCACTGTAATTGCTCCTGGGTAAATCCAAGGACTAGCTTCTGGTTGGTGAAAAGAGTTGAAGATTATCAGCAAGCTAGGTTAGTGCTATAGAATCCAGGCCAATGAGAAAACTAGTAGCCAATTACATGATCAGGAAAACACATGGAATCAAGTCCATTGGACCAGGAAGATATGCAAGTCAGAATAGATGTCATTGTCATATAGTTCAGGGTCAAACCAAACAAGGTGTCCAATGTGTTAATCAGTAGGTTCAAGAGCTGGGTCAGAACACAGAGCCTCAACCAGGGTTAGTGCACCAGGAGTAATCGGGACAATACAATAGCTGGAAATGAACAGGTGCCAGGTGGAGATTTTAATGAGACACAATGCATCTTGATTGGGTGCCAAACCTGTCCAGCAATTCATCTGCTGAATAGCCCCAGCTATCAGTTGGTTGCCAGATCTAATTTACACGTATTAGAACAGAGGTCCCCAACCTTTCTGACCTTGAGAGCCACATCCACCTATGAAAGAGGGTGGTGAGCCACATTCAGCTCTGAGAGAGGGTCGCGAGCAACAACCAGCTCCTTCCCCACTCTCAGTAGTGACACCAAGAACCTCCATTACCGTATAATGACAACCAAAGCTTTTCCACTGAAATCACACCAAGCCACTATGCCAAGCTCCACGGTTTTCTATCTCACCCCCATTCAGATCTGGTCTTCTGTACAGGGCTACACACAAGTCACCATTTAGAGATCTGCTCTTAACAGTTATTTACACCTGGTGTTAATGCACCAAGCTGGCAGGCAGCCGCGAGCCACACATCACGGGCTCGCGAGCCACATGTGGCTCCCGAGCTACAGGTTGGGGATCCCTGTATTAGAACATGAAACCCAATGGTTAAGTGTTAATCCTGCTACCCAGCATGACAGATCACTCCCCTAGCAGGAAAGTCAGGCTGCATAAAAGCTGGGTGGCAAGTATGAACAGGGGCAGGTGAGTATGTTGCATTTAACTACTTAGCTTGATTGCTATGGACATTGCCTTGCTAGTGAGCTAGTCTCTGTACATGATGCTTTATGTTTTTGTGCCAGCTGGACTTGTCTATTAGCATGTATTGCTGCGATAAAGTGCAGGTTATGCTAATAGTTACAATATATCATACCATGTCAATACCATCCAGTAATAAATTCGGCTTTCCTGATTACAGGCCTTGCTTCCTGTACAGCTGCTGCTTTATCTATTACCATTTTATAGCTGTTTACCGATATCTGTAAGCAATTCATACTATTATGTCATAGTCTTCTTGGATTATAGACACTGAAGAATAAAAAATTAAGGGAGGTTACAATGACAAATTAGATGTTTCCCATTAATTTTTTTGTGCCACTTTGACATCACCCACTATCAAGGAGATACAGGAAGAAGACATTGCAATGATTGCTGATGACATGCCGATTGACACCTGGCTCCCTGCTGTTAGGTATCGGGGAGGCGGCTTTCAATCAGCAAGACGTCGGCAGTCATAACTTTTCAATGGAGCAGAGCAGAAGAAAAGCCACTACTCTGTCAACGTGACATCAGCGGAAGCTGCTGAATCGCTAGCAGGAGTGGTGATTGACCACACTGTGCTAGCAGAGATTGGTGCTGGGCAGAACAGGCAGGTAGTAAGCAATTATTAGGGGCGTAGTAACCAAAATTAAATAATACTGGACAACTCTTTTAATTTTGTGGAGGGACTAGATGGTGACTAGTTCTCTGGAGTAGGGGGGAGATGATTGCTTATTTTTATAGTCACATCAGGCCTCTGCTGATATGGTTTATTTTCGCTAATGCTTTTTATACATAATTAAATTCTACAATCAATGTGTTTTTATGACCTTTATTCCAGCAGTAACCACATACCTAACAAGCTAATTCAGCATCTTGTTAGCATTGATTATGTAATACTTCTAACCAAGGTGTGAATAAAGATAAAAGCCTTTCCAAGGGAAAGTGTGGAAAGCCAACCCATTGTTCAAACCTTCCATCTATCAAATGTGAAATCCTTTGTAGGGAAATGGCAGGGTATCAAAGAGATTCCAGACTTTTGCCATATGAAAAGTTAGTTTTGTAAAAAGAAAGATTTAAAGTTAACTTGGCACTTGATATATTAATTTCATGGGCTGTACATTATGCAGAAAAAACAAGTCAATGCAATGAAAATGATGAAGGTGGGGTTGGTATGCTTTAAATGGGATTTTCCAAAACAGAATAGAATATAATGGCCTATATGTGGGTGGTAGCATTCTGAATTGATACCAGCAAAAATGAGCAAACACAAGTGGCTGTGGTACTCACTTTACCTTATACATACAAATTTCCATAGGCATCTTTTATTGTATGCTGCAAGTATGACCAAGTATGCTAACTTATTACACAGTCTTGAGGATCTTTGTCAAATCCATGGTTATACCAGCCCCAACAATTATGCCACTGGGACTGATTATCACCACTACTCCACCTTTCCTTTGTACAGCGCTAATCATGTGCGATTGAAGCATTTAATAGGTTCTGTCTGGGATCGCACTCTTCTGAAAGCCACCCATTATGAAGATGTTCATCATGGGGCAGCAAGTGGCTCAATGAGATCCAAATATCCAAAGGGATAGAAAACCAAAAGAAATAGCAGCACAGTCCACAGAAATGGAGACAACACTTCAAGTATAGAAGATGAAAATGAATGTTCACCCAGAATTCAACGTTTCTGATTGCACCATGACGTTTTCCCAAGCACTGGATATTGGATAAATTGACTTGTATTGGATTATAGTACAGTGCCTGGTATAAAGCCAAAGCAAAGTTTATTTTAATCAATAAATCTTGGAATAAAATTAAGTTCCACAATATCATGTGACAAAAGTAAAAAATGTTCCTGTGCTGAGATAATCTTATATATGTGCTCCTGCTATGTACTGTGTAATGGCCGTGTCTGACCGTGCAGGAATGGGTCATATATACTATATCTCCTGGGCAGGGGAGGAAGCAAGAGTATACAGATATTACAGTATGGGGTCACAAATCAGTTTTTTTATGAGGTAAAACATTGCCCCCAAAACAGGCAGGGAAATGTTTTACATCACAGAAAGAATCATTTACAATCCCATGCTGTCCTGACTGTATGTATACGCTCTTTTGCTTCCTCCATTGCCCAGGAGCTGTGGTATGATCAGACCTGCATGGTCAGACACGGCCATTACACAGTACACAGCAGGGACACATTTATAAGATTATCTCCACACAGGAAAACATTTTTCAACACATCCAACTGTGGAACTTATTTTTAATCCAAAATCTATTGATTTGGTAAAAAAAAAAAAAACCCTTTTACCCATCATACATACCAATGGTTACATAGCAGAATCCAGTGCCTCCCTCAAAATGTTCATGACCACCTTTAACCAACCCCTTGTGGGTGGGTTCTGCTAGGTCCATGCCTTTTTTAGCCATTATTTGTCTAATTCATTCTTTCCCACCAACATAAAAGAAGCAGTGCTAAAATGGTCTTACAACTGCTCATATCCATTTACCTATATAACTACCATGTCAGTTTGACCCATTAGTGGTGGACTTGAGGAAGATATGTGTCTGCCACATAAATTTTAGGCCTACAATTATTTTATACAACTGATGAATTTTGAACAATTTGAATCCAAGAAGGATGTGAATCTAAAGGATAGTACAAATAATACAAACGTTTCAGTCAAACAATAACGACCTTCATCGGTGTACCGACTGCAAGTAGAAATGGTATGCTGGGGATGTATAACGATAACATGACCCAAAAGTACCTTGTGACTAGGGCTTGCAGTTGGTGGATTCCACGTCTTAGGAGATACCAAGCATACGCACCAATTTACTGCTACGTTCCACAGCACACCTGTGAATGAATGATTTGTTCACCCCATCACCTGTAAGCCCTAGTCACAAGGTACTTTTGGGTCACAATATCATCACGATTGTATCATTTGTACTATCCTTTGGATTCACATCCTTCTTGGATTAAAATTGTTCAAAATTCAACAGTTGTGTGCCAAGTTTCATTCAGTTAAGTATAAAGGTTCGGGACCATACTTGTGCACCAACAAAATAACGGTTGTGCCACTTTATATATATATATATATATGTACAATTATTTTATGTCTGGCCAGCTTTGAGATGGGTATCAAGCTTGACCACTCACATACAAAGTGTTCTGTATAGTGCAGAAAGCAACTCAAGAGCCAAGCAACTAACAAATTCTACGATGACTACATTTTAATTGAGTTTAGTGGTACATTCTACTGGATATCTTAACATGAAGTCATTGAAGTAAAGAATAGTCATGCTTTGCAAGAATTAGAAGAAATATGCTCCTTTATGACTCTGTTTTAAGTACGCAATGTCCCAAGGAGATGATTAGCTAAAAGAGATGTTAGCATGACATGTACTGAACTCTAAACCATGCCTACTAGAGGATGGGGGCCATTATTTATGGGCAGCGAGCTGAGGGATTTGCTGGCATGAACACAGCAGGGTCTCTTTATTAGTCTGCAGAAAAATACCATTTGCAGACAATTAACAGAATGATGTAGTAAAGTGAAAACACAGTGTTTTAGAAGAAAGAGGACACACTGACGCCATGAAAACTGGAAAATATGACAATAGGTGGAAGGAGGTTATAATAGTAATGATCCACAACAACCTATGGAAAATTTCACTAATGTCAATGGTATTTTCTAGGCTAAAATAAATAGTCAGGATATAAAATGTATTCCCACTAAAAAAAATGTACATGTTTTAAAAATACGAATTAATGAAGTTGTCTTGACTGGACAATCCATACTAAATAGCTAGAGTAAAGTTGCCCGTAAAAATACTGTGTATACTTACTTCCCGGACTGGTGGTGTTCCTCCAATTGTCCATCAGCAGTCACAAGACATTATTATCAAAAGTTTGCCACAGATTGGCTGCAGTAGACACATAGCATAACAGTGTCACATAGCCACCAGGATATAGAGCACCAACGGACATATTTTTTATTCTATACAGAGCATTTTAGCTGATAAGAGGTTGTGCAGTCGTGAATAACACCTTGAAGGATATTAACTAGCCCATTTTTTTTAAATGTGTCCAAAGATGAGTCAGCCAATTTTCTTCTGTCCCCAATCGCCCGTAATGCTCCTTTTATGTTACCTAATAGTAATGGTGACAGCTGCTTTGATTCCAGCATGAGTACTTTGGTGGTTATGTTTATCGTATGGAAATATAAAGAATGATAGTTAAAAACACCGTTGCTTTGCAGCGCTGGAGTCGTGGGGTCAAATATGACCAAGGACAATATCTGGAGAGAAACATCTCCCAAACTGAAAAATATACTGATAGGTACATTGCCTCATTTAGTGATATATATGTCTGAGATTTGGAAATCAGATTGTGAGCCTTACTGAGGACAAGTTATGTTGGGAATGATGGCAACTTCTCCACCTACAGAACAACATGATATGTGGACAATCTGGGTATCTAAATCTTAACATGCATTTAGGTATAAAGTCAACCTGTGTTTAAAAAAAAATTTGCATATAATAGCTAAAATAGTGCTCCCATGCAATGACCACATAATGCACTATATGAAGCCTAAATACTACTCTCATACAGTTGTAAAAGACACAAGGAGCTGTCCGTAAATACTACTTGGAATGTCTTTGTAAGTATTCATGTTGTGCATTTTCCTGCAATGTATTACTAGATGGTGGAACGATTCTAACGCATCGGTTATTCTAGAATATGTATGTAGTTTATTTATAAAGATTTCAGAATAACGCAATGAATACACAGGATTCGGCCGACCAGGCGCGACCAATTAGCGAAGAGTAGTTCAAATCCCGCAGCAATTCATGGCTGGACTGCGTCTGTCACTGTTCGAGGCCGGCCACGTAGTATATAGCACAGCTATGTAGTATATAGCACAGCCACGTAGTATATAGTACAGCCCACATAATATATAGCACAGCCCACGCAGTATATAACACAGCCCATGCAGTATATTACACAGCTCACGTAGTATAGAGCACAGCCCATGTAGTATATAGCACAGACCACGCAGTATATAACACAGGCAACGTATATAACACAGCCACGTAGTATATAGCACAGCCCACAAAGTATATAACACAGCCCACATAGTATATACCACAGCTTATGTAGCATATAGCACAGCCCACACAGTATATAATACAGCCCACGGAGTAAATAACACAGCCCACATAGTATATACCACAGTTTACATAGTATATAGCACAGCCCACACAGTATATAACACAGGCCACATAGTATATAACACAGCCACGTAGCTTATAACAGCCACGTAGTATATTGCACAGCCACATAGGACATAGCACAGCCCACGTAGTATATAGCACAGCGAGGTAGTATATAACACAGCCCACGCAGTATATAACAGCCCACGCAGCATATAACAGTCCACGTAGTATATAACACAGAATTAAAGTAAAAATTAGTTATATACTGATCTTCCGGTGGCCCCTGGATCCAGCCCAGGCCTTTAGCGATGCTCGTCGCGACACTCCATTCCCAGTAATGCCTTGCAGCAATAACCCGTGATGATGTAGCGGTCTCGTGACCACTACGTCATCATGGCTCATTGCCGCAATGCATTCTTGGAACCGGAGCGGGAAAGGCTGCCGCGGATGACAGAAGGTGAGAATATAATTTTTTTTTATTATTATTATTTTTAACTTCACATGTTTTTACTATTGATGCTGCATAGGCTGCATCAATAGTAAAAAGTTGGTCACACTTACAGGGTTAATGCCACCGGTAACGGACTGTGTTACACCGCGTTATGCCGCGGTGTAACGCAGTCCGTTTAACAGACTTCTTAAACGCTATGTGGGCGCTGACTGGAGGGGAGTATGGAGGGGGCACTGACTGGAGGGGAGTAGGGAGGGGCCAATTCGCGGCCAGACTGTGCCTGTCGCTGATTGGTCACGGCCAGCCAGCCGCGACCAATCAGCGATGCGGGATTTCCGTGACAGACAAACAGATGGAAGTGGAAAACAGACAAACAGATGGAAGTGGATCATAGACAATTATATAGATTACTGTTATAGTTGTAGGGAAAGCGTAGTACCCTAGTTTGGCCACTAGATGGGGGTGCAGAGTTACTCAGCTTGTAAATAGTTAAGTGGGAGGAGCTAATGGCAGTTAATCTGGGAAACATCTGGAAATTTGAATCAGTTGGGCGGGAGCGCCCTGTCAGGGCAGTCAGCTCTGCCGCAGCCCAGAATCCAGTCAGGCAGCATCAGGGCCAGGAAGGCTACGAGAGAAAGAAGGATGGCATTGAAAGGGTTACTGTATAAGTGGGACTGCGGCTGTAGGTGCTAGAAAAGAACTAAGCAGTACGGACAGGTCGCTCAGGATGTGGCGACTTGCTAAGTGGATGGATGTACTTGCGACCAGGGCAAAATGGTTTAGAGGAATCCCTACTAAAGTAAGACCGGGCACAGAGGACGCTGGAGGACCGATGGGCACGGTCCGTTCCGGAAGCAAGCTTAGTAAAGATGTAGGAAAATCAGAGAAAGAGAAGGAACTGTGTAATGCAAAGCCTGATATAAATGCTGACAAGGAAAGAGAGGAGACAGGGACAGAGAAGAAACTGTGTATGGTAAAGGCTGCTGTAAACGCTGAAGAGAACCGTTATGTGCCCGTCTTTAGTAAAGTTTATTGTTCAAGCGTTCTCTGATGATTCTGGTTATTCTGCTTCAGCTGAGGAGAACATGCAGTGCATTACAGGAAGCCCTAGACGTAAAGCACCAGCAGGTATGCCGACTGAGAGTCGTGGAGTGTATGTGAGGGGAGGTCAGGATGTGCAAGAGACTTTTACCTCAGCCATGACTACCACCCTGCCCTACCCTTACACAGTGACCATGTAATACTACTACCATACGTTTCCTAAATAATACTTTCATATAGTGACCACATAATACTGCATATACAAAACAGGAAATAGAAATAACCGTGTTTCTGTATAAGGATGAAAGACCTGTGGTCAGTCCAGGCTTAGTGGTCCACATATGGACTGTGAAATGCGCCTGTCTGAACCCTGTCTAAATGAGTGTGTTACAGACTACTTTAAGTCTGGGGGAAGAATGTTTTTTTGCTCCTCTGAAAAAGTTCCTTTCTGGTCCAAATTTTCATTCCCAATTTTTTTTTCATTTAACAATGGCTGATGGAATTAAACATTGTCTATTATTTCCTGTAGGTTGCAATGATCTAAATGCAGCACTGGTGTCATTGTGCTGTCATTTGCATTACTTTTCCGTTTCCAGTGCCCTATGTCTGTTAAGAGTGGTCCTAGTAGTAACGTTCCAGGAAAAGTGGCTCTTAGTGAATACCACTGTATTTTAATACTGCTTATCATCTTCATGATATTAAACGTACTAGTATGTCCAGTGTCGGACCCCCCGTATGTGATGTGCACACAGGAGCAGAGCCTGTATTAACTTAACTAGCATCTGCCTGTAAAAGCAGCGAGTTGAGCTGAGCATTGTTAATTGCTGTTTAATTCTTAAATGCTACTGTCAGCAATATCCAAAGCAAGTGGTCCAGGAGACGTCATTCCATATATCTATTGTCACTCTTATGAAACGCTCACAGCCTCAGTAAAAGACTGATCTATCTAAATATAAAATTGTGCTTTACTTACCTTTCTATGGTCCATTAAAGTGTCTCTGTCACTGCCTTGGTCTGTGTTGTTTTTATGCAGTGGTAGCATCACGTCACGATTTCTGCAGCCAATCACTGAGCACAGCAGCTCTGAACGGCTCATGCCATCTATATGGGCATGGCCAATTTACTTAATTGTGATTGGCTGCAACAATTTTGACATGACATCAGAGACCAGGGCAGCAATGGAAACACCGTCCTGGACCCTGGAGGGTATATACAGCATAGGTTTCTTTTTTAGAACAAACATACTGCATACAAATTGTAGTGTTGCAGTGACCTTGCTGTGCAATGAGAAGGCAGTGACCCAGAAAAAGATAAAAATAAAGTCTCATTTAATGTACAGTGTACTCACAAACAGAAAGTAAAGTAGATCCTCTGGATCACAGCTGAGAAAACAAAGGCGGTCCTTGACCGGTTGCCGTGGGCGACTGCACCTCCGTATACGCTGGGGTGCCATGCTTTTGGCTCCGCTTGGCCCTGTGTTGCCTCACACAGGAAGAGCTCTGCAAAGCCTTCTGCTCGTTCTGCTCCCAAGACCAACACTGACTCACCCAAACCCTTCCTACAATGTTTTTTTCTCTCCTCTGGAATCTGTGGCCATGGGCCACTTATAAGATCTGACATGGAGGAAACGGACCGGCCCCACTACCTTCCTGCAGTCCGTTTCAAAAATAAAAGCCCATACCAGGTTTTCCTGAACAAATCCTTGGCCACATAACCTGACCAGGTTCATGCTTACGTTTATTCTGCCTTGTGACTCACAGGCACTCCAGCAGATCTAATATGCTTCTGAGCTCATCCTGGGGGACACATAGCGACCCTTGCAAATAACACCAGTCGCTGCCTCACAAAGTACATATCAGGCAAAGTTTTCTGAAATGTGACTACCGCTTTAAATAAAATTATTACCTTACAAGTTTGCTACTGTTGTAATCATACTGACCTGCAGAATCATATTGCCATGTCATTTTTACCTCTTAACGAATGCTGTAAAATGAAAAAACCCCAAAAACAATGGTGAAATTATTTTTTCTTTGCAATTTCACTGGACTTGTATTTTTTTTTCTGTTTTCCAGTACATTGTATGTTAAAATAAAAGGTTCCATTTAAAACTACTACTTGTCTCACAAAAAAACCAAACCTACAGTCATCTATTTTGACTGAAAAATAAAAAAGTTATGGCTCTTGGAAGAAGAGTGAAAAAAAACCCCTAAAGCACAAAAATAGAAAATCTCCCAGTTAAGAGGGGGTTAAACTTCATGATTTAAAAACTAAAATCAACAGGAAATGTTTGCGTTTCCTATTAGAAATCAGTAGGATGTAGGTATGGTCAAGATAACATCTAAACTACATACCCCCAGGGAAGTGAACTAATTAAATGGATAGTAAAAGTATCCATAATAAATTATATTTTGGAGACATGGCTGCACATTTTAGCCAACACATATTTAAAAGGAGGCTGCTAATTATGGTGATGAATATAAGACGTGAGTAATATTATCACAATGAGTCATTCAGACAGCTTTATGTGCACAGAAATGTATTACTTCACCTTTCATTTCCACTTGACTCTCAGGCACACGTATTTCCAGGCATGGACAGTGTTCTGCAATGGACCTAAAGCTTCTGGCCATATAGACTTGACTAAATAAGACTCCTCAGACTTAATTTTAATGTAAACTTCATCTGATAGTGGGCAGATCCAAGCGTCACGGTATGCGGGTCGATTGCATGTCCCTACTGTCTGACATACGCTGCTCGGAGTTTAGATGAAAGAGGTACACTGAAGAGGTCCATGTATTACGGTAAATCTAATATATGCAGAGTGAAGGTCTCGTTCAGAAACTGAAAATGCTGCTCTGCTCCTAATTCTCTTCATTTCTGTTGGTACAAAGAGAGTTTTCATTTGAATTCTTGGAAAGAATGATCGTGAAAACATTCTCCATGCTACCACTTCCTGCTATTTCCTCGGCCTCTTGCTCATCATGTATATTGCAGACTATGTATTAGACGGGTTATCGCTTTATGTGACAGCAGACTTCTGAACCCTTACAGTGTATGCACTACACACTGATTCTGCGGTATTCCTGGCGGTCACATGTATGCACTTTGCGTACTTTTGGTTACATGCCAACTAGACATGCTTGGCCTCATTCAAGTTAATTGAGCATGTCTAGTTGGGAATATGGCCGGAAGTACGCAAATCACGTAACCTCCAGCTTTCACAGCAATACCTGAGGATCTTGACAGTGTGTGATGCAAAAATTATTTGACCCTTAGGCTATTTTGAAATATGGAATATGACTAATTAAATACATAAAGTCTCCTCCTGTTCTTTAGGTTTGATAATGTGTAATTCATACACCATTTGTATAGAAGTATTGCTGGCCTGTGCAAGTAAATATATAAAACTCTGGTAAAAATTAAGAGACCACTGCAAAATGTTCAGTTTGTCTGATTTTTCTCTTCATTCATCTTTCTCTTTATTCTATAAACTACTGACAACATGTCTCCGAAGTTCCAAGCAATACATTTTGTATTTTTTTCCGAAAAGGAGAAATGGTTAAAATTACAAAAAAATGCAGTGCTTCCCAACCTCAAATAATGCAAAGAAAACAAGTTCATAATCATTTAGAAACCACAATACTAATGTTTTAACTCAGGAAGAGTTCAGAAATCAATATTTAGCGGAATAACCATGATTTTTAATCACAGCTTTCATGCGTCTTGGCATGCTTTCCACCAGTCTTTCATACTGCTCCTGACGCACAAATGTAAGCAGTTCTTTGTTTGGTGGCTTGTGATTATCCATCATATTCTTGATTACATTCCAGAGGTTTTCACTGGGGTCCAGGTCTGGAGATTGGGCTGCCCATGACAGGGATTTGATGTGGTGGTCTCTTAATTTTTGCCAGAGCTGTATATAGTGATTGCTAATTTATTTTTATTTTAAAATTACAAGAATTTGTGTGGCGATCTTCCAAATTTACTTAATTTGTAAAAAAGTACAAAAACATTCTGTTAAAATCACTAAAAAATATATAAATTGGAGCATATTTATCAAAACAGATTATTTCTTGGACAGTCTAATCTAAGACAAATAAAGCACAGAACTTCTTGCTGTTTGATAAATCTGTAAAAGTTGAAGACTAAATAGGATTCGGTAAGTTTACACCAACTATTAGTTGACCTACTACCCGAAATATGCACCATAATTTTGATGAATTTTTGAGTACATTTTATCACACATTACACAATTCCCCTTTCCAATGATGCCATGCTTCCAAGGTGGAGATGTCATAAAAAGTGTCTAAAACACATGATAAATATGATGCAAGTCATTAAAGATAGTTTTTGGTGTAAATGAAAACAGAAGTCTGGTGCATTTAGCTTGATAAGTATGCCCCAGTGTGTTAACATGTATGTAACTGTATAGTTAAAGGGAACCTGTCACCCACCACATCGAAGGTGAGCTAAGCCCACAAGCATCAGGGGCTTATCTACAGCATTCTGTAATGCTGTAAATAAGCCCCTGATGTATCTTGAAAGATGAGAAAAAGAGGTTAGATTATACTCACCTGGGGGCGGTCCCGGTCCGATGGGCGTCGCGGTCCGGCCCGGGGCCTCCCATCTTCTTACGATGACATCCTCTTCTTGTATTCACGCTGCGGCTCTGGCGCAGGCGTATTTTGTCTGCCCTGTTGAGGGCAGAGCAAAGTACTGCAGTGCGCAGACGTTGGGAAAGGTCAGAGAGGCCCGGCACCTGCGCACTGCTGTACTTTGTTTGGCCCTCAACAGGGCAGACAAAGTATGCCTGCACAGGAGCCGCAGCATGAATACAAGAAAAGGACGTCATCGTAAGAAGATGGGAGGCCCCGGACCGGACCGCGACACCCATCGGACCGGACGCCCCTGGGTGAGTATAATCTAATCTTGTTTTCTCATCTTTCAGGCTACATTGGGGGGTTTATCTACAGCATTACAGAATGCTGTAAATAAGCCCCTGATGCTGGTGGGCTTAGCTCTCCTTCGATTTTGGGGGTGACAGGTTCCCTTTAAAGAGAACTTGTCACTTGCTTAAAAAATGTATTTAAATGTCTATTCAAAATCTTTGATCCCCCTCGATTCTGCTGTTTTTTTTCTGTTTTACTCAGTGTTACTCCATTGCAGAGATATTCATATTTGTTGCTTTTGGAGGGCAATATGTGAAATCTCTTCTTGCTGTTCTATTGGGTGATTCTTCAGAGATTTTTCTGGGGGCTTGCACTTTCAATCTTCCCTCCCAGCAGCTGCCACTCACAGTTCTGCAGCTGATTTTGCAGTCCGATATGCTTGTGATTGGCAGCATCTGGAAAAGGGGTGAAAACACACTCCCCAAGAGAAGACTCTGAAGAAATGTCCAGTTAGGCTACAAACAGATTTCACATTATTTATTTTTACAGGAATTTTTCTACCAGGTATTTTAGCTGAGAGGTTTTATATTTCTAGTGTAGTCCCACTTTTTATTTAAATAATGTGCTCTTTTTCAAAAAGAAAATACACCTTGTTTCAGAATCCCCGCCATCTTTTTGTGCCGTATAATTTGAGTAAATCTCTAGAAGCCATCTCTTAGGCAAACAAAACACCAAACACAAGAACGTGTTTGAATTAGCTGCTCAAATATTGATCCTTCATTGCTCAGGATGATTCATTTTAAAAGAACATACTAGCTGCTGTTGGGCTTAGAAGGATTACTATAGTACTTCAGCTACTAAATGCATGTAAACAGAAGTATGTCCTACATTTTGTCACCTAGATTATACTCTGGGAAGGAGCTTTAGTAAAATGACTCATACAAATTGGCAGCATTATCACAGTCAAGTAATATTACAAATATTGTATAGATGTTTTTGTAATTGTCAGAACTGGAGATATCTGAGTTAAAGGAAACCTGTAACGTGATTCATGCTGCCCAAGAAACCAGCTGCATGAAATCAATCCTGACTGCATGATTACAGCCAGGTATATTTCTCTCTGAAACACTCCAATGTACGGAGGAGGGCCTGACCTTGCTACAGCAACATGGATTGAAACCTTCTGGAACCTCCAATGGCCCTACTTGTAGTCCTGTCCTATACATAATAGCATACAGTCAAGGCCAAAAGTATTGACACCCCTGCAATTCTGTCAGATAATACTCATTTTCTTCCTGAAAATGATTGCAATCACAAATTATTTGGTATTATTATCTTCATGTAATTTGTCTTAAATGAAAAAACACAAAAGGAATTGTCCTAAAGCCAAATTGGATATAATTCCACACCAAACATAAAAAAGGGGGTGGACAAAGGTATTGGCACTGTTCGAAAAATCATGTGATGCTTCCCTAATTTGTGTAATTAACAGCACCTGTAACTTACCTGTGGAGTGTAGTGTAGTGGATGTATGTGACACCATCATTATTTGGAAAGCAGAGGAAGACTAGTAAGGACCACCATGGATTTGTGGAGAATTGAAGAAGTGAGTATTCATTACTATATACATCTATTACCATAATCCAAGATTGAATGAGCTTTGTTCTATAACAGCACAATCCTTTTCATGGCTGCTAAGAGTTACAGCATTTTTGGAAATCCACTACAGGATTATGAAAATGGACAATGTGCAGCTGCAGTGTAAATAAGTGTTAACTAACCATCAATATAATTTTCAACAATTATGTGTCACTTTCCCTTTCTATTTCAACTGGACAGATGTGCCCTGCAGCTATTACTAAATGTACAACTTTGTGAGGCATTGTACTGCACTTTGTATATCTAAATTGATATAATTAACCGTGACTGTGTTTAGAATTCCTTGGGGGATTTTCGCCCTTTTTTCCAATTTTCATGGTTCATTCATTTTCTACAAATCCACTGTAAAGTGACAACATCTATATATTGCTAATAAGGCTAATGCCAAAATATGTAAGGAAATGGATCTACTGCCCACGTTCTCCCTTAAAGAAATTGTACTATTCTATTGTGTAATGTGAACTGTGACATGCATTAATAGTGTTGGTATTGTGTTCTGCCCGACAGTAGGGACAGTTATAGTTTATGATTAGGACTAGCCCAGAGTGGGAGTGTCTACCGTGAAGAGACAGAGACAGTTTCCTGTCAGGACGTCAGTTGGGGGCCTAGTGTGCATCTGAAGTAGAACTAAGGTCTGGACTGAATGCAGTGCCGCATTACGTGGGTGTTCCAAAGTTAGGGGAAATTAGGAAGGTGTTTAGCGTGAAACAGTGTAAAAGAAAAGGAAAACCCACAGGAGGAAGGAGTGATCAATCGGAGATGGGTCCTGGGAGAAAACGTCTAGCAGTACGGCCCAGAATTTATAACTCAGAGAGGTAGCAGGCCAAGAAAGGAAAGGGTAGAGGTAGTCAAGTTTTGCCTAAAATTTTTATTTTTTGCTTGTTTGTGTGGTTTTCGGTTAAAACATGGCAAAGAAAATGCCAAATTTATCACCAGATGTCAGGAAACTAATTATTTTGGGAATGACATGAGACAAATGCCAAAAAGAGGTAGCTATGGAAATCAACTGCTCTCAGAGTCAAGTGTCACGTATAATAAATAAAGAAAAAGAAGGCTATGGAACAGCTGACAAACCTAGAGGTGGACAACGACGGAAAACTTCCTCCAAAGTTGATCACATTATTAAGGAAAAGTCAGTATCTGATGTCCATAAATGTGCTGTACAGATTGCACACAAAATGAACAAAGAATATGGGGTCAAGGTGAGTTGCCAAACTGTGGTGCGATGACTAAGAGCAGTAGGGTTGAATGCACGAGTTCCAGTCAGGAAGCCTTTCATCTCTGCAAAGGATCGGGGATGGTTCAACTTGAGTTTGTCAAAGAACACAAATGGATGGAAAGAGACAGATTAGTCTAAGTTGTTGTGGTCGGATGAATCCAAGTTCAATCTGTTTGGTAGTGATGGCAAGTACTATATATACTGCTCAATTTGAAAACGTAATGATGTAAGGTACCAAACACCTATAGTGTAACATGGTGGTGGCAATGTCATGGTTTGGGGCTGCTTTTCTGCATCTGCCATTGGCCCTCTGCATAGAATTGATGGAAATATGAATGCTACCATGTATAAGGATATAATGGAGCATATAATGGTGCCACATAGTAAAGGCAAAGTAGGCAGGGGCTGGAAATTCTAGCAAGACAATTATCCTAAGCACACATCCAGTTTAGTCAGAAATTGGTTACCAAACAAAAATGTTCATCTGTTGCAATGGTCAAGCCAATCAAGCCTGATTTAAACCCTTTGGAACACCTTTGGGATGAGTTATGGAGACGAGTAGTGACCTGTACCCATAGGAATAAAGATGAATTGCTTGCATAATTGCAAATGGAATAGAGCAAGATCCCTCGACATTTCTTGAATACCCTAGTGGCTTCAATGCCCCTTCGGTCTGGTGGAGTAATTAAAACAAGAGGTTATGCTACAAAATACTAAGTTATGGCATTGTATCAATAAATAGTATATGCAAAACTTTTGGCAGTCAGTTTTCTGTAATTAAATGACCATACCTATATTCTAAAGCATTTTGGTTAAAACTAAGGTCTTGCATGATGACAACTTCATGCACTTATAGTTCATCACCAGGAACATGGCATCACAACAACCAGACCGAAGTAGTCACACTTAAGAAAGAATGCAAAAGTTTTGGTCGCCACTGTATTGCTATAATATTCCACAGCGCTTTACAGACATCATCAATACTGTCCGCATTGGGGCTCACAATTAAATTATCAATCATTATGTTTTTCGGGTGTGAGAGGGAACCAGGATTCACAGCGGAAACCACAAAAACATGAGGAGAATATACAAACTCCATGCAGATGTTGTTCTTAGTGGGATTTGATTAGCAGGGCTACAGTGTTAACCACTGAGACACCGGTAGAAAACAAAAGGCTTATGTGAATTAGAGAATTTCAACAAAGCAGTCCATGGTCAACAATCTAGACCACTTTGATACCATACTAAGCAACATCTGCCTGTATTGCTGATTGGTGACAAATGTTACTGCTCAGCCCGGCAGCCAGCTCACACTGAGCTGAGCATGAGAACGAGCCTGCATATGACTGGGGGTGGCATCATTAAGGATACCACCGGTCATGCGCAGCCGCGTTCTTACGCTCAGCTCAGTGTCATCTGGTTGCCGCGATGTCAGCGCTTGGTAATGCAAACAGCTGTAGCAAAGTTGGGGTTTGTTGTGGGACAACAGCATTATGGATTATCATCGATAGGTGGGTATACATTTTTTTTATTTTTGTTGTTACGTTAATAAACATTACATTACACAGAATGTTCCCAGGACGGGGAACATTTTTATTTATTACGTGATGGGGCCAGGATGAAGAACATTATTACTAGCAGGGGCTCAAGGCAGAGGACATTACACTAGGAAGCGGCCAAGGTTGGGGGTTCATTATATCAGGCAGGGGCTAAGGCTGGAGGACATTATACCAAGAAGATGCCCAGGATGGGAACAGGAAGGGGACCAGGATGGGTTTATCATTATATGATAGGGGCAAGAATCAGGATATTATTAGAGGATAGGGGACAGGTTGGAGACATTACCTCAGCAAGGGGCCCCAGATGGGGGACATTATTAAATGGTTGGGGGAACAAACGCATATGTCTTTATAGGATATAGAATACTACATGGGCCCATACATTTGACCAACCTGCAGGTGGAGGCTAAGTTTCAAATTTTGAAGCAGGCCCATCGGACTCTAGTTACAGCACTGAGCACAGATAGTCTTCAACCAGTGTTGCTCTACATAGAGATGACAATGGACATGGAAATGATTGGGGTTATTGATTTAATAAAATTTCAAGATCATAGACCCTGATGAAAAGTCTGTAAAAGGGTCCGCACCTACCGCATACTAGTCATAATACTGATGTCTCCTTGTTTGGTAAAGGGACCTATAGACCCCCACTGCTACCTCAGCAACCCTTATAGGTATGTCCTTGAGTTAATTACTTTCTTATGGTTGCAGATATCATGATTTAGTTAGGCCTCAGATATTTGTAAATCCTGATTTCTTCTTTTGTGAAAAAACAGAAAACTTGACAGAAATTCACAAACACAAGCGGAAAAGGAGCCTTAGATTTCATAGTTAAGTCCAGAAATATTTGAACAGTGACACAAGTTTTGGCATTTTAACTGCTTACCAAAACATATTCAGGATACAGTTATAAAATCAATATGGGCTTAAAGTGCATATTCTCAGCTTTAATTTGATGGTATTGAGGGTATTCACGTCCAGTAAGTGTTTAGGAATTACAGCTCAATAATTTGTTGCTGCCTCTTTTTAAAGGGACCAAAGGTAAATGGATAATTATCTCAAACGCTCTTTAAACAGAATCCGTCAGCAGTTTTTTGCGTTATAATCTGAAGACATTAGGGGATAGAGGCTGAAACACAGAATTCAGGGATGTGTCACTTGTCAATGTTCGTGCTGTTGTTTACTAACTGTGAAGGATTTATCACTAAGAGATTAACATTGCCGGACTGTCTATGGACTTTGTAAATGGAGAAACTGGTGTGGGCGGGGTTAGCTTTCTCATCTCTGCTTCATTTCTAAATCTAAAAGCTCTCATTGTGTAAGAATGACTGCACCCAGTAATTTAAGTGATAAATCATTGGATTCAGCTTCTATTTGGCTACATCATGCTACTCTTGGATGAGGTAAGAAAAACCTGCTGACAGATTCCATGGGCTAGTCCCTTGGTAAACTGGAATTGCACCATGTATAGACTGAAACAGAATTTGCATCTCTGACTTAGTGGGATAAGAACTATAGTAACTCATTAATCCTCCCTTGCCTGTGGGCATTATACACATCTATTATGACCTAATGATCGCCACCTACCACCATTAAATTCAAGCACTTTACTGCATAGAAATACATCTAATCTTCAAAGTGGAGCAGATCAGTTTTGTAATTTTGATACCTACATTCATATCTGTACCATAGCACAAGAAGGTTATACAAGTTTTTGCAATGTTTCAATACAGAACTAGAAATACAGATGACTATGGACATACAACAGTGTCAGTAACGCTAATGTGTACATGGATGTTCTCTGACCATCACACGAATGGCAAATAATAATAATCTTGATTTTTATATAGCGCTAACATATTCCACAGCGCTTTACACAATCCCATACAATCACCAACTTTCATTATCCATATTAGGGTTTATGCCCAAGTGGTATGCCAGTCATAAAACCCAATGCACATTTTGCATATACAGTTTCCTCAGGGAACATACAATGCGACTATAGAACTATATAGAATTTTAAAACGTCTCGAGGGTCACTAGAAATTTACTATATATGTTACAATATGAAATTACAGTATTTTGTATCATCTACTGATGGTACGTTACATAACATTAATGATCACAACTGGTCTTACGCTGTAACATATTATCATGTAAGCAATCACATCTTATCACATTGCTCTTTTACTGAGCAATAGAAGAACATATTGTTGGAAAAGAAATGATGGATGGAAATATAATTTATGAGCTCACATTGAATTAAAATACATTAAAATTCTAGTAATTTTCTCTAACACATTTGGAAGAAATAAGAAGGGCATTGAGAGAATACGAGACTTAGAACCGAAGAGATCGGCTGCCTGACTACACAAAGTTCGCTCAGCTTCTCCTAAGTCTACCATACTTATTAATAAAGTGTGACTTTCTCACTTGGCCAAATGTTTACCCCCCCTTTTCCCATTTTTTGGGGGATCACACAGTAAGTGGAAGAGATCAAACTGAAACGATATGTATTATTCCGTGTTTTCTGTCTCGTTCTCTCCCCGCCCTATATTGAATCTATAATAAAATTACTTTTTATAGAAATATTGTCATATGGAAAAATGGCTCCTGGGACAATTTCATGCTTCCTTTTAAGAATGGTGTAAGATGATTAATTCTGTATTGTAAGTGAAAGTAGACATCATATACCAAGTCGAAGACATCAAACAGCATCTACTCAAACCATCAGAAGACGTTTCCACAACATTATGTTACGAGCCAGATGTCCAGCAACAGGTCTTCCATTGACCTCATGCCTGCAATCTCAAAGGCTATCATGGTGCAGAGCAAGATGTCAATGGAGGCTGTAATGGAGGTCTATCCTCTTCATCGATGAGTCCCGCCTTTGCCTCGGACTCAATGATACCCATTGATTTTTCTGGAGACTACGTGGGCAAGCATGCCAAGGCATGTAAGTTCATGTATTCCTTCATACTCATTACTAAATAAATTGAAATGTTTTGAAATTTTGTAACTATTTTTTCATTATTTGCACATCATCAACATATCTTTCGATCCTGTGATTTTCATAGTTCCAGAAATTTTCCATCCTGGTGTTGCAAAGTCATTGCTAAGATGTGTGTAATATACTGTATTACGACAAGACAACATATACTTACATTTTTATATCCATATAGTAGTGGATATAGCTATGGCACGTACGTAAGTAATGCCTACCAAATTACCAACCAGTCCCAATGCAAATTTCATACTTAACCATATGAGCCAAATAATACAAACAGTGTAGGATCTCTTTACATGTTTTTCATGAAGTCAATTCCTCGAGTGTAAAGTACCAGGAAAGTAAAAAGCCAGCCATTATGAAAAAACATATTGAGAAAATTATTACCAAATCTCCCATAATGTATTCATATGCCAAGTGAAAACAGTAGTAACATCAACAACATTAAGACTCAACCTAATAATACAACTAAACAACAACCTTTGAGACGAAGCTTTCAGTATGCTTAGCACCTAAATTTGGCAAAGGTCTGTAATAAATTTACAAGGCTAATGGTTCAAACTTGTTTGGAATAAATACAGATGTCTTTTAGAAAAAAAAGTTAATTATGGTACATGTTGTATATTTTGGCTTTATTTCTAGGCTCCTGTATGTAAAGTACTGTATGTTATGCTTTGTTACCCTGGGACAATATTTTATTTAAATGCAATAATGAGGCACACTAATGGATTTTTGTGATTAAAAAAGTGCCACAAATAAAGGAAAATAACATTTTTATTCTGTTACTTGACTAGTGCTAGATAAAGACGAGTGGATTGATCTGAGGAGGATCAGGTTTGAAATTAATTTCCTGATATTTACTTAAAATCAAACACTTTGAGATTTAATTTGTGGTTCTCGTGGTTCACAATCAAAAAACGTTATCAGAACCATTTCTCACGCTGCTAAAGCATAAGAGAATGGGATAACATCAATTTGCCTTGGTGACCAGGCTTCCCTGTAATGCCCTGCAGATATCACATCAAGCAGATTATCATTTGTTATACAGTATTGGTAAGTACCTGGACCATTCCAGTTGAGCTCTGTTTGTACGGCAGAGTCATTTCCATCTGAAGAGTCACTGGGTAAGTATCTCTCTCCTGAAGAGTGTAAGTGCTTATCGTCAGCAGTGCCCTCTCTCTCTCCTGTAGTGTAAGCTCTTCTGGTCAGCAGGGTCCTCTCTCTCTACTGTAGTGTAAGCTCTTATGGTCAGCATGATCCTCTCTCTCTCTCTCTCTACTGTAGTGTAAGCTCTTATGGTCAGCAGGATCCTCTCTCTCTCCTGTAGAGTGTAAGCTCATATGGTCAGAAGGATCCTCTCTCCTGTAGAGAGTAAGCTCTTATGGTCAGCAGGATCCTCTCTCTCCTGTAGAGTGTAAGCTCACATGGTCAGCTGGATCCACTCTCTCTCCTGTAGAGAGTAAGCTCTTATGGTCAGCAGGGTCCTCTCCTGTAGAGTGTAAGCTCATATGGTCAGCAGGATCCTCTCTCTCCTGTAGAGAGTAAGCTCTTATGGTCAGCAGGGTCTTCTATCTCTTGTAGAGTGTAAGCGCTTATGGTCAGCCGGGTCCTCTCTCTCCTGTAGAGTGTAAGCACATATGGTCAGCATGATCCTCTCTCTCTCCTGTAGAGCGTAAGCTCTTATAGTCAGCAGGGTTCTCTCTCGTAGAGTGTAAGCGCTTATGGTCAGCCAGGTCTTCTCTCTCCTGTAGAGTGTAAGCTCATATGGTCAGCAGGATCCTCTCTCCTGTAGAGAGTAAGCTCTTATGGTCACCAGGGTCCTCTCTCTACTGTAAAGTGTATGTTCATATGGTCAGCAGGATCCTCTCTCTCCTGTAGAGAGTAAGCTCTTATGGTCAGCAGGATCCTCTCTCTCCTGTAGAGTGTAAGCTCATATGGTCATCAGGATCCTCTCTCATGTAGAGAGTAAGCTCTTATGGTCAGCAGGGTCCTCTCCTGTAGAGTGTAAGCTCATATGGTCAGCAGGATCCTCTCCTGTAGAGAAAAGCTCTTATGGTCAGCAGGGTCCTCTCTCTCTTGTAGAGTGTAAGCGCTTTTGGTCCTCAGGGTCATCTCTCTCTCCTGTAGAGTGTAAGCTCATAAGGTCAGCAGGATCCTCTCTCTACTGTAGAGTGTATGCTCATATGGTCAGCCTGATCCTCTCTCTCCTGTAGAGAGTAAGCTCTTATGGTCAGCAGGGTCCTCTCTCCTGTAGTGTAAGCTGTTATGGTCAGCAGTGCCCTCTCTCTCCTGTAGCGTGTAAGCTCTTATGGTCAGCAGGGTCCTCTCTCTTTCCTGTAGCGTGTAAACTCTTATGGTCAGCAGGGTCCTCTCTCTCCTGTAGTGTAAGCTCTTATGGTCAGCAGGGTCCTCTCTCTCCTGTAGTGTAAGCTCTTATGGTCAGCAGGGTCCTCTCTCTTTCCTGTAGCGTGTAAACTCTTATGGTCAGCAGGGTCCTCTCTCTCCTGTAGTGTAAGCTTTTATGGTCAGCATGGTTCTCTCTCTTCTCTATCCACATATATGTATATTTTCTGAGCAATTAAAAGCTTTCCAGTGTTGATATTTGCTTGAATTTATTTGCCGAAAATAGAATTTTGCAGAAAATTCAGCAAAGCCAGTGAATTTGAATTTCAAAGGATCCACTTGTCTCTATTGTTAAGCAATAACTGTGACTGACATAGTCTTATAAGTGAACTCCATGTACTAGCACATCATATGTATACAAATTATTTGTATAAATCTTTGTACACTGTATACTGAGCCAGTTGTGGCTGTAGACAGTTTTATAATTCAAAAAAAACTTTTCAGCTCTTTTATTTTGACCCTGAGCATCACAAGATGTAGGAGCAGAGACCCTAATTCCAGTGATTTAACACTTACTTTGCTGCTTGCCACAGTCTTCATAAATTCACTGCTTTATCTGCTGCAGATATATCAGTATATCCCCGCCTACACTACTCATTGACACTTTCTGTGTATGCTGTGTATAGTCAGAAAGCTGCTAGAGGGGGGATTAAACAGAGTTCATGAATATCAGGAATATGAAGGACTACCTGCCAGCAGATTTACTAGTCCTTTAATTATAATCTCCTCATGATAAAACTGTGATTTATGGACATCCACATGATGGTGTAAATATATTGATAGCCATCAAAGGTTCATGAGGCCTAATTACTTTTTCTGTGTGTCCCCAAGAAATGGCAGCGACAATTTTAAATATTAATAGGCAAATCGATGTTTCATTGTAAACATTGAAACATCTGTGAACTAAAATAAAAGGCATAAAATAAAAAATGGACTATATTATAGCTTTAAGACACATCTGGTTAAAGTGTTCTAAGGCTAGAAAAGCTCAGAGGATGTGTGGTGTGAGCTTCATCAGAAACTGCCTTTTCTTTACTATGTCTATCAGAAATTGTGGAACATTCATACAATGATTTTGCTTTTCTTTATTAACCCCTTAGTGACAGAGCCAATTTGGTACTTAATGACCAGGCCAATTTTTGCAATTCTGACCACAGTCACTTTATGAGGTTATAACTCTGGAACGCTTCAACGGATCCCGCTGATTCTGAGATTGTTTTTTCGTGACATATTGTACTTCATGTTAGTGGTAACATTTCTTCGATATTACTTGCGATTATTTATGAAAAAAACGGAAATATGGCGAAAATTTTTAAAATTTTGCAATTTTCAAACTTTGCATTTTTATGCCCTTAAATCAGAGAGATATGTCACAAAAAATAGTTAATAAATAACATTTCCCACATGTCTACTTTACATCAGCACAATTTTGGAAACAAAATTTTTTTTTGCTAGGGAGTTATAAGGGTTAAAAGTTGACCAGCAATTTCTCATTTTTACAACACCATTTTTTTTTAGGGACCACATCTCATTTGAAGTCATTTTGAGGGGTCTATATGATAGAAAATAATGAAGTGTGACACCATTCTAAAAACTACACCCCTCAAGGTTCTCAAAACCACATTCAAGAAGTTTATTAACCCTTTACGTGCTTCACAGGAACTGAAACAATGTGGAAGGAAAAAATGAACATTTAACTTTTTTTTGCAAACATCTTAATTCAGAACCATTTTTTTTATTTTCACAAGTGTAAAAACAGAAATGTAACCATAAATTTTGTTATGCAATTTCTCCTGAATACGCCAATACCCCATATGTGGGGGTAAACCACTTTTTGGGCGCACCGCAGAACTTAGAAGTGAAGGAGCGCCGTTTGACTTTTTCAATGCAGAATTGGCTGGAATTGAGATCGGACGCCATGTCACGTTTAGAGAGCCCCTGATGTGCCTAAACAGTGGAAACTCCCCACAAGTGACACCATTTTGGAAACTAGACCCCTAAAGGAACTTATCTAGATGTGTGGTGAGCACTTTGAACCCCCAAGTGCTTCACAGAAGTTTATAACGTAGAGCCGTGAAAATAAAAAATCGCTTTTGTTTACACAAAAATGATCTTTTCGCCCACAAATTCTTATTTTCACAAGGGTAACAGGAAAAATTAGACCACAAAAGTTGTTGTGCGATTTCTCCTGAATACGTCGATACCCCATATGTGAGGGTAAACCACTGTTTGGGCGCACCGCAGAGCTTGGAAGTGAAGGAGCGCCGTTTTACTTTTTCAATGTAGAATTGGCTGGAATTGAGATTGGACGCCATGTCGCGTTTGGAGAGCCTCTGATGTGCCTAAACAGTGGAAACCCCCCACAAGTGACCCCATTTTGGAAACTAGACCCCTTAAGGAACATATCTAGATGTGTGGTGGGCACTTTGATCCCCCATGTGCTTCACAGAAGTTTATAATGTAGAGCCGTGAAAAAAAAAATCGCATTTTTTCTACAAAAATGATCTTTTTGCCCACAAATTTTTATTTTCACAAGGGTAACAGGAGAAATTAGACCACAAAAGTTGTTGTGCAATTTCTCCTGAGTATGCTGGTGCCCCATATGTGGGGGTAAACCACTGTTTGGGCGCACGGCAGAGCTCGGAAGTAAGGAGCGCCGTTTTGGAATGCAGACTTTGATAGAATGGTCTGCGGGTATTATGTTGCGTTTGCAGAGCCCCTGATGTACCTAACCAGTAGAAACCCTCCACAAGTGACCCCATTTTGGAAACTAGACCCCCCAAGGAACTTATCTAGATGTGTGGTGAGAACTTTGAATGCCCAAGTGCTTCACAGAAGTTTAGAATGCAGAGTCGTGAAAATAAAAAATATTTTTTTTTCCACAAAAAAGATATTGTAGCCCCCAAGTTTTTATTTTCACAAGAGTAACAGGAGAAATTGGACTGCAATAGTTGTTGTCCAATTTATCCCGAGTACGCTGATGTGCCATATGTGGGGGTAAACCACTGTTTGGGCGCATGGCAGAGCTCGGAAGGGAAGGAGCGCCTTTTTGGAATGCAGACTTTGATAGAATGGTCTGTGGGCATTATGTTGCGATTGCAGAGCCCCTGATGTACCTAAACTGTAGTAACCCCCCACAAGTGACCCCATTTTGGAAACTAGACCCCCCAAGGAACTTATCTAGATGTGTGGTGAGAACTTTGAATGCCCAAGTGCTTCACAGAAGTTTAGAATGCAGAGTCGTGAAAATAAAAAATATTTTTTTTTCCACAAAAAAGATATTGTAGCCCACAAGTTTTTATTTTCACAAGGGTAACAGGAGAAATTGGACTGCAATAGTTGTTGTCCAATTTATCCCGAGTACGCTGATGCGCCATATGTGGGGGTAAACCACTGTTTGAGCGCACGGCAGAGCTCGGAAGGGAAGGAGCGCCTTTTTGGAATGCAGACTTTGATAGAATGGTCTGTGGGCATTATGTTGCGATTGCAGAGCCCCTAATGTACCTAAACAGTAGTAACCCCCCACAAGTGACCCCATTTTGGAAACTAGACCCCCCAAGGAACTTATCTAGATGTGTGGTGAGAACTTTGAATGCCCAAGTGCTTCACAGAAGTTTAGAATGCAGAGTCGTGAAAATAAAAAATATTTTTTTTTTCACAAAAAAGATATTGTAGCCCCCAAGTTTTTATTTTCACAAGGGTAACAAGAGAAATTGGACCCCAGAAGTTGTTGTCCAATTTATCCCGAGTATGCTGATGCCCCATATGTGGGGGTAACCCACTGTTTGGGCGCACGGCAGAGCTCAGAAGGGAGGGAGAACCATTTGACTTTTTGAGCGCAAAATTGGCTGTCGTGTTTGGAGACCCCCTGATGTACCTAAACAGTGGAAACCCCCCAATTCTAGCTCCAACCCTAACCCCAACACACCCCTAACCCTAATCCCAACCTGATCCATAATCCTAATCACTAACCCTAACCATAATCACAACCCTTACCCCAAAACAACCCTAATGTCAACCCTAACCATAACCCTAATCAAAACCCTAAATCCAACACACCCCTAATCCTAATCTCAACCCTAACCTCAAACCTAACCCTAATCCCAATACACCCCTAATCACAACCCTAACCTTAACCCTAATCCCAAACCTAACCCTAATCCCAAGCGTAACCCTAATGCCAACCCTAACCCTAATACCAACCCTAATCCAAACCCTAACCCTAATCCCAGCTCTAACCCTAACTTTAGCCCCAACCCTAGCCCTAACTTTAGCCCCAACCCTAACCCTAGCCCTAAGGCTACTTTCACACTTGCGTCGTTTGGCATTCCGTCGCAATCCGTCGTTTTGGACAAGAAACGGATCCTGCAAATGTGCCCGCAGGATGCGTTTTTTGCCCATAGACTTGTATTGCCGACGGATCGTGACGGATGGCCACACGTCGCGTCTGTCGTGCACTGGATCAGTTGTGTTTTGGCGGGGCATTGGCACAAAAAAAACGTTCAATGAAACGTTTTTTTGTACGTCGCATCCGCCATGCGTTGAAAAACTACAGCTGCTGCCCACGTTGTGCACAATTTTCACAACGTGCGTCGGTATGTCGGGCCGACGCATTGCGACGGCCCCGTACCGACGTAAGTGTGAAAGAAGCCTAACCCTAAATTTAGTCCCAACCCTAACCCTAAATTAAGCCCCAACCCTAACCCTAAATTTAGCCCTAACCCTAGCCCTAACCCTAGCCCTAACCCTACCCCTAACCCTACCCCTACCCCTAACCTAACCCTACCCCTAACCCTACCCCTAACCCTACCCCTAACCCTACCCCTACTCCTAACCCTACCCCTAACCCTACCCCTACCCCTACCCCTAACCCTACCCCTACTCCTAACCCTACCCCTTCCCCTAACCCTACCCCTAACCCTGCCCCTAACCCTACCCCTAACCCTAACCCTACCCCTAACCCTAATTTTAGCCCCAACTGCTGTTCTCCTGCCGGCCGGCAGCCATTTTCTTCTGCAGGCGGCCAGGAGGAGCAGCAAGAGGATCCAGGGACACAGGTAAGTATTGTAGGGTCCCCGAATCCCCCTATTTCTCTGTCCTCTGATGTGCGATCACATCAGAGGACAGAGAATTACACTTTACTTTTTTTTTTGCGGTCGCCGGTAAACAGTTAATTACCGGCGATCGCAAAACAGGGGTCGGTAAAACCGACCCCGATCATGCTCTTTGGGGTCTCGGCTACCCCCGGCAGCCGAGACCCCAAAGATTCTCCCGGTGCCGGCCGGCGGGCGCACTGCGCATGCGCCCGCCATTTTGAAGATGGTGGCGCCCACCGGGAGACACGAGGAGCATCGGGGGAGCTAGGTGAGTATTGGGGGGCCACCTGGGACCCCTTTTCTCTGTCCTCCGATGTGCGATCACATCGGAGGACAGAGAAATTAAAAAGAGATCGCTTTTTTTTTTTTGCGATCGCCGGTAAACAGTCAATTACCGGCGATCGCAAATGCGGGGTGGGTTAAAAACCCCCCGAATCATGTTCTCTGGGGTCTCGGCTACCCCCGGCAGCTGAGACCCCGGAGAAAATCGGCCTCTGGGGGGCGCTATGTACTTTTTCCACAGCGCCGTTAATTAACGGCGCTGTGGTTTAAGTACCCTTAGCGGCCGCCGTTAAAAGGCGTATCGGCGGTCGCTAAGGGGTTAATCATGTCATTTATCATTTTATCACACATTGGATAATACTATGACATACACGTGATGTCTGTCGGGATATGGGTGATTACTAAAAAGTGCTTTTAAACAGCGAAAACGCCAATGCTAGTGATTTTTCTATATTGTTTGATACTGAATAAACACTTAGGATGGATTTCCAGATGACACATGATATACTGCCCAGGGACGGACATACCTTGTACAGAGAGTCTCAGTAGGTTAAGGAGCCCACACACCGCCAGAGAAGCTTCCTATTGCTTAGTAGTTTTCATATACAGTGGGGGAAATAAGTATTTGACCCCTTGCTGATTTTGTATGTTTGCTCACTGACAAAGACATGAAGAGTCTGTAATTTTAACGGAAGGTTAATTTTAACATTGAGAGATAGAATATCAAAAATAAAATCCAGAAAATCACATTGTATAATGTGACTACTTCTCTAAGGTATAACGCAAGAAATATGTTAGTAAATGATAAATTGGCTCCATCGTGGAGACTAATCTAAGTATGTTCATGACTATAATAATGGCAGACGACATATTGGCATAAAGCCATAAATGCGACATTGGAAATGTGAAGTGTAAACCAGGACGTAACCTTTCAATGGCCATTAAATGCTACAGAAGGAGAACTGATTGTAGATGCTGCGGGCTATAAGAAGCTTGTGACTACTTGACCTTAAACCTAGCATCCTGGCAACTGGATACCGCTGTCTGAGAAAGTGACATTGTATGTAGGAAGAGAAGGGAAAGCATAAGAGCAACAGGTCATGCTTTGATGCTAGATGTAAAACATGTAGTGCACTGGACAGTAGACTAAAATTATTAACAGAGGCTGCAAATGTAATATTATATAGAGTGAATAATAGTGAAGGTAGAATAATATAGATGAATCCATACATTGATAATGCTGCACTTGGTGAGATTGTCCCACTTATAGAAGAGCACATAAAGTTGACAATTGCAACACCATGTGTTTTCCATGAGATCCAAAGACATGGTCATATCTCACCAGACAATGACTGTCAGCATACTGTCGAAGTCGTAGACTTATTGGAGACTTATAAAGACCCTATTAAAGAAAATAAATTATACCCAGGGTCTCAAAATATTATCGTAATAAAGCCCTATAAAACTAAATCTTTATTGATAACCAGAACCTACACATTGGTACACACCACAAAATTGACAAAAATAAACACAAACACTGTGCTCGCACATAAACACAAAACTTAAAAAATGGGGTATGCTAGGTGTCCCTGGTGTGTACTAATCTCACACCTGCCTGTCTGCAGGGGTTGGCACCCTGGGGGGGTGCGTTATGGCGTCCCCGCTCCACGATGGCTATCCCTGGGGGCCCTATTGTACCCTGTAGCCACTCGGGAAATCCCACTATCCACAGTCGATAAACAGAACTGTTCCTGCACTAAAGGAACTCCAGGTCCCCACACATAAAATCAATAGTATCCATAGAACACAGAATGCATAGTAGTGGTGTACTGGTGAGGGAGTCTAGGAATAATTATTTACAGGTCCAGTACAACTGTTATGGATAAACTTATTCCAATGCAACATATTAGTCTTAGATACAAGGTCATCAAGATATATCCTAAGTAACAAAGATCCAAACACTTATCTCCCTTCACCCGCCATTTGTCATACAGATCCACAGCGCCTCAATGCGTTTCGCCCCATTGGGCTCCTCAGGAGGCTCGATTCCCAGATAGCATGTGTCCTGATGTGGTGTAGTAACTAAACCTGATACATCCTCTTTTTTAAACCTACCACCTTGTCCGTGCTTTGGAGGCGTGTCCGACCCTCACCTTCTCATCCCGGAAGCTGATGCACCCCTATACTTCACTGCGCATGCTCCAGCTGGACCGCATACATCCAGCAGCCACATCTGCAGCATAATGACTAATGCAGCGATGTCAGCTCTGACATGTGACTCCCGCGTCTCAAACTACTCCCAGGTCGCAGTGGGTCTCCTCGCGCCAAGCCACATGCTCAAACCCTTCATTCCACCTTGCACGTGCAGTTTTTTGAGTACATTGTCTATGGGGTTTTTGAGAACCATTTTGCCTGCACTTTGCTGCATAAGTATTGCGTCACTTTTTATAAATTGCTTAGGTAGTTAGCAACTACCTTCATGTTAGTTTTTAGCCCCAGGAGAACAAATATGAAATGGTACTAGATAACTCCTGTGAACTGTCAGTCACTGAGTTTATAGGTAGCTACCTCCCATAGGTGGCACTTGTGATATCATTTCTCTGTTCTGGAGAGAACTAATTTGTATACAATTTTTCTATGGAGCATTGGTAGTGGGACTGCATATTAGGCCACGTTCACACTATCAGTATTTTACCTCCGTATGTGTAAGCCAAGTACAATAGTGGGTGATAAATACAGACGTGATGACGTGTTTCTATTATGCTTTTCCTCTGATTGTTCCACTTCTGGTTTTGGATAACAGAGACTGATGTAAAATACTGACCAAATACTGAACACGTGCACATGGCCTTAGGCAAGTCTCCTTAAATAGTGCCATTTCCCTCAAATCTTCTCACAAGACATAGAAGGACATTTATAATTGTGCCATTCATCTAAATATATTTGTGCCATTTTTTTGAGCAACTTAAAACATTTACAGTTAGGTCTATATATATTTGGACAGAGACAACATTTTTCTATTTTTGGTTAAAGACATTACCACAATGAATTTTAAACAAAACAATTCAGATGCAGTTGAAGTTCAGACTTTCAGCTTTCATTTGAGGGTATCCACATTAAAATTGGATGAAGGGTTTAGGAGTTTCAGCTCCTTAACATGTGCCACCCTGTTTTTAAAGGGACCAAAAGTAATTGGACAATTGACTCCAAGGCTATTTCATGGACAGGTGTGGGCAATCCCTTCGTTATGTCATTCTCAGTTGAGCAGATAAAAGTCCTGGAGTTGATTTGAGGTGTGGTGCTTGCATTTGGAAGGTTTTGCTGTGAAGTAAACATGTAGTCAAAGGAGCTCTCCATGCAGGTGAAACAAGCCATCCTTAAGCTGCGAAAACAGAAAAAACCCATCCGAGAAATTGCTACAATATTAGGAGTGGCAAAATCTACAGTTTGGTACATCCTGAGAAAGAAAGAAAGCACTGGTGAACTCATCAATGCAAAAAGACCTGGGCGCCCACGGAAAACAACAGTGGTGGATGATCGCAGAATAATCTCCATGGTGAAGAGAAACCCCCTCACAACAGCCAACCAAGTGACCAACACTTTCCAGGGTGTAGGCGTATCAATATCCAAATCTATCATAAAGAGTAAACTGCATGAAAGTAAATACAGAGGGTTCACTGCACAGTGCAAGCCACTCATAAGCATCAAGAATAAAAAGGCTAGACTGGACTTTGCTAAAAAACATTTAAAAAAGCCAGTACAGTTCTGGAAGAACATTCTTTGGACAGATGAAACCAAGATCAACCTCTACCAGAATGATGGAAAGAGAAAAGTATGCCGAAGACGTGGTACAGCTCATGATCCAAAGCATACCACATCATCTGTAAAACATGGCGGAGGCAGTGTGATGGCTTGGGCATGCATGGCTGCCAGTGGCACTGGGTCACTAGTGTTTATTGATGATGTGACACAGGACAGAAGCAGCAGAATGAATTCTGAGGTATTCAGAGACATACTGTGTGTTCAGATCCAGCCAAATGCAGCAAAACTGATTGGTCGTTGTTTCATACTATAGATGGACAATGACCCAAAACATAAAGGCAAAGCAACCCAGGAGATTATTAAAGCAAAGTGGAATATTCTTGAATGGCCAAGTCAGTCACCTGATCTCAACCCAATTGAGCATGCATTACACTTGTTAAAGACTAAACTTCAGACAGAAAGGCCCAAAACAAACAGCAACTGAAAACCACCGCAATGAAGGCCTGGCAGAGCATCAAAAAGGAGGAAACACAGTGTCTGGTGATGTCCATGAGTTCCAGACTTCAGGCAGTCATTGCCAACAAACGGTTTTCAAACAAGTACTAAAAATGAACATTTTATTTAAAATTATTGAATCTGTCCAATTACTATTGGTCCCTTTAAAAACAGAGTAACACATGTTAAGGAGCTGAAACTCCTAAACCCTTCATCCAATTTTAATGTGGATACCCTCAAATGAAAGCTGAAAGTCTGAACTTCAGCTACATCTGAATTATTTTGTTTAAAATTCATTGTGGTAATGTCTATAACCAAAATTAGAAAAATGTTGTCTCTGTCCAAATATATATGGACCTAACTGTAATTGAAGTTTACCAATGTGTCTCACTAATAATTAGTTACATAATTACATTTCTTAGTATGTACAATTAAGTAAGTAAAATTAAAAATGACAATAATATAGGGATGGTTCATCTTTTGGCGTGAGTTATGATAAATTCATGACTGAATTTCTACATAAAAGTTGCATATTCTAACCTGGCTGTAGCTATCTTAAAAAAGGGATGGAACAAATGTTAACAGGTACGCAGATGCAGACAATGAGGAGACAGTGGTACTTAAACCAACAACTATGTGCCTTCGCAACAATATCAGGAGATAATGCAAATGGTGAAAGATGAAGCAAGTTATGTTACAAGAAGAATACAGTAATTCAGATGTAAAGAAATAGAAGAAAAAAGCCAGCTCACCAAGCAACCACCGCAGGTGCACGAAACTCCACGCTGATCAACGGGATCAAATCGAAAGGACACGAAAAACTTGTTCCAGCTCCATAATAAAATTCAGGCTTTATATTTTTATTGAATCCTGTTTAAAAACGGTGGTTGTGAAGCTCTCCAAGAGCACACGGGACAATGAGCGACGCGTTTCAATCCGAAAGGATCTTTATCCAAGCTATAAATGTGAGTGCGCATTCACAATATGTAGAAACTAACAACGAATGAAATTTCCACAAAAAAATCACATGACATATCAAAGGTCCTAGACATCGATGACCAGCTCATTATTTGGGGGTCCGAGGTATCTATCATACCCAGTTTTGTTGATTATCTCAATTCTAATAATTACAACATTCGTTTTACTTTTAGATATGATAAAAATCAAATTAATTTTTTGGATCTTAAATTGAGTGGAATAGTGGATCAGGTTATTATCACAAAAACGCATCACAAGTCATTGAGTGGGAATTCCATTTTGCATGCGAATAGTGGTCATCCTAAGCATACTATTCAGTCTGTCCCCGTGGGGGAATTCATTAGAGTAAAATGCAATTGTAGTAGGGATATGAACCTTGACATAGAGATCAATAGAGTGTCCGACAAACTAAAGTGCCGTAGCTATCCTTCTTGGACACTTAATAGAGCGCAAAAAATTTTGACCCACAAGAAGCGTGAGGATCTCATCTCATGCAAGGAGGGAAATTCTTCTGTTGATTCACATAATAAATTAACCAATAAACCTTTTGTCTGTTTTCAATTCAGTCCCCAGTTTAATCAAATAAAAGGAATTATCAACAGATTTCTTCCAATTTTGCATGAAGATGAGAGTTTAGCCAAACTTTTGAACACAGGTGTCAGTATAGTGTCGAGAAGAGCTCCTACTATTGGGAACAGGATTTTTCCCAGTATGTATCACATCAAAACGAGAAAAGATGAAACTTGGCTTCATTATAATGGTTTTTACAAATGTGGTTCAAATCATTGTAAAACCTGCGCTCATGCCTCCGTCACTAAAACTTTCAATAATTCAGATAATTCGAAGACATTCAATATAAAACAGTATATTAATTGTAACACTACATTTGTAGTGTACAAAATTGATTGTACTGCGTGCCAGCTATCTTATATTGGGTGTACCTCGCGGAAGTTGAAGGTTCATATCACCGAACATTTGTATGACATAGCAAACACGGTTAATTCAACCCATAGTGCGTCGGCAGCATCTAAACATTTTATTGTGCAGCATGGTCGTAGCACTAAGTTTTTTCAGGTTTATGGTATTGAACATGTGAACAGACCTTTGCGGGGTGGTGACGTCAAGCGGCGTCTCCACACACGTTTTGGATGTATTATTTAAATACGCGATCTCCAGCAGGATTGAATAAACGTAATGAACTGATATATTACTATTAATATTTAATTGTACGGTTTATCATGTTTTTAATGTTTTGAGTTTTTGCTTTGCTGTCATTTATATTTGTTTTGATTTAGATGTCTAGGACCTTTGATATGTCATGTGATTTTTTGTGGAAATTTCATTTGTTGTTAGTTTCTACATATTGTGAATGCACACTCACATTTATAGCTCGGATCGAAACGCGTCGCTCATTGTCCCTTGGAGAGCTTCACAGCCACCGTTTTTAAACAGGATTCAGTAAAGATATAAAGCCTGAATTTTATTATGGAGCTGGAACAAGTTTTTCGTTTCCTAGTAATTCAGATGAACAGGATATTGACACAATGCTATTTAAACACTATCGTCCTATTATTATGATTAAACAACTGTTATTGTCACTGAGGCCTTAGTCTTAATACCCTAGCCAAAAGGGTGTCACTACTGTCACTATCATCACTCTCTAGGCAATGCAAAATGTCACTCAAGCCCTAATGAGGGGTCAGCGATACTACCCGCTAGGATGCAAGTCCCAGATTCAGCACTCTGGCCACCTTCTTTTCCTGAAGCACCGCCACTGTCCCCACTTTGTGCAGTACGTCCTTCCTCTGCGGCCTAGTTGTCTCTCTCTCTCTCGGCCCTGGCTCTACTCACTCGGCTAAGCTCCCCCGTCTCTGGTCTCTCTCACATCTTTACTCAGGTCTGGTCTTGGTTTCTTTACTCGGACCTAGCCTCTCAGCTCCTTTACTCGGATTTCATCTATCTCGGATCCTTTACTTGTATCTGGTCTCCCTCAGCTCCTTTATTCAGATCTGGTCCCTCAACTCCTTTACTTGGATCTGTTCTCTCATTAATGGCTTTAAGCCAGCTTGCTGTACTGCACATCCATCCTGGTACAGGTTCAGGCACCAACTCCTCCCTTTCTTGTCCCTCACAGGACTTTATAATTATTAACTGTGCTACAGCTGTCACTTGACCTGGCGTCTCCTCTAATCTCTTCCTCAGGGGACATGTATTTCGCCCTTCAGTTCCTTACTACTGTAGCTTTCTCTGCTCTTTCCTTCCTTGTCACCTTTGGCCAGCAGATGGCGATGTTCATTTGTAGGCACTCAGTTAAGGTATTACTGTATAGTGGTTAATTAGATAATACTGTTGCTTAGCCCATCAAGGACAACATCTTCAAGAAGCTTGCGTTTGTTTGTGTGTGTGTTTCCTCTCAGACTTCAATTAACAATTTTTGGTCACCTGCTTTTATCTAACATTGGGTAGTTTACTGCCATGCTTGAAAAGTTGTGTGGATATAATTTGTGCCAAATTTTGCATTATGCTGTGACATTTGATAAAGATAGAGTGGAGGAGTTGGCTTGACACTAAGATTTGCTGCCACTTTTGATAAATGTAGGATAATTTTCAGATCACTGCTATTATTGTGTCTAAATGCTGTAAACTGGTCAAGGCAAAGCAACAATTTGGCATGACAACCTGTCCGCATCACCTGGAAACTTGGGCACATGCCCAGCGTGGCCACTATTACACCATTTTTTAAAAAGCTTGTTTCAACTGAGCGCTAATATGTTTAGGGATATGGTCACATGGGGTATATTTGCTGTGGAAATCCCACACCAAAATTACAGTACTGTGCAAATCTTTTAGGCAAGTGTGGAAAAAATGCTGCAAAGTAAAAAATAATTTAAAAAATGGAAGTGCTCGTTTATTGTTTAGCAAATAAAAGGCAAAGTGAATGAACAGAAGAGAAATCTAAATCTAATCATTATTTGGTTTGATCACACTTCTCTTTCAAAACTGCATCAATTCTTCTAGGTACACTTGCACTCAGTTTTTGAAGGAACTCGGCAACATCTTGGAGAACTAACCACAGATCTTCTGTGAATGTAATGCAAATGCTTCTGTCTCATCATGTAATCCCAGAAACACTCAATGATGTTTAGATCAGAGATCTGTGAGGGCCATGTCACCAATTCTAGGACTCCTTGTTCTTCTTTAAACTGAAGATAGTTCTTAAAAATATCTGCTATTTACACTGTGTCTTGATCTTGATACAACTTCAGCCAGGTCAAATACTGTGGCGTAAAATACTGTGGGTTTACTGTCTAGAAATTCTGCAGTAAAACCTTCCTTTATAAATTTCAATACAATAATAGCAATAGATATTATAGAAAATAAATATATTAGCTTGGAAAGTATGAAATATTAGTTGAAGTGACTTTCACTAAATACTGTTGAGTTAATCCTTACACTATCTATACCAGGGGTGTCAAACTGCATTCCTCGAGGGCTGCAAACAGGTCATGTTTTCAGGATTTTCTTGTATTGCACAGGTGATAATTCAATCACCAACTCATTATGTGTGTAGGTGATTAAATTATCACCTGTGCAGTACAAGGAAATCCTGAAAACATGACCTGTTTGCAGCCCTCGAGGAATGCAGTTTGACACCTCTGGTCTATACTATGTATTGTCTAATGCATACACTATAAATGTAGGAAGCAAAGCGATTGTTGAGATTTGCAGAAGGAATGGCTGCAGGGCTCTCAGATAATAGTAGGTGGCGCCAGCAGTAACATCCATGTGCAGGGAAGCAGTAGTGGGAAACACACAACCACTACAAAGCGCAGGCAATGAACATGTGGTGGAGCGTGAGGCTGCCTCTATTCAAACTGGGGAGAGACGCAAATAAAATTGTCCAAGATGCAGCAGACAGACATCAAAGTGCACACTACATCAAAGTCAACACACTGAACATATTAACACAACAGCACAGCCAAGCATAAGGAACCTTGATGTTGCCTAGCACCACAGACTTTATCAACTCTCTTCATAAATACCCCTGAAAGGTCAATTTATAATTGTTTTCATTGATTTTGGAAATGAAACCAGTCAGTATCTGGAAACGCCGAAAACATTTTCTTCTTTCGATGGTTTTTTTTTTTTACTAATTCCCAGTGGCCATGCTAAAAATAGGAAAATCATCTGCTACTCATCCTCCTCAGGTCCAGCACTGTGTCTTTGCCTCTGCTCTGATATTGGGTAGAGGCTGCAGCAATGATAGGGTGTCAACAGCGCTGCAGTTAATCACTGGGGTCAGCGGTTATGCCAAATTGTTAAATGACTGGCTGATTGCCTGCAGCGCTGTTGAGGTGACATCACCACTGCACCCTTTACAAAAGCATCAGAGCAGTGGCGGAGACGCAATGCTGGACCATGGGAGCTTAACAGATGACTGTATTATTTTTAGCAAAAAATTCAATCTATGCACTTTATAAGGCTATTTGATCTTTTGGAAAATCAGTGGTAAAGATGCTCTTTAGGACAGAACAATTCACCAGATTTACAGGAATTGAGACAGATTTACATCTTGGAGAACCAGTGGAAAAAAAGCGTGAAATGCATCTGAAAGGGAAATAAGTCTTCAGAATTGAGGTTCTTCACATTGTTGGGGAGAGACAAATCTTTAATATCAATATTTTCTCATTTCTATTACTGATCATTTGTGTCCCCTTGTTTTTTATCTACAAGATATACTTGAATGGAGGAGTTATTTCTGTCCTCAAACAAAAGTTCCCTCTGTTCACGAGACTGTTGAACACCATCAATAGCTCAGAGTGATCATCAACTTAGGTCCCATTCTGCAATACAGATATAAATCCAACAGAACAATTTGCCTAATATTCATGCGTGCTTGAGGAATGAGTGAAGAAGATGTAACGCTGAACCAAGGTAACGATGAAGATTTTAATGAAGATGATCCAGTTGTTATCAGGGCATCTACATTGTGGCCCTACATGTATCAAACGTTCTCCTCACATAATCACCTCTAATTCTGATTGTTACATCTCTGGTACTAAGATTGTTGTTTCGAACCAAGAAAACATGGTCCGAAAAGTTTCTCGCTAATCGATACCACCATTATTGTGCCGGAATATTAATGCACGGTAATTAATGTAGAAGTCAAATAATTTTCCAATCATGAAATATTTGTATAGTAAAGCGCTGCGGAATATGTTGGCGCTATATAAATAAAAATTATTATTATTATTATTATTATTATTAATATTTACTGGTCGCATTGTAAAAAGAATCCATCTTTTCTTTACTCCTCATTTGTGTTACTAATGAGGAACAGACAAGTTAATTAACGGTCTATCGACATCAAACGTTCCCAAGCCAACATCTATTAAGAGTTAGCAAACTCATAACATTATATAACGACTGATGTGACACGTGTAGCATTGACTTGTGGACTAATAAAAAGTTAAGGACTTTACCTGTTCTAGTCCTCTGCTTAGTGATCCACGTTGCAATATTTCAACCCAAGGAATCAAGCCAAAAAAGCAAAACCTCAGTAGATCTTTTTTTCCCCTTCTCCAAGTCCCTCCAGACAAACTGTCTCCCAATTCCGTCACTGCGAAACAGATCCACAAACTATTTGGAACATCATTGTAGAGCACGAAGCAGAGCTGAACAAGGCTAGAATAACTAATGGTACTGCAGATTCTACCAATTCTAGGTCCCTACTAAAAGAGAAGGCACTGCCAAGGGTGATTGTGTATCTGGGTGAAGGACAAGGTGAGACCCAACTTCTTTCTGCTTCGCTATTCCTTCTGTCCCGTAGAATAAGGAATCCCTTTCAGTCCAGGTTTAGTAGAGATTGTGCTGCCAGCCCTGGGATTAGGGAGTGTGGGATGATAGCACAGAGGCTGCCTGTGCTGTAATGTCTGGGGTGTGTGGAAAGCTTCTCACTCTGAATATGAGTCCCACCTATGTCACTCCCACTCTCTGCCAGTTTTCCTGTGTGTACTCCCAGGCAATCAGGCAATGCCTCCACCTCTCGAGAAAGTCTTATGAATGAAGAGGCTTATGACATTTGTTATCGCTGGCCCAGGGGGCTATTTAAATAGTGGTGGTGTTGAAACACAGCATAGTGAGTCTTCTAAGCACGGCTAGATGTATGGTGTAGATATCGACATATCCTTCAGTCTGTCAATGGGTTGCTGAACAATGTACCACCTCTTTCATTACTTGTAAGGCTATGCTCCCATCAGCATCAGGATTTTCGGTTTCTGTTCGTTTATAGGCACAGAAAACCAAAATTAATGCCAGGGCTGGTCAGAACTGTCTGAACCAATTGGCCCTCAGTGGACCACTTGACTATTAGGGTGCATTGTAATTTTGTTATGGTGTCTGTCTGTTTTTTTGTCATCAATTGAAAACCGATCACAATGTGTGCCGCAAAATGACTAATTATGACAAGACTGATGCATATTGTGCCCCATAAGTGTGAATAGGATCTGTCAAAAATACACTTTTCTGTATGTACACTTCAGAATTAATCCAGCTGCTTCTGTCTTCAGTCACATCATCAAAACCCATTAGTAACTGAGTGCTATTGGAAGCCATGCATGCCCATGCCATCACACTGTCTCCACCATGTTTTATAGAGGATGTGGTGTGCTTTGGATCATCACGAGGTGTTCCCAGCTTTATCCATACTTTTTTCTTCCCATCATTCTGGTACTGGTTTATCTTAGTTTCCTCTGTCCTAAAATGCTTTTCTAGATATGGGCAGGCTTCATTATATGTTTTTTGACAAAGTCTAATTTAAAGGGAACCTGTCACCCCGAAAATCGCGGGTGAGGTAATCCCACCGGCATCAGGGGCTTATCTGCAGCATTCTGTAATGCTGTAGATAAGCCCCCGATGTTACCTGAAAAAGGAGAAAAAGACGTTAGATTATACTCACCCAGGGGCGGTCCCGCTGCTGGTCAGGTCGGATGGGCTTCTCCGGTCTGCTCCGGCGCCTCCTATCTTCTTTCCATGACGTCCTCTTCTGATCTTCAGCCACGGCTCCGGCGCAGGCGTACTTTGCTCTGCCCTCTTGAGGGCAGAGGATAGTACTGCAGTGCGCAGGCGCCGGAAAGGTCAGAGGCCTGGCGCTTGCGCACTGCAGTACTTTGTCTGCCCTCAACAGGGCAGAGCAAAGTACGCCTGCGCCGGAGCATTACAGAATGCTGCAGATAAGCCCCTGATGCCGGTGGGATTACCTCACCCGCGATTTTCGGGGTGACAGGTTCCCTTTAACCTTTCTATTTTTCTGACTGTTTTTCACTTTGTGAACTCTCTGTATTTGCTCTCATTAAATCTTCTCTTTAAGATAGACTGAAACATCTACTTCCTGGAGAGTGTTCTTTACTTGGGTGGATGCTGTGAATGTTTTTTTTCACCATGGAAAATATTGTGCAATCATCCACCACTGTTATTTTCTGTGGTTGTCCAAACCTTTTTTGAGTTCCCAAGCTCACCAGTGTGCACTCCTACCATTTCTGCTATCTCTATGATGGATTTCTTTTTTTCACCTTAATGATGGTCTGTTTCTCTTGCATTAAGAGATCATTTGACTGTATATTGTGGGTTCACAGGAACAGCTTCCAAATGCAAGTGCCACACCTGGAATCAGCTCCAGGAATTTACTTGATTAATTGATCATGGATTAATGAGGGAATTGCCAATGCGGCCCTTTAAAGAGCTTTTGAAATAATTGACAAATTACCTTTTGTCCCTTTAAAAAGGCAACTACATATTAAAGAGCTTCAATTCCTAAACTCTTACTCCAATTAGAATGTGAATACCCTCAAATTAAAGCTGAGAGTTTCCACTTTAAGTACATATTGATCATATAACTCTATCTTCAATATGTTTTGGTAAACAGTTAAAACTTGTGTCACTGTCCAAATATTTCTGGACCTAACTGTACATCACATAGGAGACACCGGGGCTGGAGTATGTAAATTACATAGGAGACATTGGGGCTGGAGCATATAAATGACATAGGAGTCACTGGGGCTGGAGTACTGGAGTATATACATTACACAAGAAACACTGGGGTTTGAGTATATACATCATAGGGATGCAGGGGCTCAAGCATATATATATCAGAGGAGACACTGGGTCAGCAGCATATGCATCACAGGAGATGCTGCGGCAGGAGTATGTACATCACAGGAGTCACTGACGCATATATATATATAAGGGGTACGGGGGCCGGTTTATTGCCCTGCACTCCTTACATACGTCCCTGGTATATTTCATATGTCATTCAATGTTTATATATTGTATATTGCATTGTGGTTATGTTCATGTGTTGTAAAGATATAGGGATAGTGTATGACTTAGGCCAGTAGGGGGAGCACAGTAGAATAGAGTAGGGATTAGTTAGACCAATAAGATTTTGTCTGGTTAGGAGGGGCTAGAAAAAGAGTAGTTGGAGAGATTCCTGGAGTTAGGGAGTGTGAGCCGGGAGCAGGGACAGGATGGTTGTGTCCAGGGGAACGTTCAAGCAGAAGAGCCCAGCGTTCCAGGGCCTAAGAGCTGACAGTCACATGGTAGTGGAGGAATATCAGGGCAGCATAAAGATGGTAGCAGCTAACTTCATGGGAACAAGCCCAGTTATTCAAAACTTTTAACTCCCTCCTCTGCCCACTACTGCCCCCTCCAACCTTTCTCATCTCTGCTGAAGACTTTAACACACACTTCAAAGATAAGATAGACCAAACAAGGCAAGTCTTCATTGTTCAACCACCACAACCCCTTTGTATACCAGACCAATGCCCAAACCCCATAACCTCCCTCTCCAACATCACTGAAGGGGAGCTTAATTGTCTCCTCTCCAAATCACACCTCACACCGGCCGCATCCCATCCCACCTCCTCCCCAAACTCACCAACACTCTTATCCCATCCCTAACCCACCTCTTGAACCTATCACTAACTTCTGGTACCTTCACTTCTATCAAACATGCCACAATCACGCCTATCCTTAAAAAGCCCAATATCGCTGCTCCCATTCGCTTCCAAACTCCTGGAGCAGCAAGTCCACGCTGAACTTTCCTCGCATCTCTCATCTAACTTGCTCTTTGGCAATCTACAATCCGGTTTCCGCCCCATCACTCCACTGAGACAGCCCTGACCAACATTACTAGCGACCTACTTACAGCCAAAGCTAATGGACAATACTCTATACTCCTCCATCTAGACCTGGCCTCTGCTTTCGACACTGTTGGCCCGCTGCTTCCTACTACAGATCCTCTCCTCCTTTTGCATCAATGACTTTGCCCTATCCTGCATCTCCTCATACCTTTCCAACCGCGCATTCAGCGTCTCCCACTCCCACACTACCTCCTCATCCCACCCTCTCTATGTTGGAGTCCTCCAAGGTTCTGTTCTTGGAACCCTACTATTAATCTATACACTTGGACTCAGGCAACTCATAAAGTCACATGGATTCCAGTACCACCTTTATGCTGATGACACTCAGATCAACCTCTCTGACCCAGACGTCACCTCTCTGCTGTCCAGAATCCCGAAGTGTCTATAAGCCATAACCTCCTTCTTCTCCTCTCGCTTCCTCAAACTCAATGTGGACAAATCTGAACTCATCATCGTTCTTCCATCTCATAGATCTTCCTTACCTGACCTATCTATCACAATTAAAGACATCACACTTTCCCCCATCCTGGAAGTCCGCTGCCTCAGAATAACTCTTGACTCTGCCCTGTCCTTCAAACTGCACATCCAAGCTCTTTCCACCTCCTGTCATCTCCAGCTCAAAAATATTTCCACAATCCATCCTTTCCTCAACCCTCAATCTACTTAAATGCTAGAGCATGCCCTCATCATCTCCTGCCTCGACTACTGCAACATCCATTTCTGTGGCCTCCATGCTATCCCTCGCACCTCTCCAGTCCATCCTTAACTCTGCAGCCCGACTAATTCGTCTCTCTCCTCACTACGCCTCCACTTCTCCCCTCTGCAAATCTCTTCAATGGCTCCCATTCACTCAGCATATCCAGTTCAAATGACTAATACTGACCTACAAGGCCATCTATAACCTGTCTCCTCCATATATCTCTGAACTAATCTCCCAATATCTTCCCTCACATAATCTCTGGTCCTCCCAAGACCTCCTTCTCTCCTCCGCACTTATTGGCTCCTCACCCAACCACCTCCAAAACATCTACAAAATATCCCCCATCCTCTGGAATTCTTTGCCCCAAAACGTCCGACTATCAATCACACTCGGCTCCTTCAGACGGAACCTGAAAACCCACCTCTTCAGGAAAGCTTACAGACTGCAATGATCCCGCTGCCTCGTCACCACTACCGGAGCTACCTTCTCAACAACACAGAACTGCTGCAATCCTCCGACCTACTGTCTCCTTCCTCACCATCCTGTAGAATGTAAGCCTGCAAGGGCAGGGTCCTCTCCCATCTGTATCAGTCTGTGATTGTTAGTTTGTTTACTATAAGTGATATCTGTAATTTGCATGTAACCCCCTTCTCATGTACCATGTAATCAATGGTGCTATATAAATAAATAATAATAACCCTTAATGTCCGAGACCTATGGCCTAGTAAGGAATGGAAGAGACATTTTTTTGACTTCACCTTTGGAGAGGGAAGCGGGCAGGGAACTCTTGAAGCGGGTTAGTCTGACCAGTCAGGAAGCTGCCTGCGGATCTGGTGGATATTCCTGGAAGAGTGAAGGACAGTACAGGAAACAGAATGGTGATATTCTGCGAAGAATCTTGTGCTGTTTCTGTGACTAAACTGGACGAGCTGATTAAAAATGTTTTGTTGAAGATGACCCTGGACTCTGACTATCATTGTGTGGTGTTGAAAGAAAAGGAACCCCGGCAGTGTGTAATGGACCCTGACTTACAAGTGAGTGGACTGCAATATTTTAATGTGACAGAGAGCCCGGGGTGTCAGTACTGCCGCCCTCAGCCATGACTACCCCCCTAGCCTATGTTTCAATTGGAATAGTATGGCAAGATCTGGGTACCTTGCATTCAGAAGGCGGAGGTACTCTTACTATATTACTATGGCAAAGATGATGGAAAATTGCACAGAGACTGAGGGCAACTCTAGCTCCGCCCTTCGTGGGCATCCTAACCTGAAAATGGCGCAAAACTTCATATGGCAGAGACAGTGGCCCGGGTCTGAGATGCATCCCCCAGTGAGCGGTGCCAGCCCATGGTGGGTGCGACAAAAGAAAAGAAAACCTCGACCCTTACAGCAGATTTACCAGGATGGGCTGAGCCGCTGGAAGTGGCTTCACCCTGAAACAGGTGGGGCCCGGAAGAAAACCTTGTATGCAGCTGCACGGCGCCATTGAGAGGCACGGCACCGGCATGATGGCCCACTCTTGCGCCCATTGTTGCGGCGGTGTTGCCTGCATAGAGTAGAAGTGGTGGCAGATGGAGGAAAGGACCTGGCCGGGAAGGCTGTAGGGAGCGTCTGATGTTGGGGATGAATCGCTCAACAGGTTCCCATTATATTCTGGAGAGCAGTACTGGCGATTGCCTGACCCAGGACATCATCACGTATCTGATGAGGTCAGTGGTCCAGAAGAAGCTGCCCCAGAGGAACCTGACCCAGAAGAGGCAGAACTGGAGGAGCTGTAGATTGAGCCAGAGGGTGCGGTAGCTGTGTCAGTGAAGTCTGACGGTCACAGAGCGATCGTGGCAGGGATGCCGGAACAGTGGGAGCGGGACGATGAGCAGGCAGTAAGTGGAACTCGATCCCACACCCTGGATCACAGGCCCACCTTCATAGACATTCCATCCCTGGGGCTATCAAACCAATAGCAGGAAGAGAGTCCCTTCCTATCCCCTGGGCAGGCAGCGTCGATAGCAGGGGTGATCGAAGGAAAGAAGGAGAGAGAGAGGGAGATCTGGGCAGAGCTGCGCCGACCAGGAGGGGTCAAATGGCAGGACGGCAGACTAGTGGGGTGTTGATGCACACTAGCCCATCTCGCGGGTATAGCTGTATTCACGAGGCCTACACCAATGACAAGGTGTACGTAAATGCCAGCTCTATCAAGTTCCAGAGGCCCCTGAGGGAAGGAAATTAATTAATTTATTTATTTTAAAGAGGATGGACCTCGCAGGTACTTTGCTGTTGTGGTTGCCCTATTACTCCTTGAGTATGACCCTGAACTGTACGAGCATCAGGAATGGGCCAAGTCGTCCTCACGTTTCCTGTCTGTTACACGGCCGGGTTCTGCATCTCCCCTGTTGTTGGCGATGGCGGATGTGACACCTGCGGTGGCCCCAGATCTACCGTCATCTCCTGGAGCACAGGCATGGAGCCCGATGACTGACAGAGCGGCAGGGGACGTGTGCCGTTGAGACAGTGAGTGATGAGGGGTACTTTAAAAAAGGAGATCGTGCTTGCTGCACCTGCTGAAAAAAATGGAGAATAGGGCTGTTCCGTGTTCTATGGGTAGAGAAGCCCTTTCGCACCAAAGCCTGGTGCAGAGTTGAGGAACAGTGTGGCCGCTGCGGCCACGGTTGAACATTGATGAGGAACATTGTTTTTTCTTCCCCCCAAGTTCTGTTGTGCCCGTTGTGCCTCCCCTGCTGGATAGCAGGATCCTGACCTTGAGGGGTTACGTGCCCTTGGACTAAAAACGGACTGTGTGTGGCTGCTGCAAAGGACCGCATTTTAATTTGCTACGTATGTGTAACTGAAACTTTAGAGCAGCACACGTGCGTTAAAGGGCCATACTCTGTGCAAAGGAGGGAGGGGGAATAACTCAAACAGAAGGACCTGATGAAGGGGCCGGGTCAACATAATGTGGACTGTAACCCAGCACCTGCCCAAAGCATATTGCTGGCCAAAAGGTCAGATGTGGACTTTAAATGAAAAATGGACTCTAATGTAGAGCAATGCGACTTTTAGTACAGTTAAAATACGTTTTAAAGAAAAAGAAGTATGTGTCTTGTATTAAAGTTGTGTTGTTCCAGCACTGTGTGGTCGGGGACAACCATGTTTTAGGAGGGATATTTTAGGAGAGAGGGGCGTAAGGGGTATGGGGTGCCAGTTTAATGACCTGCACTCCTTGCATAAGTCCCTGGTATATTTCATATGTCATGTAATGTTTATATATTGCATATTGCATTGTGCTTATGTTCATGTGTTGTAAAGATATTGGGATAGTTTAGGACTAAGACCAGTAGGGGGAGCAGAGTAGAATAGAATAAAGATTAGTTACACCAATTGGATTTTGTCTGGTTAGGAAGGGCTAGAAAAAGAGTTGTTAGGGAGCTTCCTGGAGTAAGGGAGTGTGAGCCGGGAGCAGGGACAGGACGGACGTGTCCAGGGGAACATTCAAGTAGAAGAGCCCAGCGTTCCAGGGCCTAAGTGCTGACAGTCAAACGGTAGTGGAGGAATATCAGGGCAGCATAAAAATGGTAGCAGCTAACTACATGGGAACAACCCTTAACGTCTGAGGCCTATGGCCCAGTAAGGAATAGAAGAGCCATCCTTCAACTTCATTTTTGGAAAGGGAAGCGGGCGGGGAACACTTGAAGCGGGATAGTCTGACCAGTCAGGAAGCTGCAGCACTGGCTGATCTGGTGGATATTCCTGGAGAAGTGAAGGACAGTACAGGGAATGGAATGGTGATATTTTGCGAAGAATCGTGTGCTTGTCATGGTTGTGGACAGGGTTCCTTCCCTGTCCTTTTGGAGTTAATTTGTATAGCCTCCTTCTGGTTTGGGGAGGGCTATATTTACCCGCCTTCATCTGGGGATCCTTGCCAGTAATACTTCTGTCTTGGCTGTGTGTCTGACCACTGGTGTGCTTGCATACTGTTGTCGGGTTGCTTTCTTGTGTATGACTCAGTCCGTTTCCTCGTTCTGTGCTTTGCCTTGTGACTCTGTGCTAATTGTCTGATTCTGGCTCTGACCTTTGGCTTGGTACTCTATCTTCCCTCCTGTCTGTCCCGTTTGTACTGCACCGCTATCTTCGGCTTCCCAACCTTTTTACTATGTCCCACCAAGCTTACATCTCACCCTTTTTGGCACTACATCAACCTCCCGGCTTGACTTTGGCACGTTCAAACTACTCTCCAGCTCCATCGGTCGCCACTGCCACTCGGTATCTGGCTTCACCTCCATCCACTTCCCCGGAGGTCACGTGTTTCAAGTCCTGCGCTTCAGCAGGTGAGCTTACCGCAGCGCTCCTTACTCTGTCTCTGTCCTTCTTTAACACGTGCACAAACTCCTGCTGTAAGGCTGCAGCAGGGCTCTTTATAGTGTTGTTTCTGTGACTAAATTGGACGAGCTGACTAAAATTGTTGTTTTAAAGATGACCCTGGTCTCAGACTGTTATTGTGTGGTGTTGAAAGAAAAGGAACCCCGGCAGTACAAGATAGTGGACTGCAATATGTATGTGCCAGTACTGCAACCCTCAGCCACGACTACTCCACTGGCCTCCGTTTCATATACATCACAGGAGATGCTGTGGCTGGAGCTTATACATCACATAGGAGATGCTGGTGTAGGAGCAGATACATGACAAGACACACTGGGCAAGAGCAAATACATCCCAGGAGTGTCTTGATCCAGACCGGATTTTTCCTGTCTCTCCTTTTCCTTGTCTGGTCATGTCAGGGAATAACTTTTCTCTGCCTCGTTCTGGTTTCAGGTCTTCTATTTGTCTGTGCTGCATTCTGCAGGCAGTGTCAGGTATACTTCCTGCCTATGGCATGTCTAGCTGACTCTGTTGAAACTCTGATTTGTCCTGCTGTGGTTAGCTGACTTTGCCCATGTGTTCATTCCTCTTTTCCCGACCCGACTCTGTGTTTTCCCTTCGAGTCTGGATTCCCCGGTACTTGACTCGGCTTTGGCTCTGACCTGACTCTGTCTCTTCCTTCTGGTACTTCTGCTTCTGCCTGGTACTGTCCTCTGACTCCATGTGTGATTTTCCCCTTGGTACTTCGCTACTCTCTAGGTATTGACCCGGCTCGTTTGACTATTCTGTTGCCACCTGGTGGTAGCCTCACTGCAGTTCAGCTGGTCAGCTCTGAACAGGATTTCTGTCCTCTTTCCGCTCTGCTGCCACCTAGTGGAGTTTGCATTTTCCAGCAGAGCTGCAGTGTGACAAAGAGATGCTGTGACAGGAGAAGATACATCAAAGAAGACTCTGGGGAAGAAACAGATACATCACAGGAGATGCTGGGGCAGGAGAAAATAGATTACAGGAGATGCTGTAGTAGAAGCAGCTACATGACAGATGCTGGGACAGGATACATCACAGGAGACATGGGTGCTGCTACTGTCTTTACCTGTGGGATGGGTGTGCATCAGATACTAACTCCACCCACACACAATGAACGTCCTGGTGCTTTCACTGGCCAGCATCAGCATATAATCCTTCACTGCATGCGTCGCAGCATTCAGCAGTGAATGCTAGTGTGTGCTCGCAGTTCAAAAAGGAATTAAAGGGCAAAATGAGTCTGCTGGCCCGACACTGCATTTCCCGAGAATCTGCTTGGGGTCTGGAGAAAAGTTTGTGGCCCTCGGACCAGAAGTTTCCCCACCCCTGCTCTTTACATTTAATCAACGCTGTGATATGTCCCTACTTGTGGCTTCTGTAACCCATAGATTAAATTGGTATCCATTTTGAAACCTCATCATCACATATCTGTTTAATGAATGCCTTTGACAAATGGAATACAAAAGCATTCATCATGCAAAAGTTTACGTATTTAAAAAAAACATACTATACATGTTTAATGTCTAAAGAAAGCTGCATTATTTCATACCTTTTTTTTGCAGTAGTGATATATACTGTAGGTGGTGGCCAAAATGACACACTATTAGCCTTCATCTGATTATACAGCCTATTATTATTGCCCATTTATTACTTACAACACTGTTCAAAAGTTTTAGGCAAATGCGGAAAAAATGCTGCAAATCTTCATGCACCGGAAGCTTGAAGTTCACTTCCATGTAATTTTTGGCTAGTGCACACAAGCATAAAACTGTTAATTAGGGGGTTAAAGACATCATATGTGTATTGTAAGACCTACAGAACGAGTACCTGCTCGCATTTGGTACTATGTGTCTTTAGGAGGACACCAGAAGGTTAGAGAAAGCCAAGTAATACATATTTATTGTCCGAAAGCGTTGTTTGCTTGTCCTGTTTTTGGGGTGATACTGGAACTTTTTTCATATTTTTAACCCCTTTAATAATTAAGAAGTACATGTTTCCTACAATTGTCCAATTTAAGACTTTCTACACACAGGGTGAGAAGAATTAGGCTATGTGCACACGTTGCAGATTAGGCTTAGGAATTTCTGATGCGGATTCTGCCTCTCCTGGCAGAAAACGCACCTGCAGATTTGTCACGTTTTTTGTGCGTTTTTGCTGCGGTTTTCTTGCGGATTGGCTGCGTTTTTTACCCCTGCGGTTTTCTATAATGGAATGGGTACAAAAACTACAAAAACGCTGCAGATTCACAAAAAAGAAGTGACATGCTACTTCTTTTAAACCGCAGCATTTCTGCAGCGGATTTTCCGTAAAGTGTGCGCAGCATTTTTTTTTTCTCAGTGATTTACATTGTACTGTAAATCAATTGCGGATCTGCAGCGTTTCTGCACTGCAAAAAACGCAGCGAATCCGCAGAGAATCCGCAACGTGTGCACATACCCTAAAATCACCTACCATCAGGGGTGGGATTCACAGGTTCTGTGTTTGTGTGTAGGAAAACCACACCCATTTTAAAAGCCACACCCATTTACACACACCTTTTCCTCAAATATATACAAGCAGGGGTGCAGTCAAACCATACCTCCCAACTTTTGAAGAAGGGAAAGAGGGTAAAGTTTGCAGCGTGGCAAATTTTAGGCCACGCCTCTGACCACACCCATTTCACAACTAGTTACACCCATATCTACATCCCAACCACACCCATTTAGCACTGCTGATCACACTGTTTCATAAACAATATGTATAAACAAAAAAATATGGCCACACAGTGCTCCATACTGTATAATGTCCCCACATGATGCTCCATACTGTATAATGTCCCCACATGATGCTCCATAATGTATAATGGCCCCACATGATGCTCCATACTGTATAATGGCCACACATGATGCTCCATACTGTATAATGGCTGTACATAGTGCTCCATACTGTATAATGGCTGTACATAGTGCTCCATACTGTATAATGGCCAGACATAGTGCTCCATACTGTATAATGGCCACACATGATGCTCCATACTGTATAATGGCCCTACATGATACTCCATACTGTGTAATGGCTCCACATGACCCTCCAAACTGTATAATGGCGCCACATGATGCTCCATACTGTATAATGGCCACACATGATGCTCTATACTGTATAATGGCCACACATGATGCTCCATAGTGTATAATGGCCAGACATAGTGCTCCATACTGTATAATGGCCCCACATGATGCTTCATACTGTATAATGGCTACACATAGTGCTCCATACTGTTTAATGGCCACACATGATATTGCATACAGTATAATGGCCACACATTGTTACTCCTACACATGCGGCTTCGCTCCGTACACCATGCATACACGGCTCCACTCCGTACACTTCGTACACAGGTGGCTCTGCTCCGTACACCTCGTAAACACGAGGCTCTGTTCTGTACACCTCATACACACATGGCTCCACTCTGTACACCTTGCACACACGGCTCAGCTTCGTACACCTCATACACATGGCTCAGCTCCGTAGACCTCGTACACACACGGCTCTTCTCTGTACATCTCATACACACACGGCTCCGCTCCGTACACCTTATACACACACGGCTCCGCTCTGTACACCTCATACACACACATGGCTCCGCTCCATACATACTTGCACACACGGCTCCGCTCCGTACACCTCATACACACCCGGCTCAGCTCCGTACACCTCATACACACGGCTCAGCTCCGTAGACCTCGCACACACGGCTCTTCTCCGTACACCTTATACACACACGGCTCCGCTCTGTAAGGAGCGCCCCCAGACACAGGGCCACGGGGTACTCGGTACCGGGCCTCTTCTTCTTTTGTTCTGAGGATGTCACGGTGGCTAGACCCGGTCTGTGACCCTGCTAAGGGGCGTCCAATGAAAGGTGGTGGTTTGGTGCGTGGTGCAAGGTGCAATGAATAACGAGGACACAGGGTTGCAGTCTCTTTATCTCTTTACTGGAGACTTAGGGATCCGCAATCCAGAGCACTGCTAACAGGGCTGGCTGAGACCGGCCGGTCCGAAGGCACATCCAGAGTTCTCTTTGCAGGTGGGAATCAGTGCCTACCAACTAGCACCTGTGTGCTGTAGTCCTTCCCTGCTGAGCACCACGGGATAGTCCTCACAACTGTCATGTCTGTTTCTGATGTTCTTTTCTCTCTCCGCCCCCCAGATGATATGGCTAGGATGCACCCGTATGACAGGTAGGCCTGGAGTTCTTTTAGGACCCTAGAGTCGCCCCTCTCCCACAATTGCCTCCTTTGTCTGCTTAGGTGATTTAGGTGAGACAGCCAACCTAGAGTTACCTGTCCTGCCGTGGTTCAAAGTAATGCGTAGAGTCTCTAACTTTCTCGGTGCTCTGGCCATTGGCTAAGCGCCTCAGTAGGATGTTGCCGATCTCAGGGGCACGACTCCTTCTGGTTCTATCTCCTTTGTGCTGTGATCACGCTTCTCACTTCCCCACACTATACTTCGCTTCGTGTCCTTTCTTAGAATACCGCCGCAAGGTAATGCAGGCGCGGCTCCGTAACGATCTGTCTTCTTTCTAGGCCGCTGTCAGGATCCCACCCCTGACAGGTCCTCTCCCGAACTCTCCCGGGCTCTTTCTGCCTAACTTCCCATCCAACCCCCAGTTTTACCAGAGTGTGAGGAGTGGCCTAATAGATAGAACCACTCCCCCTGGTGGCCGAAGTGTGAAGTGTAATGTGTGTCTGTGATACCTGGTCAGGTGAACTCCTTTGGTGCAATCAGACGTAACATCACTCCCCTTAGCGGCAGAGCGACATTACTGCAACGACCAGGACTCTGGGGCGCTGCATGTACACCTCATACTCACACATGGCTCCGTTCCGTACACCTCATACACACACGGCTCTCCTCCGTGCACCTCATACACACACACGGCTCCGCTCCGTACACCTCATACACACACTGCTCTGCTCCGTGCACCTCATACACACACACACACGGCTCTTCTCTGTACACCTCATACACACGGCTCTTTTCTGTACACCTGATACACACACATGGCTCTGCTCTGTACACCTCATACACACACGGCTCTGCGCTGTACACCTCGTACACACACACCCACCTTGTACACACCTGGTACACACACACACGGCTCCGCTCTATACACCTCATACACATACACCTCATACACACCTGGTACACACACACGGCTCTGCTACATCCACACTGTAAACAACTCCTGACCCCACACATAAGCTTACTGTCTTCCAGCACATGACAACAAGCACAGAAGAGTCCTGCAATACAGGGAGACCCCTGATCATGTGAATCCGGACTCCTTCCCTCCTGTGAGCTCATCACAGGTCCTGTGTGCTCATCACAGGTCCTGTGTGCACAGAGTAGCGGCAGCCATGTATGTGATGTGCGGCTCTCTGTGGGTGGAGGGATGCAGCTCTGCAGTGCTGGACCATGGGGCACTCAAATCGGGACTCCCCAGTGGAATACGGGCTCTGTATCTCCCTGGTTCGGGGAACCGGCTACTTTTTTAACACTTCTACCCCAGATCTTTTGTATGTGGGTAACATCAATCAAGACAAAAATTAATGCTAAAAAAAAAATTTCTGGTATAGCAATTGGGAACATGAGACTCCTATAAATTGAGCTGTTCAGTCAGTGATAATAAGATTTGTATTGCATAGGGTAATGTGTGGATAAATAAAATCTACATTACAGAAAAAAAAATCTCAATCTGTGCATGAGCCGCCTCCGGCAGCCATTTTAGCAAAGTCCACCGCAGTATTCCCAGCCCAGGACCTTCAGCATCACCCACTCCTGCTGCCGCCAGCTTCCTGCTGCAGCGACCCCTTTAAATGCAAACATATTACTGCTGTCTGAATGCAGCCTTGTTACTTTTTTTATTGTATCATCCCCTGGGCATTGTAAAGTTATGTTTTTTGTGATATACTTTTTTTGCTCTTTTTGCTGCCAAACACTATGCTGCAGTCGCATTTCAATGCTAGGGCCTTGCTCCTTTAGTAGTTTCTTTCATCCGCTGCGCCGCAAATTTCAGCCACAATATGAACTTTCAAAGTCTGTTAAAATTGACCCGTAAAAGCGTACACTAGGCGCGAAACAGCCGTCGTCATGCTTGCCGCTCTCCTTGTTTAGCACCCCCGGCCGTGAAGATGTTTTAACCACACTTCAATAAAGGTACCTGTTCCGGACGATCGGTGAGTGCTGGCTCTTTTCTTCTTTATACCGCATTGACTGTCTGCTATTTCTGCCAAGGCACCCGTGATCAGAAGTCTGAACCTCCATTGCAGGTGAGCAGTTCACACTGTGTTTGAGAGCGGTGGTGCCGTCCAGCTGTCTCTACATTTTGTATAATAATAATGATAGTTTACATCACCCGTAGACAGTTTCTATAACTGACGTTCCAAAAATATATAAACAATCACACGAGTTTGTGGAGATTCAATAGGAAAAGTTGGTTTACTGATGCATCATATAATATTCTCAGGAAATGTGATTCAGATTCAATTTGGAATGAAAACATGCTGTTTTTTTTCCGTTTGCTTCACTGCGTTCTGACAGTCCTAAGTTTCATAACTGTCTGTTTTCATACATGTGCAGGGAATTTTATTTTCTTGGAATAAGTTGTATTATTTACTGCTACAATTTTAAGATACATATATTTTTAGTCTCTGCCGCATTTGCATGACTCTTTCCATTCTCTTCTATGGGAGAAATGAGTGTGGTTGCGGCACGCACATCTATTAGCCATTTATGGCATAATTTATGTTGTGTGAAAAGATAAAGAATTTAGGAGTTTATCATCTATTCGGGATAGCAATAATGATTGCTCAAGTGTATGCACTCAGAATTAGGGATGATGGGATAGGGTCGATGTCTGTGCCCCGCTGATTAGCAGAATCAGAACGTACCAGCAAAAATGTCAGAAGGTTCTGCTTTTCCCACCAATCTAGACTATGACTATGACTTTGTTCCCTTATCTTAGAGCGCATTGAGATGTTCGCATATATCGGTCTGAGATCGGAGAGCAATGGTCTCTGCTATGTTGACCAGTGGTCAAATGAAGCTGCAGAATCACTGGCTAGAGAGGTTTGTGACCGATCTGAGCTGGCAGAAATCAGAGTCGAACAGAACAGGCAGGTACTTACAAATTAACCCCATAAGAAAAAGATACAACCCTTTTAACTTAATCATTTGAAAGTCTCAGGGTCCACACTGCTAAGATTTCCGTAATTGTAAATTTCTGTGTGAAGGCCCATGGTCGAGTTCAAGGCTGTCAATCAAGATCTCACAATCAGCGATTCTGGTCTTCCACAAAACACTGCAACCACGCAAACACAATATCATTGAAGGCTCTCATTATTAACCCCTTCACAACATCTGATGTATATTTACTTCATATGTCCTGTCCATGACTTTGATGCGGGCATCTTTCCTATCTGCCTATCATGGCTGCCGCGACCAATCAGCGACGGCCACAGTCCGATTAGTCCCTCCTCCCTACTCCCCTGCAGTCAGTGCCCGACACCCGCCCCATACTCCCCACAGTCATCGCTCACACAGGGTTAATGCCAGCGGTAACGGACCGCGTTATGCCGCGGGTAACTCACTCCGTTACCGCCGCTATTAACCCTGTGTGACCAAGTTTTTACTATTGATGCTGCCTATGCAGCGTCAATAGTAAAATGATCTAATGTTAAAAATAATAAAAAAAATAAAAAATCATTATATGCTCACCTTTCGCGACGCTCCGGTGACCGCTCCATGCAAGCAGCAGGTTCCGGTGCTAAGGATGGTATGCGACAAGGACCTGCCATGATAAAGGTCTTTTGACCGAAACGTCGCTACAGGAGGCAGAATAAATGTAAGCTCTTATTTTTTCACCATCCATTCTGGCGCTGTCTTTTTGTTCTTTGTGGTCAAGGACCTGCCATGACGTCACAGTCATGTGACCGCGATGTCATCACACCCTGGGACCGGAAGCTGCCACGTGCACCGCGCACAGGCGACAGAACTACAAGGGGCCCTCGGATCGGAAGATGAGTATATGTCATCACAGGTCCTGCGCGCCTGCACAAGAAGGACCTGCCATGACGTCACGGTCATGTGACCGCGATGTCATCACACCCTGGGACCGGAAGCTGCCACGTGCACCGCGCACAGGCGACAGAACTACAAGGGGCCCTCGGATCGGAAGATGAGTATATGTCATCACAGGTCCTGCGCGCCTGCACAAGAAGGACCTGCCATGACGTCACGGTCATGTGACCGCGATGTCATCACACCCTGGGACCGGAAGCTGCCACGTGCACCGCGCACAGGCGACAGAACTACAAGGGGCCCTCGGATCGGAAGGTGAGTATATGTTATTATTATTATTTATTGTTATAGCGCCATTTATTCCATGGCGCTTTACATGTGAGGAGGGGTATACATAATAAAAACAAGTACAATAATCTTAAACAATACAAGTCATAACTGGTGCAGGAGGAGTGAGGACCCTGCCCGCGAAGGCTCACAATCTACAAGGGATGGGTGAGGATACAGTAGGCGAGGATAGAGCTGGTCATGCAGCAGTTTGGTCGATCGGTGGTTACTGCAAGTTGTAGGCTTGTCGGAAGAGGTAGGTCTTCAGGTTCTTTTTGAAGGTTTCGATGGTAGGCGAGAGTCTGATATGTTGGGGTAGAGGGTTCCAGAGTAGGGGTGATACGTGAGAGAAATCTTGTATACGATTGTGGGAAGAGGAGATAAGCTTATATGTTTATTTTTTATTTTTTAACGTGTGACATACGTGGCTCTGTGCTGTATACTATGTCACTGGGCAATATACTACGTGGCTCTGTGCTGTATACTACGTCACTGGGTAATATACTACGTGGCTGGGCAATATACTACGTGGCTGGGCAGTATACTACGTCACTGGGCAATATACTACATAGCTGGGCAATATACTATGTGGCTGGGCAATATACTATGTCACTGGGCAATATACTACGTCACTGGGCAATATACTACGTGGCTGGGCAATATACTACGTGGGCTGTGCAATATACTACGTGGGCTGTGCAATATACTACGTTGACATGCATATTCTAGAATACCCGATGCGTTAGAATCGGGCCACCATCTAGTGTGTATATATATATATATATATATATATATATATATATATATATATATATTTATAGTAAAAAAGAGAAAGCTGCACAAAAAAATAGAAAAAAAGGTGGACTTTATTGCCTGAATGGCGTGGCGACGTTTCGGATGTAATATCCTTCCTCTCTCAGGCTTGAGAAAGGATATTACATCCAAAACGTCGCCACGCCATTCAGGCAATAAAGTCCACCTTTTTTTCTAGTTTTTTGTGCTGCTTTCTCTTTTTTACCTTATATTTGGAGACCATTGGATTGCTGGTTGGGAGAGCTTTGCACAACATGTGAGTTTGTATTGGATGCTGTTCCAATTTTTTCCGTATATATATATATATATATATATATATACCGTACTATATAATTGTCTAAGGGTCACTTCCGTCTGTCTGTCTGTCTGTCGGTCATGGAAATCCCAAGTCGCTGATTGGTCGCGGTCAAACCGCCACGACCAATCAGCGACGGGCACAGTGCGGCCGTGAAATGGCCACTCCCTACTCCCCTGCCATCAGTGCCCGCTCCATACTCCCCACCAGTCAGCACTCACACAGGGTTAATGCCAGCGAGACCGCTATATCATCATCTCGCAAGACCGCAATGCACTGTTGGGACCGGAGCGTCGCGAGGAGCATCAGTAAATGCCTGGGCTGGATCCGGGGGCCGACGGAAGGTGAGTATATAACTATTTTTTATTTTAATTATTTTTTTAACAGGGATATGGTGCCCACATTGCTATATACTACGTTGGGCTGTGTTAGATACTGCGTGGGCTGTGTTATATACTACAACTTTGTGCTATATACTATGTGGGCTGTGCTATATACTACGTGGCTGTGGTATATATTTTGTGGCTGGGCAATATACTACATCTCTGTGCTCTATACTATGTGGCCTGGGTTATATACTATATGGGCAGTGTTATATACTACGTCTCTGTGCTATATAGTACGTGGCTGTGCTATATACTACATGGCTGTGCAATATATTACGTGGCTGTGCAATATACTACATGTCTGTGCTATATACTATGTGGCTGGGCAATATACTATGTGGCTGGGCAATATACTATGTGGCTGGGCAATATACTGTGTAGCTGGGCAATATACTACGTGCCTGTGCTATATACTATGTGTCTGTGCTATATACTACGTGGCCAGGAAATATACTATGTGGCTGGGCAATATACTATGGGGCTGGGCAATATACTACGTGTCTGTGCTATTTACTACGTGTGCTGTGCTATATACTACGTGACTGGGCAATATACTACGTGGCTGTGATATATACTACGTGGCTGTGTTATATACTACGTGGGCTGTTTTATATACTAAGTGGCTGTGCTATATACTACATGGGCTGTGTTATATACTATGTGGGCTGTGTTATACGCTACTTGGCTGTGCTATATTTCTCTGCTGTATCTGTGCATCAAGAATCATGGTATGTGTTAAAGAGGGGGGCCCACTCTTTTGCCTGGGGCCCTCAAAAACCTGGAGCCGGCCCTGGCTTCACTGATTGGTTACACCGGGCCACAAACAATCAGCGACAGTCGCAGTCCGCCTGCGAATTGGCGCGGAATTTGAACCACGCTTTGCTAATTGGTCGCGGACGGCCGGCTGAATCCTTTGTATAAATTGTATTATTCTGAAAACTTCATAAATAAACTACATACATATTCTAGAATACCCGATGCGTTCGAATCAGGCCACCATCTAGTATATATATATGTATATATATATATATATATATATATATATATACATATATATATATATATGTATATATATATATATACATACACTGCTCAAAATAATAAAATAATAAAAGGAATACCTAAAAAACAACAGAATATGCCTCCAAGTAAATCAATCTTCTGTGAAATCAAACTGTCCACTTAGGAAGCAACACTGTTTGACAATCAATTTCACATACTGTTGTGCAAATGGAATAGACAACAGATGGAAAATATGGGCAATTATCAAGACACATTCAATAAAGTAGTGATTCTGTAGATGGGGACCGCAGACCACATATCAGTACCAATGCTTTCTGGTTGGTTTTTTGGTCACATTTGAATGTTGGTTGTGCTTTCACACTCGTGGTAGCATGAGACTGACTCTACAACCCACACAAGTGGCTCAGATAGTGCAGCTCATCCAGAATGGCACATCAATGTGAGCTGTGGCAAGAAGGTTTGCTGTGCCTGTCAGCGTAGTGTCCAGAGGCTGGAGGCACTACCAGGAGACAGGCCAGTACACCGGGAGATGGGGAGGGGGCCATAGGAGGGCAACAACCCAGCAGCAGGAATGCTACCTCAGCCTTTGTGCAAGGAGGAACAGGAGGAACACTGCCAGAGCCCTGCAAAATGACCTCCAGCAGGCCACAAATGTGCATGTGTCTGCACAATTGGTTTGAAACCGACTCCATGAGGATGGTCTGAGTGCCCGACTTCCACAGATGGGGGTTGTGCTCACAGCCCAGCACTGTGCAGGACGCTTGGCATTTGCCACAGAACACCAGGATTGGCAAATTTGCTACTGGAGCCCTGTTGCTCTTCACAGATGAAAGCAGGTTCACACTGAGCACATGTGACAGATGAAACAAATTCTGGAGACACCGTGGAGAGCGATCTGCTGCCTGCAACATCCTTCAGCATGACCGGTTTGGCAGTGGGTCGTATCGGTGTGGGGTGGCATTTCTTTGGAGGGCCGCACAGTCCTCCATGTGCTCGCCAGAGGTAGCCTGACTGCCATTAGGTACTGAGATGAGACCCTCAGACCCCTTGTGAGACCATATGCTGGTGTGGTTGGCCCTGGGTTCCTCCTAATGCCAGACAATGCCATACCTCATGTAACTGGGGTATGTCAGCAGTTCTTGCAAGATGAAGGCATTGTAGCTATGGACTGGCCCGCCCATTCCCCACACCTGAATCAGATTGAACACATCTAGGACAAGATGTCTCGCACCATCCACCAAAGTCACGTTGCATCACAGACTGTCCACGAGATAGCAGATGCTTTAGTCTAGGTCTGGGAGGACATCCCTCAGCAGACCATCAGTAGCATGCCCAGGCATTGTAGGGAGGTCATACAGGCACGTGGAGGCCACAAACACTACCGAGCATCATTTCCTTGTCGAGGCATTTCCACTGAAGCTGGATTAGCCTGTAACTTCATTTTCCACTTTGATTTTGAGCATCATTCCAACTCCAGACCTCCGTGGGATATTAGTTGTGATTTACGGTGATCATTTTTACGTTTTATTGTTCTCAACACATTCCACTATCTATATATACAGTGGGGCAAAAAAGTATTTAGTCAGTCAGCAATAGTGCAAGTTCCACCACTTAAAAAGATGAGAGGCATCTGTAATTTACATCATAGGTAGACCTCAACTATGGGAGACAAACTGAGAAAAAAAAATCCAGAAAATCACATTGTCTGTTTTTTTAACATTTTATTTGCATATTATGGTGGAAAATAAGTATTTGGTCAGAAACAAAATTTCATCTCAATACTTTGTAATATATCCTTTGTTGGCAATGACAGAGGTCAAACGTTTTCTGTAAGTCTTCACAAGGTTGCCACACACTGTTGTTGGTATGTTGGCCCATTCCTCCATGCAGATCTCCTCTAGAGCAGTGATGTTTTTGGCTTTTCGCTTGGCAACACGGACTTTCAACTCCCTCCAAAGGTTTTCTATAGGGTTGAGATCTGGAGACTGGCTAGGCCACTCCAGGACCTTGAAATGCTTCTTACGAAGCCACTCCTTCGTTGCCCTGGCGGTGTGCTTTGGATCATTGTCATGTTGAAAGACCCAGCCACGTTTCATCTTCAATGCCCTTGCTGATGGAAGGAGGTTTGCACTCAAAATCTCACGATACATGGCCCCATTCATTCTTTCATGTACCCGGATCAGTCGTCTTGGCCCCTTTGCAGAGAAACAGCCCCAAAGCATGATGTTTCCACCACCATGCTTTACAGTAGGTATGGTGTTTCATGGATGCAACTCAGTATTCTTTTTCCTCCAAACACGACAAGTTGTGTTTCTACCAAACAGTTCCAGTTTGGTTTCATCAGACCATAGGACATTCTCCCAAAACTCCTCTGGATCATCCAAATGCTCTCTAGCAAACTTCAGACGGGCCCGGACATGTACTGGCTTAAGCAGTGGGACACGTCTGGCACTGCAGGATCTGAGTCCATGGTGGCGTAGTGTGTTACTTATGGTAGGCCTTGTTACATTGGTCCCAGCTCTCTGCAGTTCATTCACTAGGTCCCCCCGCGTGGTTCTGGGATTTTTGCTCACCGTTCTTGTGATCATTCTGACCCCACGGGGTGGGATTTTGCGTGGAGCCCCAGATCGAGGGAGATTATCAGTGGTCTTGTATGTCTTCCATTTTCTAATTATTGCTCCCACTGTTGATTTCTTCACTCCAAGCTGGTTGGCTATTGCAGATTCAGTCTTCCCAGCCTGGTGCAGGGCTACAATTTTGTTTCTGGTGTCCTTTGACAGCTCTTTGGTCTTCACCATAGTGGAGTTTGGAGTCAGACTGTTTGAGGGTATGCACAGGTGTCTTTTTATACTGATAACAAGTTTAAACAGGTGCCATTACTACAGGTAATGAGTGGAGGAAAGAGGAGACTCTTAAAGAAGAAGTTACAGCTCTGTGAGAGCCAGAAATCTTGATTGTTTGTTTCTGACCAAATACTTATTTTCCACCATAATATGCAAAAAAAATGTTAAAAAAACAGACAATGTGATTTTCTGGATTTTTTTTTCTCAGTTTGTCTCCCATAGTTGAGGTCTACCTATGATGTAAATTACAGACGCCTCTCATCTTTTTAAGTGGTGGAACTTTCACTATTGCTGACTGACTAAATACTTTTTTGCCCCACTGTATATACAGTGCCTACAAGTAGTATTCAACCCCCTGCAGATTTAGCAGGTTTAATAAGATGCAAATAAGTTAGAGCCTTCAAACTTCAAACAAGAGCAGGATTTATTAACAGATGCATAAATCTTACAAACCAAAAAGTTTTGTTGCTCAGTTAAATTTTTATAAATTTTAAACATAAAAGTGTGGGTCAATTATTATTCAACCCCTAGGTTTAATATTTTGTGGAATAACCTTTGTTTGCAATTGCAGCTAATAATTGTCTGTTATAAGACCTGATCAGGCCGGCACAGGTCTCTGGAGTTATCTTGGCCCACTCCTCCATGCAGATCTTCTCCAAGTTATCTAGATTCTTTGGGTGTCTCATGTGGACTTTAATCTTGAGCTCCTTCCACAAGTTTTCAATTGGTTAAGGTCAGGAGACTGACTAGGCACCTTGATTTTTTGCCTCTTGAACCAGGCCTTGGTTTTCTTGGCTGTGTGCTTTGGGTCGTTGTCTTGTTGGAAGATGAAATGACGACCCATCTTAAGATCCTTGATGGAGGAGCGGAGGTTCTTGGCCAAAATCTCCAGGTAGACCATGCTATCAATCTTCCCATGGATGCGGACCAGATGGCCAGGCCCCTTGGCTGAGAAACAGCCCCACAGCATGATGCCACCACCATGCTTGACTGCAGGGATGGTATTCTTGGGGTCGTATGCAGTGCCATCCAGTCTCCAAACGTCACGTGTGTGGTTGGCACCAAAGATCTCGATCTTGGTCTCATCAGACCAGAGAACCTTGAACCAGTCAGTCTCAGAGTCCTCCAAGTGATCATGAGCAAACTGTAGACGAGCCTTGACATGACACTTTGAAAGTAAAGGTACCTTACGGGCTCGTCTGGAACGGAGACCATTGCGGTGGAGTACGTTACTTATGGTATTGACTGAAACCAATGCCCCCACTGCCATGAGATCTTCCCGGAGCTCCTTCCTTGTTGTCCTTGGGTTAGCCTTGACTCTTCGGACAAGCCTGGCCTCGGCACGGGAGGAAACTTTCAAAGGCTGTCCAGGCCGTGGAAGGCTAACAGTAGATCCATAAGCCTTCCACTTCCGGATGATGCTCCCAACAGTGGAGACAGGTAGGCCCAACTCCTTGGAAAGGGTTTTGTACCCCTTGCCAGCCTTGTGACCCTCCACGATCTTGTCTGTGATGGCTTTGGAATGCTACTTTGTCTTTCCCATGTTGACCATGTATGAGTGCTGTTCACAAGTTTGGGGAGGGTCTTAAATAGTCAGAAAAGGCTGGAAAAAGAGATAATTAATCCAAACATGTGAAGCTCATTGTTCTTTGTGCCTGAACTACTTCTTAATTCTTTAGGGGAACCAAACAGAATTCTGGTGGGTTGAGGGGTTGAATAATAAATGACCCTCTGAAAAGACTTTTCACAATTTAAAAAAAAAATAAACAAAGAAATAACATTCTTTTTTGCTGCAGTGCATTTCACACTTCCAGGCTGATCTACAGTCCAAATGTCACAATGCCAAGTTAATTCCAAATGTGTAAACCTGCTAAATCTGCAGGGGGTTGAATACTACTTGTAGGCACTGTATATATATACCGTATATACTCGAGTATAAGCCGACCCGAGTATAAGCCGACCCCCCTAATTTTGCCACAAAAAACTGGGAAAACTTATTGACTCGAGTATAAGCCTAGGGTGGAAATGCAGCATTTACCGGTGAATTTCAAAAATAAAAATAGATCATTATTTCCCCATAGCTGTGCCATATAGTGCTCTGCACCGTTCATTATTTCCCCATAGGTGTGAACCATATAGTGCTCTGCACCGTTCATTGTGCCCCCTAGCTGTGCCATATACGGTGCTCTGCACCGTTCATTGTGCCCCCTAGCTGTGCCATATACGGTGCTCTGCACCGTTCACTGTGCCCCATAGATGTGCCATATACGGTGCTCTGCACCGTTCACTGTGCCCCATAGCTGTGCTGTGCCATATACGGTGCTCTGCACCGTTCACTGTGCCCCATAGCTGTGCCATATACGGTGCTCTGCACTGTTCACTGTGCCCCATAGCTGTGCTGTGCCATATACGGTGCTCTGCACCGTTCACTGTGCCCCATAGCTGTGCTGTGCCATATACGGTGCTCTGCACCGTTCACTGTGCCCCATAGCTGTGCTGTGCCATATACGGTGCTCTGCACCGTTCACTGTGCCCCATAGCTGTGCTGTGCCATATACGGTGCTCTGCACCGTTCACTGTGCCCCATAGCTGTGCTGTGCCATATACGGTGCTCTGCACCGTTCACTGTGCCCCATAGCTGTGCTGTGCCATATACGGTGCTCTGCACCGTTCACTGTGCCCCATAGCTGTGCTGTGCCATATACGGTGCTCTGCACCGTTCACTGTGCCCCATAGCTGTGCTGTGCCATATACGGTGCTCTGCACCGTTCACTGTGCCCCATAGCTGTGCTGTGCCATATACGGTGCTCTGCACCGTTCACTGTGCCCCATAGCTGTGCTGTGCCATATACGGTGCTCTGCACCGTTCACTGTGCCCCATAGCTGTGCTGTGCCATATACGGTGCTCTGCACCGTTCACTGTGCCCCATAGATGTTCCACATAAATTTGTGCCGCCGCTGCCGCAATAAAGAAAAAAAAACACATACTCACCTCCCTTGATTGCAGCTCCCGGCGTCTCGTTCCGGCGCCTCCATCTTCCCGGCGTCTCTGCTCTGACTGATCAGGCAGAGGGCGCCGCGCACACTATATGCGTCATCGCGCCCTCTGCCTGAACAGTCAGAGAGCAGAGACGCCGGGAAGATGGAGGCGCCGGCCGGGAAGATGGATCGGCGCCCGGCGGCTGGAACGAGGACAGGTGAATATGCTATACTTACCTAGTCCTGGCGATCCTCGCGCTGTCCCCTCCTGTCTTCGGTGCCGCAGCTTCTTTCTCTATCAGCGGTCACCGGCACCGCTGATTAGAGAAATGAATAAGCGGCTCCGCCCCTATGGGAGGTGGAGCCGCTTATTCATGTCTGTAATGAGCGGTCCCACGTGACCGCTGAAGAGGGGAAGAAGCTGCAGCGCCGAAGCCCGTGGGACGGCAGGGACAGCGCGAGGATCGCTGGGACTAGGTGAGTATACCCCAGCGCCCTCAGCCCCTCACCTGCCGACCCCACCGCTACCGTGACTCGAGTATAAGCCGAGGGGGGCACTTTCAGCCCAAAAATTTGGGCTGAAAATCTCGGCTTATACTCGAGTATATACGGTATATATATAATTGTCTAAGGGGTGTTTCCGTCTGTTTGTGTGTAACTGAAAACCCGCGTCGCTGATTGGTTGCAGCTGCGAATTCACCCTTCCCTACTCCCCTCCAGTCAGTGCCCCTTCCTTACTCCCCAGTCAGTGCCCCATAGCGGTTTAGCAGTCCGTTAAACGGACTGCTTTACACCGAGGCATAACGCGGTGTAACGCAGTCTGTTAACGCTGCCTATGCATCAATAGTAAAATGATCTAAAGTTAAAAATAATTAAAAAAATAAAAAATCATTATATTCTCACCTTCCGGTGCCTTTCCCGCTCCTCGCGACGCTCCGGTCCCAAGAATGCATTGCGGTAATGACCGGAGATGACGTAGCAGTCTCGCTACATCATCACGTATTTTTGCCGCAATGCATTCTTGGGACCGGAGCATCGCGAGGAGCATCGCTAAACGCCTGGGCTGAATTCGGGGGCAGCCGGAAGGTGAGTATGTAACTATTTTTTATTTTAATTCTTTTTTAACAGGGATATGGTACCCACATTGCTATATACTACGTGGCCTGTGTTATATACTACGTGGGCTGTGTTACATACTGCATGGGCTGTGTTATATACTGCGTGGCCTGTGTTATATACTACGTCTGTGTGCTATATGCTATGTGGGTAGTGTTATAAACTATGTGGGCTGTGTTATATACTGCGTGGCCTGTGTTATATACTACATCTCTGTGCTATATACTACCTGGGCTGTGCTATATACTACATGGCTGTGCAATATGCTATGTGGCTGTGTTATATACTGCATGGGCTGTGTAATATACTGCGTGGCCTGTGTTATATACTACATCTCTGTGCTATATACTACGTGGGCTGTGCTATATACTACGTGGCTGTGCAATATACTACGTGGCTGTGTTATATACTGCATGGGCTGTGTTATATACACCGAGGCCTGTGTTATATATTACGTATCTGTGCTATATACTACATGGGCTGTGCTATATACTTTGTGGGCTGTGTTTTATATTACGTGGCTGTGCTATATACTATGTGGCTGTGCTATATACTACGTGACTATGGAATATATTACGTGGCTGGGCAATATACTACGTGGCTGTGCTATATACTACGTGGCTGTGCTATATACTACGTGGCCTGTGTTATATACCACGTGGGCTATGTTATATACTACATGGGCTGTGTTATATTCTGCTTGGGCTGTGCTATATGCTACTATACATATATACATATTCTAGAATACCCGATGCGTTAGAATCGGGCCACCATCTAGTGTAATGAATAAAGATTTAAAACTGGGATATTTCATTCGTTGATATCTAAGATGTGGGATTTAAGTGTTCCCTTTATTTTTTTGAGCAGTGTATATATATAAATATACGGTATATAGCACCCAGAAATAATAAAGGCATTTAAAAAAGCAGATAAACTAAAGCAAGGAAATAAAAATAATAAAATGAATTAATTAAATAATTAAACTACTGAAATGATATATTAAAGAATAAGAAGGGGATACACTGCGCACGATAAATAATGAATGAAAAAATGTAAAAATTGACCTTCTGAACCTGGAAAAGAAAAAAAAACTATTTCCGTAAAATATAGTAAACATTAGAGCCCTATCCTCATATAACGGGGCTACATTTTTCCATATTAATAGGTTAAAAATGTATACATTAATATAAAGCACTGCAAACAATAGATGCACAAACATAAGACATGTGTAGTGTTTCATGGGTAAAATGATTGGGCTTATAACCAGTTGATCTTGCTAGCGGAAGCCTAAATCTTGTTTTAATGAAGTTGATAGATGAAAAGAAATCCAGAGTGCGGCATATAGAAGTCAAGTCTTGTTCTGATTAAGTTCTCTGTACCAAGCTTTTTATCCCCTTGCTTTCTCCACATGGGTCTCATTAGTGATCCATTATGCATTCACTGTGGTGAACATATATCATTTTTTTTTCTCTCTTCGTATTGACTGGCTTCCTCAGCAGCAGACCCCTCTCAACATCATTTTAGGCAAATGGGACTTTTCCTACAAATTGTCATATTTCCATAAGTTCAACAAAACTATTTTTTCTCTTTCCGTCTCCTCCAGTTGTGAGTCCCAAGGCTGTTTAGCTAACAATGTGTGTGGCGTCTGGGGACTCTCCAAGTCACATGAGAGTTTAGACTTGGCCTATATATAATACTTTTTCAATGTGTATTGAAATGTGTGGTGAAACCAAGATATTTTTGGTAAATACTGAATCACTACACCATAAGTAGCTGATTAATCATTTGGTTTCTATTATAATGAAGGTGTTCTGTAGCAAAATGTCTAATTGGTGACACTTCACAAAGGTCTGACTGCTGGTTTTTCATTCTTCCCCTTCAAGAAGACCATGCGTCGGCAAAGCTCAAAGTGCTCAAAGTGCTCAAAGTGATCGCACATCAGAGGACAGAGAAAGGGGGTCCCAGATAGCCCCCCGATACTCACCTATCTCCCCCGGTGCTCCTCGTGGCTCCCGGTGGGCGCCGCCATCTTTAAAATGGCGGGCGCATGCGCAGTGCGCCCACCGGCCGGCCCCGGGAGAATCTTTGGGGTCTCGGCTACCCCAGAGCATGATCGGGGTCAGTTTTACCGACCCCTGTTTTGCGATCGCCGGTAATTAACTGTTTACCGGCGACCGCAAAAAAAAAAAAAAGTCAAAGTGTAATTCTCTGTGCTCTGATGTGATCGCACATCAGAGGACAGAGAAATAGGGGGATTCGGGGACCCTGCCATACTCACCTGTGTCCCTGGGTCCTCCTGCTGCTCCTCCTGGCCGCCGACAAAAGAAAATGGCGGGCGCATGCGCAGTGCGCTCACCATCTGTCTCCATCGGCCGGCCGGCAGGAGAACAGCAGTTGGTGTTAGGGTTAGGTGTTATGCCTAGATAATTCAGTACCACAATGGACATAAAAGTCAGAGCACATACAGTGATCTGACAATAACCCAAAAAACATAGAACGAGCTCTGAGACGTGGGAACTCTGCTGACCGCAATCCCTAATCCTCTCAAACCACAATAGAGGCAGCCGTGGATTGCACCTAACGCTCCCTATGCAACTCGGCACAGCCTGAGAAACTAGCTAGCCTGAAGATAGAAAATAAGCCTACCTTGCCTCAGAGAAATACCCCAAAGGAAAAGGCAGCCCCCACATATAATGACTGTGAGTTAGATGAAATGACAAACGTAGAGATGAAATAGATTTAGCAAAGTGAGGCCCGACTTACTAAACAGAGCGAGGATAGGAAAGGTAACTTTGCGGTCAACACAAAACCCTACAAAGAACCACGCAAAGGGGGCAAAAAGACCCTCCGTACCGAACTAACGGCACGGAGGTACACCCTCTGCGTCCCAGAGCTTCCAGCTAGCAAGGAAAAACAAATAGACAAGCCGGACAGAAAAAAACAGCAAACAAAATAGCAAAGCAGAACTAAGCTATGCAGAGCAGCAGGCCACAGGAACGATCCAGGAGGAAACAGGTCCAATACTAGAACATTGACTGGAGGCCAGGATCAAAGCACCAGGTGGAGTTAAATAGAGCAGCACCTAACGACTTCACCACATCACCTGAGGAAGGAAACTCAGAAGCCGCAGTACCACTCTCCTCCACTAACGGAAGCTCACAGAGAGAATCAGCCGAAGTACCACTTGTGACCACAGGAGGGAGCTCTGCCACAGAATTCACAACAGTACCCTCCCCTTGAGGAAGGGTCACCGAACCCTCACCAGAGCCCCCGGGACGACCAGGATGAGCCATATGAAAGGCACGAACAAGATCGGGAGCATGGACATCAGAGGCAAAGACCCAGGAATTATCTTCCTGAGCATAACCCTTCCACTTAACCAGATACTGGAGTTTCCGTCTTGAAAGACGAGAATCTAAAATCTTCTCCACAATATACTCCAACTCCCCCTCCACCAAAACCGGGGCAGGAGGATCAACAGATGGAACCATAGGTGCCACGTATCTCCGCAACAATGACCTATGGAATACGTTATGTATGGAAAAAGAATCTGGAAGGGTCAGACGAAAAGACACAGGATTAAGAACCTCAGAAATCCTATATGGACCAATGAAACGAGGTTTAAACTTAGGAGAGGAAACCTTCATAGGAATATGACGAGAAGATAACCAAACCAAATCCCCAACACGAAGTCGGGGACCCACATAGCGTCTGCGATTAGCGAAACGTTGAGCCTTCTCCTGGGACAAGGTCAAATTGTCCACTACATGAGTCCAAATCTGCTGCAACCTGTCCACCACAGTATCCACACCAGGACAGTCCGAAGACTCAACCTGCCCTGAAGAGAAACGAGGATGGAACCCAAAGTTGCAGAAAAACGGCGAAACCAAGGTAGCCGAGCTGGCCCGATTATTAAGGGCGAACTCAGCCAAAGGCAAAAAGGACACCCAGTCATCCTGATCAGCAGAAACAAAGCATCTCAGATATGTTTCCAAGGTCTGATTGGTTCGTTCGGTCTGGCCATTAGTCTGAGGATGGAAAGCCGAGGAAAAAGACAAGTCAATGCCCATCCTACCTCAAAAGGCTCGCCAAAACCTCGAAACAAACTGGGAACCTCTGTCAGAAACGATATTCTCTGGAATGCCATGTAAACGAACCACATGCTGGAAGAACAATGGCACCAAATCAGAGGAGGAAGGTAATTTAGACAAGGGTACCAAATGGACCATCTTAGAGAAGCGATCACAGACCACCCAAATGACTGACATCTTTTGAGAGACGGGAAGATCTGAAATAAAATCCATAGAGATATGTGTCCAAGGCCTCTTCGGGACCGGCAAGGGCAAAAGCAACCCACTGGCACGAGAACAGCAGGGCTTAGCCCGAGCACAAATCCCACAGGACTGCACAAAAGAACGCACATCCCGCGATAGAGATGGCCACCAAAAGGATCTAGCCACCAACTCTCTGGTACCACAGATTCCAGGATGACCAGCCAAAACCGAACAATGAACCTCAGAGATAACTTTATTCGTCCACCTATCAGGGACAAACAGTTTCTCCGCTGGGCAACGATCAGGTTTATTAGCCTGAAATTTTTGCAGCACCCGCCGCAAATCAGGGGAGATGGCAGACACAATTACTCCCTCTTTGAGGATACCCGCCGGCTCAGATAAACCCGGAGAGTCGGGCACAAAACTCCTAGACAGAGCATCCGCCTTCACATTTTTAGAGCCCGGAAGGTACGAAACCACAAAGTCAAAACGGGCAAATAACAGCGACCAACGAGCCTGTCTGGGATTCAGCCGCTTGGCAGACTCGAGATAAGTCAAGTTCTTATGATCAGTCAAGACCACGACGAGATGCTTAGCTCCTTCAAGCCAATGATGCCACTCCTCGAATGCCCACTTCATGGCCAGCAACTCTCGATTGCCCACATCATAATTTCGCTCAGCAGGCGAAAACTTCCTAGAAAAGAAGGCGCATGGTTTCATCACCGAGCAATCAGAACTTCTCTGCGACAAAACAGCCCCTGCTCCAATCTCAGAAGCATCAACCTCGACCTGGAATGGAAGCGAAACATCTGGTTGACACAACACAGGGGCAGAAGAAAAACGACGCTTCAACTCTTGAAAAGCCTCCACAGCAGCAGAAGACCAATTGACCACATCAGCACCCTTCTTGGTCAAATCGGTCAATGGTTTAGCAATACTAGAAAAATTGCAGATGAAGCGACGATAAAAATTAGCAAAGCCCAGGAACTTTTACAGACTTTTCAGAGATGTCGGCTGAGTCCAATCATGGATGGCTTGGACCTTAACAGGGTCCATCTCGATGGTAGAAGGGGAAAAGATGAACCCCAAAAATGAAACCTTCTGAACACCAAAGAGACACTTTGATCCCTTCACAAACAAAGAATTAGCACGCAGGACCTGAAACACCGTTCTGACCTGCTTCACATGAGATTCCCAATCATCCGAGAAGATCAAAATGTCATCCAAGTACACAATCAGGAATTTATCCAGGTACTCTCGGAAGATGTCATGCATAAAGGACTCAAACACTGATGGAGCATTGGCAAGTCCGAATGGCATTACTAGATACTCAAAATGGCCTTCGGGCGTATTAAATGCAGTTTTCCATTCATCGCCTCACTTAATACGCACAAGATTATACGCACCACGAAGATCTATCTTGGTGAACCAACTGGCCCCCTTAATCCGAGCAAACAAATCAGATAACAACGGCAAGGGGTACTGAAATTTTACCGTGAACATATTTAGAAGGCGGTAATCTATACAAGGTCTCAGCGAACCATCCTTCTTGGCTACAAAAAAGAACTCAGCTCCTAATGGTGACGATGATGGGCGAATATGCCCCTTCTCCAAGGACTCCTTCACATAACTCCGCATAGCGGCGTGCTCAGGCACAGACAAATTAAACAGTCGACCTTTTGGGAATTTACTACCAGGAATCAAATCGATAGCACAATCACAATCCCTATGTGGAGGTAGGGTATCGGACTTGGGCTCATCAAATACATCCCGGTAATCAGACAAGAACTCTGGAACCTCAGAAGGGGTGGATGACGAAATAGTCAGAAATGGGACATCACCATGTACCCCCTGACAACCCCAGCTGGACACAGACATGGATTTCCAATCTAATACTGGATTATGGACTTGTAGCCATAGCAACCCCAACACGACCACATCATGCAGATTATGCAACACCAGAAAGCGAATAACCTCCTGATGTGCAGGAGCCATGCACATGGTCAGCTGGGTCCAGTACTGAGGCTTATTCTTGGCCAAAGGCGTAGCATCAATTCCTCTCAATGGAATAGGACACTGCAAGGGCTCCAAGAAAAACCCACAACGCCTAGCATACTCCAAGTCCATCAAATTCAGGGCAGCGCCTGAATCCACAAATGCCATGACAGAATACGATGACAAAGAGCAGATCAAGGTAATGGACAAAAAAAATTTTGACTGTACCGTACCAATGGTGGCAGACCTAGCGAACCGCTTAGTGCGCTTAGGACAATCAGAGATAGCATGAGTGGAATCACCACAGTAGAAACACAGCCCATTCAGACGTCTGTGTTCTTGCCGTTCAACTCTGGTCAAAGTCCTATCGCACTGCATAGGCTCAGGTTTAAGCTCAGGTAATACCGCCAAATGGTGCACAGATTTACGCTCACGCAAGCATCGACCGATCTGAATAGCCAAAGACATAGACTCATTTAAACCAGCAGGCACAGGAAATCCCACCATGACATCCTTAAGGGCTTCAGAGAGACCCTTTCTGAAAATAGCTGCGAGCGCACCTTCATTCCATTGAGTGAGTACGGACCACTTTCTAAATTTCTGACAATATACCTCTATATCATCCTGAGCCTGACACAGAGCCAGCAAATTCTTCTCTGCCTGATCCACTGAATTAGGTTCATCGTACAGCAATCCGAGCGCCAGGAAAAACGCATCGATATTACTTAATGCAGGATCTCCTGGCGCAAGAGAAAATGCCCAGTCCTGAGGGTCGCCACGTAAAAAAGAAATAATGATCAAAACTTGTTGAACTGGGTCACCAGAGGAGCGAGGTTTCAAGGCCAGAAATAGTTTGCAATTATTTTTGAAACTCAGAAATTTAGTTCTATCTCCAAAAAACAAATCAGGAATAGGAATTCTTGGTTCTAACATAGATTTCTGATCAATAGTGTCTTGAATCTTTTGTACTCGTGCTGAGAGCTGATCCACACATGAAGACAGACCTTTAATGTCCATCGCTACACCTGTGTACTGAACCACCCAAATGTCTAGGGGAAAAAAAAGGCAAAACACAGTGCAGAGAAAAAAAAATGGTCTCAGAACTTCTTTTTTCCCTCTATTGAGAATCATTAGTACTTTTGGCCTCCAGTACTGTTATGCTGAGATAATTCAGTACCACAATGGACATAAAAGTCAGAGCACATACAGTGATCTGACAATAACCCAAAAAACATAGAACGAGCTCTGAGACGTGGGAACTCTGCTGACCGCAATCCCTAATCCTCTCAAACCACAATAGAGGCAGCCGTGGATTGCGCCTAACGCTCCCTATGCAACTCGGCACAGCCTGAGAAACTAGCTAGCCTGAAGATAGAAAATAAGCCTACCTTGCCTCAGAGAAATACCCCAAAGGAAAAGGCAGCCCCCACATATAATGACTGTGAGTTAGATGAAAAGACAAACGTAGAGATGAAATAGATTTAGCAAAGTGAGGCCCGACTTACTAAACAGAGCGAGGATAGGAAAGGTAACTTTACGGTCAACACAAAACCCTACAAAGAACCACGCAAAGGGGGCAAAAAGACCCTCCGTACCGAACTAACGGCACGGAGGTACACCCTCTGCGTCCCAGAGCTTCCAGCTAGCAAGGAAAAACAAATAGACAAGCTGGACAGAAAAAAACAGCAAACAAAATAGCAAAGCAGAACTAAGCTATGCAGAGCAGCAGGCCACAGGAACGATCCAGGAGGAAACAGGTCCAATACTAGAACATTGACTGGAGGCCAGGATCAAAGCACCAGGTGGAGTTAAATAGAGCAGCACCTAACGACTTCACCACATCACCTGAGGAAGGAAACTCAGAAGCCGCAGTACCACTCTCCTCCACTAACGGAAACTCACAGAGAGAATCAGCCGAAGTACCACTTGTGACCACAGGAGGGAGCTCTGCCACAGAATTCACAACAGTTAGGGCTAGGGTTATGGCTAGGGTTAGGGTTAGGGCTAGGATTAGGGTTAGGATTAGGGCTAGGATTAGGGCTAGGGTTAGGGCTAGGGTTAGGGTTAGGGCTAGGGTTAGGGCTAGGGTTAGGGTTAGGGCTAGGGTTAGGGTTAGGGTTAGGGCTAGGGTTAAAGCTAGGGCTAGGGTTAGGGCTAGGGTTAGGGCTAGGGTTAGGGCTAGGGTTAGGGTTAGGGTTATGGCTAGTATTAAGATTAGGGTTAGGGTTAGGGCTAGGGTTAGGGCTAGGGTTAGGGCTAGAGTTAGGGTAAGGGCTAGGGTTAGGGTGAGGGTTAGGGTTAGGGTTAGGGCTAGGATTAGGGTTAGGGTTAGGGCTAGGGTTAGGGCTAGGGTTAGGGTTATGGCTAGGGTTAGGGTTAGGCCTAGTGTTAGGGCTAGGGTTAGGGCTAGGGTTAGGGCTAGGGTTAGGGTTAGGGCTAGGGCTAGGGTTAGGGCTAGGGTTAGGGCTAGGGTTAGGGCTAGGGCTAGGGTTAGGGCTAGGGCTAGGGTTAGGGCTAGGGTTAGGGCTAAGGCTAGGGTTAGGGCTAGGGTTAGGGTTCTTTCACACTTACGTCGGTACGGGGCCGTCGCAATGCGTCGGCCCGACATACCAACGCACGTTGTGAAAATTGTGCACAACGTGGGCAGCGGATGTAGTTTTTCAACGCATCCGCTGCCCAATCTATGTCCTGGGGAGGAGGGGGCGGAGTTACGGCTACGCATGTGCGGTCAGAAATGGCGGACGCGACATACAAAAAAACGTTACATTGAACGTTTTTTGTGCCGACGGTCCGCCAAATCACAACTGATCCAGTGCACGACGGACGCGACGTGTGGCCATCCGTCACGATCCGTCGGCAATACAAGTCTATGGGCAAAAAACGCATCCTGCGGGCACATTTTTAGGATCCGTTTTTTGTCCAAAACAACGGATTGCGACGGATGCCAAACGACGCAAGTGTGAAAGTAGCTTTAGGGTTAGGGTTGGGGCTAAAGTTAGGGCTAGGGTTGGGGCTAAAGTTAGGGTTAGATTAGGGGTTAGGGTTTGGATTAGAGTTGGCATTAGGGTTAGGGTTGGCATTAGGGTTACGCTTGGGATTAGGGTAAGGTTTGGGATTAGGGTTAAGGTTAGGGTTGTGATTAGGGGTGTATTGGGATTAGGCTTAGGTTTGAGGTTAGGGTTGAGATTAGGATTAGGGTTGTATTGGAATTAGGGTTTTGATTAGCGTTATGTTTAGGGTTGACATTAGGGTTGTTTTGGGGTAAGGGTTGTGATTATCGTTAGGGTTAGTGATTAGGATTATGGATTGGGTTAGGATTAGGGTTAGGGGTGTGTTGGGGTTAGGGTTGGAGCTAGAATTAGGGGGTTTCCACTGTTTAGTTACATCAGGGGGTCTCCAAACACGACAGCCAATTTTGCGCTCAAAAAGTCAAATGGTGCTCCCTCCCTTCTGAGCTCTGCCGTGCACCCAAACAGTGGGTTACCCCCACATATGGGGCATCAGCGTACTCGGGATAAATTGGACAACAACTTTTGGGGTCCAATTTCTCCTGTTACCCTTGTGAAAATAAAAACTTGGGGGCTACAAAATCTTTTTTGTGGAAAAAAAAATATTTTTTCATTTTGACGACTCTGCATTCTAAACTTCTGTCAAGCACTTGGGCATTCAAAGTTCTCACCACACATCTAGATAAGTTCCTTGGGGGGTCTAGTTTCCAAAATGGGGTCACTTGTGGGGGGTTACTACTGTTTAGGTACATCAGGGGCTCTGCAAACGCAACATAACGCCCACAGACCATTCTATCTAAGTCTGCATTCCAAAACGGCGCTCCTTCCCTTCCGAGCTCTGCCGTGCGCCCAAACAGTGGTTTACCCCCACATATGGGGCATCAGCATACTCGGGATAAATTGGACAACAACTTTTCGGGTCCAATTTCTCCTGTTACCCTTGTGAAAATAAAAACTTGGGGGCTACAAAATCTTTTTTGTGGAAAAATTTTTTTTTTTATTTTCACGACTCTGCATTCTAAACTTCTGTGAAGCACTTGGGCATTCAAAGTTCTCACCACACATCTAGATAAGTTCCTTGGGGGGTCTAGTTTCCAAAATGGGGTCACTTGTGGGGGGTTACTACTGTTTAGGTACATTAGGGGCTCTGCAAACGCAACATAATGCCCACAGACCATTCTATCTAAGTCTGCATTCCAAAACGGCGCTCCTTCCCTTCCGAGCTCTGCCGTGCGCCCAAACAGTGGTTTACTCCCACATATGGGGCATCAGCATACTCGGGATAAATTGGACAACAACTTTTGGGGTCCAATTTCTCCTGCTACCCTTGTGAAAATAAAAACTTGGGGGCTACAAAATCTTTTTTGTGGAAAAAAAAATATTTTTTTATTTTCACGACTCTGCATTCTAAACTTTTGTGAAGCACTTGGGCATTCAAAGTTCTCACCACACATCTAGATAAGTTCCATGGGGGGTCTAGTTTCCAAAATGGGGTCACTTCCAGATAATTCTACATTGAAAAAGTAAAACGGCACTCCTTCTCTTCCAAGCTCTGCGGTGCGCCCAAACAGTGGTTTACCCCCACATATTGGGTATCGACGTACTCAGGAGAAATTGCACTACAAATTTTGTGGTCTAATTTCTCCTGTTACCCTTGAGAAAATAAAAATTTGGGGGCAAAAAGATCATTTTTGTAGAAAAAATGTGATTTTTTTATTTTCACGGCTCAACGTTATAAACTTCTGTGAAGCTCTTGGGGGTTCAAAGTGCTCACCACACATCTAGATAAGTTCCTTAAGGGTCTAGTTTACAAAATGGTGTCACTTGTGGGGGGTTTCCACTGTTTAGGCACATCAGGGGCTCTCTAAACGTGACATGGCGTCCGATCTCAATTCCTGCCAATTCTGCATTGAAAAAGTCAAACGGCGCTCCGTCACTTCCAAGTTCTGCGGTGCGCCCAAACAGTGGTTTACCCCCACATATGGGGTATTGGCATATTCAGGAGAAATTGCATAACAAAATTTATGGTTACATTTCTGTTTTTACACTTGTGAAAATAAAAAAAATGGTTCTGAATTAAAATGTTTGCAAAAAAAAAGTTAAATGTTAATTTTTTCCTTCCACATTGTTTCAGTTCCTGTGAAGCAAGTAAAGGGTTAATAAACTTCTTGAATGTGGTTTTGAGCACCTTGAGGGGTGTAGTTTTTAGAATGGTGTCACACTTGGTTATTTTCTATCATATGACCCCTCAAAATGACTTCAAATGTGATGTGGTCCCTAAAAAAAAAAGGTGTTGTAAAAATGAGAAATTGCTGGTCAACTTTTAACCCTTATAACTCCCTAACAAAAAAAAATTTTGTTTCCAAAATTGTGCTGATGTAAAGTAGACATGTGGGAAATGTTATTTTTTAACTATTTTTTGTGACATATCTCTCTGATTTAAGGGCATAAAAATACAAATTTTGAAAATTGCAAAATTTTAAAAATTTTCGCCATATTTCCATTTTTTTCATAAATAATCGCAAGTAATATCGAAGAAATGTTACCACTAACATGAAGTAATATATGTCATGAAAAAACCATCTCAGAATCAGCGGGATCAGTTGAAGCGTTCCAGAGTTATAACCTCATAAAGTGACAGTGGTCAGAATTGCAAAAATTGGCTCGGTCATTAAGTACCAAATTGGCTCTGTCACTAAGGGGTTAAGCAAGAAAGTTATTAATTGCTGTCTGTTATGTTGCTCACAGATCGTCATGGGTCTGACCCCTGGTCACCCATAGGCAAGTGTCAAAGTAGTCAGACAGGCTATTGGTGGAATATGCTAGCAGTATGCCACTGATGTCTATGATGAGTCAACCCCTTATTTTATTTTGCAGTATCTGTTACTGTTTTTACTACTTATTTAGATTTTTTTCTGTATATTAGACACAAAGTTTCTATTTTTGGTATAATTTTATTTTACATACAATCAATGGTGCTAAAACTCATAGCCCCAATGCAATCTCCAACAGGATCTTTTGAGCCCCGAAGGCTCCAAGTCCTGGGTGCAACTGGAACCCCTGCACCCATTATACTTATGTAACACCCCAGGGTCCTGGTTGTTACAGTGGCATTGCTTTCCTCACGGGGAGAGTGATGTCACGCTTGGAAGCGAGCGAGGATCTTCTTTATCAGGTAAACACAAGCATACAATATGTTCACACTCCAGGCCAAAAGGGGAGCTCTGATCCAGCTTGTGGGTAGCACCCCTATATATATTCTAGCTGGAAGGAAAGTTAGTCAGGTCCTGTCAGAGAGATAGAGAGGAGAGAGAAAGATGGAAGGACTAAATGGGCCATGCAGCCAAGAGTGTGCTGCAGCTCCTGGACAGAGAGAGCATAGAAGGAAGAACACATTGTAGAGAGCATGCAGGAGAGCGAAGCAAAGGAGAGTGACACCTGGGGAGGACAGCTGTGATTGGGCTACCTCCCTGCAGAGCGCAGATTCCCGTAGCCGGAAGACCGAGGTTGTGTCAGACTCCAGGAGGCATAGGAGAAACCAGCAGGATAGCTGAACTACACATCACCTATCCGTCCTAATACCCAGGAGACACAGTGGTGCATAGAGCCCTGGTCATGATAGAGACCCTGTAAAAAGGCTCAAGCCACCTGTCATATGGGTTAGTGTCCCACCTTTTTGGAGGACGAAGAGAACAGTGAGTACCTTGACAGAAACCACAGGCAGCAAGGGATTGCACCACAGCGCTAGTAGGAAGGCTTTCAACTCCACCTGGTAAAGGGGACTCTGAACTTGCTTCCAAGCCGGCTGTACCCTGCCTGTACTTGTAATCCGGGACCCTGGATTGTGGCAGCCTGAAGTCTTCAGTAAACCAGGTAAAGAGACTGCAAACCTGTGTCCTCCCTTTCTTCATACACTACCCACCATCTCCATCTACACACCGGGAGCCCTGGGGACCCAAATTCACCTGTGAGAAGTTAACCATCTTAGCTGCCATAACATCACCCCTGTGGACCCCTTTAAGCAGCGCCGGTCCCCACTGACCGAATGCCACAGGTGGCATCATGAACACAAACTTTATTCAAAACCCCTTTAAGGACATTCCCTTTAACATGGGCACCCAGGGCCATGGACTGGGTTGCCGACACCGTGACATGCCCCTTTGAGTACCGGACCTGGTACCGAGTACCCCACGGCCCTGACAGGCGTTCCACTTTTACCCCGGAATACTATTACATAAAATATATTTTTTATTTTATTCTTTGGTATAAATTGACTTTATTCTACGGTGGTTATCAATTCTGTGATATAATTAATCCTGTATATAGTAATCTATTTATTTTTATACGAAAATATTTTGTTTTAAATTACCGTATATACTCGAGTATAAGCTGAGATTTTCAGCCCATTTTTTTGGGCTGAAAGTCCCCCTCTCGGCTTATACTCGAGTCATACCCAGGGGTCGGCAGGGGAGGGGGAGCGGGGGCTGTATAATTATACTCACCTGCTCCTGGCGCGGTCTCTGCAGGTCCCTGCTTCCCTGGCGCTGCAGCTTCATCCTGTACTGAGCGGTCACATGGTACCGCTCATTACAGTAATAAATATGCGGCTCCACCTCCCATAGGGGTGGAGCCGCATATTCATTACTGTAATGAGCGGTAACGGTGCCAGGAACAGGTGAGTATGCCCTGGGCAGTGCGCAATATTCACCTGCTCCTCGTTCCACCGTCGGCGCCGCTGTGTCTTCCGCAGTGACGCTCAGGTCAGAGGGCGCGGTGCTGCGATTGGTGCGCGCCGCCCTCTTCCTGAACGTCGGTGCAGAGGATGGGGAAGACACAGCGGCGGTCAGCAGTGGAATGGGGAGCAGGTGACTATACCAAGTGCCGGGGCCGGAGAGGTGAGTATGTATTTTTTTTATTTTTTTTAATCGCAGCAACAGCATATGGGGCAAATATCTGTATGGAGCATCTTATGTGGCCATGTGCAGCATTATATGGGGGAAAAATCTGTATGGGGCATCTTATGTGGCCATGTGCAGCATTATATGGGGGCAAATATCTGTATGGGGCATCTTATGAGGCCATGTGCAGCCTATATGGGGGCAAATATCTGTATGGGGCATCTTATGTGGCCATGTGCAGCATTACATTGGGCAAATATCTGTATGGGGCATCTTATGTGGTCATGTGCAGTATTATATGGGGGCAAATATCTGTATGCGGCATCTTATGTGGCCATGTGCAGCATTATATGGGGGCAAATATCTGTATGGGACATCTTATGTGGCCATGTGCAGCATGATATGGGGCAAATATCTGTATGGGGCATCTTATGTGGCCATGTGGAGCATTATATGGGGGCAAATATCTGTATGGGGCATCTTATTATTATTATTATTATTATTTATTGTTATAGCGCCATTTATTCCATGGCGCTTTACACGTGATGAGGGGTATACATAATAAAAACAAGTACAATAATCTTAAACAATACAAGTCATAACTGGTACAGGAGGAATGAGGACCCTGCCCGCGAAGGCTCACAATCTACAAATGTGGCCATGTGCAGCCTATATGGGGGCAAATATCTGTATGGGGCATCTTATGTGGCCATGTTCAGCATTACATCGGGCAAATATCTGTATGGTGCATCTTATGTGGCCATGTGCAGCATTATATGGGGGCAAATATCTGTATGGGGCATCTTATGTGGCCATGTGCAGCATTATATGGGGCAAATATCTGTATGGGGCATCTTATGTGGCCATGTGGAGCACTACATGGGGGCAAATGTCTGTATGGGACATCTTATGTGGCCATGTGCAGCATTATATGGGGCAAATATCTGTATGGGGCATCTTATGTGGCCATGTGCAGCATTATATATGGGGGCAAATATCTGTATAGGGCATCTTATGTGGCCATGTACAGCATTATATGGGGGCAAATATCTGTATGGGGCATCTTATGTGGCCATGTGCAGCATTATATGGGGGCAAATATCTGTATGGGACATCTTATGTGGCCATGTGCAGCATGATATGGGGCAAATATCTGTATGGGGCATCTTATGTGGCCATGTGCAGCATGATATGGGGGCAAATATCTGTATGGGGCATCTGTATGGGGCCATGTGCAGCATTATATGGGGCCATGTGCAGCATGATATGGGGGCAAATATCTGTATGGAGCATCTTATGGAGCCATAATCCACATTTGTGGAGCATTATACGGGGCAAATATCTGTATGGAGCATCTTATGTGGCCATGTGCAGCACTATATGGGGGCAAATATCTGTATGGGGCATCTTATGTGGCCATGTGCAGCATTATATGGGGCAGTTATCTCTATGGAGCATCTTATGGGGCCATGTGCAGCATTATATGGGGCAAATATCTGTATGGAGCATCTTATGGAGCCATAATCCACATTTGTGGAGCATTATACGGGGCAAATGTCTGTATGGAGCATCTTATGGGGCCATAATCCACATTTGTGGAGCATTATACGGGGCAAATGTCTGTATGGAGCATCTTATGGGGCCATAATCAGCATTTGTGCAGCATTATGTGGGGCATATTTTAATATGAAGCATCTTATGGGGCCCATCATAAACTGTATGGAGCATTATATGGGGCTCCTGATTCAATATGGATATTCAAAAACACTTAAACTACTGATGTCTCAATTAATTTTACTTTTATTGGTATCTATTTTTATTTTTGACATTTACCGGTAGCTGCTGCATTTTCCACCCTAGGCTTATACTCGATTCATTAAGTTTTCCCAGTTTTTTGTGGCAAAATTAGGGGGGTCGGCTTATACTTGGGACAGCTTATACTCGAGTGTATATACGGTATTAACTATTTTTTGTGACATATCTCTCTGATTTAAGGGCATAAAAATACAAAGTTTGAAAATTACAAAAGTTTAAATTTTTTTGTCATATTTCTGTTTTTATCATAAATAATCGCAAGTAATATCCAAGAAATGTTACCACTACAATGAAGTACAATATGTCACGAAAAAACAATCTCTCTCTGAATCAGTGGGATCTGTTAAAGCCTTCCAGAGTTATCTAATATATAAAGCTGAATGTGTGTATGTATGTGTGTGTGTATGTCCGGGATTGGCATCTGCACCGTTGCAGCTACAGCCACAAAATTTTGCACAGTCACACGTCTGGACCCCGAGAGCGTCATAGGCTATGTTGTGAGGCGAAATTTTAACCCCACGCGATCCAATTCACCAAACAATTTTGTCCCTATCTACATAATGGGGAAAAAGTGAAAGGAAAAGTGTTGGAGGCAAATTGACAGCTGCCAGATGTGAACAAGGGGGACTTAAAGAATGAGAGCGATGGCGCCAAAGAGTATATACCGTACAGTTGCTAAGGTGGGGCCCCGACATGGGATTCTCACCACACACGGGGATATGAACACACACACACAAAATGCGCCACACACTACCACGTGCTTGAACACATATACCACCCTTAGCACACATTTCACCACACATACACCAACCTCGCCACATAAAAGTCGAAACACAAAAGTCGCTCAAAACTCGCCACGTGCAAAACTAGGCTCACACAAAACTCGCCACACGTTCAAAACTCACCTCATGGAAAACTCGCCATACGTGGAAAAATTGCCACATGCACAAAAGTTGCAACACATGCAAAAGTTGCCTCACACAAAACTTGCACATACTCAAAACGCACCACACATAAAACTCGCCACGCGTGAAACTCGCAATGCGCAAAACTTGCTGCACACAACTTGCTACACTAACCTGTCACATGCGACTCGACACAAAAAGTTGCTACACGCATGTCGCCACACAAAACTCATCTCACAAAAGTCGCTACATGCATGTCGCCACACGCAACTCAACACACACAACTTGACACATGAAACTCGCCCTAAGGCTGATGTCACACTAGCAGTATTTCGTCAATATTTTACATCAGTATTTGTAAACCAAAACCAGGAGTGGAACAAATAGAGGAAAAGTATAATAGAAACATATGCACCACTTCTGTATTTATCACCCACTCCTGGTTTTGGCTTACAAATACTGATGTAAAATACTGACCAAATACTGCTAGTGTGACGGCAGCCTAAAACACACACACACAAGTCTGGTATTATCCTTCAAAAATAAAAATCTGATTAATAAGCAGACAATTAAAACTACAAGAGCAACAACTGTACCATATAGGAAATACGGCAGCTGTCAGTCACATGACCTGTCTATTATGTGTATGTGTGAGCTAATATATACTGCCAGGGGGGAGGGCTTCCTGTTGGCTGGGGATTTATCAGGCTGCCAATTTAGCTTACAAATACTGAGGTAAAAATACTGAGCAAATAACATGTGAATGAGGTCTAATACAGGAGGAGATGACACACAGATATATACTATATACAGGAGGAGATGACACACAGGTATACACTATATACAGGGGAGATGACACACATATATACTATATACAGGGGAGATGACACAGGTATATACTATAATAATAATAATTTTTATTTATATAGCGCCAACATATTCCGCAGCGCTTTACAAATTATAGAGGGGACTTGTACAGACAATAGACATTACAGCATAACAGAAATACAGTTCAAAACAGATACCAGGAGGAATGAGGGCCCTGCTCGCAAGCTTACAAACTATGGGAAATACAGGAGGAGATGACATACAGGTATATACTATATACAGGAGGAGATGGCACACATATATATATATATATATATACAGTATATACTATATACAGGGGAGATGACACACAGGTATATACTATATACAGGGGAGATGACATACAGGTACATACTATATACAGGGGAGATGACACACAGGTATATACTATATACAGGGGAGATGACACACAGGTATATACTATATACAGGGGAGATGACACACAGGTATATACTATATACAGGAGATGACACACAGGTATATACTATATACAGTAGCAGATGACACACAGGTATATACTATATATAGAAGGCGATGACTTACAGGTATATACTATACAGGAGGAGATGACACACGTATATACTATATACAGGAGGAGATGACATACAGGTATATACTATATAAAAGAGGAGATGACACATAGGTATATAGAGGAGGAGGTGACACATGTATATACTATATACAGGAGGAGATGACATACAGGTATATACTATATAAAAGAGGAGATTACACATAGGTATATAGAGGAGATGACATACAGCAGGTATATACTATATACAGGGGAGATGACATACAGGTATATACTATATACAGGAGATGACATACAGGTATATACTATATATAGGAGGAGATGACATACAGGTATATAGTATATACAGAAGAGATGACATACAGGTATATACTATATACAGGAGGAGATGACACATAGGTATATACAATATACAGGAGGAGATGACATACAGCAGGTATATACTATTTACAGGGGAGGTGACATACAAGTATATACTATACACAGGAGAGGACATACAGGTGTATACTATATATAAGGGAGATGACAAACATGTATATACTGAGGGGAAAATGAGGGGTGTGAGGTAACATAGTAACATAGTTAGTAAGGCCGAAAAAAGACATTTGTCCATCCAGTTCAGCCTATATTCCATCATAATAAATACCCAGATCTACGTCCTTCTACAGAACCTAATAATTATAGTAACATAGTTAGTAAGGCCGAAAAAAGACATTTGTCCATCCAGTTCAGCCTATATTCCATCATAATAAATACCCAGGTGAAAATGAGTGTGAGTGCAAAATTAGAGGAGTGAGGGAAAATAGTGGAGTGATCGGAAAATGACAGATGTGAGGTCGAAATGACAAGTGTTAGGGGGAATGAGAGGAGTGAGGGGGAAAATGAGAGATGTGAGGGGGAAAATGAGAGGCGTGATGGGAAAATAAGAGAAGTGAGGTGCTATAACTAACCACAGATATTTACTATGCCCAGGCAGCTAGTAACCTCATAAAGTGACAGTGGTCAGAATTGTAAAAATTGGCTCGATCATTAAGTACCAAATTGGCTCTATCACTAATGGGTTAATGGCCTATCCCTTCATTATGGTTATCAATACCAGACTCTTTGGGGTCTGACACCCAATGTTCCTACTATCTGCTGTTTGCAGTTGCAGCCTGATGTAGATAGTGTATGGAGTTGAAACAGTGTGACCCTGTACTCTGTGTTATGGCCATTCTTGGGTGCCGCAGCTCGGCTCAATTGAAAGAACTGAGATGAATAGCCACTATAGGGAGAATGAAGTCATGCTGTTCTGGCTCTGTACACATCTGTACTACTAGCCACCATTGTAAACAGCAGATAGTTGGGGGTACTAAGTGTCAGACTCCAACAGTCTAATAGTGATGATGTATCCTTAGGTTAGGCCATCAATACTTTAAGTAGTGGACAATTTTTTTTTTCACGAGTGTTATGGAAGCTAAGTAATAATAATAATAATAATAATTTTTTATTTATATAGCGCCAACATATTCCGCAGCGCTTTACAAATTATAGAGGGGACTTGTACAGACAATAGACATTACAGCATAACAGAAATACAGTTCAAAACAGATACCAAGAGGAGTGAGGGCCCTGCTCGCAAGCTTACAAACTATGAGGAAAAGGGGAGACACGAGAGGTGGATGGTAACAATTGCTTTAGTTATTCGGACCGGCCATAGTGTAAGGCTCGGGTGTTCATGTAAAGCTGCATGAACCAGTTAACTGCCTAAGTATGTAGCAGTACAGACACAGAGGGCTATTAACTGCATAAAGTGTATGAGAACATGATGCGAGGAACCTGATTGTTTTTTTGTTTTTTTTTTATAAATAGGCCACACAGGGATCGTTAGTAGTGTTGAGCATTCCGATACCGCAAGTATCGGGTATCGGCCGATACTTGCGGTATCGGAATTCCGATACCGAGATCCGATACTTTTGTGGTATCGGGTATCGGTATCGGATACATAGAGATGTGTAAAATAAAGAATTAAAATAAAAAATATTGATATATTTACCTCTCCGGCGGCCCCTGGTGAGTCCGCGGGTAACCGGCAGGCTTCGTTGTTCAAAATCAGCGCTTTTAGGACCTGAGAAACACGTCCCGGCTTCTGATTGGTCGCGGGCCGCCCATGTGACCGCCACGCGACCAATCACAAGCCGCGACGTCACCGCAAGCTATTAGCGCGCTCATTTTTGAAAAATGAGCGCGTTAATGACTTTCAAAGACGTAGCGGCTTGTGATTGGTCGCGGCCACGCGACCAATCACAAGCCGCGACGTCACCGCAAGCTATTAACGCGCTCATTTTTAAAAATGAGCGCGTTAATGGCTTTCAAAGACGTAGCGGGTTGTGATTGGTCGCGGCCGCGACCAATCACAAGCCGCGACGTCACCGCAAGCTATTAACGCGCTCATTTTTAAAAATGAGCGCGTTAATGGCTTTCAAAGACGTAGCGGGTTGTGATTGGTCGCGGCCGCGACCAATCACAAGCCGCGACGTCACCGCAAGCTATTGACGCGCTCATTTTTAAAAATGAGCGCGTTAATAGCTTTGAAAGACATAGCGGCTTGTGATTGGTCGCGTGGCCGCGACCAATCACAAGCCGCAACGTCACCGCAAGCTATTGACGCGCTCATTTTTAAAAATGAGCGCGTTAATGGCTTTGAAAGACATAGCGGGTTGTGATTGGTCGCGTGGCCGCGACCAATCACAAGCCGCTACGTCTTTGAAAGTCATTAACGCGATCATTTTTCAAAAATGAGCGCGCTAATAGCTTGCGGTGACGTCGCGGCTTGTGATTGGTCGCGGCCACGCGACCAATCACAAGCCGCTATGTCTTTCAAAGCCATTAACGCGCTCATTTTTAAAAATGAGCGTGTCAATAGCTTGCGGTGACGTCGCGGCTTGTGATTGGTCGCGGCCGCGACCAATCACAACCCGCTACGTCTTTGAAAGCCATTAACGCGCTCATTTTTAAAAATGAGCGCGTTAATAGCTTGCGGTGACGTCGCGGCTTGTGATTGGTCGCGTGGCGGTCACATGGGCGGCCCGCGACCAATCAGAAGCCGGGACGTGTTTCTCAGGTCCTAAAAGCGCTGATTTTGAACAACGAAGCCTGCCGGTTACCCGCGCTGAGTTCAGGGGCCGCCGGAGAGGTAAATATATCAATATTTTTTATTTTTATTCTTTATTTTACACCTCCCTATGGATCCCAGGGCCTGAAGGAGAGTTTCCTCTCCTTCAGACCCTGGGAACCATGAGAATACCTTCCGATACTTGATGTCCCATTGACTTGTATTGGTATCGGATATCGGTATCGGCGATATCCGATATTTTTCGGGTATCGGCCGATACTATCCGATACCGATACTTTCAAGTATCGGACGGTATCGCTCAACACTAATCGTTAGGTTAATGCATTGAGGCGGTAGGCCAGTCTGAACAAATGAGTTTTTAGGGTACGCTTAAAACTGTGGGGATTGGGGATTAATCGTATTCACCTAGGTAGTGCATTCCAAAGAATCGGCGCAGCACGTGTAAAGTCTTGGAGACGGGAGTGGGAGGTTCTGATTATTGAGGATGCTAACCTGAGGTCATTAGCGGAGCGGAGGGCACGGGTAGACTTGTACCCCTGACTAGCACATTGTAGAAAACTGCTAGAGAAATATATTCATCAACTGTTAATTTATTTAGCTGATAATACATTACCTGGATCTGAACATATGCATGCCACTTAATGAAATAAGATGCACCTCACAAGTATTATGCACCTCCGTTAAAGATTTTACTCCAGTCAGGGACTTTCTTGAGCAAATTACACCACTAAAGGGGCATAGCTTTTCTTGAATTTGACACCCCATCCTTAACACATTGGCCAGGATTGGTGTAAAAACTGCAAAAGTTGCAAGACTTTTTTGCAACTTCTGAGTTGTGCAAAAAATATTGAGACTTATTAAGGTGTTTCATGTCAGAATGCTGATATAAATATCTCTATGAATTGCACCCAAAATACAGCAGCTGAAGTAATTATTAAACAAGTCACCAATCTAATTAAATATATTTCTAAAGTTGCTATTGGCATAAAATTCTCACCAGATGTCGGTAACAACTCCTCAAATCCACATAGGCAAAGAAATCCAACCATAGATGTCCATAAATTAAGTTTTGTGTAATAATAAGAAATGAAACAGATAAAAATTATTGAACACGCTTACTGAAATGTAATTACCGTATATACTCGAGTATAAGCAGACCCGAATGTAAGCTGAGCCACCTAATTTTACTACAAAAAACTGTGAAAACTTATTGACTCGAGTATAAGCCTAGGGTGGGAAATGCAGCAGCTACTGGTGAATTTCAAAAATAAAAATAGATACCAATAAAATTACATTAATTGAGATATAAGCCCCATAAGATGCTCCATACAAGATACACCCCACATAATGCTCCATAAAGTTGATGATGGGTCCCATAAGATGCTCCATACAAAAATTTGCCCCATATAATGCTCCATAAAGTTCATGATGAGCCCCATAAGATGCTCCTTACAAAAATATGCCCCATGTAATGCTCCATAAAGTTGATGATGGCCCCATAATATGCTCCATAAAAAAATATGCCCCATATAATGCTGCATAAAGATGTTGATGGCCCCATAAGATGCTTCATACAAAAATATGCCCTATATAATGCTGCATAAAGATAATGTTGGCCCCATAAGATGCTCCACACAAAAATATGCCCCATATAATGCTCCATAAAGTTGATGATGGTGTCACGCCGTTTATGGCGATAAAGGGGCAGGATGGCGTTCTGGGACCCGCACCTGTCCCTGCCACTATAAAGGGGCCCTGGCTTTCCCTTATCTCAGGGTACCTATAATGGTTAGCAGGCCTGAGCTGCCAACGTATCCCTGTCTCCTGAGCAGGCCCTATCAGTGGCTCCCTCTCCCCCCCAGGGAGGAGGACTGCACCAGTGTATTAACATGACAAGTAAACAGGGTATGCAGACAAGGTAACTAAAATCTCAATCTCACCAAATTCTCACACAGCCACAGAGGAAACACAGAGAAGGGAAGAGGGGGGAAAAAGCTAGGAAGGAAAATAGGTTTAACATGCAACCAAAACAGCAGACATCAATCTCTATAGATAAACCTCTAAGCTCCAAACACCACGCTCCTTCCCACTTCAAGCCAGGCAGCAGAACTGATCACTGACAACACTTGTAGTCAAAGCTGAGTCTATATAGGAGAGGAGATTACAAAAACCAATTCAGCTGAGAGACCAAGCTCTCACCAACTTCAGCAACAAGGTTTAACTCCTGCCCTGCTGGCACAAGACAGCCAGGTCAGAATTCAGGAGAAGAGCTTCTGTTCATCGTGTGTGAATGAGGCCCAGAGCGCTGCGGTTCTCTGGAACCTCTCTGTCGCGGTAGCCCCATGACAGATGGGCCCCATAAGATGCTCATATAATGCTCAATAATGCAGTTTATGCTGTTCCCCATATACCATATATTGCTGCTGCTACTGCAATAATAAAAAGATGACATGCTCACCTCTAGTCGCTGGCCAGTACTCCTCAGCATTGCCGTCTCCCTACACTGACTGTTCAGGCAGAGGGCACACACTAATCTCGTCATCGCGCCCTCTGACCTGAACGTCACAGCCAGAGGACGCGGAAGACACCGCGCAGTGGTGGAACGGGGATAGGTGAATATCGCAACTGCTGAGGGCCTGAGCAAATGGCGGCACAGGCATTTGACCCCGTAGTGCACCGGTGTCCTTGCCTGCTCGGGACTCTGACCATTGTCCCTGTACTAGCGCCAACCACCGGCTCTGTCAGCAGCCACTGGAATACTTACCGAGGCTGCAGGGGAGTGTGAAGACCATCCGGAGACACAGGGGACCTCCACACTGCGTCGGAGAACCTGCGAGCCACCTACTCTTGGGTGGTTTTGGTAAGTATGACCCTCCGGTCTGGTGGAGAGGGGTGAAGTATCGCAAGATGCTTGCTGGCTGTGTGTCCTCGGCCTGATGCGGTGTACACTGCTTGTCAAAGGAGTGGCCACTGCGTCAGACCAAGGACACACAGCCAGCAAGCATCTTGCGATACTTCACCCCTCTACACCAGACCGGAGGGTCATACTTACCATAATCACCCAAGACTAGGTGGCTCATGTTAGACTCTGACCAAGCAGCGGCATTCTCGCTCCTAAATTGCAATACGCAACTGAGGAAGGTCTCCTAGACCGAAATGTTTCATTGCTACTACAATAAAAATACGGAGTAACTCACACTTAAGTTGAGTGCCAGGTTCTTTTTGTATCTATTACACATGGTGTGGGAACCTACCTGTGCACCTCTGGAGTAGTGCTCACGTTTATTATCTCTACGTATGCTGAAAAACAGCCCTACATCATGATCTCCAAACTACTGCTGGTATGGTGTTTTTGTGGTGATATGCAGTGCCTTTTTGCCTCCAATCACGGTGTCTATTACGGCACCCAGAAAGTTCAATTTTGGTCTCATCTGATCAGATTATATTCTCCTAGTATTTCACAGGCTTGTCTAAATGTTGTTGAGCAAACTTTAAATGCTCTTGAACATGCTTTTTGATCAGCAATGAAGTCTTGCATGGTGAACGTGCATACAGGCCATGGAAGTTAAGTGCATTACTTATAGCTTTCTTTTAAATAATTGTAACTGCTGATTTCGAGTTTTCTGCAGCGATTCACAGGTGGTTTTTGGCTCTTGGACAACTTTACTGATAATTATTTTCACTCCTCTGCCTGAAATCTTGCAGGAGCATCTGGCCATGACTGGCTTATTGTGAATTGATGTTCTTTTCACTTTTGGATTATGGCTCAAACAGTGCTCACTAGAGCCTTCAGTAGTTTAGACATTCTTCTGTAACCAATGTAATCAGTGTAGTTTGCAACAATAAGGTTGCAAAGGTCTTGTGACAGCTCACTGGTTTTACCCATCATGAGATATTTCTTGTGTGGCCTCTTGGTCATGAGACACCATTTTATAGGCCACCAGCTGAACCAGCTGATATTATTTTTTACTAAGTGGCAAGATTGCTTTCTTATTACTGATAGATTTCAACTGATGGCATGACAGTCCATGGCTTTTTGCACCTTTCGCTCTTTCTTCATATTTCAATACTTTTTCCTTCTCATTTTTTCATGATTACACATAACTTAATTTATGAACATCCATGGTTTGATTTATTTGCCCATGTGGATTAAATGGGTTGTTACCAATATCTAATGAGAATTTCATGTCAATAGCACCTTTAGAAATATATTTACTTAGAAAATTGGTGATGTGCTCAGTACTTGTTTCACCCACACTATATAAGAAATTTATATCACTGTTCAGAATGCAATGATCAAACTTTACTAACCTAAAATGAAACAACTCTTGTAATCTTAGAAGTGACAAGACATTCACACTCATCTAGTACTTTCTTATGACACATTGCTATACTTGTTGTACATTTCAATATCCAAATAGCCTCTTCAGAGAGCAAAAGTACTTTATTTCTAGCGTCATCTATGGGATATAGCAATCCTAAAAGTCAATATATACCCTTTAATGAGCCTTGCCACATAGCTTAAGATAAGAAGCCAAACTAGAGACTTGATTTGGAGATATGTGTTTTGGGGTTTTTGTTCCTCCTCAGTGCAAACAGAAGCTCTATTTTGACTAGGTGATAGGCCTCTGCCTGGGAGTCTCAGGAGGATAGTTTCTCCTTGCTGAGGGTGCCAAGTCGGTATAAGGAGACATTTCAATTCATTCTATATTTTTGAAATATTACAGTTATTTTATATTTCTAACATGTAAATCTAAAAAGTGATTATCAAAGTCCTTTAATACACAGCTGTTCATGGTTGTTATACCAGTCTAGCACTGTTTTCTAATTGGAACTGCTGTTTTAGAGAACGTACCAAATGTATGAGATTTATGTTGACTTTATTAGTATAATAATATCGTTCTAAATGTTAAAGCAGATGATAGAAACACAACATGTTAATAAAACTAAACATTTGCATGCACTGTTCGTTTTATTGACTATTATACTTATTTCCTTGCACACATTTCTGTGTTAGTTGCTTATATGCGTCTGAATTTATTTATACTTTCAGTTTGCAGCTAACCCGTTGCTTTGGAAAGCTTGCCTTCAAATGGCAGGAAGCATCAATTTAGTATTAAACTAACTACAAAATATAAAATATCATGAGAGGGGAGGGAGGAAGAGTTTCAGAGGTACAGGGCAATGAATAGACACATTCATTGCTGTGTTTTGCATTAGGACAGTAAAGGTATACTACAGTGATCCACCTCACCACTATTGATACATTTGCAAACTACAGGCAAATATATAAAATTCTTTGGCTATTTATACCTGATGGGAGCAACGCTGTCTACCATCTAAAATATTTAGCTCTTGCAATGGACTTACGGGGAATTTTCTCACCGTAAAAAATTATACCTGAACTCACTACATGGATCGTAGCGGTGAGTGAATAGATTTTCAGAATCCTGGTTCATCGACCATATCAGCAGTCCCTGGCCACAGAGTTTGATACTCTGCCAACTGCTTCCTAACTATTGGGTTCCCCGGAGCCTCCTCTAATTTGTAGGCCCAGCATGAGGTCATTTTTGTGGTGTGATGCACGCAACCAAAGGTGGTTCACAAAGCTCCCAATCTTCGATCATGGACTATTAAATGGCCATTGGACCAGGGTTCTGCAGAAGCAGTATCTCAAGTGGATAGTTGAAAAGATGCCAATACCAACATTTTAATTCTTATCTTTCAACTCACTTCATTTCAATGCAGGAAACAGCCCTTGCTCAGAATTATAATGAATCATCAAGGAGTCTTGCTCTACTGTAAGTCAGAGTTTAGGAGTCTTGGGGATTTATTACCATGCAGGGCAGATGCCACATACCAGCTTATTGCAGAGGAATGAAAGTTAGTTTAAAGATCCTAAGAATCTGTGTCTCTTCAGCTATGCACACATAATGGCAATCCACAACTAGTGGCATATTGACAAAATGTCTTTAAGGCAACACCAAAGAAATGAGCTGGAACATATGTTGGTATAAGTACAATGTAAGGGGGCATGTTCACATTGTGGCCATCGAAACCAAAGATAAAAACAAGACAAGATGAGCAAATACTCTGTAGTAAGTAAATAAATAGTAACAGTACACGTAAATAACATAAAGTACTTACTTGACAGTATTTTGATCAAAAGAGCATAAAAGCAATCGCACCGTGACATGGTGTTCCCTATCAGGATGGTCCCTAACTCTTTTAGATCATCTTGCTACACTTTTTTTTATCAAAATAATGTAAGTACTCTATGTTATTGAGCTCTGATGACACACAGTTAGGGCCAGAAATATTTGGACAGTGACACAATTTTCGCGAGTTGGGCACTGCATGCCACCACATTGGATTTGAAATGAAACCTCTACAACAGAATTCAAGTGCAGATTGTAACGTTTAATTTGAAGGGTTGAACAAAAATATCTGATAGAAAATGTAGGAATTGTACACATTTCTTTACAAACACTCCACATTTTAGGAGGTCAAAAGTAATTGGACAAATAAACATAACCCAAACAAAATATTTTTATTTTCAATATTTTGTTGCAAATCCTTTGGAGGCAATCACTGCCTTAAGTCTGGAACCCATGGACATCACCAAACACTGGGTTTCCTCCTTCTTAATGCTTTGCCAGGCCTTTACAGCCGCAGCCTTCAGGTCTTGCTTGTTTGTGGGTCTTTCCGTCTTAAGTCTGGATTTGAGCAAGTGAAATGCATGCTCAATTGGGTTTAGATCTGGAGATTGACTTGGCCATTGCAGAATGTTCCACTTTTTGGCACTCATGAACTCCTAGGTAGCTTTGGCTGTATGCTTGGGGTCATTGTCCATCTGTACTATGAAGCGCCGTCCAATCAACTTTGCAGCATTTGGCTGAATCTGGGCTGAAAGTATATCCCGGTACACTTCAGAATTCATCCGGCTACTCTTGTCTGCTCTTATGTCATCAATAAACACAAGTGACCCAGTGCCATTGAAAGCCATGCATGCCCATGCCATCACGTTGCCTCCACCATGTTTTACAGAGGATGTGGTGTGCCTTGGATCATGTGCCGTTCCCTTTCTTCTCCAAACTTTTTTCTTCCCATCATTCTGGTACAGGTTGATCTTTGTCTCATCTGTCCATAGAATACTTTTCCAGAACTGAGCTGGCTTCTTGAGGTGTTTTTCTGCAAATTTAACTCTGGCCTGTCTATTTTTGGTATTGATGAATGGTTTGCATCTAGATGTGAACCCTTTGTATTTACTGTCATGGAGTTTTCTCTTTACTGTTGACTTAGAGACAGATACACCTACTTCACTGAGAGTGTTCTGGACTTCAGTTGATGTTGTGAACGGGTTCTTCTTCACCAAATTAAGTATGCAGCGATCATCCACCACTGTTGTCATCCGTGGACGCCCAGGCCTTTTTGAGTTCCCAAGCTCACCAGTCAATTCCTTTTTTCTCAGAATGTACCCAACTGTTGATTTTGCTACTCCAAGCATGTCTGCTATCTCTCTGATGGATATTTTCTTTTTTTTCAGCCTCAGGATGTTCTGCTTCACCTCAATTGAGAGTTCCTTTGACCGTGTGACGCCCAGGAGACCGGGATACCCAGCACCGGACCAATGGAGTCTGTCTCTTGAGGGGGATGTCACGGGTGGCTTGACCCGGTGCTGTGGCCTCAGGCAATGCACAGTGTAAGGGGTATCATGAGGGGACAGGCACTTACTTGATCAGCAGCAGGTTCTCCCAGCGGTGACGATCCCGATCCTGGATAGATGGCTATTGTCCAAATGAAAGACTGAGGCACTGAAACGTTTAACCAGTTTACTTTAACATAAAAGGATTTACAACCAGTCCTGTCACCGGAGTCTGTATGGGAACTCTGAGTTACTTTGACCCTGCCGGGGTCTCCGCCTCTTATTGTGCGCAATTTCTGTGTGGCCCTGCTGCTGTATGTGAACTGGCTGCCGGCCCAATCTGTCCCCTCCGGGTCCTGGTTCGACGGGCAACCCGAGTCCTTTTATCGGTTTACCCCCTCTGGGAGTACCGCTGAACTCTGTGTCTGTTGCTGCGTCCGGCCCTAGTGAAGCTGATATCACCTCACGTTTTTCCGGTTGCTGTATTATATATAATGAATACAGCCACGGATCCGGTATCCGTCTTTGCGCCTGTTCTGGGTAGTGATTAATGCTACCCGGTTCTCACAATGTCCCTTTTCTCTGTCCCTCTTCTCCTCAGGCCGGTGATTTAGGCCTGGAAACCGTCATAGGGCTGTTAGAAATTCAGCTGTATGACCTCTCACTATCAGCTCCTTAGCCCAATTGCCATTTCTTCTCTCAGACCAGAATGGATTAAGGGGAGTCTCTGGAGCTCCCCCTTCTGGCCGGAGGTGGTAGTGCAGTTTTGCTATCTTAATATTTGTGTTTAGTGTCAGTAACTATTTTTGTGGCAAATACCCCTAGGGGTGCCACATTCCCCCTTAGTTAAGAACAGTACTCCGGGACTGTGGGACGATAACATTTTGAAATAACAATTAATATGTACAGAGTCTTAAAAATGAAAAGTTACAAAAACCACTCAAGGAAACAAAAATAGAGTTCTGTAAAAAGTCACTTCAAATAGCGTCCATTAATACAGTTCTACCCTTCAAGGTACTCAATAGAAAGTCTAAAGAAAGTTCAAAAAGAGCAAAAAGCAAAGTTCAAAAAGCAGTCTTTCCGGAGCTTTGATTTAGTGCCTCCGGGCTGATAACAAGTTCAAGAATATGCAAGAAGTTCATACAGACAAGTCTCTGTAGGTACTGGGCTTAAACGTTGCAGACTGATAACAATGACTATACTACATTTTCTGTTTAACTATATATGGCATAACATATATACAATTTACATTATGAGCTTTATAGTTGGTAATCTGCATACCTGGCCGGTAATTGGCCCTGGGTACTACGCTGTGATCTACGTAATTGCGGTATCTCTTCATGTGGTGTACTACTGTCTACTGCGGATGTAGTATCTGCCCGCTCTGCTAAAGATAATTCCATGACTATGGAGTTGGCAAGTCCACCGTGAATGAGATTACTCTGATCAGGAATCTGTTCTTCCTGGCCTGGAACCTCCTGTAGTACGGGGTCAGCCTCTTCCTGTCTTGGGACTTCTGGTATTGGGTTCGGTGTTGGGTAAAAGGCCACCATGGGAACCACTACTGCACCATGGTATGTTAGTAGGGTTTTGGGAAAGTCTCCTATACAGGTGTGATACACTTCCTCTTCTTTTTCCTTTACTGGTTGAACCTGTATGGGTTGAATAACTTCTGGTTCTGGCTGGACAACGTCTGGCTCTTTCAATGCTTCCGGACATAATTTAAGATTGTCTCTTGACACTAGTACAGATGTTAAGCCTCCGTTTTTGCTAATGAGACACATTTTAGGATTATCCACTCTTGTTGGTAAAACTGTGTAGGGTACGGCTTCCCACTGATTGTCCAGTTTATTGGTTCGACGATTTCTCTTGAGCACTTGGTCACCCGGTCTTAATGGGGTCGCTAGAGCATTCTGGTTGAAAGTTCGCTCTTGTCTTTCTCTAGTTTGCTGAAGGCTTCTTTCCACACTCTCTTGCACTTGGCGATACTGCTTTTGTCGTATGATATCCCAATTGGAGTCTTGAACTTCTGCGTCTGGTTTCAGAATTCCCATTTCTAGATCGATTGGTAATTGGCCGGGTCTTGCACGCATAAGGTAAGCTGGGGTGCAGTTGGTGGAGCTCACCGGGACATGATTATACAGATCCACCAAGTCAGGCAATTTCTCTGGCCATTGATTCCTTTCTGTCTCAGATAAAGTCTTTAGTAGGTCTATTACAATATGGTTCATCTTCTCGCATAAGCCGTTTGTTTGTGGATGATAGGCCGTCGTCCGGATCTTTTTGCAACCATACATATTACAGAATTCTCTGAAGATCTCTGATTCAAAGGCTGTACCTTGGTCGGTGAGAACCTGTTCCGGATATCCATGGGGTCTACAAAAGTACGTTTGGAACGCTTTGGCTGCTGTTTTTGCTGTCAGATCTTTTACGGGTACTACTACCAAGAAGCGTGAATAATGGTCCACGATGGTCAAGGCATAGACATAGCCGGACCGGCTTGGTGTCAACTTCACATGGTCCATGGCTACAAGTTCAAGTGGTTGTTTGGTGATTATGGGCTGCAGTGGTGCTCTTTGGTTCTTTTGATCGTTTCTTCTGAGGTTGCACGGGCCACAATTTCTGCACCACTGTTCGATTGATTTTCTCATCCCGACCCAATAAAATCTTTCTCTTAGAAGTACTTCTAACTTTTTCCAACCGAAGTGACCAGCACCATTATGGTAAGCTTCGAGGACCATCTTCACATCTTGTTTAGGCACAATAATCTGCCAAACCAATTCATGTGTTTTCGGATTGGTGTATCTTCTACAGAGCTTCCCTTGATACAGGAACATTTTGCCTCTCTCTTTCCAGAGTTGATGCGTCTCTTCTGGGGCATCCTCATCGGGATATGCACTTTGCTCAGTCAACAGTCCTTTCACCAACTTCACAGCCGGATTGCTGTCTTGGGTGTCAGCCCATCTATGGTGTGCTAACGGATTAAAATTCACCTCTTGTTGTTTCTGATAGGTACTTGACTGATGATGTTTTGCCTTGGGACGATGGAAGGCTGGTAGTTCAATTTCTTCAAGCTCCCCCGTTTCCTCTTCTACATCTCTCAAGTGTGGCATCCGGGATAGGGCATCGGCATTTCCATTCTTGCGACCTGCTCGATACTTGATTATGAAGTTGTAATTAGATAACCGGGCTATCCATCGCTGTTCTAACGCACCTAATTTAGCTGTGTCCAGGTGGGTCAACGGATTGTTGTCAGTATAGACAATAAATTCTGCAGCGGCCAGATAGTGTTTGAAACGCTCCGTCACAGCCCAAACTACTGCCAGTAGTTCCAATTTGAAGGAGCTGTAATTTTCTGAATTTCTTTCAGTAGGCCGGAGCTTTCTACTTGCAAAGGCGATGACTTTCTCCCGACCTTCTTGCTTTTGTGACAGCACCGCTCCTAGTCCCACATTACTGGCATCGGTGTAGAGGATGAAAGGTTTATGGTAATCTGGGTATGCCAGAACCTCTTCTCCGGTTAGTGCCTTCTTTAGTTGTTCAAAGGAGTCTTCCCTTTCGTCGTTCCACTGAAAAGGAGGGTTTCGGTTTGAAGGTTTCTTCGTCTGCCCTACCAAGGTGTCTTGCAAGGGTGCTGCCAACTTGGTAAATCCTTTTATAAATCTGCGATAGTAACCCACCAATCCCAGGAATTGTCTCACTTCTTTTGCGCTGGTAGGTCTTGGCCAATCCCTTATGGCGCTTATTTTCTCGGGATCTGGTGCTACTCCCTCCGAACTCACGATGTGTCCCAGGTACTGTACCTTTGGCTTGAGAAGGTGACATTTGGATGGCTTGACTTTCATGCCATACCTGGATAAGGCTTCGAACACTTCTGCCAGGTCTATTAAGTGTTGTTCGTAAGTCTTTGAGTAGACGATCACATCATCTAGGTACAGGAGGACGGTCTCGAAGTTCTTGTGTCCGAGGCAGCATTCCATCAGCCGCTGGAAGGTACCGGATGCGTTGCAGAGTCCGAACGGCATGCGATTAAATTCACATAGACCCATTGGTGTGGTGAATGCCGTCTTTTCCTTATCTCTCTCAGCCACAGGGACTTGCCAATACCCGCTTGTTAAGTCTAAGGTGGAAAAATAATTAGCAGATTTCAAAGCAGTTAAGGACTCTTCTATCCTAGGCAAGAGGTAGGCGTCTTTATGGGTGATGTTATTAATCTTCCGGTAGTCTACGCACATTCTCATGGTTCCGTCCTTTTTTTTGACAATCACTAGAGGGGCCGCCCAGGGGCTACAGCTGTCTCTTATTACCCCGGCCTGTTTCATTTCCCTCAGCATATCTTTTGCACATTGATAGTGAGCGGGCGGTATGGGTCTATATCTTTCTTTTATTGGGGGATGGTCACCTGTGGGGATTGTGTGTTCTACCCCTTCTATCCGTCCGAAGTCCAATGGGTGTTTACTGAAGACTTGTTCATATTCCGTCACTAGCCTATACACCCCTTGTTTTTGATGGGTAGGTGTTGAATTTATGCCCACGTGTAGCTGTTGGCACCAATCCTCCATTTCTCCATCTGAGCCATTGCCTTCCACCTGACAAGTTGGTTCTAAGGGCTCAATGGTTGTGATGGCATTGTTGTCAACAGTATATAGCTTTGCCATTGTAGCATACCTTGGCAAAGTGACCTCTTCCTCTCCACAGTTCAAAAGTCGTACCGGCACTCGTCCCCGGTGTACCTCGACTATCCCTCGTGCTGTGAGTATAGTGGGCCTGCTGTCGGTGTACACTGGTTCTATTAAGGCTTGATAATCTCGTCCCTTAGTACCAATGGCTGCTCTACACCATACCAGCATTTCTGTTTTTGGTGGGATTACAATAGACGTTGGATCACTTACCCTCACACTGCCGATTTCTCCACCTGCAACTTCTACCTGTTGCCTTAACATCAATACTTTTATTTCCCTCCGGAGAACTCTCTGCTGGCAGGATTGGGCAGTTTCAGCAATTTGCTGTAAGACAGAAATGACTTCGGAAAAGCAGTTCTCTAACACATTCATTCCAATCAATACAGTTGGTTCACAGTTCCGCCGGTCAACATCAACAACAATTATACCCTGTTTCTTCAGTTCTACTTTACCAATCTTTATGGTCATCTCCCTGAATCCTAGTTTCGGTACCAACTTACCATTACTGGCCCATATATCTAGTTCAACATCAGAGGGCCCTTTATCAATATCTGCATCAGCCCAGTACCTCTTATAAAGGATATACGGTATAGATGAAATCTGGGAACCTGTGTCCAGCAAAGCGTTGAGGGGAATTCCGTCCAGCACGATCGGGATAATGGGTCGTCCTCCGATGTACCTGTCGTGCCAGGGTGTTGGGCCTTGAAAGTTCATTCCTGCGAAGCGGCCCGCATTCCCAGGGGATTCCCGTTTAAATCACAATCTCGTGCAAAGTGGCCTGGCTGCTGGCAACGGCGGCAAATGGGCTGTCCATCCGGTTGGTAGCGGTCGTGGGGTCGTCCTCTCCATGTCGGGTATCTCCGGGGTCTCATCCATGGAACATCCTCTCTACAGTTTGCCAACTCCATCTTGTGTCCTCTCATCTCCTGCATGGTTTTAGCCATTGAAGCAACAACATCAGCTAAAGAGTCAAGCTTTTGTTGAAGAGCCTCATTAGTACTGGGCCCCAGGGGCTTAGCAATGGCCCCAGACATAGCTGATGTCACTGGCACTCCCTGTTGTTGAGGTGCCTCTGCCATGGGTTGCGCAGGATCCTGATCCCGAGGTGCCTCTGCCAGCTGGAGACGTATAGCGCTCTCCTTTAATTGGGCAAATGTCAATTCAGGGTTCTTAAAAACAAGCATGCTCACATGCCCCCGGTGAGAAGGGGTGTAGAGTCCCTCAATAAATTGATCTCTTAGCAGTTTATCCGCTCCGGTGTTAAAAATGGGTTCAGCCAGTGTAAGTGATTTAAGGGCTTCCTGCAGGTTTAAGGCAAAGTCTCTCACGCCCTCATTAGCTTTTTGTTTGCAATTAAAGAATCGTATTTTAGCTTTGCTGCTGGCCGTGGTTTCAAATGTAGCTTTTAATCCAGCAAATATGCGTTCAACAGTGCCTTTTAGATCAGCTGCCCATGCTGTGACTTCTCGCTTAGCATGGCCACTTAACTGCATCATCAGGAGACTAACACGCTGAACTTCACCCACAGGGAACATGTCAAAATGGGCCAGCATCTTTTCTCTGAAATCGTCAAGGGTATTAGGCTCACCTTCATACATTGGAAGCCATGGGCCACCCGGGGTATATGGCATCAGCACCGGCATGATGGGCGCCACTCCTTGCACCGCTGCGCTGCCGGACTCTCTATTGACACTCTGTCTTTCAGCTGCATTAGCATTGCCGGGTGCTGCGGCGTCTCCGTGCTGCGACATACTGTGCCCCCTTAGTTAATCCGGACCCTTCCGGTCCTCCGCTTCCATCGGGATAGTGTAGATTCGTTCCGCTGTGCAGCAGGATCGATTTTCCCCTTGCTCTGATGTCAGAGCGCTCAGCTTGGTGCCGCCCACAATGACACGCCCCCTGCTGCTCCCACCCACCGCGCTCTGTAATGGCGGATTCTGAAGTTTTTCAGTTAGACTGGGGCTCAGGTGATGGCGTAGCTCAATTAACAGTCTCGTGCCTAACGGTTATGAAGTGATTACCTCAGGGGATGGCGGCCATCTTTACTCCATTATAACCAATGGGGAAAAGTCACTTTCAATAGTTTTCAATGGGGAATGGATTTTTCTTTAATAAAGTCAATTTTCAAGATTTTTCATCCCAGTTTTCACAGTTTTGGGCTCCAATCACGGCACACAATACCCGGTATACGGGCTGGCTAGATCCTGTTCGTGACGCCAATTGTGACGCCCAGGAGACCGGGATACCCAGCACCGGACCAATGGAGTCTGTCTCTTGAGGGGGATGTCACGGGTGGCTTGACCCGGTGCTGTGGCCTCAGGCAATGCACAGTGTAAGGGGTATCATGAGGGGACAGGCACTTACTTGATCAGCAGCAGGTTCTCCCAGCGGTGACGATCCCGATCCTGGATAGATGGCTATTGTCCAAATGAAAGACTGAGGCACTGAAACGTTTAACCAGTTTACTTTAACATAAAAGGATTTACAACCAGTCCTGTCACCGGAGTCTGTATGGGAACTCTGAGTTACTTTGACCCTGCCGGGGTCTTCGCCTCTTATTGTGCGCAATTTCTGTGTGGCCCTGCTGCTGTATGTGAACTGGCTGCCGGCCCAATCTGTCCCCTCCGGGTCCTGGTTCGACGGGCAACCCGAGTCCTTTTATCGGTTTACCCCCTCTGGGAGTACCGCTGAACTCTGTGTCTGTTGCTGCGTCCGGCCCTAGTGAAGCTGATATCACCTCACGTTTTTCCGGTTGCTGTATTATATATAATGAATACAGCCACGGATCCGGTGTCCGTCTTTGCGCCTGTTCTGGGTAGTGATTAATGCTACCCGGTTCTCACAATGTCCCTTTTCTCTGTCCCTCTTCTCCTCAGGCCGGTGATTTAGGCCTGGAAACCGTCATAGGGCTGTTAGAAATTCAGCTGTATGACCTCTCACTATCAGCTCCTTAGCCCAATTGCCATGTCTTCTCTCAGACCAGAATGGATTAAGGGGAGTCTCTGGAGCTCCCCCTTCTGGCCGGAGGTGGTAGTGCAGTTTTGCTATCTTAATATTTGTGTTTAGTGTCAGTAACTATTTTTGTGGCAAATACCCCTAGGGGTGCCACAACCGCATGTTGTCTGCTCACAGCAACAGCTTCCAAATGCAAAACCACACACCTGGAATCCACCCCTGACCTTTTAACTACTTCATTGATTACAGGTTAACGAGGGAGACGCCTTCAGAGTTAATTGCAGCCCTTAGAGTCCATTGTCCAATTACTTTTGGTCCCTTGAAAAAGAGGACGCTATGCATTACAGAGCTATGATTCCTAAACCCTTTCTCCGATTTGGATGTGGAAACTATCATATTGCAGCTGGGAGTGTGCACTTTCAGCCCATATTATATATATAATTGTATTTCTGAACATGTTTTTGTAAACAGCTAAAATAACAAAACTTGTGTCACTGTCCAAATATTTCTGGCCCTAACTGTATTGAGGTGAACTCAAGAGTTAGGTACAGTCTCGATGGGTGCACCTTATCTTTGCTTTTTTGATCAATATAGTGTCAACTAAGTACCCTATGTTATTTAGATGTACCATTACTAGAGTTGAGCGACTTTGAACTTTTTAGAGTCGAGCCGGGTTTTGCGAAACCCGACTATGTCCAAAGTCGGGTCGAGTGAAATCGGCCGATTATGACGTAAAGTCGGGATCGACCGAAACACGAAACCCAATGCAAGTCAATGGGGCAGCATAGTCGGCAGTGAGTGGGGGCCAGGAAAACACCTAGAGTGCCCATTTTACTGTCAAAACCATCCATTCTTCTTAATGAAGCTTGTCAAGCGTAATTTACCTTCTAATAATTGGAAGGCATTTGAAATTGGGGGTCATTTGGCTAAAGTTGTGGGGGGTAGGGCTGGTTCAAGTAATTAGTGGGCCCAGGAAATCTGGACCACGTCACGGCAGTGGAGCAGGGAGAGGTAAGTATTTCAACTTTGCAAGTGCTGTGAACCTGAGCAAGCAGGGGGGGCCCACTCGTTGGCATTGGCACTGGCACAGGGCCCCTCAAAGTACAGCGGTGTGTTTGCACGGCGGGGGCGCCTCCCACCGGCAGCAACACTTTTGCGTACTATGAGAGGCCCTGTGCCAGTGACGTCGCCAACTAGTATTCCTCCCCCCACCTGATGAAGGAACCTGCACTTTCATCTGCACCGTCCTCTTTGTCCCCGTGTAAGGTGGTATGGTATGCGGGAAGAGCAACCTGACTTTCAGCAGGGTCACAATGTTGTTGTGTAGCGTGCACGGGGAATGTTGCGTTATGGGTCAATGTACCAGCAGACTCATCTATCACTGGCTGGGCAATGGGCACGATGAAGTGGAAACACAGATATAGGCCCAAAGAAGAAAGTGGGCTAAATGCAGTTCAAAATTGGTAACACAGGAATAACCAGGGGGCATTGCAGTGGAGGACAACTGGAATGAGAGGCTGACACAGAGAGTAGGGCCAAATCAGTAAGTAGTCGAAATGCAGTTCAAAATTGGCAACCGTAGTAAACAGGCGGCACAGCTTTGTTCAGTGGAGGAGAACAGCAAGGAGTGGCAGACACCGATAGTAGGCCCCAACCCAACTAGTAGGCCAAATGCAGTCTAACATTAACAACTACTTAACGAGAGGCTGAAAATGGTATTTCAGGACAGGAAACCAGGAGAACAGCAAGGAGTGGCAGACACCGATAGTAGGCCCCAAACCAACTAGTACGCCAAATGCAGTTGTTCCATTTAACCACAATTTAATGAGAGCCTGAAGATAGAAGCTCAGGAAAGGCAACCTGGGGAACACCTTGGAGTGTAACACACCATCTCTCTCCACCCCATACCCATTTTGTAGGCCTAATGCTGTGTACTTTTCTACAACTACTAAACGAGAGTCGGAAGACCGAAGCAATGGCAAGGAAACCTGGGGAACACCTTGGAGTGTAACACACCATCTCTCTCCACCCCATACCCAATTTGTAGGCCTAATGCAGCCTACTTTCCGACACCTACTAAACGAGAGCATGAAGATCGAAGCTCAGGAAAGGCAACCTGGGGAACACCTTGGAGTGTAACACACCATCTCTCTCCACCCCATACCCATTTTTTAGGCCTAATGCAGTGTACTTTTCTACAACTACTAAACGAGAGTCGGAAGACCGAAGCAATGGCAAGGAAACCTGGGGAACACCTTGGAGTGTAACACACCATCTCTCTCCACCCCATTCCCCATTTTTTAGGCCTAATGCAGCCTACTTTCCGACACCTACTAAACGAGAGCATGAAGATCGAAGCTCAGGAAAGGCAACCTGGGGAACACCTTGGAGTGTAACACACCATCTCTCTCCACCCCATACCCATTTTGTAGGCCTAATGCTGTGTACTTTTCTACAACTACTAAACGAGAGTCGGAAGACCGAAGCAATGGCAAGGAAACCTGGGGAACACCTTGGAGTGTAACACACCATCTCTCTCCACCCCATACCCAATTTGTAGGCCTAATGCAGCCTACTTTCCGACACCTACTAAACGAGAGCATGAAGATCGAAGCTCAGGAAAGGCAACCTGGGGAACACCTTGGAGTGTAACACACCATCTCTCTCCACCCCATACCCATTTTGTAGGCCTAATGCTGTGTACTTTTCCACCAACTACTAAACGAGAGCCGGAAGATCGAAGCTCATGAAAGGCAACCCGGGGAACACCTTGGAGTGTAACACAACCTCTCTCTACACCACGAAAGGGCTGATTCTTAGGAAGGAAGGCTGTTGTAAATAAGCATTGCGCGTCCGAGGGTGATTATATTCTTATTCGGTATCTACTCACCCTCGGACGCGCCATGCTTCTTGATTTGTAATTAATGTTTATTTGCAATGTGCTTTTGACTTACTCAATTATTTTTTTAATTATTGATTTTATTAAATTAATAGTTTAACATCTTATTGGAAATAATTTAAAGGAGACGCGACAGGACAACACTCGGTGGATGCCATATCTGTGTTAACAACTCCAAAAAACTTTCAGTTAACTTCTTGCAGGAGAAAGAAATTGTAGCTGTTGGACCTTTGTAGTACAGTTCCAGATATTTGTTGTGTGTTTGTTTTGATTGTTAAAATGTCTGCATTTGAGATCTCAACACGATCTTATTTTTTATAATCAAATTAATTTTTTAAATATTTTATTAGGTTGGTTCAAGGGGTACACGGGCCGCAGTAGACAGGTCAGTGGAGGCCTAGTGGAAGGAGGGACCGCAGATGCGCCACTGTTTCACCCATACACAATTAGTAGGCCTAATGCAGCGTAGTTTCCAACAGCTACTAAACGAGAGCCGGAAGATCGAAGCTCAGGAAAGGCAACCTGGGGAACACCTTGGAGTGTAACACAACCTCTCTCTACACCACGGAAGGGCTGATTCTTAGGAAGGAAGGCTGTTGTAAATAAGCATTGCGCGTCCGAGGGTGATTATATTCTTATTCGGTATCTACTCACCCTCGGACGCGCCATGCTTCTTGATTTGTAATTAATGTTTATTTGCAATGTGCTTTTGACTTACTCAATTATTTTTTTAATTATTGATTTTATTAAATTAATAGTTTAACATCTTATTGGAAATAATTTAAAGGAGACGCGACAGGACAACACTCGGTGGATGCCATATCTGTGTTAACAACTCCAAAAAACTTTCAGTTAACTTCTTGCAGGAGAAAGAAATTGTAGCTGTTGGACCTTTGTAGTACAGTTCCAGATATTTGTTGTGTGTTTGTTTTGATTGTTAAAATGTCTGCATTTGAGATCTCAACACGATCTTATTTTTTATAATCAAATTAATTTTTTTTATATTTAATGATGTTGGTTCAAGGGGTACACGGGCAGCAATAGACAGGTCAGTGGAGGCCTAGTGGAAGGAGTGACGGCAGACAGGCATCAAAGGCCTAACATTGGGCTGGCTGTAGGCAAGTTAAAATTGGTTCCAGGGGAACACGGCCATCAGTGGCCTGGTCAGTGTAGTTGTAGTTGAAAGAACGGGACGCAGACAGGCTTCGAAGGCCTAACATAACAAACTTGGGCTGGCTGTAGGCACTTTTAAATTTGTTCCAGGGGTACATGGGCAGCAGTGTATGGTCAGTGGAAGTCTAGTGGAAGGAGTGACCGCAGACAGGCTTCCAAGGCCTAACATAACAAACTTGGGCTGGCTGTAGGCACTTTTAAATTGGTTCCAGGGGTACACGGGCAGCAGTGGTCTGGTCAGTGGAAGTCTAGTGGAAGGAGTGACCGCAGACAGGCTTCCAAGGCCTAACATAACAAACTTGGGCTGGCTGTAGGCACTTTTAAATTGGTTCCAGGGGTACACGGGCAGCAGTGGTCTGGTCTGTGGAAGTCTAGTGGAAGGAGTGACCGCAGACAGGCTTCGAAGGCCTAACATAACAAACTTGGGCTGGCTGTAGGCACTTTTAAATTGGTTCCAGGGGTACACGGGCAGCAGTGGTCTGGTCAGTGGAAGTCTAGTGGAAGGAGTGACCGCAGACAGGCTTCCAAGGCCTAACATAACAAACTTGGGCTGGCTGTAGGCACTTTTAAATTGGTTCCAGGGGTACACGGGCAGCAGTGGTCTGGTCAGTGGAAGTCTAGTGGAAGGAGTGACCGCAGACAGGCTTCCAAGGCCTAACATAACAAACTTGGGCTGGCTGTAGGCACTTTTAAATTGGTTGCAGGGGTACACGGGCAGCAGTGGTCTGGTCAGTGGAAGTCTAGTGGAAGGAGTGACCGCAGACAGGCTTCGAAGGCCTAACATAACAAAATTGGGCTGACTGTAGGCACTTTTAAATTGGTTCCAGGGTAACACGGCCAGCAGTGGCCTGGTCAGTGTAGTAGTTGTAGAAAGAAGGGACCGCAGACAGGCTTCGAAGGCCTAACATAACAAAAATGTCAAAACAATGGTATTGTCAGTGCCAGGCATTGAAGGATGTCAGCGCCTAGACTACACATTGGTGAAGCTGTGAGAGATAATTTTGCTAGTGGTAGAGCACTGTTTGAGCTGGGGGGGGGAACTGTCTTGTGGCCGGCGGTACAGGCACAGGGCCCCTCATATTACAACGGTGTGTCTGACGTTGGGTGCGCACCACCACCGCCAGAGACACTTTATTGTACTATGAGGGACCCAGTGGCAGTGCCGTCGACCAAAAGCGGCCACACCCACCTCTTCAGACAAACAGCACTCTCAAGGGTCCAAGCGCAAAGTGGCGATAGCACGGCCCCGTGTGGGGAGTTTGGCCATTTCGTGAGGTGGAAACATGTCGTATGCTGGACAATCAGGTGAAGAAAATTACGAGATTGGAAAAGTCATTCAGAATAGTCCACAGGCAAGACCTTTTCATAGGAAAGCTAGGTGTCAGCCGGGCAGGGTGGGGCAAAAGATTTTGAAATCCAGTTGTGGTTCATTTTAATGAAGGTTAGATCATCTACATTTTGGGTAGCCAGACGAGTCCTTTTTTCTGTTAGTATTGAACCTGCAGCACTGAATACTCTTTCTGATAGGACACTAGCTGCCGGGCAAGCAAGCTCCTGCAATGCATATTCTGCCAATTCTGGCCAGGTGTCTAATTTGGATGCCCAGTAATCAAATGGGAATGACGGTTGAGGGAGAACGTCGATAAGGGATGAAAAATAGTTTGTAACCATACTGGACAAATGTTGTCTCCTGTCACTTTGAATTGATGCTGCAGTACCTGTCCTGTCTGCGGTCATAGAAAAATCACTCCACAACCTGGTCAGAAAACCCCTCTGGCCAACGCCACTTCTGATTTCTGCCCCTCTAACACCTCTGGTCTGCTGGCCCCTGGAGCTCGTGTGAGAACGATCACGGGCGCTGTGTGCAGGGAATGCCAGAAGCAAACGGTCAACAAGAGTTGATTGTTTTGTTGCTAATATTAGTTCCAAGTTCTCATGTGGCATAATATTTTGCAATTTGCCTTTATAGCGAGGATCAAGGAGGCAGGCCAACCAGTAATCGTCATCGTTCATCATTTTTGTAATGCGTGTGTCCCTTTTGAGGATACGCAAGGCATAATCCGCCATGTGGGCCAAAGTTCCCGTTGTCAAATCTGCGGTTGTGCTTGGTTGAGGGGCAGTTGCAGGCAAATCTACGTCACTTGTGTCCCTCAAAAAACCAGAACCCGGCCTTGCCACGCCACCAATTTCCCGTGCCCCCGGGAAAGCTTCCTCATTAAAAATATACTCATCCCCATCATCCTCCTCATCCTCCACCTCCTCTTCGCCCGGTACCTCGTCATGTACACTGCCCTGACCAGACAATCGCTGACTGTCATCAAGGCTTTCCTCTTCCTCTGGTGCAGACGCCTGATCCTTTATGTGCGTCAAACTTTGCATCAGCAGACGCATTAGGGGGATGCTCATGCTTATTATGGCGTTGTCTGCACTAACCAGCCGTGTGCATTCCTCAAAACACTGAAGGACTTGACACATGTCTTGAATCTTCGACCACTGCACACCTGACAACTCCATGTCTGCCATCCTACTGCCTGCCCGTGTATGTGTATCCTCCCACAAAAACATAACAGCCCGCCTCTGTTCGCACAGTCTCTGAAGCATGTGCAGTGTTGAGTTCCACCTTGTTGCAACGTCTATGATTAGGCGATGCTGGGGAAGGTTCAAAGAACGCTGATAGGTCTGCATACGGCTGGAGTGTACAGGCGAACGGCGGATATGTGCGCAAAGTCCACGCACTTTGAGGAGCAGGTCGGATAACCCCGGATAACTTTTCAGGAAGCACTGCACCACCAGGTTTAAGGTGTGAGCCAGGCAAGGAATGTGTTTCAGTTGGGAAAGGGAGATGGCAGCCATGAAATTCCTTCCGTTATCACTCACTACCTTGCCTGCCTCAAGATCTACAGTGCCCAGCCACGACTGCGTTTCTTGCTGCAAGAACTCGGACAGAACTTCCGCGGTGGTCTATTGTCGCCCAAACACTTCATAGCCAATACAGCCTGCTGACGTATGCCAGTAGCTGCCCCATAATGGGAGACCTGGTGTGCAACAGTGGCAGGTGCGGATGGAGTGTTTGTGCGACTGCGGTCTGTGGACGAGCTCTTGCTTCTGCAGGAGGACGAGGAGGAGGAGGAGGAGGAGGAGGGGGTGCGAACGGCTACAGACAACTGTTTACTAGACCGTGGGCTAGGCAGAACTGTCCCAAACTTGCTGTCCCCTGTGGACCCTGAATCCACCACATTTACCCAGTGTGCCGTGATGGACACGTAACGTCCCTGGCCATGCCTACTGGTCCATGCATCTGTTGTCAGGTGCACCTTTGTGCTCACAGATTGCCTGAGTGCATGGACGATGCGCTCTTTAACATGCTGGTGGAGGGCTGGGATGGCTTTTCTGGAAAAAAAGTGTCGACTGGGTAGCTCGTAGCGTGGTACAGCGTAGTCCATCAGGTCTTTGAAAGCTTCGCTTTCAACTAACCGGTAGGGCATCATCTCTAACGAGATTAGTCTAGCTATGTGGGCGTTCAAACCCTGTGTACGCGGATGCGAGGCTAAGTATTTCCTTTTTCTAACCATAGTCTCATGTAGGGTGAGCTGGACTGGAGAGCTGGAGATCGTGGAACTAGCGGGGGTGCCGGTGGACATGGCAGACTGAGAGACGGTGGGAGATGGTATTGTTGCCGCCGGTGCCCTAGATGCAGTGTTTCCTACTACGAAACTGGTGATTCCCTGACCCTGACTGCTTTGGCCTGGCAAAGATACCTGCACAGATACAGCAGGTGGTGCGCTAAATGGTGGTCCTACACTGCCGGAAGGGATGTTGCGTTGATGACTAGCTTCATTGGCCGAGGGTGCAACAACCTTAAGGGACGTTTGGTAGTTAGTCCAAGCTTTCAAATGCATGGTGGTTAAATGTCTATGCATGCAACTAGTATTGAGACTTTTCAGATTCTGACCTCTGCTTAAGGAAGTAGAACATTTTTGACAGATGACTTTGCGCTGATCAATTGGATGTTGTTTAAAAAAATGCCAGACTGCACTCTTTCTAGCATCGGATACCTTTTCAGGCATTGCAGACTGAGCTTTAACCGGATGGCCACGCTGTCCTCCACCAGGTTTTGGCTTTGCCACGCGTTTTGGGCAAGATACGGGCCCGGCAGATGGAACCTGTGGCGATGTTGATGCCTGCTGCGGCCCCTCCTCCTCCTCTGCTTCAGAACTGCTGCCGCCTGCACCCTGTTCCCCCAATGGCTGCCAATCGGGGTCAAGAACTGGGTCATCTAATAACTCTTCTTGTACCTCCTGCGCAACTTCGTCTGTGTCACCGTGTCGTTCGGTGGTATAGCGTTCGTGATGGGGCAACATAGTCTCATCAGGGTCTGATTCTTGATCAGCACCCTGCGAGGGCAATGTTGTGGTCTGAGTCAAAGGACCAGCATAGTAGTCTGGCTGTGGCTGTGCGTCAGTGCACTCCATGTCAGATTCAATTTGTAATGGGCATGGACTGTTAACTGCTTCACTTTCTAAGCCAGGGACGGTATGTGTAAAGAGCTCCATGGAGTAACCCGTTGTGTCGCCTGCTGCATTCTTCTCTGTTGTTGTTTTTGCTGAAGAGGACAAGGAAGTGACTTGTCCCTGACCGTGAACATCCACTAACGACGCGCTGCTTTTACTTTTACCAGTTTCACGAGATGAGGCAAAAGAGCTAGAGGCTGAGTCAGCAAGATAAGCCAAAACTTGCTCTTGCTGCTCCGGCTTTAAAAGCGGTTTTCCTAATCCCAGAAAAGGGAGCGTTCGAGGCCTTGTGTAGCCGGACGACGAACCTGGCTCCACAGCTCCAGACTTAGGTGCAATATTTTTTTCCCCACGACCACCTGATGCTCCACCACTAACACTACCCTCATTACCAGCTGACAATGAACGCCCCCGGCCACGACCTCTTCCACTAGACTTCCTCATTGTTTTAAAAACGTAACCAAACTAACGTTATTTGTTGCAGTCACACAACTTACACGGTGAGCTATAACTTCAGTATGATTTAGCTACCCCTTTACAGGTTGGTGAGACCACAGCGAAAATCAGGCCCAATGTTACACACTCTTTTTTTGGTGGCTGCAAATTAGAGAGATGCCCCACACGCAGGACTGTCACTGAAGCACAAATGTTAATATTAATGTCACACTATTATTTTTTTTTTATTTTTATTTTTTTCAGGAACACTTTAGAAACCCCCCCCCAAAAAAAAAAAATAGATTTTTGCAGGGAGAATTTAGAAAACAAATGTAACAAACTATATGCTTTCTATGGGCCACTGAGTGAGAGATGACGCACACAGGAATCAGGAGTGGCACACAAGCCCAGAGGCCAATATTTTTCTACCAATGATTGATGGAGTTATTTTCTCTGGTAGATTTTGGAACCCAAATCAAGGAAAAAAAATGTAGGCTTTCTATGGACCACAATTGGAGAGAGAGAGAGAGAGAGAGAGAGAGATGGCACACCCAGGAGTCAAGACTGGCACACAAGCAGAAAGGCCAATATTAATCTCCCATTTTTTGGGGGGTTTTGTTTTTTTTTTTTGTTTTTTTTTTTTTTCAGGGAGACTTTAGAAAAAAAAATAATAAAAAAAATATGATTTTATCAGGAAGAATTTAGAAACCAAATAAAATAAAATGATTTTTTCAGGGAGAATTTATAAAACAAATAAAAACAAAAATAGGCGTTCTATGGCCCACTGACTGAGAGATGACGCACACAGGAGTCAGGAGTGGCACACAAGCCCAGAGGCCAATATTTTTCTACCAATGATTGATGTAGTTATTTTCTCTGGTAGATTTTGGAACCCAAATCAAGGAAAAAAAATATAGGCTTTCTATGGACCACAATTGGAGAGAGAGAGAGAGAGAGAGAGAGATGGCACACCCAGGAGTCAAGACTGGCACACAAGCAGAAAGGCCAATATTAATCTCCCACTGTTTTTTTTGTTTGTTTTTTTTTTTTTTTTTTCAGGGAGACTTTAGAAAAAAAAATAATAAAAAAAATATGATTTTATCAGGAAGAATTTAGAAACCAAATAAAATAAAATGATTTTTTCAGGGAGAATTTATAAAACAAATAAAAACAAAAATAGGCGTTCTATGGCCCACTGACTGAGAGATGACGCACACAGGAGTCAGGAGTGGCACACAAACCCAGAGGCCAATATTTTTCTACCAATGATTGATGTAGTTATTTTCTCTGGTAGATTTTAGAACCCAAATCAAGGAAAAAAAATATAGGCTTTCTATGGACCACAATTGGAGAGAGAGAGAGAGAGAGAGAGAGAGAGAGAGAGAGAGAGAGAGATGGCACACCCAGGAGTCAAGACTGGCACACAAGCAGAAAGGCCAATATTAATCTCCCACTGTTTTTTTTGGTTGTTTTTTTTTTTTTTTTTTTCAGGGAGACTTTAGAAAAAAAAATAATAAAAAAAATATGATTTTATCAGGAAGAATTTAGAAACCAAATAAAATAAAATGATTTTTTCAGGGAGAATTTAGAAAACAAATAAAACCAAAAATAGGCGTTCTATGGCCCACTGACTGAGAGATGACGCACCCAGGAGTCAAGACTGGCACACAAGCAGAAAGGCCAATATTAATCTCCCACTGTTTTTTTTTTTTTTTTTCAGGGAGACTTTAGAAAAAAAAATAATAAAAAAAATATGATTTTATCAGGAAGAATTTAGAAACCAAATAAAATAAAATGATTTTTTCAGGGAGAATTTAGAAAACAAATAAAACCAAAAATAGGCGTTCTATGGCCCACTGACTGAGAGAGAGAGAGAGATGGAACGCTTAGTACTGGCACACAAGCCCAAAGGGCAATATTAATCTCCCTTTTTTTTTCCAGGGAGAATTTCTAAAACCCAAAAAAAAAAAAAAATAGGCTTTCTATGGCCCACTATTTGTGAGAGAGATGGGACGCTCAGGACTGGCACAGATGGCACGCTCAGGACTGGCACAGAAGCCCAGAGGCCAATATTAATCTCCCTTTTTTTCTGGGAGAATTTATAAAACCAAAAAAATATTTAAATAGGCTTTCTATGGCCCACTATTTGTGAGAGAGATGGCACGCTCAGGACTGGCACAGATGGCACGCTCACAACTGGCACACAAGCCCAGAGGCCAATATTAATCTCCCTTTTTTCAGGGAAAATTTATAAAACCAAAAAAAAAATTAAATAGGCTTTCTATGGCCCACTATTTGTGAGAGAGATGGCACGCTCAGGACTGGCACAGATGGCACGCTCACAACTGGCACACAAGCCCAGAGGCCAATATTAATCTCCCTTTTTTCAGGGAAAATTTATAAAACAAAAAAAAAAATTAAATAGGCTTTCTATGGCCCACTATTTGTGAGAGAGATGGCACGCTCAGGGCTGGCACAGATGGCACGCTCAGGACTGGCACACAAGCCCAGAGGCCAATATTAATCTCCCTTTTTTTCAGGGAGAATTTATAAAACCAAAAAAAAAAATAAATAGGCTTTCTATGGCCCACTATTTGTGAGAGAGATGGCACGCTCAGGGCTGGCACAGATGGCACGCTCAGGACTGGCACACAAGCCCAGAGGCCAATATTAATCTCCCTTTTTTTCAGGGAGAATTTATAAAACCCAAAAAAAAATAAAATAGGCTTTCTATGGCCCACTATTTGTGAGAGAGATGGCACACTCAGGACTGGCACACAAGCCCAAAGGCCAATATTAATCTCCCACTGTATTTTTATCAGGGAGAATTTATACACCCCACAAAAAAAAATACAGAAAAATGAAAAGGCTTTCTATGGCCCACTATGTGAGAGAGATGGCACACACAGGGATGGCACTCTAGCAGAAAAACCAAAAATAGGCGTTCTATGGCCCACTGACTGAGAGATGACGCACCCAGGAGTCAAGACTGGCACACAAGCAGAAAGGCCAATATTAATCTCCCACTGTTTTTTTTTTTTTTTTTCAGGGAGACTTTAGAAAAAAAAATAATAAAAAAAATATGATTTTATCAGGAAGAATTTAGAAACCAAATAAAATAAAATGATTTTTTCAGGGAGAATTTAGAAAACAAATAAAACCAAAAATAGGCGTTCTATGGCCCACTGACTGAGAGAGAGAGAGAGATGGAACGCTTAGTACTGGCACACAAGCCCAAAGGGCAATATTAATCTCCCTTTTTTTTTCCAGGGAGAATTTCTAAAACCCAAAAAAAAAAAAAAATAGGCTTTCTATGGCCCACTATTTGTGAGAGAGATGGGACGCTCAGGACTGGCACAGATGGCACGCTCAGGACTGGCACAGAAGCCCAGAGGCCAATATTAATCTCCCTTTTTTTCTGGGAGAATTTATAAAACCAAAAAAATATTTAAATAGGCTTTCTATGGCCCACTATTTGTGAGAGAGATGGCACGCTCAGGACTGGCACAGATGGCACGCTCACAACTGGCACACAAGCCCAGAGGCCAATATTAATCTCCCTTTTTTCAGGGAAAATTTATAAAACCAAAAAAAAAATTAAATAGGCTTTCTATGGCCCACTATTTGTGAGAGAGATGGCACGCTCAGGACTGGCACAGATGGCACGCTCACAACTGGCACACAAGCCCAGAGGCCAATATTAATCTCCCTTTTTTCAGGGAAAATTTATAAAACAAAAAAAAAAATTAAATAGGCTTTCTATGGCCCACTATTTGTGAGAGAGATGGCACGCTCAGGGCTGGCACAGATGGCACGCTCAGGACTGGCACACAAGCCCAGAGGCCAATATTAATCTCCCTTTTTTTCAGGGAGAATTTATAAAATCAAAAAAAAAAATAAATAGGCTTTCTATGGCCCACTATTTGTGAGAGAGATGGCACGCTCAGGGCTGGCACAGATGGCACGCTCAGGACTGGCACACAAGCCCAGAGGCCAATATTAATCTCCCTTTTTTTCAGGGAGAATTTATAAAACCCAAAAAAAAATAAAATAGGCTTTCTATGGCCCACTATTTGTGAGAGAGATGGCACACTCAGGACTGGCACACAAGCCCAAAGGCCAATATTAATCTCCCACTGTATTTTTATCAGGGAGAATTTATACACCCCACAAAAAAAAATACAGAAAAATGAAAAGGCTTTCTATGGCCCACTATGTGAGAGAGATGGCACACACAGGGATGGCACTCTAGCAGAAATGCCAAATTGCCAATCTTAATCTCCCACCAAAAAAAAAAAAAAAAAAAAAAACAGGGAATGTCCTACAATTACTATCTCCCTGCCTGCAGTAATCTCAGCCAGGTATGGCAGGCAGCTACTATCTCCCTGCCTGCAGTAATCTCAGCCAGGTATGGCAGGCAGCAATAAGGAGTGGACTGATGCACAAATGAAATAAAAAGTGTGGACAAACAAAAAAGATAGCTGTGCAGAAAGGAAGGAACAAGAGGATTTGTGCTTTGAAAAAAGCAGTTGGTTTGCACAGCGGCGTACACACAGCAATGCAGCTATCAGGGAGCCTTCTAGGGCAGCCCAATGAGCTACAGCGCTGAGGGGAAAAAAAAAAAAAAAAACTTCCACTGTCCCTGCACACCGAGGGTGGTGTTGGACAGTGCAAATCGCTGCAGCACAAGCGGTTTTGTGGTTAATGGACCCTGCCTAACGCTATCCCTGCTTCTGACAAAGCGGCAGCAACCTCTCCCTAAGCTCAGATCAGCAGCAGTAAGATGGCGGTCGGCGGGAACGCCTCTTTATAGCCCCTGTGACGTCGCAGACAGCAAGCCAATCACTGCAATGCCCTTCTCTAAGATGGTGGGGACCAGGACCTATGTCATCACGCTGCCCACACTCTGCGTTTACCTTCATTGGCTGAGAAATGGCGCTTTTCGCGTCATTGAAACGCGACTTTGGCGCGAAAGTCGCGTACCGCATGGCCGACCCCGCACAGGGGTCGGATCGGGTTTCATGAAACCCCGACTTAGCCAAAAGTCGGCGACTTTTGAAAATGTTCGACCCGTTTCGCTCAACCCTAACCATTACTATTTATTTATTTACTTACTGCAGGCTATTTGCTCATTTTGTTTTTAAGTTCAGATTGTTGTTAAGCCTAACCTCACAGGCATTTTTAATGTGGTTGTGTTAATTTACATGAAAATGTATGCCCAAACACTCTGTAGGCCAGTTTTCACCATTCTTCCCTGCTTTTCTTGGCTTTTTTTTAATTGCTTGATGTTCATTCCTGTGTCATTCTTGATGGTATTCAGCCAGCAGGCCTTCGGTTACTCCTGTTTCCTTTTACCACTGACCATTTTTTCTAATGAATTTTCCCTCATCACTTATCCAAAGTAGGTCAGTTTCTGTTTAGTGATCTTGCCTTCTTGGGACAACTCTGGGTTTATCAGGAACCTATTTGTTGGTGATCTTAGATGTCCATGGAATTTGTATAAGTCTTCTCCTGCATTCAAAGGTATCAATTATATGGGCGGCACGGTGGCTTAGTGGTTAGCACTGCAGCCTTGCAGCGCTGGAGTCCTGGGTTCGAATCCCACCAAGGACAACATCTGCAAAGAGTTTGTATGTTCTCTCCGTGTTTGCGTGGGTTTCCTCCGGGCACTCCGGTTTCCTCCCACATTCCAAAGACATACTGATAGGGAATTTAGATTGTGAGCCCCATCGTGGACAGTGATGATAATGTGTGAAAAAATGTAAAGCGCTGCGGAATATGTTAGCGCTATATAAAAATAAAGATTATTATTATTATTATTATCAATTTTCCCTCTTTCTGGTCCATGACTGCCCACATCTCAAAGCTATATGTTGGGAACACAATTGCAGTGATCAATCTCTGTTTGATGGTGATTGAGATCCACTTGCACTTCGATATTTGGTCCATGGCCAAGATAGATTATTATTATTTATTTTTAGAGCACCATTTATTCCATGGCGCTTTACATGTGAGGAGGGGTATACATAATAATAACAAGTACAATAATCATAAACAATACAGGTCACAACTGGTACAGGAGGAGAGAGGACACTGCCCGCGAGGGCTCACAATCTACCAGGGATGGGTGAGGATTAGTGTTGAGCCACCTCCCTAGTGTTTGGGTTCGGTTTGGTACATCGAACAGGGACGTGTTCGACGAAATGTTCGTCGAGCGTTCGACGAACACTGTCAAACCCCATTGAAACCAATGGCAGGCAAACACAAACACATACAAACACATGGAAAACACATAGAAAACACCTTAAAAGGTGTCCAAAAGCTAACAAACTGCTCAGAAGACACAACAAACACATGGAAAGTCACAACTACATATATTCATGCGAAAAGAAAAGAGGTGGAGTAAAAGGAGGAGGAGACGCAGATATAGGCATGTCATTCCCTTCTAAAATCAAGAAAGGCTGGAGTAAAAATCTCTAACTCACTCTACCAACACCCAGACGTCTTGACGAAAAAAAAAAAAAAAAAATATCTTTATGTAGAATGGCAGCGGGTCCATTCAGAACACTTTCCTTAGAAGACGTAGTGGTACCACCGTTGGGAGTTGTGCCAAAAAAGGAACCCAATACATTCAGACTAATCCACCATTTGTCATATCCAAGGGGCAGGTCAGTAAACGACAACATCGACGCGGAACCAAGTACAGCACAATGTACTGTACCTCCTTTGACAAGGCAATCAGGCGGGTCAAAAAGTTGGTAAGGGGCACCCTAATGGCCAAAACAGACATTGAGGGGGCGTTCCAGTTACTACCTGTGCCTCCAAATATTGTCCTCCCATTTGGCTGCTTTTGTGAAGGAGCATACTACATAGATCGCTGTTTGCCCCTGGGGTGCTCCATATCCTGCTCACTATTTGAGGCGTTTAGTTGCTTCATCGAATCTGTTGTCATTTGTAAGGCGGCACATATTATCCATTACCTCGACGACTTCTTATGCCTGGGCCCAAAAGATTCGCCACAGTGTGAAAACACGCGGTAGTCCACCTGTGAGAAGGAGAGAGCTGGAGGGAGAGTGGACACCCCAGAGCCGAGGGGTTAGATTGAGAAAGAAAGAAGATGGTGTAGCTTTCTTCATGTGTGGGGTAAGCTGCTGAGTAGCCCCAAATTCTACTAGGCCCAAAAGTATTTCCTGGGCCAGATGCCGTTAAAAAATAGTACTTAGGTAAACAGGCGGTGTAGCTTGCTTCATGTGTGGGGTACTGTGCTGAGTAGCCCAAATTGCTATTAGGTACAAAATGATTTCCTGGCTAGATAGAGTTAAAAATTAGTAATTAGATCAACAGGCGGTGTAGCTTGCTTCATGGGTGGGGTACGCTGCTGAGTAGCACTAAATTCTACTAGGCCCAAAAGGATTTCCTGGGCTAGATGCCGTTACAAAATAGTAGTTAGGTAAACAGGCAGTGTAGCTTGCTTCATGGGTGAAGTACGCTCCTGAGTAGCACCAAATTCTATTAAGCCCAAAAGGATTTCCTGGGCTAGATGCCGTTACAAAATAGTAGTTACGTAAACAGGCGGTGTAGCTTGCTTCATGGGTGGGGTACGCTGCTGAGTAGCACCAATTTCTACTAGGCCCAAAAGGATTTCCTGGGCCAGATGCCGTTAAAAATAGTACTTAGGTAAACAGGCGGTGGGTGGCTGGGCTACTCTGCTGACTAGCAGACACTGAAGCTTTGGAGCAGACCTCTGAATCCCAGGCCATAGTATGAGTAAACAACTCTGCAGACGACCCCACCCACCTGGAATTGATGATGGCAACATCATGTAAAACTCAGCAAGGGGACTAAATAAAAGAGTCTCCATTTTTTCCAAAAATTCGGCCACAGACCCCACTTAAGTGCCATCAATTTCACCAGAGTTTTTTTAAAATGGTTGGTGAGGTGATTTTCAAAAATCATCAAGCTTTTAGTCTCCCCAAGATGACACAGGGATAGAAAAGTCTTTGCGTATCCAGGATTTGTTCATCTTGATGAACGTTAGTCTGTCTACATTGTCACTGGACAGCCACGTGCGCTTATCTGTCAGCACACCACCAGCAGCGCTGAACACATGTTCAGAGAGAACACTGGCTGCGGGGCAATACAAGATCTCCAAGGCGTGAGTGGCGAGCTCAGGCCATTTTTCAAGATTGCAAGCCCAAAATGAGCAAGGGTCCAGTTCCACAGTCATGGCATCGATGTTAACTTGGAGATACTCTTGTACCATCCTCTCTAGGCGTTGGCTGTGCGTCAGAATTCTTGTCTCCTGTGGCCTTGCAAAGTATGGTCTAAAAAAATCTTGAAACTATTGGAAAAAATAGCTGTTACCACTGGTGTTGAGCATTCCAATACTGCAAGTATCGGGTATTGGCCGATATTTGCTGTATCGGAATTCCGATACCGAGTTCCGATATTTTTGTGATATCGGAAATCGGAATCGGAGTGTGCGGTGCGTATGGTTCCAAAGGTCTGGAGGAGAGGAAACTCTCCTTCAGGCCCTGGGGTCCATATTAATGTAAAAAATAAAGAATAAAAATAAAAAATATGGCTATACTCACCCCTCCGAAGGACCCTGGCTGTCACCGCTGCAAGCGTCCACCTCCGTTCCTAAGAATGTAGTGAGTGAAGGACCTTCGATGACGTCGCGGTCAGGTGAGCGGTCATGTGAGCGGTCAGGTGACACCTGACCGCGACGTCATCAAAGGTCCTTTACTCTCTGCAATTTTCAGGAACGGAAGCGGACGCTTGCAGCGGTGACAGCCAGGGTTCGGCGGAGGGGTGATTATAGCCAAATTTTTTATTTTTATTCTTTATTTTTTACATTAATTTAGATCCCAGGGCCTGAAGGAGAGTTTCCTCTCCTTCAAACCCTGGGAACCGTCCAGGATACATTCCAATATTTGTGTCCCATTGACTTGTATTGGTATCGGGTATCGGTATCGGCGAGATCCGATATTTTGCCGGTATCGGCCGATACCATCCAATACCAATACTTTCAAATATCGGAAGGTATCGCTCAACACTAGTTACCACCAGATACGATGTTACTGTTACGGTTTGAGTGATGACTCGATAGTCCCACGGTTGGAAAGTTAGAACTCAGAGATTCACTACGTGCACCACTGGTGTTTTGTGGAAAAGCAGATATTAGATTCTGTTACAGTCTCTATTGATACTCCTGCATGCGTGAATCCCTTTCAATGGCAGGAATTATTTCCCACAGTTTTAAGCGTGCCCTAAAAACTCATTTGTTCAGACTGGCCTACCGCCTCAATGCATTAACCTAACGATCCCTGTGTGGCCTATATTAAAAAAAAAAAAAAATTAATTAACTGGTTCATGCAGCTTTACATGAACACCCAAGCCTTACACTATGGCTGGTCCGAATAACTATAGCAATTGTTACCATCCACCTCTCGTGTCTCCCCTTTTCCTCATAGTTTGTAAGCTTACGAGCAGGGCCCTCACTCCTCTTGGTATCTGTTTTGAACTGTATTTCTGTTATGCTGTAATGTCTATTGTATGTACAAGTCCCCTCTATAATTTGTAAAGCGCTGCGGAATATGTTGGCGCTATATAAATAAAAATTATTATTATTATTATTTATTTCGCCAAATTTGCTTTTGTACCGGGGATCTAAGAGTGTGGCAACCCAGTTGTCGGCATTACTTCGGATTCTGACAATCCAAGGGTCATGTTTCAGATAGTGCAGCAAGGAGGCACTCATGTGTCTTTCGCATCCAGGAGGACCAAGTCCTTGTTGTCTTGGTGGTGGCGAGGTGAGAATCATGCTTTCTTCATCTGCCCTCTCCCCCCAACCTCGCACAACAGAAATTTGATCAAGGTCTCCCTCATCTGATGAGTCTTCCATGCCCAGCGCCAGTTCATCCTCCACTTCTTCCTCGCCTCCTGCACCTTCCTCAACAGTTTGGCTGCTACCATGCACCCTCGGTAGTCCCTCTCCCCCAGCCTCCAATGCCAGCCACCTTGGTGCTGCCAACCTTCTTGACCTTGGAGATATGATCCCTTCCGCATACAACTCCTCCTGTTCCTCCTCCTCCTCCTCTTGTTCCACCATCTGACTCCGAACACTGTGTAAGGTGTGCTCCAGCATGTAAATCACCGGAATGGTCATGCTGATAATGGCATCATCAGCACTAAACATCTTTGTTGCTATTTCAAAACTGTGCAGAAGGGTGCATAGGTCCCTGATCTGAGACCACTCCTGCAGCGTGATTTGCCCCACCTCTTGATCTGGTTGGCCCAGGCTATATGTCATAACGTATTGCACCAGGGCTCGTCGGTGCTGCCCTAGTCGCTGCAACATGTGCAGAGTTGAATTCCACCATGTGGGCACATCACATTTCAGCCGGTGAACTGGCAGGCCCAACGACTTCTGTAGAGATGCAAGTCGTTGAGCTGCGGAATGCGAATGGCGGAAGTGAGCACACAGCGACCGTGCCCTCTGCAGAAGCCCATCTAGTCCGGGATAGTGGGATAAAAATTGCTGGATAACCAGGTTCAAAACATGAGCCATACAAGGCATGTGTGTGACATTGCCCCGGCGAAGGGCCGCACCCAGGTTTGCAGCATTGTCGCACACAGCCTTCCCTGGCTGCAGGTTGAGTTGAGACAACCATTGATGGAACTCGGTCTCCAGAGCTGACCACAAATCCTCAGCTGTGTTACTCACATTTCCCAGACATTTCAATGTAAACAGTGCCTGATGCCGTTGAGCCCTGGTGATAGCATAGTGAGGAGGTGTGCAGGATTCCTTCTGCGCAGTTACAACACGGGTGGCATTACCAGACAGGCTTTGGGTGCAGGTGGAGGACCGAGAGGAGGTTGAGGAGGCAGAAGCAGTGGAGGAACTTCTAGATGCAGATAATCGACGAGCAACTCGTGGGAATGGCAAGACTTGGACAGCATCCCCTTCTCCTGATGTCGCCATAGTTACCCAGTGCCCAATCACCGACATGTAACGCCCCTGTCCATGTCTACTCGTCCAAGTGTCTGTGGTGAAATGCATTTTGTCACACACAGAGTTTCTCAAGGAAGCAGTGATGTTGTGTGCGACATGCTGGTGTAGCGCAGGCACAGCTTTCTTTGAGAAGTAGTGGTGACTGGGCATCTGGTACTGGGGCACTGCGATGGACATAAGGTCTCGAAAATCCTCTGTGTCCAACAGGCAAAAAGGCAGTATTTCTCTAGGCAACAGCTTGCAGATGGAGAAATTCAACCTCTTAGCTTTGTCATGGCTAGGAGGAAATGGTCTTTTACGTCTCCACATCTGAGGGACTGAGGGCTGGCTGCCATTCTTAGACGGAGTTGAGTAGGGTGTCCCCGGCAAACTGCTGGTCTGTGAGGAAGGTGCAGGCGGAGATGCTATGTTGCCTTGATCAAAAGGTGGTGTCGATGTCAGAGAGCGCTCAGTACCAGCAGGTGTTTCCACTTGCAAATGTCCTGACGACCTGCCAATCACACTGGCTGTTGCGGGTAGAGAGGTGGAAGGTCTGGATCCAAAACCATGTGCGACTGCTGTCCCCACAGTCGCGGAGGATGAAGAGGACGCGGATGCACTTGATGGGGCAGACAGTGGTTGACCCGGCCCACTAGGCCTAATTGTAGCACAGTGAGCTTCCCACTGCAACTTATGCCTCATATCCATGTGACGGGTTCATGCATGAAGTACTTAAGGTAATGATTTTTTGGCCTCTACTGAGATTTTGTTGACAAATCTTACAGAAAACATGAGTTGGGTCATCCTTTGCGATGCCAAAAAATGCCCAGGCTATGCAAGGCTTAGAGCCTGTGCGACATGGAGAGCCACCATGACTTCTGGTCTGAGGCACAGTTGGGGTTGAGGATGCAGTTGTTGACGTGCGCCCAGCACTCCGTCTCTGTCCAGGAAGGCGCACCGTTACCTCGTCATCAGACTCGTCACTAGCATCCTCCTTCACCTCCTCTGCTGACCTCATGTACTGGTGGACTGGGGGTTGACAGTAAGTGGGGTCTACAACCTCGTCATCATCATCCTCTGTGTTCTCACACCCGTCGTCCTCAGAGCCAACCTCTTCCTGCCCCGACCAAAAAGTCAAGTTTTCATTCCAATCAGGTATCTCAGTCTCATCATCATCTTCCTCATTGTCTCCACCAACAGGAGTTACAGTTTGGGAACGAGGGTCTACATTATGCTCAGAACCTTCTTCATCTGGGCCTGGATCCGACTCACAAAGATTCTGGGCATCAGTGCAGATCATTTCCTCATCTTGATTCACAGAAGCTCTGGAGCAGACCTCTGATTCCCAGGCTATAGTATGCGTAAACAGCTCTACAGACTCAACCATGTGTGTTACACTATGCTCAGACAGGCAGCTGGAGACTTGGGAGCGGTGAGGAAGCAAGTGCGATTGGATTACAACTCTGAGGACTGGAGTAGTTGTGATGTTGAAGTTGACATGGAGGAGAGCCCACTTGAACGAGCACTTGATATCCGTTCAAGCACCTGCTGTTTTTGTGCCTCATCTGGAATTTTTGGCGATGCTTGTAGCGATGGTCGTAAGAAAGGGATCATATCAGATTGTCCACGAAAAGAACTAGACATCTTACTTTGGCTGGAAGATGGTCTTTCTTCTGCAGATGTTACTGTTTCTTTACCCCCTACACCACAGACACAACCTTTTTTTCTCTTTCCAACACGTTTATTCCCCTTTCCACCAGCAGCAGGCCTTTGGCCACTCATTTTAGTGCTTAACTAATTGGCAACTCTGTATCTGTAGTTGTTGGCACAACAACCGATGGATGAAAACCGAGCAGAACTGAGTGGCCAAACTGTGGTACTAGGCCCAAAGCTATTAACTGGATTAGATGCAGTGAAAATTGAGATACATAGGCGGTGTAGTTAATTTCACAGGCGGGCTACACTGCTGACATGCAGACACTGCTCCTAGGACCTAAACTATTAACTGGATTAGATGCAGTGAAAATAGAGACACACAGGCGGTATAATTTGTTTCACAGGCGGGCTACTCTGCTGACGTGCAGACACTGCTCCTAGGCCCTAAACTAATAACTGGATTAGATGCAGTGAAAATAGAGACACACAGGCGGTATAGTTTGTTTCACAGGTGGGCTAATCTGCTGACCTGTGGACACTGCTCCTAGGCCTTAAACTAATAACTGGATTAGATGCAGTGAAAATAGAGATACACAGACAGTATAGTTTGTTTCACAGGCGGGCTAATCTGCTGATGTGCAGACTCTGCTCCTAGGCCCTAAGCTATTAACTGGATTAGATGCAGTGAAAATAGAGATACACAGGCGGTATAGTTTGTTTCACAGGTGGGCTACTCTGCTGACGTGCAGACACTGCTCCTAGGCCCTAAACTATTAACTGGATGAGATCCAGTGAAAATAGAGATACACAGGTGGTATAGTTTGTTTCACAGGTGGGCTACTCTGCTGACATGCAGACACTGCTCCTAGGACCTAAACTATTAACTGGATTAGATGCAGTGAAAATAGAGATACACAGGCGGTATAATTTGTTTCACAGGCGGGCTACTCTGCTGACGTGCAGACACTGCTGCTAGGTCCTAAACTAATAACTGGATTAGATGCAGTGAAAATAGAGATACACAGGCGGTATAATTTGTTTCACAGGTGGGCTACTCTGCTGACGTGCAGACAATGCTGCTAGGTCCTAAACTATTAACTGGATTAGATGCAGTGAAAATAGAGATACACAGGCGGTGTAGCTAGCTTCACAGGTGGGCTACTCAGATGACTATCAGACAATGCTACTTGCCCAAAAGGATTGGCTGAGCTAGATTACACCAAATGCTGTGACAAACACTTGCACAGCACTGGCACAGACCTGCCTGGCAAACAGTGCTATGAACTGCTGTAACCTACCCTGAAAATGGCTGATATTACAACTAGTCCCTATCTCTCTGACAATTCGCTCCAAAAAAACACTCTTTGTCTGTATAGCGGCCACAGCAGTAGCAGTGCCGTCTAACACTAAGCTGCAGCAGTGAGGAAATGGTGGCGACGGGGCAAATGGCTCGTTCTTATAGGGCAAGGACATGTGACATAGACAGCCAATGACACATGCCCTTGCTCGTGTGCATCACATGCACATTGCTGTATGTGTGCACTGCTGATAGGGTGAGAGACTGCACCGCCCCACTTTAAATGCCTGAAAGAAAAAAAAATGGAGATCGGCGTTATTTCAGCACAGATCTATCCCCCGCCCCTCCCCACCCACTATACACTGAAACAAGAAAACCAAAAAACAATGGACACAAGAGCTCAAAAAAATAACAGCTTTATTAAGACAAATTCAAAACATTACAATAAGTACATAAAAAATACGTAAAATGCAAAAAGATGAGAGAAGAGGCTACCCTAGTGCCACGCACAAATACACTAATCCATTAACAAGCAAATCAAATAGTAGCTATAAGGTAGAAGGGCCATATATAAGAGCATGTAAAGATGTAATCAAAGTCATTAAGCCCAATATTCATTAGTGTATACTAATACCCGAAAGTGGGCAGCTACACAGGAGAAAAGGCTCCAAAGTACCAAGCACACAGCAGGAAGGAAAAAAGGTATATAGCCAAATGAACGGGTGTCACGTTAAAACATTATATCTAGAGGAGAAAGAAGCAGATTTCTCGGATAAGACATGGTACAATTCTACTTATTTTCATGTATTCTATTCAATTATTAAATCAAAATTAAAAGAACTATTGGTATAACAGAAAACTTAAATGTTCCCCCAGATAGATGGATACCAACCATTTTCTATTTTAAGGCCCCAAATGTGCAGGTACAAAAAGTGTAGCAATTTTCCAAATATTAAAATTAATTTTCATATTTCAAAATTTGGTTTCACGCTTTTGGATAAAATGTCCTTAAAATGCATTGATTTAAAAATTGCCAGCAAAGGCGAGGTGACATCACTCTGATTATTTCTTTTAGCATCTGCTTTTCTGCGTTAAATTGCATGCAACATATGGTTTGTCTGATTATTTCCTTATGGCAGAAATACTCTTGAAGGGCACAGACTTGTAGCAGAAGTTAAAATGGCTCTAAATGTGCAGGCCCTTTTTTCCTAGCAGCTCTACTGGTCATAATTCAATATAAGGCCACGTGTAGAGGAAGCAGAAGAATTCTTAATTCTTTAATATTGAAAAATGTTAATGCAATCTAGTACACTCAAAAATGTTTGTCATTGCGAGAAACTATATAAGCTGTCATACATGAGGAATAACACTATATCTGGACATTATATGACTTGTATCCTGGATATGTGATATATTTTCCCTTTATAGGCTTTATCTCTAATTTCCTGCTTTCACTATGATGTCTTCCATATACATTACACAGAACCATTATGCATTACTACTTTCCTGTCTATGTATCGCATGTATACACATTTAGCACATGCTCTGAAGCAGCAGCATGTAGGACATACTGTAATATAGCAGCATACAGTAGCATGTAAAATTGTGGGCACCCTTGGTCAAAATTACTGTTGTTATGAACAGTTAAGAAAGTTGAAGATGAAATAATCTCTGAAAGGGCTAAAGTTAACCCCTTTCTGCTAGCTAACGGAATAGTACGTCAGCTGGCAGATCCCCTGCTTTGAGGTGGGCTCCGGCGGTGAGCCCACCTCAAAGCCGCGACATGTCAGCTGTTTTGTACAGCTGACATGTGCGCGCAATGAGCGCGAGCGGAATCGCGATCCGCCCGCGCCCATTAACTAGTTAAATGCCACCGTCAAGCGCTGACAGCGGCATTTAACTAGCGCTCCCGGCCGCGCGGCCGGAAGTGCTCGCACTGCGGACCCCCGTCACATGATCGGGGGTCAGCAGTGCATCGCCATAACAACCAGAGGTCTCCTTGAGACCTCTATGGTTGTTGATGGCCGATTGCTTTGAGCGCCACCCTGTGGTCGGCGTTCAAAGCAACCTTGCATTTCTGCTACATAGAGGTAATCTGTACTTCACCTCTATGTAGCAGAGCCGATCGAGTTATGCATGCTTCTAGCCTCCTATGGAGGCTATTGAAGCATGTCAAAATTAAAAAAAAAAGTGATTAAAAATATAAAAAAAATAAAAAATATATAAAAGTTCAAATCACCCCCCTTTCGCCCCAATCAAAATAAAACAATTAAAAAAAAATCAAACATACACATATTTGGTATCGCCGCATTCAGAATCGCCCGATCTATCAATAAAAACAAAGGATTAACCTGACCGCTAAATGACGTAGCGAGAAAAAAAATCAAAACGGCAAAATAACGTTTTTTTGGTCGCCGCGACATTGCATTAAAATGCAATAACGGGCGATCAAAAGAACGTATCTACACCAAAATGGTATCATTAAAAACGCCAGCTCGCCACGCAAAAAATAAGCCCTTACCTGACTCCAGATCACGAAATTTGGAGACGCTACGGGTATCGGAAAATCACGCATTTTTTTTTTTTTTTAGCAAAATTTGGAATTTTTTTTCACCACTTAGATAAAAAATAACCTAGACATGTTTGGTGTCTATGAACTCGTAATGACCTGGAGAATCATAATGGCAGGTTAGTTTTAGCATTTAGTGAACCTAGCAAAAAAGCCAAACAAAAAACAAGTGTGAGATTGCACTTTTTTTTGCAATTTCATCACACTTGGAATTTTTTTCCCGTTTTCTGTTACATGGCATGGTAAAATCAATGGTATCTTTCAAAAGTACATCTCATCCCGCAAAAAATAAGCCCTCACATGGCCATATTGACGGAAAAACAAAAAAGTTATGGCTCTGGGAAGGAGGGGAGCAAAAAACGAAAATGAAAAAGCAGAAAAAGCTCCGGGGGTGAAGGGGTTAAAAGCGATGCATTTCCTTTGCATTTAACGCAAAAGAATACAGAAGGAAAAATGGGCCAATCCAATAGTTTGGGCACCCATGGAGATTTGTGTGCTCAGATATCTTTGACCAAGTTTTCAGACCTTAATTAGCCTGTTAGAGTTATGTCTTGTTCACTATCATCTTTAGGAAAGGCCAGGTGATGCAAATTTCAAAGCTTTATAAAAACCCAGCCTCCTCTAACCTTGTGCCAAAAAACAGCAGCCATGGTTTCTTCTAAGCAGCTGCCTAGCACTCTGAAAATTAAATGGTGGAGGCCCACAAATCAGGAGAAGCCTATAAGAAGGCAGCAAAGCATTTTAAGTTGCCCTTTTCTCAGTTCTAAATATAATTAATAAATGTCAGTTAACAGGAACAGTGGAGGTCAAGATAAAGTCTGGAAGACCAAGCAAAATTTCAGTGAGCGCTGAATGTAGGATTGCTAGAGAGGCAAATCAGAAGCCCTGCTTGACTGCAAAAGACCTTCAGAAAGGTTTAGCAGACTCTGGTGTTGTGGTACATTGTTCTACTGTTCAGAGACACCTGCAAAAATATGGCCTTCATGGAAGAGTCATCAGAAGAAAACCTCTTCTGCGTCCCCACCATAAAAAACAGCGTATGCAAAAGAACATCTAATCAAGCCTGATGCATTTTGAAAACAAGTCCTGTGTACCGGAGGTTAAAATAGAACTCTTTGGCCACAATGATCAAATGTATGTTTGGAGAAAAAAGGGCACAGAATTTCAGGAACAGTACATCTCGTCAACAATTAAACATGTGGGTTGATCAATCATGCTTTGGGGTTGTGATTCAGCCAATGGCACAGGGCACATTTAAAAGATATACAGAAGAATGAATTCAATGAAATTACAACAAATTCTCTATGCAAACATAACACCATCTGTAAAAAAGCTGAAGGTGAAAAGAGAATGAGTTCTACAAATGGATAATTCTCTTAAACATATGTCAAAATCCACAATACGCTACCTCAAAAGGCGCAAGCTGAAGGTTTTACAATGGCCCTCACAGTCTCCAGATCTGAACATCATTGAAAATCTGTGGCTTGACCTCAAAATTGCAGGACATGCAAGATGACCCTGGAATCTTACAGAACTAGAAGAATTTTCCAAGGAAGAATGGATGAAAATCCCTCAAACAAGAATTGGAAGACTCTTGTTTGACTACTAAAAGCATTTTCAAGCTGTGATACTTTCAAAAGAGGGTGCTACTAGGTACTAACCATAAGTATAACTGCAAGAAGAAAGAACTGAATGCCCATAGGCTATGTGCACACGTAGGAAAAGAGGTGCAGAATTTTCTGCACAAAATCCGCATCTCCTGGCAGAATCCGCAGCCGGGGATTTGCCGCAGTTTTTATGCAGATTTTGTGCGGTTTTTATGCGGAATTGAGGCGGATTTTGTGAGGATTTTCTGCGAATTTTGCTACTGCAGACTTTTAATATGGAGGGGTGCAGAAACGTTGCAGATCCGCGCAAAAGAAGTGACATGCACTTCTTTGAAATCCGCAGCAATTCCGCACTGATTTTTCCTCACCATCTGCACAGCTATTTTCTTTTCCCATTTAATAACATTGTACTGTACATTACAGTGCGGATCTGCAGCGTTTCTGCACGGAATAATCCGCTGCGGATCCGCAGCAAATCCGCATCGTGTGCACATAGCCATAGAGTATAATCTTACAATAATAAACTTTATTATAGCATGGGGCAACAGGGTTCATACAGACTGATCCTAACCACTCTGTAAGTATTCTATACTCCTTCTTTTACTTTAGATATATGCAATACTAATCTTCCAACCAGGAAGTTACAGCAGATCAAGCGCTGGTATTTTGCATAGGCTATACCTTTGTTTGGCTGGTTTCAGCCTCCTTGTTGCTAAAATGACTATATATATATATATATATATATATATATATATATACACAGTATACGGTATGGCGCTCACAGCAAGCCGGGATCAGTAACCATAGAGGTCTCAAGGACCTCTATGGTTACTATCCTGATGCATTGCTGACCCCCGATGATGTGACAGGGGTCGGCGATGCGAGAATTTCTAGCCCGTGGCCGAAAGCGCCAATTAAATGCCGCTATCAGCGTTTGACAGTGGCATTTAACTGGTTAATAGCGGCGGGTGCATCGCAATTTCACCTGCCAATATTGCGCACACATGTCAGCTGTTCAAAACAGCTGACATGTCACGACTTGAATGTGGGCTCACTGCCAGAGCCCACATCAAAGGGGGAGACACGACAAGTACCCTACTAGTACGGGGCATGTCATGAAAGGGTTAACTTTTTGCCTTTTAGAGATCATTCATATTTAACTTTCTTAACTGTTCACAATATCAATAATTTTGACCAGGTGTGCCCAAAATTTTTAAATGGTTAAGCCTCTACTTGCGACTTGCTTTAATCTAGTTTATGCTGTGCGTTCTGCTACCCACATCTATGCATCTATGCACTGCTTCAGACTTGCCATCATTCCTGGTGTGGTGGCTTCTAATGTGTCTTGTCTCTCTTGTTTGTGTGCCGTTCAGTATAGCCTTCCTGGTCCATATGCTTTTCAGCCTGTTGTGCCAACTCCTTGAGTCTGTGTGTCCATCCTGACCTGTAGCATCGTGAATCCACCTCATCAGGTGAGATAATTCCACACTAGCTCTAGTTTTAACCCCTTCGCGACATGCGCCGTACTAGTACTGCGCTGCCGGCACTGCATTAGTGCCAGCAGCAGTACTAGTACGGCGCACCGATCACCGCGGTCTCGCGCTGAGCGCCGCGGTGATCGGGTGCGGGTGTCAGCTGTATACGACAGCTGACACCCCACAGCAATGCCCACGATCGGCGCTATCGCCGATCGCGGGCATTTAACCCCTCTGATGCCGCTGTCAGTAGTGACAGCGGCATAGAGGGGGATCGCGCAGGGACGGGGGCTCCCTGCGCTCTCCCACTGAAGCAACGCAATGAGATCGCGTTGCTCCGGTGACCCGGAAGGAGTCCCCGGATCCAAGATGGCCGCCGGACTCCTTCCGGGTCATGAAGTGACCTGGCTAGCCGGTGCCTGCTGAGAGCAGGCGCTGGAGAGCCAGCTAAGCTGCCTGTCAGATCGTTGATCTGACAGTGTGCTATGCACAGTGTCAGATCAACGATCTGATCTAATACAGAGATGTCCCACCCTGGGACAATGTTAGAAAGTAAAAAAAAAAAAAAATAGAATGTGTAAAAAAAAAAAAAAAAAAAAAATCCCCAAATAAAAAAAAAAAAACATTTCCCAATAAATCCATTTATTTATGTAAAAAAAAAAAAAAACAATAAATGTACACATATTTGGTATCGCCGCGTCCGTAACGACCCGCTCTATAAAACTATCCCACTAGTTAACCCCTTCAGTGAACACCGCAAAAAAAAAAAAAAAAAAACAAGGCAAAAACCAACGCTTTATTATCATACAGGCGAACAAAAAGTGGAATAACACGCGATTAAAACGACGGATATAAATAACCATGGTACCGCTGAAAACGTCATCTTGTCCCGCAAAAAAAAAGCCACCATACAGCATCATCAGCATAAAAATAAAAAAGTTATAGCTCTCAGAATAATGCGATGCAAAAACAATTATTTTTTTATATAAAATAGTTTTTATTGTGTAAAAGCGCCAAAACATAAAAAAAATTACATAAATGAGGTATCGCTGTAATCGTACTGACCCGAAGAATAAAACTGCTTTATCCATTTTACCACACGTGGAACGGTATAAACGCCCCCCCTAAAAGAATTTCAGGAATTGCTGGTTTTTGTTCATTCCGCCTCCCAAAAATCGGAATAAAAAGCGATCAAAAAATGTGATCTGCCCGAAAATATTACCAATAAAAACGTCAACTCGTCCCGCAAAAAACAAAACCTCATATGACTCTGTGGGTCAAAATATGGATAAATTATAGCTCTCAAAATGTGGTGATGCAAAAACTATTTTTTGCAATAAAAAGCGTCTTTTAGTGTGTGACAGCTGCCAATCATAAAAATCCGCCAAAAAAACGCTATAAAAGTAAATCAAACCCCCCTTCATCACCCCCTTAGTTAGGGAAAAATAATAAAATGTAAAAAAATGTATTTATTTCTATTTTCCCATTAGTGCTAGGGTTAGGGCTATGGTTAGGGCTTTGGTTAGGGCTAGGGCTAGGGCTAGGGTTAGGGCTAGGGTTAGGGCTAGGGCTAGGGTTAGGGTTAGGGCTAGGTTTAGGGTTGGGGTTAGGGTTTCAGTTATAATTGGGGGTTTCCACTGTTTAGGCACATCAGGGGGCGTCCGATCTAAATTCCAGCCAATTCTGCTTTGAAAAAGTAAAACAGTGCTCCTTCCCTTCCGAGTTCTCCTGTGTGCCCAAACAGTGGTTGCCCCCAACATATGGGGTATCAGCGTTCTCAGGACAAGTTGGACAACAACTTTTGGGGTCCAATTTGTCCTGTTACCCTTGGGAAAATAAAAACATAGGGGATAAAATATCATTTTCGTGGAAAAAAAAATATTTTTTATTTTCACGGCTCTGCGTTATAAACTGTAGTGAAACACTTGTTGGTTCAAAGCTCTCACAACACATCTAGATAAGTTCCTTTGGGGGTCTAGTTTCCAATATGGGGTCACTTGTGGGGGGTTTCTACTGTTTAGGTACATCAGGGGCTCTGCAAATGCAACATGACGCCTGCAGACCAATCCATCTAAGTCTGCATTTCAAATGGCGCTCCTTCCCTTCCGAGCTCTGCCGTGCACCCAAACAGTGGTTCCCCCCAACATATGGGGTATCAGCGTTCTCAGGACAAGTTGGACAACAACTTTTGGGGTCCAATTTGTCCTGTTACCCTTGGGAAAATAAAAACATAGGGGATAAAATATCATTTTCGTGGAAAAAAAAATATTTTTTATTTTCACGGCTCTGCGTTATAAACTGTAGTGAAACACTTGTTGGTTCAAAGCTCTCACAACACATCTAGATAAGTTCCTTGGGGGGTCTAGTTTCCAATATGGGGTCACTTGTGGGGGGTTTCTACTGTTTAGGTACATCAGGGGCTCTGCAAATGCAACATGACGCCTGCAGACCAATCCATCTAAGTCTGCATTTCAAATGGCGCTCCTTCCCTTCCGAGCTCTGCCGTGCACCCAAACAGTGGTTCCCCCCAACATATGGGGTATCAGCGTTCTCAGGACAAGTTGGACAACAACTTTTGGGGTCCAATTTGTCCTGTTACCCTTGGGAAAATAAAAACATAGGGGATAAAATATCATTTTCGTGGAAAAAAAAATATTTTTTATTTTCACGGCTCTGCGTTATAAACTGTAGTGAAACACTTGTTGGTTCAAAGCTCTGACAACACATCTAGATAAGTTCCTTGGGGGGTCTAGTTTCCAATATGGGGTCACTTGTGGTGGGTTTCTACTGTTTAGGTACATCAGGGGCTCTGCAAATGCAACATGACACCTGCAGTCCATTCCATCTAAGTCTGCATTTCAAACGGTGCTCCTTCCCTTCCGAGCTCTGCCATGCACTCAAACGGTGGTTCCCACCCACATGTGGGGTATCAGCGTACTCAGGACAAATTGGACAATAACATTTGTGGTCCAATTTCTCCTGTTACCCTTGGGAAAAAAAAAATTGCGGGCTAAAACATAATTTTGTGGAAAGAAAAAATTATTTTTTAATTTTCACAATGCAACATTCTAAACTTTAGTGAAACAATTGGGGGTTAAAAGTGCTCACCACACATCTAGATAAGTTCCTTAGGGGGTCTTCTTTCCAAAATGGGGTCACTTGTGGGGGGTTTCCACTGTTAAGGCACGTCAGGGGCTCTCCAAATGCGACATGGCGTCCGATCTCAATTCCAGCCAATTTTGCATTGAAAAGTCAAATGGCATTACTTCCCTTCCGAGCTCTGCCATGCGCTCAAACAGTGGTTTATCCCCATATATGAAGTATCGACGTACTCAGGACAAATTGCACAACAACTTTTGGGGTCCAATTTATCCTTTTACCCTTGGGAAAATAAAAAATTTGGGGCAAAAATATCATTTTTTGTGAAAATTAAGAAAAAAATTTTTTTTACGGCTCTACATTATAAACTTCTGTGAAGCACTTGGAGGTTCAAAGTGCTCACCACACATCTAGATTAGTTCCTTAGGGGGTCTACTTTCCAAAATGGTGCCACTTGTGGGGGTTTCCACTGTTTAGGCACATCAGGGGCTCTCCAATCGTGACATGGGCTCCGATCTCAATTCCAGCAAATCTTGCATTGAAAAGTCAAATGGCGCTCCTTCCCTTCCGAGCTCTGCCATGTGCCCAAACAGTGGTTTACCCCCACATATGGGGTATCGGCGTACTCAGGACAAATTGTACAACGACTTTTGTGGTCCAATTTCTCCTGTTACCCTTGGTAAAATGAAACAAATTGGACCTGAAGTAAAAATTTTGTGAAAAAAAAGTTAAATGTTCAATTTTTTTAAACATTCAAAAAATTCCTGTGAAGCACCTGAAGGGTTAATAAACTTTTTGAATGTGGTTTTGAGTACCTTGAGGGGTGCAGTTTTTAGAATGGTGTCACTTTTGGGCATTTTCTGTCATATAGACCCCTCAAAGTCACTTCAAGTGTGAGGTGGTCCGTAAAAAAATGGTTTTGCAAATTTTGTTGCAAAAATGAGAAATCGCTGGTCAACTTTTAACCCTTATAACATCCTAACAAAAAAAAATTGTGCTGATGTAAAGCAGACATGTGGGAAATGTTGTTTATTAACTATATTATGTGATATAACTCTCTAATTTAAGGGCATAAAAACTAAGAGTTTGAAAATTGCTAAATTTTCATAATTTCCGACAAATTTTTGTTTTTTTCACAAATAAATGCAAGTCATATCGAAGAAGTTTTACCACTATCATGAAGTACAATATGTCACGAGAAAACAGTGTCAGAATCACCAGGATCCGTTGAAGCGTTTCAGAGTTATGACCTCATAAAGTGACAGTGGTCAGAATTGTAAAAATTGGCCCTGTCACTTAGGTGAAAACAGGCTTTGGGGTGAAGGGGTTAAAAGTTTAACTCAGCCCTGTGCCATTAACCGAACCACTTCCTGTTGGCTCCAATGTAAAAGTCTTTGCAACATGTTTCCCTTCTTCACACATGATATAAAAAAATTCAAATGTATGCCTTTTTCAGATGCCTGTTGGACAATTACAACACAATCCTATATGGTCTGTATTGCGCATTTAAAAAAAAAGAACTAGTTCGCAATTGCTTAGGATTTGGCATTTAGCTAAGTGATACTCGAAGATCCCGGAAACCTGAAATACACAGTAGTAGGGCACGGTATGTTTGTCTCATGATTTTTTTTTAAAAACCTTTTATCACGTATTTGCAAATGTGCCTTAACAGCAATTCTATGTTCCATTCTATACATTGCCTTTGCTCTTCCTTGTCTGGCCAGGCACACTGGAGTCAGGGTATCGTTAGAACATCTGTAACTACTTTATATGGTTTCTGTTTCTTAAATTCTCAAAGTAAGAGTTTCAAATTTCATTCTCCTTTTTTTCCAGATTAGTGTTACAGGATTCCACCAACACCTTTTAACATTTGAAAAATGATTATTTTCAAAGCTTTTAATAAAAATTTACATCTGGTATAAGGAAATAGATGGAATTTAATAGCAGAATTTTCATGCGATAAAACAAATATGGTAACTGTATTATTAGCGCAACCTACAGAAATATGGGCAAAAATATTGGGCTGATTCATCATTTAAATTTTTTTTTTAATTTTTTCTCTCATGGGGTATTGTGCCATTTTTTGAGCTAGATTCAACAATGATGTACATTTTTAGTATTTTATCTTTTTCATTCCTTTGAAGAGCAAAACGTCAGATATTGCTTCAAAATGTCACAAATTTGTCTTCAATTGCGCCAAAATAGAATTAGGCAGATTTTACACAAAACTAGGGTACTGGAGTGCAATTGCATGAAAATTTTAATACATGTCAAAAAGTCACAAAATTAGGATAAAATGTAACCCAAGCTAAGCCCATAATGCCGAACAACAAAATACAACTGAAATCAAGTCAAGGTCATTAAAAAGGCAGAAATTAAATAATGAATTAAATAAAAATATAGAAATATCTGAAGCATTTTTACTCCAGAAAAAAAGGTAGAACGACAATGATAAATCTGGAGCTTAGTTTGCAAGGCTATTTACAATACATAATATATCTTTCTTTGGTGACTAGCCGCCTTTTTAATTTCGTGGGCCTCTGTAAACAACTGTGGCTTTGAACCCTGCTAGTGTAATGCATTGCCAGGAAACTGAGATTTCTGGCTTTTAGTTTGCAGGAAGAAGCTTCTTGCATCAACACTGGCACACGGAAGGTTTCGTGCTGACGTAGGTGCAGTCCTTAGGCGCTAAGCACTGGGCCAGGCATTGCTTTTGGGAGGGGCATGTAGAAGGTCAAAAAAGGGATGAAAGAGGATGGCCTATTTGTAGCCATTATGTTTCAGGTACTCACTACCCTAATATTTAGTCTTTTAAAAGAGCTGATATTAATTTATTAAAGACTGGGGGTCCAATTCATCAAAGCTTTCATGACAGACTTTTGGCTAGTTTCTCCCAGCTCTTCCTAACGTGATGTTAGGAGAACATCAACGTTCTCCTAATTCATGACAAAGTGTGTATTTCCCTATTCCAGAAATCTCACTACAGTTCCTGACTGGAGGGAGATTTCTGTCATGGCACACAGAGGCGCACATCACACTTCAGACACTTCAACATGCACCACTTCATGAATCAAGAGTGTCTTCCTTCGGCACACACCCTCATGAAGCCCAGCATGAACAACAATTGTATTAGTATTACCGTACATGGAGGCTTACAATGAAAGTTGATCAGGTTAATAAGGAGTCATGGTGGAGCGGAATGCTTCCTCATTAAGTGACTAGTGCAACCCAATGGAGGGAAAACTGTGCAAAGCATAGCCTCCGAGAAACCCATAACAGCATGAAAGGACAGGCTGTAAGTCTATAAAAATAGTCATATTTCTTATGAAGCCTTGCGGAGAATAAAATTCTGGACCCTAGTTTATGACTACCATTGTAGACAGTGTCATTGATTAATGAGATAATTTATTCAGCTGTAACATCTGTGTTATTCTGGTGAGCCAACCTTACACTTCATATTCCCCTTAAAACAGTGATGTGTATGGCAATAAACTTGCATTTATGTTGAATCAGGCGCACATCAAAATTTCTATATGATTTGCAAGAGGTGCAAAAAGCCAGTAGTAAATAAAGACTTGCAACAAAAAAAGAAAAGCACTACTGTAATGCTTGCACACTACACCACACAATTATACAGACAGGAGGACTAAAGGAGTATAATGGGTATACAAATTTATGACATATACAAAGTGTAAATACACATATGGTCAAGCACATATAAAACAGTAGTATGTTTACAAAATTTAAATACAGAGTGCAAAAAGGATGGGAAAAGGGAAACAAGTATCCACCCGGTGTGCGGAGCCCAGAATCTCAAACAGTCTGATAAAATCAGCAGACTGATAGTAAAGCACGCTGCAGAAAGCCGCCTTAATGGTAAATATAATGAAGTGACAAACAGTCACTAGTAGTGAATATCTGGTGCTTACCGCAAATATAATGGGCTACACAGCACACCGGACCGGAACCAGGATAGAACGATCCCCGACGCGCGTTTCGCTTACTTCTTTGCTGCTTTATCAAGGGGAGATAGTGGGAATTGCCGAAAAGGACCTTAAAAAGAGCCGGACCTAGAGCATGTGACGTGTCACATGCTAGGAAGCGGCCAATAGCGTGCGGCATGCTCGGCGCATGCACAGATCAGACGGCAGGTCCTGCACCCGAGAGCGGCATCCAGCATCACAGCATGTGAGCAGGGAATGCCCCCGGTCAAACGTGGGAGGCAATAGAGACGCCGCCCGGGAGCAGAAGCCGGTAGACCGAACCCGCGCATGCGCACTGCCACCAATGAATGAAAACAAAAAGGTGCCATATAACAACAATACAGAAGCCAATGGGGAAGGATCTGGAGACATGACCACTAGGTTACATCGGTCTAAAGGAACAAAACGCCCCAGTATATAGATAGCTTTCAATCGACATAGAGATTGAAAAAGTCCATGATATGCCGCACAGAGTAAAATAATAATTTTTTTATAATAGATGCAGCATCTTCCATGGTGACAATGGGGCTAATGTTCAGTCTCTTCTTATGGACTTAATGCCAGATCCTCCACATAGAGAGAGAGAGGGAATATCATAGTCGTCTATCTCGGCAAAACAGCAGTAAACAAACAAACTGTAATGAAAAAAAGACAAATAAGACATCATAGTGAAAACATAACAAAAAAAATCTAAAAACAATAATAAAAACTGGAACCGGACAATGATAACCTATTCCCATCGGATGGGAGGTTAGGACCGAATAATATATCACAACTAAATCAAGGGAGGGATGCAGGGGAGTGGGTAATCCGCAACCAAGACCATATTGTTAAGAAATACTGGTCACAGATAAATTTATTAAAGGAATGAGGCAAAACTCAGCGATTCGTTCAGGCCGCTTGGTGCGACCGTGTTGAGTCTGACAATCCAGCTTGCTTCTCGCTGTGCCAGCATCTTTTTGTAATTTCCCCCTCGTCTACCCAGGTGTACGCAGTCAATGCCCCTGACCCGCAGGGACCCCACGTCACAGTTATGGTATAATTTAAAGTGACGGGGTAACGTCTTTAGATCAGAGGCATCAACTACGTCCCTAGCTGCCCGGATGTCACGTACATGCTCCCTGGTACGTATACGGAGCTCCCTTGACGTTAGACCCACATAAATCAAGGAGCAACCACACGTAGCGTAGTATATAACGTTCGTGGTGCTGCACGATATGTGGTGTCTAATGGAAAATGTCCTAGTGCCGTCAGACGACGTAAAGGAGGCTGTCCGTACAATATTGGCACAATCCAAACAATGACCGCACTGAAAACAACCAAGTTCTGGGCCTCTAGTGCTAAAAGGGTTACTTACAGGAGGAACGTAGTGACTCCGAACAAGCATGTTTTTTAGGTTAGGGGACCTCCTTGCTGTCATAGAGGAAAAATCGCCCAGGGCGGGACCCAGGGATGGCTCTGTGCCCAAAATGGGCCAATGCCAGGCAAGAATTTCTCTCATGTTATACCATTCGTGGTTATACGTTGTTATAAATCGTATTTTTGAGTCCTCTGGCCCGGTTTTGGCTTGATTACCTGTAGTATACAAAAGGTCCCTACGATGTGACCTCCTGGATCTATCATAGCCACGCCTGACGCACCTTCGGCTATAGCCGCGTGCCTCAAAGCCTGGGCTTGAAACCTATCCTCTGTAGAGCAGATCCGTCTCATTCTCAGGAACTGTCCGACCGGGACGGCCCTCACAGTCGCTGGATTGTGTGCCGAGTCAGCGTGGAGCAAAGCGTTGACGGCAGTTGGTTTTCTAAATACATCAGTCTGCACACAACGAAAATTGTCGATCTCCAGACTGATGTCAAGAAAATCAATCTGCCTAGTATCATATTGATAAGTTAAGGAAATATTGAGCGGATTGTCATTCAGTGGACTCATAAAATCCTCGAGCTGCCGCGCCGTGCCCCCCCAGAGAAATAGAATATCATATATGTATCTAAGCCAGCACAGCACATGGTCGGCGGCCTGGGCCCCCTCGTCACCAAACAAAGATCTCTCCCAGTAACCCAGAAAGAGATTGGCGTACGAGGGCGCACAGGCCGCACCCATGGCTGTGCCACGCTTCTGAAGATAATAGGAGTCCTTAAATACAAAGAAGTTATGTGTGAGGACAAAGTGCAACAGCTCGAGGATAAAATCACACAGAGGGCCGCCCAGATCGGAGGTCCCCAGGAAGAGACGGACTGCTTCCAGGCTGTGCTCATGGTCTATACAGGTGTACAGAGTTTGAACATCTGCAGTAACCAGGAGGACCTCTGGGTCCACAAGGACCCCATCCACCCTAGTAAGGACGTCCGTCATGTCCCTGACATACGACGGTAGGACCTCGGCCATTGGTTTGAGGTAGAAGTCTATAAACTTACAGATCGGGTCACATAGACCGTCGATGCCTGACACGATCGGACGTCCTGGGGGGTTGACGGCGTCCTTGTGGACCTTAGGAAGAAGATAGAAAGTAGGGACCTTAGGGTGCCTGACCGACAATCCCTCCCACACCTTTTTATCAATAATACCCTCATCCAAAGCATGGGTAAGTATCACTTGTAATTGAGACGAGAAAGAGAGCATTGGGTTGTGGGTAAGTTTCGTATATGTGACGGTATCCTTTAGTTGACAAAACACCTCTTTTTCGTACTTATCACATGGCCAGATCACCGTGTTTCCCCCCTTGTCAGCGGATTTATAAACTACATCAGTGTAAGATTGTAATTCCCTGATGGCAGACCGTTGATTATGTGTCAAATTGTCAAATTGGTGTTTTGACGAAAGTTTTTTTAGATCAGCACTTACCAATTTGATAAACAGGTCTACCGCTGGGCAGAGTGACAAGGGGGGAAACCTCGTTGATCTGGGCATGATGGCAGGCGGAAACCTACCTTGAGGCGTTGGGGATTGCTCGTCCAACAATTCCTCCAGAATCCGCAATGTTTCTCTTTCCGTCTCAGTCAAGGAATCAGATGAGTCATGATTCTTGTGGTGTAATTTCCGCAAGAAATGTATTTAAATTTTGTAAACATACTACTGTTTTATATGTGCTTGACCATATGTGTATTTACACTTTGTATATGTAATAAATTTGTATACCCATTATACTCCTTTAGTCCTCCTGTCTGTATCATTAATATGGAGTGGGTTGCCTTTTGTGTAAGTTTGGGTTTTTTACCACTATGTGGTTAAATAGCCCTTCTTTTTCTCCTTAACCCCTTCACCCCAAAGCCTGTTTTCACCTAAGTGACAGGGCCAATTTTTACAATTCTGACCACTGTCACTTTATGAGGTCATAACTCTGAAACGCTTCAACGGATCCTGGTGATTCTGACACTGTTTTCTCGTGACATATTGTACTTCATGATAGTGGTAAAACTTCTTCGATATGACTTGCATTTATTTGTGAAAAAAACAAAAATTTGTCAGAAATTATGAAAATTTAGCAATTTTCAAACTCTTAGTTTTTATGCCCTTAAATTAGAGAGTTATATCACATAATATAGTTAATAAACAACATTTCCCACATGTCTGCTTTACATCAGCACAATTTTGGAAACATAATTTTTTTTTGTTAGGACGTTATAAGGGTTAAAAGTTGACCAGCGATTTCTCATTTTTGCAACAAAATTTGCAAAACCATTTTTTTACGGACCACCTCACACTTGAAGTGACTTTGAGGGGTCTATATGACAGAAAATGCCCAAAAGTGACACCATTCTAAAAACTGCACCCCTCAAGGTACTCAAAACCACATTCAAAAAGTTTATTAACCCTTCAGGTGCTTCACAGGAATTTTTTGAATGTTTAAAAAAATTAAACATTTAACTTTTTTTTCACAAAATTTTTACTTCAGGTCCAATTTTTTTCATTTTACCAAGGGTAACAGGAGAAATTGGACCACAAAAGTCGTTGTACAATTTGTCCTGAGTACGCCGATACCCCATATGTGGGGGTAAACCACTGTTTGGGCACATGGCAGAGCTCGGAAGGGAAGGAGCGCCATTTGACTTTTCAATGCAAGATTTGCTGGAATTGAGATCGGAGCCCATGTCACGATTGGAGAGCCCCTGATGTGCCTAAACAGTGGAAACCCCCACAAGTGACACCATTTTGGAAAGTAGACCCCCTAAGGAACTAATCTAGATGTGTGGTGAGCACTCCAAGTGCTTCACAGAAGTTTATAATGTAGAGCCGTAAAAAAAATTTTTTTATTAATTTCCACAAAAAATGATCTTTTTGCCCCAAATTTTTTATTTTCCCAAGGGTAAAAGGATAAATTGGACCCAAAACTTGTTGTGCAATTTGTCCTGAGTACGTCGATACTTCATATATGGGGATAAACCACTGTTTGAGCGCATGGTAGAGCTCGGAAGGGAAGGAGTGCCATTTGACTTTTCAATGCAAAATTGGCTGGAATTGAGATCGGACGCCATGTCGCATTTGGAGAGCCCCTGACGTGCCTTAACAGTGGAAACCCCCCACAAGTGACCCCATTTTGGAAAGAAGACCCCCTAAGAAACTTATCTAGATGTGTGGTGAGCACTTTTAACCCCCAATTGTTTCACTAAAGTTTAGAATGTAGCATTGTGAAAATTAAAAAATCATTTTTTCTTTCCACAAAATGATGTTTTAGCCCGCAATTTTTTTTTCCCAAGGGTAACAGGAGAAATTGGACCACAAATGTTATTGTCCAATTTGTCCTGAGTACGCTGATACCCCACATGTGGGGGGGAACCACCGTTTGAGTGCATGGCAGAGCTCGGAAGGGAAGGAGCACCGTTTGAAATGCAGACTTAGATGGAATGGACTGCAGGTGTCATGTTGCATTTGCAGAGCCCCTGATGTACCTAAACAGTAGAAACCCACCACAAGTGACCCCATATTGGAAACTAGACCCCCCAAGGAACTTATCTAGATGTGTTGTGAGAGCTTTGAACCAACAAGTGTTTCCCTACAGCTTATAACGCAGAGCCGTGAAAATAAAAAATATTTTTTTTCCACGAAAATGATATTTTATCCCCTATGTTTTTATTTTCCCAAGGGTAACAGGACAAATTGGACCCCAAAAGTTGTTGTCCAACTTGTCCTGAGAACGCTGATACCCCATATGTTGGGGGGAACCACTGTTTGGGTGCACGGCAGAGCTCGGAAGGGAAGGAGCGCCATTTGAAATGCAGACTTAGATGGATTGGTCTGCAGGCATCATGTTGCATTTGCAGAGCCCCTGATGTACCTAAACAGTAGAAACCCCCCACAAGTGACCCCATATTGGAAACTAGACCCCCCAAGGAACTTATCTAGATGTGTTGTGAGAGCTTTGAACCAACAAGTGTTTCACTACAGTTTATAACGCAGAGCCGTGAAAATAAAAAATATTTTTTTTTCCACGAAAATGATATTTTATCCCCTATGTTTTTATTTTCCCAAGGGTAACAGGACAAATTGGACCCCAATAGTTGTTGTCCAACTTGTCCTGAGAACGCTGATACCCCATATGTTGGGGGGAACCACTGTTTGGGTGCACGGCAGAGCTCGGAAGGGAAGGAGCGCCATTTGAAATGCAGACTTAGATGGATTGGTCTGCAGGCGTCATGTTGCATTTGCAGAGCCCCTGATGTACCTAAACAGTAGAAACCCCCCACAAGTGACCCCATATTGGAAACTAGACCCCCAAAGGAACTTATCTAGATGTGTTGTGAGAGCTTTGAACCAACAAGTGTTTCACTACAGTTTATAACGCAGAGCCGTGAAAATAAAAAATATTTTTTTTTCCACGAAAATGATATTTTATCCCCTATGTTTTTATTTTCCCAAGGGTAACAGGACAAATTGGACCCCAAAAGTTGTTATCCAACTTGTCCTGAGAACGCTGATACCCCATATGTTGGGGGGAACCACTGTTTGGGCACACAGGAGAACTCGGAAGGGAAGGAGCACTGTTTTACTTTTTCAAAGCAGAATTGGCTGGAATTGAGATCGGATGCCTCCTGATGTGCCTAAACAGTGGAAACCCCCAATTATAACTGAAACCCTAACCCTAACCCTAGCCCTAGCCCTAACCCTAGCCCTAACCCTAGCCCTAGCCCTAGCCCTAACCCTAGCCCTAACCCTAGCACTAATGGGAAAATGGAAATAAATACATTTTTTTACATTTTATTATTTTTCCCTAACTAAGGGGGTGATGAAGGGGGGTTTGATTTACTTTTATAGCGTTTTTTTGGCGGATTTTTATGATTGGCAGCTGTCACACACTAAAAGACGCTTTTTATTGCAAAAAATAGTTTTTGCATCACCACATTTTGAGAGCTATAATTTATCCATATTTTGGCCCACAGAGTCATATGAGGTCTTGTTTTTTGCGTGACGAGTTGATGTTTTTATTGGTAACATTTTCGGGCAGATGACATTTTTTGATCGCTTTTTTTTCCGATTTTTGGGAGGCGGAATTTATCAAAAACCAGCAATTCCTGAATTTCTTTTAGGGGGGGCGTTTATACCGTTCCACATGTGGTAAAATGGATAAAGCAGTTTTATTCTTCGGGTCAGTACGATTACAGCGATACCTCATTTATGTAATTTTTTTTATGTTTTGGCGCTTTTACACAATAAAAACGATTTTATATAAAAAAATAATTGTTTTTGCATCGCATTATTCTGAGAGCTATAACTTTTTTATTTTTCTGCTGATGATGCTGTGTGGCGGCTTTTTTTTTGCGGGACAAGATGACGTTTTCAGCGGTACCATGGTTATTTATATCCGTCATTTTGATCGCGTGTTATTTTACTTTTTGTTCGCCTGTATGATAATAAAGCGTTGTTTTTTGCCTTGTTTTTTTTTTTTTTTTTTGCGGTGTTCACTGAAGGGGTTAACTAGTGGGATAGTTTTATAGAGCGGGTCGTTACGGACGCGGCGATACCAAATATGTGTACATTTATTGTTTTTTTTTTTTTTACATAAATAAATGGATTTATTGGGAAATGTTTTTTTTTTTTTTATTTGGGGATTTTTTTTAATTTTTTTTTACACATTCTTTTTTTTTTTTTTTTTACTTTCTAACATTGTCCCAGGGTGGGACATCTCTGTATTAGATCAGATCGTTGATCTGACACTTCATGACCCGGAAGGAGTCTGGCGGCCATCTTGAATCCGGGGACTCCTTCCGGGTCACCGGAGCAACGCGATCTCATTGCGTTGCTCCGGTGGGAGAGCGCAGGGAGCCCCCGTCCCTGCGCGATCCCCCTCTATGCCGCTATCACTACTGACAGCGGCATCAGAGGGGTTAAATGCCCGCGATCGGCGATAGCGCCGATCGTGGGCATTGCTGCGGGGTGTCAGCTGTCGTATACAGCTGACACCCGCACCCGATCACCGCGGCGCTCAGCGTGAGACCGCGGTTATCGGTGCGCCATACTAGTACTGCTGCTGGCACTAATGCAGTGCCGGCAGCGCAGTACTAGTACGGCGCATGTCGCGAAGGGGTTAAAAACATGTGCTCTGGAGCTGTTGCAACCACACAATTATAGTATTAATAAAAAGGTAATAGTTTTTATTGGTACACGATAACAAGAAAAACATGAAACATAAGTAAAAACATATGGGAACCCCACTCCTAAATCCCCACACAGTAAAGCATGCATATAAATAGGATGCAACAATGAATCAATCAACTAGATACCAAATCAATAAATGTATAATAACCAATGCACCCAAAAAATGTATAGGATGATATATATTGTATGGTGGACACCCACAAGAAAAGCCCTAGACAGGATGGAAATAGAGTCCTATCCTTGTATATAAGAGACTCCTATATGAGTCTGACCCACAATAATACAGATGCTACAACCTGGCCAGGTCCAAAAACAGCCCATGTGGGTAAAAACAGCCAAGTTGTCATTAGATGCGCTGCAAAGACTGGCGATAGTAGCCAAAAATAGATGAATAACAGCCGCAATGATTATGTGGCTGAGAGATATAAAATCAGCACGAGCACTCACAATATTGGAGTCCAAGGGTGATAAGGCAAAGCTGGCACGTCCAACCAAAAGGGGGAGAAAGAGAGTGGGGCACTCCCGAGAAGACCCCACGCGTATCGCCGTAACCCGTATGGCTTCGTCAGGGGAAGTAATTGTTAAAGTCACCAAAACATGTTTAAATACCTGCAGATAATTGATAGATCGCACGCCGGTGTTGTACATAGCGCCGTATGGTGGGGGTGGTATCATAAGGCCGGAAATGAACTGCCAGACACAGAGGCAAGCGACGCCTGTTGAAATGCACAGAGGAAATGTGATGGTAGTACAGCGCTTGCGCAGCTCCCGGGAGACTGAAAGGCCAGAGTGTGTGCAAGAGTGACAAATAGCACAATATACATGAAGAGGATTGTTCAAAAAGAAATAGGAAAAGCAAAAGAAGGGATTTATGAGAATGGTGGAAAAATATAAGAAAATACATGTAAAGGAATGTTTTAGAAATGTAGACAAAATAAATGGTGAAAAAGTCGAGTAAAATGATAATAATAAGCAAAGCCATGGAAATGAATCCCATAAACAGAAAATGTGTAATAATATGCATATATATATTTATATATAACTGAAAAGAAAAAAGGGGGGAAAAAAAAAGCAAAACACAAACACACAAAACCCAGAAGGGCGGTATACATGTATTTATTAGAACTTTTATTATATAATATTTGACAAGATAAATATATATAAATAGTCAGCCCATCCGCCAAAAGGCGATAAAAACTTCTAAAGAGCATATTATAAGGCTCAATAAGACAACCCTGAAAAATTCACTGATCAGTTTGATCCATATTGTCAATCGTATATGGCTTATTGTGTAAAGCTTGAAGTACCAAATATCTGCAAACAAGGTATAAATCTTTAATCAGGGTAAAGTTGTTGATTGTCTGCACAGGAGAAAAGGTCAAACACCTTTGGAGAACAGAAATCTCAACTGATGTTAGATGATGATCAGAAAGGTTAATAACATGTAAAATATCATTCAGTACCTGTACTTCAGAAGGTAATTCCCTGGACCCATGTTGTTTCCAATGCACCCTGGATGATATTTTATATTTTATAATCAATATCTATTATATATTGACGGCCCCATATTGGACCTTATCATGGCCGGGTGCCTTTCATGCTCTTTCACAACATTCTCATCAATATGGATATTTTTCTGGGGTTCATCTTGGTAGGATTTATTGGATTTGATACAGGAGAACTCCACAGAGACAGGTAAGGGTCGTTTCCCTCACAAAAATAAGTCCACTACGGCTCCCCCATTTTCATTGGTGCCGGTCGTTAGGGTGTTCTTTGAGTTGGTTAAGAATGACATTCTCCTCTTATCTCCCTGTAACTCACAACCTGATAATCTTAATGCCCTTGAAAAAAGGGCCGTCTCCTGCCTCAGAAATAATAATTCTTTTATTAGGGAGGCGGACAAGGGGGCAACGTTGTCTTGTGGCCACATGAACTATATTTGGAGGAGGCGAATCGTCAATTGGGAGACACTAAATTTTACATAAGGCTCCCCTCTGATCCTACGGGACCATTTTCTGTGAAGTTTAGGAAATTACTGGAAATTACTGTTTGTGTTTTGTCTTTTTTCTCTCCCATTTTTCTTTTCAGTTTCTTTTTGCTTTTCCTTTTTCTTTTTAATCAATCCTCTTCATGTATATTGTGCTATTTGTCTCTCTTGCACACACTCTGGCCTTTCCCTCAGTCTCCCGGGAGCTGTGCAAGCGCTGTACTACCATCACATTTCCTCTATGCGTTTCAACAGGGGTTGCTTGCGCCTCACTTCACGCAAGCGCTGTTACAGCCTATGTTCGTCCTCTGTGGGTTTCAATAGGGGTCACTTGCACCTCACTTCATGCATGCTCTGTTACAGCCTATGTTCGTCCTCTGTGTCTGGCAGTTCATTTCCGGCCTTATGGTACCACCCCCACCATACGGCGCTATGTACAACTCCGGCGTGCGATCTATCAATTACCTGCAGGTATTTAAACATAGAAACCTAGAAAGACAGCACTACAAGAACCAAGTAAAAGTCACAAAAATCTTTATTAAATAGCCAATAAAAACATAAAATACGTGTATCAAAGGGAAAGATGACAATGATCACCAAACAAAGGCAGTGTAGGAATCAGCAGGTAAGTAATACATATTACGTCACAACCTCATATTCACTGCAGAAAGTGCAAGTGCCTTATATACTACAGTACATAAAATACATTGGCCCCTTACGGTGCATAGCTATATAAATAATCAAAGAGCATAAGTGCAAAGTGCTATCTATTCATACATAAAGAGGACAATAGTCACTGAGAGGAAGAGTGACTGAGTATAATTCAACCGATCATATTACTTGGAGAGAAACCACACTGCCACGAGCCCCTCTGGGCTCAGCGCTCTGGGCCTCGTTCACACACGATGAACAGAAGCTCTTCTCCTGAATTCTGACCTGGCTGTCTTGTGCCAGCAGGGCAGGAGTTAAACCTTGTTACTGAAGTTATTGAGAGCTTGGTCTCTCAGCTGATTTGGTTTTTGTAATCTCCGCTCCTATATAGACTCAGCTTTGACTACAACTGTTGTCAGTGATCAGTTCTGCTGCCTGGCTTGAAGTGGGAAGGAGCGTGATATTAGGAGCTTGGAGGTTTATTTACAGAGATTGGTGTCTGCCATTTTGGTTGCATGTTAAACGTGTTTTCCTTCCTAGTTTTTTCCTTCTCTTCCCTTCTATGTGTTACCTCTGTGGTTGTGTGAGCATTTGGTGAGTTTGAGATTTTAGTTACCTTGTCTGCATACCCTGTTTAATTGTTGTATTTATACACTGGTGCAGTCCACCTCCCTTGGGGGGGAGAGGGGGCCACTGATAGGGCCTGCACAGGAGACAGGGATACGCTAGCGGCTCAGGCCTCCTAACCATTATAGATACCCCTGAGATAAGGGAAAGTCAGGGCCCCATTATAGTGGCAGGGACAGGTGTGGGTCCCAGTACGCCATCCTGCCCCTTTATCGCCGTTAATGACGTGACAACAATACATTTATTGATTTGGTATCTAGTTGACTGATTCATTGTTGCATCCTATTTATATGCATGCTTTACTGTGTGGGGATTTAGGAGTGGGGTTCCCATATGTTTTTACTTATGTTTTATGTTTTTCTTGTTATCGTGTACCAATAAAAACTATTACCTTTTTATTAATACTATAATTGTGTGGTGTAGTGTGCAAGCATTACAGTAGTGCTTTCCTTTTTTTGTTGCATGGAAATAAACTTGCACCCACATTCACAAGATTTTTTTCTGGATGGCCAAGCAGGCTAGAGGGTAGTCAGATGACCAAACAAGGAGAACTGAGTGCTGCTTATTAGTAATACCTATTTATAAAACCTGATCAAGGTGACAGCCTGTATTGTAGGAGAAGGAATGTGATGTGCAACACCAAAATCTAAACAGTAAAAATGCTTTTCAAAGTCCAAATTAAGGTTAAAACCACACAGTACGGTTGTGACAAAATTTTGATGCAGTCCAAAATTGAATGTAGTTTTTTTTCACAAACAAGCATAGTTTTTACATTTTCTGTCTGCATGTAGTTTACCAAGATCATTTCCAGAGGTGTTCCTTACTTTTGACGCCTCAGAAACTGACACATACTCCTAAAGTCCTCCATACCTTGGGCTATGCTCACACATAGCGCTTTTAAACTTTAGCATTGCTTTCAAACAAGACAAATGCATTCACTGGGAACTGTCATTTTAACATTTTACAACCTTATCTGGCCATATGGTGTGTGACACATAAAGAGACACATCTTGTTTCAACCAGGGATTCAAGCTTCAGGAGGCTAATTTGCATATTCCAGGTGCCTTCTGGGAGAAGCGAAGTCTCCCTAAGCTAGAAGATCGTTGGGTACAGCCGGGACCAGCTGCTTCGAAAGCATCACCAAACCAGGGATTCAAGCTTCAGGAGGCTAATTTGCATATTCCAGGTGCCTTCTGGGAGAAGCGAAGTCTCCCTAAGCTAGAAGATCGTTGGGTACAGCCGGGACCAGCTGCTTCGAAAGCATCACCAAACCAGGGATTCAAGCTTCAGGAGGCTAATTTGCATATTCCAGGTGCCTTCTGGGAGAAGCGAAGTCTCCCTAAGCTAGAAGATCGTTGGGTACAGCCGGGACCAGCTGCTTCGAAAGCATCTCCAAACCAGGGATTCAAGCTTCAGGAGGCTAATTTGCATATTCCAGGTGCCTTCTGGGAGAAGCGAAGTCTCCCTAAGCTAGAAGATCGTTGGGTACAGCCGGGACCAGCTGCTTCGAAAGCATCTCCAAACCAGGGATTCAAGCTTCAGGAGGCTAATTTGCATATTCCAGGTGCCTTCTGGGAGAAGCGAAGTCTCCCTAAGCTAGAAGATCGTTGGGTACAGCCGGGACCAGCTGCTTCGAAAGCATCACCAAACCAGGGATTCAAGCTTCAGGAGGCTAATTTGCATATTTCAGGTGCCTTCTGGGAGAAGCGAAGTCTCCCTAAGCTAGAAGATCGTTGGGTACAGCCGGGACCAGCTGCTTCGAAAGCATCACCAAACCAGGGATTCAAGCTTCAGGAGGCTAATTTGCATATTCCAGGTGCCTTCTGGGAGAAGCGAAGTCTCCCTAAGCTAGAAGATCGTTGGGTACAGCCGGGACCAGCTGCTTCGAAAGCATCACCAAACCAGGGATTCAAGCTTCAGGAGGCTAATTTGCATATTCCAGGTGCCTTCTGGGAGAAGCGAAGTCTCCCTAAGCTAGAAGATCGTTGGGTACAGCCGGGACCAGCTGCTTCGAAAGCATCACCAAACCAGGGATTCAAGCTTCAGGAGGCTAATTTGCATATTCCAGGTGCCTTCTGGGAGAAGCGAAGTCTCCCTAAGCTAGAAGATCGTTGGGTACAGCCGGGACCAGCTGCTTCGAAAGCATCACCAAACCAGGGATTCAAGCTTCAGGAGGCTAATTTGCATATTCCAGGTGCCTTCTGGGAGAAGCGAAGTCTCCCTAAGCTAGAAGATCGTTGGGTACAGCCGGGACCAGCTGCTTCGAAAGCATCACCAAACCAGGGATTCAAGCTTCAGGAGGCTAATTTGCATATTCCAGGTGCCTTCTGGGAGAAGCGAAGTCTCCCTAAGCTAGAAGATCGTTGGGTACAGCCGGGACCAGCTGCTTCGAAAGCATCACCAAACCAGGGATTCAAGCTTCAGGAGGCTAATTTGCATATTCCAGGTGCCTTCTGGGAGAAGCGAAGTCTCCCTAAGCTAGAAGATCGTTGGGTACAGCCGGGACCAGCTGCTTCGAAAGCATCACCAAACCAGGGATTCAAGCTTCAGGAGGCTAATTTGCATATTCCAGGTGCCTTCTGGGAGAAGCGAAGTCTCCCTAAGCTAGAAGATCGTTGGGTACAGCCGGGACCAGCTGCTTCGAAAGCATCACCAAACCAGGGATTCAAGCTTCAGGAGGCTAATTTGCATATTCCAGGTGCCTTCTGGGAGAAGCGAAGTCTCCCTAAGCTAGAAGATCGTTGGGTACAGCCGGGACCAGCTGCTTCGAAAGCATCACCAAACCAGGGATTCAAGCTTCAGGAGGCTAATTTGCATATTCCAGGTGCCTTCTGGGAGAAGCGAAGTCTCCCTAAGCTAGAAGATCGTTGGGTACAGCCGGGACCAGCTGCTTCGAAAGCATCACCAAACCAGGGATTCAAGCTTCAGGAGGCTAATTTGCATATTCCAGGTGCCTTCTGGGAGAAGCGAAGTCTCCCTAAGCTAGAAGATCGTTGGGTACAGCCGGGACCAGCTGCTTCGAAAGCATCACCAAACCAGGGATTCAAGCTTCAGGAGGCTAATTTGCATATTCCAGGTGCCTTCTGGGAGAAGCGAAGTCTCCCTAAGCTAGAAGATCGTTGGGTACAGCCGGGACCAGCTGCTTCGAAAGCATCACCAAACCAGGGATTCAAGCTTCAGGAGGCTAATTTGCATATTCCAGGTGCCTTCTGGGAGAAGCGAAGTCTCCCTAAGCTAGAAGATCGTTGGGTACAGCCGGGACCAGCTGCTTCGAAAGCATCACCAAACCAGGGATTCAAGCTTCAGGAGGCTAATTTGCATATTCCAGGTGCCTTCTGGGAGAAGCGAAGTCTCCCTAAGCTAGAAGATCGTTGGGTACAGCCGGGACCAGCTGCTTCGAAAGCATCACCAAACCAGGGATTCAAGCTTCAGGAGGCTAATTTGCATATTCCAGGTGCCTTCTGGGAGAAGCGAAGTCTCCCTAAGCTAGAAGATCGTTGGGTACAGCCGGGACCAGCTGCTTCGAAAGCATCACCAAACCAGGGATTCAAGCTTCAGGAGGCTAATTTGCATATTCCAGGTGCCTTCTGGGAGAAGCGAAGTCTCCCTAAGCTAGAAGATCGTTGGGTACAGCCGGGACCAGCTGCTTCGAAAGCATCACCAAACCAGGGATTCAAGCTTCAGGAGGCTAATTTGCATATTCCAGGTGCCTTCTGGGAGAAGCGAAGTCTCCCTAAGCTAGAAGATCGTTGGGTACAGCCGGGACCAGCTGCTTCGAAAGCATCACCAAACCAGGGATTCAAGCTTCAGGAGGCTAATTTGCATATTCCAGGTGCCTTCTGGGAGAAGCGAAGTCTCCCTAAGCTAGAAGATCGTTGGGTACAGCCGGGACCAGCTGCTTCGAAAGCATCACCAAACCAGGGATTCAAGCTTCAGGAGGCTAATTTGCATATTCCAGGTGCCTTCTGGGAGAAGCGAAGTCTCCCTAAGCTAGAAGATCGTTGGGTACAGCCGGGACCAGCTGCTTCGAAAGCATCACCAAACCAGGGATTCAAGCTTCAGGAGGCTAATTTGCATATTCCAGGTGCCTTCTGGGAGAAGCGAAGTCTCCCTAAGCTAGAAGATCGTTGGGTACAGCCGGGACCAGCTGCTTCGAAAGCATCACCAAACCAGGGATTCAAGCTTCAGGAGGCTAATTTGCATATTCCAGGTGCCTTCTGGGAGAAGCGAAGTCTCCCTAAGCTAGAAGATCGTTGGGTACAGCCGGGACCAGCTGCTTCGAAAGCATCACCAAACCGCGCGCCTTACGGCGCGCGAATTTTTGCCTGTAGGACATTATTGCAAGAGAGCTTGGCTGAGTAGATTACACAAGAAGGAAAACACACAGCAAGTCAGCAGGATCTAGGAGCAACATGGCAGATGTGACAACCTACATGGTGAGCTGCAGCATGTGCTACATGTTCACAGATCGACCAGAAGAAGAATCCAATTTCACCTGTCAGAAGTGTAGACTAGTGGCCCTTTTAGAAGAAAAGGTGCGGGGTCTGGAAGAAAGAATAGCAACTTTGAAACTCATCAAAGAGAATGAAGACTTTCTAGACAGAACAGAAGCATCTCTACTGGTCACAGAAGGTGCAAAAAGTGTCAGAGAACCTCCAAAAGCAGATGAGTGGAAGCATGTGACCAAAAGAAGCAAGAAGACCATGGAGAAATCACCAACCACACAACTGAAGAACCGATATCAAATCTTTGTAGAGGATGAAGAGGGCACACCTAAGAATGAAGCAATACCAGCAAGCAAAAAAGAAAAGGGCACACAGCAACAAGTGACAGCAAAAAGTACAGCCAAGAAGCAACGAAGAGTGGTGGTGGTGGGAGACTCACTACTGAGAGGCACCGAAGCAGCCATCTGCAGACCGGACATAACTGCAAGAGAAGTATGCTGCCTTCCAGGTGCGATGATCAAGGATGTGACCGATAGGATACCAAAGCTCTTCAGCTCCAAGGACGTCCACCCATTTCTTCTGATACATGTTGGCACCAATGACACGGCAAGGAAGGACCTACCGACAATCTGCAAGGACTTTGAAGAGTTGGGGAAGAAAGTAAAGGAACTGGATGCACAGGTAGTTTTTTCTTCTATCCTTCCAGTAGACGGGCATGGCACCAGGAGATGGAACAGGATCCTTGATGCAAACAACTGGCTAAGACGATGGTGCAGACAACAAGGATTTGGATTCCTGGACCACGGTGTGAATTACTGGTATGATGGACTCCTCGCCAGAGACGGACTACACCTCAACAAACCTGGGAAACACACATTCGCCAGAAGACTCGCTACACTCATCAGGAGGGCGTTAAACTAGAAGAAGAGGGGACGGGAAGAAAAACATTAGACTCGAACAAAGACGACCCAGGAAAACATACTCAGAAGGGAGGTAAGAACATTTCTAAAACAATCCACAGTGAGGAGATTGGAACAAAACAAAATCCTCTAAACTGCATGCTCGCAAACGCCAGAAGCCTGACAAACAAGATGGAAGAACTAGAAGCAGAAATATCTACAGGTAACTTTGACATAGTGGGAATAACCGAGACATGGTTAGATGAAAGCTATGACTGGGCAGTTAACTTACAGGGTTACAGTCTGTTTAGAAAGGATCGTAAAAATCGGAGAGGAGGAGGGGTTTGTCTCTATGTAAAGTCTTGTCTAAAGTCCACTTTAAGGGAGGATATTAGCGAAGGGAATGAGGATGTCGAGTCCATATGGGTTGAAATTCATGGAGGGAAAAATGGTAACAAAATTCTCATTGGGGTCTGTTACAAACCCCCAAATATAACAGAAAGCATGGAAAGTCTACTTCTAAAGCAGATAGATGAAGCTGCAACCCATAATGAGGTCCTGGTTATGGGGGACTTTAACTACCCGGATATTAACTGGGAAACAGAAACCTGTGAAACCCATAAAGGCAACAGGTTTCTGCTAATAACCAAGAAAAATTATCTTTCACAATTGGTGCAGAATCCAACCAGAGGAGCAGCACTTTTAGACCTAATACTATCTAATAGACCTGACAGAATAACAAATCTGCAGGTGGTTGGGCATTTAGGAAATAGCGACCACAATATTGTGCAGTTTCACCTGTCTTTCACTAGGGGGACTTGTCAGGGAGTCACAAAAACATTGAACTTTAGGAAGGCAAAGTTTGAACAGCTTAGAGATGCCCTTAATCTGGTAGACTGGGACAATATCCTCAGAAATGAGAATACAGATAATAAATGGGAAATGTTTAAGAACATCCTAAATAGGCAGTGTAAGCGGTTTATACCTTGTGGGAATAAAAGGACTAGAAATAGGAAAAACCCAATGTGGCTAAACAAAGAAGTAAGACAGGCAATTAACAGTAAAAAGAAAGCATTTGCACTACTAAAGCAGGATGGCACCATTGAAGCTCTAAAAAACTATAGGGAGAAAAATACTTTATCTAAAAAACTAATTAAAGCTGCCAAAAAGGAAACAGAGAAGCACATTGCTAAGGAGAGTAAAACTAATCCCAAACTGTTCTTCAACTATATCAATAGTAAAAGAATAAAAACTGAAAATGTAGGCCCCTTAAAAAATAGTGAGGAAAGAATGGTTGTAGATGACGAGGAAAAAGCTAACATATTAAACACCTTCTTCTCCACGGTATTCACGGTGGAAAATGAAATGCTAGGTGAAATCCCAAGAAACAATGAAAACCCTATATTAAGGGTCACCAATCTAACCCAAGAAGAGGTGCGAAACCAGCTAAATAAGATTAAAATAGATAAATCTCCGGGTCCGGATGGCATACACCCACGAGTACTAAGAGAACTAAGTAATGTAATAGATAAACCATTATTTCTTATTTTTAGTGACTCTATAGCGACAGGGTCTGTTCCGCAGGACTGGCGCATAGCAAATGTGGTGCCAATATTCAAAAAGGGCTCTAAAAGTGAACCTGGAAATTATAGGCCAGTAAGTCTAACCTCTATTGTTGGTAAAATATTTGAAGGGTTTCTGAGGGATGTTATTCTGGATTATCTCAATGAGAATAACTGTTTAACTCCATATCAGCATGGGTTTATGAGAAATCGCTCCTGTCAAACCAATCTAATCAGTTTTTATGAAGAGGTAAGCTATAGACTGGACCACGGTGAGTCATTGGACGTGGTATATCTCGATTTTTCCAAAGCGTTTGATACCGTGCCGCACAAGAGGTTGGTACACAAAATGAGAATGCTTGGTCTGGGGGAAAATGTGTGTAAATGGGTTAGTAACTGGCTTAGTGATAGAAAGCAGAGGGTGGTTATAAATGGTATAGTCTCTAACTGGGTCGCTGTGACCATTGGGGTACCGCAGGGGTCAGTATTGGGACCTGTTCTCTTCAACATATTCATTAATGATCTGGTAGAAGGTTTACACAGTAAAATATCGATATTTGCAGATGATACAAAACTATGTAAAGCAGTTAATACAAGAGAAGATAGTATTCTGCTACAGATGGATCTGGATAAGTTGGAAACTTGGGCTGAAAGGTGGCAGATGAGGTTTAACAATGATAAATGTAAGGTTATACACATGGGAAGAGGGAATCAATATCACCATTACACACTGAACGGGAAACCACTGGGTAAATCTGACAGGGAGAAGGACTTGGGGATCCTAGTTAATGATAAACTTACCTGGAGCAGCCAGTGCCAGGCAGCAGCTGCCAAGGCAAACAGGATCATGGGGTGCATTAAAAGAGGTCTGGATACACATGATGAGAGCATTATACTGCCTCTGTACAAATCCCTAGTTAGACCGCACATGGAGTACTGTGTCCAGTTTTGGGCACCGGTGCTCAGGAAGGATATAATGGAACTAGAGAGAGTACAAAGGAGGGCAACAAAATTAATAAAGGGGATGGGAGAACTACAATACCCAGATAGATTAGCGAAATTAGGATTATTTAGTCTAGAAAAAAGACGACTGAGGGGCGATCTAATAACCATGTATAAGTATATAAGGGGACAATACAAATATCTCGCTGAGGATCTGTTTATACCAAGGAAGGTGACGGGCACAAGGGGGCATTCTTTGCGTCTGGAGGAGAGAAGGTTTTTCCACCAACATAGAAGAGGATTCTTTACTGTTAGGGCAGTGAGAATCTGGAATTGCTTGCCTGAGGAGGTGGTGATGGCGAACTCAGTCGAGGGTTTCAAGAGAGGCCTGGATGTCTTCCTGGAGCAGAACAATATTGTATCATACAATTATTAGGTTCTGTAGAAGGACGTAGATCTGGGTATTTATTATGATGGAATATAGGCTGAACTGGATGGACAAATGTCTTTTTTCGGCCTTACTAACTATGTTACTATGTATGTTACTATGTATTTATGAAGGAGGGACTCAAAGTCACAAAGCCTATTTTTATAGGGTCATCAGGAGGCCTTTGCTGTTCATCCATCAACCGGCTATACTTCGTTGATCCCATTATTAAACAGTGGGTCTCCTATAATGTTATTAATGGTGTTCCCATTATTAGGAAGTTGGCTCTCCCATACTGTTTGCCTATGCAATGAATACAAGGCCTGTCCTTCTCCAAATTTAGACGCACCCCAATAACCCTTTGAAGCCATGAGTCTTCTGACACAAATGAAAGAAGATAGGCCGGGGTCAGACTTGCGTGTGCAATGTGAGAAACTCACGCAAGTCTCTCCTATCAATTCCTGGCACTGCCGCCGACATTCGGGACTGGAGGGGGCGGCTGCATGTATTTCTCGCATTGCAAAAGCAACTGTAACCCCTGCCATACAAGAATAATCTGCATCATCCAGGATGGCCACGAGTCTTCTGAACCAACTCAATAGTCTCATGTAACGGCTGGTCTGGACATTGCTTTCTGTCCCCAAGCTTTGGAAGTCGAAAGTGTCGGCCTAAGTAAGTAGCCTCAAGACAAGGATGTAATCGGAAGACATCCTGATTTTTTATGAATAATTTATGTAACATTACGAAACATTAAGTCTAGCAAAAATATAACATTACTCTGCAAAGTTTGGTGGCCGCAGCCAGAGTTAGTGTATGGTTATTTGGAATACTAGCATGTGAGCTTACTTTATATAGAGACAGCTATCACCGACCACATTGGTATTCCCAAAATACAATTTACATACCACAATACTACATCAGTTTGCCACAGTTTTGACAAGTGGTTAACCAAAGTTACTCTCAGCCTGGTAACATTCTTTGAGGAAAAAAAACAAATTCCTTAGCTTTAAAAATGTGAAATAATATTTGAATTTAGTGCATTGTAGCTAGGCATTTATGCTGGATTTATCTGTAGCTATAGCATAATATATCTTTAGGTGACTTAAACCCACTATTCATTAATGTCCAGTGAACTGCAGCTAATAAATAATATGACATGAAGGAAAATATCATTATTGCCATTAGTGTGATATGCCAGTGGGTCTTACTGAATTCCCTGGCATCTGGCTTTCATCAAACCACCCCTTGTGCATTCGCACCATTAAATGGATTGCTTGTATAAACTACATATTTACTTTCACTTCTGCTCTGAGCCTCCATTTTGCATTGCTGTACTGCATGTGCAATAATGAATGTTTCATTGTTCACAAATTCTGGAAAGATGTTTTAACTTTAGAAACAGCTTTGAAACTAAGGCACTGACGTAAGTCGGCTGCACTTTATACAATTACTTTGCTTTCTTGTTACATTTATGCAAATACATCCATTTTAGAAATCAGTTTTCTCGTTAAGCACTGTCATAATTGAAATCACTTGCGTTAAATTCTGTTTAATGAATATTGATGATATTTTCTTGATATAACTGTATATTATTTCAGGGCACATTAAGAAGCGCAGTTAAAATAGAATATGTTTATTTTCACATTTATATCCATTTATATAAAACTAGCTGAAGAGCACGGCGTTGCCTGGGCATAGTAAATATCTGTGGTTAGTTATAGCACCTCACGTCTCTTATTTTCCCATCATGCCTCTCATTTTCTCCCTTACACCTCTCATTTTCCCCTTCACTCCTCTCATTCCCCCCTAACACTTGTCATTTCGACCTCACATCTGTCATTTTCCGATCACTCCACTATTTTCCCTCACTCCTCTCATTTTGCACTCACACCATTTCATTTTCACCTCACACCCCTCATTTTCACCTCAGTATATACATGTTTGTCATCTCCCTTATATATAGTATACACCTGTATGTCTTCTCTTATATATAGTATATACCTGTATGTCATCTCCCCTGTAAATAGTATATACCTGCTGTATGCCATCTCCTCCTGTATATTGTATATACCCATGTGTCATCTCCTGTATAAAGTATATACCTGTATGTCATCTCTTCTGTATATACTATATACCTGTATGTCATCTCCTCCTATATATACTATATACCTGTATGTCGTCTCCTGTATATAGTATATACCTGTATGTCATCTCCCCTGTATATAGTATATACCTGCTGTATGTCATCTCCTCCTCTATATACCTATGTGTCATCTCCTCTTTTATATAGTATATACCTGTATGTCATCTCCTCCTGTATATAGTATATACGTGTGTCATCTCCTCCTGTAAATAGTATGGACCTGTAAGTCATCTCCTCCTGTATATAGTATATACCTGTGTATCATCTGCTCCTGTATATAGTATATACCTGTGTGTCATCTCCTCCTGTATATAGTATATACCTGTATGTCATCTCCTCCTGTATATAGTATATACCTGTATGTCATCTCCTCCTGTATATAGTATATAACTGTGTGTCATCTCCACTGTATATAATATATACCTGTGTGTCATCGCCCCTGTATATAGTATGTTGTTGTGAATTCTGTTGTTGAACTCCCTCCTGTGGTCGTGAATGGTACTTCGGCGAGTTCTGTCCATGGACTCCCTCTGGTGGCTGTGAGTGAAGCTGCTGCTTCTGAGGTTCCTTACACAGGTGACGTGGTTTATCCTTTGGTTGGCTGCTCTATTTAACTCCACTCAGATCGTTACTCCATGCCAGCTGTCAATGTTCCTGTGCTGGTTCAGTTCGCTCTTGGATCTTTCTGGAGACCTGTCTCTTCCTGCAAGAAGCTAAGTCCCCGTTTGTTATTTTCTGTTCATGGTTTTCTAGTCCAGCTTGCTTTCATGATTTTGTCTTGCTAGCTGGAAGCTCTGGGATGCAGGGTGGCGCCTCCGCACCGTGAGTCGGTGCGGGGGTCTTTTTGCACACTCTGCGTGGTCTTTTGTAGTTTTTGTGCTGACCGCAAAGATACCTTTCCTATCCTCTGTCTATTTAGTTAGTCTGGCCTCCCTTTGCTTAAACCTGTTTCATTTCTGTGTTTGTGACTTTCATCTTAACTCACAGTTGATATTTGTGGGGGGGCTGCCTTTTCCTTTGGGGAAATTTCTCTGAGGCAAGGTAGGCTTTATTTTCTATCTCAAGGGCTAGCTAGTTCTTAGGCTGTGCCGAGGCGTCTAGGCCTGTTAGGTACGCTCCACGGCTCTTTCTAGTATGTGTGATAGGATTAGGGATTGCGGTCAGCAAAGTTCCCCCTTCCCAGAGCTTGTCCTGTGAGTTTAACCATCAGGTCATTCCGGGTGCTCCTAACCACCAGGTCATAACAGTACAGCTGGCCCAAAGTATTAATGCATCTCAATAGAGGGATAAGAGAAGCACTGAGACCATTTTTTTTTCTTTGCACTGTGTTTTGTCTTTCTTTTCCCCTAGACCTTTGGGTGGTTCAGGACACAGGTGTAGAGATGGACATTCAAGGTCTGTCCTCTTGTGTGGATCATCTCACTGCAAGGGTACAAAACATTCAAGATTTTGTGGTTCAGAATCCTATGTTAGAGCCTAGAATTCCTATTCCTAATTTATTTTCTGGGGATAGATCTAAGTTTCTGAATTTCAAAAATAATTGTAAACTGTTTCTAGCTTTGAAACCCCGCTCCTCTGGTGACCCCGTTCAACAAGTAAAAATCATTATTTAGTTGTTGCGTGGTGACCCTCAAGACTGGGCATTTTCCCTTGCGCCAGGAGATCCTGCATTGCGTGATGTTGATGCGTTTTTTCTGGTGCTTGGATTGCTTTATGATGAACCAAATTCAGTGGATCAGGCAGAGAAAATCTTGCTGGCTTTGTGTCAGGGTCAGGATGAAGCGGAAGTGTGCTGTCAGAAGTTTAGAAAGTGGTCTGTGCTTACTCAGTGGAATGAGTGTGCCCTGGCGGCAATTTTCAGAAAGGGTCTTTCTGAAGCCCTTAAGGATGTCATGGTAGGATTTCCCACGCCTGCTGGTCTGAATGAGTCTATGTCCTTGGCCATTCAGATCGATCGGTGCTTACGTGAGCGCAAAGCTGTGCACCATCTGGCGGTATTCTCTGAGCATAGGCCTGAGCCTATGCAGTGTGATAGGACTTTGACCAGAGCTGAACGGCAAGATCACAGACGTCGGAATGGGCTGTGTTTTTACTGTGGTGAATCCACTCATGCTATTTCCGATTGTCCTAAGCACACTAAGTGGTTCGCTAGGTCTGCCACCATTGGTACGGTACAGTCTAAATTTCTTTTGTCCGTTACTCTGATTTGCTCTCTGTCATCCTATTCTGTTATGGCATTTGTGGATTCAGGCGCTGCCCTGAACTTGATGGACTTGGAGTTTGCCAGGCGCTGTGGTTTTCTCTTGGAGCCCTTGCAGTATCCTATTCCATTGAGAGGAATTGATGCTACGCCTTTGGCAAAGAATAAGCCTCAGTACTGGACTCATTTGACCATGTGTATGGCTCCTGCACATCAGGAGGATATTCGCTTTTTGGTGTTGCATAATCTGCATGATGTGGTCATTTTGGGGTTACCATAGCTACAGGTCCACAACCCAGTATTGGATTGGAAATCAATGTCTGTGTCCAGCTGGGGTTGTCAAGGGGTACATGGTGATGTTCCATTGCTGTCAATTTCGACTTCCACTCCTTCTGAAGTCCCTGAGTTTTTGTCGGATTACCGGGATGTATTTGATGAGCCCAAATCCGGTACCCTACCTCCTCATAGGGATTGTGATTGTGCTATTGATTTGATTCCTGGTAGCAAGTTTCCTAAGGGTCGACTGTTCAATTTATCGGTGCCAGAACACGCCGCTATGCGGAGTTATATAAAGGAGTCCTTGGAGAAGGGTCATATTCGCCCATCGTCGTCACCATTGGGAGCAGGGTTCTTTTTTGTGGCCAAGAAGGATGGCTCTTTGAGACCTTGTATTGATTACCGCCTTCTTAATAAGATCACAGTCAAATTTTAGTATCCTTTGCCGCTGCTGTCTGATTTGTTTGCTCGGATTAAGGGGGCTAGTTGGTTCACCAAGATAGATCTTCGAGGGGCGTATAATCTTGTGCGAATTAAACAGGGCGATGAATGGAAAACAGCATTTAATACGCCCGAGGGCCATTTTGAGTACCTGGTTATGCCATTCGGGCTTTCTAATGCTCCATCTGTGTTTCTGTCCTTTATGCATGACATCTTTCGAGAGTACCTGGATAGATTCATGATTGTATATTTGGATGACATTTTGGTCTTTTCGGATGATTGGGATTCTCATGTGAAGCAGGTCAGAATGGTGTTCCAGGTCCTTCGTACGAATTCCTTGTTTGTGAAGGGGTCAAAGTGTCTCTTTGGAGTTCAGAAGGTTTCATTTTTGGGTTTCATTTTTTCCCCTTCTACTATCGAGATGGACCCTGTTAAAGTTCAGGCCATTTATGATTGGACTCAGCCGACATCTGTGAAGAGCCTGCAGAAGTTCCTGGGCTTTGCTAATTTTTACCGTCGCTTCATCGCTAATTTTTCTAGTATTGCTAAACCGTTGACTGATTTGACCAAGAAAGGTGCTGATGTGGTTAATTGGTCCTCTGCTGCTGTAGAGCCTTTTCAGGAGTTGAAGCGTCGTTTTTCTTCTGCCCCTGTGTTGTGCCAGCCAGATGTTTCGCTCCCGTTTCAGGTCGAGGTTGATGCTTCTGAGATTGGAGCAGGGGCTGTTTTGTCGCAAAGAAGTTCTGATGGCTCGGTGATGAAACCATGTGCCTTATTTTCTAGAAAATTCTCGCCTGCTGAGTGCAATTATGATGTTGGAAATCGAGAGTTGTTGGCCATGAAGTGGGCATTCGAGGAGTGGCAACATTGGCTTGAAGGAGCTAAACATCGCGTGGTGGTCTTGACGGATCACAAGAATTTGACTTATCTCGAGTCTGCCAAACGGTTGAATCCTAGACAGGCTCGATGGTCACTCTTTTTCTCCCGTTTTGATTTTGTGGTTTCATACCTTCCGGGATCTAAGAATGTGAAGGCTGATGGCCTGTCAAGGAGTTTTGTGCCTGACTCTCCGGGTGTTCCGGAGCCGGCGGGTATTCTTAAAGAGGGGGTAATTTTGTCTGCCATCTCCCCTGATTTGCGGCGCGTGCTGCAGAAGTTTCAGGCTGATAGACCTGACCGTTGTCCAGCGGAGAGACTGTTTGTCCCTGATAGATGGACTAGTAGAGTTATCTCTGAGGTTCATTGTTCGGTGTTGGCTGGTCATCCTGGAATCTTTGGTACCAGAGATTTGGTGGCTAGATCCTTTTGGTGGCCTTCTTTGTCACGGGATGTGCGTTCTTTTGTGCAGTCCTGTGGGACTTGTGCTCGGGCTAAGCCCTGCTGTTCTCGTGCCAGTGGATTGCTTTTGCCCTTGCCGGTCCCGAAGAGGCCCTGGACGCATATTTTCATGGATTTTATTTCTGATCTCCCTGTTTCTCAAAGGATGTCGGTCATTTGGGTGGTTTGTGATCGCTTCTCTAAGATGGTCCATTTGGTACCCTTGTCTAAATTGCCTTCCTCCTCCGATTTGGTGCCATTGTTTTTCCAGCATGTGGTTCGTTTGCATGGCATTCCAGAGAACATCGTCTTGGACAGAGGTTCCCAGTTTGTTTCTAGGTTTTGGCGGTCTTATTGTGCTAAGATGGGCATTGATTTGTCTTTTTCTTCGGCTTTCCATCCTCAGACTAATGGCCAAACCGAACGAACTAATCAGACTTTGGAAACATATCTGAGATGCTTTGTTTCTGCTGATCAGGATGATTGGGTGTCCTTCTTGCTTTTGGCTGAGTTCGCCCTTAATAATCGGGCCAGCTCGGCTACTTTAGTTTCTCCTTTTTTCTGTAATTCTGGTTTCCATCCTCGTTTCTCTTCAGGGCAGGTTGAGACTTCGGACTGTCCTGGTGTGGATATGGTGGTGGACAGGTTGCAGCAGATTTGGACTCATGTGGTGGACAATTTGACATTGTCCCAGGAGAAGGCTCAACGTTTCGCTAACCACCGGCGCTGTGTTGGTCCCCGACTTCGTGTTGGGGATTTGGTTTGGTTGTCATCTTGTCATGTTCCTATGAAGGTTTCCTCTCCTAAGTTTAAGCCTCGTTTCATTGGGCCATATAAGATTTCTGAAGTTCTTTTGCCATCCATAATGTGTTCCATAGGTCGTTGTTGCGGAGATACGTGGCGCCTATGGTTCCCTCCGTTGATCCTCCTGCCCCAGTGTTGGTCGAGGGGGAGTTGGAGTATATGGTGGAGAAGATTTTGGATTCTCGTGTTTCGAGACGGAAACTCCAGTACCTGGTCAAGTGGAAGGGTTATGGTCAGGAAGATAATTCCTGGGTTTTTGCCTCTGATGTTCATGCTGCTGATCTAGTTCGTGCCTTTCATTTGGCTCATCCTGATCGGCCTGGGGGCTCTGGTGAGGGTTCGGTGACTCCTCCTCAAGGGGGGGGGTACTGTTGTGAATTCTGTTGTTGAACTCCCTCCTGTGGTCGTGAATGGTACTTCGGCGAGTTCTGTCCATGGACTCCCTCTGGTGGCTGTGAGTGAAGCTGCTGCTTCTGAGGTTTCTTACACAGGTGACGTGGTTTATCCTTTGGTTGGCTGCTCTATTTAACTCCACTCAGATCGTTACTCCATGCCAGCTGTCAATGTTCCTGTGCTGGTTCAGTTCGCTCTTGGATCTTTCTGGAGACCTGTCTCTTCCTGCAAGAAGCTAAGTCCCCGTTTGTTATTTTCTGTTCATGGTTTTCTAGTCCAGCTTGCTTTCATGATTTTGTCTTGCTAGCTGGAAGCTCTGGGATGCAGGGTGGCGCCTCCGCACCGTGAGTCGGTGCGGGGGTCTTTTTGCACACTTTGCGTGGTCTTTTGTAGTTTTTGTGCTGACCGCAAAGATACCTTTCCTATCCTCTGTCTATTTAGTTAGTCTGGCCTCCCTTTGCTTAAACCTGTTTCATTTCTGTGTTTGTGACTTTCATCTTAACTCACAGTTAATATTTGTGGGGGGCTGCCTTTTCCTTTGGGGAAATTTCTCTGAGGCAAGGTAGGCTTTATTTTCTATCTCTAGGGCTAGCTAGTTCTTAGGCTGTACCGAGGCGTCTAGGCCTGTTAGGTACGCTCCACGGCTATTTCTAGTGTGTGTGATAGGATTAGGGATTGCGGTCAGCAAAGTTCCCACTTCCCAGAGCTTGTCCTGTGAGTTTAACCATCAGGTCATACCGGGTGCTCCTAACCACCAGGTCATACCAGTATGTACCTGTATGTCATCCCCCTGTATATAGTATATACCAGGTTGTCCATCTCCTCCTGTATATAGTATATACCTGTATGTCATCTCCTCCTGTATAGAGTATACACCAGGTTGTCCATCTCCTCCTGTGTATAGTATATACCTGTATGTCATCTCCTCCTGTATATAGTATATACTTGTGTGTCATCTCCTCCTGTATATAGTATATACCTGTAAGTCATCTCCTCCTGTATATAGTATATACCTGTGTGTCATCTCCTCCTGTAAATAGTATATACCTGTGTCATCTCTCCTGTATATGGTATATACCTGTGTGTCATCTCCTCCTGTATATAGTATATATTTGTGTGTCATCTCCTCCTGTATTAGACCGCGTTCACACGTTATTTGGTCAGTATTTTTACCTCAGTATTTGTAAGCTAAATTGGCAGCCTGATAAATCCCCAGCCAACAGTAAGCCCTCCCCCCTGGCACTATATATTAGCTCACACATACACATAATAGACCGGTCATGTGACTGACAGCTGCCGTATTTCCTATATGGTACATTTGTTGCTCTTGTAGTTTGTCTGCTCATTAATCAGATTTTTATTTTTGAAGGATAATTCCAGACTTGTGTGTGTTTTAGGGCGAGTTTCATGTGTCAAGTTGTGTGTGTTGAGTTGCATGTGGCGACATGCATGTAGCGACTTTTGTGAGATGAGGTTTGTGTGGCGACATGTGTGTAGCAACTTTTTGTGTGTCGAGTTGCATGTGACAGGTTAGTGTAGCAAGTTGTGTGCAGCAAGCTTTGCGCATGGCGAGTTTTGCGCATGGCGAGTTTTATGTGTGGTGCATTTTGAGTATGTGCAAGTTTTGTGTGAGGCAACTTTTGCATGTGTTGCAACTTTTGTGCATGTGGCAATTTTTCCGCGTGTGCAAGTTTTGCGTGTGGCGAGTTTTCCATGAGGTGAGTTTTGCACGTGTGGTGAGTTTTGCGTGAGCCTAGTTTTGCATGTGGCGAGTTTTGCGCATGGCGAGTTTTGAGCGGCGACTTTTGTGCTTTGATTTATATGTGGCGAGGTTGGTGTATGTGTGGTGAAATGTGTGCTGAGGGTGGTATATGTGTTCAAGCACGTGGTAGTTTGTGGCGCATTTTGTGTGTGTGTTCATATCCCCGTGTGTGGTGAGTATCCCATGTCGGGGCCCCACCTTAGCAACTGTACGGTATATACTCTTTGGCACCATCGCTCTCACTCTTCAAGTCCCCCTTGTTTATATCTGGCAGCTGTCAATTTGCCTCCAACTCTTTTCCTTTCACTTTTTCCCCATTATGTAGATAGGGGCAAAATTGTTTGGTGAATTGGAAAGTGCGGGGTTAAAATTTCACCTCACAACATAGCCTATGACGCTCTCAGGGTCCAGACGTGTGACTGTGCAAAATTTTGTGGCTGTAGCTGCGGCGCCTCCAACACTTTTCCTTTCACTTTTTCCCCATTATGTAGATAGGGGCAAAATTGTTTGGTGAATTGGAACGCGCGGGGTTAAAATTTCGCCTCACAACATAGCCTATGACGCTCTCGGGGTCCAGACGTGTGACTGTGTAAAATTTTGTGGCTGTAGCTGCGACAGTGGAAATGCCAATCCCGGACATACACACATACATACATACATACATACATACATACATACATACACACACACATTCAGCTTTATATATTAGATGACTAGCTGAATCCGTGTAATCTTTATGTAGAACAGGAGATCAATATTATTTGCAGTAGTCATGAGTCAGTGCAAAGTCCCTGGCAGGGGGGAAGGGAGCAGATGGGTCAAGAACTGAAGAGGGGGAAGATAAATGCATGGACAAGATACTTCCTGTTTCTACATAGAGCAGAGAAAACAAAAGAATTAACTGTGTAGAAAGGCAAAATAAGCAATTGTAAGTAAACAGTGCTGTATAAAATGATGATTTCAATATATTAAGAGGATGAAAACTTTGATGTGAGTGCGTCTTAAATGAAACTATCACAGTTTCATAATTGACTGTGGCCTAGGAATGCTTTGACAGGTCAGCCACCTTATGAAATCTGAAGTGTGCTGAACTGTCAGTTTTGTGAGTGACAGTGAAGTCATCCATTCTGATCCTGGGGTGTGCTGAGCTGTCAGCATTTTAATTGACAGCCCTGCTGCTCAATATGGTCTGATCATTTGCGGGTGTTTTCCCAGGTGCCTCCTGTCCTCAGATGCTTTGCTAGGTATTTAACTGAATTGCTCCGAGCAGCAGATTGTCAGTTGTAGCTTTGCTTTAAGTAGGTGTGTGTTTTGTTCTGTGTCTGACTTCTAATCTTGTTTATGACCTTGGATCTGTTGTGACTAGGGTTGAGCGAAACGGGTCGTTCATTTTCAAAAGTCGCCGACTTTTGGCAAAGTCGGGTTTCATGAAACCCGATCCGACCCCTGTGCGGGGTCGGCCATGCGGTACGCAACTTTCGCGCCAAAGTCGCGTTTCAATGACGCGAAAAGCGCCATTTCTCAGCCAATGAAGGTAAACGCAGAGTGTGGGCAGCGTGATGACATAGGTCCTGGTCCCCACCATCTTAGAGAAGGGCATTGCAGTGATTGGCTTGCTGTCTGCGGCGTCACAGGGGCTATAAAGGGGCGTTCCCGCCGACCGCCATGTTACTGCTGCTGATCTGAGCTTAGGGAGAGGTCGCTGCCGCTTCGTCAGAAGCAGGAATAGCGTTAGGCAGGGTCCATTAACCACCAAACCGCTTGTGCTGTAGCGATTTCCACTGCCCAACACCACCTTGGGTGTGCAGGGACAGTGGAAGCTACATTTTTTTTTTCCACCCTCAGCGCTGTAGCTCATTGGGCTGCCCTAGAAGGCTCCCTGATAGCTGCATTGCTGTGTGTACGCCGCTGTGCAAACCAACTGCTTTTTTCAAAGCACAAATCCTCTTGTTCCTTCCTTTCTGCACAGCTATCTTTTTGGTTTGTACACACTTTTTATTTAATTTGTGCATCAGTCCACTCCTTATTGCTGCCTGCCATACCTGGCTGAGA